>NC_143135.1:105596500-106868500 GCF_059928025.1 Delphinapterus leucas | reverse complement strand
TGTATGCTTTCCCTTGATCCTGCAATGCACCAGGCCAAGTGCTGACACCTTCCTTTTGCTTTCCCAAGGGTGGCCCTAAAGCTCAAGTTTGTGGTTTCCCCCTGGCCGGTAGATTTTGACAGGCTTCCTGCACATGCTGACTAGGCATCTAGCAAAGTTCACTCTTACCAATGTCAAGAGCA
The DNA here is from genome assembly GCF_059928025.1 of Delphinapterus leucas. NCBI lineage: Eukaryota > Metazoa > Chordata > Mammalia > Artiodactyla > Monodontidae > Delphinapterus > Delphinapterus leucas. The sequence goes on along the minus strand of NC_143135.1, from coordinate 106,868,318 downwards.
TATGTAGAGAGCTAGCCACAGGAGGTGGAGGTGTGTGGGTGAGGCATGTGGAATTCTGGGGGTGGCCGTGGGCCGGCTGGGAGGATGCATGGGTGAGATATCACCAGAAGCTCATGGGAAGGCTTCGTGATGGAGCCTGCACCCAGTTCGTAGGCTCTGCGTCCTTTTTAATGCTCTCCCAGAGCCCTCTGTTGCTCTCTCGGCCCCTGCCGGCGCCCCAGTCATGCAGCTCCCTGCTCAGTGCTCCAGGTGGAGAAAGAGGAAAATCAGCCTCTGGCAGCATTCCTCACCTCTGGGGAGCCCCAGTGCTTACTCCCACACAACTACATCCCCCTGTGGAAGAAACCAGGGGCTCAGAAGGTCTGCCTTGGCACTGAGCTGTGTTGCTGTGGGGATATGGGTTTGCGGGTAAAGTCAGCCAGTCCTCTTACCCTGTCCAAGGCATTCAAACTTGTGTTTTCAACCCTAATGCCGTGTTGGATCTTCTCTGCTGCAAACCTGGACTTCGGCAAAGGCTCTCATGTTCATGGTTGACTGTCTAAGACAGTGTTCTCCAGGGACTCCTGGAACACAGCTGAGAGGGGCTGGGGCCAATTCACAAACCACCACAGGGCCCACAACCAGGACCAAGGTCTGTATTCCAGTCGCCCAATGCAAAGGTGGGCAAGTCTCCTCCCAGCCCCTTGGTTTATGGTGCTGGATCCTACAGCATCCATGAAGGCACTTCTTTTCCGTAGGTAGATGCTGAGTTGTTGTCATGGGAATGGGGGAGATTAGACAAGGATGTCTTATCTGCCATGTTGCTATGTCACTCCTAATGAACTTTTGAAGAAATGGGAGCTGGGAGTTCTCTGGCAATTGTCCAGTTCATGTGGATAATCCGGGTTATTCACCAGATGGCTGAAGCTGAATAAAGTTGCCTAAATCCAACCAACTTTCCTGACTAACGTTAACCTAGTGGCTGGGATCTATTGGTGCAGCTTATTGCATAGAATAGCCTCAGATGCCATCTAAGCCCTTGACAATGACCTGGCCTCACGTGTATGGATTCCAGGGCTCTGAACACCTAATGCACCCTCCCAGGTGTAGCCTAACCAGATCACGTTTCTTTCCTCAAAGTCATACTGTTACTCTGAGTGCCTAGTGTGAACAAAGCGGTATTAGAACAACGCTGTGAGCAGAATACATTTTGTCTTTCCAAATTGGTTCTTTTTAGATATCTTACTTCTTAGGTTATTACTGCAAAGGTAGGCTGCACTGGAGGAAGCACACGGGGAGAGAAAAGGATAAAGGGAAATGTGTAGAAAAAAATGCTACTAAAGAAGTTGCGGGTGACTGGGATATTTAGTTGGAAAGACTTTCTCACTGACAGCTCAGGGATGTACCACAGCACCGCTGTGTCTGCGGGTAATGAAAACAGCCTGTGCTTCTACTCACAAATTCCAATCTGATCCCCAGTGTTCTGGAGCTCAGATCATCCGACGCCGTGGACTCTGCCTGACTGATTATTCTTTTCTATTTCTGAAGACAAGGAAAGATGAGGCATTAATAGAGATGCTCCGAGTGTGCCGGTGTTTAGAAGAATGATTCTATATGTGGCTGGGAAAAAAGACACGTATTAATGCAAAAATGATCAGGAGGCCAGGGTGTCTGAAGTATTTGTAAAACAGTGGTGCTGAGGTTTGGGAGAGAAGCGGCAGCAAACTGGTTGTAATGAATTTACTGCCCTTGCGTTGCCGTGACAGAGAGCGATTACTTCTGACTAGTGAATTACACTGCGGAATGTGGATTTCCTTGCTCAGAACCAGCTCTGGGCAAACGGTTTGCTGGACCCTCTCACACACGTGCTGTGCTTGTGTTGGCTCAATCAAATTCTTAATAGATGAACCAAAAACTGTTTTACCCTTGGAAGGGGTCATCCTGTACCCGGAACGTGAAGAAAATGCCAGTGAGAGGGATGAATTATCCTGATATCCTGGAACCCTAACACGAGTGTTTGGTGAATTAAGTTTTCTTAAGTAAAATGTTCTGACTACCTTAGACCTAACAGGAAAGGGGAGAACAAAAACAAAGACAGAAACAACAATAAAAAAACTGTGCTGATTTGATTTCTTTGGCTCATTGTGGGCTATCAGCTGTTTGGCTTAAGGGAAGAGTCGCAATCGCTAGCTGTTACAAATAAAAGCACAAGCGGGTTTGGTTTTACCTACACTGGCGTAAGTGTCGGGACATACACTGAGGAGAGGCAGTCAGCAAAGTCTGGAGACAAAGATCTTGTGCAGTCAGATCATTATGAGTCTGATTCCTACATGATGGCTCTAATCCACGGCGGGAGCTCCCTGAGTGATTCCAGAAGGGGCCCTGTCTTTTGCTTGTTTCTATGTTTAATTAGTTAAAAGTCAAAGCATGTTGAACACAACTCTTATCCAGTATATTTGAGAAGTGTAAGCAGGTTGTAAGTAAAATCCAGGGTGAAACTTCACAGTAGGGTTTTTTAACATGGAACTCACTGGTGAGTTTGAAATAGCCCACAAACCATCTGAAACTCTCTAGAGCATTTTGTGCATTTGCACCTGCTTGGGTTTCTTGTCTTGAGAGCTTGTCTCTATTTTCTCTTCAGATTTTCAAAGAGTGGCCTCACATCCAAAGGTTTGAGAATGGCAGCGTTTCCCATCTTCATGTCATCCCAGAAGAAGGGGGTCCTTCCCAGTTGAGTGTGGATGGAGATATGCCTCTTACGTAGCGCCATGAAGCTGATGGCTGACCAAAGGCTCTGTCTTGACTTCAAAGCCTGCCCTTGTCTTATTTCTGGAAATAGATGTGAGCTATGTGAGGACACAGAAGGAGGCCCCAGGATTTCAGACCTTGGGAGGACTCCTGACACCAGCTCGGCCAACATTCATTTTACTGATGGGGAAATCAAGGCCTTGGAAGGTACAATGACCCACTGCAGACCCCACAGCAAACCCGAGGTTGTGTTTGGACCAGAAGGCATCTTTTTTCTGCCTGTGTCATATTCTATTTGCTCTACCTATACCCATTCCTCAAGAAAATGAGGGGAAATTGGCAGGCAATCCACATGTCACCTTTAATAGGCAAAATCTGATTGTATTCCTTGCAGAGCCTGTCTAGGAGTGGTGCTCACGGGACGGGTGAGCAGGGAGGCGGGGCCTCGCCTCTGCCACTTCAGCACTTACCGTCAGCAGCATGGAACACATCTGACGTCTGTACAGGTAGACCTCCTCCCAGGTACCTAAAGGATAAGTTTAGTCTTTTTGGATTTCCCCTCAATTTTATCTTTTCATTTTCATTATTCTTGCTTTTTAAACTCCACGGACACTTACAGAAAAGAATTTTGTATTTTACATGGAGCATCTATTGCTGTACGTCTTAGTTCCTGTCTGTCTCGCTTTCTGAATGGTCAAGTACGAATGAGAGGAACCACGGGCATGAGTGAGGAGAATAACATGGCAACGGCTGGAATCGGTGACATGACAGAGCATTTGTTTTACTTTCCTTCTCTGTCTCCCTCATCCTTCCAAGGGAAGGCAAGGGCCCCTTGGCCACACGTGTGTTACATGCCTCGTGCTGTCCTGCAGGAGGTGTGGCTGATAGCTCCACCTGGGTCTCCCATCAACTCTGCAAGTGAATGAAGCTTGGTCTGAGCTCTGCCCACTGATTCGTACATCTTCCTGCTCTTCACCGAGGATTTAACATTGAAACACAGAGTCTAGGGGGTAGAATGAAAGGTATGGGGGACTCGGTGAACTGAGAATTGAACAAACAATACACAAATACGTCAAATGAGATCCGCACAAACGTTTCTGGGCTCTTGAGCTGAACACGTGTCAGGATGATGTGATATGATCATTAAAAACCTTACCTGGAGACCCCTCTTTTCATTACTATTTCTTGTTATTTTAAAGATGAATCTTGGGTATAACAGGTGTCATCTCTTTTGAAGAATTAAGTAATTATAGTAAATACCACACGTGTATGTGCACACACACACACACACACAAACACTTAATGGGAACTCTGAGAGTTTTGTCTAGTGCCAATATATTTTCCATCCACAGACTTGTTTTTGTTTTTGTTTCGTTTTGTTTTGTTTTGCGGTACACGGGCCTCTCACTGCTGTGGCCTCTCCCGTTGCGGAGCACAGGCTCCGGACACGCAGGCTCAGCGGCCATGGCTCACGGGCCTAGCCGCTCTGCGGCATGTGGGATCTTCCCGGACCGGGGCACGCACCCACGTCCCCTGCATCGGCAGGCGGACTCCCAACCACTGCGCCACCAGGGACGCCCCCTTCCACAGACGTTAAGATATATGGCAGTTTACTCCCCCTTGTTTTCCTTGTGTCTTACAGAGAACAAAACTGAACAGCAGCTTGGGGCTAACGTCATTTCTCGTTCCAGAAAAAGCCACTGTCTGTTATTAGAAAACATTCCCTTCCAACAGCTACGGGGTCCACCCCTCAAGTTCTCCTCAAGGAGCCACTTCAAAAATCTGCAGAACTGGCAGCTATGATGACATGTTTTCCCTTCCCATGAGCCTTTCTGGACATGAAGACAATGCACTGGCTGTAGAACTTGTCCAGATTCACACCTTAAATTGCCATTTATAAAAAAAAATGCAGCTTTCCAAAAGTTTTCTTACAGAAATCTTATTAAAATCTGAAATGACTTGATTATTTAATTTTAGAAATAGAAAAAAGATTAGTAATTTTCCATTATAACATCTTACACAAAAGATAAGGAAAAGGAACCCTACTAGCCAGTAGAAGAATCTGAACAAAAACCTAGCTCTACTGATTAGCAATTCTGTTCCTTTTCCAAAATATTGCACTGATACTCAGAAATTCCAAAAACCAGATCCACTGGAAGCCAGGTAAGTGCTATGGCCATAGCCAAAGTATATTTCTAGGACGTTCTAATCAAATAGATATTCCAACCGAGGGATAATTCATTTTCGAATAATGCTAACGAGCCCTAAAGGGTGGAAATCAACTCACATACCTTCACAATATGCCAGAAGCACATATCTAGGTTATCTGGAGGCTTGCATGGGCGTAAAATCAACATTCAAACGACTAAAGCCAAACGAAGCCTCCTGCATAAGGGATCATGCCTCCAAAATGCATCAGACACACACACTAATCTTAACTTAAGCTCAGGAATTAGGGAGTCTTTTCTACAGAAAGCCATGACACGGACGCGATGGGAGAAGCTGGGGTTGTGGGAAGGAGGAGTGTGAGGATGAAGGTGCAGAGACCTCAGAGATGTCTGTTACTCACGCATCATGGGGATGCTAACTTGCACGTCTTGTCTTGGAGGAAGACGGAGTTGGGCACTCACGGAAATACCGCCTGAATTATGAGCCGAGATGGGTGAGCACTGATGTTTTAGGATGGCCTGACTTGGCAGTTATGGGGATGACAAATGAGACGCCTCCATCCTCTCAAGCACCGAAGGGCAAGCTCCCAACCAAATTAGTTCCTGGATTTGGTTTAAAATAAAAATGTTTAAAAATGCTTGAAAGAGGAATCATTCAATAGATACAATCTCAGTTCTTAGCTGTTTGTCTGGTGACTGTCATGTGCACATGTATTTGGTCAGTAGTAGCAGGAGAGCCTGCAGGCTCATGGGGTGGGTACTGTCACTTGGCCACCTCTCTCCTTCTGCAAAGATTTTTCTCCTCTAGTGATAAGTACCTCAAATGTTTACCGTCGTAAGAATAAACAAAACTGTGGGCGTTTTGCTGTTCCCAGATGATACATTTTTTTATCAAACAAACCCACACATTAGAGGGACCATCCTGTGATTGATTAGTGTCACTGCTTTCCCTTCCGAACTCACGGTCCAGAGGTATAAGATAAAGACGGGGTCAGTCCAGCGAAATGTGCTGAACCTCCATCAGATTCCAGCGTCAATTCATTTGCTAACTTCCCTCCAGCGTGAAGGACAAGAACTGTCCATCATCACTGTCATTATCACCATCCACAGTGACAGAAGCGAACATTTGTGGACCACCGATGGCAAAGACAGCTCCAGTTCTGCGAGTCCCACTCATCAGAAGGCGGTCCTTGGACAAGTACTACAACGCTGCAAGTCAGACACCTGAACCGATAGCGCAGAAGAGCTGATGTGGAAAGACTTAATGGTAGGAACTTGAGAACAGCTGCACTCGTGGGAAAGGACAGATACTCTGTTGAAAGAAGATGAATGGGGTTCTCTAGGAGTGTGTGGTTAGGGCTTGAACCTCCCCACTAGTACTCCCCCCAACACACACACGACTATGGGATAAAATCTGCAAAACCTCAAGCATGGTTTCCCCAAAGGACAGCCTAAGGTTAAAGGTAGTGGCTGAATCCTAAAGTATGACTGCAACTTGACTGGAACCAAGGGGTCCAGTATGAAATCCAGTCCGGCCCATAGTAATGGTCATCCATTAGTATCTGTGCCATGAAAAACAACTGCACACGCTACTCAGGATGCTTTCTTTACTCACTCTAGTGAGCACTGTCTTGCCAAAGCTCGTTTCCTGAGAAGAGAAGCCTAGAAATCACCCCTATGAGCGCCTAGCAAAGCCGTGTCCTCCTGGATTGAACTCTGAGTCTGGTTGAAGGCCCTGTCTCATGGGCACCCTTTAGAGACTGAAATTCAGCAGATCAGGGCTTATGTGTTGCACTAAACAGGAGAGGAGAAGAAACCCCTCCAGAGGCAGGGCAGGGGGTTCTCCTACCTGCTGAGTCAGCAGTCACGGCTGGCTGGTTCTACCAGAAACGTGCTAGCGAATGACCAGAGCTCCAAAGAACCTCAAGACAAGGAGGGCTATGCAACTGGCACAGGTGAAAGGTGAAAGGAAGTCTTCCTCATCAATGTCACAGTTGGTCAGGACAGACCAGTCCTTCCCGCGAGGATGCTGACGGGTGAACTAAACCATGCTTAGTAAACCTGAAAGAGAAAGCTCTGAATCACATGGAGGTTACCTGCCACTCTGTGCTCTTGTCCTGACAAAATCCAGGAAGACTCTGTCTGCAGATGCCCTGGTACATTTTATTCAGGGGGGTTCTGGGCTCAAGTTTAGAGGTATGGAAATTCCCAGTGTTTTTCCCACTCTATTCCCTCTATTCCCGTGACCCACGATCTGCACGGAATTCCTCTGGTCCGTGTCTATAGAAGTTCCGATCACAGGGAAGCTAGTAAATCTCTCCCACTTTTATTCAAAGGAGACCCAGAGCCCCTTGCCTTTAGCAGTTCTGAGACACAAGGAAGGAATGACTCCAGCGCAGCCCGGATCTGCGAGGCTTGGTCCGACTACTCCAGTTCACGCTGCCAGGAAGAAGCCGGAGAATCTGGCACCTGGTGGTGTGGGCGGAAGGGCAGAGGGCACAAAGAAACACGAAGGGGATGGGGGGAGGGAGGGGGATGGACTGGGAGTTTGGGGTTGGTAGATGCGAAGTATTACATACAGGATGGATAAACAACAAGGTCCTGCTGTGTAGCACAGGGAACTATATTCAGGATCCTGTGATAAACCATATGGAAAAGAATTAAACAAAGAATGTATAAAATAAAAAGAACCATGATGTCAACAAGATTTTCTCAGTGCTTCCAGAAGCAGCTGAAAATGAAAGCACTGCTTTCCAAACACTTCCTTCTCCTCCCAGGTGGAACCTGCCCCCAAGGACACAAGCACGGTAATCCCGGGGTGATTCGGCTCGGACCTCATTTCTGCCTCTCGGTGAATCTTCAGCTACTTATTTGATTCCCGGAATCAATCAGAACAGGTTGGAATTATTTGAAAACTATTCTGCATTAAACTGTACCTTTTCTCCTAACTTGTAGTTAGAGGCAAGGTTTGGGGGGCAGGCTTGGATGGAAGAGAGTCCCCCAAACACTGGAGGATGGGACTGGGGATTCATCAGTACTCACCCACAGGGCCTTTTTGGGCTATGGCTGCACTCTAATGCCTTCCAGAAATAATCACACGTGAAAGCCATCCCCTAACTGGACTTGCCATCTGCCCAGGTTATGAGGGGAGGTGTGTGGCCACAGCAGGACCTCCTGAAGGCAGTGGAGGTGGGGTCACCACGAGGCCCGCCTCCCGTGCTTCTGATGGAGGAGAAGGTGCTTTCCCCGAAGCCCTGCCTGTCGTCAGAGCCCGCTCCACAGGGGGCCCCACTCTGCCCACGAGGGGTCCACAGAGCAGTAGCCTGAACCCAGAGCCCAACCCCCCTCCACTCCTTCACACCTGAGCCAGGCAGGCTCTGCTCCCCTCCCCCGCCACTTGAGAATGAGGTACCACACCAGGTAGAGAGGGACATGGAACACTTTTTAATGTCAAGTCAGAGACAACCCCTCCCTCCCCCAGCCCCTAATCCCACCTGCCCTCATCACATCACGACCCCTCCCCGAGGCTCCTCTGGTTCCCAGACTTCGGGGGAGGAAGAAAAGATCACCTAAAAACTGCATTTCCTTCTCTTTCACACACACGCACACAGAGGTGGGAAATTAAATAAAATAAACCAAGAGGATTCGATTCTCCAGTGGTCACAAAGGCATCAGAGATTCCCATAACGGGCTAAAGCGAGTGGTTACTGACTGCTGAGTTGGTCCGGCTGCTTGCTGTCTGTCCGTGCCCGAGGCATGACGGAGAAGCCAGGCCCCCCACACTCGCCCTCGCCTCTGAGAGCGGCCCCTGGAAAAGATGCTGCGCCTTGTGTTAAGTGTTTTGTTTCTCTTTTCACTTTTTAGAAATGTCTCTGACGTGTGAATAACCCAAGAAAATAAAAAGGCAGGAGCCGATTACACAATTACCAGTAAACTCTATCATCTTTTAGAAGAGCAACACACAGCTAACGCCATATACAGCATGCAGTAATGTCTGAGAAAGGACCCTGCTGAGAAGGAAAATGGCTAGAACCCTAACAAAAAAAAATATATATGTATATATATACTGTATAATATATGTCATCAAAAAAAGCATCGCCAGCAAACTCAAGATATGGTGCAGGTCACCCTTCCTTTTCTAAACAGCATGTAGAAGTGTAGTATTGTCTACAGTAAATGCCAGAAGAGGAGGACATCTGTAGCGCTGGTGGAGATGTTGGTTAAATTGTATGTGTGGATTTTTTTTTTTTTTTTTGGTGGATTTGCCAAATCCTCACCAGGTGGCTAATGCCTGGTGTGTTGTCCACCAGTTGTAAACCTAGTAAGAAGTATACTATTCATGTTTAACGTTTAACAAACATACTTCTCTTCACCCCTTTCACTTGTGTACTTTTTTAGTTTTGTCTTGTTTTTTGCACTAAGTTTTAGACTCATATCAGAAAATATAATTAATAAAATTAATAATGAATCAGAATCCCTTGTTATCTATGATGTCCATGTAGTAAAATGAAAACAAAAAAAAAAGTTTAACAATATCTTTTGTGACTGTTGATTGTGGTATTATTGTAGCTGACAGGCTGTCTTGTTTAGTTTTCCTTTTTATTTATCTTTTTGTTGCTGCGTTTCATCACACACACAATAGGGACACAGTTCAGGAATGGGCCTGCAAGCCTCCCTCTGAGTTCTTCTCTACTGACTGATTGAATCTGGGGTGGCCGACTCCAGAACTTTCCTTGGGGGGGGGCACTGTGGTGGGCAGAGCGGCTGAGCCCTTGCCCGACTGGTAATGGAGGTCACGCCATGCAGCTTGCGGGTGGGTCCAAAGCCGCGTGCATTCTTCCCGTTTGGAAAAAGAAAGAAAACTCAGCTGTACCTACGTATCTGCAAGGCGATTTCCAATGTCCTTGTTCAACCTGTTTTCCCAAAGTATTCTCTGTTCCCCTCCCTCGAATTTGTGTCCCCTTAGGCTCTGAATTTCGTGGGATTGTATCTGCTTTAGAACGGGGATGCTCGCGTTGCTCTTGGTCGCCGTGGCTGATGTGTTGGTGGCGGTGGTGACGGCAGCTTCTCCCCGGCGGGGAAAGTGGCACTCACATCAAAATTTGAGGAGTAGGTGCAAAACCAAAACCAGAAGAGGTAGCAGCCAAACGCAGCCAGCCCTCCTCGACGTTCCATTGCTCACTTCGCTGATGGCGCCCGGGCCTGCAGACACAACACACCTGTCGTGAGCCTGGCCCCTCCAACTGGGAGCATCCAGCATCCCAGCTCCATACCCAGAGGCTGCGTTAGCCTTGATCCCATGGGCACAGCTACGTGATGGGGCGCCCACCCGGGCAGGAGGGACCTCAGGTTACAGTGTGCAGGTGCCTGCTACTCCTCTGCTGTCAGAACATGCTGAGGCCATGGCTCAGGGGCAAGTTCAAGAAAAAGGTGGCTGGTTAATCAACACCTTACACAGCACTTCAATCAAGTGAGACCCCTGCCCTGTTTGCATCATCGTCCAATCCCTCCGAGCACTGCCCGCCTTAAACATTCACGTGACCCTCCTGTCATGCAGGAGAGGACTCGCTGGACACACCAACTGTCCCCTGCGGCTGCTGCACTGGCCTCGGTGCCCCTTCTGTCCATCACTCGGTCCCAGGGCAGCACACTTGGCCTCTCCCCCATCTGGATCAGGTAACAGCAGACCTCGCTGAAGTATCACATGCTTGAAAGGTCCAAACCAGCTCGCCTGAGGTGGAGGGAGGATGAAGCAAAGGGACAGGTGGCCTCTGGCCGTGTACACAGGAGGAAGGGAAGATTTCCATGGACACTGGGATGCAGAACGTGCCATGATGTGGGTCTGCTGGGGGGGAGATGGATGGCATATTTTCCTAAGAGGCACACACCAGCCTGACCTGCACACAGATACTCTCTGACGTGGAGCCACATTTGGGAGGCAAGAAAACTATGAGGTCATAAAATTCCCCAGCAGCTTCCCTGTCACTTGAAGCATAAGCTTTGTGGCTCCCTCAGCCCCGTGGCCATGAACGCCCGTGATAAATGGAGCTATGATTCAGGAACAGTACACACAAGTTTGGATGCCCAGGCGAATTAGGCACCTAATGAAGCAGGGCATCTTCTCAGACTGGACTTACTCTGGAAGGCTCTTGCACTGGATTTAACGGAGGCATTTAAAGCTGGTGCCCCGCCGCCGCAAGTCCATGTCATCACTGGGTTGAAGGGATAAAGCCAGAACCTGCTTGCCTGACTCGGACGCTGGACATGGAGACACTTCTGGCTAATGCAGATCAGCATCAAATCAGGCTTCTTGATTCCATATGGAATCATTCCAAGTCCTAAAAGTCCTGGCCTGGAAGCACTGTCCCTGTGATTTATTCCTTAGACCTTTGGGACAAATCTCTGATTCTGGGTCAGTGGCTAAACAGGAGTTTGAAATGCACCAGGTCATCCGATCTCTGTGTCTCTGGTGCCTGGTTCAAACTGCAGGGGAGCAAAATTGTCACCCCAAAATGTCTCTTTGGCATGCAGATTACTTCCAGCTGAAAGCAATCAAGGCCCAAAAGACTCAGGAAGAAACTCTGCCCTTCCCCCAACCACCTGAAGAATATAGAAAGAAGACCTGTACCAGGAAGGGAGCTGTCACCATAGGTAACTACAGTGTGACCTGGGTGTGGCGACAGCGACGAACCTGCAAAATCTGTTAGTTATTGCTCCTCTCTGTGTCCATCTCCCTGCCTGGCCCAGAAATCACTGTCTACCAAACACCCGCCTTTCCTTCTCTATGTGAATTACCTCCCCTCCCTCTGAAGTCCTAAGCCTCTACCCCCAACATCCTCTTTTTTTTAAAAACATTTATTTATTTATTTGGTTGCACCAGGTCTTAGTTGCAGCATGTAAACTCCTAGTTGCGGCATGTGGGATCTATTCCCCGACCAGGGATCGAACCCAGGCCCCCTGCATCGGGAGCGTGGAGTCTTAACCACTGCACCACCAGGGAAGTCCCCCAACATCCTCTTTTGTCTTTAGCTGAAGGTGGTATTTAAGGTGAGGGTTTGGGACATTTTGGTGAGTTAATCACTTTTCCTAGGCCTCTTCCATGTATACATATTAGTAAATTTTTGCTTTATTTTCTCCTGTTACTCTGTCTTATGTCAATTTAAGTTTTAGACCGGCAAGAAGAGCCTAGAAGGATAGAGGAGATTTTCTTTCTCCCCAACAGCAGTGCTCCCAAGGCCCGAACTTCTTGGCAGCGCAAGTTCTCCTGAGGAGAAGGACAAGAGACGCCTCTTCTGCTCCCCGCCGGGGAGGTGAACGTCTGGGCAACACAAAACTGAACGCTCTCCTTCTGTCAGTCCACTGGGATACCCGTGACAAAGGAGCATCCCCGAGAAGCACCATTCAGACTTGCTTATTGTTGACCATTCAATTGGTTGCATCTTCTGAAATCTAACTACTATGTTTCTATATAAACCACCACCAGAAACTCTAGCCTTTATATTCAATCACTGCTATGTATACAGCAGTCTCTGGAATCTCCGGAGAGAAGCCAGCCCCAGGGCTTCTAGAGTGAGGAGTTATCTGTTCCTCTCCTGTGAGAAAGCCCTTCCTCTCTGGACCACTCCAGGATCCTTCCAGGAGACCCCTGCCTCTGCCCGAGGCCAACTCTGAGACAGGGAGGTTGTTCTGAGTCCCTGGGAGCAGCTGGGTTCCAAGTGTGACGGGAGGGTTGGTGGCTGCACCGCTCCCCAGGTGCACACTGCTCCACGATTCCAAACGCATCCTGCACGCCTGGCTCATGGCGACTGGACAGACACGCATCTGTTCATACAGGGCTCCTCTCTCACCTCTTTTCTCTCCTGAACACTGGCTCACACAGCTTTGAAACCCACTCCCCACTGCCCCCCAACACAGCCCTCCCGTCCCCGCTCCTGGTAAGCGAAGGGGGACATCGCCAGTTCCCGCATGGAGATGCTCTCTGCCTCTGGCGCCTTCCACCCCTCTGGGCTGCCCGGCCAGCGGACGCCTCCAGGGAGGAGGATGAAGGATGCACACGCCAGGCAGACAGCCCAGCAGGGGCCTGGCTTGATTACCAGCTCAGAAAAGTCAGGAACCTTGTCTGCCGGCCACGGAGTCTGCAACGCCCCGCAGGTGGCGGCAGGGAGCTGGCAAAAGTGCCCGGGGAACCTGGCAATGGCCTTGCGCGGCAGGTGCTCCGGGTCGCCTGTACTGCTCCGGCTCCGCCTGTGCCCTGGGACGCACGCAGGGAGCCTGTGGGGAGGGGGCCTGGATCCCTGTCAGAGAACTCCTCCCAGAGAAGAAAGGAAAAGGCCGCTGGGTGTGCCGGGGGCCCTCCCTGTGTGATGTTCCGCGGCCACCCTCCTGGCCAAGGTGGGTCCACGGGGCTGCCACTCCCCTGGACACCACTTCCAGCCTGGCCTCGCCCCCCCCAGCGCCCTCCCCTTGCCCCGCCCAGCCTCCCTCCAGGACACAGCTGCCTGCAGGAGGAAACAGGGGTGGTACCTGGAGAAACCCGGAGGCGGGGTCTCCTCACATCCTCTCAGAGGACGTGCACCAGCTCTCCGCCACCTGCGCCTGGACCCCTCGGGTTGACTCCTTGTGCCACCTCCAGGCTGCTGTGTCTGTGACTCCAAGCTGATCAGACCACAGATGGATTGGATCCCTTCAGCCTTTACAAAACCTCCCAGCTGCTCCGTAGGACACGCACTGCATTTCCTAGTCTGCCTGTCATCTGCCTCCTTAGCCTCGCGCCCCGCCCCCACCAGCAGGCGGGCACCACACATACGTGTGCGCACACGAGCGCGTACCTTCCAGCCTATTTAATTCCCATCCTTGCACCTTCTGCCTGAAATGCTCTTCACCTGACTCACTCGCACTCCTTGTTCCAGGTTCTGTTCTGGCCCCAGTCACCTCTTCCAGGCAGCCTTCCTTGACTTACTCTGGTTTGCTTCCACAGCACCATACACATCCCACTATTAAAATATGCACCACCCTGTCCTACAATTATCTTTATGTGTCTCACATGCATTTCTTCCCCTATGCTGTGAGCTCCATAAGGGCAGGGTCTGTGCCTAGCTGGGCCCCCAACAGGTATTTAATAAACCTTTGTTGAAAGAAGGAAGGAACCAGAACATCGTGACCTGTGCTACATGTCCATGCTTACGTTGTCTCTGTTTTTCTTTCTCTTAAGATTCTACTTGGAAAGAAACCCACAAACCAAACCAAGAACAAAGCAAAACATTCTCTCCTACCTTGCCTCTGGCTTTACCTCCATTTTCTCGTCTGAACACCCTTCCCCCCTATTTCGAACTATTTCCAATAAAAGTCACTGAAAATTCTTGTGGTTGAGGAAAGATATTCACAGAAGTAAAGCCATATTGGTTAAAATTCTAGGTGGAGGGCCTGCAACTGGAAAGGGGTTCCGGCCCCATAAAGCCCCTCACGTAGGAGATGAAGGTTATCATCTCCCGCCCTAACGTGTGGAAACTCAACCTCGGAGACCTTAAGTGGCTGCCCCAAGGTCCCCTGACTTCTGTCTCCAAATACAATTATCTTTCCACTAACTCGGCGCTGTCGCTCTGTGGAACTCGCACATCTCCAGCGAGGAGGAGAGCAGAGCGCGAGGCCACAGGACCTGCCCCGCTGGGCACGGGTCAAGGTGGGGAGCACACAGGCCCTCGCACACTGACCGGCACAGCAAGCTCGCCATGCGAGGAGGACCTGCTGTCCAGGCAGGTATAGGATCCCAAGCTCCTGGAGCAAGGCCCTCTCAGAGCCCTTGCTGGCCAGAGCGACAGTGCAGCCCACCTGCCCGGTGACTCGGCCACACGGATGAGGTCTCTGCTCTTCATCCAGCCATGCTTCCACTCTGCGTGGAATGCCTTTATTGCCTCAATCTCATTATAGAGCTCTGGAGGCCTAAAGAGACTAATCACCAGGACCATTAGGGTCCCGGAGAACTGTGATGAGTGTCAATTATCCATCGGAAACATCTGGATGGAATGAAAGCCTCAAATAAGATGCAATTTATTTGTAGCCAAGTGACTCACCCAAGAACCTCCCCCTTCCTTCCCCTTTCCCCTCCCTCCTGCCACTTCCCTTCCAGCTCCAAGTTAGAGAGAGAGAAAGAGAGAATGGGGTAAGCAGAGGCCAGCATGCAAGGCCAAGGTCTAAGAAGATCATTGCATTAGAGCATCCATGTGCAAAGGAAAGAGGCGGGCCTGGTACAGAGGGGCCCAGACATGGAGCTATTTGGGGCACTGACAGGTCCTCATTAGTTCTGGCAGCAAAGACAAGTTAGACTTCTGCAGGGGAGGCACCCGGGGAGAATCAGATGTCCTTGGGGACAGTTAATCTGAATTGACACCGGGCCGGCCCAAGGTCAGGCGGTTCCCACCGGGCTGCCTCCTGGGGTTAGTGCAGAAGAAAAGGCATCTTGTAAGAAGGCAAAGAGTCTTGGGCACCTCAGCCCACCAAGGCAGCAGCTGCCTGGAAAGTAAGCATACCAACCTTTCCCAGGGGTCAGAGCTGTGGTTTTGACTTCTAAAAGAAATGAAAAACAAGCCACTGTTAAGGCAGAGAGCAGCCAGAGACACCCACTTTACCCTCTGATGGTTTGGGGGAAGGAGGCTGAACTTCCGGCCCAGCCCCCATGCTGTTCTGACCACAGCCCAGCCCCCAGACGTGCACCCCTCTGGCTTGCTGGGAAGTCAGTTGCCATAGGTTGAGTGGGGGGCCGGGGAAGGATGTGAGTGATGGTCACATTGGAACCCTGACCCAAAGAGAGCCAGCACCCCTACCGTGTCTTAGCGGGGTATGCCAGTACCGTGCAGCCAGAGGTCCCAAGCCAATAAACACTTTTTGGAGAGTAACCTTCTTTCTTTGGCCACCAGACTATCCTCGAATTAGTTGAAGTCTGCAGGCTTTAGTATAAAACTGGCTGATATAAATAGGCCCTCCTACAGCAATCTGAATGCAGGTAGCCAAGTTCTGTTTGAGATGTAAAGTTAACTGGCATTTATCAGTGCATCTTAGAAATACTGGGGAGCAAGTTTCCACGTACCAGAGGAGCCCAGACCTTTGATAGCTGACCTCTCTCAGATTCAGACTACAGGAAGCTGGCCCAGAGGGCTTCCTCTCTCTGGAGCAACCTAAGGCATTAAGACCTGCATCCCTGCTTCTGGGACCCACCTGTGGAAATGCTGGGCACCAGCCCCTCTCTGCTGGCTGACCCAGGAAACACCCTCATTCACCAGTTCAAGCTCTCAGGCCAATCCACAGAGCCTGTTCTGCTGACCAGCCAGCAGCGGGATGACCTCTCATCTTTCACCTCCCTCTTTAGCTGGGGGCCTCTGCACATGTTCACCCTGGATACAGAGGGTGGGAAATCCGTCCACAGTGTATAGGGGTATCAAATCACCATGGTGCACACTTTAAGTATCTTATACTTTTACTCATCAATTATACCTAAAATAAAGGAAAATAAAGCTCAACAAAAGAAAATGACATTAAAGTCTTTTGCATCGAAGTGATACAATTCTCTGTGCAAAGGTCCTCGCATGTAGAAGGCAAGACAACCTAGAAATAACTCAGCCTAAACTCGACTACAACATTTGACCAAAATCAGGTGAGTATGTCCCTGTGCATTCAAGCTCTCAGTCTACTCTTTAAAGGCATCTGAGATACGATGCAAATCTTGATCCAAGTGGACACTAGCAACCCTGAGAAGCCACTCCGTGGGCGGATCTACGCTCAAGGATCAAAGGGGTGACTCAGAGGAGATCTGATGCACAGTCAGGGGGGTAGAGAAAAGCCAGGAGTGCCGGTCCACGCTGTCTGCTGCGCATTTAGCAAGGACAGTCCCCTGGAGAGATTACTGGGCCCTCAACCCCAGCCTAGTAGCTAACCAGGGGCTGTTTTCATGAATTGTCTCATTCGGGCCCCACTGTCTTGAGCCTCCCTGTACCAGGACAGAGGGTGACTGGAAGGAAGGAGGACAGTCTGCAGAGAGATGCTTGGAGGCATAAAGGCATCACGGCCTTTCATCCCCAAACCACAAGCGGTGCAAAGTAGGGCACGTGTGAGGGAGGGCAGCCCACAGAGTGATGGGCTCTGTGGGAGGGAGCACGCAGGGAGGGGTTCTACCTGGCAGTCTGGCTTGTTGGAACTATCTGCAAGAGGCGCACAGTGAAAGCACACGCTCCTGCGGTGCTCTGGAGCCAGGAGTGGTCTTCCGTGAGGGCAAAGATCTGAAAACAGCTCCATCTTAGTTGTTCCATCCAGATCCTTTCCCGGTGAATCTCCAAGGTCATCATGCCTTGGTGTCCACATGGGTAAAGGGCTATTTGACACTCATTCTGGACTTTCCTAGAACTTAACCTTGGGCTTTTCCTGGTGGCAATGTTTCAACCCCTCTGCCACTCATGTGTCTCACCACAGTGAGGAGGGAAAGTAACCAAGGCATTCTTTATATTTACTGGAGACCTCCTGCTGAGCTCCAGCCCACTCCCTGTGATTTGGTTCTAAGAAGAGATGTAGAAACTGTTTCTACATCATGTTTATCATCACGAGGTGCTAACACCACTGGGCACAGCTTCCGGGAGTATGAGCCTCTTCGAACCTCCAAGCGTGTACGAGCCCTGAGCTCAAGGCTTTGTGTTAACCCTTGGCTATCGACAAAAACAACAATCCTTCAAATCTAGCATGTATTTTTCTCACCAAGAGCTAGCCTGAAATGTGTGATCTTTTTGTTGATGTATTAAGGTGAAGCCAGGTAGAGTGGGAAAGAAAGAAAGAAAAAATGAAAGAAAAATAACATAAAAACAACAAAAAAAGAACTGCTCCCTTTAAGCCTCCAAGTTAATATCTCTGGTCAAGCCATGAAGTGATCTTTCTGTCACCAAGCCCAGCTGAATCCAAGTACCTAGGTGGGCAAAGGGGTGCTGTCTGATTCTAATGGATGGGGCAGGGCTGGTTTCACACCAGGATGGTTATACAGGACAAATAAACCTTCCAGAAACAGCGTGAAGGGATCTTTTTTGGTACCTTCTGTATTTAGACACACGTGCCATAGAAATGCTCACTGCTGGGTGGCTGCCCTTAATTAACTATCTTTCATCCTCTGTAGGGAAAAACAGATCATCTCTGCCACTGCAATTGTTTCCTTCCGATGCACAGAGTTGACTTACTTCCGCCTTCTTTAATAAGATGATTTGATGGTCACTGCAAGGTTCGCAGGCATTAATCAGCCAACCTTTCCCAGCCCACTGATACCATTAAATCTGACTCCTTGCCCAGGAGATAAAAGACAAAGGACCTGAGGATGGGAAATGAACAGCCACCGAGCCGCTGAGTATGCAGTGTGCCCCTGGCACATATGCCTGTGAGGTAGGGAGTGAGGGATGGCGGTGTATCCGAGTCCTTAGTTATCACGGCAAGCGTCCTGCACCGCCAGATATTAAAATGAGAGGGGGGCATGCAATCTGTTGTGTTTGCAAAAAGGGAGCAGAGAAATACTTCAAGGGTGGCAGAAAATGCTGAGAAGGAGTGAAATTCTCTTATATGAATCTTTCTAGACCATCCGGATATTAAGTAGCAAAATAGCTTGGAATGTCTTTTAAAGCCAAGCGTTCCTTGTCCCTGGAAATCCACTGGAGGTGAGGGGAGCATAACCTGGGAGTATTTCCCTGAGAAAAGAGGTAGCTCTCTATTCTATGTGACGCTAGAAAAGGAGGAGGAAAAAACAACAACACACACGCACGCGCGCGCACACACACACACACACACACACACACACACACACACAGAGAGAGAGAGAGAGAGAGAGAGAGATGAATGAGAGAAATATCCCAGGAGCGAGATCTGTTTTCTCTAAAATACTCCTGAGCTGTACAAGAGTCCAACAGCTACACGGAGGACCACACTAATCCAAGTCTTGGAATGTCCCAGGTTTCTACCAACTGCAGCTTCTGGCTTGGACCCATTGCCCTGCACCCAACAAGAAGGTGAAGGGTGGGAGCATAGTAGAATCAGAGTAGACAGCTGGCCTGCAGACCCTGCCCCAGACTCAGTGGCCAGCAGAGCAGGTGAGAAAGCTCAGCTCTGCGTCAGCAGGTGGATCCTCTGCTCCTGGTCCCATGCTCAGTATCAGGTAGTGATTTGTTTGTTTCCGATCAGTTTTGTTACTGTTGGCTTTAGCGTGGGATGTGCCCCCTCCAACCCTTGAGGGCACCTTCGGTGGAATTCTAACTCCTTACCGACCACTCCGTTTTAAGTCACTTTCCCTCTGAGAGTAAAGACCTCAGTGATCAGAATGAGCTGCGTCACTTCTCAGAGTCCCTTGTGAAGCATGTTCTGCTTTACGTCCTGTCTCTCACACGTCCCTTTTACCATTTATGCCCTTAGCTACTTTTCTAACGCTCTTTGAGATCTGCGGATATGCCTCGCCCAGGGGTTCGATAAACGTAAGTTGGATCAAGTTGAACCTGGACACTTCCATTGACCTCACTTTTTTTCTATTTCTTTGTTTCATTTTCCCCTTTGCTGTCTATCACCAGGGTGCCCTACATCACTAAGGTGAATAATGCATCCCTGAATCATTTCACGATAAAAGCATTCTTCCTCATATGTCAAACAGCTTCCCATATAATTCATTTTCTTCCATCCCCTCCCCCGCCTTCCAAGTCTAACGCCATCATCCGATGACTGTTTGTGCAACGCGAATGGATGAACAGGTGGGATGAGAAGGATCGGGGGGTAGGTGGAAGGTGGGAAAAGACATGCCCGCCATTGTTGTCACAGCTGCCTTCCTGTGGGGCTCTCTGAGGGTCTGCACAGTCCTTAGGAGGAAAACATAAACAGCACACACAGCATGTGTTTGATTCTACCACTCAGCCTGGGCCCACTCCTGCCCAAATGTTTAGTCACAGTCTAAATGAATCACTTTTGCTAGGCTAGGGAGCTTGCGAAGATGTGAAGGGCTGAGTAAAAAGAGGTGAGAGATGCAGGTGTCCTATGGGGGGAGGACTTGGAGTAGAAGAGGTGGAAAGGGGATGGGGAGAGGGCTTGAGAAATGAGTTCATGAATCCCTGTGTCGTGACAGGGGGAGGTCCCTGTATCCGGAGACTGGACTCCAACAATCTAACGTGCACCTGACAATTTTCAAAGCCTTTTTAATACATGCTCTCAGTTGAAGGCTGGAACAGCTCTCAGATAGATAAGGCAGATCAGTTCTATGTCACAGAAGAGGAAATTGAGCCTGAACGATGTTTCCTGAGCTACCCAAGCGCAAAGAACACCCAGAAGTTGGGCTCTGGCCTAGGGCTCAGTGGCGCCCGCTCCAGGTCACTGCTGCCGAGGATCCCGCAGGTACGCCTGCCCACCTTTCTTTCCCGGAGACCCTCCCCGTGAATCTGCTGCTGCAGCTTCAGGACCATCCGAATCTCCCTGCACAGGATGTTCGCTTCTATGGCTGGGCTGTCAACGGGACTCTTGTTATGAAAACTGCTCAGTGGGTGGACTTCTCTGCCTGTTGGTTCAGCCTTTTGCCTCCATCAGATCTCCGGGCTTTGAGAAGTTAGTGCCTTTTCCTTTCCTCTCCCCTCCTAGCCCTTCTGGGGAGGTGGGCAAGGTGAGTGGAGAAAAGGGGGCTATCCTTGGAGTTTCATCGGCTCCCAGTAACCTCCTTAGCTTCTGCTGCCATTCACTAAGCACCTATACAGACAGGAGCCTTGGGTGATGCACGGCAGGGGGTGGGGAGGGGGGTCTGGGAGAAAGCGGGGAGGAGAGAACCCAGACAGCAGGGGTGGGTGGGATACTGACCTTGTAACAAAGTTGAGCTTGTAGGCTCACTTAGCTCTAAAGCAGGTGGGGATATACAGGAGAGAAAAATGAAAACAAACACATATATTATATACAGTAGCTATATATTGGCCATATATAGTTTGTATACTGTCTTTCACACACATTTCTGGAGGGATGGAGAAACAAAAGAAGACACAAAAACCAGAGGTGGTAGGACAAGATGCAGCATGAGGAACGCTGAAAGGTGGGGTGCATGCACACAGGATGCCGTGGTCGGAAGGTGAGGGGCTGGCCATGCGTACGCACCCCAGCGCAGGGAGCACGGACTCTCTGCATGCTGAGCTGGGGTGCTGATGTGGTTAACACAGGACCAAAGTCCCTTTCCAGATGAGATTTGTGTCACATCCACACCCACACTGTTTCACTTTGGAAGACCTAGTTCAGGAATTTCTGGTCCTCGTAGCACCATGGCAGGAGCAAGGTCCTCCCAGGAACCTCTGTGATTCAGGATCACAGGGGCTAAACTCTCCTGGTCCCCTGCAGCCTCTGGAACCTTAGGGACAAGGTGCTCAGAACCCTACTGGTTCTTGATAGGAAAGACCACCCCTGCCCTATTTGGCTTAAGTACCTCAAAGATACGGACCCTGATGGCAATCTCCCAGCACCAGCATCCCTCACTTTTCAACGTCAGGTCATGTGTACAGCTTATGTGCAGGTTGGTGGCAAAATGATGCTAATTTAGCCAGCTCTCTGATGCTACAGGAGAATGAGCTTCATCACAAAGTATATTCGCATAAAGTAAACGCTGCTTTCCAGCCTGCTCAAGTCGGCTTGATGGCTCTGAGCCGAGTCTTCTGATAATAGGAAACGACATGGGAAACTCCCTAATACATTTATATTTGTTAAGAGGTCTTAGTGATAGTGGGTGGCAATAGTTTAGGGGCCACGCTCTGTGGACCAGCCACAGCAGAGCTGATGCGGTGGAAACGCCCACCTTGCCCATTAGCGGGATTTCATAGCCTCGTGGTACTACGTCACCCAGGCGGCATTGCTGTGATGGGCTCCTCAGAAACGCTCTCTCAAATGAGGCTAAAAACTTGGTTTCTGTTTGATTAAATTTGGAAAAATGCTCCAAACTTTTTCTCCCTCTTAGAGATTTAGTGCGTAAAGGCTCTGAGACCTCCCGTGTTAAAGAACATCCCCACATGGGCCCCGTTCATCTTTGTTGGACCCAGGCTTTCTACACTTATCTGAATCCATACTATCAGTTTTTAACACATGTTTTTAGAGAGCCCCCTGTACTCCAGAAAGCTGGCAACTGTAGGACTGTCCCAAATGATACACAGGGTGACATGAATGCTGACAGACCGGTGGGGATGCGGGCAGAGGTTTTAACTGCCAGACACGGGTCTGCGGAAAGGAGCAGATTTATGGCACATGCTTCACTGCATTGCTTGTCACAAATGCCAGGATTTCACTCTTAAAGTTTGCTTCTTCTCTCTCTTCTCATCTTAGATGGCTTAAGGGGAAGAGGCCGGGGAATTAGCAGTGATAAAGCCAATTGCAAAACCATTTCATGCATCTGATTTGGAAGAGCAAAGAGGTCAAAGGAGGAGGGAGATTGTTTATAGGAACGAGGAAGGCTATGCGTGGAGAGCAGGGAACTCAGGGGGAACCTTGGATCTGCAAGGCAAGGGAAGGAGGGGGCTGCCCCTTCCTAACCATGGTCCTTCTGTTCATGCAGACAGACACCTGCCCAAAAGCCAAAAGGCTGACAAACGTGAGGGGCCATGATGACTGGCCCTGTGTGGGAGGCGTGAGACACGTCAGTCACTCTAATCACAGCTCTGCCCATGCGGGTCTGCGGCTCTGGGATCAAGGCTTCCCCTTCCCAGCCCTCCTGGATAAAGCTGGGCTTTATAAGGGGGATGGAATGTGATTTGGAAATCGAGATGGGACAGTGGAGCAGCACAGGTGGGCTATCAGGGCAGGCTGGGTCCACTGCGCCATGGAGAGGATTTGGCAGGGCAGGGGGAGGGGCGCTACTTGAAGCTCTGGAATTATCTGCGGGTCTTCAGAATAAAAAGGATTTAGGTTCCTGCCAATTTTCTGCTAACTTCCTCACCTTTCCCTCCCTGTAACATTCAAGAGTGCTTGTTAACATGGTGGACGTGGGACCAGACTCGAAAAATTCCAAGCTAACTGAACTTGTTGGGGCCTGGAGGGATTTGCCCCCAAAGCAACCAGAGATTAACCCTGTGGGCTGTGGGGAGAATCTGCCTCTACCCAGGGATGGAACCCATCACAGATGCCGGATGAGGCTCGGGCATCCAGACTCACTTCTGTGTAGCTGTTCTACCCACAGAAGTGCGAGACATCGGGGTCTAAGAGGCAGCTTGTTTACTTGCTTCCTTTCCTTGTTTCTGGCGCCAGTACAGTTGCCGGATACGTAATGAAGGCACAGCAGTTTGCCTTGCACACATCAGTCCTCAATAAATAGCGACTGAATGAATTAACCCATGAATGATTATGGGACTTCTGTCCGGATGGGGGCTTGGTTGGGACAGATCCCTTCAGACAACACCCTTGGACACAAATGGAGAACTCGGGAAACACTCATTTTCTATGTTAATTCTTCCTCTAGCACTAATAGCATTCAGGATCCCAAGGCCCATGGTTCTACTTTTATAAATACAATGCAGTTTCTCTTACGTCCCAATGGCCAGAAAAAGTTTCAGAAATGGTAACATTTCACACTCATCCAGGGAACGAGCATGGAAATAGTGCATGCTCCTCTCTGGGCTCTTGACTATTAGACCCAACTGTAATAACCAGTCAGTTCAGAAGATACAGACGGGAAAAATGCAACGTCACTTCAGCATCCTCAAATCCTTTTCTCTGATATCAGGATTCTTCCTAGTATAGAATGACACCTGGTGTCTACTTTCATACGTGTGCTGTTTCCCTCTCTCTCTCTCTCTCTCTCTCCCCCTCCTTCTTCCTTTTTTGCCCTTCTCACCCACCCCTGCCTAACTACCCCTGACTCTCTTCCACGCCCCCGCTGCCCTTCCCTCCTGCCCCCCTCTTCCACACGCCCCTCCCTCTTTCGTTGCCCAGCCTGGGCTTCCGTCTCACCGAACAGTGTGATGCTGGCATTGGTGTGGCCCAGCTTGTTGGAGGCCACACACGTGTAGTTCCCGTAGTCATGTTCAGAGACGTTGAGGAAGATGAGTTTGGAGAGGAAAGGTCTGTTTTCCACTTTGACCCCCTTCTTTCCTTCAACCAGCCTGAGACAAACAAAAGACAGACCAAAAAGAGAAAAAGGAGATGGTTTTATATATATATATATATATTTTTTTTTTTTTTTTCTCTCATAAGGAAGAAGAGAGACTCTGGAATTAATGACCTTCCCTCTGCCCCCTTTCTGTCATCACTATAATCACTTATTTTTTTTTTGCATTCAACTACACAACAAGTTGGCCCCAATCACACGTATAATTGCATTTCTCTGTTTTAGGTGTGTGCCTGGAGACGTTCCCTGGCACAATGCAGATATCCATCTCCCTATGAAGAGAGTGAAGTTCTCTGAAGGCAGGTGCCTTGAACAAATATAACGTGCCAGCTGTGTGCGCTCAGCCCAACAGGATTCGTGCGGTAGGTGCTCGGAATTGTGGACATAATTGATGTTGATGGTGGTGATGATGACAACCGGAAAAATGAAAAACTCGGTCTTCAAAGAGGAGGAAAACCTGAGGGGTTTGAAAGAACAATGTTTTTCCAAGCACCTGAGTGATAAAATTATCCCTTAAGAACTTGAGGCATTCTACAGATAATACCTTATTTGGGGCTGTGATTAGGATTAAAGAATCGGGGATCGTTTTTACGTTAGGGGACTCCGAAGGGCCTGGGAGTGGTGAGCCGTCCAGAGTATTATAGCAACTCAGCCTGGAAGAGATTACAGATGCCTGAGAATGAGGCCCTACGTGGCCAGGACTGTCTCCCCGAGCTGTTTCACCCCATCATGGAGTCCAGTGTGCCACAAGGGCTCGTACCGACAGTCGGGGCCACTAACTAAAAGCCACAGAGAGTCAGTGGGAAGGACAGCCAGGCACAGACACCATTACAGGGCAGACAGAGAGGGAAAGGAGAAAACTGCGTGCGTTAGAGGTTGGTAGGGCCACATCCTCCATCTTTGGAGGCTGTTAGTAGCAATTCCTACTGAACTTACATGTCTACATGGAAATTACGAGACCAGCTCTCTTCTTTTCAAACTCTGGAATGCCCTATTTCGGAAAATGGGCTTTAAGCCAACCTTTTACTTCCCCTGCAATAATTTGACTTCCCTGCCCAGAAGCTGAGTCTGTGCTACAGGAAACAGAAATACTAGTGGGGAAAATCATCCTTCTGAATGGAGGATCTCAGGGAACTGGTCACAGCGTCAGCTGCCTGCGTAGGGCCAGGCTGGGGCAGGACGCGTAGACAGTAAAGTACGGCAAGATGATCGCGTATGGGGACAGGCCTGTGGGACACAAATTGGGGCAAATGGCTGGTATCGGAGTCGTCAAACCGAGAGACAATATTCAAGGCAGAAACAGAAAGTAAAGCCCAGCAGGACAATGATGAGAAAATGCTTTGTAAACCATAAAATGTTATTTGAAATAATACATTTCTGTGGAGTCAGACACTGCAAACTCCCGCCTGTCCCTGGGCCACAGGACGTTTTTGGCAGAGATGTCAGCTGTTTTGTCACAATCTGAAGGTGCTGTCGTCTCTGTAGGAGGACAGGATGGCTCTCTCCTTCGCCAAGGCTTACGACCACCATGATGAGAAGAGCAGGATTTTGGCCTCAGTCCCAACCCAACGTCTGTCTCCAGGGAAGTCAGAGTGGGGTTGAAGGAACTTGCCTTGCTTTCCATTCCGTAGATTTTCATCTGTGAGCCTTTGTCTCTCCTAAGTTAGGGGCAGTGAACCGGCCTGAGTCCAGGGGCTTCATTAAAACGTGAGCACAGTCCAAACCGAATGAGGTGTCCGGCTGTGCGGCCAGACACCACTGTTCTATTTCCAGCATGTTCCGTAGATGCTGGTCCTCCAGGGGGTGCTGTGCAGAGAAGGCTCTGAAGCCCACCTGCCAGGAGGCTTCTCTGAGCTCGCCAAGCATATTGATCCCATTTGCCATTCTGATGCCATCCCTGGGCTGGGGAGGAAGCCTTCACATCAGAAGCAAGCTGTGAACTAGATTTCAGCTCTGCAGTGGGCAGAGACACTTACCCAGAGCAGGTGCGGCCTGAGAGCTCGGAAATGTCTTTAGCTAAAAGCAGAGGAGGGCGGCCAGCGGTACCCAGCAGCGCCTTGCAGCTTCTGGGA
Source organism: Delphinapterus leucas (assembly GCF_059928025.1). Taxonomy (NCBI): domain Eukaryota; kingdom Metazoa; phylum Chordata; class Mammalia; order Artiodactyla; family Monodontidae; genus Delphinapterus; species Delphinapterus leucas. The sequence continues at coordinate 106,842,237 of NC_143135.1, read as the reverse complement.
TGACCCTCCGTGTGGTCACACACCTCCTCATCCCATACCACTGCCGAAACCAAGCAGGACCCGGTGGTGCTCCTGGGCACAAAAGCCTTTCTGTGTCCCCTGTTGCTTGTTTGTAGGAAATACACTTCAGTCAGCCTCCATGACCTTCCCTGAGTTCCCAGGGGCAGGTTCAAACAGATGCTAATCAGGGAAGGGAGGGGCATGCAGAGACAAGGGAGGAGTAGCCAATACACAATAGTGCGGCCCTGGGGCAGGGTCCTCGTTCCCCCTCAAGGGGTGCACATCAGCTGTTTTGCAGATACCGAAACCCCCTGTGTGTTGCCCACAAGCATGTAGACCCCAGACCAGATGGAACCAAAAGGTTGGTGATGCCGACTCCCGCTTAGCTCCCCACCAACCAGTCAGAAGAATGTCCACCAGCTGATCACGCCCTCTCTGAACCATCACTATAAAACTCCTCACGACCCCTCCAGGTCGGGACACACAGTTCTGAGGGCATTAGCCCGCTGTGGCCCCCTCTGCCTGGCAAAGCAATAAAGCTATTCTTTTCTACTTCACCCCAAATTCTGTCTCTGAGACGTACTTCAGTGTTGGGGTGCAGAGGCCGGATTCGGCATCACTACCAGGCTTCAGCTTCTTAATGCTTTTCAATGGCTGGAGTCCTGTGGATGAGTGGTCTTTATTAACGACAGGGTTCCCTTCCCTCTCCCTCTGATCGATGGCACACACGGTGGTGGCAGGTGTCGAGTGGCTAGTACACAGTCAAGACAGATTTCTACCCTGAATTCTGAGAAAACTGCCTGCCCCCATCACATAGACTCCTTTGATTTGCCTCAGAAATCCCCTCAGCTCACCAGGAATGTGAGCTAGGTTAGAGCTGTCTTCCCCCAGGCAGGTGCAATCCGCCCTGGGAGACCTGCCTGGAGGAGGTGACCTGCGAGTGGCCCAGGAAGGTCAGGCAGTGACAAGACTTCAGAGGCAGAGATGCTCTTCTAGAGCTGGGTGCCAGGAGGACAGACAACTGCATTCAATGGTCTCCCATTCCCCTCCCATTTACACAGGGGAATAAATACACGAGCAGCAAATGGGAGACCGAGCGGAATCTACTACAGGAGAGAAAAGGAGCTGCCACGAGGACTCAGACAGAGGAGGACTCAGAGGTGCCTGAGCCAGGGGCTCTGAAAGCCGCTCCCCACCACGGTGATGCTGCCAGGCTCTTTCCTCCTGGGTGAAGCCTGCAGCCCCCCTCTCCGTGACGCAGCAGCAAGCTCTCTCTTCCTACGCCCACCTTTGGCCATATTTGCCTAAAGGCTAATCTCCTTTCCTCCACGTATTTTAAGATTTTCTTTCTTCTACATTTTGCTCACATTTTCGTCCCACAGAGAATTAGAGAAACAGGATGTGGCTGATTAATTTTCATGAAGGCCCGGGCCATGGAAGGTTCAGGAATTTACCCTGGAGCTCAATAGATTTTTGTTTTGTTTTGTTTTCTGATACTGGACCTTCACGTCTCACTTTTGTTCTTAGTAAAGGAAAGGATAAAAAGGAAGAAAGAGGAAGCAGGATTTCAAAGAAAGATACCCATGTTTATTTATTGGGAAAATACTATTCCCTTCTGCTCGATTCTGAATTCTTGGACAAAAGGAGGAAAGCCAGCTACTTCTTATCTCTCCCTGAGTTTGCTTTTCCTCATTCTGTCTCAGTACTTCCATGTACAAAATGGGCTAGACAGGGCTTCCCTGATGGCGCAGTGGTTGAGAGTCCGCGCAGGGGACGCAGGTTCGTGCCCCGGTCTGGGAAGATCCCACAGGCCGCGGAGCGGCTGGGCCCGTGAGCCATGGCCGCTGAGCCTGCGCGTCCGGAGCCTGTGCTCCGCAACGGGAGAGGCCACAGCGGTGAGAGGCCCACGTACCGCAAAAAAAAAAAAAAAAAAAGGGCTAGACACATACAATGCACCTAAGTTGCTGCCAGAATTGGTACCTAAAAATGAAAAAGTTCTGCTTCTCACTTGGAAGGAATATGATGATACACAATGGGTCCTCTGACTAAGCAACTCTTGGTTCTAAGCAAAGTCAGGGGTTGATGCAGAGACTGGAGGAGCTCTTGGTGTCCGGCCCCTTTTTTTAAACTTATTTTTTATTGAAGTATAGTTGATTTACAATGTTACATTAGTTTCAGGTGTACAGCAAAGCGATTCAGTTATACATTTATATACATATATTCTTCTTCAGATTCTTTTCCTTTATAGGTTATTACAAAATATTGAGTATAGTTCCCTGTGCTATACAGGAGGTCCTTGTTGGTTATCTATTTTATATATACTAGTGTGTATCTGTTAATCCCAGACTCCTAATTTATCCCTCACCCCTTCCCTCTTTGGTAACCATAAGTTTGTTTTCTATGTCTGGGGGTCTATTTCTGTTTTGTAGATAAGTTCATTTGTGTCATTTTTTTAGACTCCACATACAAGAGGTATCATATGGTATTTGTCTCTGTCTGACTTACTTCACTTGCTATGATAATCTCTAGCTGCATCCACATTGCTGCAAATGGCATTATTTCATTCTTTTTGATGTCTGAGTAGTCTTCCATTGTATGTATGTACCACATCTTCTTTATCCATTCGCCTGTGGATGGACACTTAGGTTGCTTCCATGTCTTGGCTATTGTATGCAGCGCTGCTATGAACACTTCCTGGTCTCTTCAGGAAAGAATCCCAAGGCACTGGAGATGTTCTGAGACGTGTAGGCAGCAGCTGGGTCTCTCCCGGCATGAGTCCTGGCCTGGAATTGCTCACCTGCTCTCCTTCCCAAAGTTCCCCTTTTTGTTGCTTTTTTCCCTCAGCTTCTCAGCCTCTGTCACTCTGTCCTCCTCTTCTACCCCACATACACCTCAGGACCTTTTTGTATCGCCCCCCTCCCCATTGTTACGAATGTGTTCTGACCATGGACAGCTCTTGCACATGTATTTGCCGTTCATCCACCTGAAAATAGCTCTTTGATAACAGTAATCGCATGTTGCCTGGTCCCCGGAGCCACTGAACCCTGTGCTAACGTGCCGTTTGCTAACTCCTCATGGTGACAATCTTCAGTGATCATGACAAACATCCTGATGGCGGCTGCAACAATAGGAGGGGATGGGAGAGGCCCCTCTCTTTTCTCCTGCAGTGAAAGTACAAGCCAGGCACAAAGGGAGGCTAACTCGGGTCACGGATGCTTTCATGCACCACCCCTGAGAGTGGCTGGAACTGGACCGGAGTCCTCAGACACAGCTAACTTAGTGCCCTGGAGCATTCCTTCCTGACGCCTTAATGCGAGCCTGAGAATGTGTTAAAAATAGCTGCAGGCAGAACACATTATTTTCTAGGCCTATAAAAAACTCACAGGCTCCTAGTGGCCTTTCCTTTGAGATTTTGCTTCCCTTAAAAAATAGTTTTTCTCAGGTTTGTTGGTGGGCGAGTGCCAGTTCTGCATGGCAACATCGCAAACATAGCTGAAGTTAATTAATATCAAGAAAACACTTGTTTGTGTATTGTTTCTCCCTCATAGGTAGGAGGAGTTCAGGAGAGGACTTGGCAGGAATCCATTTGCGTCCCTGTGGAATCAGGCAGGAACCTGGAAGAGCTTTCTTCTTCTTGTGGGGAGGAGGGGGAGGGAGCCTTACCTTTTGTCATCCTTGTACCACTGGAATTCTGCCGAGGGAACCGCAGAGGCTTCACACTGCAGCGTCCCCGTCTGTCCCACGGGGACACCTGTCCCCTTAGCTTCTGAAATATATGGAGGATCTGCAGAGAGAAGACATCCCATAGCAGCTCAAATGCCGCAGTCACTGACTGTGTTTGTCATGCCCTGCTCTACCTCTGGTCTCCACCATGTGCCAGAGAATGAAACCATCCCATATTGTTCTAAGGAAAAGCTCACATGTACTGCTTCTGCTCCCCTCTGGACAGAGGTGGAATGACCAGGTATTCAGGCATACTTCCTGTTTAAACTTTTCAACTTTCATAGGATGTAGCCCCCCCATGGACCCTCTACCCCGTGGGTTGACAGTCAGCACCTTTAATCAGCCCTGTAGACTGTCTGCACACCAGGTTCTTGCCAGAGTATATAACCTTGAACTATTCAATTTCCATCAAAAGCTCAGTTGCAAGAAATAATACTCATGGAGAATTGCCTGAAGGATACACAGATCCGTCACTCTTGGAGGTGTTCTACACTGGACCCCTGAATCCAGCCAGACCGACTAGACCTAAGTACGCGGCCTGCATTCATTCCAAGGCTTTGTCAAACTGCCCTTGACAATGCCGACAGTTGCACTGAAATGCATAGTGAGAAACAGCCACAACCAACTCGCCCTTCTGTTTATTGCAGAAATATTGCATGTGATGTCATTGTGCTCTATTTGTGGAGACCTTAACGTGAAGTTATTTTTCGAGTCTCAGTACCAGAAAAAGCAGTGTTTCTCCCAAGCAACGAATTTGCTTTTATCTTATGGACATAAACCTCAAACCAAATGATGTTTCCCCTCTTTGCTTCAGGAACTGGAAGCCAAATCCTGGACCCACAACTGACCACCTTGGCATATAAATTTTATGTACTGATTTCCCCTAGATTTCACTTACTGTCCTATATAGGTTTTCCCTTTGCTTACATTTCCTTACTCTTCAGGTTTATCTTTATTAACCTTAAGTCATCTTATGTCACTTTAAAAATAATCGTGGTAGGGTACAAAAATGGTATCATTGTTACACCTGTTTCCATGCTGCTTGTGTTAATTAGGTTTGAATTGCAACAGAAACCAAAATATTAAAGAATGAGTAATCGCCAAAACACGATATTCTTCCTCTACCTCCACCCTCACCTAAGTTTTGAAGGAGAAAGGTTTCTTGTCTGCTGGCTTAGTTCTTGGGTTCTAGTCTGTCCTAAGACTTTCTGAAATTGGGCACAGCAGGGAAAACTTTCAGAATGTCACAGAGAACTGTGTCAGGGTACATAACGAGGAACCGAGAGGGGAGAGCGTGAGGGAGGGGGGAAGTTGAGCAGCATCAACGTCAGAGAGAATTTGGATGGTAAAGGGGGAGGAGGGGTCCAGACCAGTGGCCTCCAAGCTTTTTGGGTTCAGTACCTCACGTAAGAAAAATCAGGGATGAGCTATACCCTCTAATATGTGGATATATGTTTATCTATTTATAGTTCAATTAGGAATGTATACCATGTCCATCAACATACATAATTGGAAAAGGATGAGATAAAATCAGTACACCATGAACAGAAATTATAATATTTTCTCCACACACATGCTTTTAATTTATTTGGTTGCTCCCTATGAAGGAGATGACTGTCTAGAGAGTGTGAAGCTTGGTGACATTATGAGTAAAGTATGGGAAAAATTGGGATTCAAAGATGAGCTTGTATAACATGCATTGAATGCTACTTCACGATCTTTCAGGAATGTTAAGGCATGTTTCGGATCATATGAAATCACTTTCAGATCCAATTTATTATCATGTTTTAAAAGAGTTTGGAATTGTCGCTCCTAAAAGCAGGAAACGGACCGCAAGGCTGCTCTGTTTCCTACCCCGAGCCAGGGCGCGGTGCTGAGGCCCAGCTCTCTGTTGTGGCCACGACAGCAGCAGCCTCAGGCACGTGCAGGGTGGGGGCTCCTGCAACCACTTACAGTTCACGGTGACCTTGACTCTCCGCACCACTGGGGCAGCCACATCATTGGAGGCGCTGCACTCATAGTCCCCCGACTGCTCCCTCGTGATGCCCTGGATCTCCAAGTATTCATCTTCGCTCACAAAGCCCACAGCTGCAGGAGAAGGTGTGGTGGAATAGGAGAAAAAACACCAAAGGTACAAACTTAGAAAACAAAGTGTGCAATGGTTACGTCTGCAGAGAACTGTGCCACTTCTAAGTCCAGATTCTTGGGACCCATGCCAACTCTCCCTCCTTCCACTCTTTTATCTCGTCCTTCGCCAGCTCTGTCTTGGTTCCCTGATGCACCAGCTAAAATGTTTGTGTTCCTACCTGCACTAAGCACAGAGTCTGGAGAACTGCTGGTCCTCAGTAAGTGTTGAATAATGTTGACATTTACCCTGCCCGAATCTCAGCAAGCAGTCAGGCTCTGGGGATCTGAGTTAGGCACCTTTGGTGAGTATTAACTTTCTGGTCTCCAGGTATCGTTTAGGCTGAACCTTGAAATGCAAAGCTGATGACATCATCCTAGATCACGAATCCATGATCGTGATCATACCACACTAGCAGTTACACACACACACACACACACACAGCCGCAAAAGGCAGTGGAAACACTAATGAAATTAAATTTCTGTTTTCAGATTTAGACACTCAATTAAATCAGCAGAAATCCACTTTATAAACTTCAGTCTGCTGGAGCTCTTGGGTCCAAGATTCTGGCCACAAATCAACAGCAGGGACTCCAACCTCTAACTACAAACATGGCAGAGAGGAAAGAGCAAGAAGACAGGGCTGCGAATCACACTGTCACATCCCCGTCCAGAGACTCAGTCTCCCCACTGAAGATTTATGAATAATAGTAACAAACGTCTACCTACCCGACGTCCTCTCTGAGGTCTGGCCTTGAGCCTCTGATATGGACAGACCAGGACATCAATGCCTGCAAAAGGATCGTCACTGTCCCCTCCCAGAGTCACCCTGAGCGTTAACCTCCTCGTGGAGAGACAGGGGATGACAAAATAACCGGGTGCATCCCGGGATCAGCCTGCCTCTCTGTTAAATGAAGATAGCACACCTTACCCTGTGACCTGGCATCATCTCATAGGGAAAATGGGTGCTATTTTTAGTAGTTATTCTGGGACAACAAGCAGAAGTTGAGACTGTCCCCAGAAACCAGAAGACATGTTCCCTGGAATAATGTATATATAATCCTAACACCTCACAGGGCTGTTTGGAGGAACAAATGAAAACTAGCTACATGAGAGCACTTTGGAACACTAATGTCTGCACACTTGTCCCAGTCACCCTGTGATCTGCCTGGACGCCCAGACTCAGGGGGCGCCAGGCTACGTTAACCCCAGGGGGCCCCACCTGAGTGGGGAGGGAAGAGGCACAGTGCCCCCCAGGTGATAAAACCCCTCCATAACACCACCCGTATCGGCTGATGCAAAGCACGAAAATGACAAGAAGAAGAAACTACTGTAATACAAAGAATTATGTGCGTGGTATGTAAATTATGGTTGTATGTGTTCTGTGACATTGTTAAGCTCCCCATGTTTTGTCAAGATAATAACAGAAGCAATGACAACGACACACAAGACAACAGCTTTCTTATACAGAAGGACCACTGCCTGCCCAGCGAGGCCAGGGTTCCTGGGTCATGGTAAGTCTGTGTCACTGTCCAGAACTAAGTCCAACCTGAGCATTTCCCAGGTGTCTTCATACCCTATGGAGCCCACATGTATGTGCAGGGACACTCCTGCCTCTACGACCTTCAGGGGAGCAAAAGAATAGCCTCTGTCTATTAGAGCAAGCGAGTCAGAGTTAATTAATTCACTGGAAGAACCAGGGACGTGCTGACAAGTAGAAAACAGCGTGCAAAAGTCCAGGATACGGAGAAGACAGTCAACATCAACCCACAGACCCTCATGGTCCCAACCAGTGAGAACCTTCTCCGTGTCACAGGAGCCTTAATTGTCACTGTTTCCTAAGCATCTTTAGGGGAAAAAGCACCAACCTTGATTTGTGGAAGGGTGCAGGAAACAAGGAGAAGAGGTTTAAATGAAGAGCTTGTGATTCCTTTTAGGTTGTCGTTGTTTATTTGTGCCCAACCTGAGGCTACATTTGTCAGATATTCCCCGCTAGATGCTGTAATTACTGTGCAAAGCATCGAGGAGACCAGTGTCACGCTTAATATTCCCATTAATTTTAAATGGTGGTCCTTGGTACATATGTGTGGCAATTGGTGTCATATTTTAATTAGGCTTGCCCTACACCATCTGAAATTAATAATAGCTCGAATTACCAGTGTAATTTATAAATTAACAGTGCCATAGCATTAGAAAATAAATTAGCTCTGGACAGCTGTTTCTGGATTGAGCTCCAGTGTCAAAACAGTGACTGGGAGGACCTCAGATCTCCTGGGAGGCTGTGTACGACACCATCAAAGCAAAGAAACAAAATGACACAGGGTTCTCTGGTCTCTTGTTCTTGTTTCCAACTACAGACTATGCGTCTAGTTTAATTCTATCATCCAAACGCGTTCTTGTGTGACTTACGGGAACCAAGCTTGAATGAATTTGTTATAGGAATATCCAAATGGAGAAGTTGATGGGGGGCGGATTACTGTCACAGACTGAAATGCAACTACATAAATATTAGGACAATCATGGTAAAAAACTTAGAAAGTTTTTTGTGGGGACATGTGTGCTGCTGTATGTGAATAAATAAATAAATTAATTAATTAATATATTAATATCAGGCAATTTTATGTAGGGAAGGAAGTTAGATGGCTTAAGATTTGGGGAGGGCTTCCCTGGTGGCGCAGTGGTTAAGAATCTGCCTGCCAATGCAGGGGACACGGGTTCGTGCCCTGGTCTGGGAAGATCTCACATGCCGTGGAGCAACTAAGCCCGTGAGCCACAACTACTGAGCCTGCACGTCTGGAGCCTGTGCTCCGCAACGGGAGAGGCCGCGACAGTGAGAGGCCCGCGCACCGCGATGAAGAGTGGACCCCGCTCGCCGCAACTGGAGAAAGCCCTCGCACAGCAACGAAGACCCAACACAGCCAAAAATAAATAAATTAGTTAAAAAAAAAAAAAGATTTGGGGAAAGTGTATGTTCTCCACTGACCTACATGTATATTACCAGAGGGAGAGGATTACACTTAAGTCATCCTGCAAAAACCGATGAAGCTTAAGTTTACTATCATGTGTTCTCCAGACCAAATGTAGAATTACAGGAAAAGCACAATCATTGCTTACCCATTGTTATATGTACACTTTCTGATTAAACTGGAAAGATAGTATGTATATAGTAAAATGCTTTATATATTTTAGCTTGCATTGTCATTATTGTTACCTTTCTCCTCATATACTTTTTTCTCAAATAGGAGCAAAAATAGCAAAACCAGATAGAAAACCAGTATATATATATATATATAAAACAAAACTCTGAATCACCAGAAATGAGGTCCCTATAGGGACTGCTTAAACAGACAAACAAGAAAAATAAAAAAAAACACCACTAAACTGAAATCTGAATTTATAGAGTTAATGATTAATGATTCAAGCAAAGTTTTCCTTTAATAGCATTTGTGCTCTGGCTATGAAGTGATCAGTGCTTTGTCACTCGAATGGAGAACTTACAAAGACTATTGGAAGAAAAACAAAAAGAAAACAGATCAACAGAGCTAGGACATAGGCTGACTTCAGAAAAATTGCCTAGAATAGTTGTTTGAATATAGAATTTTAGATGCCACTCATACCTACTAAATCAGAATCTCCTGGGATGAAGAGTGTTAATAATTTTACTTGGAAATTCTTATGTACAGTCAAGTTTGGGAATTAGGGATTTAGGTCAATCCTGTATTTTTCATGTGGGAAATTGAAGTTTAAAGGAGGCCATGCTCACGCATGGGGCTAGAGGCAGCACACCAGGTCTCCTGATGTCCCTCACACCGATCCTGCAGCTATAGTAGTGTTTTCTAATGGCGTTTTTATGCCGTGTGCACTGGTCTTATTTTCCCATGCAATCAAAACTTTTTGACAGCAGGGACCATGTCTTGGGCATCTCTGGCTCTCAAGGCACCTAGGAAAATGGTTTACATAATTTGAAACTTGTCAACTTCTTATTAATAAACTGATCGAGGGCTTCCCTGGTGGCGCAGTGGTTAAGAATCCGCCTGCCAATGCAGGGGACTTCGGTTTGAGCCCTGGCCCGGGAAGATCCCACATGCCATGGAGGAACTAAGCCTGTGTGCCACAACTACTAAGCCTGCGCTCTAGAGCCCGCGAGACACAACTACTGAGCCCGCGTGCCACAACTATTGAAGCCGCGCACCTAGAGCCTGTGTTCTACAGCAAGAGAAGCCACCGCAATGAGAAGCCCTCGCACGGCAACGAAGCATAGCCCTGCTCGCTGCAACTAAAGAAAGCCCATGTGCAGCAACAAAGACCCAATGCAGCCAAAAATAAATTAAAAAACAAACAAACAAAAAACCTGATTGACCAATAGGCTAAGAAATACAGACCGAATTCAATTAAAAAAAAAAAAATCAGGGACTCTGTTGCTTACCTAACACTCACATGGCTCTGTTCCCAAGACAGTCCCACCTTTGGTAATTGTTCTTAGCAAAATATTTGTATTTCCTGACTTCAAAAAATATCATCAGTGCTAGTGTTCTAACAGAAGACTTTCTTTAAATATGTGATTTTAAAAGGTTTATCAAGTGTTTAGCATACTTTATATTTAGTCTTGGGGCCAATTATTTCCTCAGGGGGATGCATCTTTAAAAATGGAGATCAAGGAGGAAGTGTGATTTCTCTAACACAATTTGTTTTACAGCCAACTTCTCAGGAATACAGCTATTTCATTAAGTGGAATCTGACAATCCAAGCAGTGAAATAAAGCAAGTTGGAAACGTGATCACATCTGTCCCCAAACCCCCAAAGAAACTTCACACTCTCCGAGGACTTAGCTCAGCAGTTTATAACCCATCGAAGGACAAAAACTGCCCTGTGTTAAGTAATACTCCTTTGGAAAAGAAAACCCTAGGTTTCTGAGTTCATAGATTGGGCTTTGAAATCTTTACAACTGAAAATAATAATAGCCGCGATTATTATTTTTATCACACCCAAGAAAAGCTACAGAGAACAGCTGTAGCTATTGGAGAGGGCACAGCTGTCTCCTTGCTTAATATTTTTATGGAATATATACCAGCTGAGAGAAAAATCACTGGACCCCAGAAACTAAAAAAAAAAAATACAGAACATAGAATTCCAGAATTCAAAAGTTGGAAGGAATCATTTAAAACATTTAGTTCCAATACAGTGACTAGTCAACTGGTCCTCTAGACTCTGCTCCCCTTGGCCCTCTCTATTTGCATCAAGATGTTCCCATTCAACCCAGACTGGGCTTCAAGGAGAGTTGTTTACAGGACAGATCAAATGGTGTCCCTCCAAGGTGCCTCGATTCTGTGCTGACCAGCATGGGAAGTTTTGTGCTTTGATGGAGGAAGACATGGTTTTGCTCAGATGCTGGGAGGTATGGTCCACAAGAACATCGTGATAGAGGCGTGGTTAGTGTTCCTCAACAGCAGCCCTTGCAAGCCAGAGGGACTGGTTTGAGGTCTGAGGGAGGAAGTGGTTAAAGCCAGAGCTAAAGAAGATACTAAAGGGCGATGCTGCCATGAGATGCAAGGTCAGCACCTGCTCATGGACTGGGGAAGGTCTTCCTCCTCCCGCCCCACCCCCGAGAACTCAAAGCAGTCTGGGGCCCTGAGCCCGCAGCCAACAACTGTTCAGAACAGACCCTCACTCTCCCTCAGACAGCAGAGGCAGTGGTGAGGCGCGGCGTGGAGGGGCCTCCAAGAACGAGGCAGAGGTAAAGCTGCGGGTCTCCAGGGGTGGAGATGGGCCCTCAGAGCCACCTTAACCTGGCACTGGGGGAAATCCTTGTGCTGCAGGACCAGGCTGGGGGCTCGTGGGCTCCACAGAAAACCCACACAGCAACATCTGCGGTGACAGGGTGAGACGACCGTTGTCAAAAAGCATTTCCAAATAGAATGGTAATTATTGTTGAATTATCTACACAGGATAGCTTCTGAGGGTCTGATATTCAGCTGGAGCAAAACGGTTGAAGGGCTGATCTCGGCTCTTAGCCCTGCTGGTCCCCGGCTGTGCTGTGGACGGTGCTGAGTGCCCGTGTCCGCACACTGGACCCTGAAGTCATCCTAGCTGATGGCTCCCTCTCCAAACTTCAGATTCCTCTTCTTTAAAATGGGAAAATGACACCACCTTAGAGCGTGATCGTGAGTATTAGTATGTGTGAAGTACTTAGCACATGGTAACCTCTTAATAAATGGCAGCTCTCGTGATTATTGTTACTGATCCTTCAGCTCAGTCTGAGCCCATTTGATCCTTGATACAGGAAAATCTCAATGTGAAAATGAAAGAATAATCAGATCTCTGCTTTTCCAGTAGGGACTTAATAATAATAAACTTTACAAAGGATTCACCACAGATCCTGTAACTAGAAAGTTCTACTCCATTCACTTAAAATACGATTTGATTTACAAGGGATACAATTTCTTGGGATCATTTCTTCTAAGAAAGCAATTGCAGCTGCATAGCCCATGTGAAACCAGCTGGGGGCTTGAAAAATATCTCTAATTTCACAACTAAGAATAAGAGGATATAAACATATTTTATATATATATACACACACACACACACATATATATACATATATATGGGTGTATATATATATACATGTATATATATACACATATATATATACATATGTGTATGTGTGTATATATATATATATATATATATATATATATATACACATACATACATATATTTGTTTTTCTCCTTGACCTTTCCTTTGGATGCAGATAGCATGGCTGGCAGAAAGGACAGTCTGACGATCTCTCCAAGAATGAGAAACTTTTCAAAGTTCTGGAGGGCCCAACCTGTTTTTTCCTGCTCTTGCACTGAGGCACATGTTCAAATGGTCAATGAGAATATTACACATCAAACAGAAGGGGCCAACGCTGGGCCGTGGGATGGGCTGAACTGTCCTAAGTCGCTGGCTTCCATTCCAGGAGAGGAATCTCCCTTGAACACATCAGCATTGGTTGCTGGTGAGAAGAGCTGCAGTCGTGGAGTGTGTGTGTGGCAGTGCCCCCATGCATCACCTGCCTGGCAGGCTTGCAGCTGTCTCTGCTGCAGCTGGACTTTTCTTAGACCTGGGAAACGTATCATTTCCCTCAGCCCCCCACCCCAAACCTTCAAATTAACCTATTAATGTGATTTTATCATAAAGCAGTAATTAGAGATCCAATTAAAAACTACATAAATTGATGCCAAGTGTAAATTTCCTGACTATCTTTCTACCTATCAACCTATCTTTCCCTATCTAGCTATCCATCTATCTTCTCTCCATCTCTCTGCCTCTCTATTTACATATCTATCTATCTAGGGATAAAGGTAACTGCAAAACAGCACAGATCCTCATATATTAAGAACTCATTTGTCAGTTGCAACAAAATATGTGTGTGTTTTTGAATAGGTATGAATATGTGCACATGAAATGTAATATTTTATGATATATAGAAAGAAAAAGAGAATTGAATTCCCTTAATTTTTTAAGTGGGACATTTCCTGGGAATAATCTTTAGCTTTGTATTAAGGAGGAGCTGCAGCCCGAAACACAGTTATATGAAGAAAGAGCCCTCTGCACGCCACCGAGCCAGGTCCTGTGTATCTCTGAGGTACATCCCTCTCCTTAACAACAAGTTGTCTTTGCAGATATGGCTCCAGCAGCTGGCTGGGCCCTAGGAGTGTGTGCTCTTCTGCTGGCTGCCTTTTCACGAGGACCCCCCAGCTCAGTTTTGCATGCAGACCTTGTCTTACGGGTAATGATTTCAAAGTCAAAAAGCGCACAGCTGGATGTTTGGAGTTTGCAGCTTGGTGTCTGGAACCTGAGTATTTGCAGCGGTACAGCTGATGGCTGCTAAAAAAAAATAAAAAGTAAATAAAGAAATCAGCTTTTGATTTGTAAACTCAGCCAATTTGATCTGAAAGACATTGATAGGGGATAAATATAGAACTCCGCAGTGTCGTATTACCTCGTACACTGGCTGTTTGCTTTCTCTTTTTCTAAAACCCTAGAGATATAAGCCAGGACTGAGTGCTGCGGGATGTAACGTTGCTTTGAAATTCCTTGTCCAGATTAATTTAAGGGAATTATTCTTCTTAAGATGCCCCTACTGAGTTAAGGTTCCTGGCTCCATCATGCACGCAAGTGGTCAGACATCCACCTGCAGGGGGTCATCTTAGCCACCACCTGGTCCTGAGCTGCCTTGGGAAAGCAGGGCCATCTGTACTTTAGCCATGAAGACAATTTCTGGATTAAGAGCAGGAGTTCTTATCTGAGAACTGTAGAACTCCAACCCTAGGGGTTTCTGGGCCTCAGGAAATGACATCATGCATATGTGCCTGTGTGTTTATGCTTTTCCTAACGAGAGATTCTATTTCTTTCTGGAAAGTGTTCTGAAAGGAGCACAGGGCACAGAAAGATTCATATAGACCATTCTATGGTCCTGTGGTTCATCTCCCAGTGACTGTACAGAAACAAGTCTCTACCAACCCCCAGGCTTGCAAAGGAAAAAGAGAAAATGCCCTCAAGATATACTGATGATTGGAAGAAGGAATAACTCTAGGAGTAAAGCACAGCCTTGCGTATGTTTCATTAAATATTTTGTGGAGGATGGAAAGTGAAGTAACTTATAAATCATCCTTTTGAAGAATAGGTATGCAGATCTGAGCAGTGCTTTGTTCACCAAACGAGGGGAGTTCTCCTCCCACCAAGACTTAGGATGAAAGGAAGGTAGCAGGCGGGGTTCCGCCCATTCCCCAGAGACCCCCAACCACTGGAGATCAACCAGAGGCTTGCTGGACACAGAGGGAGCAGGGAGCAAGGCCCTCCCTTTGCAGCAGCCTCAGGTGCAGAGCAGAAGGAAGGCTTTCCTGAAGAATTCCACGTATTCGCGACTGTACCAGTCAAACTCTCAATGACAAAATGACCACTTGGGAGAAGGAAGAGAGAAGAAAACCTGGAGTGGGGTTAAATCTATAATTAAGATAATTTAATGAGTAAATTCAAGTCAGATCCTGAGAGGAAGCTGCAAGGTGCCATGGATTCTGGGGATGGAAGTGTCAGCCTGCACTCCTGGTTGGCCTGGGGGCAGGGAGACACAGGCAGCCCATGTATGTAAGAGGATGACTCAACACCACATAGACATGCCCTTAGAGTAGCATGAAGCCTGATGATGTAGGGTCATCTGGGTCCAGTGAGAAAGGGAGGCGTGGTGAAAACCTTTGAATAAGCCAGATTCGATTACAGCCTTTGAACACATTTAACATAATAAAATCTTTGCAAATAGTTCTCAAAATCTCTCCCCCACCAAAGCTACTTGCTACCGAATCACACCGGCTGAGACACATGCACGGTGCTGCCCACCTGTCTGGGAATGCTTCCCACCTCTGTTCCGAGTTGTCCTCTACACACAGGTGGACGTTCAATCCCATCACGGAGATGTGAAGAGAGAGTGCACAGAAAAGGAGATTTATGCTTTCATTAGTTCCACTGCCAAGGTTTCCTTCTATCTCTCTTCATTTCGCACAAAAGCTAAACGTAGGCACACATACCTACGTCCAGATGGAACACGAAGTATGAAAACAAGACAATCATGATTTGTCAGAACAAACATGGTGCTGCTGAGCCCTGATTATGGCTGTTTCTCTTAGGAATTACGTAGCCTTGAGTAAATTACTGGTTCCCAGTTCCCTTGTCAATGAAATGTGGGTACGTTCTTATTCTTCCCTCCCTAGGTTGGGTCTGAGAATTAGATGAGAGAATTTGAGCAAAGGCACAGAAGACTGGTTGACACATGAGAGATGATCCATAAATGTCAGAAGGAACAGACTCTAGGAGGAATCTGAGACACTCAACCCTCACATAATGGAAGATATTAAAGGTGGGCTTCCCTCCTCTGCTACCTCAATCTCCTCCCCTTGGTCAGTCTACACTCTGAATCCAGTCCCTGCATCTGAAATGACCCGCTCTGCTCCCGATTTCCACGTCCATGTCATCATCCTAGGACGACCTGCTTACCTCTGTGCCCGGAACTCAGGGGAATGCCTCACATGTGTCTCCCAGACACCCTGCGCTGAATCATCACCTTGCCCCTGAAAACTGCTCTCACCCCTGTGTCCGCTAATCCCTGCTGGTGGCAGGGCCACCTCCCCGTTCTCCTAAGATAAAAAAGAGTCACACGTTTGATTCCTCCTTTTTCACTCACTCCTCACCATCAATCAACACGTCCAGTGGTTTGTACCCCCTTTACCGTTTTCAAATCTGTTTTCTTCTTTCCCTCATCACTGTTAACTATGTTTATTCAGCTGCTGTTATCTACTCTGGGTTATTACAATCCCCTCTCTACTGATCCCCCTGCCTCCAGGTTATTATATTTATTGTTGATGCCCAAACGATTGCAAAGAATAAAAATCCATCTCCTCACGGCTCAACCCCTTGTCCTTCAGACGACTCTTGTCTCCATCTCTAGATTCTTCTGTTGCCAACTCCTTTCCCGCCTCACCCACTAGACACACCAGGAAAGGTCCTACGATACTGAGCCGTTTATCTGTGCCTCGCAACCTCTCCTATGCCTTCAAAACCATCTAGGATATTACTCCTCTGGGAACCCTTTCTTGACAATCAAAATCCCTTACCTCCTCTCTACCCAGTTTATTTTGTTGCTTCAAGTGTTGCCCTAATCACACTGCATTGTTATGTAATTGCATATATTTACCCCACTCAAAGTTGTAAGAGAGAGGGGGCCCTTATTTATCTCTATCTCCAATATGTGTAGCAGCCTTGAACACACAGAAGGCACCACGTGATCATATGGTCAAAGACTGAACGAATGAACTAATGGATTATAATCTTGGTGGCTGGTCTCTCATAATGAACTATTCAAACCTTCTTTGGTGACTTTTAAGAAAACAGCAGATATCTATCTTTTAAGGTTTTTCTTTTCGATAAAGGGCTGGGCACATAAAGAGACCTCTCTAACCTCCTAAGGATAGATAATTTTATTCCGCGTTTTCTAAAGGGGGCTAAAAAGCCTTCCTCAAGCTAGACTTGGAGTGAATAAGAAAAGAGCTTGGTGTAGCCATCTCCACAAATACCCTTCATTGAAAGCTCTTGTAGCTAATGCCCCCGATTCCTCCAAATGCGTGAGGATGCAGCGTGTTCCAGAAGTGTCTAATCAGAAGTGTCTCAGAGAGCTTTCTTACGTCATCATCAGCTCGGTTGCATTTTTTCCAAGTGGAATCAGCTCGGTGATTCAGCTCTGTCTATATGCAATTAGTAGTGCAATGATTGCAGGGAACACGATGAGGCTCTTTACCTTCCTGGGATGGGCAGGCAGGGAAAAAGTGCCGCTGCCCACACAAAACGGGCCTCCGCAGAGGCACGGGCAGCCTCTGCAGCAGAAACACTAACAAGCACTGTGATAAGAGCTCTGGGTGAGGAATGGAAGCTGGCAACAGGACATGGAAGCAAGCAAGGGCCTGAAGTTGAACTTGACCTAATAGGGCAAAACCATGCTGGAGCATCAAAACCTCCCTGAGAAATCCCAGCACTTGCCACAAGAGGGTTGACACCTAAAATGCACAGAGATGAACAAGTGGCCCCCTTCTCACTTGTGCTCACGTGACTTCCCCACCCTCCTTCCTTCTCAGGATTCCCAGGCTTTGCCTGCCCTGACGGTGCTGGTTTCTTTCCACCTCTGCTTAAATTGCATTATCTCCCACCCCTCTGGTCTCCTTCCAACCTGGTCACTCTCTTCCTTTTCCACAATTCCAAGAGATAGGATAGAGGAACACTTTTGTCTGATCACCAGCAAAAACGTCCTTTGTACTTGAAGTGAAAAATCTAACAACGGTAACTGAGGGACCATAGATTATTCTTTATTTCTGTCCTAATTCTCTACTTCAGGAGACTAACTGCCACATCTAAGACCTGACTGCTGGCACCTTCCATGGGGCAGGGGAGGAGTGGAGGGGAGCTCATGAATCAACCGGTGGAGATAGCAACTGGTGAAGAAGGGGGCAGAGAGAGAGACAGAGGCAGAGAGACAGAGAGGAGAGTGAGAGACAGAGAGAGAGAGATGGAGAGAGAGCCAGAGCACAGACAGATGATAAAATGATATGTCAAACGGAGAACGCAGGCAGAATGCAAGTGTCTGTTGAAGGCAATTACACAGTTGTTTAGGTAAATCAGAAGCTCGCTCCCATGACTACTGTGCTCTCATCAAAGCTCAAAGCCATTGTCAGCCCCACGGGAGTAGTTGGCCGTAACCAGTCTTGCATGAAGCCTGTGGGGACAGCCGGCTCAAGCACAACCCGAGTGTCCTATGATGCTTTGAAGACACCCCAGCATGGGCCTGAGGAGCCTCTCTTCTCCAGGAGGCCCTTATAACCAATCCTCTGGAGTAGGTTCAGCACACTTGTTCTGTGAAAGACCACGTGGCAAATATTTTAGGCCTCGCAGGTCGTACAGCCTCTGCAGCAAGTACTGAACTCTACTGCTGTCGTGCAAAAGCAGCCGGGAGAATACGTCAATGGGCCAGAGCGACTGGACTCCAGGAACGCTTTGTCATAGACAATGCCATTTCAGTGCCACTTCATCTTACTGTGTTACCAACGATTCTTCTTCTGATGGACATTCAACGCTTTTAAAAGGTAAAAAACATTCTTGCTGGGCATGCAAAAAACAGGTGGCGGGCTGGACTTGGCCTGTTGGCTGCGTTTTGCCGACCCCTGGTGGACACGTCTAACCTTTCCAGTCGTATCACCCTGTTTCCTAAATCCTCTCCTCTGCCTCAACACTACACTCTTGCAAAACCTTCTGTCCTGCACTCTGGAACCTGCCCTGAATGATCCCTGATGTCCTCCTGTTCTTCTTGGAGACACACCTCCGCATCACTGTCATACTGAGTCTGGGAGAATGGATTCCACTGTCCACTGGAGGCTACGAATTTATTTTATTCTTTCTCGGTATCTTTACTCTGCCATGAAACTTCTAGACTGCACCTTTTTAAACCCTGTGCCTCTTCTAGCATCCAAATAGTCACACCCTCCCCTTCCTCACCACGTCTCTGCTCTCTCCTAACTTTGGGGGGCTCCTGTTCATTCACGGAGCACCTTTGCTCCTGACCTAGACTCTTCATCTCCATCCCAACTCCAAGCATCATTCTCGGTGACTTTTCACGTCTGGAAAGATATCTCTCCAAACCTGATTCTCACATTCTTGATCTCCTGATCTCCAAGTTTTCCTCTGCTCACGTCAGTGGCCTCCTCCACACTGACACTTGCAACTTGTCAGAAACTGTACCACCTCCAAAGCCATGAATTTGAGCATCTCACTCTGTCCAGGACTTCCCATCTTTGCCAAAACATTTGCTTAGTGACTTTATGGAAACTATGATTTTACTTCACGGAGGCTTCAAACCCATCGACTTTTGACGTTCCTTCTGATGAAATGTAGATTTTAAGGACCCGTCACTGTAATCTCTCACTGGAAAATACCTATAATGACTTTACCTCTATCCGTATATGTTCCACTAGGCTGAGGAATCCCCACTCTAGATGGATGCAAAGATCTGTCTTCTCTGGGTATGCTCTGGAAGATCACACAAACCAGCAGCCTGGTTCCACCAGACATTCCTGATCACCCACCTCAGCTGAGCACTCACCACTGGAATTCTGCAGCGCTTCTCTCAGAACCATACTCTTAAGGTTTATTTTTCCTTCTTCAGTCTCTTTAGACACATGGCTGTTTCACCATCTACGTTATTATCCACTGATCACCCGCTGATGAGGGTGGCGGGGGACCCAGAAGGCATCAGACATCAGACAGGCATCACTCATTTTCTCACGATCCAGTCTACAGACCTCTACATCTGTGCTTGTCATCTCGTTGTCCCATAAGTTTTAGAACACTTAGGTTTTGTGACCCAGCATTGCAATCACTCATGGGCAATGACCTCAGCTTCTCCTCCATTCCCGTGCTACACTAGCTAACAGGACAGCTGTCTGTCTTTCCTTCTATCAAAATGCCAATTCCTCCTTCTGATCTGTGTGTTTTTTCCCTTCTCATCTTTCAAGGACTTCACTCCGTCAGTTACCTCTACTTTCTCCTACACCTTCATCTGCTTTTGCTCTCCCCATGGATGTTCTTCTCTCACTGTTTGCTTGTTTATTCCTCAAAGACTTTTTATTTGAGGTATAATTGACATACAACGTTATATTAGCTTTAGGTGTATAACGTAATCGTTCAATATTTGTTTATATCACAAAATGACGACCACGATAGGTCTAGTTAACATCCATCACCGTATATAATGAGAGTATTTTTTTCTCGTGATGAGAAATCTCAAATCTTCTTTCTTGGCAACTTTCAAATATGCAATGCAGTACTGTTAACTATACTCACCATGCTGTACATTACAACCCCAGGACTTAATTATTTTATAACTGGAAGTTTGTACTTTTCGACTCCCTTCACCCATTCTGCCTACCTCCCATCCTTAGCCTCTGGCAACCACCAATCTGTCCTCTGTTCAGATTTATTATTATTATTATTTTAAAACATATCATTCTGGGCAGTCACACCGATTGACTTTACTCTAGACATAAACATCGGTTTGCTCTCCCAGTCTTAGTTCACAGCTGTGACCTACCTAGATTTTTTCACCTGTTCATCACCTGCCTTGACACCTCTACTCTCCAAAGACCCCATAGTTCTCAGGCCCTTTTCACAACCACACTTCTTGAAACTACTGTCCAAACATGCTATGGAGAATTCTTCACCTCACATTAACACCTCCATCTCTCCCTAACCCATCTCGCCATTGAACCTTCTCACACCCAGGTCACTGAACGATGGCCAAGTCGCCAAGTCCTTTGTATGCATTTTAGTGTTTTCTCAAGAGACTTTAAACTGTCTTCTCTTGGCTTTAATGCCCCATGTTCCTAATCGTCCATCTACCTCTCTGGATGCTCCTTCAAAATCTCCTTTACTGGTTTCTCCTATTTTATCCAAACTCTACGTGTTGGGATTCTTCTGAGCTTGGTCCTAGGCATTCTTTTCTCACTGCACAATCATCTCCCAGGTCATGTCATACATTTCATGGTTTGGTACATCCGTTTATATGGCAATAACTCACAAGTTTACATCTCCACCCTATTTCTCTTTCATGAGCTCTGGACTCACATATGCATTGGTCAGCCTAAAACAGTCACGTGGAAGTCTCAGATAACCCAAAATTGACATGTTCAACATGGAATTCTTGATTAACTTCTTCAAACTTTATTTCCTTTCAGTTTTTCTCTTTAACAAATAGCATACGTTTATCACAGATGTAGAAAACAAGCTTATGGTTACCAGGGGGGAGATGGAAGGGAGGGATAAACTGGGAAATTGGGATTGACATATACACACTAGTATATATAAAATTGATAACTAATAAGGACCTGCTGTACAGCACAGGGAACTCTACTCAATACTCTGTAATGACCTATGTGGGAAAAGAATCTAAAAAGGAATGGATACATGTATATGTATAAGTGATTCACTTTGCTGTACACCTGAAACTAACACAACATTGTAAATCAGCTATACTCCAATAACAAACAAACAAACAAACAAACAAATAGCACCTCTATTGACCAAATTGCTCAGTTAAAAAATTCCGGAAGTCATTCTCAACACGGCTCCCTGACTGTAATACTGAATCCATCATTACATCTTATTGATTCTAACTCTGAAATACATCTTGAATCTGTCCTCTTCTCTCTATTTCTGACTGCATCACCTTTTACTTTGAGACCAGTGAAACAGGTCCTGGATTTTCTCAAGTCCAGACAAAACTCGTTTACAGATATTATCTGCTTTATTTTATATTTCAATAATACTATTAGGTAGGTGTGGGCATCTGATCAAGTCAACCAAACTCGGCATACGTTCCCGTATCATCATGACCTAACCTGTCTTTATTTCTTTACCATTTCCCCTTAATATATTTCCATACTTCGGTCAAATCTCACTGAAGAAATTCCAGAAGCATGTCATCTTATGCTCTGTCCTTGGTTTTACTGATTTTATCACCTGAAGCACCTTCTCTCTGAGGCTTCCTCTTCCTTTCCTTTCAGGTCACAGCTCAGATTTCATCTCTCATGGGAATCCTTCCTTAAAATGTTCTGGTGCCCTTGGGATAACATCCTGCCCCCAGCCCCTTCACTGTACACCCTAAACACTCAGTGCTTTTTCTGTGATAACACTTATTACATCATATTGAAATGGTCTGCTTGTTTACCTGTTTCTCCCTTCAGACTAAAAGCTCATTAAGGGCAGATAACATTTCTGTATCTGTAGCATATAGTTATTTACAATATATAGTTACTAAATGAATAGATGAATAAAAGTATTAGCTGACGTGTTCCCCGGCTATCGTTAGTATCATTAATGCTCTACAAAACTCATCGTTCCAGTTAATACGGAATAAACACACTGACTGATCTCTCCCACTCATTACCACTAGGCAAGACACATTTTAAAAAATCTGAGGACTCTGAAAAGTAATCAACAGAAGGTGGATTGGGGGGAGAACCAAAACGTGTATAAAGCACAATATAGTGGTAAGTTTCCGGGTATTTTTCTTCCTCCTATCTTTCTTGGCCCAGACTCAGAGCAGTCAGAATTCTAAAACTGCATAGAGGATGCTAACTGAAACAGCATCATGATGAACCCTCTCTTTTTGGTGTGAGGATGGGGAAAGGGAAAACTTGCAAGATGGAGAGGATGAGGGACGTTACTTTTTGTTCTTGTTGTTTGGTTTGCTCCTCTTTCCCCCTTGGCTCTGCCCTGAGGTAAGCCTCGGTCCTGAAGCTGCAGTCCAGCAGCAATGGTAGTAGCAGAGGTCACCTAAAACTTGGGGCGGGGCAACAAACAAACAGGCAAACAAAAACCTTCTTTGTGACCAGAGGAACTAAGGAACTGTATTCGGAAAACTGTGAAGGAATTTCAGTTATATTTTTGTCTCTTTCTTCCCTTTAACTGCTTTGCCCTGGAGTTTCACTCAGTCACAAGAAGTGAAACATCCACGGGGAGCTAATGCTTTTGCTTTCTAGGCTGAGGGCCTCCCCTGGGAGCCAGTGGGAGGGAATCACAGAGAGAAGGGAGCTCACGAAAGGACCACCTAAAGCTCGTAAACCATCTCAGGCTCACCACTGAGCGTGTACGGAACTCACCTAAACCAGCATACCAAGGGCTTTGAGAACAAAACTGTTGTGTGGGCCACCACCCAGCATTCTAGCTGGCCAATGAGGGACCATCTTAATGACGTTGCTCAGGCTTTGAAATCAGAGCTGACTTTGGAACCACAGCAGCAGGAGGGTCGAGACTGTGGTGTGAACCTAACTGGACTAATTTGTCTGCTAACACAGCTACCTCCGGGTATATTCCCAAAGGATTTTAACAGGATCTAGAGTCTGCTACATAACATTCAAAATGTGCAGGATATAATCCATTACTAGTCACACTAAGAACAAGGAAAAGCTAAACAATTCAGTAGGGAAAAGAGAATTAACAGAAACTGACCCCGGGACGACCTCTATGTTACAATTATCAAAGACTCGAAAGCAGCTAGTATAACTGTGCCCCACGGGGTAAAAGTGAGCACTTCTGAAATGAATATGAAAATAGAAATATTCAACAGAGAACTAGAAGCCATAAACAATAAACAGATAAAAATATTTAGAACTGAATTTAGATATTCACTGGATAAGCTCAATAGCGGAATGGAAATAAAGTCAAGAGTCAGTGAACTTGAAAACAGATGAACAGAATTCATGTAATCTGAACAACAGAGGTTATGAGAAGGGTAATAACTTGATTACAAAAGGGCAAAACAATGCATGTCTTGGTGTGGCTTCTGTCCAGTTCCAGTGGTGGTGGGTACATCAATCCATGCATATGTTAAAACTCATAGAAACGTACACTAAAAAAATGTAGCTAACTTTAGTAGCTAACAAAGTGTATGGTACAACACAGTTGCCAAACAAATTTCATCATATGTCAGAATCTTGGACGTCTCCAAGGTTTACAGCTTCTTAAAATCCACTTGTCCTTTAAGCAAACGTGGATCTTCTGTGCACTGAGAAACTCAACATTCCTTCAAAGAGCTTGCGGATTCTTGGGAAGCTCATAACCTTCTTGGCCCGCGGAGCTCTCAGTTCTGGATTCCACTGAGGGGGCACTGAGTTCTCCATCCCGTTCTTGTGCCCCACCCTGGCTGTCTCCCCTCTATGCTGGTTGGTAAACTGTCTGCTTCAACTCCCGGAGAAACACTGATTCTAGGCTATGTGCACACACAGTGCTGACGGATTTTTAAGAGAGGAGATTATATTTCAGAAAGCATACAAAGTAGCTCAAATTTTACCTTTAAACATTCTGGTCTCCAGAGATAATATACATTGTCCCCGTCAACCACATAAATGTTTATTGGATGAAGAGCTCAAATTATTCTTCAATATTTTTCCAAATAGACACCAAACACATCCCCAGAACACTGCGTTTTTCTTTTTATTCACATACACCCTCTTGGGCATACACAGACCCCAAATCGTAAGCTCATACAGATTTAAGTTATTGAGACACACTTGTGTGCATGCCCACACATGCATATATGTTAGCACATTTTCTTTCTTTATTTAGCAGAATACTTAGTTTGCCATCGATTTCCCTTTAAATCTATTTTTCAGATGTTCTATGTTGGGGAACATTCATGGAATCACAAGGCCCTGATTCGTTTGCACTTGATTTCCTGTAACGATATTCTCTAGGGGTTGTTCAGTCTCTCAGATCTGTTTTCAAGTCTTTTTAGTGTTTTATTTTGTCTGAAACCAGATGTTTTTCTTTTTCCCCAGGAACTCAGAGAACTTCAACCTCATACGCACTCCCAGCATGACACATACATGGCTCAAGGGCCCCCTGCTCAGTCACATGCACGCCGGCCTGACACGCCGCCCAGCGCTGCACCAAAGAAGGCTCCCCTCAATCATGAGGAGGAATTGTCCCCAAACAGAACATCTGAGTCGTGAGCGCCACGTTCCTTCCATTATTCATTCTAGACGTTATGAAAAATAAGCACTTGGAAAGCCTAGCGTATTCCACTGACCAAAAATCATGATTTTGAGGAGGACCGCCGCTATTGCAGCATTATTTGTGCATGAGAACAGCACTCAGCTCTGTGCCAAACAGAACTGAGATGAGACTGGCCTTGCCTCCAGGGCTTAAAAACTGGGGAGACAGATCTGATGAGGGGGAATGGTACATGAGCCTTAGACAGTATAGTCTCTGTTGCCAACTGCCTGAGGGGTCTCTATGGGTCCAAAGAATATTTTGAAGAATAAATACACACCAAGGAGGAATTTAAAGGAGGAAGTCTTTGTTCGTGTTATCAGGGAGAGCTTTCCTATGGTTGAGTCATTTCAAGAGTAAGGGGGACACCGCACTGAAAAGGAAAAACATCTCAAAGGAAGGATAAACGGGAAAAGCAGAGCAGTGCGGCCCTCGAGGTTCTCGGGGAGTCCAGGGACCAACACCAGAGCCTCCTAAATGTGATGGTCCCCCAGTGATGACACTGTAGGCATGGTGGTCAGGTAAGTTCAACTCCCCCGGGGCCGCCCTGGGCGGTGCTGATGTACTTACAAGTGTTCCAGGCCCCCCGCTGCTGGAGGCCATTAGACCCCTCCAGTCATCCTGAGAACCAAACGTGCACTCATGTATTCAAATATCTCCCAGCAATAGTGCCCAGCTGAGAGCCCTGAGTATCGAGTTTCTTCAGACGTGGTGAGGAAGTACGAAAAGTTCCAGCCACGACACAGCAGAGAGACAAGAGCAAGCGGCCCAAACTGCTCATCATGAGGGTCATGGTGGCCAGCATTGTGTGTGGGGGGTGTATTTCTGTGTTCTCTCTCCCTAACTTTGTCCTTGGTGGCACTTCTATGTTACTCCTACGTCTCCTTCCTTCTTAGCTTCTTCCAATCCTTCAAACAAGACCGTCTTCCAAGAAAGCACCAGAAACACAATCCCATCTGCAAAGAACTGCTAGGCATTTAAACCGTTTCTCCTGCGATGGATTCCAGAGCGGCGGCGGCAACAGACAGGGGTGCCCTGAAGCCAGTCACCTGGCTGATTTAGTTGAACTGTCACTGCTCTATCTGGAGGAAGCTGCTTATCTTACGTTCCCTTTGAAACGAGGGAGGATGAATATCTACCCTACATTTTACAGATTCACTTAAATATTTTAAATATATGGCAACATTCTGTGAATTGTAGAATGCTGTGTAGATATGAGCTGTTATTTCACAGAACGCAGACACTCACACTGAAGGTCCTGACTAATGGTTGATTGTCAGTCAGTGGCCAAGCCTCTGGGGCAGCACTTAGGGAGATGGGTTTTCCTCGCAGGGGATGATGCTGAGTTTGCAGGTATCCCCCAGCTCTGCCTACCTGGGGGCCGGTCCTGAGCTCAGCTCCTCTGGTCTCAGGATGCAGTGGGGTAAGGTGGAGGGTGGCATTCACAAGAGGACCATCTACAACAGGGAAGCAAGTGCCTGGAATTGCAAAGACCCTGGTGGGACCCGACTCATCTGTCAAGGCCAGGACGGGGGCCGACAGCTCAAGAACTGGCAGCAAACAGCGCCGGGCGCGGAGACAGGAAGATCCATTTCTTCCAGAGGAAGAATAAATCATCTCCTCTGTGGCCACTGGACCCGACCCAAGAGTGAAACTTGTTTTGCGAATTTGATCCCAGGGGAAGCCAGTGGCGGTGCCGCTCAAGGACAAGCAGGGGTGAATGGGGTGGCAGGTGCTGTGTGACACAGCAAGGCAAGCCCAGGTGACGCGGCGGCCACACCTGATTGCACCTGCCAGAGGTAAGTGTGGCTCCGGCCCGGAGCTGGGTGGGGAGAGAGACGGTGGCAGGGAGGTGCCAGCCAGAGAAGGACAGAGTCATCCAGACCGAGAGACTCCATTCCAGTTTCTTCAAGAGGCACATGGTAATTAAAAAAAGAGTTCCCTGGTGGCACAGTGGTTAAGAATCCGCCTGCCAATGCAGGGGACACGGGTTCAAGCCCCGGTCCGGGAAGAACCCACATGCCGTGGAGCAACTAAGCCCGTGAGCCACAACTACTGAGACTGCGCTCTACAGCCCGTGAGCCACAACTACTGAAGCCCACGTGCCTAGAGTCCGTGCTCCCTAACAAGGAAGTCACCGCAATAAGAAGGCCGCACACTGCAAAGAAGACTAGCCCCTGCTCGCCGCAGCTAGAGAAAGCCCGCGCGCAGCAACGAAGACCCAATGTAACCAATAAATAAATAAATAAATAAATTTATTAAAAAAAAAAAAGGCTCAGAAGGGTGAGGAGAGAGATAAGAGGAGGGTTCAGAGCAGTGCTTCCGATGATGTTCCTGTGATCACAGGGGGGAGGGGGAGGGTGTAGGCCGTGAAAAGCCTGGACGGCTCCCAGTTCATGCCCTGGTGAAGCCACGAAGAAGACAGGGGTCAAGGTCCAATCCTGCAAGGGGCAGCAGGGGCCGACAGGACACCACCACGATGGTGCTTGAGAGGTGCAGGGTACAGGTGGGAGGGGATGAAGGGCAGGGGGCCGAGAGGTGGGCAGGCTGGAGAGAACAGCAAGGCGGGAGCAGCTTTCCCTCTGCCTGGGACCCTCGCTCCTTGCTGGCCCGTGGAAGCGGCTCCAGACCAGACTCTCCCCTTCGCACCTGTCCCCAGGAAGCCAGCGCACGTCTGCCTTTAAGCTGCGCCTTCATCATCACGTCCACGTGGCAAAGCCGTAAGCTCAGACTCCCGAGTACTTAGGCCCCATGACTCTGAGCCTGACAACCATGGCACCTGCAGGGCTGGGCATTCGGGTCGGGTTCCTGGGGGCCTGGAGGAAAGCCCGGCAGCCCCTCCAGGCCCTGCCCCTCCCCCCACGGGCACTGCAGCAGGAGTGAGGGGTGGGTGGCAGCCCTGGAGCTGGGGAGGCAGAGGGCAGGGAGGGACTGGTGTTATGGCTGAATTGTGTCCTCCCCACGTTCAAATTCTCGTGTTGAAGCCTTAACCCGTGGTACCTCAGAATATGACTGTTTTTGGAGACGGGACCTTTAAGGAGTTAATTAAGGGAACACAACGCTGTGAGAGTGGACCCAAATCCAGCAATGACTGGTGTCCCTGTAAGATGAGGACACTCCCAGAGAAATGACCCTGTGAGGACAGACATCTCCAAGCCAAGGAGAGAGGCCTCCAAAGAAGCCAACCCTGCCCACACCTTGGTCTTGGACTTCCAGCCTCCAGAACTCTGAGAACATAAATGTCCACCGGTTAAGTCAGCAGCCCCAGCAAACACGTGCACGGGTGCAGCTGTCTGTTCTCTCCCAGGTGAACAGAAGGCCAAGAGGAACAAGGGGAGTTCTCATTTGTTGAGGGTCTTCCACTCCACTCGCCAAATAGTTCATGTATTTTATTTTATTTAACACTCACGACAATCCTCCTTTACAGAACCCAGGGGACTGAAGGGGAGGGAGGTTGGGTCAGTCCTTTGGAGGTCAGGGGACGCGTCTACCTGGCTGAGAACCTAGTGCATCCTACCTGCAGGGGGCAGCTTCCCCAAAGGGAAGGAGGAGGGGAGAGTGAGAAGACGAGAGAGGGAAGAGGCAGAACAGGTTGGGGACGAGATGGGAATGGAGCCTCTAGGGCGATGACAGAACAGGGTCTGTTCTGGCCACGGGAACTGGGAAAGAGCTGAGCGTTTCATCTGCAGACACCACTACTGGCAGGAAAATGTCCACTTGTGCCCAGAAGCCCCTCATGTAATAGGAAAGGCCCATTTAAGTCTTGGCCCTGCCTTCCGCCTTCTTAGATAAAAGCACTGTCATTTCCTAGACTGAGAAGACCGCGCTATAACTGGGAGAGCAGCCTAGAGTAGAGAGTTAAGCATTGCAAGGCATATAGGATATTTCTTTTCTTTTTTCTATTTTGCATCCTCTAGGAATGTACCCATGATGCAAATATTTTTAAATTCCAAATTTTCCATCCAAATTCACTCTCACACATTAACAGGCATCCTGCTTTGCTTGTCTTCCCAAGCTCTTTGATCTCCCATCAGGGTGCTGTCAGAGTTGCCTTTATTTAATACAAAGACATTGGACATCAAACCCTGGGCTAAGACCTTCAGTCCCTGCTTCTCCAACAGGCAGCTCATTACCTTATGTCAGTCACCTGGTATTACTGGGCTGGTCAAGGTAGCTTACGGCTTTAACAACTTGCAAATAATTAGGAGTCATGGATTAACTAGAAGCTTAATTTGTATACTGTATATGAGAAATCGCCTGTGTCTTATTTCTTCCAACTCCATAAGATAATGTGAAGGCACGTTGTCAAAGGTATGTGACCACATGTGTATTCACTTAGTTAAAAGTTACATATACTCTATTAATACACACACACACACAACTTGTAGTTATGTTACAAGAGCACACAGGTGTTCATAGGTACCTATAAGATTTTGTGAAGATTTCTCTCAGTTGAATAAGTATTCAATTTATCATTTTACCTGCCCTATCAATTTGTTTTAAATCATCTTCCTTCCACTGTAAACACAAAGAAAAATTTCATGCCAGCTGAGTCTAAATATCCCCAGCTATGAATTAGTCTCGTTGGAATTAATGATGTTTCACTGTATTAGGATCAGATATTCTTCAGAAAACATGAGATTTTTTTAAGACATAAGCCGCTCAGGGAGACTATTTCTGCTCAGTGAGCAGTTGTAGACAAAAACCTTCTAGTTGGGGGTGGGGTTTGGGGTTGTCATCTGAAAGCTCCTAATACTCTCACCATAGAACATGTGTCTTTGTGTGAACTTGGAAACCAGAACAATTTATTGCTAGTTCAAGTTACCCACTAGCTTCCAGACACAAGCAATTCCCCCAAACAACTCTAGCTCAGCTCCTCTGATGACAAGAGAATTTCTGAAGAATATTTCACGGAGAGTTTTTAAATGTTTACAACAATGCAAATGTCGATGTCTCAGCCAAGTCAATATCAGAATTTATTGCCCTTCAATATTAAACACTGAGCCAGCTCCCTATTGGTCGATATTCGCATTCAGGTAAATAAATCTTTACACTGACTTCAGCCAGTGTCAATAGCCACTTATTCCAGGTAAGTGAAAGTAACAACGAGAAGCATTACTTATTTTTTTGAGGCAAAACAGCAACTAGGTACATAAAGGCCCGGCGGCGTTTCTAAAATATCAATACGTAGTTACTTTTGGCAATGGAACATCACGGTATTATGAATCACACGAGATGGAATTTTATAATTAGGAGTTAATAAAAATAAACTTCATCTGTGTTATTAATACCAGAGTGCTGTTTTTTGAAAACTTGAAAGAATTCTCAGCTCTCCTGTTCTTTTCACCACTTGTGAGGTTAATTTTTTTTTTTTTTTTTTTTTTTTTTGCGGTACGCGGGCCTCTCACTGTTGTGGCCTCTCCGTTGCGGAGCACAGGCTCCGGACGCGCAGGCCCAGCGGCCACGGCCCACGGGCCCAGCCGCTCCGAGGCACGTGGGATCCTCCCGGACCGGGGCACGAACCCGCGCTCCCCGCATCGGCAGGTGGACTCCCAACCACTGCGCCACCAGGGAAGCCCTGTGAGGTTAATTTTTGATATTATCTGTAACTGTGAGAATTCACAGGGCTATGTTCCTGAATGCTTCCTAGATTATGTGATTAACCCTTATTCCAAACGTAAATGAAAAATGTGCCCAGGCTTGACCTCTATGTGGGTGAGCAGGTGCTGCCTAGCTGTGCTGTAGGCCTCGTGTTTTGTGCTTTGGAATCAGGCCTCACAGGCTACCTCTGGGCATCAGGCCTCCGTGTTTCTAGATGTCTACTAAGAACAGACTGGCGTTCTGTGAATGAAAGAAGCTTCTCCCCTCGCAGTCAGTGCCCACTGGGTAGGGAAGGACCTCAGTCACCTATTAGGACACAATAAACAGCCCTAGTTGAAACTGAACAAATGGTTCGGTGTTACTTGCATAAGTAGAATTTTGAAAAACATAGAATAGTTACAACTGTGAAAAACATATAATACGTATTTTATTATTTTCTTTAGGGGGAGTACATTGTGCTTTTGTATGCACAGAATTTATTTACCTAGACACTGTCAGATATTTACTTAGAAATGATAATATACTGAGAAAAGCAGCAATATTACTTCCCTGTAAGAAAGTTCCTGCACCCTTCAGGCCTATGTTGATGCTCCAGTAATTGGTGTGTGGACTGACCGGCCTAACAGAACATTTAACCAAGCAAATGTGGCCATTCTGGGGCTCTAAATAGTCACACACAAGGTCGGTCCTTTATAGCTGCTAGCAGAATTCAGTCACTAAGCAAGTGATACTGAGTGGCGGGCGATGTGGGGCTTTTAAAGCAGCACAGGTCAAATAAAATTAAATGAAGATTTATGCCCATTATAAAAATGTCTACGATGCAATCGAGCCTCCCCAAAACGATAAAAGCTGCTAAAAGTGAAATAAATGATATCTGCCTCAAGCATGATTTTCCCCCAGAGTCTCCGTAGCCCAGAGGGCAATGGTAGCTGATTCTATAGAATGGTGAAGACCATGTATTTGTTGCTTTGAAATCTAGGTGTGGTC
Source organism: Delphinapterus leucas (assembly GCF_059928025.1). NCBI lineage: Eukaryota > Metazoa > Chordata > Mammalia > Artiodactyla > Monodontidae > Delphinapterus > Delphinapterus leucas. The sequence continues at coordinate 106,810,675 of NC_143135.1, read as the reverse complement.
TACATGACCAGAAGCAAGTGGAGACAGTTCCCAAGAGAATCCACCAAAGGAAGCCTGTGAAACCATCACAGGCCGGAAGCTGTCCTGTAGGGGAGGCTGGCTTGTGCAGCCTGAAAAGCAAAAGAGGTGGGTGCAGTGACGCGGACAGCACGTGTCTGTTGGAGAGGCCTGGACTTCTGCGATGCTATGTTACTGTTTTTCCTTTGGGACATGGATGTCAACGGCCTTTGAATCAACTTTCACGGCATACTTGAGGTTTACTGACTTGCTTTATGTAAACTGGGAAATCACAATCCCGGCCCTATGTGCACAGGATTTCCCTAGTGACCCCAGTGGAGATTCAGGAAGGTGCCTTACTTCTCATCGGCCACTGAAAAACACTAGTGAGCACCCGCGGTGGTTCCTCGTGGATTTAAACAGTCAACACAGATTTTGTGAAAACCTACCATGAGCTAGGGCCAGGCTATGAATGGAGTCCTGTTTACCATGGGACCCTGTCCCCAAAACAGGGACTGGCACGTAGTAGGAGATACCATCATTGTTTGTGGATAGAATTAATAAACAAGAGGTTAGAGAGGCAGAGTTCTCACGTGAGGAGGCTTACAGCGCACAGAGAGTTAGGTAATACAGCCATGATCAACACATGTAGGTACTTTAAATTGGAGGGGCACAGAGGAAACAGTGCTGAGTATTGCATCCACACGTCTGAGGAGTTCTCGAGGTTGTTGATTTGGTGGGAATGTGTATGTGTGTGGGTGAAGGGGGCTGCTTATCAGGGAGAGGTTCCCGGGAGAGGTTAACACTGACACTGAGATTTTAAAAGGCCAAACATGAACAAAGAACCTGGGAGACAAAAGAGGAAACGGATTCCCGGCAAGTGGAACAGCATGTGCAAAGGCTCAGAGGCAGAAAAGAATATGGCATTTTAAGAGATATTTATAAGTAGGTGTGTTGATCCTGGGGTTTAAAGTGCGATAGTGGAAAGAATGAGGAGCATTCTGTGTGGATGTCCGGGCAGGTATCTAAATATGACAAGGAAAAATCTTTTAGGATATTTGCTGAGAAGCAGAGAGGACCATTTGCAACATTTGAGCAAGAGAATCACATAATCAGATCCACCAGATAGGCAGCGCCCTCTAGCAGCAGCATGGGGGACGAGGGAGAGAAAGGCAAGCCCGAATGACAAAAGGACAAGGAACAGAAATAGTGCAATGATCCTGATAAGAGAAAAGATGTGCCTCAACCAGGCAACGGCAATGGGAATGGAGAGAAATTTAGGTAGTGAAAGGACATTTAGAAAGATTGGAAATCTTTCTAAAAGACTTGGAAACTGATTGAAAAGATATGTGCCATTAAAAGAAGGAATCTGGGCTTCCCTGGTGGCACAGTGATTAAGAGTCCGCCTGCCGATGCGGGGGACGCAGGTTCGTGCCCCGGTCCGGGAGGATCCCACATACCGCGGAGCGGCTGGGCCCGTGAGCCATGGCCGCTGAGCCTGCGCGTCCAGAGCCTGTGCTCCGCGACGGGAGAGGCCACGGCAGTGAGAGGCCTGCATACAGCAAAAAAAAAAAAAAAGAAGGAATCTAAGATAACTTACAATTTTCTATCTGGGGCAACAGGACAGTGGTGCCATTCCCTGTAATGATACAGGACACACATGATGAATTCCATTTGTCTAAAATAAGGTTAAAGTGGCTATAGGGCATTGAAATGGGGATGTCTTTAACACAGTTAGCTATTGGATTTGGGGCTCAGGAGTGGAGTCTGCACTAGACAGACCCGCTTGTTATGTTGCTTACTGCAGCTACAGAGTGGTGGTAGTTGCAGCTGTGGCCCAGAATGAGGTAAAAGGAGAAAGTGCAAAGTGAAAAGAGGAAAGGATCCAGGCCCAACCCACCCTGGAAATTACCGTCCTTAAGCTGTGAGTAGAGGAAGAGCCCAAACGGAGGTTAAGAAGGAAATGTCAAAGAGGGAGGAGAAGCCTATGGAAGAGTTGATGAGGGTAAGGAGACCGTGTCCCCAGAGATCTCTGGACAACGCGTCCCATGCATGCTGTGGCCTGGACAACCTCTCACCGGGCGGTGGGGTCTGTGATGCCTTCTTGTATCGGGTGGGGCTGTATCCCAGCTTCACTTGCTCTTTAGGAACCCGGCCACCTTGGTGTGAGGAAGCCAAATAGGCCATGAGAGAGACGCCTCAGAGAGGCTGTGCGCATATGTCTGACTGATGCCCCAGGCGTTCACCTGGCCTTCAGACCTTCCCAGGTGAGGCCCCATGCGTCACAGAGCAGACACACGCTGTGTCGTCACGTGCTCTGTCCAAATCCCTGACCCAAGGAATCTGTGAGTATGATACCATTGTTAGTTTATACCACTAACCTAGGGGCTGGCTTCCTACCCTGCACTAGCTAAATGGAACAGAGGCCAAGCAAAGGGACAGAAATCTGAAAGAGTAGACAAGGAGGCAGACATTCAGAGTAAGAGGAGGAAGTCTATTAGATTTGGCGACTGGAAGGCCCATGGTGGTCTGAGTATCTCAGTGCACCGGTGAGATTGGAAGGCAGACCCTAGTGAGTTGTGCACTGGAGAGCAGGCTGCTCTTTCTACAAGCGTTTCTCTTTTCTTTCAGCTGCTCTTTGATGATTTGCCAGTGCCAATATCTTTTATAATTCTCAATAATCTGTTACAAAAAATTAATTGGCAAATATGCTTTTCATTTCTTAGAACTCAGAAAATAAAATCCCCAAACCAGAATTTACCTATTTGTCTCAAAACTTTAACACAAGTGATTGATACCTTTAAAAGATATTTTAGTATGATATACATAGCACTCAGTTTTTATAATTATCAATATTCTGACAACATGATTTTAGTTACTACAGTTGTTTGCTGGAATATTTTAAAGTAAATCCCAAATATGTCTTATATCATTTTGCTCTGGAAATGCTTCAGAATACATCCCTAAAAAGTAATGCTTTTGATATTACATTACTAAATACAATTAAGGCATCTAACAAAATTAATAATAATCCTTTATAGTGACTGAATTTTTTTTTTTTTTTTTTTGCGGTACGCGGGCCTCTCACTGTTGTGGCCTCTCCCGCTGCGGAGCACAGGCTCCGGACACGCAGGCTCAGTGGCCATGGCTCACGGGCCCAGCCGCTCCGCGGCATGTGGCATCTTCCCGGACCGGGGCACGAACCCGCGTCCCCCGCATCGGCAGGCGGACTCCCAACCACTGCGCCACCAGGGAAGCCCTATAGTGACTGAATTTTGATTCAAGCTTTCTATAAGCTTTGTTTTTCTGAGAACCTAACATGTTAGGCATTGGTCTAGGAACTAAGAGATATATAAGTGAAGAAGAAAGACAAACTAGAGGAAAAACTGCAAAAGATGTTAAGTAGATCCTTAGATACCACAATGTCAGCTTTCAATTATTTTCATCCTCATCAATAAAGGCCTTCTCCTTCAATCATTGGTCACCTGGTAGCCACACAGTATATGCTGTGGTCTCATCTCCTGTTTGGGAGAAACATGCTCTTAGAAAAATATCAAGCAATTGTAAAGTTATTAAGTCATAAATCTGTTGAAAATGTAAATAATAATAATGAGAGAATGTCTTTCACGTCAATAAGAAATAAGGCAGGAATGCAAACCCTTACCACCCCCATTCAATAGGAGACCTAACCAGGCAAGAAGATAGGAAACAAAAATGAAAGGGATTACAGGTTAGAAAAGAAGACCAGCTTCACTCGCAGACGACATAATTGCCCACAGAAAATATGAGGAATCTACAAAAACCTGCTAGAATGAATGTGATGTTTTCAAGGTCACATAATACAAGGTCAACACACAAAAATCAAGTGTATTTCTGTATACTAGCAACAACAGGCTGGAAGAGAATAACGTGTCTGGGGTCCCTGAGACCACTCTCACCCTCAGTGATTCACTAGAAGAACTCACGGGCCTCAGCATGAGTTGTGCTCATGGCTGATATTTATTCCAGAGCCACGGGCAGAGTCAGGAGAAGTCTATATGAGGGCCCTATATGCCCTCTTCCTCCCATGAGGGGTCACACAGAGCACAGTCTGCCCTCAGCAATAAATATGCAGCAACGTGTGTGATGTTTCTGCCTAAGGAAGCCCACGAGAGACTCAGTGCCCAAGGTTTTCACTGGTGGCTGGTCATGTGGGCACCCTCTGCCTAGCTTGTACCCCAATTCCAAGCTCCCAGAAGCATAAGCCACATTGTACAGTCTAGGCACAATAAGCCTCCCTTATCAGTTAGGGAAAGTTTTATATAAGTGTAGGGAACTGTTTACCAACCACATACCCAGATACCACCTAGGGGTCAATCTTGCAGGCATTTCTCTTTAAAGGTAACAGTTTTGGGTCTGCTATATTAACTCTTTTAGAACAAATACCTACCAAAAAATATAGCAGGACTTTCTTTTAAAGAAATTGAAAAACGTACTCTAAAATATATATGAAAAAGCAAAGTACATGAAAAAGAAAAGAGCCAGTAATAAAAAAAAAAGAGGACTGAACTTGGAGGACTTACATTATCTCATGTAGGGCTTACTATAAAGTTACAATAATCAAGATATTGTGGTATAAGCATAAGCATTGACATACAGATTTATGGAGAAGAACAGTTAGTTCAAAAATACCCACACATATATGGCCAGTTAATTTTGGAAAAAGTCACCAATGCAATTCAATGCATGAAAGGATTGTCTCGCTAACATACGTTCTGGAAAACTGGATATCCAAATCAGAAAAATGAAAAATAATCTCAATCCTTCCATTACATCATATAAAAAATTTAATGGATAGTACATCTAAACACAAAAGGTAAAATTATAAAATGTCTTGAAGAAAACATAGAAAGACATCTTCATGACCTTAAGGTAGGTCCAAGATCCTAGGCTGGTCACAAAAGCTGTATGTATAAGAAAAAGCTAACTGTGTTAGAAAAAATTGATAATTTCAGTGACATCAAAAGTAAAACTTTTAGCTCTTCAAAAGACATCTTAAGAAAATGAAAAGGTAAGCTAAAGAATGGGGAAAAAATCTTTGCAATACATATATATTTGGCAAAAGAATTGTATCCCCAATATAAAATATTCTTATAATTTAATAACAACAACACACCTTTTATTTAAAAATGGCAAAAACTGGAAAAGACATTTTATAAAAGAGGACGTAAAAATGGCCCATAAACAAATGAAAAGGTATTCAATATCATTATTCAGCAGAAAAACATAAATTAAAACCACAATGAAATAACAGTGCTCACTAGACCAGAACACTTTTTAAAAAAGATTGGCATCAAATACTCCACCCAATAAACAACCTTGGCACATGAAATGTTTTCCAAGATAGACCACATGCTAGTCCATAAAGCAAGCTTCAGTAAATTTAAAGTGATTGAAACCATATAAAGTATGATGTCTGACCACAATGGATTGAAATCAGAAAGCAGTAACAGGAAGAAACTTGGGGAACTGACACATATGTAAACATTAAACAACTCACTTCTAAATAACTAATGGGTCAAAGGGAAATTAAAAAATACTTTGAGATAAATTAAAATGAATTTATAATATATCAAAACTTATGGGATGCAGCTTACTCAGTGCTTAGACATTGATAGCTATAAATGTCTATATTAAAATAAAAAAGAAAGATCTAAAATTAAGAACTGAAACTTCCACCATAAGACACTGGGAAAAGGAGAGCAAACTAACCCTAAAATGAGCATAAGGAAGAAAATAATGAAGAATTTAGAATAAATTAATGAAACAGACAATAGAAAGCAATAGAGAAAATCAACAAAGCCAAAAGTTGGTTCTTTGACAAGCCTCTAGAAAGAGTGACTGAGAAAATAAAGTGAAAGACTCAAATTATTAAAATCAGCAATGAAAGAGGAGATACTATGTCAACCTTACAGAAAAAAATATAAAGGAATAGTATGAATAATTATATGCCAATTAACTGGATAACCTAGGTGAAATGGGCAAATTTATAGAAAGATATGAACTATTAAAACCAACACATGGAGAGTTAAAAATTCTGAATAGACCTACAGCAAAAACGGCTATTAAATTAGTAACTAAAGTTTATTCACAAAGAAAGCCCAAGTCCCTATGGCTTCCCTGTGAATTCTACCAAACATTTAAAGAAGAACTAATAAATTACTCACAAAGTCTCCAAAAAGAAAAAAAAATAATAATAGAAGAGAAGACACAACTCACTGCCTGGGGACAGTGTTAACCTGATTCCAAAACCAGACAAAGATTTCACAATAAAAGAAAATCATTGACCAATATCTCCTATGAATGTAGATGGGGAAATCCTCAACAGAAATACTAGCAAACAAAATCCAGGAGCATGCAAAAATGATTACACACTATGACCAAATGGAACTTATACCAGGAATGCAAGATTGATTCAACTAAAGTAATATATTGGGTTGGCCAAACAAACATTTTGGCCAACCCAATACTATATCAACAGAATAAAGCACAACACATAGGATCATCTCAATAGATCAAAAATAGTGTTTAACAGAATCCGATGCTCCTTCCTGATAAAAAATACTCAAACTAGGAACAGAAAAAAGTCTTCCTTGACCTGATAATGTGGATTTACAAAAACTCCATAGCTAGCATCAAATTTAATGGTGAAAGATTGAGTGCTTTCCCCACCGAGATCAGGAACAAGAGAAGAATGTCTACTATCAACCAGTTCTATTCACATTGTATTGTAGGTTCTAGCTGGGCTATTAGTCAAGAAAATGACATAAACGGCATTTTGGGAAGGAAGGTAAAACTCTCTCTGTTCACAGATGACATGATCTTAGATATAGAAAAGTCTGAGGAATCCATTAAAAACTATTAGAACTAATAAATGAATTCAGCAATGTTAAGAATACAAGATCAATATATAATAAATAATAATAAAAAATAAATAACTGCATGTCTATACATTTTCAATGAGTAATTGGAAAATGAAATTATATAAAAAGAATTCCATTCATAACAGTATCAAAAAGAATAAAATATTTAGCAATACATTTAACAAGAGTGCAAAACCCATACTCTGAAGATTATAAAACATTGTTGAAAGTTATGAAAGAAAATCTAAACCATTGGGAAGTCTCCACGTTCATGAATCTGAAGGCTTAATGTTGCTAAGACGGCAATATACCCCAAATTGACCTTCAGATTCAGTGTAATTGCTATCAAAATCCAAGTTGAGTTTTTTGGCTAAAATTAACAAGCTAATCATAAATTTCAAATGGTAATTCTGGGGCCTTAGAATAGCCAAAGCAATCTTGAGAAAAGGAAATCAAATTTGGTTGACTCATAATTCCGGAGTTCAAAACTTACTGCAGAGTCACAGTCATCAAGGCAGTGTGGTACTGATATAAGGATAGATATATAGATCAATGGAATAAAATTGAGAATCCAGAAGCAATTCCCCATGTTTATGGTAAATTTATTTTTGACAAGGTGTCAAAACAATCCACTGTCCAAAATAATAATTTTTTTTCAACAAATGGTGCAGGGAAGATTGGATATCCACATGCAAAAGGATGAAGATGTACTCTACCACAGACCATATACACAAATTAACTCAAAATGAATAATGTAAGAACTAAAACTCTTAGAAGAAAACACAGGAGTAAATTTTCTTGATCTTAGATTAAGCAATAGTTTCCCAGACATGACACCAAAAGCACAAATGAAAGGAAAAAGAATACATAAATTGGACTCCATAAAAATTTAAAACTTTAAAGAACTGATATCAAAGAGCACCATCAAGAAAGTGAAAAGAGAAGCCTCAGGGAGAAAGTACTTGCAAATCATAAATTTGATAAGGTACTTATACATAGAAAATATTTTTTGAAAACTCTATGACTCACTAAAAAAATACAACCCAATTAAAAATGGACAAAGATTCTGAACAGATATGTATCCAAAGTAGATATATAAATGGCCAAGCAGCACATCAAAAGATGATCACATCATTAGCCATTAGAAAAATGCAAATCATAACCACAATGAGACAAGACTTCACACCCACTAGGATGGCTATAATTAAAGATGAATAATAACAAGTGTCCGTGTGAATATAGAAAAATTGGAACTTCCATACACGGTGGTGAGCATATAAAATAATACAGCAACTTTGGAAAATAGTCTAGTAGTGTCTCAAGAGGTGAAATAGAGCTACCGTATGACCCAGAAATTCCACTCCTTGGTATACACCAAAGAGAAATAAGCATATCCACACAGCAACTTGCACACGAATGTTCATAGCAGTATTATTTACAATAGCCCCAAAGTGGAAACAACCCAAGTGCCCATAAACTGGTGAATGAATAAACAAAATGTGGCATATCCATTAATATCCGTACAACGGAATGTTATTTGATCATAAAAAGGAATGCAGTGCTGATAAACGCTACAACATGAATGAACCTTGAGAACATCATGCCGGGTCAATGAAGGCAATGACAAAAGATGCCATTGATATAAAATACACCAAATAGGCAATTCTATAGAAACAGAAAGTAGATTAGTGTTTGCCTAGGGCTGAAGGCAGGTAAGAGGAAGCGGTGAGGTGAACAGTGACATCTGAAGGATACAAGTTTCTTTTGGAGAGTGATAAGATTTTTCTACAATTGTGTTACATAATAAGAAATTGATACCTGTACAACTCTGCAAATATATAGAAAACATTAATTTGCACATGTCTAAATGAGTGAATTGTAAGCTATGTTAGTTATATCTCAATAATGCTGACAACTACATTTATTTTATATTTTCTTTCTTATATTACATTTAATCACTCAGTTAATTGTCACACAAAAATAAATATACTTCCAAAGCTTTAAGATGTGGATAAAATGGAAGGCTCATATATTTTTGGTGGTAAAGTGGCTCAACAAGACATTTGTAAACTGTCTTGATATATCTTGTAAAATTTAATATATGCTTAACATGCGACACAGCCATTCCAATCCTTGGTATATATTTTAATTTCCCTTTGACCCACTCGTTGTTTAGGAGTGAGTAATTTAATGTTATATATGTGTGAATTTCCCAAATTTATTTCTGTAATTGATTCCTGATTTCAATTCACTATTGAATTGTTCAGGCAACATACTTTGTATGCTTTCAATTATTTTAAATTTATTGAGGCTTGCTTTATGAACTAGCATGTAGGTCTCTCTTGGAAAACATTTCCAAGGATGTTTATTGGGTGGAGTATGTGTACACATGCTCTTAATAGTTTTATTCCCAATAGCCTGAAACTAGAAATTATCTAAATGCCCTTCAACATGGAATACTACATGCAACAACACAGGTAAATCTCACAGACATTATGCTAAGCGAAGGAAGCCTCACCCAGAAGGCTGCATACTATGATTTCATAAATATGACATTCTATCCATAGTTATAGAAATCACATCAGTGGTTGCCTGGGGCTGGGTGCTGAGGAGGGAGAATGATGGCACAGGGGCATGGAGGGACCTTCTTAGTCAATGTGAAGGCTAATTATATCTTGATTAAGGTGATGGTTATGCGACTGTATACAATCTGTCAAAAGCCATCAACCTTAAAATGTTTGAATTTCATTGTATGTAATTATAGGTCAATAAAGTTGATTTCAGAAAGAAAAGAAAAACAAATCACTTGATGAAGTAAATCACACATCTCTCAGATGTGTTTGCAGGGTTGGGCCCTGAGTGATGGGATTTCAGGAACGTTTGTAACTTGTTGACTTGCTGGGACCACCAAATCACACGACCATGCCTTCTCACCTTCCTTGCTCCGCGTCTGTATCTGGTGATCTCAGTATAGTATCATGTAATGCAGAGAATGCTAAATTTACAGTCAGGAATCGTGATTCCAGCCCTGGCTATATCATTTACGAGCTGTGCAATTTGGGGTATATATCCGGGCCCTGTTCTATGGGATTGTTGCACAGACTGAACTATATAAGACCTATATAGCCATCTGCCATACTAGATGGGATTGTTACCGCTAAGTATTTTATTAGCGCACATCCACACAGAGAGGTGCTACACTCTGCTGAAATATTTGCAGGATTTTAGTGCCCTAGCCCAGGAAGCAAGCCAACCTGCCCTCAGAGCTGGTCTCATTCTGTATCCATTGAAACCCAAGGGGAAGGTTTAATTATCTCTGGTCACTAATTTAAAAAAAACGAAACAAAACAAATCACTAGCATGGCCTTCTCTCTTCTTTCCATTGCAGATCTCTAGATGTGCAATGGAATTAAGTCTAAATGCAAGACGAATTCTCGAGCATGTGAAATAGTCGTTTCTCCTCATTTTATCCCTCACTCTGTTGCATGTTCTCAGCATCCCTGCTGCAGAACAGTATCCCGTCTTTTCTCCCGAGTTTCCTCCCTTTGCCTCACACAGCTGCCCCTCTTACATTCAATTAAACTGGACACATGGACTCTGACTTCAGATTCAAGTTTATTTGCCCCCCTCTCCTTCAAGCAGCTTTGGCTCTGGAATACAGGGGATAAAGGCATTAGGAGGATGGAGATTCGCGTGATCCTTCGATTATGTCTGAGGCTGAGCCATCGTGAGTGACCATGTCTGGACAGTCACTTCAGGTCACTCAGGGAGATAGCCAGTTTTCTCTGACCTTCATAGACCCCGGCCCAGATTCATCACTATTTCTTCTCTGCTAGAGATGTCATTGTCAAGATAACTGTCCTCTCAGCAAACTGGACATTTTTTTTTGAACTAGCATTAGCCCAGACTACCTTTAAAAATGGTGCAAGTTTATCCTAAATTCATCTCTCCATCCCAAACATGTATGCACATATCTGAACTAGGAATCACAACCACCAGCCAACCCCGGACATATCGTCAGGCTCTTCTCTCACCAGACAAGATCCTTTGCCAATCTTCTAAAACAACAATAAAACGTGATGCAGGCGGTGTCTGGTTATTCTACGTGTGCTGCTAAATTTTTATTAAACTATTCATAGAGTCTGAATTCCTACTTGAAAAATGAGGATAATATCAACTTTGCATGTTTGTGGTACAGATTAAAATACAAAATAACGTGCATTTAACCAGTGCAGTCGCTAGCACAAAGGAGTGCTCAGGACATGCTTTCCTTTGTCTTTTTAGTCACACAGACCTAGTTTAGATTTGTGATTATTAAGAAAAATATAGGATTCCAAAAGTTGACCATATAAGACACCTTGTTGGATCTAGCTCCAACTCCCTGCAGATGTCAGCTGAGGTCTGTTCCATTCATGTGTCTCCGACTCACACTGGCACAGAACTTTGCACAATGACAGTGCTCACTACATATTTATTAAGTTTACGGTTTGGTAATAGTAGAGGTGGTAGCTCTCTTCATTTTTTTTTTTTTGCATGTGGTCCTCTCACTGTTGTGGCCTCTCCCGTTGCAGAGCACAGGCTCTGGATGTGCAGGCTCAGTGGCCATGGCTCACGGGCCCAGCCGTTCCACAGCATGTGGGATCTTCCCAGACCGGGGCATGAACCTGCATCCCCTGCATCGGCAGGCGGACTCTCAACCACTACGCCACCAGGGAAGCCCTAGGTGGTAGCTCTTATACTGAGATTTGAAGATCCAGTCTCTGCCTTTTAAGAGCTATGTGCCCACTTGAGAAGAGAGGGACACAGAGTGTTCTTGGTGACGTGTTGGACAATCTTCCCTTCAGATCAGTTTCTTTCCTGAAAGTTAAGGAAAATACCCTCTTGCACTCCATGCCGGAAGCTTCATAGATAAGGTGTGATGTCTCATTTGGGCAAAGCTAGCATGGAAGACTGTTTCAAGAAAATGCCTAAAATGAGGGCTTGGGTGTATATTTGAAACCCACTGGGTGTGAGTAAAGAGAGTGTGAGTGAACAAGATTGTGTAAATTCCAGTAGATTTAAGGAGAGTGGTGTAACCAAAGGGTGAGAAATGTGTAGATCTAAGTAATGATGCGGTTCCCAATGATCTTCCCAGCATTTCAGCAGCAGTCTCCAAGTAACCAGCTATAATATATTACACTGTGTTCTTCAAATTAATTGATTTTGTGCTCCTGGAATGTACATTTAGTCTTTCATCTACTGAATCTTTGCTTTGAGACTACATGAGCTTTCGCCAGGAGAACTACTTTGATGCAGATACTCCAGGGGGTGGGAATCCAGTCTATATGTATGAGACACTGCTGGTCCCTTTGACAAGGCACTAGCACGTGAACAGTGTGGTAAGTGGTGGGAGCCCCCCATCTTTCCTCTTCTGTTACCTGAGCTCCGTGTTGGATGTTTTCATCACAATTCGATACGCCAATCTTCCTTGAAGAGGTCTAACAGCCTCTAATGTTTGTGCTCTCCAAAAAATTGCAGTCAAAAGCTATTAATGGGTTTCTCTGGTTCAGATGTCAACTACGTCATTCACCCATTGCATGTGCTTATTCCAAACGGGTGGCCTAATCCGTCCACACCCCGCCACAGCTTTCCTCTCTGTAGCTCTTCCCACCCGACCCAATATGGTCATGAGCATGTGAGATCTGTATGACCAACGACAATCAGAAATTCAGGACTCTTCATTCAGAAAGGCCTAGGGCACCTGGATTCTCTTTCCACTGCCATCTCTAAAGAGCTATAGAACCTCCTTCAAAGCACACAATCCTTTTTAGGCTTCAACTTCTCTATCTTTAAAACTGAGGTCATGCTGGCACCTCAGAGGAACAGATGGCCTTTTTCCTCATTCTGTGTGGCTTCCGGTGGGCCCCACGGAGTGATCTCCATGGGAAACAGTCTTTAGATGGAGGATGGGACTCTCTTTCAACCTCATCCCAGGTCGCTGGGGATGCTAGTTGCGCTTTGAGCTACAGTGGCCTTAGCCTGGATGCACACCGTTCTGTGGCTGTAAGCAGCAGGCCACAGCTGCCACTACTGTCTCAGAGCCAGGAGCCCACGCACAGTGTGGACAACAAGAGGGATGACAGTCTGCCTGCCCCCTGGCTGGACTGGCCCCAGGAGTGCCCTGGCTTCTGGGAGCCTGGGTCACCCAGCCAGAGTTGTGTGCTTCACCCAACTCAGGCAGGAAATGTGAAGGAGCCAGGAGATGAATCGTTGACCTGGTGCAGGTGTTTCACGTGATTTACTGCATTGTCCCCAAGACCAGGTCACCAGGTAGAGCAACCAGCTCTGGCCAGGAGACCGCCTGCCTTTGCTTCCCTTCCTCTCTCTGTCCTCTTCCTTCCTTCCTTGGGGCTGCACCCTGAAGAAGGACTTAGCAGATACAATTCTGGCATAAGGTTCCATTATCCATGAACCCCAAGCCAGGGCAGGTGGAAATCCCAATAGTGTTCTTGGGGGTGAAGGGCTGCAGCCAGAGCCCCTGCCCTGATGGGAGTCCCAGCTCTGCCACTTGCTGGGTGTGTTCCTTTGTGCTTTTTTGCTCCACTCTTGCCTCAGTTTCCTCATCTGTGAAATGGGGATATTAGTACTACATACTTGATTCCAGTTGTTATTAGAACTGAATGAGTTATTATATGCAAAATGCTTTGTGTCTGATACACATTGACTGTGTCAGTGGTCACCATCATCACCATCATTATTCATGTGCTTCATCCTTCTCTCCTCCTCAGCTGTCTTGTTTCCTGCTTCTTGCCAAGCTTTCTATAAATGCTGTGGGCCCCTAAATTCTTAACACTATATTCCCTTTAGCTTCCAATACTCAGAATCAGTGCAGGTTTCTTGCAAGCCAAGAATCCTAACTGGTAACTGGTACAACCGAGCCACTAGTTACGGTTCAGGAGGCAACGGAGAGTTTGAGTCGTTTCTGAAGCCAAATCAGAGCAGGGCCGGGAAAGTACGTTAGCCTGTCAGAGAAATTAGGTCATTCACCCAAGATCCCACAGCACAGCCAGGAGTAAAACCTAGGTTTGCCTACAGAAACCATCCCCTTTCAACCACACCAGAGGTTGTAACTTTTTATTTAAAATATCTGGCTTTTCTTGAGCGTTAACTCTGCTTAAAATGCCTCAGGTATGTAATTTCATTTAATTCTCAGAACGAACCTAGGAGCTAAGAGTAGATTGTAGTGTCCTAGTAATGAAACGGCAAATATAATGAGGGAAGCTAAAATCACCTGCCCCTCTCCACAGCTGGTCTGCGGTGGAGCTGACGTGCTAACCTCAGCCTCTGGGCTTCCATGCCTGGGCTCGTCTCCTCCCCTCCTTGTGGCCTCATTTTCACATTTTAAGATTTTACTCGGATGGTCAGGATATAAGCAGTTAGCGCAGGGCTGCTTGGACTGAAGTGAGGAAGGGAAGTGTCTCCCACTTCTTAGCTGCTGGCTCAGAGTAGCATCTGTAAACCTCCTGCCACCTCAAGCTGCCTGCCATCTTGGGGGTGAAATAGTGGGGAAGCGTAAAGCCAGGGCAAATCATGCCAGGACCACTCACCAATTAACAGGCACTCGGAAATACCTCTCACGTGCTCCTGTCCCCCGCAGCTGCAGCTACTTTCTGGTGACCTATGAGGGGGTCCTGGGGGGCAGTCTAGGACTGCAGGGCAAGGCTGTGGACCCAAGTTACACACCTAAAGGGGCTCACACGTCCCTCCCGGGTGACAGCAGAAGGAATGGTGGTAAATTCAGTGAGCGCTGCTTGAGGGAGCCTGGCAGTCCTGTCTACTGGATACATCGTGGACCTGAGTAATGAGATCATAAAGCTGAAAACACTTGGGAAGTAAAAGTGCTATGTAAATATAAGACACAGCTATCTTCCATGTGCCTGGGTAGAACTCTTCTTATTTTAAGTCACTCATCTCTTTATGTCTTGCCTTTATTTTTTTAAGGGATTTAGGATGGCTGACCCAAATACACAACACAGGACGTGTGTGTGAAAGCCACATAAGCAAAGCAGAAGATGAAGGCTTAAGGAAAGATTGACAGATTTTATTATTCGCAGATCTGAAACTGTTGAATGACAAGTGACACCATCAAATAAAGAAAAAGGATGAGCAAGAGAAGGAGGGATATCTTCAACATTTATAGCAAAGGGTTAACCTCTGTAATCCATACATACTTCCACAAATCCATTTTAAGAATTATAACGCAATAGAAAATGGATGAAAAACACAGACAAGCAATTCACAGAAGAAATACAAATACCCAGCAAACATATGAAGTATGGAAGTGAATATGCTGTAACTTCTCTGGTAACAGCGATATACAAATTAAAATGAGGTGCTATTTCCTGCCTGTCACCCTGGCAGGAGACAAACTACTGAGAGTGTCTGTATGAGCCGTGGGTACTTCAGGGACTTGGTGACATTGCTAATTAACACGGCCCTTTTGGGGGCAATAGAGTTGGCAACGTAACATTTTTAAATAAACATGTCCTATGACCAAGCAATTACACTGTAGAAACCCAGCTTATGGAAATGCTCTTACATGTGTATAAATATTTGTATGTCCAAGGCTATTTGAGGGAAGGACTAAAATAACTATGTATCCAAAAGCGTAATAAATTACAATATGGTCACCTAGGCACACCTTGTTTTTATTGTGCTTCACTTTATTGCCCTTCACAGATACTGTGATTTTGTTGTTGTTGTTGTGGTACGCGGGCCTCTCACTGTTGTGGCCTCTCCCGTTGCGGAGCACAGGCTCCGGACGCGCAGGCTCAGCGGCCATGGCTCACGGGCCCAGCCGCTCCGCGGCACGTGGGATCTTCCCGGACCGGGGCATGAACCCGTGTCCCCTGCATCGTCAGGTGGACTCTCAGCCACTGCGCCACCAGGGAAGCCCCATAATGTATTTTTAAATTAAGGTATGTACATTGTTTTCTAGACACAATGCTATTGCACACTTAACAGACTACAGTATAGTGTGAACATAACTTTTACATGCGCTGGGAAACCAAAACATTTGTGTGACTCGCTTTATCGCGGTATCTGCTTTACTGTGGTCATCCTGAGTGGAACCCAAAATACCTCCAAGGTCTGCCTGTATCATGGACTTATGCAGCATTCAGCAGAGTGCCATGTGGCTTTGTAGATGCAAAAAAAATTATATGAGATCTAGTTACGTTTAAAACACGTAGTCATAGAACTTTGGGTACAGTGGAATGCCACTTATGTACAGCCCGTGTGTTAATTATATACATATGTATAAATGTACAGAACATTTTCTAGAAGGATAACCATCAAACTGTAAACAGGGGCGAATGAGGAGTTCATTAATTAAATATTAACTGAGCACTTACTAGACGCTAAACAAATATTAATTGAGCACTTACTACATGCCAAACACTGTATGGGTATTGGGGATAGAGATGTGAATGAAACAGACATCTCACAATGGGAGGCAGATAAATAAATAATTACATTTACATGTACATGATATACAGAGGGTGATAAGGGCTGAGAGGGAAGAAGGAGGGCAGCAGGGTAGCAGTTCTCTGATGGGAGGCTGGATTGAGACAGGAAACTCAGAGAGGCTCCCCTGAGATGACATTGGAGACAAAGCCAAAGAAAATGAGGACATGAGTCACACAGATACCTGGGAAGGATTGTTCCATGGGGTAACAGCAAGTGCAAAGGCCCTGAGGCAGGATCTGCATGGCACAGTTGAAGAGCCAGCAGGAAGGCAGTGTGGCTGGAAGAGACTGTTCAAAGGGAGGACATGGAAAGAATGAGGCCAGCGAGATGGTCGGGCTTGTTCTCTGAATGAGATGGGAGCCTGTTGCAGGATTTTGTGCAGGGGAGTGACAAGATCCAGCTTTAACAAGGTCACTCTGGGTGCTGTGCCAACAACAGACTGAAGCAGGGCTAAGGTGTCGTAGGGTGAGGTTAGTAGGCTACCACAAAACCCAGGCAAGAGAAATGAGTGACATAGACCAGGGAGGAACTACATAAATACCAGTTCCCGGTCCCTTATGGAGAGGCTGTCATGTCCTCTAACTTAAGCTGTATGGGATCCGAAGTGGTCCGTGTCCTAGTACTCCTACCACAGTATGTGAAATAAACCTCTTAGGATAAACCACATGCTTTGAATTAGCTTTGGCGTCAACAAGGGGCAGAGAAAGGCTGAATTAGCAAGAACCTGGATACGGCATGCTGGGAAAGGGAGGGGCAGAGAACAGCGACAGACAAGGCCAGGGCAGGCAGGACATCTCCGGGGAGTCTGCAATCACAGCTTAAGCCCAAGAGGTGCGGTGGCCATCAGGAGACATCCAGACGGAGTCAGGGAGAGAATGGCGTGGGGCTGGCTCTCCATGGAAGGAGCAGGGGCAAGAGGCGGAGCCAGTGCCTCAGCACAGCCAGGCAGATGTAGCATCCCCTGGGGCTTCAGACTAAGGGGTGCAGGGAAATCCCGGGAACCTGGCACACGAAGGAGAAGGTGGCAGGGGCCTGGGTAGGTGGCAGGTTTGCATATTGGGGGCAAAGCAGGAAGCTGCTGAGGAAGAAAGTTCTGGGGCTATGGTTGGAGCGGGGGATGCTGCCTACAGGCACCCCTGAAGGAAACGATGTCCGGATCCCCCGGCCATTGAGGTACCAGCTGCGGACAGTCTGCAGGTGGGGCGCCCTGGATGCTGTGCACGGAGGAAGCAGACAGCTGAGGGTTTGCTCCACAAGCCGGGGCGAGCTGTGACCTTGGCCGGGACCCAGTGATTTGGGGTCCCCCCCCATCCACGTGGAGCCTCATTAATGGTATGCACAGAGCAGCCCTGGATGCACGGAGTCAGGTCAGTCATCTGCCTCAGCTCTCAGAGCGTTCGGTTTTGAGTTCTTGAAAAGTTTCCCCACTGTGACTAGTCAAACATGATCGCTGTGCTGTCTGCCTTCCTCCACTCACAATATTTATCCTCATTTCTTTTATTGATATCTATCCTCTCTGCTCTGTTAAAACTGCTTGAGTGGCAGCTCCTATTCTACCGGAGCCCGAAACCCATCTATTCTCCAGACAAGGAAGCACGAGCCTTCTGTTTCCTATTGTGCTCGCGTGGCCTTCGAGGATCAAATCTTCCATCTTAAACGGCATTTTCAGAGATGCCTCGTCTAAACGAGGTCCCGAATGCATTTAACCAGTTCTGTCCAAACACAGAAAAGATCCCAATCTTCCCTCTTCCCTGGCATCCGCCCTGCTCATCTTCCCCACTTGTTGAATTATTATAACCACGTCAGCTGTTTTTCCTCCAGCTGCGATGCTGAGTGGTGCGCCTCTGGGCGCCAGGTGCACTAACACCTGGATTCCAACGTGTGTCATGGCCGGCGCCTCCGGCTCCAACCTCCTGCAGCCTCCCACCCAGTGTGGGCTGGGCATCACCACCACCCTGACTTTAGGAAGAGGAGAGGGGCATCTGAATGCTCTTGACAGCTTGTTTAAAAGTTCTGGCAGGTCAATGAAGCTACCATTGGTTAAAAAACAGTTCTCTCTATGCAAAGCCCACTTTTGTCTTCAGGTAAGACAGGTGACCGTGGCTTAGTGCAGGCCAACTAATGACATGAGTGAAACGTCTCACCTTCATGTCCACTTAACAGACATGCCTAAGACCAAGCAGCTAAAATGAGGAGAGGCCGCAACTGAACCCAAATCCTCAGACTCCCAAGTATCAACCCCCCATGACACCTGCCCATATGGGCTGCCATGGCCCCTACCTCGCTCTCCTGAAGAACGTGGGTCTACAAGTGAAGCTCAGGGGTAAAGGACAAGGTCCTATAAACCACATTCCAAACCAGGCTGTGGCCGATGACTTGCTGTGTTTGGGGAACATTCGAACAGAAGGTTCTGCGTGTCTCACTGCCAACCCCTAAAACCCCAACTGTGCTTCAGGCCACGCTCTGGAGATGAAGGGCTTTTCCCATCTGGTGACCCTCTTCTGCTGCAGGTCTTCAGCCAAAAAAGTCAATTTGGCCAGATTGTGAATAAAACCACTTTAAGAAATATGTTATAGTCTAGTTGTGCAAACTACAGACAAGCCAAATCTGAAAACACAGATTTCTATCAAATTTTCCACTCAACACAACTGATCACCATATTAAAGATTTGTATGGCCACGTTTTATTCATCTTCTAGTTTCTCTGGCTTCTGATTATGTCACTGCATTCTGAAGCACCTTTATCCATAGTAAAACTGGAGAATTTTCTTAAAAATAAGCAAACACACTTAAATATCCACATGGGGATACAAAAAGACAGTGTGATGTTTTAGGAAGAGCATTACCATAAATTCAAACTTCCTAGAGTCTAGTCTTGCTTCTGCTACTAATTAGTCGTGTGGCTTTGAGAAATCCACTTAAACTTTTCTGAACTTGTGCTCTCTCTTTTAAAAAAAAAATAAAAGAGAAAGAGATTAGGTTGTGTGATTTTTAAAATCCCTTCCAGATTTAACATTTGATTCATCGGTAGACTCCCCTGGTAACTGAGGAGAGAAAGACTGTCTGTTTAACCCTGGTTTTACTGTTGAGTTTAGGGTCAGAATGAGTTCCATGTAAACAGAGTGTCACCAAGTAAGCACCCCAGTGGGTCCTCTCCCTCGCCAGTAGCTCAGTCACAAAATACTCCACATTTTCTTGGCGGGCTTCTCCTATGCTCCTCCCCATGGAAAATCCCTTAATCAACTGATTCTACTCAAGCCTTTTGAAACTGTCCCCGTTGACTTACTGGTGATCAACCGAAGGGCTGGGCCACAGAGGGACCACTTTCCAATCTCCAGTTTCTATGTTTCTTTTATTTTCATCTGAGCCCCTCCAAATCCTCACTCTGCCCCTGGGTCTTCTTCCTCCCTTTCAGTTTGTGCCATGGAGTTTTACCCTTTTTATGATATAAATCCCATCAAAACTTGCATTCGCATTTAAGATGGTAGCTATTCTAAAGGCATGATTGTACTGGAGCATCATATACTTGGGGGAGAGAAGTTATAGATGCAACATTCTTCCCCATCACCTGCCTTCCCCAGCACCCATCCTTTATAACAGCACTTTCTTCAGGGCTGGGAGGCACAGGGGGTGGTCGACGCTTGCATTAATTTCACAGAGGGATGGTTAACACTTCTAGCAGGTAAATCACATCACGGGGGAAATCGACAATGAGGAAACTGATGGAATTAAGCAAAGAAGATGCTTCCAGTCCAAACAGCTGAATTTGTACTGAGTTGGACTGTTTTGACTGAATTCCCCCAAACATTCAGTTTGACAGTCACACGTATGAAAGGTGTCTGTCACTGTCTTACGGATGAACGCTTGTTCATTACAATAATGTGCTTGTGGATTTTTGATAAAGCCATAGCATTACCCCTCCCCAGTGTGGTACCCCTGATTGCTTGTGCTAAGTGGCAATGGTGGGTCACATAAAAGGCCCATTTTATGGGCAGAAGACCTAAAGAGACATTTCTCCAAAGAAGAAATACAGATGGCCAATAGGCACATGAAAATATGCTCAACATCGTTAATAATTAGAGAGATGCAAATCAAAACTGCAATGAGGTACCACCTCACGCTGGTCAGAATGGCCATCAGTAAAAAGTCTACAAATAACAAATGCGGGAGAGGGTGTGGAGGAAAGGGAACCCTCCTCACTGCTGATGGGAAAGTAAGTTGGTGCAGCCACTGTGGAAAACACTATGGAGGTGCCTCAGGAAATTAGAATTACCATATAATCCAGCAATCCCACTCCTGGGCATATGTCCAGACAAAACCATAATTCAGAGAGATACATGCAACCCTATGTTCACAGCAGCACTATTCACAATAGCCAAGACGTGGAAACAACCTAAATGTCCATTGACAGATGAATGGATAAAGATGTGGTGTGTGTGTGTGTGTGTGTGTGTGTGTGTGTGTGTATATATATGTATGTATGTATATATTCACACTGGAATACTACTCAGCCATTAAAAAAACCCAAAAGAATGCCATTTGCAGCAACATGGATGCAACTGGAGATTATCATACTAAGTGAAGTAAGTCAGACAGAGAAAGACAAACACCATATGATATCACATATATGTGGAATCTAACATATGACACAAATGAACCTATGAAACAGAAACAGACTCAAGGACATAGAAAACAGACTGGTGGTTGCCAACGGGGAGGAGGGTTGGGGGAGGGCCGGATTGGGAGTTTGGGATTAGCAGATGCAAACCATTATACATAGAATGGATAAACAACACGGTCCTACTGTGTAGCACAGGGAACTACAGTCAATATCCCGTGATAAACCATAACGGAAAAGAATATATATATATATATGAACAACAGAGTCAATCTGCTATACAGCAGTAATTAACACAACATTGTAATGTAAATATACATCAATAAAAATAAATTAAAAAATAAATTTTAAGAAAAGGCCAATTTTAAATCAGTGGTCTGTTTACACTGTGACCCTAGGTCTAGAGCTGTTTGCTTTTCCTAGGATGGCCAAGGATCTTTGAAAAATGACCAAAGTTATACAAACCCAAACACTTAAGAAATATGCAGACAGGGCCCAGGGTTAGCTGAATACACGGGCATAGCAAAAAACTGGGCCTGGGTAGGACACAGTTTTGAAAGAGTGAAAAAAGCAAAGATACTACTCAGGGTGGCATTTCTGTTTGAAGTGTGTCAGCAGTACAAGAACTGCCCAAACATTTGGCGATATCCAGCAATCCTTCAGAAGAAAATCAGAAAACTTAGCAGCCATCTAAGCGCACACCCAGTAGATTTTATCCAAGCCCAACCCTGAACTTGAGGAAAATGCCCGATGGTAGACTGTGATAACCCACAGGTGGATACACAGGGACAGAAGATGGCTGGCAACTGAGAGGAGGTCAGAACAGCAAGAATCTGTCCCTCCATCCAATGTCCCCTCTGCCAGACCAACTAACACTCAACGTGTGTCTCTAGCCCTGGCGAATAAGGCTGAGCCGTCCATCCTGGGATCTAACCAGAGGTGGTCCCTGGGTTCCTCCTCTCCTGGAGGATGGGGCCATGCTGTCCGCAGCCCAGATCTCTGCCTGTGAAGGGCTGTATTAGAAAAGCCCTAGCAGCTGTCCATGTGTTCCACCCTATCACCAAGCATAAATGTGTCTGGTGGATAAGGCACTGCAGCTAAACCCACAGTGAATGCCAGCTCCGTTAGTATGGCAGGTGAGCAATCTCTTAGGACATAGAAGGCCCCTCCCTCATTATAGGGAAATAAATGAGCTGTGTCTCATGGGGAGCTGGGAGATGGAGGACAGATTCTTTTATAAAGGGAGGCAATGGGCTTTGAAGTCAGACAGATGTAGGTTGGAATCCCGGCCCCGGCGCCCAAAAATTGGATGGTTGTAAGAAAAGGCTTTAAATCTTTGGAGGTTCCTCATCTGTAAAATGGGCAAAAATGATTCCTATCTCACAGGAACATGAGGATTAAGAGACAGCAGTGGTACGAAGAGTCAGCCCAGTAAGTGACCTGCCCGAGGGGTTGGAGATGTCCTGGTCGGTTCTCCAGGGGTCTATGGTCTGAGGACCAGACGGGCATCTCCCCTGGCTCCTCAGAACCCCTCCCCACCCCTCCGCAGGGCGCTATCAGCTCTCAGCTGCCCTGGCTCAGGTTCCTGCCCTCGGGGAGCTTCGTGCACCTCCGGCTGTCACCATATGCCCCACAAGGTCCTTCTCCCCAACGCCTGGCTTCCTTTTTGCTTGAGGACACAGTCAAACCTGGGGGAGACTCAGACCCACCACAAGTTCTTCTTTCATTATTTCCTTCTTGCAAGGTGAGAGAGGACAGCGTCGAGGAATGAAAGATTCTCCTCCATGCCCTCTCTCAGCAGAGGCCCTAATTCATTTTTCATGGCCCCTTGCAGTGACAAAAGCCGCCGCTTTCTCTCTTGTAAGCGTGCTCTGTGCAGTAAGTCAAAGCTGATGTGCATGGTCCCCCTGGGTGCAGCACGCGCTTTGATTTAATTTGCCCTGTTGTTTGACATGGAGCCTTTGCTGCGAGTTTCTTTGCAGACGTGGGGAGGCCTGGCCCTGACAACGATGGGGTTCGGTGACAGATGGGGTTCAGTGGGTAGTGTTTAAATACTTTGCTGCAATGAGAAAGGAAACGCTGGGGAGTGACAGATGCTTCTGCAGAAAGGCAGCCAGACAGACACACACATCCTGTTTGTGGGAGCTGGGGCCCTGGGATGCTCGCCCGTTTTGACTCAGCCAGAATCAGCAGGCGTCACAGGTGACCAGTGGCTTCAGAGCCGGTGGCTGGTGAACCCACCACGGCCTCTTCTATAGTCATAGAAGACCTCCTGGAGGGGCTTTGTATGGACACACACGGGCCCCATTTATACCACTTTCGAGCTCCTTGTCTGAGATCACACCGTGCCTGTCCATATGGGCCCAGGAGAAAAACCAACACAGTGGGATTCAGGCTGGATTCAGAAAGCATCCCTATTTAAGAACCACCTGTGGTAAAAACCATCTGGGGAGCCATGAATGTGCAGAAAGGGAAAGAGATGCACAGAAGCCGTCAGAGTGATACAACTCAAAGGTGGAAAGCAATGAACTGACCCCATCAGGTAAGAAGCACACGTATTCCTGAGGCCCACCGATGACTTTCTACATCCTGGTCCATTTTCTTTTTATGCTGCCTCTGCTGTGACCGGCAGACCAGAGGCAATACTGGCTGACGGGCCCTATCTATTCCTGATGCTGTTGCAATTATTACCGTGGTGTCAGTTGTAGTGTCTTCCCCAAAATGAATGGCTGCCCATGGGATGTTTGGCCAGCAAGACAACAGTCACAGTGAAACCTTAGTGCTTCATGGCAGGAGAACATGGTACAAGGAGTGATTATCTGAAACCGACCACACACATAGCCTTTACTGAATATGCCAGGTCCCTTCCAGAGTAGCCTGTGATTGTGCACAAGTGGTGCAGGAAGAGAGAAGACAAGGTGGGTGTTCTTTTCATGTAGGGAAGGGTCATTGGGGATGTCTGGTTTCTTTAATTCTTTGATTTTCTTTTCTTTCTTTTAGCAGATTTCTGAGTGAGATGTATTTGCGAGAGAAGCACAGTGGAGACCAGCTTGTTGGTCGAGGAGCTGAGCTTGGAATGAAAGTCACAAGATGGTATCAAAATAGGGCAGGAGGTGCTACTCGGGAGGTAGGAGGTGACCCACCCGGGAAGGCAGAGCTGAGCCGGGAGGGCAGCCTGAGCCCGGACCGTCTTCCTGCCGGGAGTCGGCAGCCGAAAGCTGAAGGCGACTCGGGAGGTACCTTTAGAACTGAGTCTCCGGCTGCTCACCTGGTGCCACCTTAACAGCTGGGAAAACCCACACCCCGCCTCACCCCCTTCTCTGACTGGGCAGCCGGCTTCCTTCTGACAGGTGAATTGAGATTTTCCTCTTGGCATTTTCTGGATTCTGTTTTACAGCTGATCAAACAGGCGTTAACCACCTGGGAGCCAAGAAGCTGAGTTTCCTGGACCAGCCCGCTGGGCCATGCCGTGACCTTCGGAGGTGCAGATGGGACACCGGCAGAGCCCTCGAGGAAGAAGCACAAAGGGTGCAGTCAAGGCTGTTTTTAGCAGACTGGGCTCAAGAGCGTCGGGCGGTCATGTAAGAGAGAAGTCTGGATTATAGTGAAATCAGGCTAAAGAGAACACAGATAAAAAGATGAAAGAAGGGAGTAGGAAAGGTCAGAGCAGAGCCAAAAGGACCAAAACAACAACAACAAAGGCAAGCTCAAGTTCACCCTGATGCATGCCTGTTCATTTCTGTTGTCACAGCTGGGAGGCGGGGGCTACGGGCGTCTAGAGAGCAGAGGTCAGGGATTCTGCTCAGAACCTCACACTGCACAGGCACACCCACCTCCAAGGACCACCCAGCCCCAAATGTTAGTAGTGCTGAGGTTGGAAGCCCCAGGCTGCAGGGTCCAAGCAGCAACAGGAGATGCTGACCCACCTGCAGAGTCCTGGCTCCCTCCTGCCCACGGGCCATTGGCGTCTCCAGGGACCAAGCTGCTCTGTCTCCTGGGGCAGAGGTCAACGGCAGAGGTCAGGAGAGACAGGGGCTCCCGCCCAGAAGGGCAGACGGGTAGGGAGCATGCTGGAGAAAGAAACAGATGTTCTTTACAAAAAAACAGTCAAGGCAGAAGAGGGAAACTACGTGGAGAGGAAAGGTAAAATGCGGTGAAATGCAGGGACTAGTTAAGGAAAGGCGGCCAGAAGTCCCTCCGGGAGAACAACGGCTGTGAAGAAACACGACGGGACGTGAGGTGAGCTTAGGAGAGAGAGTAGACAAAGCCTGTTCGCGGGGAGTGTCAGGGAGATGCCCAGGAGGGTGACGTCCTGGTCTAAGGAATGCGAGGACAGCTGAGGAGAAAACAGAACAGTTCTAGACAAAGACCAGAGAGGAAGAGAAATCACAGAAATAACGTGTAGAGCAAGTAAGAGACACGTGACTGAGGAAATCGGGGTAGTGAGGCTGGACAGAAGCTTCCACGGGAAGGCGGGGGGGCGGAGTGGGCAGGGGATGGCGTCTGTCTATCCCAGGAGCTGGGCTGAACACTGAGAGCTAAGAGAGCCCCTGCCCGCTTTCTTTAGCAGGTGGCACCTGGAAACGGCTGATGGCCTGGAGGCAGGGGGCACACCACGAGAATGGAGCTGTGGGCAGGGTGCGCCAGCCCCTCCCCGGCTTGCATTCACGGATGAAGGGGCCCCAGATACGTCCTTTTGCAGACTCCACATCTGCGTGCAGAACTGACGCAGCGCCCACCTGCTCTGCTCCGGGACGGGGCTGGGGCCTCCGTAGCAGAACAGGAGGGTGGTCTCCAGGCCTCTCATATGAGGAGCGAGCGGCGAGGGGTGGTCTTCCCGCTGCGAGATGAACACTTGGCTGAATCTTACGGACTCGTTAACCAGCTAGCTGGTCCTGAGACCCGGGGGAGTCATTTCTGTCTCTGCAGATCTCAGGTTCCTTGTGGGCAAACGGACAAGAAAAATAGGCCTACATGGTTTTCAGGCTTTTTCTCTGGAGCTAACACCCAACGCTGCTTCTATGGAACTTCAGAAAAGTTGCTAAGTGTATTCGCTTTTTAAATGGTTTTGTTTGTCAACGGGCTCCATTTTCATAATTGCTGTCCTATGGCAGAAAACCACGGCTTAGACACTGTCCTCAGGCACAAGAATGACTCAGTTTTTTCATCCATGAAATGGGAACAATGATGTCTCTCCAGCAGGATCATCGTGAGGATTAGAGGTGGTGCACGAGACACAGAGCAGACCCTTAATAAATGGGAATCCTTATCGTGGCTGGACAGTGAGCTCCTAGGACACAGGGTTTCCAAGAAGAAAGTTTTGCTCACAGGTATCATTCTGGAAACATGCTCTTGCTGGATGGAAAATCCCCGAATAGCAGAGGAAAAACAGAGGGGGCTATTGCTTTAGGATTAATGTTTTCCCCCAAGTCTAAGTGCCCTGCAAGACGTTACTGCAATCAGTATTCGAAAAGAAAGACTTCTTTACCGAATAAGTTTGGAGAAATTTTGGATTAAATCGACTAAATGCAGGGCTCTTCAGAATCTTTGATCAGTCGTTATACACCACGGATCTCCAAATGGGTAATAGAGCACACACAGTTTTTAAAACTTATTTGAACACAGTACATTCTTCCTCCCTACAGAAATATCTATTAACCTCTCAGAGACCATCAGTGTTAGTCTGAACACAATTTCAGAAAGAGGTGTGTACACAGACACATCCTTTGCTTACCCAGCCATATGTCAGTCATGGAAAGACCCAAGTATCCATACATCCTACCCATGATTCTCATCGATCATTATCAGAGACCATCCAAAGAGCATCCAAAGTTGCATGAGTCTTCCTTCTTTCTTTCCACCAGCAGTGCTTGCTCGCAGACGCCTCCCACCCACATCTGAGCCTCATATCCTTCCATCAGTACCAGCTTCCTCACAGAACACTGTAGATCTTTGTTGGGGGTTTCTTTTCCTGCTTCCCAGCCCCTCCCCAAGTTCCATTCCTCGCCCACGCACCCTACCCCCTTTCCGGGCACTCTGCTCTCAGGACTGGGCGGTGCACGGCCTGGGAGGCCCAGGACCACTAACTGCACCCGGCAGGGAGTCCTGGTCCAGCTTGTTGTTCTGCCTGCCACTGCCTCTAGGTCATCAAATTAAGGACTTGTTGCCTGATGCCCGTCAGAAATAAATGAGAAGAAGCGAGGAGAAGGGGGACCCTGGTAGGGAGGCGAGGCGAAGGGATGATTGCAGATAAATTTCCAATTTTTCATAAGACGCGGAACAAATGTTAAAGATGAGGAGGAGAAGGTCTGCTAAGTACAGCTGTGCTGACGGACCAGCCCCGGCCAAGCTGGGAGGACAGGGCAGGTGGAGGAGGGAGACTGAAGGGCTTCTTGGGGCGGGTGAGGGTCCAGGAAGAACCCACCTGCCAAGACCTTCCACTGGGAAGGGCAAGGCCCCTTGACTCCCCGGAGTTCCCTCTGCACTGGCAGGAGGGCAGGTGAGGCAGAACCTCAGGCTCAGGGGCATTTCCTGTTCCCAGATTCTGGGTTCCTTCCCGTTCATCGGGAAGACTGTTCTCCTGGGGGGAGGGGGCCAGCAGCAACGGGGGGCCCCGCCCCCCAGTTAATCACTCTCATTTGACTCCACCCTCTTTGAGAAGCAAGCAAATTCCAAGCCTAGTAAGTACATAGTAGACTCGTCATATCTCAAAGCACTTCATATACACATCATCAAATCAAGGAGAAACAAACATTTATGATCTGATTTAGCTTTGCAATAACCCTGTGAGGGAGGCAGTGCAAGTTATGGGTCCCCCCATTTCACATCTGAGGATACTGAGACCCAGAGGGATAAAAACTTCCTACAAAGTCAAACAGTCCATGAGGATTGGAGAGGACTCCACGAGGACAGCCGTCATCACACGAATACGTTTCAGTATGTGATGGAAGGGTGAGATGGGTTGTAGGTGAAGAAAATACTGACCCTCCTATTTCTGGAAAGGACAGATTAGGTCATTCAGCCAGCCCTCCTACTGAAAACCCCTCAAAGAGCTAATTAAGACACATCTTACATCCTTCCTAAAAGCACCAAAGAGATTCCTTCCTGGTATGGAACTACCAGACCTTGAATTAAAGGGAAAACAGGAATCAAGAGACAGCTGGCCCCTAATCTGTGGGCATTTGCTGAATTTGTTGGACAACCTCAAAAGGCCAGCAGAAAAGAAACCAAAATTGGAGACCTCTTTGAAGTGGGGTGCGTCTAATAGGAAAACATTGCTATCATAAGTTGAGGCCTCAGGAGGCCTCATCCCCAAGATGAGAGTGAATTGAAAGTCGAACATCCTTCCAGGAAAGTGCATCATGGTTTGAACTACCTGGGTTACCCAGGGAACAAGAAGACCTTAATTTAGTTTAAAGTGATTTTGAACAGAGTCCCCCAACCATCTTGCAGACACAAACCCTCATCATCTCTGGAGGAAAATACTTTAATCCTAGGGTTTAAATTGTTTCAAGCTTTTTTTTTTTTTTTTTTTAAACACAATGACCATCATACAGCAAAACATAAATAGGCACACAAGAAACACGATATTAAGAGGGAGAGAAGCATAAGGTAGATGACAAAAAACAGACTCACAGATACGTCAGATAAAAAAAAAATAAAACAGAGACTATAAAACAGCCATGCTTATTTTATACAAAGAGGTGAATGAAAAGCCTAAAAAATCTTCATGGAAAACGAAACTGTGAAGAGTAAATAGCGTATTTGAGGAAACAAAATAAGACTTCTCAAAGCAAAAAAATTATATATAATAAATGAGATTAAAAATACCAATGGAAAAGTTTAAAAGATGTGACACAGATAAAGAGAGGATCAGTTAGCTGTAGGATAAGTAAGAAACGTAAAGTTAAAGGAAAGCCCATCGAGGAGGGTTCATGGCTGTAGCCTTGACCTGTGTCACGACTTTGGGGCTGGGAATCTCCTTCGCCAAGAGATTCAGGCTCCTGACTTCTTGCCTCTCTCTCACCTTAATATCTCTGTGGCTTTAAAGATGATTTCCAACGTTTAAGAGAAGGGAGCTTTCCAGAGGAGAGGAAGGAGCAGAAGCCATGACATCTAATCCAAAGGAACAAATTCCAAAACCTGAACCAAGAGACCAGACCTCTGGGAATCTCCTCCTGCCACCCATCTGTTTGGGTACCACAGCCAAGGAGACAGCCCACTCTACCTAAGATGCAAACCTCGTCCATTTCCAGTGGGCCTGTGGCCTCCCCAGCAGACCAGCTTGGGCCAGGCAGTCCCTGTCTTCCCCAGAGATTCCTTCTCCAGTTGGCGGGATGACTGCATATTCCAAAGACCAGAGTAATCATCTCTACAAGTCTGGGACAGGCCTTCCCAGTAACCCCCCTACACACACACACACACACACACACACACACACACACACACACTATATTCTAGCCTTCAGCCTTGTTCTGTCCCTGTGTTTTATTGCAGTGGCATCTTCCTTCATGAAGATCATTTACAATATGATAGCTTTGCCGATGCCAGCTCAGAGGAGGCTCTGGAGAGAAAAGACAAGGCCAAACTCACTTTCGGAGGTACAGGTGTATCCATGGAAATGAACTGACACAGAGACAGGTGGTGTGTGAAGAATTTTACAGCAGAGTGATGACTGGCTAGAGGTCCACACCAGAGGCAAGGGGTACTGTAGCACCGGCTGGGAAACGCTGGGCTGAGATGCCTTCCTTTGAGATACCTAAAATAGATGACATTTCCCCGGGAAAGCAGCCCCTGGCATTGCCCTTTCCTGCACGTCACCGTCCAGCTGAGGCAGGGTGCTCGGCATGGGTGTGGCTGGCAGAATAGGCGGGGAGAAGCTTGCATAGCAACAGCTGGAAGTGTCTGTGCTTGGTGGCTGACACAGGTCCCCTCCTGGCGCCTGCGGGCACGCTGCACTTGCTGCATTTAGCTGCAATTGCTTTGTCTGGACCTGATGCCTGGTGGGCCACTGAGGGTCACTAGCTTGATATGACGGTTATTTCAGAGGTGGGGGCATTTCTGGGACCTCAGCTTCTGATGTCTTCCTAAAAAATGCCTTCGGGGGGGAAAACCAAGCAAACACACAAACAGCACTTCTGCAGTGCTGAAGGGAAGCAGGTCCTGGGCTAAGCCAGGGGCCAGGCCGGCCCTACCCTCCCTCCACAAAGGCACAAGGCGGTACCCCAGCTCAGGAAGCTTCCTGTGGTCAGATGAAAGACCATCTTAAATAACAGTCATGTATTAAAGCAAGGGGAGAAGAAACGGAAAAAAAACCCTCAAGGGCTATAGCACTGCCACAGTTTTAAATTATAGTGTAGGAGGATAAAAATAAAAGAGAGAGAGGGGAAGACAGCAAGGGAAAAATTGCCATTGTTTTATGAAGCAGATGGGAAAGTTCAGGGGATCAGAAAAAGACTATTATTATCTCAACTCTGCAGTGACAAGCCAGGAGAAGGATGTACAGTTTTTTCCCCTGTCGCTCCCTGAGAAGGGGCCGCTGGTGGGATTGATTTTGAATGCAGTTTAAGGGCGGGAATTCTGAGCAACAAGGGGTAGAATTAAGGATTAAGCAGGCATGCATGGTTGCAGAGCAGTTACTCTTAATTTCTCCATTTTCTCCCATGTGTAGATGCTTTGGACTGTGACCATTTAATGTCATTTCAGGGCCCCTCTCTGCAGGGCCGACGGGGATACGGTGACGTTCTTGGAAGATCCCAGGAATTAAGAGCTGAAAGAGACCTTTCTGAGACGTTAACAATTTTAATATAAGGTTAAAGAAATACATGGGATAAAACTCCATGACGTAGAAAGCATGAGCTAAATTTTCAGCTCCAATAAAGGGAAGGGATCAGAGAATAGAAAAGAGAGAGAGAGAGAAAGAGAGAAAGAGAGAGAGAGAGAGAGAGACCTACAAATGTGTAGAGGGCTAACCTCTTAGATTCAGAAGAAAAGGGTACTCATCTCTAAATCAAGGGTCACTTGGAGGGCCAACTCCTCCTGGCAGACCTTTTCCACACTTGATCTTGATAATCTTTTCCTTCTGAATCCCTCACAGAATCTGAATCTAAACCATTAATTCATTTTGCATTTTACTGCATTTGTTTTTCTTATTCATTCATTCAACAAACATTTATTGGAAAGAAGAGATATTTCTTAAAGGAAAGGGAACCAGCATTTACTGAGCACTTATTTTATGTTCAATATCATTCTTAGTTTCCTGTTCCATATATTACCTCATGGATGTCTTATAACCTGCCCTTTAAGGAAGCTACTTATCCCCTTCTTAGAGAAGAGGAAATTGATCCAGGCACAAGTAGGTTATAGGATTCAGCCGGGGTTTCATAGCACATAAGTGGCTGCTCTGGGGTTGAAACCCAAATTTGTCTAATTCCAGGGCCCATGCTCCCAGGCTCTGGGCTGGATAGCTGTGAAAGGATGGAGGTTCTATAGTCTCTGCTCTGAAAAACTCACTGTCTCTCCAGGGAGCTGGACATGCAAATAGATAACACACCTCTGTGTGATGAACCCTGGAAGTGAGGGGAGTGCATGTCCAGCTTGCACCCAGGGGAGCCCAGGAAAGGAGCTGTGCTTTGGGGGTGCCAAGGGGGGGTTCCCAAAGATTGCATGTAAACTGAAGGATTTCAGGGTGAGTGGGAGGTTTGGGGGGGGATGGAGTGGGGTTCTGGGCATAGGGAGGGGCATCTGCAGGGACAGGAATGTAGTGGGCCTGCCCCGGGACCCCTGCAGGGGCCGTGGAGGAAAAGGGCAGGAGTGAGGCTCTGCTTGGGGTTTGCTGGGTGTGTTATTCATCTTTGATCACGTCACTCACTTTCAGCGCACAATTCTGGGTTTGTTTCCAAGGTACGTGTAAGCAATTAAGAGGAGTAGGTGTGCGGTCGGCCGGCGTGAGAGGGGGCGGGCTCCGGGTCCCAGGATTGAGACTGGGCGCATTTAGGATTCTGCTGAAGTGTTGCTCATCTTTGGTCACTTTACCACCTTTGTCCAGGTTATTTTCAACTTCTTCCCAACTTATGTCTCCCAGTAGGTGTGTGTTTGAGAAACACAAAAGTATTTGAATGATATCCAAAGAGAAACAACTTGAAACTAAGAAGGGAGCCAAACACAGAATCGGGGGGTGGCAGAGGGATGCCTCCTGATCAGAATATGGGCGTTTTCTTGCGGCTCCTCGTTGAGTTCTGCGCTGGGATCTTGAAGAAATCATGGGAGCTCGTACCTGCGCTGTGGTCCTTAACCCTAAGGGAGGGAAATCCCCAACCCTGGGCTCCTGGGAGCTTTCAGCGTAAATAGCCAAGGGTGGTCTAGCCTCTTGACTCTGGATGTGTGATTGTGTGTATACAGATAAGCACACATGCGCACACACATGCACAACTTGTCTCTCTCTCTCTCTCCCCCTGCCGGCCGGGCTGGGACTCTCCCACCCGCCAGTGGGGAGATGGAGGCTGAGCCCCAGGCCTGCACCAGCCTCCAGCTCCGGCAGCACCAAGAGATTCTTCCCAGGGGTCTCCCGCGGGCACAGCCAGCTCCTCTGGCAGCACTAATGAAGCTGTGGGCCTGAGGCCATAGCCTCCACTAGCTCCAGCTGTCTTCCATTTGCCTGTCACTCCCTCCAGCCCGGGGCAGTGGCCGCATCAAGCCCTCCAGGACGGGCACCCAGCCGCGGGGAGGAAAGCCCCTGGGGCGGCAGCTGGGAGGACTAAGTGGAGTGCAGCCCAGGAGGCCTCCTGGTCCCATCTCTTCCCCCACCCTGAATGCAAGTTCCCCAGGAGTTAGGAGAGGCGGGAAGGCATTGGGAAGACACCACCAGCTGGAGTGGGGTGCACAGAGAGTTAGTGGGAAGGAAGGATGAGGCTACTGTTGGAAGCAACACTCCCCTCCGGGCGGCGGGCAGTGGGAGACACTGATTCCTAGGGCCCAGGCGCTGCACTGTCACCTGCCCCCGGTCTGCAGGCTGGGGGACAGAAATGCTTTCCTAATTGCTGACCTCTCATGTCCTGCACCTCCCCCGGGCGCGCTCCCGCATCCCTTTATCCACATGTGTAAAGGCAGCTGCCTTCCAGCATCTGGCCTGCCCACTCCAGCCTCCCCGGTCCGCCCTACCCGGCCTCGACTTCCCTGCACTTGAACTTCCCGGCCCCTTTGACCTCCTGCCTGATTGCTTTTCCCTGGCCCCGAGCTGCCCATCCTCCATTCCCCTGACCGCTCAGCGGCCTCTGTACCCTTTTGCCCTCCTCCAGCAGCTTCCCAGGGACAGTGCCAGCCTGGCCCAGCGAGCCTCATACTCTGCCAGGCCTGGGAGGGGCCCGGGAGTCTCCCTGCCTAATCCAGCAGCTATTGCTTCAGAGCACTTAATATTCACGACAGATAGAACATTTCACGGCGAATTGGACGCACATTCAACTGGAAATGAAAATTTTATGACTCTTCTCACTTGGAGCCACAGATTACAGCAGCTGAGAAAACACAGGCGCGGACGTACCACCCGTGAACTGTAAAGTATATTAATAATGAAACCACAGCCTGGGAAATGAAGGCTTTATTCTGTTTATATTCTGCTCCATTAATAGAAGGCACTCTGGCTAGCTCCGCCCCATTAGCCAGCCATCTGTGCCCCGAACACGGGGGCTGGGGGCACCAGGCTCCCTCCCGGCCCAGTACGTCGTGGACGCAGGACTCAGTGCGACACCTGGGCTGGGCCTGCAGCTCCAGTGCCAGACAGGCTGAGGGTGGTTCTAAGCAGAAGGGATCTGTGGCCTTATTCGGATGGCAAGGTTGGAAAGAGAGCATCAGCACACCATCCAGAACCAGTGGTCATTTAGCCCCACGGCCAGGGAGAGGGACAGTGGGATCCAATGTTCAGTGGTCCTTAAGGTGGGGTGTGGGGTCACCACTCAAGAATTACCTGGGGTACATGTTTAAAATGCAGATTTCTAGGGGAAAAAGTCTGGAGCTGCCTAAGAGGCAAGAGACCATTGTTTCGGGGTGTGCGAGGAGAGGGGATTCAGAGCACTGCCTAAATGAGCTCCAGAGTTGGGCGCGAGCCGCGGCTAAAAGCGCGGACCCCAGAGACGGGCATGAGACGCTAAGGCTGCTGCTGCCGCCACCAAGAAGCCTGTGTGCGAGCACAGGTCACTCTCCACACGCCCCCTCCCCGGAGCACTGCTAAGGTCCCGGGATCCAGGTACAACTTCCCCGGGAGAACGCACGGGGCGCCTCAGGCTGGTGCAACGTCGTGCTGGCCTCTGCCGCCGCAGGCTCGCCCCGCACTCCGTGCCCCTCCCTCCCCCAGGCCTGACTGAGCCAGAGCCCCCGAATCAGCGGCTCCTTTAACCCCGTCCTGTCTGAGCGAATAAGAGACGCTCTCAGGTGACCTACATGCAGAGGTGGGTCCAAGTCCAAAGCTGAACCCCGGGAGCTGTGCGAACAAAGAAGAGAAAGGGAGATCTCTCCCAGCAGCCTCAGGAGCAGCGGATTAAATCTCCACAATCAACTTGATGTTCCCTGCATCTCTGGAATACCTGAATAGACAACGAGTCATCCCCAAATTGAGGCTGTGGACTTTGGGAGCAACTGTAGACTTGGACCGTGTGGCTGACAGGGTCTTGGTGCTCCGGCCGGGTGTCAGGCCTGTGCCTCTGAGGTGGGAGAGCCAAGTTCGGGACATTGGTCCACCAGAGACCTCCCGGCTCCATGTAATATCAAAGGGCAAAAGCTCTCCCAGAGATCTCCACCTCAACGCTAAGACTCAGCTCTGCTCAACGACCAGCAAGCTGCAGTGCTGGACACCCCATGGCAAACAACTAGCAAGACAGGAACACAGCCCCACCCATTAGCACAGAGGCTGCCAAAAATCACAATGAGGTCACAGACACCCCAAAACACACCACCAGACTCGGTCCTGCCCACCAGAAAGACAAGATCCAGCCTCGTCCACCAGAACACAGGCACCAGTCCCCTCCACCAGGAAGCCTACACAACCCACTGAACCAACCTTAGCCACTAGGGGGCACACGCCAAAGACAACGGGAACTATGAACCTGCAGCCTGTGAAAAGGAGACCTCAAATACAGTAAGTGAAGCAAAATGAGAAGACAGAAACACACAGCAGATGAAGGAGCAAGGTAAAAACCCACCAGACCAAACAAATGAAGAGGAAATAGGCAGTCTACCTGAAAAAGAACTCAGAATAACGACAGTAAAGATGATCCAAAATCTTGGAAATAGAATGGAGAAAATACAAGAAACATTTAACAAGGATGTAGTAGAACTAAAGAGCAAACAAACAATGATCAACAACACAATAAATGCAATTAAAAATTCTCTAGAAGGAATCAATAGCAGAATAACTGAGGCAGAAGAATGGATAAGTGACCTGGAAGATAAAATAGTGGACATAACTACAGCAGAGCAGAAAAAAGAAAAAAGAATGAAAAGAATTGAGAACAGTCTTAGAGACCTCTGGTACAACATTAAACGTTGAATTATTCAAATTCAACATTTGAATTATGGGGGGCCCAGAAGAAGAAGAGAAAAAGAAAGGGACTGAGAAAATATTTGAAGAGATTATAGTTGAAAACTTCCCTAATATGGGAAAGGAAATAGTCAATCTTAAGTCCAGGAAGTGCAGAGAGTCCCATACAGGATAAATCCAAGGAGAAACACGCCAAGACACACATGAATCAAACTATCAAAAATTAAATGCAAAGAAAAAATATTAAAAGCAGCATGGGAAAAACAACAAATAACATACAAGGGAATCCCCATAAGGTTAACAGCTGATCTTTCAGCAGAAACTCTGCAAGCCAGAAGGGAGTGGAAGGACATATTTAAAGTGATGAAAGGGAAAAACCTACAACCAAGATTACTCTACCCAGCAAGGATCTCATTCAGATTCTACGGAGAAATTAAAACCTTTACAGACAAGCAAAATCTAAGAGAATTCAGCACCACCAAACCAGCTTTACAACAAATGCTAAAGAAACTTCTCTAGAGAGGAAACACAAGAGAAGGAAAAGACCTACAATAACAAACCCAAAACAATTAAGAAAATGGTAATGGGAACATACATATCGATAATTACCTTAAATGTAAATGGATTAAATACTCCAACCAAAAGACACAGACTGGCTGAATGGATACAAAAACAAGACCCGTATATATGCTGTCTACAAGAGACCCACTTCAGACTCAGAGACACATACAGACTGAAAGTGAGGGGATGGAAAAAGATATTCATTGCAAATGGAAATCAAAAGAAAGCTGGAGTAGCAATTCTCGTATCATTCACAATAGACTTTAAAATAAAGACTATTACAAGAGACAATAAAGACACTACATAATGATCAAAGGATCAAGAAGAAGCCATAACAAGTGTAAATATTTATGCACCCAACATAGGAGCACGGCAATACATAAGGCAAATACTAACAGCCATAAAAGGGGAAATCGTCAGTAACACAATCATAGTAGGGGACTTTAACACCCCACCTTCACCAATGGACAGATCATCCAAAATGAAAATAAATAAGGAAACACAAGCTTTAAATGATACATTAAACACGATGGACTTAATTGATATTTATAGGACATTCCATCCAAAAACAACAGAATACACATTTTTCTCAAGTGCTCATGGAACATTCTCCAGGATAGATCATATCTTGGGTCATAAATCAAGCCTTGGTAAATTTAAGACAACTGAAATCGTATCAAGTATCTTTTCTGACCACAACACAATGCGACTAGATATCAATTACAGGAATAAATCTGTAAAAAATACAAACATATGAGGCTAAACAATACACTACTGAATAACAAAGAGATTACTGAAGAAATCAAAGAGCAAATCAAAAAATACCTAGAAACAAATGACGATGAAAACACGGTGACCCAAAACCTTTGGGATGCAGCAAAAGCAGTTTTAAGAGGGAAGTTTATAGCAATACAACCCTACCTCAAGAAACAAGAAACATTTCAGACAAGCTAACCTTACACCTAAAGCAATTAGAGAAAGAAGAAGAAAAAAACCCCAAAGTTAGCAGAAGGAAAGAAATCATATAGATCAGATCAGAAATAAATGAAAAAGAAATGAAGGAAACAATAGCTAAGATCAATAAAACTAAAAGCTGGTTCTTTGAGAAGGTAAACAAAATCGATAAACCATTAGCCAGACTCATCAAGAAAAAAAGGGAGAAGACTCAAATCAATAGAATGAGAAATGAAAAAGGAGAAGTAACAACTGACACTGCAGAAATACAAAGGATCATGAGAGATTACTACAAGCAGCTATATGCCAATAAATGGACAACCTGGAAGAAATGGAAACATTCTTAGAGAAGCACAACCTTCCGAGACTGAACCAGGAAGAAATAGAATATATAAACAGACCAATCACAAGCACTGAAATTGAGACTGTGATGAAAAATCTTCCAACAAACAAAAGCCCAGGACCAGATGGCTTCACAGGCCAATTCTATCAAACATTTGGAGAAGAGCTAACACCTATCCTTCTCAAACTCTTCCAAAATATAGCAGAGGGAAGAACACTCCCAAACTCATTCTACGAGGCCACCATCACCCTGATACCAAAACCAGACAAGGATGTCACAAAGAAAGAAAACTACAGGCCAATATCACTGATGAACATAGATGCAAAAATCCTCAACAAAATACTAGCAAACAGAATCCAGCAGCACATTAAAGGATCATACACCACGATCAAGTGGGGTTTATCTCAGGAATGCAAGGAGTCTTCAATATACGCAAATCAATCAATGTGACACAACCATATTAACAAACTGAAGGAGAAAAAATGTTTTTCCTGTAAAACCCTTAGAGGAAAACATAGGTAGAATACTCTATGACATAAATCACAGCAAGATTCTTTTTGACCCACCTCCTAGAGAAATGGAAATAAAAACAAAAATAAACAAATGGGACCTAATGAAACTTCAAAGCTTTTGCACAGCAAAGGAAACCATAAATAAGACGAAAAGAAACCCTCAGAATGGGAGAAACTATTTGCAAATGAAGCAACTGACAAAGGATTAACCTCAAAATTTACAAGCAGCTCATGCAACTCAATATCAAAAAACAAACAACCCAATCCAAAAATGGGCAGAAGACCTAAACAGACATTTCTCCAAAGAAGACATACAGATTGCCAACAAACACATGAAAGAATGCTCAACATCATTAATCACTAGAGAAATGCAAATCAAAACTACAATGAGATATCACCTCACACCAGTCAGAATGGCCATCATCAAAAAATCTAGAAACAATAAATGCTAGAGAGGGTGTGGAGAAAAGGGAACCCTCTTGCACTGTTGGTGGGAATGTAAATTGATACAGCCACTATGGAGAACAGTATGGAGGTTCCTTAAAAAACTAAAAGTATAACTACCATACGACCCAGCAATCCCACCACTGGGCATATACCCTGAGAAAACCATAATTCAAAAAGAGTCATGTACCACAATGTTCATCGCAGCTCTATTTACAATAGCCAGGACATGGAAGCAACCTAAGTGTCCATCAACAGAAGAATGGATAAAGAAGATGTGGCACATATATACAATGGAATATTACTCAGCCATAAAAAGAAACGAAATTGAGTTATTTGTAGTGAGGTGGATGGACCTAGAGTCTGTCATACAGAGTGAAGTAAGTCAGAAAGAGAAAAACAAATACCATATGCTAACACATAAATATGGAATTAAAAAAAAAAGGTTCTGATGAACCTAGGGGCAGGACAGGAATAAAGATGCAGACATAGAGAATGGACTTGAGGACACGGGACTTGAGGACACGGGGAGGGGGAAGGGTAAGCTGGGACGAAGTGAGAGAGTGGCATGGACATAAACACAGTACCAAATGTAAAATGGATAGCTAGTGGGAAGCAGCCGCATAGCACAGGGAGATCAACTCGGTGCTTTGTGACCACCTAGAGGGGTCGGATAGCGAGGGTGGGAGGGAGGGAGACGCAAGAGGGTCGAGATATGGGGATATATGTATATGTATAGCTGATTCACTTTGTTATACAGCAGAAACTAACACACCATTTTAAAGCAATTATACTCCAATAAAGATGTTAAAAAAATGCAGATTTCTAGACCCATCCCAGAACCAATGAATCAATCTATTGCATTATTTAGCAAAATTTGAGAGGTGCTGTCCTGAGTTCATAAAACTCCAGATGAAATAACCGCATCACCTTTCCAGTCAGCTGCCTTCAGTATGGAGACAGCGATCCCCACCTCTGGTCCAGACACACAGCCCAAATTCTTCCAGCCTGATTGCACTGCCTGAGGCAGGTACTAGGGCAAGAACACATATTCAGGGATGACCCAGGGATGGGGGCTCCCGGGGGCACGGGTGGCTGAGTGACTGGGCATCCCTCCTGTATGCCCTGAGCAGTGATTGGGCGGCTGCCTCGGAGGCACCTTCGGCAGGTGTGGCTGGGAGCCCCAGCTTCAAGCGGCAGGGCGCCCACGTTGTTCCCTGTCAGCCCCAGCCTGGGATGATTTATGGATCTGCAATGTAATTAGAGACAACTGGAAAGAATTCAAGAATCAGATGAACCCATACTGGGAGCCCTCGAGATGGGACAGCAGATGGCAGAGACAAAAACGAACCTGGGACCCTTCGGTGAGGGAGGGTCTGGACCCTGGCAGCCCCCTTGTTCCACATCCCCTGCCTCTGTGCTGAGCCTGGCAGGGCTCTGAGCCACATTGCAGGGCTAGAGGGTCTGCATCGTGATATGCTAGCCCTAAAATTCTCCCCCGACTATTGGGCAAGACCCTTCAGGCTCCCTGCCTGCACCAGTGGCCCACGGTTGGTCAAAAAGTTAGGCAGATGGTCAGTTCTGGCAGTGGTCAAAACACACTGTCCTAAGTTGCCCAAGTACATTGGAAGGTCATCTCACTCATTTTCCTGCTTTCAGCTGGACTAAATGAAGCCAGCAAAGGAAATGAACACCAGCTCCCATTCAGAGAAGCTGGCTCCTCCAGTCTCCTTTGACGCTGATCGTTTCATGGGCCTCTGTGCATGAGGATGGGAACATTGCTGCAGAGTGACTCTGCTCTCGGAGGCCAGCCATGCAGAGAATTATCAGGAAGGATAGAAAGGGACCCGCTGGCACTCACAGGCACAAGGAGTGCCACCATGTACCTCTAACGGTGCCACATTGTCCCAGTGTGTTTGATGAACACTGAAAAATTCATTTCAACCACATAGGGTGTGAACCTTTATTATCTGTAAACCTAAATCCTCCAAGACAAACTGGGGTCTACCAACTTCTTACCAAGCTCTTGGAGAAAGCCCCCCTCCTCCAGATTTTGCTCTAAGACCTGGCCAAGGATTTGAAATGCGGCATGCTGGGGACTGCTGTTCCTGCATGAAAAAATGGGGACCTTGAGAAGGTGGGTGATATACCCTCCCCACTAAGTTAGAAGCTGTTTCAACAGAGATGTTGAGTGAGCTAAGATCCCTGCAGCAGTTCCCTAAAATTTGGGAGAAAAATAAAATGGATCCTTCTTGAAACTCAGCCCTTGCATGTGAAGCCTGATGGCAGGTAATATACCCCTTACACCCCTGTGTGTTTTCAAATACAGCTGTGCTCCCTCTGCCCCCCTCTCAGCCCCACCAGCCTGCAAATGCCACGGTTTACGCAAAGCACATCATGGAAGCTGAAACGATCGGGAGCTCCATTCCTGCCGCTGAAACATGTTGACAGAATGGGGACAAGGGGACACATTTCCAAGCTCAAAATTTTATAATAATACCTCGGGGGAGTCACTGGCAAAGTTTGGTCCAAATATAATTAGTTTGCACAGCTATTAGAGGCTGATAAAAGGTTTTAATTTGCGGAGTGATCTCAGGAATCTCAGATACTTGGTGTCTGTTCTTGCTTTCCTTGCAAGCAGGGTGGCTACTTGGGCCACGTGAAAGCCTCAGACCTGCGCATCTCGGGGGAGAAAGTGGAGCAGAGATTTCTTTGCTCTTTTGATAACCAGGGTAGAAGAAAGGCAGGTGAGATGCCCGATGCCTTCCTTCCTCTTCTTTCTTTGTTATTCTTTCTTTCTCCCACTGCCCACCCCTATCTCTCGCTTTCTCTTCTTTTAGCTAAGCAGAAGTTTTTTAAATTTACCATTTGTCTTTACAAATTTAGAAGCTTAAAGACTTTACTCAGGATGATACCCTATTTCCAGGGAACCTAAAAGGAAAGTTCAGCCATCTTCTTGTAGGTAATTTGTTAATGTGCTCCCCCCTTGAGAGTGGCTCAATAGAGCTGATAATGCAAACGGGACTTCCGGAGGGTCCCCAGGTCGGTGAAGCCTTGGCCAGCTGATGGCCTAAGGACAGAGTGACCTGCTGAAGGCTTGAGGG
Source organism: Delphinapterus leucas (assembly GCF_059928025.1). Taxonomy (NCBI): domain Eukaryota; kingdom Metazoa; phylum Chordata; class Mammalia; order Artiodactyla; family Monodontidae; genus Delphinapterus; species Delphinapterus leucas. Next base: position 106,769,204 of record NC_143135.1, on the reverse strand, counting down.
CTTCTGAATTCTGCCGATCAGCTGAGGGACAAACAAAAATGATGAAAGAAACCAAGGAGATGGCATCAAACTACCACCCTTTACTGTGCCTCTGCAAAGTGCACTTGAACAAAGGCTGGGATGGCATCTGAGAGCAAAATGCATGTTTTACCCACAGCAATTTGCCTCTAAGTGAGAGAACACAGCACACACACTGAAACGCCCACAACAAAGGGTAGTTTACATCTTTCCTCCCAAAGCTGCTTCTTAACAGAGCATTCCTACTGTTTATGGGCAATTGGGCTTGATGGATGTACTTGAAATCAGGGAGCAGGACAGGAGAGTGCTGTGATGGATAAAAGACTTACAAACACACGCAAAAATTTTTTGCTTTTCATGATAACTTTTCGCTCAGGCCCTCCGGATTTTTATCTGTCATAGATACTTTGAGTATCTAAGCATAGGGGGCAACTCATCATTCACTTCATCTTATAGAGAAAAATGGGATAGGTGACGGTAAGAGGCGAAGGTTCCAGAACAGGCACGATTACAACAAGGGCACTGTATTTACAAGTTTGAATTATTCTGATTGCTCGTCCCTGCTCCATAGCCAAAACATCCCCTTAGTTACTTTGGCTCATGTAACTAGACACCACTGTTTTGTACTGCTCGGAGGGGATGAAGAGAAGTAAGATTAAACTTAATTACATAGTACTGTATCTAGCACATGGTAACCATTCAATAAATATGGTTAAACCTGCATCAGAACACTAACCACGTGAGTGATTATCAGCCAAATAAGATATAAAGTAAACTGTCTGCAGGACTGGGGGAAGGAGAAAACAATTAGAAATGAATGGCATCCCAATCAATGATTTATGTATCTGCCTCTCCTGCTATAAACTGTGAAATCCCTGAGGATAGTAATCATGTCTCATTTGTCTTTATTTTTCCACTCTGTTTTTTCCAGCTTTACTGGAAACTAGTGGATGCTAAATGAATGTTTGTCGATGGATGGATGGATGGGCAGATGAACCAGGGAAGGAATTATGCTCCTAAACCATATACATGTTAACCAACCACTACTGGAATAGTTTGGGAGACAATACAAAACTTTCGGTTCTTTTTCTTTAATTATAATCGCATTTAAAGGGAAAATTATTATTGTTATTCTAGTCTCATAAAAAATGAAACACACACACATACACACCCTGCTGTTATACTTCATATGTACACCCTGAGATAAAAATAAGTTTTCAGAGGAATACAACAAAAAGCTTTGGTAGGGAAGATACACAGTAAAATATATTCCCAAATTATTCTGTCTGCCAGTTCCCGTTGTTCCTAAGATTACTCATTAAATCACAAAGATTTCTCTCTCTTCCTCTCCTTCTCTCTCTTAGTAAAACTCAGAGATTCCATAAGACAGACAGGAGGGTAAACTGAGACAGGTTTTTGAGAAGCACATTAGCTCCACTCTTTAAAGAAAAAAAAAAAAACCTCTAGAACTTTCTGGGGAACAATTTTGTTAATTTCAACCCTAATTACCTGGGCTTGATAAATGGAATCACTGCTTAAGTTTCAAGTTTATTTAGCTTGTGTGGAGAGAAGGTTTTTGAGATCAAGAAAAGAGATTACTTTGGGAAACTCATAAGTGGCATGGCAGAAAGTATATTTCTCTCTGGAGAACAGGATTGCACTGAGATTTCAAGAGTCCAAGGTTATATTCCAGCTCTTTTGGTTCTTTCACAATTTATACAAGAGAAGTCATGTCTTAGGACACTTCAGGAACACAATGTTCTCGACCCTGACAACCGAAGGCAGCAATTTCGGGCAGACTTCCTGCTCTCCACTGGTCCTGGGATATTACTGCTGAGATAACTTCAGGCCTCGCTCACCCCGGGACCCGTGTGGAAGTCGCCAGCACATTACAGAGCAAAGGCTCCACAACCCCATCTGGCCACGTCTGAAATGGGCCAAGCCGGCTCCGGCCTTTCTCTGCTCCAGGAGCCTCTCCCCCTTCATGGACCCTCACTTCCCCTGAGGTGGGTCTGTGGACCTGCAGCCTCAGCTTCCCTAGGAGCTGGTTAGAAATGCTGAATTTCCAGCCCCACCTGACCTACTGAATTTGAACCTGAGGATGCATTTTAACAAGATCCCCCAGGTGATTTCCGTGCACCTTAAAAGCCTGAGAAGCAGGGATATCCTTGACAAGGGAGGCCTGATGCAGACGCTCCTTTCATCTGCCGCTCAGTCCCCTGGTCCCTGGTGCATCTCCAGCTGCGTTTCCTCCAAAGCAAAGAGCTCTGTGTGCCCACAGGCGGGGCACCTGTCTGTGTTTCCGGGAGCCTCTCCCACCCCTCAGGCCAAAAGAAAATGTCAGTTTCCAGCTCTGTCTTCTGCTTCTCCTGATCTGCCAGCATGGGTGGCTGTAGTCACACCGAGGATGCAGAACAGAAGTGGGGAAACACCAGGAGGGATAAGAAAGAGCTTTCTGTGGATCCGCCTCTCCTGAGCTGGGAGACGGGAGGCATTCTCATTACGTCTAAACCATCACATCACCTTTGCGTCATCTCAGGAATTTTGCCCAAAGGATCAGAGGCTGCATGAACTCTGCCGCTTCCTTCTCCTGTTTCCAGTGGTCCAACCACGCCTCTGAGGCTCCCCGCCGGCCCCGCAAACACCCAGAAACAGGACCTAGCTCACTTTCTAACCTAGCTGGTTAGAAATGCTGAATTTCCAGCCCCACCCAACCTACTGAATTTCAACCTGAGGATGCATTTAACAAGATCCCCCAGGTGATTTCCCTGCACTTTTCCTGTCCTCTCCCCTGGGGTCCATCCCCTCCTCCAGGGCTGCTACCCCTCCTCACTGACTCACATCAGAGACAGTGGCAGATTTACAGGTTAAGAGTGACTAAGTGGGGTCACTGCAGCCACATGAGTGCTGGCCGTAATGTAGTTTACCTCATTAAAAAATGCACACCCAGATCCTGTCTGCTGTAAAGCAATTGGTCTCCAAAGCCCAGTATTCATCTTCCAGGGTTGCTGGGAGATAATAAATGGGTAATATTCCGGTGATGATGGTAATGGAGTCATGGCTCAGAGCTAATATTATGGCAAAGTAGTAATTATTTCAACAGTAAACAAGGGGATGGTTGGGCTGCTGACAGAATTCCAGCCTGTTGAATCGCTTCAGTTAATTTACTTGGAGCCCAGGCCTGCAACTGGCTGAGAGAGGAGGAGAAAGTTTTGCTCCTCTGCTGAAGTGTTCCAAAGCTCTGCCTGCAATCTGATTTCCTCTGGCTGTGCAGACACAGAGATTCCCAAGCTTCTGCCTCCCCTGCTTCTGATTTACAGGGAATGACAGGCACGGTGGCCTCAGGCCTCTGCCCATGGATTCCAGGAAGAGGGAATGGCATTGTGTCCACGGAGGATCCCTCAGCCTGACACACCGAGACTAAGAGGGCTTTATGAGGGGTTGAGGACTTTAACGTCTGTGTTGGAAAACTCGGGACCTTTACCTGACAAATTTCTCCAAATTTCCCCCATTTTTATGTGTGCTGTAACCCAAAGGCACAGCACTGAGACAATTCTCAGAACACACAGTGCAGCCTGAATTAACCCTCTGAGGTTCTGGAAGCTCCCTGACGTCAGATGGAAACGCCGGGCTCACCACAAATGACTGAAATCCGAAAGGAACACTTTGAGACCAGGTCATAAACTTCAGGCACTGGAAAGGCCCCCAGGGGACCAAGATCATTTGGTCTACCTTGTGCTTGGCCAGAAGGAAAAAGTGCAGCAGGAAGGGGAAACCAAGGTGAGAAACAGAAAGGTACTATGATATCTAAGTAAGCAATTTTGTTATCTCCTCATACGATGTGCCCATGTTCCAGTAATTTATTGCTGAGTAAAAAATCCACCACAGGGCTTCCCTGGTGGCGCAGTGGTTAAGAATCTGCCTGCCAATGCAGGGGACACGGTTTCAAGCCCTGGTCCGGGAAGATCCCACATGCCACGGAGCAACTAAGCCCGTGCGCCACAACTACTGAGCCTGCGCTCTAGAGCCCGCGAGCCACAACTACTGAGCCCACGTGCCACAACTACTGAAGCCTGCACACCTAAAGCCTGTGCTCCACAGCCAAGAGAAGCCACTGCAATAAGAAGCCTGCGCGCCACAATGAAGAGTAGCCCCGGCTCACCGCAACTAGAGAAAGCCCGCGCGCAGCAACAAAGACCCAATGCAGCCAAAAATAAATAAATTTATATTACAAGAAAATCCACCCCAAAACAAAGGCTTGCAACAGCAATAGTCATACAGGCATAACTCGCTCTACAGCACTTTGCCTTACTGTGCTTCGCAGGTACTGCATTTCTTACAAATCGAAGTTTTGTACGTCGAGCAAGTCTACTGGTGCCATTTTTCCAACAGCATTTGCTCACTTTGTGTCTCTGTGTCGCATTTTGGTAATTCGCACAATATTTCAAACTTTCATGATTATTCTGTTTGTTATGGGATCTGTGATCTTTGACGTTGCTACTGCGACTCACTGAAAGCTCGGATGATGGTTAGCATTTTTTTAAGAAATAAAGTACTTTTAAGTTAACTTATATACACTGATTTTTAGACATAATGCTTCTGCACACTTACTAGACTACAGTGTAGTGTAAACATGGCTTTTATATGCACTGGGAAACCAAAAACTTTGTGTGACTCGCTTTATTGCGATATTCGCTTTGTTGCCGTGATCTGGAACTGAACAGGCAGTATCTCCAAGGTGCCTAAATTGTTTTGCTCATGAAACTGGAGTTGGCTGGGCTCAGCCCAGAGATCTGGCCGGGATTTTGCATGAGGTTGTGGGTTAGACAGCAGCCAGGGCTAAGGTCCTCTCCAAGGTTCGTTCACTGACTCCAATGGCTGTGCCTGGGGACCTGGCGTTCCTTGGTGTCTATCTACATGGCCTCCCCCTGAAGCAACCTCAGAGTGACTGTGTTTCTCTTATGGTGGCCAACAGGTCCCCAGCCCGTGTCCCACAAGAAGGCAGCAGACGCTTTGGGAACCCGGCCTTGGATGTCAACAGCCTGGCTTCCACCTCTTTCCATGCATTAGGGGGGGAGTCAGGAAAGCCAGCGACAGTCCCGGGAAGGGCCTGGACTCCATCTCATGTGAGGGGCTCAAAGAATCTGTGGGCACGTCTCAACCCCAGCACAGCCCACAAGGCCAGTTCTCCTGTCCTTTGCCTTCCCATAGCAGTTCCAGGCTTTCTTTTTCTCTGATTTTCGTTCAAAATCTCATCATTGCTCTGTCCATCCCTAAGCTGATACATGTACAGATAAGTCCTTCCCCATATACCTTCACAATAATACTAGTCATCACTGCTTCCATTAACTAATGCTCCTTGATGCCTATACCTGGCATAGAATACGTATGCAGTCCTGTTTAGAGATATATATATATATCATTTACAACTGATAAATGAAGAAACAGGCTGAAAAAGGTTAATCAGAGGTCCTAAGATCCAAACACACGTCTGTTTAATTCCACATCTATGCTCTTTCTCCTGTGCTGTTTTCCTTCTATGTAAACTTCGTTTCTATAGATACCATACAAGTTAATGAAAAGTAGCCACAGCAGTTATTACTGTGCGGCTTTGTAAGGATCCCCTGAGCTTCAACAGTCTTATCTATAAAATGGAGATTATAATGATATCTAGCTCATTGGGCTGTAATGAAGATTAAATGTGATAATAGATGGAGAGCACTTTGCACAGGGTTGGCAAAGAATAAATGCTCAAAAAAAAGTTACTTAGGGATGTTTTTAACCATTTCAATGACAAGAAAATCATTCTTCGGTCATGGCTTTTATTTTCGTAGAGAGCCATTTGGATCAGGGTATCATGTATTAGATCAGTAATAATATCATATATATTATTACAGAGTAATAATTACTATATATTATATCTACTTTGATGGCTGTATATAAATATGTTATCCAAAACTACATATGTATACATAGATATAATACACACAACTATACATTTTTTAAAACTTATTTATTTTTGTCTGCGTAGGGTCTCCACTGCTGTGCGCGGCTTCCTCTAGTTGCAGTGAGCGGGGGTTACTCTTCATTGCGGTGCACGGGCTTCTCATTGTGGTGGCTTCTCTTGTTGTGGAACACAGGCTCTAGGTGCACAGGCTTCAGTAGTTGTGGCTCGCAGGCTCTAGAGCACAGGCTCAGTAGTTGTGGTACATGAGCTTAGTTGCTCCATGGCATGTGGGATCTGCCTGGACCAGGGTTCGAACCCGTGTCTCCTGCATTAGCAGGCAGATTATTAAGCACTGCGCCACCAGGGAAGCCCTACATATATATATATATATATATATATATATATATATATAAAGCCATCAAAGTTTTTGACTAGAGTACGTATATATGCTCCTTCAGTCAAAAAATTGATGGTTTAGTTTTTAAACTGGCACTTTCATGAGAGGTATTTCAAAGTGGCTCTGAGCACGGGCAGCCCTACTGATGAGCGAGGGTCTCACCGAATAGCAAATTCTGGTATTTGTTAACAGCACCATACTGTTCAAATAGGCTGTATATGCAAAGGTGAACATTAATTAGTTGCAAGCTTTCCCAGGGGATTCACTTTAAAAAACCTTAATGATGAGAGAATAAGCAGGCCCACGAGCATTCTGAGGAAGTGACTTGGAAACCCATCCAACACCTGACTCTGTCAGCTGTTGAACTGCCGATGCTTCTGGTGGGGACAGTCTCTGATCACATGTGTCTCGGCATAAATTACCTCAGCTAACTGGCACAAAGCCCAAGGGACTCTCCTAGGGCATGGAGTTCTTTAGTGGTACACAGAGAGAGGAAAAAAGAAAGAAAAATGGAAAAAAGAAAAAGAATTTCATTTTCATAGTTTTCCCTCCCATTTCAGGGCTACCCAATGTACTACATCCTAGGCATCGGCTAATTCTAAAACCTCTCCACTTTTCCAACCAATTTAATTACAACACAAGAGGAGGAATAGTCTGGAGGCTAGAGATGCATGGGAAGTAAAGACGCGCGTGCACACACACACACACACACACACACACACACATACACAGAACCGTTACAGCTTGATGGGTGTTTGATCACACACCCTGCTTCCCACTGATGCCATCACAGGGCTCCAGAGTTTTTCACAATCACCAAAGATGACTGCAATGGTGTTTAATGAAGATTGACACAGAGGTGACTGCTCTGCCTCAGGAAACCTATGTGGGTTGACTTTAGGAACCAGGCTTTGTTCCAGAATTTATCCCATTGACATTAGGGAATGCCATGACTCTGACTTCTGCTAAAACAGGGCCTTAAGATCATAGGGAGCTCTGTGAATCACAGAAAAGGGGGAAATGAATGAACAAATCCAGCTTTGTCCCAGGGCGAGAATTAGTTTATGATATGGCACGTTCGCTGGGAGCTCACCAAAGGTCTAGTTTTTAAACTCAGTATCTTATCTCTTCCAAGCCTATCTTACTAGCATTTAAAACTGAAAATCTATTTCTAAAGGTTAAGTTTATGATGATAAAATTGGGAAGAACAGAAACAACACCTGTACTTCCAACAGCTGCAAGAACCACTTATTCATTTTCTGATGTAAAGATTGGGATTCACTTTTGAAAGTGAGTGACAGGATTTCAAAGCCCATCTCAATAGAAAAGAAATCTCTTGGACAGAATGATCCTTTTCTATCATTGGTCAATTATTGCTACTATAATAACGTGGCAAGTATTTTTGAAACTATGAAATCATAATGATGGGATTCTGAAAGACTATTCATCGAGCAGGTGCCTGAGAATTTCAGAAGGAAAGCAATAAACTGAGAAGAGTCTGTACGACCATGATCATTCACGACATGTAAGACCTGTTCCCTCTGCTTCACAAATAAACTCAGTGCTACAGACCTATTTCAGAGAGAAACAGGGAGCAGTGGGCAGTGCTGGTGATGGTCAGATAGGGTGTGAAAGCACAGGAGCTCAGGCGTCTGTACTCACATGGGGGTGGGGGGTCGGAAGGTGCTGATTTAAAGCAAACCTGCTCCTCCCAGAAGAGGATGCCCAGCCTTAGACTATGAGCAAAGGCAGGATCAGATGCTACCACAAAATGCCACATAAACAAGAGAAACAGCAACGACATCTGAACAACCTCCCCAAGGGTAAAATCAGAATCAACAACAGAGGAGTGATCATGTTTGAAGCTTATGAGATCAAAGACCCAGGGCTAGGGGTGGATTGTTTTGATCCCTCCAGGCAAAAGAAGGCAAAGTGCGTGGAGGATAGAATAGCGTGAAAGTCAGGGAAGTGCTCTTCCGGGGCCAGGCAAGTAAGAGCCTTGTGTTGGCAGAGGTCAAAACCAAGGTAAGATGTAGCTGTCAGCTGGAGCATGACATCTGGGAGCCAGCGAGGAGCCCCTGAGGAAGGCATGGCCCCCTGGAAGGACCACTCTTGCAAGGTTGTGAATGTGGATAAGAAAACCATAATTGCAAGTTCACAGGACAACAGGAAAGAGAACCAAGGGAGCTCAGGGATAAAAATAAGAATTTTCATAGCAGCAACCACAACTGTCAACAGTCTTCAGCAACGTGGATGGACCTGGAGATGGTCACACTGACTGAAGTCAGAAAGAGAAAGACAAACATCATAGGACATCACTTATATGTGGACTCTAAAAAAAAGATACAAATGAACTTCTTTACAAAACAGAAATAGACTCACAGACATAGAAAACAAACTTATGGTTACCAAAGGGGGAAGGGGGGAGGGATAAATTAGGAGTTGAGGATTAACAGATACACACCACTATATATAAAATAGATAACCAACAAGGACCTCCTGTATAGCACAGAGAACTATACTCAGTATCTTGTAATAAACTATAAGGGAAGAAAATGTAAAAAAAGAATATATATAGATATATATGTCTAACTGAATCACTGTGCTGCACACCTGAAACTAACACAACACTGCAGGTCAACTGTATTTCCAAGAAAATGGTTTTAAAGAAGAGCCAGTCTTCATGCACTGCAGATACTGACAAATTTCTTTTCTCAAGGACCAGACAGTGAATATTTTAGGCTTTGCAGGACACACGGCCTCACCAAAACTACTGAGCTCTGACGCTGGAAGAGGAAAGCCCCCATAAGCAAAGGGCTGTGGTGTGTCCTCATAAAACTTTATGTTCTCATAAAACAATTTAATTTCAAATAATTTGCACATGTCATGAAACACTACTCTTCTTTCATTTTAAATTCAGCCGTTAAAAATGTAAAATTCTTTCTGAGCTCACAGGTTGTTCAAAAGCAGCTAGCAGGTGGGATATGGCCCACGTGCCAGCCCCATCCCTGTTGTTGTGAAACAGGACAAAGAGAACCAGCCCTGGCCTGGAGATCCTGAGTGCTGTGGAAGACAAAGATCCCCGTCTCATCCTAAAACCAGCACCAACCCGAATATTCCTGTCGCCCTGCAATTTCCCTTTTGATTTCTGCAATTTCTGTTTTGCGCAGTTGTGGCCCGCTGTTCTGCTCTTTTCAAACAATTTCCAGATTCAACTCTTCTCACTTGGGCTACATTCTAGGTAGCCTTTCTGAAATGCTTAGGAGAACTTTGACATTAATTATGCTGCATTAATAAAAGTAAGACAAAGATAACGGGAACACAGGAGAAGTGTTTTTCTTATACCAACGGTCACAAGCAGTGGTCACGTCATCTGCCTTTCAAGTTTGCATTTCAGAAACATAAAAACATCTTTGTCGCAGAAGATTGCGCAGTGCTGGGCTCACGTCTCCCCTCCTTGCCTTCATGACTTTCCTGGCATCACCCTGGAGAATATGCATGATTCATGCAGAACTGGTTATTAATAAAGGACCACACACACAATGTTTTCATGTTGGCCAAGCACCTGGAATGTGGGATTGCTAATCTCCATTTTCTGATCCTGTTTTACGGACTAGGTGGCAGAGGCTCAGGGAGGTTGATTGGCTTCAGGAGGGTCACCCACTTAGTAGCCGGCAAAGAGTCGAATCCAGTGTCCCCACAAAAGCACTCTTCACATCCCTCCACCCCTGACCGCGGCTCTCCTCCTGGGTGACCTTGGGCTGCCAAGTGGGCATCTGCGCATGGAAGGATTTCCTTTCCCGGGTGCAGACCAGAGACAGCCAAGCCTCACCGTGAAAACACGTGCCTGATGGAAGGCCCTGGAAGGCTGCCCCATTTCACAGGGAGTCTCTTCAGGGAAGACCCGACGGTCCATCCTCTGCCAGCTCCCCAGCACACTCTTTACTTCCCTTCCTCCTTTTCTCTGCCCCCTAATGTTGCCCACTGTGATGCATGTCTTCAGATGGTGAAATCACATGCATTTCCCCCTCTGTGCACTTGGCAGGCACCTCCTTCCTTTATTCTTGCAGCGGGAAGTTTACAGTCCACATGACGGGAAGAGCTCTGCAGGGCTGGATTCTCAGTACTCACCAGCTGCAGGACTCTCCCAGGCGAGACATGTTTAGGGTGACAACAGCTCAACAGGAAGTTTCCAGTTCCCTGTTGTGCCTAAATTGCATCCTGACAGAGACACCGCTGTGACCCTCCTGGCCCTCTCCCACTTGCCCTTCAACTCCCTTAGCAGCTGTGGCACCCAGGGGGCAGCAGACAAGCCGACCTTCTCCCACTGGCTGCTCTATGCAGCTGGCCAGGCAGAGAAGAGAGCTTCCGTCTTAAAAGGTGCATGGAAACGTCCCCAGAGGTGACAGTTAGGCATCGCATGTGCACAGCAGCAAAGCACCTTGACCTTATCAAGTCCTGTGGGCAGCACGGACCCTATTTCCAAGCTACTTTTTTTGGAAGTGGGACTGCAGGGAGGTCTTTGTCAGGCCCCCGTCTCTGCAGACTGGACTCCCTTAACGGCGCTGAAGCATTGCTTTCACAGAAATGAGAACAGAACGCATTCCCAATTCAATACTGAATCATTACAGGCCAGATAAGTGTCTTTCCTCCATTTGTGGTTTTGTTTATTAAAACCCTAGGACAAAGTATTACTTTGGGTTAAATCTCAGTCACATTCTGCTACTTTCATTCAACTTCTGTTTCTATCCAAATCAGGTGGTACTAACTGTGAACCTCATTTTTTTGCGGGTGAAAGAAAGGACGGGGAGGAGACACTTACCAGTCAGCCACTCACTGTCTCCATTCAAGGGACATTTGTTAGGAGCCTCCAGTGTTCAATGGGGACATTAGAAGAGCCTATAGGTTTGATCCAAGGGGAAACCGAGGCTCTGGGAAGGGCTGTCCAAAGGAGATGGAAATGTGGCCCTTCTATCAAGAGGTCGTTTAAAAACAGCGTTGGGCCTGCTCTGTGTCAGGTGAGAGGGGGCGTTTGGAAAGGCACGAGACTGGGCATCCACATCCCACCTGCCACATACGACCTATGGCGCCTCCCACACGTTCTGAGCGGTTTGCTCATCTTTAAAATAAGATGAGGCGCTACCGTAGAGGGCAGGCTAATCACGCCCTCTATTTTTTTTTTAATTTTGTATTTTTTAATTAATTTTTATTGGAGTATGGTTGCTTTACAATGTGGTGTTAGCCTCAACAAAATGCATCAGCCATACACGTCCAGTGTGCATGCCTGCACCACCCGTGACAAACGTTTATGGAGCATCGTTCTCTGCCGGGCACAGGGCAACGCATTTACATGCCCCACTCGTGCCATCTTTACAAGAAGCCCAGGATGAAAACGCTATCGAGACACTCACTTTACAGGTGCGATGACCAAGGCTCAGAGGGTGGGCAAAGTGCTAAGCGGACACCGCTTAGAAAGCAGGATAATCAGAACTCGAGTCGTGAAAGTGCACCTTGCCGTGCCTCTGACTAAGCTCAGGCCCAGTTCCCGGAAGCCAGTCCAAGCCCACGACAGGCAGCGGGCCAGTATCCACAGAGAGATCTGGAAGGCCAAGGTCGGTGTCCAGGTCTACTTCTTAGCAGCTACCTGACCTGCGGCAGGTTACTGAACACCTGTGCCTGTTTCCTCATTTGTCAAATATGGGTAATAACAGAATCGAAACTCACAGCGTTGTTCCAAAGATTAAACGAGCTGGCACGGGTGAAGCGCTGGTATACAGTAGTAACAACACCGTAAGCCTTTGCTTCTAGTCTTTTTATCGCCTTTATTAACTTCACTGTCACCCACCCGCCCAGCACATCTCCCTCCAAGCCCCTTGTACTTGAATGAGACCCGTCAACTCTTAGGCCTGAAAGTCCTCTGCCTTGAAAGCTGTACTTTCTCAGAGGCTGGTTTCTAAGTAACTTATTTGTATTTAATTGTCATTTTCTGAAAATCCGCATAGACACAGGGCTGTAATTAACTTTTTGTTGGGGTTCTCCCACATAGGTTAAACTACTTGCTCAGAGGAGCGCAGAGTCAATGACGGTAGTCAGGATGGAGGGGAGGCTGCCCTCTCCTGCCCGCCTCGTGATAGACAGAAGCAGCTCCTGAGACCCTGGAGTTGTTACACAGAGAATGTGGAGGCCGAAGAGGACAAATGTCCACCTGAGTGACAGGCTATTACCTGCCATTTATCCCTTCTATCACCAACAGAGGTGACTGCTGGCAACTCGCCCCCTTTGATGGTTTGGTCATTCCCCTCCCCGGAGCCTGCCTTTGGGGTACATCACGTGATCTGACGGGCAATGGGGCAGAACAAAACCCTGGATTCTGAATCAGCAGACAGTCACATACTCAGGACTGGTCTGAGTTCAGCAGCTAAATTGCTTTGGGAAACCACAGACTCCCCAACCCTGGGTTTTCTCAGCTGTAAAATAAAATTAATAGCAACAGTAACTTCATAGGGGTGTTAGAGAATCAAAGGAAAACATGAAAATATTTTAAAAATTAAAATTGGTGTAAACTACTTGAATTCCAGCGGGGGAAAAAAAAGATGATCTGAGTTGGCACCTCCTTTGGTAGCCGGGCCGATTCATCTTGATTTTTGCTGTCAGGAATAAAACAGGACAATGGCAAGCAGTAAATTAATGGGCCCAGAGTGAGGCCTCTGCAACCAACGTGGCCGGTTAAGTCTTGGCCACCTCCTACCCTACTGTGTGTCTTCGAGCGAGTTACTTAAGTGAGTGCTCTGGGTCCGGGTTCCTTTACCTACAAAAGAACATTAATAACACCTACGCCAGAAGATTGTCAAGGGAATTAAAGAGTTCACGCAGGCAAAACATTTAGAAAGGTGCCTGGAACACAGCCAACCTACGATAAAAATATTAGGTGCTAGGATGATAATGACGACGACGACGACGATGATGAAGGGGGGGAGGACATGATAACGCTGAGGAGGACGGCGGTGAGGATGGTCCTTTCAGGCTCTTCTCCTTTTCATACAAATAGAATCTAACCATTTTAGACTCTGCTGCTATTTTCTTCATTACTGTCACTTACATTTTCAGGCACAGAACCACTAGCTTGTAGCCTAAGAATTCAGGCTTGCCAAGAGGTCCTGGGGTTCCTTACTGCTGGCTGCGTGATGACAATGAAGTGGGGCTCTCATCAAGAGGTCCTTACAGCCGTGACAACACCTGAGTGACCAAAATCAAGAGGTCTAGGAAAGTGCTGTGATAAAGAGAGAGAACACATCAACACATGGAGAAATGTGACCGTGCAAGAGCAGAACAGGACTGGTCAGCGTGGACACTTGACAGCAAAGCCAAAGGGAGCAAAATAACGTTGAAGAAAAAGTTGTGTTCACCCTCGCTAAATTGTCCTGAATTCTCAAGGGTCACGTGGCTCTGGGTAGAAATAGAGATGCAGAGTGAGATGGAAGCAATTCCTTCCAGTCCTTCCATCTTACACAACGTGCCTTATCAATTCCGGGGTTTTCCCCTCTCAGAGGAAATGGGGACAAAGTAATGGGGCAAGGAGAATGGATGCTGAGACACTGCTACCTGTCACAGCAGGAGCTTTCTTCCGGGCTGGTGAGCTCTCCCCCAACCGTGACATTTTTCTAGACTGAACACTGAGATCGTCTGCTTCCTCTGCCCCATCTGACCCGGGCTCAGCAACAGTGAAGCAGCAGGGATATTTGCAGAATTTCCAGGGTATACATCTGTAAAAGCTGAAGTATTTCCCCCAGACAATATCACCCTAGAGAACTGGATTTAGGCTGTATTTGTCCACACTTCCAGGCATTCAGTTGACTTTCTCCTTCCATCCATAGGAAGCTTTTTTTGGGCAAGATGGGGGCTTCACTTGGATAATGACGTGGCCAGAGTCGGGGGAGGCTGCCCAGGCTCACCTGGTTCCTGCTCTGATTTAAAAGAAAAGATGAATGCAGACATCCTGCTCCAGGTGAGTATCAAGCCAAGGAGGGTCAAATACTGAGGACTTTGAGAACGTCTCCGTGGTCCCTGGGGAGAGCTTGGGGGATGGGCAGAAATCATCCGACACCCCCAGGCTCCTCCTCTTGGGCGGTTTCACACTCCAAGAAGTAAGTGCTTCAATGATCAGTCCCCAGCGGAACCCTCACTAGATCTTGTGGCAGAGGCTCTCCTCCAGGCGATGCTTCTCAGGGTCAGAGATGGTCAGTTGCTTTAGCAACATGGTGACTTTAGCTCCAACTTCCTAGAGCACTCAAAAGCCACAGAAAGAAACTTTGGGGTGATGTGGCTGAAGGTCAAAATTGACAGGCTGCTCCACAAGCAGAGACAAGACTTAGCTAATCCTTTTCTTATTTCATCTGAGGAAGAGGGATGACTGAGAACTCGAAGGCGAGTAATTACCCAGCAATAACAGCCGAGAGTGGCCAAGGGTGGCCGGGCTGCAGACTGGACTCTGGGGAAAAGTCCCTTTGACCTCACACTTCCCGCCAACCCCACATTCTGCTAATCCTTAGAGCATCACTTCTCCAAAAAAGTTTATTACTCTGTCCATTTCTTCCACACATTCTCTCCCATTCCAGTTAATCTTTATCTACGATCTTCCATCGGAACCTTTCTCCCCAATGTCTTGTGTAAATGCACTCTGCCAGTTCTCATCTCCCTTAACGTCTAAGCAACACATGTGATGTTAATCACCCCCTCCCCGTCCATGAAACGTTCTCCGCACTTGGCTTTCAGATTTCCTTCACGGCTCTCCGGCCACTTCTTCACAATCAACTTTGCTGGATCCTCGTCTTCTAACACCTCAATGTTGGAAAGCCCTGAGGCCCGGTCCACGGATCTCTCCTCTATCCATCTTCACCCAGTAGGTGGTGATAGCCGGACCCATGGATGCAGACACCATCTGCATGCTGACGACGCCTGGATTAATTTTTCTGGCTTCTGGATCCTTGCACAGCCAACTGTCTACTCAGCATCTGTACCTAAGGCACCAAGCTCCTTTCTTCCTCTGCAAGCCCGCTCCTCTTGGAGTTCCTGATGGCAGGAATTGATAGAAGCAGCCACCAGTTGGCACAGGTCACAAACCTTAGAATCCACCTTGACTCCTAACTCTTTCTCACAACGCCCATCTAGGAAGTCAGCAAACCTTGTCAGCTTGCAGAATACATTCCAGACTAAACACGGTCTTACCATCTTGGACCCCACCATCACTTCTTGAGGGACTAAAGCAACAGCATCCTAACTGGCATCCCAGCTGCTACCCTTACGCCCCCGCCCCTCTACCCCTGTCTTTCTCTTCAAACCGTAAACGTGACCCTTTAACAACATTTATTCGCTCAGTTCACTCTCCTGCTTGAAACTTGCCAGTGTTTTTATTGGAACAAATGCCAAAGTTTTTACCTTGGTTTTCAAGGCACTACATGACCTGACTCCTGACTCTCTTCACACCATCCTATGTCACTTCTTTGCATCAACATTCTTGCTGTTGCACAGAGACACCAAAGGTCTCCGCAGCTCATGGCCTTGGAACGTACAGGTCCCTCTGCTTGGAACGCCCCCTTTTTAGTCCAACCAGTTCACTGCCTCACTCCACTCAGCTGCCGAGGTCTCTGCTCAGGCTTTCTTTCAACAGTCTAACCAAAGGAGCACCAGAATCATTCTTTGCCCTGTCTCTGTCTTCTTTTTCTCCATATACTATCTCTCCCTGACATCGGCTCACATATTTGTTTATTGAATATCACCTCCTCCCACATGGCAGTCCCGTGGGACAGAGGCCTTGAATGCTGTGTTCACTGCAATGCAATGCACTGTCGTGTTTTGGGTACTCAAAAAATATCTGTTGAATAAAAGATGATGCATTTCTGCCTGTTTATCATATCTCTGTTGTACTCTATCATTTCTGTTCAATCGAATAAATCCTGATTCTCTAGAAAGAAAGAAAGAAATATGTCTGGGGTTGTTATGAGATCATCTTTGGAGAAAAGGGAACTAACCCACATGAATCAACAGGCAGAAATAAATCAGACAGCAGCTGATTCCTAACATACTACCTATTGCCACATGGGAGAACAGCCAGAAAGATAATCCCTAGTCCCCCAAACCTGGCAACGAGGGAGGCCAAATCAGAAATACGGGGCCCCTTCTCAGCTTAGTACCTACCCTCACTCCCACCCACATTAAAGCCATCGCCACTTCTGGTAATTTGGTCCCCTGCATATCTCTAAATTCCATACTAATCCTCCACTCCTGCCATCTCATGATCTCTGACTTTGACCTTTCAGTAGCTCCCTAAAGGTCAGTCTCCTAGCTCTGGAACACAAGAAGGCTTGGCCTTGCCAACAGCTACCTTCTGTCACCACCCCACCTTCGGGCTCAGGAAGAAATGGGATTGAGGCTACAGATGAAGCCTGTGAGATGTGCTTCCCTGCCTTCCCTTGGGGACCACAGGGGCTAAATCCAACCAGCCTCACATCCCTCACTGCTGGGGGTGCCACACAGCAAGTGACTGCCTCCTTCACCATCAATGCTCTGCAGATCTGTCATTCCTCATGTCTCCCGACCTTCCAAGCCTCGTGGCTCTGCCTCTGGAACACCCACTGTCTAAGCAAAATGCTCCCCCAGACCTCAGGCTCCAGGCTGAGCATCCCCTGACCTGCCTTTATTAATTAAAACCCAGCTATTCCCTGAGATCAGCACTTCCTGGGTTGTTGGTTTTGGCATTGGAGGTTGGGGTGATGGCCTTCTTTACTCCCCAAGGTTGT
This sequence comes from Delphinapterus leucas, assembly GCF_059928025.1. Classification (NCBI taxonomy): domain Eukaryota; kingdom Metazoa; phylum Chordata; class Mammalia; order Artiodactyla; family Monodontidae; genus Delphinapterus; species Delphinapterus leucas. Next base: position 106,752,046 of record NC_143135.1, on the reverse strand, counting down.
TTGAAAACCTTTCCTCTTTCACATTTTTGTTGAAAATCTTGCTTCTTCCAAGGTCTTGCCCTCCGGCAATGTTGCATGTACCTCTCCTCTACCTGCTGCCAAGGACTGGTGTCCTGAACTCCCCATGATTCTTTGAGGGCTTTCACACCTGAATCACAGCCCAACTTGTCACTCACCTGGGCCATTACCTGGACTGTCTTCAGTGTTCCCTCTGGTGATCTGTCAGCTTACCTGGACCCTGCTTCTCCACGGACCTGTTCCTTCATCTGAGCCCTCTGCCACCACTTTCACAGGACGAGGCACGTCATTCTCTAGAACCTGAAGTTGCCGATGAAGGGACCAGCATTTCTGACTTGAACCTTGTAACTTCCCAGCATGCTCAACTACTCACTCCAGAAGCCCATGCTCACTCTACTGACTCACTCGTTACACAAACACTTATTGAAGGTCTAAGACTGGACAGACTCCACGCTCTGCACAGCTGCACGCACGCTCCTTGCCTTCGGGAAGCTTGGAGTCCACTGAGAGGACGGCAGGTACTGAATAAATCTCCTGTAGCCACATGGTCTCCGCGACAATCCTGGAACATGACAGAGGGCCTCGGATTCACAGTTTGCCCTTCCAGGAATGCTCCGCTGGAATTATCCAGACACCTTCTCTCCCAACTTTCATAGGGTATCTTCTTAATAAATCCATCCTTATCTACTCTGTGGAAGGCTGCAAACCCCAAACGGATGCTTGATCCGGTTAATGTTTTCACAGTAGTTACCATATAACACAGTCTCAGGTTCACTTATCCTTGGACTTATTTTCTGTCTCTCCTGGTAGAACAGAAGCTCCGTGAGGCCAGGGGTTTTTTCTGCTTTGTCCTGTCTTGTATCTCCACGGCCTAAGACAGCTGCATAGCAGTAGGTGCTCAACAGCAATTATTGAGTAAATAACTGAATCAATGTAGGAGCAACGAAAATTGTTTTGCCAAGGAGTTTTCCCAGGCACAGAATCCATGTCACCTTCTCTGCTTAAATCCTTTTCGGGGACGATGTGTGACAGAGGAAATAAATCAACAGAGGGAGAAAGCCATTCTTCTTTCTCTATCATTGCAGATGACTGGCCAAATATCTCCAACCACTGTGACCTCCGTGAATCATTCCATAAAGGGCAATGCAGTGATGCAGGGAATTAAAGAAGGAGCACAAGGCCTCCTGGTTGCAGACCAGTTAAACAGGAGGAGTCCTGAATCTACTGTGGAGGAACGATTAAGTCCAAAGTCATTCCTTTGAACTCTCAGAGAAGAGGGATTTGTTTTGGGGGCGCTGGGAGAGGGGGTTAGCATAGAAGAATCCACCTCTGTTGGAGAGAAGTAAGGGGTAAGATGATCCTCCTAGGGAAGGAAGGGCTACCTAATCCTCACCCCAAATACGCAGGCAACGAACAGGCTGGCTGACTGTGCAGTAGTATCTGGAAAGCACGAGCAGCCCAGCCAGGAGGGGGCCGGCCCCTGGATCTGCGAGAAGGGAATTGGTATTCCGCTTGTTGCTTTCCTACTGTCCTGGCTCCAGCAGGACAAGCATTTTACACCCCTAGGAAGATGAAGTATGCCAAATACCACAAGGACACAGAGCGAAACTCCATGGAGTCAGACAATGAAAAACATAGCCTGGAATCCAGCAATTTCTTTTCATATCTAAAGCCGTTAATGTGTAAAACAACCTAATAATAACAACCAAAGCACAAGACACACCATTGTGTGAGTGAATGGTAGTATTTAACATGAGGAAGACATAAATCAAGTCAGAGAGCAGCTACCTCATTGCCACGCATGCTCTGTGGTCCAGGGGGCGCGGGGAAGGGGGAGAGAGTGTGAAGTTCACACAGGCAGCTCCGCAGGAGGAAGATGCCTCACCTGAGAACTGAGTGGTTGGCATCTGTGCTGGGGCTATACGTCCTTTGTTCAGAGGTATCGTGCAAAGACCCACTGAAAGGAGTCTGAGATTGTGGGGAGAATGGAACACCCAGGCCCAGCACAGAGCCCAGCCTGGAGTCTAATGTCTGGACAAGAGTGTGGATAAACTTGTAAGAACACTAAGAAAACCTGGACGTCCAAGGACCACAGGCCCTGGGCTGGCAGGAGGCCTGAAACAGAGAGCAGCTGTGTCCCAGAGATGGAGAAGGAGCCATGGGTGAGAAGTGAAGCAGGGATAAGAATATGAATCTTGTGTGGCACATGTGTACAATGGAATATTACTCAGCCATAAAAAATGAAATTGAGTTATTGGTAGTGAGGTGGATGGACCTAGAGTCTGTCATACAGAGTGAAGTAAGTCAGAAAAAGAAAAACAAATACCGTATGCTAACACATATATATGGAATCTTAAAAAAAAAAATCGTTCTGAAGAACCTACGAGCAGGACAGGAATAAAGACGCAGATGTAGGGAATGGACTTGAGAACACGGGGAGGGGGAAGGGTAAGCTGGGACGAAGTGAGAGAGTGGCATGGACCTATATACACTACCAAATGTAAAATAGATAGCTAGTGGGAAGCAGCCGCATAGCACAGGGAGATCAGCTCCGTGCTTTGTGATGACCTAGAGGGGTGGGATAGGGAGGGTGGGAGGGAGACTCAAGAGGGAGGGGATGGGGGACATATGTATATATATAACTGATTCACTTTGTTATACAGCAGAAATTAACACAACATTGTAAAGCAATTATACTCTAATAAAGATGTTTAAAACAAAAAGAATATGAAACTTGGAGTCAGAAAAGCTTGGATTTGAATTTCACCTTGGCCATTTAAAATTTGTGGACCAATTATCCTCTCAGCTCTCCATTTCTTCATTGCTAAAATGGAAATAACGCCTACTTGTCAGGGCGTTTGTGAGAATTAGGTGATATAAGATATGTAAAGCAGAGTGCCCAGCACAGAGCAAATATCCCACAGCAGTGGTTCTCAAACTTAAGTGTGCAACACAGTTCTCCGGGGATTTGCTAAAATGCAGATTTCTGGGTCCCATCCTGGATCTGGGGTACAAACAAGGTGACGCCCATGCTGCTGGTCCAGGGACCACCCTTAGAGAACGGTACCATACAGCACAGCAGTTAAGCATATGCCTTCTGGAGACAGTGTCGCTGGGGGTGGGATTTCAGCTTTGCCACTTGGAGCCTTGTGACTCCGGCCCACTTGCCTGACGCGCCAAGCCTCAGCCCCCTCATTGGTAAAGTGGCCCATCACAGGACCGGTCTCACACTGCTGCTGAGAAGAATTCATACAAGTACGCTGCACGTTTAGAAGAACGGCCAGCACATTTTGAACATCCACAAATCCTTACTGTAATTACTGGATAATAGCCACTCTGCAATTTAGACTCTAGGGAAAATGCAGTCATCACAGGTCAAGGTAAGATTCAGGATGGAAAAGGAGGTGCAAAGTCAGAGCTACACAGAGAAGTCCTCGTGGCCAGGACAATCTGGTTGGAAACAGTCTCCAAGCTCTTCTGGCAGCTCCTGGTGGGACCTGGCCGTGGGACCCCAAAGCCTTCAGCTGGTCTACAGGGGTTCCTCAGTGAGGAGGTTACCGTGCCTATGGTGGGAGGGTGAGGCCCCGCTGAGGCCCTTCTGTACCCCGCAAAGAGCTGCCTGTCATGGATGCTCCTGAGAGAGGGGGTCTCTTGGCCTGGAGGGGCTGCCGTTTTAACCAGCCTTTGCAGTAACTGAGCCAGGGCTGGTTGGCTTCGGTGGGGAAGATAATACAATCTCCTTGCTTTTCTGTTTCCTTTCTTGTTCCATCAAAACAGTTCTGCATGGTAACGGTCACCAAGTACCCGCATAAATAGCCCAAGACTCAAGAGATCGTGGGGGAGGACGCTGTTAGCAGTGCCTGAGTTCAGCAGACCACAACATCTTTCAAGGGTTTTTAAATAATTGGGTAAAACCACAAACAGCATCTGTGGTGTGCACTCCTGCCCTTGGTTTCTAGACTGAGGCTTGATTTCATATGTTCTCAATTGAGGCACACTGAACTCATTAATTTCCCCACTGGTCTTTTTATGATTTTCCTCTTCTTTGAAGTAGGAAGTCACACAGCTATAATACTGCTTTAAACCAGATCATAAATATTAAACTTACAAAAAACCTTATTGACACTGGCAAATTTTACCCTAAATGTATCTATCTAACCATAATGTTACAGTTAAAGAAAATTGTGGAGTTAGAAGAGTGATCTATAAACGTCTCACTCTACCTTTTTCTTTGCCACCTTGGTGTGTGTTTAAACCATTTACTTAATGAGTTTGTGGATCACTTTGCCTCGTATTGAGGTTTATCTCCATCATAAGAAATAGCTTTCTCTGTACAGGTTGGACCTAATACCGAATGCTCCCCTGTTCCTAGGGAGAGGAGATCTGCCACTTTCCATTATGATGCAATTATTTTCTTTTCTCCCACCATCAGTGACCATATCTTTCACAGTAGCAATTCCTTGTCCCTCCTGGGACAGCCACTGGGGGCACCTGGGGAATTTTAATCAAGCACCTGCGTTAACTAGAAAATCATGGGGGTCGGGGGGGGGGTGCTGACTAAGCACCTTCGAAGATCTGTTCTTCCTGGCAATTGACTGAGCTTGGGCTTTTGTAAGGATTCAAACTTTTCAGAGGAAAAAATGTTCATTTCCTCCCTTTTGTTCTTGTCTTCTGGATGGGAAAGAAGGGGAACGGGCCGGCTGGGCGCTGGAAAGTACCGGGGTTGGGCGCCTGCTGTGTGTCGCTGGCCGGGCGCTCTGCATCGGGATGCGTGACTCACCCCGCTGATCTACCCTGACACGGCCTGGTTATCTGTCTTTTACAGATGAAGAGTCGGGAGGCAGCTCAGTCCTGGGGTCAACCAGGGAGGCAGCTCAGTCCTGGGGTCAACCAGGGAGGCGACGGTTGGGGGAGAGGCTTTTCTTACAAATTCCTTTGACTGGTTTGGGAAATATGTGATGATGCGGAGATGAAGCTCCCGGCTCTTACCCCTTTCCTCACTAAAACTGATTTTGTTTTAAATTATGTGCCAGAAAGACTCAATTTTAAAAAGGGAAGAAACATACGGTACCTACACTATTGGACACTTCTTTCAATGATCCCCAAAAGGGCCTGTCGCTGTCTCGTGCTGCGCTCGGCACTGGTGATAAAATACGACACGAGGGGCCTGTTGCTGCTCCCCTGATCCCGTGGACACCGGGGTGGGGGGCAGTGGGGGGTCTCTGGAGCTGCAGGTAAGTGCGAGCATCACTGCCGTGCAGAGTGCTGTGACGTCTCGGGAAGGGCCGAGGCACTCCGACTGAAGAAAAGTCATCAGAGGCTCTCAAACGGGTGGCATCTGAGCCTGGTCTTAAAACAAAAGTGGACTCTCTCCAAAAGCCGCGGGAAGATCGTCTAAGGAGAGTGGAAGTGAGCCCAAGGAGGAGACACCAAATAGGTGGCGAGCCACCCGCCAGTGTGACTGCAGTGCGGGGGGTCTTGGGGTCAAGGGCCGGATCACGGAAACTCAAGGTGCCGTGACAAGAAGCAAGAACAAAATCAAGAAAGAAGCGTTATCTTCAGAGAGGCTTACTGCTGCCCCAGCGCGACCCAGGCAGTGACAGTGCAAGGGAATCCAAATCCAGTTGGACCTGATTTCAAACCCACCTGTTTTGGGCAGGTCACCTCCAGCTATGAAAGGGAGTCACTCACTGCAGGTGGTCAGAGCCTCAGAGAAGGGCCAGACATTCCAAACAGCTCAGCAGAAAGGACCAGCTGGACCATTCTCACCTGTCCTCAGGAAGCAGGTGGAGAGGGCAGACATGCTGGTCACCACCCATGCCCCCCTGTGGGAGGAGCCTCCACAGGGAAGGATCCTTCTCTTAACTGTATCTCTTGGACTCTAATATTCTAGCAGAAGACAGGTAGGCAGCTGGTAGTTTAGCAGGTGCCCCCTCCAGGGAGACTCCCTGACAGGGAGCAAAGAATCACAGATCTCAAGGCCTTCTTTCCCTTCAGGCCCTTGTTTCTTGGGAACTGAGGCTAATTCCTGGCTTCACAACACCTTGGCCATGACTGGAGAGATAATTCAGTCATTGAGTTCCCCCTTGGCTTATGGCAGAAAAGATGTATCGCCTGTATCATTAATTACAGGGCATCCACTAAAATGAGACTCCAAGAGTTGTCCAGAGTTGGCACAGATAGAGATCTTTCCTAAGGATCTTTGTCTTTCCTGTTTTTTGGGTTTTTTTTTGGTTCCCTGCTGCTGGGTGGTGAACATCGGGGGTGGATGAGGTGAAGCCTTTAGTTCCATTTTGTCCTCCTTCCCTCCCATCCCCGGTGCCTCTTTGCTGGAGACGATTTTCTCGTCTGCCATCCTAATGATTGCTGTGCCACACCGGGCCCCTGACGCTGGTGCTGACAGGCTGCTCATTAGTGCCAGGGTGCCACGTCAGCCAGTGGCACGCCAGAGTTCCACGCCTGACACTCTTCCACAGAGCTGTCACCGGAGTCGCGGCACCTGCCAGCTCTGGTTGAACTCAAGCTGTGATACCCCCAGTGCCAATTAGTGCTTCTGTGTCCTGCTTAGCTGGGGAGGAGGGCCTGTCAGTGCTGACAAATGGGAAATAGGTGGGTGGGGAGCGCTCAGAACACTGGCGAGAGGAGAAGGGCTCCCATCCGAGGGTCACTCTGTCCTCACCAGCTGGTGCCTTTGAAGGCTCTGGGAGGCATGAGGCAGGGTAGCCAACTGCTCCCTGGGCCCTGGGCCCTTCAACTCCAGCAGGAGAGCTGAGGTGGGAGCGGGGAGACTGGCAGCTGAGGCAGGTTGCCCAGTCCTGCGGACAGAGGTGTGGAAGGCATGCAGAAGCGCCCACCCCGTGCCGTGGAAAGAGAAGGCTTCCACAGCTAGGGCGTGGTGTGCAGCCCAATGGACATACAGCTTTCTTCTAATTGTGCACTCTCACCCCGGGTCTTTGTGTGGCCCTGGGAAGAAACAATCCATCTCTATCCGAACCTCGATTTGCACACTGGGGATGGAGGGGAGAAATTTGTAAACGATATGTCTCTTTTTTGGGTACTGATTTCTTTCTTTGTATTAAACTTTGTTTAACCCATGAGGAGCAGCAAGTTTTCATGTATTATTGAATTCACTCTCTCTGGGAACATCCAGGATGGATTTATGAAACTGTTGGGAGCCACTGCGGGTTGAGGCACAGGTAGGGTTGGGATGAGTAAGCCAGCAAGAGGATCAGGTGCCCTGGAAGAGCCGGGTGAACTACACATCAGAGAAGCACCGACATCATGAGAGCGATGATGGTGAGGCGGTGATGAGGGCAGAAGGCAGCTCACGCAAGACCCAACTTCAACGATGCTCGTGAGCCACTCTGACCCTTGCAAAAGAGAACTTGAAAAGGAGTCACTTCTTCAAGGAGAAGTCCAGCCCTGGCACAGCAGCTTCCCCACCAGACGGACTTCGGGAAAGGCTTCAAGACCAGAGAAAATTTCCTGGAGACTTACCAGCAGAGACTTCAGCAGGAGACACACCAGGTCTGGACCACAACATCAAAGTGGACAAGAATTCCTCAAGGATGGGGATGGAATCTTCGAATTAGGTGAACGGCCATCCCCTTTGGGGCACCAGCAAACACAAGGGCTGTTCACGGAATCAACACATATTTCTTAGAAGCTTTCTAGGTGCTGGGCATTGTGCTAGGAGGTGAAGAATCCAAGAAAAGAGAGACATAGGCTCTGGTCTCAACTGATGAATCAGGAATCAGGACATCTCTTCGGACAGATCACTGGAACCTCCTGAGCCCCCTGCCAATACCCAGGTAGGAGGTGTTCTCTCAGCAGCCTTGGTGAGATTGTTATTGACATTTTCAGTGTTTTGTTTGATGGGATAAAGGGTGAGGCAGGTGCAGCCGAGAGGGCAGCCCCATTAGGACACTCGGCGAGCCATGACCCCATATGTACAGTGAAGCCCATGCAGTGGTGGCTGGACTCAGGCCTTCATCTGGGTTTTGTGGTCGGCTCCCAGGGATGTGGAAATACAGGAACCTCAGCCTTCTCTCTAAAGCTCTGACAGTCCAACAGAAACTGGAGACATGAAAATTGGCCTTTGAGAATAATTTTTTTATGAAGTGTGAAGTCTTGAAGAGCCTTTAGAATACATTGAAAGAGAGAGTTTATCTGTTAGAAGACTCAGAGGAATACAGAGCATTAAAGGTATTCTTTTGAATAGAAAGACTCGAGCTTAAGGGCTATGACAAAATAAATTCTTGCATGCCTAGACAAGGAAAAGACAAGACAAGATGCAGAGTCATGAGTGAGAGTTGTGTCTAAGGGACCCTGGGGACCACTGACGGTCCTTCAGTGCCCGGAGCAGCAGGCTAACAGGTGGGATTCGGTGAGGGGCCATTAGAACATTTGTGCAGTTCCAGGCGGCATTCCCGTGTGAGGAAGTGACGTGGCTCTTCCTCTTGAAAAGACCAAGGCCTGTGCAGGTACAAGCAACACCTGTACCCTTCAAAACAGGTATGCACCATGAGGGCAGGTGTCTCTACAAAGCTAGTACACCTTCTCCTTGAACTCCTGGGAGCTATAAGTTCATGAAGGGAGCTAAAAAGACATATAACCAGTAATAACAGGTGAGATACCACTTCTCATGATCAACAGCAATGCCAAGAGGTAGCTTGGGAGGTCTTACCTCCCTCTCTATCTTGGATAAGTACAACTGACATTTTCTCCACCTGATGTCAAGTGCCAGGTAGGCATCTTCTGAGAAAGACCCCCAACACCCCTCCCACCATAAGATCACTCCCAGTTTCTGTATATCTGGATGGATGAGCCACTACTGATACAATGGTGGTTAACATTGCTCTATTACTTTTCCACATAAAAGGAGTCAAGGCTGGGACCTTATGCTAAGTGAAATAAGTCAGACAGAGAAAGACAAATACCATATGAGCTCATTTATATGGGGAATATATGAAAACAAAACAAAACAAATGTGCAAAACAAACCAAAGAAAAACAAACACATAGATATAGAGAACAGAGTAATGGTTACCAGAGGGGAAGTGGAGTCAGGGGAGGTAGTGAAATGGGTGCAGGGGGTCAACTGTATGGTGATGGATGGAAAACTAGCCTTTTGGTGGTAAGCTCGCTGTAGGGCATACAGAAGTCAAAATATAATACACGGAACTTGTATTGGGTTGGCCAGAAAGTTCGTTCGGGTTTTCCTGTAACATCTTATGGAAAACCTGAACAAATTTTTGGCCAGCCCGATGTGTTATAAACCAATGTTACCTCGAAAAATTTTTTTTAAAAAGGAAGAGATTTTTATCAGCTTACTGCAGCCCCATATAAGTTGTGATAGAGGAAACTAGGAGTTTTCAGAAATGGACAGAACAGACAGACCAGTCTGGAGAGAACATGCAGTGAAGCCATCAAGGTTGCCCAAAGTGCTTGGCCAGGGTCAGCCCTCCATCAGGGGTTTAATGGGTGTAAGCATAAGAATGACCTTGATTGAAATGTGATCTGCCCACACAGAGTGGGAGCAAGGGTGAGAGCAGCTCTCTGCCTTTGGAGCCTTCTATCAGGTGTAGCGTATCTTTTTCTCCAAGGAACCCACATCTTGTCCCTACGTTATTTAAAATAAGCAGCCTTTTGGAGGTATTTAGTGGGGCAAGATGAAGGCCTGGCTGCTGAGGGTCTCCAGCTCCAGTTCGGGCTGGGCAGCAGCCCGATGACAGCTCTGATCTCCAAATAATCAGTCACCAAGGAAGCGGCACCCCATGAGCCCCGGGGTGATCGGTTACCATGTGGCATGTCGCATCAGTTTGAATCTGGGTTAGCTAATCCAGACCACAGATCTGGGAAAAGCTGCTCGTCTAAATTACTCTGATCCACAGGTAGATTCTGATTATCCTTCTCCTCTCCCCTTGATCCATCTTCTGTTTCCATAGCAGCTAAAACCCCCGTAAAATGGAAGCATCAGGTCGAGTCCCCTGGGGAAATGAGGCGGCTGGATGGCCAGGAGGGAGGGAAGGATGCTAGGGCACAGTGGTGAGAACCTCAGCAAGAGGAACGGAGAGGGTGCCAGTGCAGAGGGAAGACAAAAGTGCTTGTGAGGAGAAGAGAGAGAAGAAAGAAATGACAATGTGGGATGAAACAGAAGGAGGCTGTGTAGGAGGCTGTGAGAGATAGGAAGGCGGAGAACAAAAACAGAAAGCATGAAAGGACAAGACAAAAAGAGGAGCTGTACAGAGGAGAAGGGAAAGAAGAAAAAAAAAGGAGAGGGGAGGGGAGGGGGAAGAGAGGGAAGGAGAGGAGAGGAGAGGACAGGAGAGGAGAGGAAAAGGAAAGGCGAGGCACCCAGAAAAGGACGAAGAGCTGCAGGACCAGAGGAGGGATGAGAAAAGACATCAAGCAGGAGACAGAGGGGACTTGCAGGATGGAGGGGGCGGTACCACCTGACAGAAGGAAAGTCCATGTACCTGGGATGATGAATGTTTGCGTATGCTAAAGGCACAGACGGCCCTGGAGTCCAGCGGCACTGAGGTCCCGGTATTAAGCAGTGATGAACGGCGTGCACCATGGGCCAGAAAGTCTGTCCATCTGGGTGCCCCACCCTGGGATGTGCCCCAGGGCCAAGTTCCATCACTAACAACTTCATGTACAGTGAAGCCTCCTCCCAGACTGTGGGCCAGTCCACGTGTAAGATCATTTCCAGTCAAGAGACTGGCAGAAATTCCAGCATCTCTCTGATTCCTTTGCTCATGGTGGTAGTGTCAGGAGCGGTGGCTAGGGACAGCTCCCAGCGTTTCAGGCCAAACACAATGAAAACCTCATCCCTTTTCTGAAAACCTCCATAGGGCTAACTGTCACCCTGAGAGAGGGAATTTGGTTTCTGGGGCCCATGCATAGTCTTCAACTGATTTTTTTTTTTAATGTCCAGGTGTAGTAAACCTGTGATGCACTGCCTTCTTCAGGAACGAAGGATGCCTGCCCCAGGGGGTGGACGGACAGCCCTCGGCTGCAGCCCCTCATGGGGACTGTCTCATACGAAGAGAGATGCCTGGCCTAGGTCACAGCTCTTCTGGGGACAGCCCGAATTCCCTGACCTCGACCGCTGTGCTGGCATAAAAGGCCACCCCCATAACCTCAAGAGAGGACAATTCAGCCTATCTTCAGAATGCCCCACAGGGCTAGTAGAGATGCTTCCCTGGTCATCATGGCAACTCAACCTCTCCCTCGGCCTGACCCCGCCTCCCTCCCTCCCCTTCCACAGCCTTGATCCCAAGGGCACCTCCAATAAACTTCTTGTTTGCCAGTCACCTTCTCAGGGTCTGCTTTAGGGGGACTCAGCCTGAAACACCCAGCAAACCACGCTGGTGGCGACTTTAGCACCTTTATTTTTATTGAAATCTAGTTGATTTAAAATATTGTGTTAGTTTCGGGTATACAACAAAGTGACTCGGTTCTATATATATATAGATAGATATATAGATAGATATATAGATAGATATATAGATAGATAGATAGATAGATAGATAGATAGATAGATAGATATATAGATAGATAGATAGATAGATAGATAGATATATAGATAGATATATAGATAGATAGATAGATAGATAGCTATATAGATAGATAGCTATATAGATAGATATATAGATAGATATATAGATATATAGATAGATATATAGATAGATATATAGATAGATTAGATAGATAGATAGATAGATAGATATATAGATAGATATATAGATAGATAGATATATAGATAGATAGATAGACAGATAGATAGATAGATAGATATATAGATAGATAGATAGATAGATATATAGATAGATAGACAGATAGATAGATAGACAGATATATAGATAGATAGATATATAGACAGATATATAGACAGATATATAGATAGATATATAGATAGATATATAGATAGATATATAGATAGACAGACAGATAGACAGATAGATAGACAGATAGATTCTTTTTCGGGCTCTTTTCCATTACAGTTTATTACAAGATATTGAATACAGTTCCCTGTGCTACACAGTAGCCCTTGTTGTTTATCTATTTTATAACAGTGTGTATCTCTTCTTTAGCCTCCTTAAACCTGCGTGACTCAGCAATGCACTTACCTTCATACATACATACAAGCATACACACACACACGCACACACACACATATATATACATACGTACATAAATATATTCTATGTTAGCCAGATATAAGCAGTGAAATTAAGGATCTTTTTCAGGTCTCTGCTCAAATGTCCCCTTGTCGAAGGCCTTTCCTGACCAAACCTCTTGTCCTTCTGTCAATGTATCCTGCTCTATTTTCTCATCCTTATCACCACGTACTATTAACATTATTATTTTGGTTACTCATCTCATGACAATGTGAGCTCATGAGAGCAGGGACTTGTCTGTTGTGGTTTATTGCTATATAAACACTCAATAGACATTTTAGAACTAATGTAATGCAGCTCGCATAAAAGCTAGCTTAATAATAAATGGCATGTTGCCTTAAATTCTAAAAGTTTAACGTTCAATCCGTGAAAGCACAAAACAGCACTTAGCCCGGTCTGCAAAACGTCTAGACGTTTAGACAAAGTGAATTTTGCAATTCAGTCACACACTAAGTTGTCCTTGTTATCTAGGATTAATCAGAGTAAAGCAACAAGAAAACCACAGAAGGACTAATGGCCTAGCGACCAGATATTTGGCACTGTTGAAGCAGCACCGACGTGGAACTCTTCCTTGTAGGCATATGGCCATCCCAAACCCTCATCCATCATTGTGTGTTTGTGTCTTCTCTCTCTTACAAAACAGCCAGCTGAACAATGCCACCAACACCGAGCACACTCCTCCATCGCCAAACGTGACCAGGAAAGTCGTCCAGAACAGCTTACCACCACTTCACCCAGAAACAACTGGGATTAATTTCCCAGGGACTGGAGACATCCTCCAGTGTGATTTCTGAAATCTCAGAGCATGTGCCTGTCTTGCACTGGGAACACCGATATTCTCTGCGGAGCCATGAGCAACTTGTTATCAGGCCACCAAGAATGGGGAACACTTGACACCAAGTCACCAGCGTCATAACGTCCTGCCAAGGCCAACGATTCTCCCACTTCCTCTCACGACACGATACACCAAACTGCTTCTCTCACCTTTGGGGGAGATGTGTCTCCAAGTAACCGTCGGCTCTGGTCGACCCGTTGCTATGCAGGTGAGGCTGACATTGTTGCCTTCGTTGATGGAGATATCAGAAGAAATCTCTACAATTTTGGGAGATACTGTGGAGACAACACAGGTAGAAGGAAAATTAAAATCCTGCTGAAACATTTCTTTGTTGTCTTCAAGTGGTAGTTGGCAGAATAACCCAGGGATGGCAATATTGGGGCTATAGAGTCGAGGACGAGGAATCAGAGGAGTCACCTTACATGTGAAAGAAACGTCTCACCTCGACTTCAGCTTCTATTTCCTCCTATGTACACGCAATGTCAGAGGGTCTGAAAGGGATGGTTCCACTGCAGCCCCACAGGACCTGTTCTAGCCCCCCACCCTCTTCCGGTCTCCACCCTCACCCACACGCTCCGCCCACTCCGGCTCCACACCGCGTCACGGCCGTCTTTATATGATGCACTTCTGATCATATTGCGTCTCTGCCTAAACACCTCCAACAATTCCTACTGCCCACCTGAAAACACTGAAGCCCCTCATCCAAGCAAACCAGGCCCTTCGGAATCAAGCCCGAACCTCTGTTTCCACTGACATTCCTGGCGATTCCACCTCTACTTACCCTGTTGTCATCCCCAACTCATCATGTCCTTCCTGGTCAGCCTGCATTTGGGATCTATATTCTTCCTTCTGTCCTTCCTGGGAAACTCCCAGTCATCCTTTTAGACCCAAATCATATGCCACTTTGTCGCAGCTTTCCCTACCCCTACTCCCTCTGGCCTCCTGCACAACTCAAAGATCCTGCACCCAGATATGTTACACGCACCTGAGGGGGAGTCAATCAGACGTGACAGACTTGGCCTCTTTCTCTCTCTGTGTCTTAGATTAATCCCCCCAAAGGATGAAGAGGTTCATCCCAACTGTAGATCTGGGGACAGAATCCCCCAACTTTGTTTAGTCTTTCGTTTTGCAGCCAGGGTTTCCTTAGGAAGTTAACATTATGTTGTGCACTTTCTCATTTATGTTTTACAGGACAGCATCCCACGGGGATGAGCACAGCCAGCAGTGTACATCTGTCTCATTCTGGGGCTCAGAGGTGGAAGCTCATTGTTGCTGCACATCTAAGCCCAATTCTCCAGTGCCATCTTTACCACTAGCGAATGTGATGCCTGACCATGAAATGACTACTCATTTGTCTTGTCTGCCAAGGGGTTTATAAAGTAAGGGTGTCTTTTATTGGGCAGCCCCCCCCAACTCCCAATTCTTGGCCCTTATCCCACTGTGCTGTAGTTATTTGCGTAGCATCCCTCACCCCCTAGACCATGAGCTTTTTTGATGGCTTGAGCCAGGTCTTACTTACATTTATATCCATAGTATAAAATGCAACACATATTTATAGGATGGAATTATAATGGTTGTTCATGGGAGCCACCTCCCCACCTGGCTACATGTCTGCGACAACCTCAGAACCGGGCCGTTAACACAAGTCATTTCAGTTCTACTCACACTGGTTTTGGCACATTAGCTCTTTACAGGTTAAGGGGCCCCTCTGTCCGGTTCTATTAGGCATCTTCAGGTCAGGTTGCCTCCTTGAATCAGCATGCTTCTGAGCCACCCCCGTGTGCTATTCCAGGACCCATTATCCCCAGGACACAGTGCCATCTGGCCTGCAGGAGACCCCAGGCAAGCTGACCATCGCCCTTATTCCCTGGATGGGACCAAGGTCACGGGGCAACCCTCACAGGAAAATCAGACTGGTTGGAACTTTCCGTGCTGGTCTTTCCTCTCCTGGATCCATTCATCACTCACTCCTGATGGTGTTGGATTTTTTCCTCCAGAAAGGAGCGTGTCGTGCAGATAGCTGCTCTCAGCCTTTGCTCCTTTCCCTCCTTCTCCTGAAAATTGACTTCCCATCTGTTTCCACACTGCGCCCAACCAGGAACGCTCATTAGCAAGAATGAACTGGACTTTGGTTTCTGAGCCCCAAGCCCTTGCTACTGGTTTTGGTCCCTTCGCCTCTTTCTCCAACTGTCTAGACCTACTGGAAGCATTCAACCTCATTCAAGGTTGAGCTGCCACCCCTTCCACGAGGTCTTCCAGGCGACGTCCAAGGGGATGTGGCCTCTCCTGCTTGGAGACTCTGTAGCCTCCTCCACAGCATTAAAATAAACTGGCTTATGTTACCTTGTCTCATCTTTCTCCTTGGCTATAAATTATCATAGTATAAGATATTGGACAAGAGCCTTGCTCATCTTTTTATTTTCTGCTGTCTCCAAAACGGTCCCTTGCATAAAGCAAGCACCAATTAATCATTTTTAGTCTTAAATCCGCGTGGAGCTTCAGGTAGAGAGGCAACTGTGGTGTGACGTTCTGTGTGTGCGAGTGTGTGTATGCCCTTGCACACATACATACCTGCATTCTCATGGATATTTGGCAGGACAGACACAATGGACGGTTGATGTGGCCAGGGCTGGGAAGTGACCGCTGGCTCTAAGACGCGGGACTTCTAGGACATTATATTGTGATTCATGGCTCTATCATTTTAAAAGCTAGATTGAACCTTCCAGGAGAGAAAGATACTTGATGAGTTAATGACTGGACACTTGATTTGCTGACTGCCCGAAGGATCCAAATTTGTAAGCTCTCTAAGTTCTAGAATCATTTAAATTTGATGTATTTTATTCGCAGAGCTTTAACTGGGACTTGCACTTCTTGAACCCCACCTCACCCCCAAGCCATACATTTGCCTGGCCCTGATCCTGCCCACCCTTGGCACTCACACAGCCTTGCCTGTTTCCCAGAGGACAGGCTGCCTGCAGAATGGCTGTGCTGGCCTTGCAGACATCGCTTTGACTCTGCAGGTAAGTAATTTATTGATCTGTAAAGCACTCTGAGATGCTCTGCGAGGGATTATGTCACGAAAATGCCATGCAATAAAATAAAAAAAAAGATGGACTTTGTGAACACAGGGTGATTTAGGGTTTGTAGCTGGAAGTGTGCTCAAAGTACATTTTAAGTGGAAATCAGGCAGGGTAATGAATTACTCTTGCTTTGGAAGGGCTTCCTGGGAGTTCATTTTCCTGGCTTCTTACATGATAGCTAATCTGCTAATCATACACTAGAGAACAATGGACAGTCCCCAAGTAGAAGAGAAGGTAGTCTGGGCCAAGCTGTTGGCACAGTAAGTATATAAAATGAGACCATCACACCTCATGCTTGGAAGAATCATCTAGAATTGTCTCCCTCCACTAACAACTGGAACGTGTCCAACTCACGAAGTCGCAGTTGGTGAAATGCTTGGCCTTTCAATCCTGCCTCAGGGTGTAGCTTGAAGGTGGCAAATTGCCTCGAGATGACTTTGAAAGGTAGACCATTCGTGGCATAGAGCTGAGACGGTTTGACCAGAGGTGCAATCCCAATCACCAGAGCCACACTGGTACAGTGCCAAAGATGCTAGGCGGTTAGAAGTATCATCTTCCAGGTGGCAACTTCTAACATGTTGTCAGTGTTTAAAATGAAAGTGAATTGACAAGGATGCACTATGGTCTTAGCTAATCCATGTTCATCAGAAAATTCTGACCCACTGAGATAGGGCTACTTACATTTTTATATTGTTTCCATGGATACCTCCTGCATCTTATCTCATCTCATCATGCAGGTGGTTGGAAACACACTAGGATTGCTTTGTTTTCATTGATTCACTCACACATTCATTCATTCTTTCATTCATCAATACTCACTGAGCACTTCCTTATACCAGTGTTGTGCTTAGCCCTAAGGGGCAAGACATCTAAAAGACACAGTGTTTACCCTCAAGGAGTCCACGGTCTAGAGATGCAAAGACAGGAGCAGAAGCAAACCCCTTTAGTGCACTGTGACATAGAAGGACAGATAAGGTGTTGAGGAAATGCAGAGGAGAGACACATTAGCCAGCCTGGAGATGCATGTCATGGAAGGCTCCTTGGATATGAGACACCTAAGCTAATCCCCAGAAGACAAGCAAAAATGAATCAGTTCTGAGGAGGAAAGGCATTTTGGGCAAAGCAGGTGATGTTAGAAAAATACTATTAGTAAGACTTTCGGTGGCCAGGCATAATTATTAATGGAAGGATAGCTACTGGAGGAGACATGGCCAAAAGTCACTCAAGCCCTGAGTGGGCACCTACTATATACACACTGTGGCTTAGGTATGTCCATGACGTGCAGCAATGCACACATTTTCTTGGCCCTCCATGAACTTACAGTCTGTTTGGGGAAACAGTGCATATATACGTCCCACCGCGTCACAGGGTTGTGTGGGATTGGATGCTAAAAGGTTGGTACAGACATTGCACTCTGTGAGTTAGTAAGAGTGTGGGTGTCGGCACAGCTTCTCCTGGGCTACAGAGTCTAGTTCGGGTACCAACAAAAGAGAAACGGTCATGTCTGCAGAGCAAGTGAAGCTGCTTCAAGTGGGACAGAAGTGCATGGGCACGGCTGGGAAGGCAGAAATCCAGGATGCGTGTGAGGATACAAAGTCTACTGAGAAGCAGAGGTGATGGAGAGCAGTGGTCCAGATCCCGGCTCTACTACGTTCAAGTTGTGCGGCCTTGGCCCAGTCACCTCACCTCTCTGTGCCTCACGTCCTCAGGTCGTGAAGCCAATTGCACGTATCTCACCGGATCCCTCTGAGGATTTAGGGGTAAGTTTATGAAATGCACTTACAGAGGCTCTAAGCGATGCGAAGTATGCAATAAGTGAGTTTTCGTATATTGTGTGCTTGGCAGACACGTATGTCACGTCAACACAGAATGGAAGGTTGATAAATTCTAACCGACTCGAGGAAGAATGGGATACAAGGTCGATGAGGTAAACTAGAGCCGGATTACAGACCAGCCTGAATGGCCAGGTCCTTCCTGGGTTTTAACTCTATCCTATAGGCAATGGCAAGCATTTGAAATTGTTTA
Source organism: Delphinapterus leucas (assembly GCF_059928025.1). Lineage (NCBI taxonomy): Eukaryota > Metazoa > Chordata > Mammalia > Artiodactyla > Monodontidae > Delphinapterus > Delphinapterus leucas. The sequence continues at coordinate 106,733,904 of NC_143135.1, read as the reverse complement.
AAAAAGGAAATACTCTACATAAATATATAGTGAATATACAAATATATTAATACACTTTAAGCAAAATAAGCTTGTAACAAGGTGTCAGAGGGACTGGGTAGACAGACACTGGATTTCGGAGAGTGATGTTCAAAAACTGTGGGCTCTGTAAGGGCGGAAAGAAAACGGTGGGTTTGAGAGCAAAGCCGAGGACAAGCTGTGGGTGCCTGATGGTGCCTGGATGGGGGATTCAGGAACACGGAGTCAAATGAAGGCCATTTTGTTCAACAGCAGCTGGATGGCTGAGCTGGCAGATCCCTTATGTTATATGAATAACGTCTTCGGGGGAGAACATTAGTGTGATTCTGTTTTAGACAAGCTGATGAGATGACAAGGGGCCAGCAGGGTGGCAGAACTATTCTGTCAGCAGCTGGGATCACACAGCCAAAGGTCTGGGGTGAGTCTGAGACCTGCTAAGACTCCAAGATTCCTTAAAAAAGGCCATCAGCTTATTTCCACATTGATGGATGTGATGTCTCTGCTGACTTTTGAGGTCTGAATCTAGAAAGATCAAGAAGTGGTTAGATTATGTTTGGAAAAAGGCAGAGACCCCCTGAGCCATGCTTTTTGGATAGAGTTCCACATTTAATTTATTATGTTAAGGTTTAATCTGGCTCTTATTGAATTTTAATTCAAATGTGTAAATAATTAAATAACATAATTATTAAAACAGTATTCTAGGGAACTTCCTCACTCTTCGTGTAGCCTCCACTGCCCAGGTGTTAAATTCTATAATTATGTCATTAATATATAGCAATTTTGCTGTTTTTAGCACACAGTAGATATCCTATTAAATCCAAATTGAGATGTTTTATTAAGCCCTTCACGGTCCTGTGGGGCTGAGGATGCATAGAAGCGGCTTGGACCAGGTTCCTCTGTAGGACGCACGCAGATCTATGCATCCCAGGTGCTGCCTCTGGTGCTGGTGGCATGTCCCCCGTTCCCCCTGCCCCCCATCCACCTCCTCTCTGCAGCGAAGGTCTGAGATGCCCACGGGGGCTCGGGACAGTTTCCACAGCAAGGGCTGTGCCACAGCTAAGGCCTTGGCACCTTTGTCTTTACAGAATTAAAGGAGCCGTCTGAAATACCCTCGACTTTCCTGGTGTCCAGACCCGACAGAGACATCCAGGCCTGGGTCCATAACCTGGTGCATGAATGTCCACTCCACTGGCCTCCTTTCCTCCTGAAACACCTCAGGCCAGTCTTTGGTTCTTCAAAGTCTCCTTCCTCCCTGATCTTCACTTGGCCGGGTCTGCCTTGTTCTTGAAAACTCAGCTCCTCCATGAAGCCTTCCTCTACCGTCTCTCCTGAAGTAGAACTCCCCACACCAGACTGCTGCATATGGTCTGCTCTCCCCAGTAAAACGTTAGCCCAGCTGGTCGTCTTGTTCGCTGAAGCGTTCCGCACACACCACGATGTCTGAACACAGTTTGTGTTCAACACGTAGTTTTTGAATGAATGAATGAAAGTGTTTGGACAAGGCTGTATGGAAATGCAAGTACCTCAAAATGACTGCATTCCCTCAACATCTCTGAATAGCCCTCGAAGACTCTCCGCATGTATAATAATGTCAATGGTTACTATTTATTAAATACCTGCTGTATAACTGCTGTTTTATATATATTGCCCTCACTTTATCTTACCCCTGCATTAACCCCACAAGTAGATATTATTTCTAAGCAGACCAACTGTCCTGGTTTACCAGGAACTAAAGGAGTCTCCTAGAACACAGGACTTTCAGCGCTAAAACCAGAAAAGTTCCAAGCCATTGGTCACCCTAATTGTTTCCTTTCCCACATTTTACAGATGAAGATACATCTGTTCAGGGAGGTCAAGGATATATTCAAGGACATGCAACTGAAAATTGCAGAGTTCCAGAGTGTTTTCTTTTAATGAGGGGATAGATGGGTTAGAAAAACAATAAATGCATGTTGAAATTTGGATGCATACATAAAAATAAACAGAAACCAACTATATATGTATATGAACTGAGACTGTGAATTTCTGTTGTGCGTTAGAAATTTTACAGGAACTTTGACTCCATTATTTAATTTAATCTCACAAGAATCCTATGAGGTGGTACTATTACTATTCCAATTTACAGATGAAGAAACTAAGGCTTTGTGAGCTATTACTGATGTGCTCCTGTTACCCAGATAACAAGTGTTGAAGGTGGGACCCGAATACAGATTATATCTGATCCCAAATGTATTCTCTCCATAGAGAGTTCGTGCAGTGGAGTGCACACAGCCAGCCTGGGGTTCTCTGGGTCTGAAGTCTTGCTGATTCACCCTCCCGCGTGGGGCACCCTGCTTTTGCACCTCCACGTGACCACCTGTCTGCCCACAGGGCATCTAGGAAAGGGGGCACTCTCTGTCATTCTTACACGGCATTGCTCTCTATCAGGAGAGTGGGCGGGAGGTTTCATCAACATATTTTTGGACCATCCAGCATTTGCATGACTATATCTCATCTTCCTCCCTCTTCCGTCACGGGCACTTCCTACCCATCCTCCACCTGTTCATCGCCCTCCCACTGTGCACTGGAACAGGGAGCCGCGGCTTCCGGGGAGCTTTCATTTGAGGCAGGGCTGTAGCTGCTGCTTCCTGTAACCAGGGGTCCCAGCTGTCCCCACATCACGACAGAGGAATGATCAATCAAACCCATTGCTGAGTCCGCTGAGAAGTGTTTCTTTGGCTTTTTTTGACTGAAAAGACTAGTCAGTCTGTCTTTTCTTCTTTCCCTTTTCCCTTCTTCCTTCTTTCCAATACAAATATTTGTATAATAGGACACCAGTATTGTGGGATCTGTGGGATCTCTTAAGAGAAAGAATTCTAAGCGTTGCATCAGAAGGCCAGGTATGTGAAGCCCAGACCCGACTATTACTAGCTGTATAAACTCATGTAAATCCTTTAACTCTGATTATTTTAGTTATATCAATACCTATCTTGCCTTTTTAAAACACATGTTCTGTGGATCAGATGAAACTGTGAGAAATCACGTTTTAAACATAAAGTACTATTCAAATGCGATTTATTAATGTTACTAAAAATGTGTACTTCTAGAGGCCAGGATGAGGCTAAATTTGGACGTCAGGTGCAGTGCGGGGCCGGGAGGATGCTCTGGTTTAGAGGCTGAGATGGACTTGCCTGCCGCCGCAGGTGGGTGCTGACCACTTCTTCAGATGCGCTAGTGGTTCTGAGATAAACAGCATCTTGGTGACTGCGTGGAGGCAGTGGGGGATGGAGGTCTGCTATAGGACCCTCCCCCCTCGCCAGCACTGGGCTTGCTGCCTCCGCTTTCCAGAAGGGAAAGGTTAGAGTCTAGAGATTCAGAAGCCCAAATGAGAGCCTGACCATGCAGAGAGCTCCTTGATGACACAGCCTCGGGCGGCTTGTTAGTTCTTTTACCAGAATCATTTTGTCATTTCTTCCATCTCAGTCCTTCTTTCTCTCCATACTAAAACCATTCATGCTTACGGGGGAAAATCAGGAAGTCCGGGGAGAGAAGCTAGTGGTTTATCTGGGACTAGTCATAAACCACTGGTTCTGAAGTTCGGAATTTGTTCCTTTCAGGATCAGCTGAAATGTGGACATTTTTATGAGCTCTGTTCCCTGATCCAGTTTCGTCATTCCTGATAGAGACGTTGGAGAGGAAAGTAAACACCACGCAGGCCCCACTCCACACTTCACTGCTTTTGGGCATATTCGAGTAAATTGAATTTCACAGCAACCTACTTGTCACCATCAGAGCTCCGTTATATTTGGCGACATCCAAGAAATTGCCGGGAATGCTCTCTTAATCAATTGTTTAATGGGGGGATGTAAGGTAATTATTGCTAATCACGATATCCAGACAGGGAGAGCGACTGTACAGCTCTAGCGTGATGGCCGCTGCTTTGGGTTGAAGGTACGTGACGGGCTTCACCCTCCACACCCCCGATCGGGGCCAGCTCTTTAGGGACCAGTTCAGGAAGGGAGCAGAGGCGGGACGGGGAGGGAATGACCATGGACACCTTGTACGCCGAGCACTTTGCCAGGGGCTTAACATTTGCTGCTTCCTTTTAAATCCTTTTGGTAGCTCATAGGCATCCCCCCCCACTGTATAGTAAAGACCCTGAAACTCAGAGAGGTAATGCAGTGAACCCAAGGTCCTCATACAGGAAGTCAGGCAGACTGCAGATACTTTAATAAGGTGTCCCTACAAAAATCAACTAAAATGTACACAAACGGGTCCTCAAAGATGAAAATGATAGTACAAAAATATGGAATCAATTAAGAACCTGATTCAGCTACCTGACTTCATGAGGAAAACTGAAAAAAAATTAAAAAGAGAAACCCAGAAAAAGATTCCTTTTTTATTATTCCTCATGGAAGAGAATTAATATCTGTCATACACCTAATAAGTACTAGATACCGCCCGTTTCTCTTCCTATTTAATCCAGAACACTGAGGCTGTAACCAGTTCCTAACCTGCCCTAAGTCAGTGAGCTAGGAAGTGGCAGATCTCAGACCTAAGCTCTGCCTACAGGGTTTTGGAATCAGATGAGATACGTCCTGTAACTCAAGGCACTTAGTGAACTGCTTACCACGCTGCACAGGAATGCTATTATGATCGAGATAACGCAGAGTCCAATCGATTCCAGGTAAAGAGCATTACTGCCTGCCGTAAAAGCCAACCCAGAAGGGCTGACCAGGGTTTCGGGACAGTACACCTAGGACAAGGTTTCTTCCCACGGTCTCAGGGGTAGTGGCTGGCAAGGTGCTTCTGGTCTCTCCTGATTCTAATTTTTCTTCACCAGGAGTTGTCTATTCCTGCTGGTCGCAGCAGCCAGCGCCTCGCCACATCCTTGGAGGCCCTGCCTTAAAGCCTCTTCAAGTGGATTCTTTTTCTGCCTTGGCATCCAGCATCTTTCAGTGGTTCTCAGTTTCCAAAGCAGGCATGCAGCTGATGCCCACGAAACTCGAGGGGCCCGTTAAGGACAGCTACCCAAGTGTGACTGCCGCTCGTGCCGTATCCCAGACCCCAACCTCCAGGCACACTTTTTCCACAAGCTGTTGAAGATCTGCAGAGAAAGGAGACCCAGCCCCCATCTGGCTCAAGACACACTGCCGGGCCCCACACACAGCCTGGGCCTTAGCTAGAGGGACCCTTTACATACTGCAGCTTTAAGTCCTCCGTTCCTGTGCTACCACTGCATTTTTAACAGGGCTCATTTTTCTCCCCATTCAGGAAGATGTACCTCTGCCCCTTGGATGTCCTTCCTTCTGCTCAGAAACCCACTGTGTGGACAGAAGAACGGTCTTTCTACGATAGTGCTGTCACCAGACCCAAGGATGAGCTTCACACTTTGCCACCCTGAGAGTAAACAATACGCAAATGTGCCTGTACACGTCACCATAATCTCCCAGACTCCTGGAAAAGATTTTCTTTGTTCAGACTCTCCTTGTGCCCTTAAGAGCTGCCCAGGAGAGCAGGTTCCAATTAGTCCCTTCTCCCAGGCTGCCCCATCCAGGTCAGATGGAGGCAAAGGGTCAAAGGGGCACGGCAAGGATGGAGCCCTGCCTCCTGGGGGCCCTGTGCTCAGCTCTGCAGAAGCCGGCGTCTCCAGGCTGTCAATGTGCTGGCTGCCAATGGTGCCAGGATCACTTCCATTCCCAGCTGCCTCGACGGCACCATCAGCACTTTAATTCCTAGCTGCCTGGAAGCACTGGTGGTTATACGCTCAAGCCCAAGCCATAAAACGTGTGCGGCGGGGAACTGCGCTGACTGCAGCGGGAAGGTGGCCGCAGGGGCCTCCCCACCCCGCCTTAACCACCATATGGTCCAAATTCTTCCACAGACTTTTCTCTTTCCCTCAAGCACCCTCAAGGTTAAGTTCAGAGGAAAGTGGACAGCCCGAAGGGGAGTTTCTGCCTCTCTCCATCCAAGTGGCAATGGTGCCAACATTGAAATGAAGCTGTGAGTTATACCCACTCTCCCTGTGACGATCATCTTTGGCAATAATTAAGGCTAGTGGAAGGAACACCTCATTATCTGGCCTTGAATCCAGAGGCCCAGGAAGTGGCCCCACTGCTGTGCAAAAGAACTTGTCAGTTGGTTTTAAGTGGAGTTTTTGTTCCGAGGCCTTATTGCCACTAAATCCCTCACAAAGGTTACGGTCTGTGAACAGATCAAGATGAAGCCTCTTCCCCTCTAGAACGAGGGGTAGAGATGCAGGCTGGTCTGTTTGAATCTACAATTTCTTAGCTCTGTGAATCCCCCTGTGAAATGGCAGGGATCCGGGGCCAGGGAGGGAGCGCAGTTGGAAAGAGAATAAAGTTCCAACAAGACTTCTTGTTAATACAAAGCTTGTCAAACACATCACCTAGAAACACCGAATGTCTTTATTAGATTCTTTTATCTCCCCCCTGAGACTGGGGGATGCCACTGGTTGCTTCTCGGTGGAGATGTCATCATCCAGAAACTAATTAAAGGCTACTCAGGAAACTGGGTCTCTCACACTCCGGAGAACAAAATGCATTAGCTACCTAAGTTAAAAAAATATCACAAGCGAACTTCATATCAAAAAGGGCAAGTTGGGAATTTGACAATAACTCTCTTTCTCCCTCATCAGCTCACAGCAGACAGAAGTGGGCCCATCAGGATGTCAGTGAGCCTTGACAGGAGGCCACCGGCTGCTTGGCACCCCTCAGGAGGGGAGCTCTCCTCTCCTGGTACGGGGGGGACGAGGGCACCTGACCACTTTCTGTGGGACGTACGGTCGCATGGCCTCCTTGCCAGCATCCTCCCTAAGCCATGAGATCTCCAAGAGATGTGTGTCTCTGAATAACACTCATCTGTGCACATGAAAGAGCATCACCTTCTCCTTCTTCCCCAGGTTACCCTGCGGATTCAATGAGGTCATACACCTAAGGGCCTAGAATAATACTGGGTATACAGTGTGTGCTCAATAAAGGATAGCAATGTGGCCTCCTTAATTGTTCAATAGACAAGTTCACTTACTATGTCCCAAAAAGAGTTCTAGATTCCTCACCTCCTTCTCCTAATTGACCCGTCCTAGTTAATGACACCATCATCTACCTAAGTGTCCAGGACAAAGACATAGTAATCACCCATCATTTCTCCCTTTCCTTCAATTTCTACATCCAGTTATCAATTTCTACGTCCAGTTATTAAGTCCTGTTGGCTTTATTTCAAAAATAACCCTCATGCTGCCTTGATACATTCTCTTCCCTCCTTTTTTCTACATTCCATTTTCTGCATCACAGGTGGGCTAATTAAAAACCACAACAACATAAATCTAATCATATCACCCCCTATTTAGAAACCTCTCATGGCAGCTGACTGCCCTTAGAATGACACTCAAAGTTCACACTGTGTCTCGAAGACTCTGCATAGCTGGCCCCTGACAAATTCTGACCTTAGCGTGACTGCTTTGCCCAGAATTCACTCAACTCCAGTCCCCGGACCTGCTGTCTGCCCTTGGAAGGTGCCCAGCTGGTCCTTCCCCCAGGCCTTGCAGTTTCTGTTCCCTGCCTGAAATGCTGTGTCCCCAGATCTTCACGTGGATACTTGTTTGTCACTCAGTTCTCATCTACTCTGCGTCCTTCTGGACCACAATATCTCAGAGAGCTCCCGGCCCCATCCCAGTATCTGCTTTAGTTATTTTATGGCCCCTGTCCATTCTCTGAAGTTCCCATTTATTTGTTTAGTGTTGTTGTTTATCTCTTCTCATTAAACCTAAACTCCATACTTCCCCTCTGTATCCCTGTCACCTAGGACAGTGCCCAGCACACAGTAGGGACTCGGTACATGCATGTTGAATACATGAACTTTCCTGGTCAGAATCAATTTCTCTTATCTTCAACCTCTCACAGCCCTTTGTTCAAAACACTCCCATACAGAACCCTCCTGCACTGTTGGTGGGAATGTAAATTGGTGCAGCCACTATGGAAAACAGTGGAGGTTCCTTAAAAAACTAAAATTAGTGTTACCATATGATCCAGCAATCCCACTCCTGGGCATTTATCCAGACAAAACCATAAATCAAAAAGATACATGCACCCCTATGTTCATAGCAGCACTATTCACAATATCCAAGACATGAAAACAACCTAAATGTCCATCGATAGATGAGTGGATAAAGAAGATGTCGTACATATACACAATGGAATGGAGTGGAATATTACTCAGCCATAAAAAAGAATGAAATAATGCCATTTTCAGCAACATGGATGGACCTAGAGATTATCATACTAAATGAAGTCAGTCAGACAGTGAAAGACAAATACCATATGATATCACTTATATGTGGATTCTAAAATACAACACAAATTAACTTATCTACGAAACAGAAACAGACTCACAGACACAGAGAAGAGACTTGTGGTTGCCAAGGGGGTGGGTGGGGGAGGGAAGGATTGGGAGTTTGGGATTAGCAGATGCAAACTGTCATATAGAGAATGGATAAACAACAAAGTCTTACTGTATAGCACAGGGAACTATATTCAATATCCTGCAATAAACCATAATGGAAAAGAATATGAAAAAGAATGAATATATGTGTATAATTGAATCACTTTGCTTTACAGCAGAAATTAACATAACGTTGTAAATCAACTATACTTGAGTAAAATAAATTAAAAAAAAAAACAAAAAACACTCCCATACAGCAGATTAAATTCTGCCTTGGTAACTGCTGGTATATGGACATTGCATCCTCGCTGGAATACGTGACCCATAAGGAAAGCTCTTTCATATTTTTATTTTTCTATGCTTCACCTTTGCATGTCCCAGTGTGGATCCGGGTTCCTTGCAGACAGGAGGGACACAACAAATGATTGTTTACTCGTATGTTTGAACTGAATTGTACTTATTAATCTTTCCTGTGGCTCCCTGGTAGTAGAAGACACATTTCTGGTAAAAGTTTCTATGGACAAACTGTTATGGCCACATGCACCCCCAAAGCCACACACGTGTCCTGCATGTGCACACACACCTCTCTGTTGTGAATCAGAGGGGGGGACAGCCGTATCTACTATTTCAAAATTTGCTGCTTGTTATGAAGCCAGAGAAAGTGTTGATGTGCTTCTGAGATGGCCAGGTTCCGTGTCTTCTGAGGCACCAGGACATCAAAGAAAACAATGGCCTATGGCCTGATCTTCTTTCATGGAGAAGGGTGTATAGAACTGCAGAGAAAAGCTAAACAAAAAGCCTGTCACTGGCAAGACAATAAAAATAACTGTGCTACTGAAGATAAATCAGTAACTTTAATACTCCTCCCCTGCACTGGGCATCTTTTTTTTTTTTAATTAATTTATTTAATTTTGGCTGCGTTGGGTCTTTGATGCTGTGCGCGGGCTTTCTCTAGTTGCGGTGAGCGGGGGCTACTCTTCGTTGTGGTGCACGAACTTCTCATTGCAGTGGCTTCTCTTGTTGCGGAGCACAGGCTCTAGGCACGGGGGCTTCAGTAGTTGCAGCACATGGGCTCAGTAGTTGTGGCTCATGGTCTCTAGAGCACAGGCTCAGTAGTTGTGGCGCACGGGCTTAGTTGCTCTGCGGCATGTGGGATCTTCCCGGACCAGGGCTCGAACCCGTGTCCCCTACACTGGCAGGTGGATTCTTAACCACTGCACCACCAGGGAAGTCCTGAGCTGGGAACCTTAAAGGAACACAGGAAAGGTGTCTCCCAGCTGAAGTACTGGTTTAAAAGTTGGCCTTTAAATTACATTTGGGCTATTTCTTTTCTGGCTGGCTGTATTTTTTGTGATCTATCTAGAGACTTAGGAAGACACACAGAAAAATAAATCTCGGTTCCATTAAGCACACACTCTGGACTTGCATATTTGTTCTTACCTTCGGCCCCTCTTTCCTTCTATCTGCCCCCACCCCCCTCAACCTTCCCCCACCATCAAACACCGGCTCAGGGAAATGTTTACGATTGCTCCAGATACTCAGACGAGTCTACGTCCCTGTAATGACTGTTCATCATAGGAGACTTCTTTCCTTTTTTTTTTATGAAGCTCTAGCACTCATACCCCCACGAATCCTAGACCCCAGATATAAACTCATATGTGCTTATTTCTCTAGTCAGAAGGGGGGCAAGGAATCACTCTCCATGTACACTGTCAGTTCAGGAACAAGGGTCAGCAGCGACAGCCATGGGTGCAATGCCAGGGGTACAGGTGAGATCAGCACCAGTTAATGCACTGGCCTCCATTTGGAATCAGGCACAGGGCCCAGCTGAGATGAATCAATATTTAATAATGGTTAGATATAGTTATGTGTGCACGGAGGGGTCTCCTTCCCACCCTCACGGGGAACTGCACATCAGCATCTCGTAACGCCTGGTGCTGGCTCCTCTGGCAATTCCTATTTATATCAGCAGTACCATCCGCTTCTAAATGCATGACAAAGATAATAAGCTAACTCCCCAGAAGAGATCTGTCTAGACCGAAGTGGGTAGGGACCGGCGTGTGTTGATAAAGGCCGGCGATGGAATTTTCCTTACGAGAGATGTGGGCTGGAAGGGTGCTCTGTGGTCCAGAAGGAGGGGAAACAACTTTGTTTCTGAGGGTGCTTATCAGTGCAGAACTGGAAAGCAGGCCTCCCGGTTCTAGGGACATCATAGAGACGAGAGAGAAAGACTGCAGGCTGCTGCCCTCCCGGCTCCTCCATCCTCTGTCTGTGTAACCTAGAGCCCGTCACCTTTGTCCTACTTCACCTTTCTCATCTGCAATAGGGCAGGTTTCAGCTGGCCGGTTTCCCAAACTTGGCACTGTTGACCTTTGGGACTGGACGCTTCTGTGTTGTTTGGGGCTGCCCTGTCCATTGTAGGTTGTTGAGCAGCATCCCTGGTCTTCACCCACTACGTGCCAGGAGCATCTCTTTCTCCACCTGAGAGTCTGGACAACCACGACTGTCTCCAGACATTGCCAAATGTCCCCTGGGGGGTAAAATCACTGTCACACACCCCACGCCCACCCCTGGAGTCACCGGGCTAGCCAATCTCTAGGATGTCTCCTAACTTTCTTGGGGTCTATGTCTGTCTTTCCCTCCTTGAACATTTCCGTGTAGAGATGTTAGTTAGAGGCGCAGACTGCAATTGTTTGTAAGCTCCTCCCATACACACCCTTCTCTGGTTGCCTAACTGGGGTTCGCTTTCAAAGCCCAGACGTCCTCTGTGCGCGTGAACCTCACTCCCCAGCCTTCCAGGGCTCAGCGGTGCCGTCTGAGTTGCCACCTTCCTTGGCACCTGCACCAGATGCTCCTCGGTTCCTGCTGCAGAGGCAGATATCGTGGCCACAAGCACCTCTTGTTCCCAACGTCCCTCCAGGGCCAGAGGTGCCCAGACTGACCCTCTCCTTTGCACTTTACCTACTTCTGCTGGGCTCCCTCTCAGGCCCCCTCTGCAGGTTGCCAGCAATACAGGGGAGAAGCTGCTGAATGGCTCATTACCCAGGGCAGATTTGTCAGAGGAGCCTCCGCCTGAGCACTGTAATGAATCCTTCAATTGGCTAGGAATGAATGCATTAATCTGGGGCGATTAGAGTCTTTTATCAGGCTGCCTAAAATATACTGCCTTTCCGAAGCTTACTGAGCAGGCATTTCACCCTAAAGGGATATGTAGGAGGGGAGACTATATTGGCACTAACTAAAACAGAACAGCTAAGAAAAATACGAAGTGGGGGGGCGCAGAGCAGCAGCTACGGGTGTGCTGAACATACTTGCAGACTTCATCTGGTTTTTTCCAGGGCACCCGAGCCTAAAAAAAATCCCACCATCTGAACAACTTCCTTCCCAGTGAGGATGAAGGAAAGAGAAGCAAGGCTCTGGGAAGGTCCTCAGAGGAGGACATTTTCCTGTGGGACTGTCTAGTGAGGGTAGAGAGGCCAGAGGCCCGCCGGCTCCGTTCCCATCATGCACACGGTGGAGGCTGTTAGATGGATGGATACGGACAGTGGCCTTCAGGGATGCACGGTGCTCCCCTGGACATGGGGCCAAGCAGCCGTGTCCACATACCAGCCAGCAGCACACCCTCTCTGAGAGGATGACATATGTGCAGTCCATGGCCAGTCACCCGAGCTCTCAAACCCTCCTGCGTGAGGTCACAGGGACCCCCAGCCAGGGCGCCTGAGGCAATGGAGCTGGAGCCGGGGCAGAAGCGCAGGACTCCCAGCTCCAGTCCCCAGTGCACTCGGGGCCAAAGGGTGATGTCTCGGGGCTTATTGTCTTTATTTATAAACTAGAAATGATTACAACTGCCTTGTCTTATAGGGTTTTTGTTAAGAACCAAATTAGGCAATTTATGTGAAAATGATTTCATATCATTAAAGAAAAAACTATGAGGCATGGCTGTGATGCTCTGACCCAAAGGCCGGACCATTTAGGGTGGGATGGGGGAGGGGAAGCGGTCTGTCCCACGCACTGGCCACGTGGGTGAGTGGCAGGGTCTCCACACACTGCTGTCATCATGCGGGTTCCTCAGGGAGCCATGACACCAAAGCCAAACCGAAAATGGGAGGCCACCTAAACAGCCTGAGACTTGATGGGGTTTCCACGGAGAGGTCTGGGCTGTTAGAAACGCCAAACTAACGTATTGGCGGGTCTGCTGGCCACTGACCAATTCCTGCCACTTCGGCTGCTCCGTTTTCCAATTTGCTCGATCACGCCCACCCTCACTATGATGTGCGCTCATCACGGGCAGGATGTAATGAGCTCCCGCCAGGAGGTCCCCGTGGGGAGAGAGCTGTGGGAACAGTCCTGTGGTCCAGTGTGGTCACCAAGGCTCCTGCAGTTGTCTCTTTCTTTCTGTCACGTCCATTTGGAATCCAGTGGGCTTCCCAAAAGCCTGGGATTGACTGACTTCTATCGTCCTCTTAACCACCTAAGGCACAACCATTTAGATTTGACTTCCTTCTTCGCCTGATCTCTATTTCTGGGTGGAAAAGAGATTCATGGGCAAGTGTGGCCATCATTTGTGATTGGGAATGAATCAAGTCCAGTGCAGCTGTCTGCTTGTAAGTGCTATGACCCGTTATTTGCCTGAGCACAAAGCAGGGTCAGCATTAGAAAATCCTAGCCCCAAAATAATGTGAAAGTGATTGATGCTCCTGAACCCAGCAGCCCCTTCCTACCCTCTCCTGGGCCCTCTCCCAGCTTTCAGAGAAGCCGTGCTCTTGGAGAACTAACTTCCAACCCTCCTCCATGCCACGGATCTGGAGCCTCCTTTGGTGATTGGGACCAGAGTCTCCAACCAGATATTCTTCTTTTAATAACTGACATTTTAAAACTATATACAGCAAACTTAACAATGCCTGGTCATTTATTTTGGAGTAGATTACCACAGCCCGCTTATGTAGCTACTGGGGAGGGAAACAGATAACTATGTGTGGAATAACCAAATCAGGAGCAATGGGATAACTGTGAGGTGGCAAGTGCTAACGTTGGGTATCATTTTCATTAGACCAGCACTGGAAAAAATCTCTACATGCATTATAAACGCAGGGCTAACTTCAGAGAGATGCTCTGATGGAAGAAAACCTCCTCTCTTGAGAAAGAAAAGTGAGAAGTGTACATTAAAGGGAACAGCAGAAAGCTCAACATCTCCCGCAAAATACGTGTTCATGCATGTGTGTCGGTAGATAGGCGTGTCTGCATGCACACAGACACGTATGCGCCTCTGTGTATATATCTGTATTCATGCACATGTGCTGGGAAGGAGTGAGCAGAGAGCAACAGAGAGGGAACGTGATGTTTAAGCGTGTAATGTCTTCCGACATCCAGCACGTAAGAGATTTTTGTTTTGTTTTCCGTTTTTGTCAAGAAGTTCTTCTATTTCTATAGCACTAAACACAGACACAAGACTTTTTTTAGAGGAACTGGGAGAATAACCGATCAGATATCATCATAAGACTGTCACAATGTATAAACAATCTCAGCCAAAGAATCTGCTGTGCTGAGGCAGGCTTCAGTAAAAATCCAAATCAACAGAAATTAAAACAACGCAAAAGACGAGCAGGAAACAGAAGCCCAGGCACACAGTTTCATAGGAATGTCGCCTCCTAAACTGCAACACGTGACCCGATGATGTGATGATGTATAGCGCAGGTTCACAGTGACACGGTACATTAATAATGCTGTGTTAACCTGCCTAAAGACCCAATACCTATAATTGAATATTTTTTAGCCAGAAAACTATGTGTAGCTAATGTTTCATTGAATTCATGTGGCAGAATTACAAATAACCTAAATTTTAAAAATGCAGCATTGAAATTTTAGGGTGTTCATCTTTCCCTGGGCCTTTCTTTCAGGTACTAACAACAGTCGAGGGATGGAACAAGCTTCAAGTGGGATCAATGGCTACACCAGCTTTACTGCCAGGTGGGAGGATCTGGAGTGCAGCAGACCTGCAGGAAAAGGGACTTCCTGTTTCCTCTGACCTGAACTGAAAAGGAGCAACTCTTCACCTGGAGCCATCTGGTCTACCTAGCCAGTAGTTGGTGGACAGTCTTAGAGGGAGCGGAGTTCCACCTGCCTGTTACTGCAGTGCCTTCTACACCTGGGCAAAGGAGAGTCCAAAGAGAATGAAGGGAGAGGAGTCTGCTTTGGAACTGCTCAAGGAACTAGGGGTCAACTCAGTATCAACCTCTCTTCTCCAAGACAGTAAAGTGGGCAGAGAAAGAACAAATCCTTTTCTCCAGCCCTAGCAAGGAGGCAGACGTTTTGGTGGAATTTCCCCCTTTTGGTGGGTGGACACAGGATATGATGCAGGAAGAACCATGGCTACCCCTACAGCCAGTCCTTTCCAGAGAGGCTCTCTTTCCTATTTTAGTTCAACTGCATGCATAGGAGATGCTGAGAGCAAATGATTTTTCACAGTAATAATATAGGTAACATTCACCAAGTAGCTCACAGGCAAGGGTACAGGTGTTGCAGGAGGATAGTCGGGTGCGGGCATCAGATCCTAGAGCAGTGATGGTTGCCGTTCAGCAATGGAGAACTTGAGGCTGTTTGCTTTGACTACAGGGAAATCAGTGCAATCCTTTAGATCAGTGAAATGAAGGCGCTCTGCCTTTGCTGGTGCACCTTTGCTTATTAGATAATGATTCATAATTTCCAAGTACTCACTAAAATCCTTCATTCTTGAATCAGAGCATGGTGACTGGGATTGGAAGCATTTTACAGCAGGATTTTCCCAACTCTGGTCTCCAGAATATAATATTCCAACAGAATTCTTTCTGGGTAGCGTGGTATATTCAACAAATAAAAAGTTCGTGCATCTGTATAAAATTATTCTTTTTCAGTAATTAAATATTGTAAGAATTATTTTCTGAATCCAGCTGGGTTTTCCTACCAATTAGATAATTTAGTTTCACCCAATAGCACTTACTCTTTTCAAATACAATAAAGAGAATGGCAGTTAGCCTAAGTAGGGTGTGTGACTATTTCTTGGAGAAGGGATGCAAAGTTTCTACAGTTTCTTAGATCCAGAGAAAACATACTTGTCCTGCTTCTCCCAAGGAACATAGAGCTTTTTCATGTGGCACCTGTGTTTAATAAAGGTAGTGATATCAGTTTTAGAAAATGGTACTAGGAAATGCACAGCCCATGGGTTCTTCCCCTTAATGGTGATTGCAAATTTGGCTCCAGAGTCCCGTAAGGATGATGTCCACTAATCTACTGAAGAAGTAGACTAGAGTCTACTGAAATGAAAATTCCTTCAGAAAAAGGAAGACTGTGTCTTCCCGGTATTATGTTAAAGTATCCAGCAAGGTGCCTGGTGCCAAGCACCAACTGGAAATGATTAAAGCAGAGCTGCAGGAGTCAAGGACCTCAAATGCTCTGCCTGTTTGCTTCACTGCCAAGTGTAGCCGGAGGGACACAGTGCACTCGTCGGGAACAAGTTGCTACACCTCTCCCTGGAGTCCTCTGGGTCTTCACAGAGTCCTTACAAATGTGTGCATTAATGCACGGGTTGAATAGCCATTCCCTGAGCACCTACTATGTGCCAGTCCCACATAACAGAGGTAGAAATGAGTAAGACAGGAACATTCAGGGCAAGGGCATGCCAGCAGGTGTAGACGTTGACAATATATGGAACAAACACTGTACAGCGTCACCATGTGATGTGCATGGACCAAGTGTGATGGGCACACAGGGAGGAGGTCAAGGGTGGGGATACAAAGAAAGCTGCCATGTGTTTGGGTCTTCCAAGGCTGCAAAGGAGAGGAGAGTGTTATAGGAAGAAGAAACAGCATGTGTGTGAAAACTAGGAGAAGTACAATCTCCGAGATGCTGAGGAATGAGTTGGTCCATGTCCCTCTATTGTAACCTAAGTGGTGACAAGTGGCAGAAAACAGTGGTAGAAAGATAATTTCGGGTCCCGTTTTGTAGGAGTTTATATACCTTACTAAAGAGTTTGGTTTTTATCTCACAGGGAATGGCAGCCACCAAAGGATTCCAAGCAGGAGAGTAATAACATCAAATCTTTGTTTTGGAAACATAATGCTGACAGCAATATAGACTGTGTATTGGAGGGTACTGGTTAGAGGAAGTTACTATTATTACTACCACCATTATTATCATCTTCACCACCTCACCACCACTGCTCCTCATTTTTTTTTTTTTTTTTTTTTTTTTGCGGTACTCTCAACCACTGCGCCACCAGGGAAGCCCCTGCTCCTCACTTTTAACCTTACTTTACCTGTAGGGAACGACTACTGTTTGTGAGCATCCACAGTGCTTTAACCATACTGCCTCGACCAATCACTGCAGCAACACTATGTGACAGGTATTATTATTATTATTATTTTTAATTTTACATCTTTATTGGGGTATAATTGCTTCACAATGGTATGTTAGTTTCTGCTTTATAACAAAGTGAATCAGTTATACATATACATATGTTCCCATATCTCTTCCCTCTTGCGTCTCCCTCCCTCCCACCCTCCCTATCCCACCCCTCTAGGTGGTCACAAAGCACCGAGCTGATCTCCCTGAGCAGCAGTGCTATGTGGCTGCTTCCCACTAGCTATCTATTTTACGTTTGGTAGTGTATATATGTCCATGCCACTCTCTCACTTTGTCACAGCTTACCCTTCCCCCTCCCCATATCCTCAAGTCCATTCTCTAGTAGGTCTGTGTCTTTATTCCCATCTTACCCCAGGTGCTTCATGACATTTTTTTCCCTTAAATTCCATATATATGTGTTAGCATACGGTATCTGTCTTTCTCTTTCTGACTTACTTCACTCTGTATGACAGACTCTAGGTCTATCCACCTCATTACAAATAGCTCAATTTCGTTTCTTTTTACGGCTGAGTAATATTCCATTGTATACACGTGCCACATCTTCTTTATCCATTCATCCGATGATGGACACTTAGGTTGTTTCCATCTCCGGGCTATTGTAAATAGAGCTACAACGAACATTTCGGTGCATGACTCTTTTTGAATTACGGTTTTCTCAGGGTATATGCCCAGTAGTGGGACCAGAACACAGGTATTATTATTAAGCTTATTCCACATACAACATAGAGCAAGCTGAGGGAAAATGCTTAAGGTCACCCAGCTAGTGAGTGACAGAAGTATGATTTGTACACGCGGAGTCCACAGCCTTTACGCCCTTCACCTCATCACTGCTTGAAAGTATTAAAAGTCCTTGAGAAATGGCAGAGGTTGACCTAAGACGGAAAGAAGTAGAGTGGAAAGGAGTTAAGGAATATTTGGTCAATGAAACTGTAAGACTCCGTGACTTAAATAAACAACACCAACAAAACAGATGCATACCATAAAGAGAAAGAAATACTTGGGAATTCCCTGGTTGTCCAGTGGTTAGGACTCCACGCTTCCACTGCAGGGGGCATGGGTTTGACCCTTGGTCAGGAAACTAAGATCCCACATGCCATGTTGTGCGGCCAATAAATGAATAAATCCACAATAACGAGACATATTTAAAAGAAACAGTTGCAGACGATTCTGAGCGTGGTTGACTGAACGTATGTTGGTGTCATTTGTTGAGATGCAACATACCAGTTGGGTAGACTTATCTCATGGAATATGCAGTGGGCACTTCTCATTCTTTCAAGATATTACCTGGACTCTGAACCCTCTTCCTATATATCAGAAACCCTAGATAGTGTGAGTCTAGTCTGAAATCTGGTAAGGCCAAAAAGTTGTGCTTTTACACTCCAGTAGCTGGAGAATGGACATATCATCTGGTCTCTGTGTGCTGGGTGCTCTTGCCAAGAACCCTGCCTCTATAGCAAGTGATGAACACAGGCAGGAACACTTTGGAATTCATTCTTGTTGGGATGTCTGGCGCTCAGAGGTGTCAGAAGGACCACAAAGGTGCCAAGAACGGTTCCTATGTTAGCTGTTGTGGCCACAATGCCCTGGAGAGACTCTTCCTGTATTGTGAATTTTTTTCTGTGTATTGACCTCTTTCACATTTTTGAATCAGCCCTCTGTGAATTTCATGAGGTCTACAATATAGCTGCAATCAATTCCTTTTTTGTTGAGTCAACCCGAGTCAATTTCTGTCGATTGAGACCAAGAACCCAGTTAGGTACAGAAGATAATAAGGGCAATTTGAAATATGTTGAGTTCAAGTTGTCTGCAGAATATACATGTTAAGATGTTCATTAGACAACTTGTAATCATGTGGGAATTTAGAGGCAGAGCACACCCTGAGGCCTGTCCACATGAGGATCTCCAGCTAAGCCATGGCTGAGTAGCATCACCTGGGAAAAACATGAAAGGAAGAGACTCCAAGTTGAAGCCCAGAGGAATGCCAGCACTTTTGATTTATGAGAAGGATTTAGGTTATTAAACAAAGGGGACTGAGGTGGAGTGGGTCAGAGCTGGGTGAATGTCAGGAGAGAGCTGTTTTATGAAAAATTAGAAAAAAATATCAAGAAAGAGAGTGGTAGCAACGACATCAATGTCAGCAGAAAGAGTACTGAAAAGATGCCCTGGGAGTTGACACTAAGAAATTACTGGTGTCCTTAGAAGAACAGCTTACCTTTTAGTAACTTACTCTGAGATCCTCAAGTAAAATGGGTAACATTAATTACAGTGTTGGAAGACAGACCATATCCACACAGTGATGGACCAGCTTTATCACTTCTTTCCTCTCCATTCTTCTTCTCCCTCTCCCTCTTCCTCTTCTCCTCCCTCTTGCTCTCCCTCTCTATTGCTTTTCTTTCACCGTCTCCTTCTTTCTTCGGAAACTCTTTCCGGGAAGGGGCCCATGTTTGCCTGGGACTGGTAGCAGCAGGAAACACTGGAAAGGCAACCTGACAACAGGAAGCTTCACCAGATTTAATTTTTCATCCTCTAAGGATACGTGGGGTGGAGGTGGCGATCTGAACTCTTCACTTTGGTGACTATAAAGGCATCAAACTTATAAGAGATTAGTAACTCAGGTCTTTGTGTTTGTGTCCAGCTGCCCAGGACACAACTTACAGAAAATTTTGAGAGGGTTTATTTTGTCCTGTTTTCTTCTTCTTTGGGCTTGGAAACCTAGAGCTTGCAGTTCTGGAATCAAGGACAGACCAAAACTACTTGTTTAGGGGAAGCTACTCAGTTATATAAAATTTCTACTATTTGCCATTTTCCTTTAAAGATTTAAAGACATTTTCCCCTTTTTTCTTGTTCCTTTGAAGTTGTCTGCTTCACTTCTTGGCTAATCTCTGCTTTTAATAATAATCCATCACTGTTTAGTAGCTTCTTTAAAAGTCATTTTTGACTTAACGTGCCTGTCAACTTCTCTCTGCCTCCCAAATGCCCTTGCTAATCATCTCCAACATCTCTCTATTGGATAATTTCATCCTCTTTAAGGATGCTCTTAATTCTCTTTCATCATCACAGATTGTGAAATAATTTATTAGACTGTGAATACACGATACAAAGTGAATGTGAAGTTCCATACTGAATGAATCACCTTTCTCTCCAGACCCAATCAGTCTCTCTTTTATATTCCAAAAGCTCTTAAACGGGTTTTCACGGACCTTTAAAAAGGTTTAAGGAAGAGTATCAGATTTTCCAATAACTTTTTGAAAGTGTATGTGGAGTAACATTGCTATATTATCGCTTCCGATTTCAAGTGAAAAAAGTGAGATTCAGAGAGGTTAAGACACATGTCACAGTCAAACAGCCAGATTTTAAAACAGCCAGTCAGCTCTCAGTGCTAAACCACTATGTTATACTACCCCGCGATCGAGGCATCTTCCCATTCTGCTTCAGTTTCCTTACTCTCCATGCCAGTCACCAAGTCCCATGGATCTTCATTGGTGAAAAAAGCATTTGACTCTATAGTTTATCCATCATCATGGCTAATTACCTTAATTCAGGCCATTCTCACTGCTCCCCTGAAATTACTAGACTAGGGTATGCCAGTTTTGTACCCTCTCCAGACCATCTTCCAAAATGACTTCAAGTTATCTTTTCAGAAATGCAAATCTCCTTGGCGTATAATATTTTAAAGCAGTCCCTTTTTTCTTTTTTTTTTTCAAAGTAGTCCCTTTTCATTCAGGTTAGCGGTGTGTAAAACCTTTAGCTAAGTGTAGAAACCGAGGACCTTTAGGACTGGCACATTTACACCTCTGCAAGCTTATGCTTTACTGTAAGGTGCCCATTCAATCAATCAATCTCTCTCTCTCTCTCTCTCTCTCTCTCTCTCTCTCCCCCCTACACACACACACACACACACACACACACACACACACACACACACACTCACCGCCTTTGCCTATCCACCCCTACTTTTCAATCGTTAGTGCCCATAAACTGCATTAGGATCCTTGTACCATCCTCCTCTCCCCAGAATTTTCTCTCATGCATCCATTCTGGCTCCTTGGATCAGCAGATGCTCTATCATCACACAGCTAACTTCTGTTAGCCCTTTAATTCTAGACCCAATCTAGATGCCTCACCTGACTCCTCTACCTTGAACCAGGTCAGTTTTAACCCTCTTTTTTGTTTCTCCAGCATCTTACAACAGTTCATTGCATTAGATGTTAACAAAGGGTGGGGCATCCCGAAAACTCTTTGAGAACAGCAATTCTCTTTTATCTCTTAATACGCAGACAGCACAGAGCGCCTGAAACATGGCAGGTACTCAATAAATGAATGGCGAAATATATAAAATCAGGACTAAAAAGTGAATTCAGCTTACCTAATTAATGTAATTGTTTGAACTGAATAACTGAAACACCCAAGTTTTTCTTTGCTTTGAATCTCTCAATCCAACCGACAAATTAAATGTTAAATTCTAATAACCTACATTTCCCATAATAGTGAAAAATCACTTCTGTTCTGAATAAAAATCTTTGCTCTCTTAGATGGTCTGTATCTACACTAATGAAATCCTTATTATTTCGATTCAGTTTTTAATCGTTTCTTCCCCATCATGTTTTCTTGATGGACAAATGATGAGCATTCCTACCCCACACCCAAGTTTTAAAATAGACAAAGGATCCACATGCACAAAAAACACAAGTTGTCAGTTGTCCAGGGCATATTTAAAACAACATTAAATTATACATAATTACGTATTGTATATATTTATATATGTTAAATTATATATATATATTAATTAAATTATCCGTAATTATTTATATTCCACAATCTCCGTGATAAACTTGAGACATCTTACAAGGGAAACACAAGATAAAAGAGTAAGTAAACACATAAAGTAAGGTCCAAGGAAAAGGAGAACACCTCAAATGGCAATCATAAACGTTAACACACAGTCTGATGATAAGCTTTAAATTTCTTTTCGATAAAGGGCAAAATGGGAATGATATTCAGTGATATGAATGCTGTGTTAGGTAAGAAGGAAGCACTGCAGCTTTTCCAGATAATAAAGAAAAAACCAGGTAACTTACGTCATATTAAAGTTTGTCCCCGCCTTTTTTTTTTTTTTCAAACAGGTACTAAGCATAATCTATGTGTTTATCCCTGAGACCTCAGCCAAGGGATGAGGCTCTGATGGTCCAGAGTTTCCCTATCTATAAGAAGACACTTTTCCTATCTATGACACGTACTCCCTGTTACCTAAGACCTATATCATTTTATGTTCCATAAACATTTTAAATTCTGGCATCAACATGGATATGTATTCTAAAATCCAGTTTACTGTGAGCTAGTCAAGTCTCTGAATTACTCCATTATTAGTTTTCATTTATTTTGTCATGTGTGAAGAGTAAAAAAAAGTTGCTTTGGAACATTTATAATCTAACACTGCATAAGGAAGCAAACAGTATCCTGGATTAACATTGTGTCTTTATTTTTAAAAAGGTTTTGAACAGTTGCCTGAAGCAACTGGGAATTAACTGAGGTTTACCTGGTCAGGATAAGTATATTAGTTCACAGCCATTAAGGCAGAGATCCTAATCTTCCCAGTATTTTACCCCATCCCCCACTGGGGCTTCACTGCTTTCAACAACAAGATTTTCACTAGTTCTCGGCGTTTCGTCAGTCTGCTTGGTTCATTGCTCAGGTGTGGAACCACTGAACTCAATTATGACTCCATGCATAGAGTTTTGAAGGATAGCATTACTAAGAGGTTGCTTGTTAGGAAAAATTCAAATGTCTTCTGAAATGTTCTGTATTTTATCTGACTTGCTGTAAAATATCCTTATGTTTAGCAACGAAACGACAGTAAGGATAATAACATGAAGTCAGCCTATCTTGTCCCTTGCTCCACTTTGTGGTAACATAAGCACACGATAATGTATTAATGTTCTGGTACTCGACAGCTGGAATTGCTGAAGCTATGAAATTGAGTCATACCA
This sequence comes from Delphinapterus leucas, assembly GCF_059928025.1. NCBI lineage: Eukaryota > Metazoa > Chordata > Mammalia > Artiodactyla > Monodontidae > Delphinapterus > Delphinapterus leucas. The sequence continues at coordinate 106,711,063 of NC_143135.1, read as the reverse complement.
TGGTTACTGGACTGGAGTTTACTTGTCTAAAGCCAACTGAATCAGAATGAAAGGGAGTTTCTGTCCATGGTTCTGAAAGAAATTAGTCAAATCCCACAGGATTCGATACTGAACAAGTTCAAAGGAAACTCTTATGTGGAATTGTGCATGTATTGTGATGTCTCTAATAAATCAATTACTTTCTGGCAGCAAAACGTCACAGCATTTCAAACTCTGATAATCACCTCCACTTTGCTGAGCTTTAGGCTGTTATAACCCACACAATCTAGCAAGGAACGGCATCAAGCAGAAGGCTGAGCAACAAAGAAACAATAGACTTTAGGCTCATATACTTGACTAGGATTCAGAGAGGCTAAATCCTTCCTCACTCCCCGAATACTAGGGCATATATAGATATAATACCCCATGTCAAGCATAATCTGTGAGGACATCTACTGCTTGGTGTCTTCTTTGGAAAGTCCTTTGGCATTTATAGAGAAAAGTCTCTCAAATATTTATTTGTTTAGCACCGCTGTAAGCATGATCTCTCTTGTTACTTATATAATCTAGTTTTACACCCTTCAAATGACAAGGTGTGACAATATCTTCTACTCACTATATTGCAAAAGGGAAAGAAACTGCCTTCAACTTAAAAGTACTTCATCTCCTATCAAGACGAAAACTCTTCCTGAAACTAATTTTTCTATGTGTGCATTCTTTTTTATCTTTGAAGGATGACTCTATCTCTCTAACTGACCAAAATGCCCCAAACGCATCTTTTACAAATGCCCGCCTTTTATCACCTAGCCCTGTGCACACAGCCCCACCTGAGGTGCATCACCTGACTCCTCTCCCTTTGCGGTGAGAAGCCGTGTGAGTTTCCCAAGGGCTGGTGAGTGAACACGCCTTCTGCACACCACACAGATTCACTTCTGCACACAGTGACATGCAACTGGGGGGGACGATCTCAACGTGCTTTGATGTCAAGCATATGTTAGGACCACACTAAAGGGTAATGGTACAGAAATAAACAAAACACCTGCCTGGCTCTTGTCCGGAGTGAAATGAGGGCAAAGGGAGCACCCTTGAGATGGATAATCCCAAAACAATGTAGGGAGTGCTGCAGTCATGAGAGGAACAAAACTCTTTGAAAGTTCAAGGACGGAGACCCACAGCTTTCTTGAAATGGGGTTGGGTGGGGAGTGGTACTCTAAGAGTGGCTTCTCAGAGAAGGCAGTTAATTTCAGTCTTAGAGAATGGGCTAGTTCGTTTGTTTGTTTCAGGCTGAGAAGGAAGTTGCAGAGAATGGCGGGATCTTAACTAAAGGTTCTCGGTTATGCCTCTCACAACCACTCCCACCTCTCAGTCTCTGCATCTGCATCTCCAGGAAAGTGGAGGAATTACTCTTCATAGCCATAAAGACTATGTTCTGTTATATTCTACGTTTCTACAAACTTGGTTGACTTTACCAAATCTGACGTTCTCATGCTTACGGAGCAGAAGGGCAGGAGACAGGGTGTGGACATACGTGGGCTTAACAGTGTGGGCTAAAAAAGAGAGCAGGGCTGAGAGGGACGTGGTGATCCCTGCAGAGCAGAGAGAAGACTCCAGGCTGAGGTGGGGAGGAAACGTGCCTCCACCCACTCTGTCACTGAGAACCGAGGTCACCGCACACCTTTGCTTAGAAATCTTAACATGTATATATTCTGCACTAAATCATTCTCTAGTACCTGAGCTGGACACTTTCATTACCCACTTTATTTGCAAAGCCGCAGCCTCCTACCTCCCAGGACTGCATGTGGCAGAGCCCCTCCGGCATGCTGCAGGGGAAAGTGCGGGTCCCTGGTCCCCTGGTTCAGAACATCCACGTCAGATAAACGTGAAGTTCTGTTACTCAGAAATATCCATCTAAGGACAAGAGAGGGTTTGATGACCGTGAATTCTGCTCCGCACTCCTCTTCCTGCCTCACAGTCACCTCCCTCTCCAGAGCAACAAGCATGTGAACACAAACAGACATGAGGCTTTTCAAAAAGTAATGAACTCGGAGACACTGGAGCCAAGGCGAGCATGGTTTAAATGCAGGGCTCCAGCAACCCAGAGAGGCCATCAATTATACAGCCCTGCCGTCGAGGAAGCAAAAATAATATTTCAAAGAGTCATTGCCAGAGAGAGAAAGAGAAAGAAGAAAATGCCACAGAAATCACACCATTCAGAGCAAAAAGCAGTTCCAAAAGCTGAGATGAGTCGATAAATCCCGCCAAGGCAGCTCCCTCCACCCAGAGGGAAAAAGGCAGGACATGGCAACTTCCATCCTACCCAGCCCTTCATCCAACACACCTGAGTCCATGATGTCACTCTGTCAGCCTTGTTTTCAGTTACCCCTTGGGGTATGTAGAAAAGCACATTCTTCATTTGTCAATCCATTCCCAAACATTTGTGAGGCCTAACAGTACATATCACGGGATATAAGTACAGGAGTCATTTCTTTGTATTTCACCAGTTCACATCCGTGTTGTAATTTTATTCTTAACAATAACTATTTGAAGTAGGGAAAGGATCACTATTATGTCTATTTAGCAGACGACAGAATCAAGGCCTGGAGAAGTTCAGTGACTTGTCCAAGGTCAGCCAAGGTTAAGTGCCCAGCAAAGGGTCTAGAAAGCAGAAGTCCATCAGGAAACATTTTTTGGTAATAAAGCGTGATGAGACTAAATCATTAAGTATCTGAGTCACGGAGCTGGTCCTCCAGTAGCCAGTGGAGTCCTCTATCCAAGGCCTCTCTCTGTTGAAGGCAATCTATTAAGAGGTAGGTAGGGTCAAAGTAGGTAGGACCAAACCGCTTATCGTCGAACCCCAAAGAACAGAAGACACACTCTTTGGCTAGAGCATTCTGGAATGTTTTTGGTAGATGCTGTCATTGCAGGTGTTGTTCCATGCTTTTAAGAGAGCAGGGATGGAGATGGTCCAACACTTAAGAAAAAGGTTCAGCCCATTTAGGCTGTACTGTGGTTAAAAATAAATGCTTCATCTTACAGAAGGGAGGGGAGTGAGAAGACCAGCAGCGCTGTAGCCAGGGGGCTTCCCTCTTTACTTTCTTGGACACTAGTTACACTCTCTGAGCCTCACTTTCTTCACTTAGAAAATGGGCCTGATAATACTTGCCCTGCTTCATAAGCTGCTGGTGATAGAAGACAGGAAAGACACTTTATTAAGTCGCATGCATACAACTAGAGTCTGAGAAACTGTCCTCTGAGGATCTCAGCATCCCCTCACGGAAAGGAGGAAATGCCGAACCAACTACACACCTCTGGTCGAATTACCAAAATAGCAAAGAGTAGCGGCGGCAATCATAATGCTTATTCACGTCGGTGTAAACCAGCGTTGTGGTTTAAAAATACAAAGAAAACGAACAGCGATAGGAAAAAGCACAGTATTTGGAGTAGTCAGAACAGAAGTCCCAAACCCCACCTCCTCTGTGCTCAGGAACAGTCATAAAACAGATTACTTAACCTCTGACTCCATGGTCATAAAAGGGTAATGATGAAGAGATTGAACTCAAAGCTTCTACTGAAGTTTAAATTAGAAATGTGCATATAGGAGATAACACAGAAGCTGGAAAATATGTGGAGCAATTATAATAATCATTTGTAGTATTACAGGTTATCTCACTCTTGGCACATTTTCTGCGTAAGGACGGGTGGACTGACGGGGAGTTATTTCCCTCTCTTCTAGATAACCTGGGAGATGTTTAGACACAGAGAGTTACAGGAGGACATGTGAGGGGCATGACTTTTTATACCAGTCCTTTGGTATTACAATTGATCTTGCCTGGTTTCCTCCTCCTCCACTGATCTGTTCAGAATGCTCCTGACACAAATGCAATCAAATTCGCCAATCAAACATGGCAAACGCAATCGAAACAAAGGGCACAAGTGGTGCTATTTCCAGCACAAATGATCAGTTCCTGAGTTTCTGACAGCTTCAGATGGAAAAATCAAAATAACTTGAGACAGAAATAGCCCAAAGACCCTGGGCCCCCAACCCATTTGCAATAGTCCTATGGGACCTGGAGCCCTCCATGATGCACAAATACAGGATTACACATCTTGTGAGGCTGCGTGCTCGGGGGACCTGGGAATTAGCTGGCCTTTCCAATACTGTCTCTGATTTTTTTTTAAAGTAGATTTTAATAGTCTCATTCCTCTGTAAGGCCAAAACATATCTGTATCACCCAACCAAACTTAGGGTGATTTCTAGCCAATGAACAGATTTTCCCCAAGTCCTGTTTTTTTTGTAGAGAAGCCTTGTGTTCTCTGAACACATTTTCTGACTGTGTCTCAGCCAGAGTGCTGAGAAAAGGGAGTAAAGTAGATGAGAGGAACCAGGGGGAGGCAGACACAGTTCGTGCAAACCACCCGTGGTTTTTAACGTGTAGACATTACAAAACATCTCTTTATGAAAGCTGACAACTGCTACCCCTTCACCCATACCAAGTTCTGCAAGAGCAGAACCCTAAATAGACACATACCCTATTATCTCTCCCCTCTCCCCAGCCTTCGGTGATTGGAATAAGTGTGGTCACCTGACTCAAACGAAGACCATCTGACTTGAGATCCTGCTAATCTGAACTTGAGGCACCAAAACCAAGTCACTTGGCTGAGCTCTGTCAGCTGTGTGGATGTGCACAGAGGCAGGCCAGGGCCGCATGTGAAATGAAGTTAGGGGGACCAGAGAAACCCTAAGGAAAACATTCAAGAGGTCATAGGAGAATCGAGGAAAGAAGCAAACATAAGGAGACTACAGCCCCCATAGAGAGCGAAGAGGATCCCAGGCCCTCCTTAGAGGGTTTGCTGTTCCTCCTGTTTCCACAGCACCTGCCCATCTTTCCAATAAACCCTCTTCTACTATTTGAGTGAATTCCTGCAATCCAACTGGAGTTTTTAACCATGGCACAGAGTGGGCTGGGAGAAACTGTCAGTGAGGGAAGCAAACAGACAATAGAGGCAGAGGCATGAAAGGATATTATCCTTTATTAAGGGGTCAGCAACAGGACAGGCGGGGACTGGATGAAGGTCAGAGGGTGTGTTTGGTCTCCGTGAGCTGGGCTGCCCCGGGAGAAAGTTAGTGAACATCTAAAGAGAGAAGTAGAGGCACTAGAATCTCTCACAAGATGAATGATGAGGAATTAGAGATTCATTCAACAACCCACATTTACTGAGAACAGTATCTGACATTCAGTGGATGATACTTGAGCCCCAAAGAGTTACATCTTTTGGGTAAAGAGATAATTAGAATATAATGAGGTAAGTACAAGGAGAAACCTATGCAATGCTTGAACTACCACTTAGGGGAGAAGGGGAAACTTAAGGAACGTTAACAGGCATCGTCAAATATTACAATTTCCAGCATGAGGTCAGGACCATTTAGGGCTCATTTTCCTACTTCCAGCACTCAGGACAGTGGCTGACACATAGCAGGAGTTTAACAAGTATTCGTCAAATTGAATTTTAAAAAATACTGAATGCTTCCTAATATTAGGCATTTCACCTAGTTTTAATCCCCCCTCACAATAAACTGATGAATGGTTATACTCAGGCCATTATAAATGAGAAAACCAGAACTCAGAGAGATTAAGTATCAGACTGAAACATACACAACTGCTAATATTCAGCCATTTTGATCTATAACTTATGGAAATTTACATGGGTAGTAAGATTCAAAATTCGCATCTCTCTATTCAAAGCCAAGCACTTTTTATCACTGCAAAGGATTCAACTTATTCTATGTAGTTCTAGGAGAATAACCAATAGGCAGACATTAGAAGGAGGCACATTTTTGGCTTAATATTAAGAAAAAAAAGTTAGAGCTCTTCTAAAGGAAATAGGACCTACATGACTAGATGGTTCCCCATCATGGACAGTCTTCAAATGAGTGGTAGTTTCTATCTACTACCCACCTACCTACCTCCTATTATGGAGAGACTCAGGTTTGGGGAAAGGAATTGTGGGAAGATACAGGGCCTGGGGTTTCTACGTGTGTTAAGAGCACGTCCTTTATTCTTTGGGGATATGAGGGAGGTTGGGGAAAATGAAGCAGACAGTGTCTTCTACCTTGACCTTCATGTATTTTCAGTGAAATATTCCCCAAGAATCTTTTTCAGTTGCACATGATGTGGGCACACAGGCTTAGTCAGCCCTTGGCCCTCAGCATCTAAAGGTTAACATTCGGCAGGTGTCAGGGGCCAGCCTGGGTGGTTGTCTCCCTCTCTGTCCCAGAGTGAGACAGTCCTCACCCTTCTCCTAAACCCCAGCCTTTTACCAGAGGCTCTGACAGTTCCTGGCATAACTTCCTAACACCAGAATTCTGAAGATGTAGGACCTAGTAGGGCACAGAGAGAAAGATGGGATGAGCTGAAGTCCAGGCAGGAGATGGTCACAGCTCTCTGCAAACCTCCAGAGAGACACTGACATGCTCCAGTCCTGCCAGGGAAACTCCCATCAATATTTACTTCCAGTTATTCTCCTGTTTGTCTGTCAGTGTTGAAGGCAAAGACATGATGCTCCCTCTGTGTCTCATCTCCAGGCTCAGGCCAGTGGCAATGCCAGTCCAGGAGGCTATTCTCAGGATGGGGAATTAAACATGGAGATCGCCCTAGCTAACACAGCTGGCTGGAGACGTCTACATCCCTCAGAAAGTGTTTTATAAAGTGTGTGATGGCTCCATCCTACAATGGACTGACGTAGTTAACCACTCAGCCACTGGCCCTTAGAAAGAAAAGAAAGGAAGATGAAATGAGAATGAACCAGAGGTCCAAAATAAGTGAAAAGCCAAAGGATTGCGTGATTAGAACGGATGACTCAAATCCTAGGAATAACAGAGACCAAAACAAAAGGAGGTGAATGGATAATGGATTAGATAGATAATGTCTGAAGAGCTCTGATGTCTGATTCCAAAATCAATTCAGCACACCAGTCATCTGCTCAGTAGTTCTGGTGGTGTGACTCCAAAAGACCTTCCTGGTACAACCACCTGAATCCCAAGGGGGCCAGGCTTCCGGGTCTGGTATGAGTATAAAGCCAAGATCTGCTTTACACAAGCTCAGTCTTTTTTATCCTGCCCTGGGAAGCGAGCTACTCTCAAGTGTGGGCTCCTCCCCTTCCTGCAGACAGATTTCTCTCAGGCCTTGGGTTGACTTAAAGATTCCCCAGGAGATCTGGCTTGAAAATCAGTTCCAAAAGCCAAAAAAAGCTGAGGAGAGCCAGATTAAAGTATCAGCCCAGAATTTATGCTCTAGACTTAAGGTTTAATAATGCAACAGAAAATCAATATTTAATAAAGCAAATGATGGAGAAAAACACTGCCCAGGAGATGAGGCTGCTGCACTGTTTTCAAATGTCTCGGTCCCAGAGGAGGTTGGTTTGGCAGAATGCATTGGAGGTGAGGTTGACAAGAGAGGCCGGCATGCAGACAATCGCAGGTCCCACTGATTCCTATTCTGTTATCTCTGGGCGAGCTAGCCATTTTTATTAAAGGACTAACATAGAACGACGATGAGAGTGCTATAAGATACCCAGCAGAGTAGGGACAGACGGACCAAGCCAGCCTTCAATCAGCAGCCCAGGACTGTCCAGACCCAGGCAAGAGGGCCTCCTAAATTCACAGTCTGTTTGGAGAAAGGGGAGGGTGAGGATGGGCCTAGATTTGTACCTCTTTAGATGGACTCCAGAGAGGGAACAAAAGATGAGTCGTTCCAGCCAAACTCATCGTAAAATCAGCAGTAGGGTGGAATGTGCTTACTCAGCACAAGCAATGTCGTCAACCGTGGCTTGCACTTAGTAGGGATACAGATTGCCACTGAGTGATTCATGTATCTGGAGAAGACGGGGCCAAGGAATGCAAAGTTTCTTGGGTGCTCTCTGATTACAATGTGGATTGTGTGGTGTTTCTGAGCTGCAGGAAAACTTAACTGAATTAGGTCTCTAGGCTGCCTCCTTTGTAGCAAATTAAATATTTCTGGTTAGTCGTTTTTCACTGGAAATTATTCTTCCCTTTGGGGGCAAAACACGCTTCATCCTGTTTATTTCTCATTGACCTAGACATGTGAGTCATAGTTCATTTCATATTCTTACTTGGCTAGAAGGAAATACAGTTGTTAGATAGCCAACAACCTTTGGTGAGGAGAGAAGGCTATACACATCCACCCTGAACAAGCTCATTGTGTCTCCTGTTACTGAAACTATGCATGGCCACCATGTATAATGCAATAAATTCTTTGAGTTACTGTGTCTTCCATTCATCTAGGGCTCCCAGTGTAGCTGGGAAGAAGTACAGACAACTCAAGCCAATATGTTGTTCATAACTTAAGAAGACTCAGGCTAGGTATGTGCCAGCCACTGCCTGAATAGGAATGAACTCATTTGTAATGGACAGACTAGCTACTCCCATTTGTTCTCTAAAAACACAGAGCGGAGACAGCACAGTGTATTGCTCTTCGTTAATTAGGAAACTTCTTCAGAAATCCTGAATGCAACTGTAAATATTTGCTTCAGACGAAAACAAGTCAATATGAAAGGAGGAGAAGATGTGAGGAACGCAAAGCCCAAACAGTAAGGAATGAGGTCGGTCTTGCTTATCCTTGTACACGCCAGCCATAGAGGTGGGATGTATTGGGTTGGCCAAAATGTTCGTTTGGGTTTTTTCGTGAATTTTTACTGAATGAATGAATGAGTAAAATTTGTTGAAAAAGGAGCCTGCTGTGTGGGGAGTTGAGAGAGAGAAGGTCAAATCCAATAGCATGGTTTGGGAGATGTCCAGGAAGAAACCACAGCTCAGCCATTGGTTTATCCTGTGAATTTCTCATCACATCACAGACATTCTATAAATAGAAGACAATGGCCCTCTCATATCTCTCACAAGTAAAGAGCTATGAGGCTGAGGTAGCAGGCAGGTTTCAGAAAGTAGCCTTAATGCGAAAAATGATGGCCAAGGACACAGAGACTCTCACCCTATTCCTCTTGTTTGGGCTTCACTTCCTTCCAAGACTGACAAATTTTGTGTCTGCATAAGTCTCTAAACATAAGTTTAGAGTTCTGAAATTCTCAGTTCCAAATAAGTGTCGTGATCAATTCCTATCCAGTCCTAGACTACCCTGGAGGAGATTTCTGCCGCAGTCTGATAACTAACGCAGTCTTATTTAGCATGAGTGGAAAAAGAGGGCTGAATCATTGCAAAACTGACATTATAGGTCTAGCAAACGGGTCTTGGAACTCCAGAGATTCAAAAAGATGAAAAAAAAAAAAAAAAAACCTAGGTCATGTTTTCCAGAATACATTACAGGGAACTCTGGGGAGAGTGAGAAGAAAAGCTGCATGACTGTGTCTAGACTCCAACAAGCAGGATACAGCAGCAAAAGACAGGGAGAACTTGGGCCATAAAGGGCTTTAGGTGAAAGTTTTCAACACTGAAAGTAATCGATATATCTACTAAATAGCTCAGGGGCTGCTACCAGAGCAGCTGTAATAATAATTTTATTTATAAAATTCTCGCTTCTCCAGAGATGCCCAGGGCACTGCACAATAGCACTAAATAAATTAAATTAAAGCATGAAATATTATGAAAATGCAATGAAATCAACATTGCTGAGGAAACAGGGAAACCCCACAAAATAAAAGAAAAAGGACTCTTCTCTGCAAGAAGCAGCACTTAGCAAAAGGATGATTCTGAGAAAGTACAGCAAAAGCTCAGCCTCCCGAGGAGGGGGTAAACCACCCACGGGCATCCTTTCAACAACAGATAAGGGTTCAAACCCCATCTTCCATGTGAAAGCTTTATGATCTCCAGCAAGATTGTAAGACTTTTTAGCCTTGGTTTCCTCATCTACAAGGTATAGATATCGTATTCTCACCTACTGCCTATGACTATCGTGGGATTTAAGGGAGATTTTGTAAGTGCTAAGCCTGGTACCCATGATCTAGTAAGAACCTAATAAATGTTTCTATTATTATTACTGTGACCACTGGACAGAGGATGTATAGTAGAGGACAGAGGTTGTATATAAGGCAATCGGTTAGGTAAAATGAGATAAGATCCTGAACCAAGGCAGTGACAGTAAAGATGGGGAGATATGAACAAGGGGTATCTATAGGATCGGGTGATTGACTGAATTAGGAGTGCTATAGGAAGGAAAGAATCAAGGACAACCTCTAGTTCTCTGTCCTTGGCAATGAGGATATAGTGTTTCCATTCTTCAAGGTCGCTAATACACAAGGTAGAGAATTTGGGGTGGTGAGGACAGTGGGGTGAGATGATTTGTTCAATGTTGGACACATCACAGAACTTCTCAGAGGTGAATCCAACAGGCTCTTGAAGATACAGTCTTGCTGGCATTGAATACAAAGATGTGATTGGTTGTCATTAGTGAAAGCCCAGTAGTTGAAGTCATGGGCTCGGGCAAGTCATCGGATATGATGTAGCCCAGGTGAAAAGAATGGAAGAGTAAAGGTGTGGACACCAACAGGTGAGAAAAAGCTGAGAGTAAAACAGCCATATAGGAAGGGACCAATGGGGGAATGGGAGACTTGGGAGGAACAGCATTTCATCAGCTAAGGGACAAGAGGAAACACCATTCTACCATGACTTCTCTGTTAAATAGAATTGAGAAAAAATAATGAAAAAAGTCATGCCTCCTGAGAGTAACAATTCCATAGAGAACAGGCCTAGTTAGTCTGTAAGGTAAGTGCTAATGCTATTCCCCAGTATCAGCATTGCAAATGCCTTTACTTCTACTCTGGTGATGACATTGAGAAGAACCAGGGGAGACAGAACAGCAGCCCCACTTGTGGTAACATGCTAGGGGCAACATGGCGACACTAGATCTGAATGCTAGGCCCACCTCAGCCAACAGGTGGCCAGACATGCCATCGGTAAGCACTCAGCAAGGGCCTGCAGGTGATGTCAACTTGCTCAACTTCTTTTTCTGATTTTTTTATTGAAGTACAGTTGATTTACAATATTGTGTTAATTGCAGATGTACAGCAAAGTGACTCAGTTATACATATATATATTTTTTTCAGATTACTGTCCATTATATGTGATAACAAGATACTGAATATAGTTCCCTGTGCTATACAGTAAATCCTTGTTGTTTATCTATCTATATATAGTAGTCTGTATCTGTTAATCCCATACTCCTAATTTATCTCTCCCCACCTTCCCCTTTTGGTAACCACAAGTTTGTTTTCTATGTCTGTGAGTCTGTTTTCTATTTTGTAGACAGATTTATTTTTATTATTTTTTAGATTCCACATGTAAGTGATACCATATGGTATTTGTCTTTCTCTGACTTACTTCACTCAGTATGATAATCTCTAGGTCCATCCATGTTGCTGCAAATGACAATATTTCATTCTTTTTTATAGCTGAGTAATATTCCACTGTATGTATACACCACACTTTCTTTATCCATTCATCTGTTGATGGACACTTAGGTTGCTTCCATGTCGTGGCTATTGTAAATAGCGCTCCTATGAACATTGGGGTGCATGTATCTTTTCAAATTAAAGTTTTCATCTCTTCTTGATAAATGCCCAGGAGTGGGATTGCTGGATCATATGGTAACTCTATTTTTAGGTTTTTAGGGAACCTCCATACTGTTCTCCACAATGGTTGTGCCAATTTAAATTCCTACCAACAGTGTAAGAGGGTTCCTTTTTCTCTACATCCTCTCCAGCATTTCTTATTTGTAGATATTTTGGCGACGGCCATTCTGACTGGTGTGAAGTGATACCTTATTATAGTCTGATTTGCATTTCTCTAATAATTAGTGATGTTGAGCATCTTTTCATGTGCCTGTTGGCCATCTGTATGTCTTTGGGAAAATGTCTATTTAGGTCTTCTGTCCATTTTTTGACTGGGTTCAAGGTACAGTTTAAGAACACATGCCATCCTCAGTGATTTTACAGTCTAATAAACATTTTTTACTTACGCACTATTTTTCTCTAATTTAAAGTTAAGACTACTTTGAGAATGGCTAGCAAGACTGATGTTTAATGAAGGGTACTTTCCATACGATGAAATAATTACCATATGCTGGGCAGGATTATGAAACCTTTAGGTGGTATCATGTCACATTATCACCTCACAACAACTCGCTATGACAGGCCTTATTACTATGCCCGTTTTGCAGAAGAGACAAACCCAAAGCACAGACAACTGAAGCCCAAGGTCACAGCTACTATCCTAACCCAATCATGTGTCAGGGCAAATTCTTACCCATCATGTCTACTGTGTTCTCTCACACACATAAGGAGGGATTTGTCTTTCATCAGGGGCAAGGGAAAGACTGGATGAGAGGCAGCAGGACTGGGATTGGTCCTCATAACTTCCTGTAACCTGTGTGACCTTGGACAAGCCAGTTAACCTCTTAAGTTTCATGTTTTCCCATCTGTATTATTAGAACAGTGGTTCTCAACATGGGTGAAATATACAAGCACCCAGGGTGTTTTACAAAAAATAAGGATGCCATGACTTTATCCCCAGTAAACTGAATCAGATCTCTGGGAGCGGGGAGGCTTTCAACACTGCTGCTGCTTGGCAATACCCACAAGTAACAGCGATATGCAACAGAGTTGAGAACCACTGGCTAGGTGGCCTTCAAGGTGCTTCTAGTTCTGTAATGGTCTGAGCCTGTGGTCCATGCTCATGGGGCCCATTCCCACCTGGGAATCAGACTCCTCTGAGTCAGATTACCCTGAGTCTTTGCTCACGAAAGGGCGCACGGTGCCTGAGGTTGAGCTGTGGAGTCAGAATGCCTGAGCTCAGATTCTGGCTCTGCTGCCTCCCAATGTGGAACGCTACCCAGGCTAGCAAGCACCTGTTTCTCATCTCTAAAGTGAGGGTAAAACAGCATCTGTTGCACTGGGTTGTTTTGAGCGTTAAACAAGATAATATACGTAAAGGGCTTCCTGGCTGCCATGTAGTAAGGGTTCAATAACGTACAGCTGTAAATATCACAATCAACGCTTGATGAAAGCCTGGGCGCCCTGTTCTCCTCCAGCTGCCGCTAACAGTGAGATTACATGAGAAGCCATGCTTACAACCTCCCAACATCAGCACATCTATGGACACACTGTACCCCAGTAAAGCACCCCAGCCTGGGGCCTCTGAGAAGACCCCTCCACCCCAGAGGGGTCCAGGGAAGACCCTGGAACTCAGCTTAGATGTTTGCACTGTGGCCACTGCCCCACTGCAGGAAACCCCTCTTTCCTGCTGCTCTTGCCTGTGGCCAGGCCAGGCCTGATAACAGGCGGTGCCTCTCTGCAGAGAAGGGGCCAGGCGGCCGGTGGAGCATGTTTCTGACAATTGGTACTTTCACTTGTCATTCTCTTGAGTGGATCAGTGCAGAGTCAGGTGGAGTAAAAGCAGCAGCCTTTCAGAATGGTCCCTCTTCCAAAGTCATCCTGGGAGTTCCCAGCCCCAGGGTTGAGCCCTCCTTCCCTCTGTGGTCCTTCACATTCGCTGTGGCTAATAAACATGACAAACCCAATACACCATGATCAGCTGCGAGTTCCTTCTGCCTCATACACAGATGTGACCCCCTCTCCAACACACACAACTACATTAGGGACAAAGGACAGAGACACACGATGTTTGAAGCTCAACAAAGAAACTTTAAATGCACCATCTTCCCTCCCTGGGCTGTGCAGGGAGAGAATTTCAAGTGAGACTGAATGCGAACTCCCCAGGGGAAGTGATACAGTGTGAATGACATGCAGCTCAATTTCAAGATGTGCTTATTAAGCAAAATGAAAATACATAAATAAAAGGTGCACTTGATTATCTTATTCTCTGCACAAAAGCCATGTGAGCTCTTGGTGTTGGAGGGAAATCCATGGATGCCACTTACAGGAGAAAATGTCCTAGTGGACAGGTCAGAGGACAGAGGCGGCCTGTCCGAGGAGCCAGAGCAGGTGGTCGGCTGGGGGGTATGGGGCTGTGGACTGGAACGAAAAGACCATGGGCACCACTGAGGGATGCCAGAGGAGAAGGGGCCAGGAAGGAGGAGAGAGGGAAGAGGGACAGAAAGGAAACATAGGGGAGCAAGGAGATTCAGACAAACCTGAGAACAAAGAGCCCATGAGCACAAGGGGGCACAGGACGGAGACCAGAAGGTCCAAGTGAAGATGGTGTGGAAATGAAAAAAGATGAAACGCTGCAAGAGGCAGAAGGTGGCAATGAAACAGAAGTTGCTGGTAAGATCAAACGAAAAACAGCCTCAGAGAGACAGATGGGAGACGGCAAGATGATCCCAGGAAGGACAGATTGTACATCTCACCTCTACACCAACCCCACTGATCTTCCACACGGGAACTCACTGCAGCCAAGTCGGAGCATCAGTCAACGTTTACACCCGCTCAAGGCTAGGATACAGGCTATGCACTGGATTTGACATGGCCTCTGCTTCCCGGCAGCTCTGGGAGCCCAGGAGAAGGAATGGGAGAAGGCTGATGACCCAGGCAAGGCCTCCTTGCCTTCACTTGGCTCTCAGGAGCCCTCTCGGCAAAACAGAAACCCTGTGAGAAATCTTCCTGAATAGGGTCCTTTCTCCTCTCATTTGGGTTTTTTTTGCCCTTGAGAAAAATTCCAAACTCTGTAGCCAGCTTCCGGGACCTCGTGGGACCTGGCTGGAGCTCATCTGTCCGGTCTCACCTGCCACCCTCTCTCCCCTCCTCTCAGAGCCTGCCTGAGGGATGTTTATGGGTTTCCTGAATTGGCCGCATTCCCGTCCATCTCCTGGCCTTGGCATACGCTGTCACCTGTCTGGGCCCACCCACCTGCCCCGCTTCACCTGGCTAACCCTATTCAGAGCTTCACTAAGGTGAAGCTTGCCTTTGGGGGTCCCCTGGGGTTCTTGGAGGTAATGGTCTCTCCGGGGCACTGCCACAGCCCCCGGTCCCTGCCCCGACCCTCTCCCTATACTACAATGAACCCTTCACTTCTCTTGTCACCCGCTAGCAATATTCTTGTCTTTGGGGACAAGTACCTGGTCTTTGTGCTCTACCCCAGAGTCTAGCATAATGCATGGCTCATAGGAGGAACTCAATGAATATCTGAATAGCGAATGCTTGAAGGAAGGACAAGTTTATGTTATAAGTGTTTCTTTCTTCACCCGGGGCCTGGGCCAAAGGTGGGGCAGGAGATACTGTGTGTCAGAGGGGGGCAGGGATGCTAACGACCCTGTCTCAGCTCACCTTCTGTGGTGCTGCCGGTGGGCTGCCTGCTCTTCTGAGTGCTACGGGCCGCCCTGGCCTCCATTTCCAGTGTCATCGGCTACCACCAGTAGAGCTAAGCTTCCTCTCAATCTATGCAGGATTTTTACTGTGAAAAATGCACTTGTCATCTCTATTAGCCTGAGTTGTCCAAAGAAACAGAACTAATAGGGGAGAGAGACAGATACACAGATATACTATTTTATATTGAATAGTAATTGTCTCACACAATTACGGAGGCCAGACCCGTGATCTGCTGTCTACAAGCTGGAGAAACAGAAAAGCCAGTTGTGTAATTCTGTCCTAGTCTGAAGGTAAGAGAACTGGAAGCTCCAGTGTCTGAGGTCAGAGAAGACGGGCATGCCAGTTCAAGCACAGAGAGCAAATTTGCCCTTCCTCTGCCTTTTGGTTCTATTCAGGCCTCCAACAGATTGGCCGCTGCCCGCCTGCGTTGGTGAAAGAGATCTTCTGTACTCAGTCTATTGATTCTCATGTCAATGTCTTCTGGAAACACCCTCACAGACACACCCAGAAATCATGTTTTCCCAGCTTCCTGGGCATCCCTTACTCCAGACGAGGTGACACATAAAATTAACCATCACAAGTCCACCCCTTGTTAACTTGGTACCAATACACAGCTCCTTAAAACATACTTAATCTCCAAATAAAGACAATAATAAGGTCCTAATTCCACCTAGTCTGATACAACTAACCTGCCCTAATCCCTTCCCCAGAAGAGGAGGTAGAGTCCTTGAGTGATGTTTACTCTTCTCCTGACATCCTGTAACTTAAATACTGTGACATAAAATTAACAACACAAATACTGACATAAAGTCAATACATGTTACATTATGTGATAAGAGAATGAGAGAAGAGAGACAACAGAAACAGTCGCTTAATGTATGTACATAGACACACACAAACACATTCATAATAAAATAGAGGGAACTATTTGAAATACTCATGACAATTAGAGTCCTCATTTCTGTAACTGGTCACAAGCTTGTGGCTAGTATTTACAGCTATTTTCTTCCACTAACTACCCTGCATTCTCTTTGCCTTTAGCAAGCACCTCAGCTAGTCGTGGTTCTTTCCCTGGTGGTGTGACCCGAACCTTCATCCCTGAAGGGCCTGGGCCATTCGTCCTCCTGCCTGGATGGGGTTGTTATATTTCCCATCGGCCTCGGTCACAGGCATGGTGAAGCCCTAAGGAGTCCCAGCCAACATTATCGCTCTCTCCTTTGCCTGTTGATTTAGAGGCCAGAGGAGGCCAGAGGAGGCCAGAGGAGGCCAGAGGAGCCCAGAGCGGCCAGGCGGGCCTCTTAACTTCCAGTTCCACGGAATCATTGCTGTCTCCTTATGGAAGCTTCCCTCCCCCTGGAACTAAGGTCTCTAGACCAGAAGAGTAGAAGGTCAGGAGAACAGGAAGCAAAACTTCTACTAGTGGGTCCCTAGGGGCACCCCCTTCCCTTTCCGCCCTCGATTCCTGGCCCTGTGAGCCCTGGCTCTGGAAAAACAGCCCCTGGAGCTGCAGCAGAGGGCTGAACATGCATTCACTGCCCGCCCACAGGGAGGAGAGGGGCTGTAGACGGGTCGGTGTATGACCACAGCAATGAGGGCGGAACCTAGTAACTCTTCAGAAGCCATTCTAAAACCAAGTAGGGGACACGGGAAAGTCTGTGCTGATTCACTTAGCTGGGCAGCTCTTCTTTATGTCTGTTTCCCATTTTTCATCTGGACAACAAACAGCAACAAGCTCAGGGAGAGGAAAGCCACACTGCAATCAGAAACGTGGCACAAGCCTGCTCCCCTGACGGACGCCTCTCCCGCTAACAAGCACAGACATAAGCTAGCATTTTACATAAATATGCTCTCAATTGCACTTTCAGTTGCCTCTTGCCCTGAGCTCCTCTGGGCCCAGATCTGTAATTCCCAAACCCACCCGCATAAGGTCCCTACTCATACCTCCCCCTGGGTGATTCAATTGGTCTGGGCGGTCATCAACATCCTTTTTCTTCTTCTCTCCATTTTTTTTTTTTTTTTTTAATTTTAGAAAGTGCCTCATGAGATTCAGAGGCTGACAACAGACATGGATGGTCTCATGCACAGTTATGGTATCTCATGTTTTGGGATTATCTGAACCTACTACTCTTCGTATTTCCAAACATCTCCTGTGTGAGAGGCCTTCCTGGTGCTTGATTCCACCTTATCCTGTCTTATTTTAACCATTACCGTTTCCTCCTGGCCTGTTGTAAATCTTACCTCCACTGGGTGATCTGGTTTTATTTCAATAATCCAAAAGCCATACTCTCAGATTTCCAAACCGAAACAAAGCCTGGCACACTCTTTTCCCTTTATTTGTAAACATATAAACCTGAAACTTTTACGAAGATGTAAACATTAACCTCATTTTACTTCCAACCTTAACACATGGAGGAGAACACATGTTTCTTGGGAAAAGGACCATCTGGGAAACCTGGGACCAGCCCACTCTTACTTGTGTGCACAAACTTCTGTCCTCAGTCAGATGCCCTAAAGTTCTACACGTGTAGCTGCTCAACAAGAGAGGGGGTCTCGGGCTTCCCTGGTGGCGCAGTGGTTGAGAGTCCGCCTGCCGACGCAGGGGGCACGGGTTCGTGCCCCGGTCCGGGAAGATCCCACGTGCCGCGGAACGGCTGGGCCCGTGAGCCACGGCCGCTGAGCCTGCGCGTCCGGAGCCTGTGCTCCACAAAGGGAGAGGCCACGGCAGTGAGAGGCCCGCGTACCGCAAAAAAAAAAAAAAAAGAGAGACGGGGTCTCTCCAGACCAGGAACGAAGGATAACACGGTATAGACCACATTCTCTCTCTGCATCCCTGCCTCAGAAACCACCCCTCCAGGGCATCCTCCATTCTGATGCCAAAGGTCCTTCTAAAACATAAGTCCTGTCGTTTTCTTGCCTAAAACCTTCCTAAAATTCACCATCCCTTCCAAGATGAAATCTGGACTTGGTGGGCTGGCAGAGAGCTGGTCCTCTCCCTCCTCTGGGCCGTGGGCATCCCTCACAGCCTGTGCTTTCCATCCAGCCGCTGGATGGAGTGACCCGTTCGGAGGTCTCTCAAGCCCTTCCCTCTGAGTGTGGTTCCTTCAGCCTGGGGCACTAGCCCTCGTCTTTCACTTGATAAGAAAATCCACCCTGTAGGACTTCTGGGAAGATGGCGGAAGAGTAAGACGGGGAGATCACCTTCCTCCCCACAGATACACCAGAAATACATCTACACGTGGAACAACTCCTACACAACACCTACTGAACGCTGGCAGAAGACCTCAGACCTCCCAAAAGGCAAGAAACCCCCCGCATACCTGGGTAGGGCAAAAGAAAAAAGAAACAACAGAGACAAAAGAATAGGGACGGGACCCGCACCAGTGGGAGGGAGCTGTGAAGGAGGAAAGTTTCCACACAGTAGGAAGCCCCTTCGCGGGCAGAGACTGCGGGAGGCGGAGGCGGGGGAGCTTCGGGGCCGCGGAGGAGAGCACAGCAACGGGGCGCACAGAGGATCAAGGCCGACCAGCACTCACCAGCCCGAGAGGCTTGTCTGCTCACCCGCCGGGGCGGGCGGGGCTGGGAGCTGAGGCTCGGGTTTCGGTCGGAGCGCAGGGAGAGGACTGGGGTTGGCGGCGTGAACACAGCCTGCAGGGGTTAGTGCACCACGGCTGGCCGGGAGGGAGTCCAGGGAAAAGTCAGGAGCTGCTGAAGAGACAGGAGACTTTTTCTTACCTCTTTGTTTCCTGGTGCGCGAGGAGAGGGGATTCAGAGCGCTGCTTAAAGGAGCTCCAGGGACGGGCGCGAGGCGCGGCTGAAAGCGCGGACCCCAGAGACGGGCATGAGACGCTAAGGCTGCTGCTGCCGCCACCAAGAAGCCTGTGTGCGAGCACAGGTCACTCTCCACACGCCCCTCCCGGGGAGCCTGTGCAGCCCGCCACTGCCAGGGTCCCGGGATCCAGGGACAACTTCCGCAGGAGAACGCACGGCGTGCCTCAGGCTCGTGCAACGTCACGCCGGCCTCTGCCGCAACGTCACGCCGCCTCTGACGCCGCAGGCCCGCCCCGCACTCCGTGCCCCTCCCTCCCCCCCCCCCGCCCCCGGCCTGAGTGAGCCAGAACCCGCGAATCAGCGGCTCCTTTAACCCCGTCCTGTCTGAGCAAAGAACAGACGCCCTCCTGCGACCTACACGCAGAGGCGGGGCCAAATCCAAAGCTCAACCCCGGCAGCTCTGCGAACAAAGAAGAGAAAGGGAAATCTCTCCCAGCAGCCTCAGGAGCAGCGGATTAAAGCTACACAATCAACTTGATGCACCTGCACCTGTGGAATACCTGAATAGATAACGGATCATCCCAAATTGAGGAGGTGGACTTTGAAAGCAAGATTTATGATTTTTTCCCCTTTTCTTTTTGTGAGTGTGTATGTGTATGCTTCTGTGTGAGGTTTTGTCTGTATAGCTTTGCTTCCACCATTTGTCCCAGGGTTCTATCCATCCGTGTTTTTGTTTTTTTCCTCTTAATAATTATTTTTTTACTTTAATAACTTTATTATATTTTATCTTACTTTACTTTATCTTCTTTCTTTCTTTTTTTCCTTCCTTCCCTCCTTCCTTCCCTCCTTCACTCCTTCTTCCATCCCTCCCCCCTTTCTTTCTTTCTTTCTTTCTTTCTACTTCTACTAATTCTTTCTTTCTACTTTTTCTCCCTTTTATTCTGAGCCGTGTGGATGAAAGGCTCTTGGTGCTGCAGCCAGGAGTCAGTGCTGTGCCTCTGAGGTGGGAGAGCCAACTTCAGGACACTGGTCCACAAGAGACCTCCCAGCTACACATAATATCAAACGGCAAAAATCTCCCAGAGATCTCCATCTCAACACCAGCACCCAGCTTCACTCAACGACCAGCAAGCTACAGTGCTGGACATCCTATGCCAAACAACTAGCAAGACAGGAACACAACCCCACCCATTAGCAGAGAGGCTGCCTAAAATCATAATAAGTCCACAGACACCCAAAAACACACCACCAGACGTGGACCTGCCCACCAGAAAGACAAGATCCAGCCTCATCCACCAGAACACAGGCACTAGTCCCCTCCACCAGGAAGCCTACACAAACCACTGAACCAACCTTAGCCACTGGGGACAGACACCAAAAACAACAGGAAGTATGAACCTGCAGCCTGCAAAAAGGAGACCCCAAACACAGTAAGATAAGGAAAATGAGAAGACAGAAAAACACACAGCAGATGAAGGAGCAAGATAAAAACCCACCAGACCTAACAAATGAAGAGGAAACAGGCAGTCTACCTGAAAAAGAATTCAGAATAATGACAGTAAAGATGATCCAAAATCTTGGAAATAGAATAGACAAAATGCAAGAAACATTTAACAAGGATCTAGGAGAACTAAAGATGAAACAAACAATGATGAACAACACAATAAATGAAATGAAAAATACTCTAGATGGCATCAATAGCAGAATAACTGAGGCAGAAGAATGGATAAGTGACCTGGAAGATAAAAATAGTGGAAATAACTACTGCAGAGCAGAATAAAGAAAACAGAATGAAAAGAACTGAGGACAGTCTCAGAGACCTCTGGGACAACATTAAACGCACCAACATCCGAATTATAGGGGTTCCAGAACAAGAAGAGAAAAAAAAGGGACTGAGAAAGTATTTGAAGAGATTATAGTCGAAAACTTCCCTAATATGGGAAAGGAAATAGTTAATCAAGTCCAGGAAGCACAGAGAGTCCTATACAGGATAAATCCAAGGAGAAATACGCCAAGACACATATTAATCAAACTGTCAAAAATTAAATACAAAGAAAACATATTAAAAGCAGCAAGGGAAAAACAACAAATAACACACAAAGGAATCCCCATAAGGTTAACAGCTGATCTTTCAGCAGAAACTCTGCAAGCCAGAAGGGACTGGCAGGACATATTGAAAGTGATGAAGGAGAAAAACCTGCAACCAAGATTACTCTACCCAGCAAAGATCTCATTCAGATTTGACGGAGAAATTAAAACCTTTACAGACAAGCAAAAGCTGAGAGAGTTCAGCACCACCAAACCAGCTCTACAACAACTGCTAAAGGAACTTCTATAGGCAAGAAACACAAGAGAAGGAAAAGACATACAATAACGAAACCAAAACAATTAATAAAACGGGAATAGGAACATACATATCGATAATTACCTTAAATGTAAATGGACTAAATGCTCCCACCAAGAGACATAGATTAGCTGAATGGATACAAAAACAAGACCCATATATTTGCTGTCTACAAGAGACCCACTTCAGACCTAGAGACACATACAGACTGAAAGTAAGGGGATGGAAAAAGATATTTCATGCAGATGGAAACCAAAAGAAAGCTGGAGTAGCAATTCTCATATCAGACAAAATAGACTTTAAAATAAAGACTATTAGAAGAGACAAAGAAGGACACTACATAATGATCAAGGGATCAATCCAAGAAGAAGATATAACAATTGTAAATATTTATGCACCCAACATAGGAGCACCTCAATACATAAGGCAAATACTAACAGCCATAAAAGGGGAAATCGACAGTAACACATTCATAGTAGGGGACTTTAACACCCCACTTTCCCCAATGGACAGATCATCCAAAATGAAAATAAATAAGGAAACCCAAGCTTTAAATGATACATTAAACAAGATGGACTTAATTGATATTTATAGGACATTCAATCCAAAAACAACAGAATACACATTTTTCTCTAGTGCTCATGGAACATTCTCCAGGATAGATCATACCTTGGGTCACAAATCAAGCCTTGGTAAATTTGAGAAAACTGAAATTGTATCAAGTATCTTTTCCGACCACAACGCTATGAGACTAGATATCAATTACAGGAAAAGATCTGTAAAAAATACAAACACATGGAGGCTAAACAATACACTACTTAATAACGAAATAATCACTGAAGAAATCAAAAAGGAAATCAAAAAATACCTAGAAACAAATGACAATGGAGACACAACGACCCAAAATCTATGGGATGCAGCAAAAGCAGTTCTAAGAGGGAAGTTTATAGCAATACAATCCTACCTCAAGAAACAGGAAACATCTCGAATAAACAACCTAACCTTGCACCTAAAGCAATTAGAGAAAGAAGAAGAAAAAAAACCCCAAAGTTAGCAGAAGGAAAGAAATCATAAAAATCAGATCAGAAATAAATCAAAAAGAAATGAAGGAAACGATAGCAAAGATCAATAAAACTAAAAGCTGGTTCCTTAAGAAGATAAACAAAATTGATAAACCATTAGCCAGACTCATCAAGAAAAAAAGGGAGAAGACGCAAATCAATAGAATGAGAAATGAAAAAGGAGAAGTAACAACTGACACTGCAGAAATACAAAAGATCATGAGAGATTACTACAAGCAACTCTATGCCAATAAAATGGACAACCTGGAAGAAATGGACAAATTCTTAGAAAGGCACAACCTGCCAAGACTGAATCAGGAAGAAATAGAAAATATGAACAGACCAATCACAAGCACTGAAATTGAAACTGTGATTAAAAATCTTCCAACAAACAAAAGCCCAGGACCAGATGGCTTCACAGGCGAATTCTATCAAACATTTAGAGAAGACCTAACACCTATCCTTCTCAAACTCTTCCAAAATATAGCAGAGGGAGGAACACTCCCAAACTCATTCTACGAGGCCACCATCACCCTGATACCAAAACCAGACAAGGATGTCACAAAGAAAGAAAACTACAGGCCAATATCACTGATGAACATAGATGCAAAAATCCACAACAAAATACTAGCAAACAGAATCCAACAGCACATTAAACGGATCATACACCATGATCAAGTGGGGTTTATTTCAGGAATGCAAGGATTCTTCAATATACGCAAATCAATCAACGTGATACAGCATATTAACAAATTGAAAGAGAAAAACCATATGATCATCTCAATAGATGCAGAAAAAGCTTTCGACAAAATTCAACACCCATTTATGATAAAAACCCTGCAGAAAGTAGGCATAGAGGGTACTTTCCTCAACATAATAAAGGCCATATATGACAGACCCACAGCCAACATCGTCCTCAATGGTGAAAAACTGAAAGCATTTCCACTAAGATCAGGAACAAGACAAGGTTGCCCACTCTCACCACTCTTATTCAACATAGTTTTGGAAGTTTTACCCACAGCAATCAGAGAAGAAAAGGAAATAAAAGGAATCCAAATCAGAAAAGAAGAAGTAAAGCTGTCACTGTCTGCAGATGACATGATACTATACATAGAGAATCCTAAAGATGCTACCAGAAAACTACTAGAGCTAATCAATGAATTTGGTAAAGTAGCAGGATACAAAATTAATGCACAGAAATCTCTTGCATTCCTATACACTAATGATGAAAAATCTGAAAGTGAAATCAAGAAAACACTCCCATTTACCATTGCAACAAAAAGAATAAAATATCTAGGAATAAACCTACCTAAGGAGACAAAAGACCTGTATGCAGAAAATTATAAGACACTGATGAAAGAAATTAAAGATGATACAAATAGATGGAGAGATATACAATGTTCTTGGATTGGAAGAATCAACATTGTGAAAATGACTCTACTACCCAAAGCAATCTACAGATTCAATGCAATCCCTATCAAACTACCTATGGCATTTTTCACAGAACTAGAACAAAAAATTTCACAATTTGTATGGAAACACAAAAGACCCCGAATAGCCAAAGCAATGTTGAGAACAAAAAACGGAGCTGGAGGAATCAGGCTCCCAGACTTCAGACTATACTACAAAGCTACAGTAATCAAGACAGTATGGTACTGGCACAAAAACAGAAAGATGGATCAATGGAACAGGATAGAAAGCCCAGAGATAAACCCACGCACATATGGTCACCTTATCTTTGATAAAGGAGGCAGGAATGTACAGTGGAGAAAGGACAGCCTCTTCAATAAGTGGTGCTGGGAAAACTGGACAGGTACATGTAAAAGTATGAGATTAGATCACTCCCTAATACCATACGCGAAAATAAGCTCAGAATGGATTAAAGACCTAAATGTAAGGCCAGAAACTATCAAACTCTTAGAGGAACACATAGGCAGGACACTCTATGACATAAATCACAGCAAGGTCCTTTTTGACCCACCTACTAGAGAAATGGAAATAAAAACAAAAATAAACAAATGGGACCTAATGAAACTTCAAAGCTTTTGCACAGCAAAGGAAACCATAAACAAGACCAAAAGACAACCCTCAGAATGGCAGAAAATATTTGTAAATGAAGCAACCGACAAAGGATTAATCTCCAAAATTTATAAGCAGCTCATGCAGCTTAATAACAAAAAAACAAACAACCGAATCCAAAAATGGGCAGAAGACCTTTATAGACATTTCTCCAAAGAAGATATAAAGGCTGCCAACAAACACATGAAAGGATGCTCAACATCACTAATCATTAGAGAAATGCAAATCAAAACTACAATGAGATATCATCTCACAGCTGTCAGAATGGCCATCATCAAGAAATCTAGAAACAAATGCTGGAGAGGGTGTGGAGAAAAGGGAACCCTCTTGCACTGTTGGTGGGAATGTAAATTGATACAGCCACTGTGGAGAACAGTATGGAGGTTCCTTAAAAAAACTGCGAATAGAACTACCATATGACCCAGCAATCCCACTACTGGGCATACACCCTGAGAAAACCAGAATTCAAAAAGAGTCATGTACCAAAATGTTCATTGCAGCTCTATTTACAATAGCCCGGAGATGGTAACAACCTAAGTGTCCATCATCGGATGAATGGACAAAGAAGATGTGGCACATATATACAATGGAATATTACCCAGCCATAAAAAGAAACCTAATTGAGCTATTTGTAATGAGGTGGATAGACCTAGAGTCTGTCATACAGAATGAAGTAAGTCAGAAAGAGAGAGACAAATACCGTATGCTAACACATATATATGGAATTTAAGGAAAAAAAAATGTCATGAAGAACCTAGGGGTAAAACAGGAATAAAGACACAGACCTACTAGAGAATGGACTTGAGGATATGGGGAGGGGGAAGGGTAAGCTGTGACAAAGCGAGAGAGAGGCATGGACATATATACACTACCAAACGTAAGGTAGATAGCTAGTGGGAAGCAGCCACATAGCACAGGGAGATCAGCTCGGTGCTTTGTGAACGCCTGGAGGGGTGGGATTGGGAGGGTGGGAGGGAGGGAGACGCAAGCGGGAAGAGATATGGGAACATATGTATATATATATAACTGATTCATTTTGTTGTGAAGCAGAAACTAACACACCACTGTAAAGCAATTATACTCCAATAAAGATGTTAAAAAAAAAAAAAAAGAGATAGAAAATCCACCCTGTAAAGTCAGCTTAATGTCACCTGGTCTGAGAATAGGGTGACCACAGCATTTTGATAGAAATAACAGAAAAGTTCACGCTCTCACGCAAGCAAGGGAACAGAATAAACCCTGGAATCGGAGGCAGAGGAGGGAAGATTTTCATTTACTGTCAGACCCTAGTTTTCATTCATTTATTTATTCAATAGACATTGATTGAGTGCCTACCACATGCCAGACCCTGTTCTAGGCACTTGTATGTAACAGTGAACAAAGCAGCCACGTCCCTGCCTTCCCCCACTGGAGCATGTGTCCTCGTGGAGGGAAACAGACCACGACTCTAAACATGTGAATATATGTTATGCCAACAGGTGAGCTCTGCTACGGAGAAAAGCGAAGGAGAAAGGTGCTAGAGAGTGAGCAGGTGGGTGGGATCTCTGCCTTATACAGGTGGTCAGAGAGGCCTCTCCCTAAGGTGACCTTGGGGCAGAGGCCTGCAGAATGGGGGGCTGCTCCCAGGGACGCCCGGCACGGGCTCCAGCAGGGGAGGGGGCACAACCCTGAGGTGGAAGCCCCTTTGTCGTATTCCGAGAACAAGCAGAGGAAGAGGTGGGGTAAGAAGAGGGAGGAGAGACGCCAGGTGGTATAGGACCTGTCAGGCCACAGTAAGGACTTCGGGTTCTACTCTGAGGGAGATGGCGAAGGACTGGGAGGTCCGCTCAGAGGGATGAGGAAACCTGTAAAGGACCAGTCCTGCTGAGTGTGAAGAGCAGAGCGTGGGGAGTGAGTAGAAAACAGAGAGGGGATGGGAGCTTGGGACAGGGCAGTAGAACTGCGTGTGGGGAGAAGTGGTGGGATTCTGGATAAACTTCAAATTTCAGCAACTCTAATAGGAAGTGCTCAAGCCGGAAGAGGAGTAGGGGAGAAGGAAGAGTCCAGATCGATGCTGAGGTTTGCAACAGGAGCTACTAGAAGAATGAGTTGCCATTGACCGGATGGGAAGCCCACAGAAGGGAGAAGTTTGGGGTCAGGGTCGGGGGCCATCGGCAAAGACAGCTAGAATTCAAGAGCTTGATTTTGTACCTTTGGAGTTTGAGGCACCGGTGAGACAAATAGTAGTGATCAAGTCCAAGGAGTAGGCCCCCCAGCTAACAAGAGAACGCTTAGCAACTTTATCTTCAATTCTAATCCCAGGTCCCCAAACCACATCTCAGGGCGCAGTGCTGGGCCACATCACCAACCTCCTTCCACTGGAATCACATGTGGCTCCCCCAACCCCTGAAACCTGATGGCAGTTATTTTCAACATCATAAAGTAGAGTCGGGCTTCCCTGGTGGCGCAGTGGTTGAGAATCCACCTGCCGATGCAGGGGACACGGGTTCGTGCCCTGGTCTGGGAAGATCCCACATGCCGCGGAGCAACTGGGCCCGTGAGCCACAATTACTGAGCCTGTGCGTCTGGAGCCTGTGCTCCGCAGAGAACAAGAGAGGATGCGATAGTGACAGGCCCGCGCACCGCGATGAAGAGTGGCCCCCGCTTGCCAAAACTAGAGAAAGCCCTCGCACAGAAACGAAGACCCAACACAGCCATAAATAAATAAATAAAATTAAAAAAAAAAAAAAAAGTAGAGTCTCTGTTTAGGCATTTGGATTATTCCGTCACCTGCTGTAGGTACCCCAAGGATAAGGAGCTGATGTTGTCCAAACATCTACATGACAAGGGTGGCTGTCCAAAGAGAGTCTTTAAAGAAGAAATAAACAGCCTGCCTGCAAGATGACTCTTTCTTCAGCTCTCACACTGGCCAAACCTGAACTTCTGACACATTTGGAATACCAACCTTTTCTGACTTTCAGCCACCAGGGATTCACAGGGTTGAAGGCCAGTGTATTCGTTTCCTGCGGCTGCTGTAA
Organism: Delphinapterus leucas; assembly: GCF_059928025.1. Taxonomy (NCBI): domain Eukaryota; kingdom Metazoa; phylum Chordata; class Mammalia; order Artiodactyla; family Monodontidae; genus Delphinapterus; species Delphinapterus leucas. Next base: position 106,683,524 of record NC_143135.1, on the reverse strand, counting down.
CAAGGTACCACAAACTCGGCAGTTTAAAACAACAGAAATGTGTTCTCCCACAGTTCTGGAGACCAGGAAGTCCAAAATCAGTTTCACTGTGTTGAAATCAAGGCACCTGCAGGGCTGCACCGCCTCTGGATGCTCTAGGGGAGAATCTGTTCCTTGCCTCTTCCAGCGTCTGGCGGCTGCTCCCTGGCTCATGGCCACATCACTCCAGTTGCCAAGGAGAGCAACTCTGAGTCTCTCTCTGCTCCATCTTCACATGGCTTTCTCCTCTGTGTGTCTGTATCAAATCTCCAGCCTCCCTCTTATGAGGATACATGTGATTACATTTAGTGCCCACCTGGTTAATCCAGGTTAATCTCTCCATGTCAGATCTTAACTTAATCACATCTGCAAAGACGTCATCATGTAAGGTAACACTCACAGTTCCAAAAATTAGGATCTGATATTTTGGGTGGTCATTATTTAGCCTAGCACAGCCAGTCTCAACACACAGTAAGTCCATTAGCTTAATGATTGGAAAAAGAAGCTTTATGGGTCCGTTCATGATCCAACAAGTAGCCTGGGAGCCCCTATTAAGTTATAGGCCCTGGGGATAAAATGCAAAAGCAGACAGGCTCCTTGGAAAACAGACACAATCAGCTAATCACAAAACAAATGCGGAATTACAACTGTGGTGAGAAATACAGAGAGCTGCATGATTCCAAGTCCTGGGGGAGGCCGGGGTGGAGGTTAGCATAAGGCAGGAGGTCTGAGGAAGCTCCCTTAGGACGTGGCATTCAAGTTACTGTTTGCAGGATAAATGGGGTTAACTGAGTGGAAAGAGGAAAGGCTGCAAGGCAGAAGGCAGAGAATGGAGAAAGGCCACTTCTGGTCATTTCCACGACCAGAAAGAACAAGTAAAGTAAAATGCAATGAGAGCAGTGAGGCAGGAGCGTGGGGTGAACAGGGACTGGAGAGGAGGCGTCCCAGGAGGTGCAGCCCTCGGTCAAGTCCTTGAGGTTCCATCAAATCCAGGCTTGAAAAGAGCACTTTGGCTGCGAGTGGAGAAAGTGTGGGTGATGGAGAGCAGAGTGGGTGTGGGCAGACTAGCTGTTTTATTTTCATTTTAACAGCTGAGAGCTAAACTGTCAGACCATCATTTTCAGAAGACTTGTATCTGTTTGGCCTTCCCAGACACCCAAGCCAGCTCCCCAGGTTGCAGGAGCATCTCTCTCTTAGTCCCAGGATGCTCGTGAACAGCTCTGTCCCAGCAGTTCCCCCTTTAAACCCCAATTGCTGCCTCAGCCCCATTTTATATCCTGATCACAGAGATCAGTCTCAGTCATCTTTGTATCTATTCCAACTCGTATTTCAGTACTCAACACGCGCTAGTCTATGTGTGAGTGAAAGGGGAAAAGGAAAATCAAATTTTCTGATCCCTCAGCTCAAGGTTGCGAGAAAGGTCGTGGCTAGCTTGGGTGCCTAGAGTGAGGGGCAGCGTGAGCACAAGTCCCCCTTCTGAAGTGCAGGCACGATAGCAGTCTAAGACCTCCATAAACCAGACCCCCGGAATTATAAGAGCAAAGGGGGTGATGGCAAGAGAGCAGGGGAACATCAGCAGGTCAGAGGTCAGAAAACCAGGCACACAGAGTGCAAAGGAAGGGACCAGGATGGGAAAGGGGGATGCAACCCAGACAGCCTCCTGGGAATGGAGACCCAAATCCGCAACAGGACACGTACACATTCTTGGTACAGAGGACCAGGACTGTTTAAAGTAGCCCACGTAAGACAAAGGGAAGGAAGAGCCTGGAAAAGGGAAGGAAGAGGCTGGAAACCTTTATGCTGATAAACAATTACACAAATGAAGGACGTTACTTTCTAGCGATGTTCGGCTTCCTTCTATTTGGTACCTTCCTCCAAATTAGATTGGGTGATACATCAAAACATTTCTATAACGTGTGTCTAATCTGAAATAGATTAAAGAAGTAGGTCATTTTTCCAGGTACTTATGTCAAGATTCAGACCGGAATCCGGGACTCCTAAGTCCTGAAATTTACTGCTTTCTGCTAAGCTGTTCCATCCCCAAAGGAGCCAACACTGGGTTCAATTAACCACAGCAGAAAGCACTATTTGCCAAGTGAAAATCCTCTATTTTGAATTCTTAATCCCCCCACCAGCTGACTTTACCACAAAGACATGAATGTATAATTGAGACATAAAGAGAACATGCCACCAAATTGAACTGCCCTAATTTTAAATCAATAATTTTTTTTCTCAAATAACATGAAATGAGGATCTCTCAAAAGAAAAAACATCTTGTTCCAACATCTCCAGGAGGCGTTCTCCACTGAGCCAAACTCCAGCAAAAGCCAATTAGATTTCTTACCAACATCAGACACTAAATTATCACAGACAACGCTCAACAGGAATATAAATCTTAAGATATACTCCAAGGGGTGACACCGTCTACCCTAAGTTGGCCTGGAGACATCTGAAACACCAGGTCTCCTCTACCCAACGGCTCTTGGGTACCAGTGAGAGGTGGCTGCCAGCAGTGGGCGGGTCTGGAGGACCCGAGGGGCCGCAGACTCCTTCCTGCGGTTCTCATTTACCTTTGGCAGCATCCTCAACCTCTCTGGCACAATCATCACTATGACAGAGCTAAGCACCCCAGTGCCAATGGCTCTGTTTGCTAGTGTACCAAGAAAGGCACCTTAACTACACCGAGGGAATATCATCATTAGTGCCCTGCCCTAGGACCTCGTATCATCCTCACTCTTCCTCCTCCATGTCAGACGTTTCCAGACTTTCCAGCTTTGTGCACGCCAGTGCTAGGACGCTTCTCTCCAGATCCCCTGGAAAATCCTGCTCACCTCTGAAGACCCTGGAGAAACACAAGCTTGTAGTTTTGCCTGATCTTGCAGATGAAATCAGTTCTTCCCTTTCTGTGTATTCATGGCATTTCTACGTATAAACATCCTAATTCCTAACACCTGTTATCCTGTAAGAGGGTTATTAACAAATAATACAGCAGTCTCCTCTGCTAGACAGGGCGGGGACTCTGAACGCATGTGGGTCCCCAGGGCCTGGCTTCCAAATACTGTTAAATGGAATTGAAAGATGACAGCTGACAATCCTCATGTGACAACAGATGGACTAAGGGACCTGGTCACCAACGTCTCCCCACGCCGTAAGAAGCTAGACGTTTCAATTTGGCAAGAAGAAGAGGGAGGGTTTAGACGTTTTTGAGTCGTTTGCAAAAGTCACGACCTTCAAATCAGTGATGCTGTCCTTGATATCACTTTATACACACCCTTATAGGGATGACACCCAGAGTCTTTAGGAATATAGTCATGAGCCAGATCCAATGGATCACGAAACCATGAGGACACCTCGTACAATCCTTCATTCAAAGTATCTGCTTCAAGTTCAGTTTGAGTAAAAGCCATCGGGAGCCTGTGACACGGGAATAGGAACCTACAGGAATGCATTAGGAAGGGCTGCTTACTCAGCATCTCATGTTTGCCCTTGCCCCAGTAGAAAATGACAACACATCTTATTTGGAGGCTACAGGGCTACATATGATCCAGGAGGAATCAGAGCTACTTTCCTCAACCCTCTGGTGTTGGAATCTGAGGCAGCACAGACTCCCTGGAGAAAACCACCTAAGGGACAAGAATTCTGTGGTTGCTTAAAGACCTCCCCCCTTGGGAGCCCTAACTGCTTACCTGGAGGGATGCTGCCTGACTCCCATAAGGCTTGCTGTGAAGCAGTAGGGTCACCCGGGCTTCCTGCTTCCCTAGAGCTCTGAGTGGTGTGAAGGATAGGACAGGGGACCTGTTATTACCTACTGTGCTGACCAGGAAGCACCAGCAGGCAGGTGCCGAGTTTTCCCAACTGCCTAGGAAACAGAAAGATCCTCCCCAGCAACACCAGAGGGCACAGAAAATGCCATTATTAAGCCTGTATAAATTTTACTATAGCTATTTTCTCAGATTTCTTTAGTATAATAGACTCTACCCTACTTGGCTTAACAGATGGATGACGTTCCGGGGGTTTACTGAAATTGAGTAAACTCACTAAGAATTTTGGCCTCTCCATGGCCCATAACTGCATCAAAAAATTTAAAAACTCAGCAGGTAAAACTGAGTTGCCTCATTTGCATGCTGTCGAAATTCTGTAAATCAATTTCAGGTAAAATGCCCTACTTCCTTGTCATTCTCCAGGGTGCTTTGAGGAACACTTCAATTTTGTGGTGGAATTTAATTTCCTGACTTTGTGAAAGTTCTGCCGAATTCAGAGGTACAGTCTTACGACCAGGCCCAATGTGCATTTTGATTTATATCTTGAACGGGGGAAGGAAGAGGTTAGATGGTTTGGAGAGCAGTTTGGGATGGCAAATGTGACCTACTGTCACACAAGGCCACTGGCAGCTGAAGAATGCAGATGTGCTCAAAATGTGACTTCTGTGGACTTAGGGCTGGACGGTGATGCTTCCTCTACTATGGACTCAGCGAGATGTAGCCCAAATGGAAATTAGATGGTGCAAAGGTCTCTTCAGCTCCACGGGAGCCTCGCAGGGCCAGGGGGCAGGCTGCTTTCAGCGGGGGATGTGGCTGTCTGAGAGACAGAAGTCTTTGCTTTCAGTGTAAGGATTAGAGCACATTATTCCCTTTGATCTGTTGTTTTTCAAATTCCCTTTTGTTCAGGTTCTGGGTGGGGAGGGTCTATGGGGCGTAGGTATCTAGAAATTAAAAGTTATTGTTCCTGTTCTCTTAATCATAATAATGAGTTTGGCTTGACAAGGTCAATTAATTATTCAGGATTAGAAAGCAACATGATTCTACATATCAGGCGGGTATGAGGGGAGGGTTCTGAGCAGGGAGACAATACCAGGTAAATGCAGGGCTGGTACCACCAAAGCTCTGTTGTTTGCAAGTCACCTGCTGGTGCTGGCTATTCCCCGGCCTGGTCCCTTTCTCTGCGGGATCCCACCAGCCCAGGAAATGGACGGCCACATCCTGGCTTCCTCCTCTCATCCCTGTCTTATTCCATAGACATTAGCGGGGGACCCCCTTCACGTGAGCTTCAGAGCTGTTTGACTCCAAAAGGCAGGTAATTAACTATCAAACCATAGCAGGGATTTTTAGATTAATTCTGCCCAGGGAGAAATAGGAAAATTCATTTCGACTAAACAAAAGGGAGGGGGTAATTAGATGCTCCAATGACAAAAGAGAGACCTAAATAGAGTCTAGAAAACTGATACAGGGCCCAAAGCTTTTATTAGTGTTATTTTTACACCAGTACCCCCATCTTTATAAGCACTGCATTCTACCTTCCTCTGTCACGCAGGTAGGTCTCTAAGTGAGACTGAAGCCCAGCAGGTATAGCAGCAGACCTGCCAGGTCAGGCTCTGCATGCTGGTAAGGAGAGCATTCCCTGAAGTCCCTGAAGACCACCAGGGCAGTTTTCCTGCACTGCCACATAAGGGCTTTTACAAATACAGTTAGGGCTTTGGGGATGTCTTCCATACTGTCCTGAATTTGGCAGACAATTCAGTCCCACAAAGCATTTTTATTCACTCAGCTTTCCAGGATGGGGCCTCTTCCAAGAAACAATGGAGACGGGGTAGAGCTTTTCCATATGCAGAGAAGCCTGGCTTGGCAGCAGGATCAAGAAGGGGAAAGGATTAAAATACATACGCAGCTGAACTGGAGAAGCAGCCTCTTATTAATTACACTCATAAAGCAGGGCACCCTGAGGTCACAGAGATGGAAAGCGCTAGACCCAAATTTTCATAAATCGGAGATGGAGCGCCCTCACTCTGGTCTAAAAGATCACGTTCTGGCTGCCTAAGTGGGCATGCAAACCCCTGGGTGGTATTTCTTACTTTTCACAAACACATTTTGAATGGAGAATTCAAGGCATCAGAAAATCACGAAGTCCAAGTATCTGAACACCTCCCCACTTCCCCGCCCCCTGCTGCTACCTGCGGCTTCATCACAGGGCACTTTAGATGCGATAAGCGTCACCCTCCCCAGCTCCAAGGCCAGAGTCTCGATGTCCTGGTGGATGTACCTCCTGCATCTGCCCACTTATCCAGTCCCCAGTTTCTGCCTCTGCTCCTTGGGACACAGCTTCGGACTCCGGATGTCCTACTCTGTGTAGCTATCAGAGGAACTCCAGGCCTCCATCTTTTTCAACAAGTCTCTCCTGTTTTTCTCTTTTTAAAGATTTTTGATGTGGACCATTTTTAAAGTCTTTATTGAATTTGTTACAATATTGCTTCTGTTTTATGTTTCGGTTTTTTGGCCCCGAGGCATGTGGGATCTTAGCTCCTCCAACCAGGAATGGAACCCACACCCCCTGCATTGGAAGGCGAAGGCTTAACCACTGAACCACCAGGGAAGTCCCACTTCTCTCTTTTTAAAGCACCACCATCTTTTCTAATTTCCATCTTCTCTCCAAAATCCCATCCCCCTTTCCACCCCACAGCCAGCCTTCGAAGTCAATGATGCCCATTCCTGTTTCAGCACCTGCTGCCCAGCAGAGAGTTCAAGGCCTCTGGGGATATTCTATCTGCACTGCCCAACACAGGAGCCAGCAGTCCCCAGCGGCTGCTGTAGCACCTGAAATGTGGCTGGTGTGACTGAAGGAGTAAATTGCAAATTGTATTTGGTGTTGGCTAGTTTACATTTAATTTTAAATAGCCACTGTGCTGAGTAGCTGCCTAGCTCAGATGTCCCGTCCCTCACTTCCCTCCCACACTGGCTCCAGGACCGCTCTCCTCCTGAGGCCGCCCCTTGCTCCTGACCTGCCTCTGACACTCGCCCCACATGACCGCCCGGGCTCTGTCTGCAGCCCTGAGCCCGGATGGTGTGAATCAGAAGCGCCATCAGCCTTGTCCTGCAGGCTGGTCTTACAGCCCTGGCCACGCAGCCTGAGTCCTCCGGGGTTTCACACTCTCCCCTCCTCTGGCTGGTGCGCTCCACGGCTCGACTTCAGAGCCGCTTCTCCACCCCTATGCCTTCCACCTTGGGGCTTCTCTCTGGAGCCTAGGCCTGCCTGACCACCGTCCCCACTCCAGCCACTTCACCAGTCCTGCCGAGACCTTTGGAAACCACCCGCCCCCAACAGCACGGGAAAGATTTGGGAGAATTTAGGTAGCCCCAGAGCGATCTTCCTAAAAAAAGATACAGGGAAAATACAACGCAACAGCAACAGGTAGTGAGAAGAGAAGAGATGGACCCACTAACAAAAAAGGAACCAAGCATCCCCTATTTCCCTTTTCCTTTACTATGAGGACACGATGTGCTATCAACAGATTTTTAAAATATCCTAGGGAGCCAAGCACAAATCTAGAACTTGCCACCAGTGAAAGGCTTGCCTTGAGGGTTGCAATGGCTGAAGATGCACTAAGAGCTAAGCTCCAGAACACCCAGGCCAAGGAAGGCCCAGCCCTGAGGCCCAAGCTTGAGCCAGAGGACGGGCCAGTGCCCAGGAGCCCACGGGAAATGTGGCTGCCGTGTAAGCGGACCAGCCTGCTCTCTGTGTAGGTCATTCTGAACTCTATTAAAATGTCTGATCAAACACCAGGGTGGTGAGAGGACCCAAGGGTTTGGAGGCACTCGGTGCTCCGGAAGGATTTAGACAACAGCTACACTCCCAGAACCTAAATTCCTGGGGAGGACTTGGGCAAATGGCATACAAGTCCACCTTCCCCCCACGAATGGCAACTAATACTTCAGGGGCAGCATTTCGTTCATGTGCTGAGAGCTTGGCCAGGGTACTGGGAAGCAGAGTTGTTTCTCAGTGGCGATTTATGTGTGAATGAATGAAGGCGAGGGTGGGGCAGGCACAGAGGGCTGAGGGGCTGGTACTTAGGCAGGTGCACGGGTGGCACCAGGTCTCAGCAGGAGTTAAACACACAGCACCGCAAGCAGAGAAGACCCAGTACAAAGAACAAGCGGGGCAGTAGGGGTATTTGCTAGAAAGGGGGAAAATATAATCTCAGACTTGAGTAAGCTCACTTAATTCTGTGAAAATAATATTACTTTCCTTCTGTGTGCGTTTATTTCTGTATGAAGCTGACTACATGTACACAAATACACACACTCGTGGGTGGAAATATGAGTTTAGTTATTTTCTGCTGCTGCTATCATGTGTGTGTCTGTCTGTGAGTATGCGTTTAATGACGGTAATACCATTTTGAAAAGTTAAGACGTCTTCCATTCCAACACCGTGCTGCAAAGGGCTGAACAGGGATGTCTACAGAATCCATCAGTCCAATTCTGCTGGGAATTAGGGTTTACGTTCACTACAAAAAATGATTCCAAGATAAATACATTTCTTTCTTTCTTTTTTTTTTAAGTCCTGGATGGTGATGTATCCTCTTTCCAATACAGAAACAGGGGAGCCTGGCTCTGTTTAGTTTGTCTGATTGCTTTTAAGAGGAGGGACAGGTTGGCTCCGAGAAACCATGGTCCTCTGTTCATTAAAGTGTCAATAATGCCCGGTCCAGGCATATCGACAGCAGATTAGCTCAGGCTGAGTCTGTGGACAAGACCAGAATCTTTTTTAACCCAGCTTGTTTCCAGATCAATACACCCATCAGCATTTGAAAATTAGCCCAAGATGAGATTCTGATACTTGAGGTGGTATGTCATGCTCAGAGGCCACCTTGCCAAGCCACAGGTGTAAACGCCTAGCTGGGGATTAGACACTTTCCATCCCCATGGATACGAGTGAGGATTGATGTAGACCCCATCCTCCACGCCCTGCCCCTCCCACCTCCCCCCCCCCCCACTCTCAACCTTCCCTCTTTGAGCCTGTGTAAGTCCTTGGGGCTATAACCCAGCCACTTGCCTCAAGGGGCATTTATTAAATGTGTACTTTGTTCGAGGCACTTTCCGGGTGCTCAGGGCAGGAGTGTATGGGTGTGAGCGAGGAAGGGGAGGGGACCTTAAGGAAAAACAATGACGCAAACATGATCCTTGTTTTCAAGGAGGCTTCGGAGTTTTTCACGACTCCTTCCATTTTCCAGTTCCATAAAGGTCCTGCTTCCTAAGGCAAGCGTCTGTGATGATGTAGAGTTCCTAAGGTCTGTCTGTCAGTGTCAGCCACTCTCAGCAGTAAGTGTGTGCACTGGGGGGAGGGAATGGGGTGGGGGGGCATGGGGCGTGGCTGCAAACGTACCCCCTGGTGCTACCGACTGGGTCACTGGGGCATCCATCAAACTCCCTCACAGAACAGTGTGACTCTCAATCTTTTTCTGGCCAATAATAAAACTTTCGCCCACCAACGCCATCTCCTGCAACAATACCTACTCTGCTGTTTGTGATACATTCTGATACTGTCTATGCAATTCCATTTCCTTTTAAAAATGCTGTTTGTATCCAGCAGTTTGAAGATTTTCATATATAGAACCAACAGAGGAAACAACCACCATCATTTCCTTTTAGAAAGAAAGAGGGAAAAATAACATAAAATAAAAACAACTTGGTGTGACCAAGCTGGCCTCATCCCTCAGCCGCCGGAGCCTGTTTGGGTCTCCCTCCAGCCTGTCCTCTTCCCACCACTGCCCACCGACCTCGCCCTTCCCAGTCGGGACCCTGACCCAAGCTGCTCTCTGTCCTGCCTTCTCCCAGCTCCCTTCCCTTCTCTCCCTTCCCTGCTCCTTGTTGCTCTCACCTACCATCCACAGCTCTCCCCTTCCCTCTGGGCTGCTGGAAAGGAGGGGAGAGGAGGCTGGAGGAGCCTCTGGACCTGGAGCTTACTGCTGTGGACTTGCCATTCAGGGGGATGAAGAGAGCTGGGAGTGAGAGCTGGAGAAAAGACCAGCAGAGGATCTGGCTCCATCGCTCGGGGGCTTCCCCTCTGAGGTAAAGGAGCAAGGATGTGGTGCACAGTTAAATACGGTTTTTTGTTTGTTTGTTTGTTTTGTTTTTTTAACATCTTTATTGGAGTATAATTGCTTTACAATGGTGTGTTAGTTTCTGCTTTATAACAAAGTGAATCAGCTATACATATACATATATCCCCATATCTCCTCCCTCTTGCGTCTCCCTCCCACCCTCCCTATCCCACCCCTCTAGGTGGTCACAAAGCACCGAGCTGATCTCCCTGTGCGATGCGGCTGCTTCCCACTAGCTATCTATTTTACATTTGGTAGTGTATGTATGTCCATGCCACTCCCTCACTTCATCCCAGCTTACCCTTCCCCCTCCCCGTGTCCTCAAGTCCATGCTCTAGTAGGTCTGCATCTTTATTCCCGTCTTGCCCCTACGTTCTTCTGATCATTTTTTTTCTTTTTCTATTTTTTTTTAGATTCCATATATATGTGTTTTTAAAAAGATTAAAAAAATAGCAGCTGTATTTTTTAAAAACTAGCTAACACTTAACCAGCACTTCTGTGTGCCAGGCCCCCTCCTGAGTGTTTACACATCAGTACATGGAAAATGTAATCCCTTCCACCGACCCTCGCAACGTTGACTCCATTTTACAAAAAGAAACTTTGAGTCACAGTTGGAAACCTGGGGTCCCACAGCCAGAAAGTGGCCAAGTCTGATTCTGAGCACTTGCTCCCTGTCTGGGAATCCGTCTGCATGGCTGCGTGTTGTCTGAATGCCCAGCACCTGCTCTGCTTATGGGGAAGCAGAGAAGGGCCTGGGAAGCATGGAGACAGCGGAAGCAAGAGATGCAAAAACACAGACCTCAAAAGCTGGGGGTGGGTGTGAGAGGCTCAGAGGAAGGGGAGGGGAATGGGGTGCAACGAAAACACAGAGGATATCAGACACAGGCATTAAAGGCGAGATGTGGCATCAGAAACCCAGGGCTGGGTGGTGAGAGAAGCCAACAAGCTGGAAACCACAGAGGTGGCTGTGACGGCCATGTCCCAGGTAGGTATTTAGAGCATCTGCAGTGGGCTCTGCCTTCTTTGAAGGCTGTGTGAGGGATGGCATATGCGCAGTGCCAGAGAGCTAAAATGCTGGTCTTAAAATAAAGCAAGCTTAGCAGTGGATGGAACCTTAAAAAAACTTAGAGGAGAAAAAAGCCAAGGAAAGCAATAATCAGGAGCTAATTTTCTGAGAAAATGTATTATTGGAACAAAAGCAAAGAACAAACAAAAAAACAAACCCTAGTCCTATTCAATGGGAAAATGATTTGAAATTTTAGCATCAGATGGCAAAGTGAAAATTAGGAAATTGTCCTGGCCAGATGGAACAGACAGACTCATCTCAGTTGAGAATCACAGTGAAAGTGTTGGATACAGGCTCTCTCAGCAGCCCCTGCACCGGCTGCCCCCAGGCCACCTACCTTGCACGATGAGGTGCACCCGGGAGGTCTTGGGGTGGTTGTCCGTCTGCACGGAGCAGGTGTACGGGCCCTCGTCGTACACGTCCACGTTCTGGATCTCAATGCTGTACTGGGTCTGGGTGTTGCTCAGGAGGACCACGCGGGGGTCCAGACACCACTTGTCATTCCCGGCGTAGAGGATGGTGCTGCGGTTCAGCCAGGCCACCCGGGTGACCCGGTTGTCAATCGTGCACCTGGAGGGAGGACCAGACGGGTAAGTCAAGGGACCGCAGAGAAACGGGAGCCATCAGGGTCTTCTTGGCAAGGCTGAGATGCCTGGTCACCATGCCTTGTCTTCGTCCCCTGCCCCCAATGTGTACACGCACACCTCCTGTTTGCTTTGGCCTGGGGGGCACTTTCTGGAACTCAGCGTCAGAGGTCTCGCAGAACTGCAGCCTCAGAACATTGGCTATTTCAGACTTCCAGGTCCTGAGTGATTCTGTGCTTCTGAAAACCCCTGAGCACAGGACTATTTCAATACCCCTAACTATTCACTAGTTATAGCCTGGAACCATCATCCATCCTCAGAATGGCTGGGCCCTGGGACTACCCCCATCCTCCCCCCGCTCTGGGATTTCCATGATGTGCATGATGATAATCCCTCACATTGCTTTCAAGATGCTCTGGGTGTACTAAGTTGCTCAATACTCAAAACAACCCTGTGAAGAAGGTTCTATTGGTAAAAAGAATTGAAGAACAGAGACACTGAATGCTTCTGGCAAATGGCACAGATAACGTGCGCTAGATCAGAAACCCAGCTTTTAACTACTAAACATTCTTTCTCCCATCTCAGAATAGCGAATTCCAACAGAAGGCTTTTGAAGTCAAAACTAAATATGGACCCACCACCATTGCTATTTCTCCTCATTATACCCAGGGGCAGAAATGTTCAATTACTGCTAGACTAAAGGCATTTTCCAAAATCTCAAAATGGTTCGTACATGTAAAAATAGACTTTCTTTCTTTTATTTTTGCATCTGGAGTCCCCAAATTGTGGAAGCTCCCTTCTCTTTTCCTACACTTTCAAATTTCCCAGCTACTCTGGCCAAATCCTCATCAACTCTGTCTGCATTCACTTCCCTCTCTAGCCACAGCGAGTATGTTTTACGGCCTGAGGCTAAATTTCACAAACACAGTGTCCTGAGCCTGGCTATAATGCTGGAAATAGCAACTTAGCCACGGTAGGTACAGTGTTGCCTCCAATGTAATCATGCTTTTGCGCGGTACCAAGTACGTTTACATCCACCCTGTCTCATGTGATTCTTGCAGCAAACCGGTGAGATAGATGATCTTACCCACCCATTCTCCACTTTAAAGATCAGGCCTCCAGGGTCGGAAATGGTCTGATGACTTGCCTCAGGATAGGGAGCTAGGGAGTGATGGAGAGTCAGACCCCTCAGCCAGGTTCTAAGTCCTGGTCCTGGGTGCCCCTCAGGATGCACAAAGGTGAATTTTTCAGGGACGGTTGCTTCCACTGAATTCTCATAATTGTCTGTGACCATAAAAAGCCTGAGAACTGCTGCTGACTATACCAGCTTCCCCAGGCAGTGCCTCTCGAGATGTGCTCTCCAGTGCTGTGCGTCCTTTCCACTCGTACTTGTGTAAATGTCACATGATCATCGCCGGGCCTCTCAGGCACAGGCGGAAAGGCTTGCTGAGAGGCCCTGTAGGGAAAACTGCTCAATGAGAAACACCTCTGCTCAGCTGTCCAGCTTGCTTTGTGCTGCTCACTGCGTTTTTTGGACAACAAAGGATAGAAATGATGGGAAACCTGACCAGGGGAGTATTTCTGAAAGCGGGCATGGACCACTTGCATCAAAATCACAGGAGGTGATTTTGTTACCGATTTTCTTGTCCTACTGATTCAGAATCTTTGGGAACTCAGAAACATGAATTTCTAACAATACCCCAGCTGGGTCAGACACCCACCAAAGTTTGAAAAGCACTGGGGTATATAGCAGGGTATCCAGGACCAGCCGCATAACCTGTGGATCTCAGTGCAAAACGCAAATGCAGAGTCCTTTGCTCAAGGACTATTAAGAATTTCAAGATGGCAAGAGCAGGGCATTTAACAAGTGCAGGGTCCTGTGCGAATAAACACACACCCTGAAGGGATGTCCCACACTTTTGTGCTTGTAACTCTCTTCGGGATCTTACTTAAATATGCATTCTGATTTGGAAGGTCTGGGGTGGGGCCTGAAAGTCTGCATTTTTCGTAAGCTCCCAGGAGATGACAATGCTCATGGCCCCCAGACCATCACTTAAGAAGCATAAAGCTAGAGGGAACTGTATGCACGTGAGGGTTTGAGAAGCACTGAGCTAGCCTTTCACTATGTGAAAGTGTGACCAGAAAACCAGCAGGTCGTCATCGCTGGGGAGCTTGTTTGAAACACAGACTCGGGCCCCACCTCAGATGTAACGAACGAATCTGCATTTTCATAAGCTCTCCAGTAACCAGGATGCACATGTGGTCTGGACTGGTCTAGAGTGAACTCCAAGACTTGCTGTTGGCTGTGATAACAATATCCTGAACATACCACGAGACTGAGCAAGAGGTAGGGAAGAGCAGCTGATGCAGGAAGCTGGGCCTCCCTGATGCTGTACTTGCCTTGCACACCTGATGCTCGTCCTCTCAGGCTACCTCACTAAAATGTGGATGTGAGCCACCATGGTGTGCACCCCCTTAAGAACAACACACTCCACAGCTCCCTTTGCCAGCAATGTAGCTGGGATGTCATTCATATTCATGACTTTAAGGGCAGTCACTGCTCTGAATTTTGCTTGGATCCAAGGGGAGGAATTGGTGAAATTCATATTCACAACTGATGTTTATTGAATGCATATTACTATATGCTAGGTATCCTGTGAGTCTGTGGTATGTGCTATTTTATCATCTTAAAAAAACTTGGTTGCGTTCACCTATTACGGCCAATTTACAGATGAGGTTAACTGAGTCTAAGAAATATTATCCAAATGAACTAAGATCACCCTGCAGAACCAAGATCCAAACCCAGTTTTTGTTTGTTTGCTTATTTTCCCCCAAAGTCAGTGATCTTAAATGTCCTTTTCCAGGGCTTCCCAAAAGTCCCTACAACATTTAAATTCAACTATCTGTAAGTCCTGACAAAGTACAGATTGCTGGGTCACTCCCTGGTCTGGGGACCCCAGTTTGAGAACCATTAATTTAGACACTTCACTGGTTTCTGGTGACACGAGAGCCGCAGCGCAAGTGGGCACTAGGAAGTGACTCTCATTTGAAACACTTTTCCACTACTTTACGGGAGAGAACTTTCTTGCAACCAGTGTGCCCTGGGAAGCCAGAAGCAGAGTCCCATTTATTTTGTCCTCCAGCAGCTGAAATTTGACCAAACACCAGGTGAGTGTCTAATGATTGGAAATTGAATGAAACGGAAGCGGCCTCACCACACTGCACCGCACTCACAGGGCCAAAGGTGCTCATCTGCAGAAGCACTCATGCTCCGACACAGCCAATTTCAGCAGTTATGCGGCCCCCGCGATATACTACACTGAAAAGCCGGCACAGCTTCCGCCCTGGTTTGGGGCACATCGAAGGTCATGATTAGAGGTCCAAACTGTCATTGCTGGGTATCAGTCTTGCTGTGTCTCCACGGAATTAATGTGGCTTCTGAGAGATGAGTCACAAAGGTAACTTGGTGGCCAACTCCTGCCACCTCCTCATACCTGCCCTCATCTATCCGTCTCATTTACAGAACGATACACAGGAGACAATTCTCCAAGTATTAAAAAAAAAAAAGTGGACGTGAGCATAACTGCACTCTCAGGCAGAGCTGATGCTTTGGTTAGTGGGGAGTTGGTGGGGAGAACAGGTGGGAAATTCAGTCAACAGGTTCCCTTTTTCCAGAGACAGCCCTTAGTTCACTTCTACAGAATTACTCCTAAAACACATGTATTTCATGCTATTTCAGCTCCCTCAGGAAGGGGATCAACTATAAGATTAACCGGAAGTGAGCAAGGCTTCAAACTCAACCCTCCCTGACTAACCCAGATAAGTGTAACAAGACATGGCCACTTGCCACTGAGGAAAGAGTCAAAGGTCAGCCTGAGGCAGGCCAGGAAGAGAAGTGCAGAGTCAGAAAGGATTGGAGATGGCCTGGCCCAACCCTGAAGATCTCCACCCCTTCCCCCCACAGTCCTGAGATGCACTAGGCACCCACCCTGAGCATCCTCTCCTCCGTCCATCCCACCACGTATGCAAAGAACAGAGGAAAAACCTCTGCACACACAGGGCTTCTGGATTGAGCCCTGGAACTCCCCAAACTCCAAACATGTCTCCTCTCAGAGCCTCAATGCCTGACCTCACTTGCATCCATACTCGAGCCAGGGGCCATCAACTTTCCCTATATCTGTAAGCGATCCATCCCCTCCCACAGGGCTGGCGGCTCTCCCCTCCTGTGTGTGGTCCCCATGGACAGCCCACAGCCTGGCCTATGCAACATCCTGACAGAATCCAGACAGAGAGAGAGTGCCTGGGAGGGACAGGCTTGTTTACCATTTCACTGCTGAGCGAGTGTCCTTCTCAGTCTGTCTGTCTGCACCCTGCTCCCTTCCTTGGAGAAGCTTCTTCTTACAGAGAACAGGCCTGTTTGAACACAGGCCGTCAAGGACATTCAGCCTGCACAGATCATCAATGCATTCTCTTTGATGATGTCTGGTCAGGTGTGGCTGACCAGAAGGGGACCATCCACGTGCAGCCACGCCAGAACACGCACCTGAGCACAGTGCACGGTGGAGAGAACCGACACACCTGAAATTTTCTGCAGCTGCGCCGATTGTGCCGAAGCTCTAAAACTGCAGCCCTCTGTGCCCTTCATCTCCTGCTGATGAACACTGGCTTTATTACCGTTGCTGCATTTGTACATAGAGGAATAGCAAACAAAATGATGAAGCAAGGCCAGGATGAGTGCGGCAGAGATAAAACATGGAAGTGTGGATTCGGGGCCTCGAGCTACTTTTGGATTTTAGAGGAAAGGAGAAAAAGAGACAGAGAGAGAAAGAGGAACCTGGAAGGTGGAAGAAAAATAAAGCGGAAGTATCTGCTTGGCACCTTCTAAAGACAGACAAAGAGGGTGCTGAAATAAAGAGGATTCTTGAAGAAAGAGGGAACAATTCCGGCTTGGCCTTTCTTAAACGCACCTGCCTGAAGATCTGAGGACTCTAATGGACCAGAACAGTGAGTACTCCAACCATCCCTTCTCTCAAACGGCCCTTTAACTGCCTTTGAAAAGCAACACATCTCCAGCAACATTTGAGCCTACAGAGAAGTAAGTGTTTCTGCCCTTCGTTGCTCCTGATCACAATCTCCTCTTATCGCTCAGAAATGGTCCCGCGGTCCAGCTGCCCCCTAAGTTTTGTTTCTCTGAGCGTTTGGCTTGTGCCCGGCCCCTCCCCTCAAGCTTCACAGCAAAGCATCACAGGTGGTTGGTTCGGAAGTACTGACACCCAGCTCCACGGAGTTGGCCTGTGCATCTTCCAGGTCTGCTTCTGTGGGAAACCAACAAACAGACAAACCAGGATGCTTCATCACCGGCCTGCGGAAAACTCAGCAAAAACCACCTGTCCCCTGAGCTCTTTGCTGGAGGAGCAGGCTGACCTGGTGGGGTTGCTAACTTTGACCCTGTTGGAATCTAAGCTCGTGTCAGTATGTGTGAAATTGGCTTGGGTTACCTAGAGACACAAACACTGAACTCACACGATCCACACCGGCCTCACAGCTCTCAACCACTACTGTTTTTGCTTCACATGGAAAATGGGATGTGTGCTATGGAATCTCTCTTAGTCATGAAAATAAGGCCAAGGCTGATCACGCCTCGGTAGAAGCAGAAGGAGAGCTTATGATAGACGGGAAAGGACCAGAGGAAACCTCGGCTGTGTCCATGGTGCCCCGTGAGTCCACACTGGTGGTGGAGGGCAGGGAGGGGGAAAGAGCCAGGCCCTGAAGTCGGGCGGCTGGAACCCAAGTGCCGGCTCTGTTCTGCTGCCTCTCAACAAGTCACCCGACCTCACTGAGTTTCACTTTACTCGCCTGGACCGGAAATACATTTTCCTCCTGCATGGGGTTAATGGGAAGATTAAACGGAAGCATGCATGTAAACGCATTGCCTGGTATGCAGTAGAAACTCAACAAATAACGGATCACACAATCTATCATACACATGGCCTTCTCAGATCTACATGTTCATTACATTGCTCAGTAGATGGTAACTCCCAGAAAGGCAAGGGCCACACCTATGTTTCTCATGTGCCTTTATATGTCATATTGAGAACAAAATAAGCACTCAATAAATATCTGTTGACTGATTAATTTTGTTAAATTAAAATCTCCCACCTTTCACAAACTCCTGAGAAATGAAAGGGCAGGAGCCCATGTCCAGTAAAGGCCCAGGCCATGAGTCAGCGCCAACCTGCACTTAGAAACACGCCCCCTGCACACACACCCCTGCACACATGCTTGCTCTTTGTGGGAATCTGTCACCTTTCACCACTCTAATGTCCTGGGGACAAACCAAGAAGGCCTGGCTGTGTGGACCTCTGAGGAGGGCTCTCGATAAACCCACCCACCCCTCTGCCCGTCCTGTAAGAGTCGAATGACGCGGCACCATCGCAACGCAGACTTGCCAAGTCAGGCGGGCCATGACTCGTCTGAGACAAATGGTGTGCCACTGAGATCTGTACTGGTGACAAAGCCCAATACTGATTCCAGTGCTGGGGGAGGCTTGGGGCTGTTCAACAGGTCATTTCACATCTGTAAGCTATAGCGCCCAAAGGCCATTTCTTTATTTCATAGCAGGGTGTTACATCCATGTGGTGAGAAAGGAAGAGCTCTGGACTGACTGACGATCCTGGTGAAGCGGCATCTGGATCCTGTTACGAACCACAGACCAAAGCAGTGGCGCCTTTTTCTCCCTCGGTGACCAGAGCCAGGCAGCCCGGGGGAGCGGTTTCTTTCCATTCCCTCCCTTAACGTACCCAAATAGTCCAAACACAGATGAGTGTCTCCTGAGTCCCTGCGTGGGGACCAACGTTTCCCAGGGGAGAGAGCCCAGAAGGGCCGAGAGGTGAGTGGAAATTCACTTTGGACTTCATCTGCCCTTTGACCCTGGGCTCCAGCGCACAATCTCCTGCCCCATCTCACCTCCCACCCCACACGCCCCAGACGGGACAGGAACTGGATATACTGGACGGCTTCTCACTGTTTCCAGAGCACACCGTTCACTATCAGAATTCAGGGACCCCCTGTACTGGGAACGCCCTTCCCTATTGTTTATTAGATAAATTCCTATTTCCCTATCAGAGCCAACATTAGAGGTTATTTTGTATGCTAACCATATTTCCTCTGCAAATTTTAATCCCCCATGAATGTTCGCTAGACATACTTTATCCTGGTGTGTGTTGACGGCAGTCTGTCCACTCCCCATCTACCTGTAATATGGTGGGGGGAGGAGGCATATACCATGTGTTTCTCTATTGCAAAGATTCTTGGTTACTTTCAAGGCAATCTGGGCCTTGTGAGAGTTAAGGTGGCCTTGGAGGTAGGAGGGAGCTTGCTAAATACAACAGAGCAGGGCACAGCATTTCAGGCGGAGGGAAGGGCACAACAAAAGCACAGTGGAACTGTGAAAGGATACCAGCATATTTGCAGAAGGATAGAAATTTGGTCTGTGCAGAGTGTAAGGCTTCGGTAGAAGAGAAAAGTTAGGCGAGTTGAGGCCAGTGAATGAGTGTCCTACTCTTTCTGTGCCCCCTCCATCCACTGCAGACTGACCAGCGTGGGCCACATCAGCTGGCTCCCCGACCTCCGGCCTCCCACTGAGGTCAGCTGATGGGAAGGAGAGGGGATGCCACAGGCCGTCCACGTCCCTGTCAGAGGTCACAGCTCCTGGCTGGGGTCCTCTGTCCCTGGTGGGAGCCGAGACCTCCTCTTTCCTTCACTTGAGTCCTGGAGGCATTAGCCACTCCCTCCTGTTCCAGCCCCGGGGTCATGACTAACCCTTGTGGTCTTTCCTGCACTTCGGCTGCACCTTTGTAAGTATCCACACGATTAAACGTCCCTCCAATGTGCCATCTTTTCCCTGCAGGAACTATTGCGGCACCCGTGTGACAGACTGTTCCCTTTATCCTGAGGACAAGAAGGACCAGAGAACCGAAATGAAGAGCTCTGCAATGGCCACCTGAAAGAATCGCCAAATCACAGAGGACCACGAAGGCACCGAGCCTAAGCCCATCCCCCTTCTACAGTGGGTGGCCCTCCGTGGGAGGGAGGAGTTGGGGAGAAGAAACCCGGATCCCGGCAAATGAATCTCTGCTTCTTCTTGTCTGTGTCTCCGATCGATCCTGTCATCCTGTCCTTACAGCTGGACCATGTAAAGCCCACACCTGAGATGGGGTTTCATCCTGGAGGTGGTGGACCAGCTGGCAGGATAGCAGCAGGGGGATGCTGATCAACCCAGACACTGTTTATAGTTACACTTTGAAAACTAAGACTCACTCGGGTAAACTGGGGTTGACGGTGCATACTAGGATGCCCTGTCATGCTGGAAAAGGGGTCTGGGAAGTACCTGGCTCCTCTCGAGCCCAGGGCTGGGGAAGACGTGCCAGCCTGGCAGGCCCTGTGCCTAAGAGGCAGCTCAGACGAAGCATCTGTGTCCCTCCCGGTCCCATCGCTGGGGCTAGTTCCAGATCCAGCTCCCTGTCTGGACGCACTTGAGTCAAACCTGGATCCTGCTTCCAAGGCCCCGCCTTTCATCACAAAGAACCCCCTAGAGTGAGGACTTGAAACACCAGTGTGGGGAGGACCTCAGGGCTTAGGAGACAAAACCGCACCCTGGAGTAGGGAGGGGCGGGTCCAAGGGGACGTCCCCTCCTGTGCGGGGCGTGGCTGCAGTCAGCCAGCCCAGCCCCTCGGGGCCCTCGTGTCGTGTCTGTGCTGCTGCCAGGTTTCTGTGCCAAGAGACCACACCTGCCGCCCTCCCTGGAGGCTGTCTCCAGGCTGCGGTGCCTGGGAATGTGTGCGCTCCCAGGGTGGCGGCAGCGGGCTGGCCGCGGGAGCAGGTGGCCGAGTCTCGCTGCAGGTCCCGTGGGAGCCACCCTCAGGACACCTGCCTGAAACTGAGCCTCCACGTGGCTTCCTGGCTGCCCACCCCCCCCCCACCCCCGCTTCCGCGGTCTCTCTCCAGGGGGCACTCCCTTAAGAAGTCACTTCCACACAAATTCGCATCTCAGGGCCTGCTTCTGGGAGGCTGCAGAGAAGAGCTGGGTACCGGCGGAGTGGGGAGGGAGGGGGCTGAGAAGAGCCGGCCGCCAGAGGACACGGGGAGCAGGGACCACCCAGGGGCGCCGACGCCACAGCACGGTTGCCAGGGCAATCCAGCCAGGCCAGAGCGCCAAAAGGGACCCCTGCTGGAGGTGTCAGGAGGGTGGAGGTGGAGGAAGGCGCGCAGACTGGAAGCCTTGGCAGCGGGGAGTGAGCCCTGAGCTCACCTTGAACTGAACATACATGCGCGCGAGCAGAGGGAAGGAGAGGGAGTCCAGAGACGCGGCCGTGGCCACAGGGCCTGTGTTCAGGGTCTGGTCTGACAGACGCAGAGGAAGCCACGGTCACCGTGGAGGCCCTGGAGGGGCTGCTCTCATCCGAGGCCAGTTAGGAAGGTTGGGGCAGCCGGACCATATCACGAAAACCATACTTGAGGATTTTCAGGATTTCACGCAGGAGAGAGGAGATAAGGGGGGACAGAGACAAGGTGAAGGCCGAGGTTTTCCCTTCCCAGGAAGGGGTTCCTACCACAGTGTGCTGGGGCTCATTGCAAGTGTCAGACATCTGACCCAACACTGTCCTACGGAGACAGGACCTACTGAACCTGGGCCGACAGGAGGGCTGTTCAGGGCATCGGTGGTCACAGGATCCCTCCTCCTTCCTCAGGCCTGGTCAGCAGCCTTTCCTCTCACAAGGCTCCTATCCCAGGCCCGTCCTTCTCTTTCCCATCACGTGAACTTCACTTCTAGTTGTGAGAAGTGAAGACGTAGATAATTTGAGGTGTAGAAAAATAGGTTTTTTGAATTATTCACTTGTTTGACAAACGTGCATTGAGGATCTATTATGCACCATGCAGGGTGTTAAGCACTTAAGGGGTGTGATACGGGGTGAATAAGACAGACACAGACATTCTGCTCCTGCGGAAGTAGAGCTAAGACAGATCACTATCGAGCATGAGGACTTTTATGAGCGGATACTATGGGGTTTTGTACAGAAAATAAGCAGGTGTTGAGGAACCCACCGTGGTCGAAGCGACCAGGGAAGGTATTTTGCTGAGAACTTTGCAGATGGTGTACATTTGCTGCTTGGAGGGACCTGCAAAGTCACCTATAGATATGGACCCTGGAGACACAGACGTGCAGCTGCTTCCTTCCTGAGACTATGGCTATGCAGCTGTTTAGTTCAAAAAAGAGTGGGGATGGGAACTTGCATCTCCTGAGTCCTTAACCTGTGTTTTCTGGGGTTTGGTGGATTTGAAGAAAGGTTCTCCACTGAGCATTCTGAAAGCTTGACAATGCACCGGGTATCACTCAGATTTTAACATCATCTCTCCCATCTGGAAGCTGCCATGCACTGGTATATTTCACCTACTAGGACCTCAGCTTGCACGTTCATACTGAAGAGAAGCAGTGGCCATGCCCCGAGCTGCTGGCCTGACTTCCACGGAGTCAAGCTAGCTAGGTCCTCGTCTTATTATCTAATCTGCTGTGACAAGCCTGGGTCCCCAGTCCTTCTGTGACTCAGTTTTCCTATGTGTCAAATGGGGAAAAAACTAGTCTGTCCACTCAATCCCTATGGCTGTCAGAGGAAAGTAACATACAAGGGAAAAGTATAAAGGACTCTGGAAGAACAGGGAGGTGTTAATGTTTACTATCTTCTGTGTGAAAATACAGATGTCCCCTCTCTTCAATATTATTTTGCAAGTAACTAAATACATGCCTACATCACCCCGCTCAACATTATACATTTACTTACTGTGCTTCTACACTGGTGAGGATGCTGTGCTCACTTTTGAGAACAAAACATCTTCCTTACTGTCTATATTTTAAGGGCTTATCCTACAGAGAAGATCAGAGCCACTTAAATGAAAGAAAGCAGGGTACCTACACGGGCAATTCAGTGACAAACGCTGGATGGACACGGAAACGACGGATGCAGTCTTAACCCTGACAGCACAATGCCCAGCCCTGAACCAGAAGCAGAGAGCTCTTGAGAGAGGGGCGCTCTCCGTCCCTCTGGCCACCTCCCCAAGCAGCAACAGGAGCAGGCACAGCCCTGATGGGTGAGGGGGGCTGGGGGAGGAGGCGGCCGGGATGCAGATGCAAAGATGCAGCCACGGAGTCAGCCCTCTCTTGGCTGGAGCTACATCAGCTGATCCTAGCGAAGCAATGTCCTTCAACCAACCCTGGGCAAGTAGTTATGCAAGTCCTTTACAGAACCCCCTGGTGCCTTTGCGATACTCTCTAGTAGCTGGTCTCTGTAGGAAGGGATTCTCACTGTGCTGGAGGAGAGCTCCTTCTTCCCCCGCATAAATTACTCCCTGATCTTGACCCTTCAACAAGCAGCTCAAATCACCCATAATCTCAATCAAGTGGACCCCCTTCTGAATCTAGGCAATGGGGTGGGAGGGGAGATTCCGACCTTACCT
The DNA here is from genome assembly GCF_059928025.1 of Delphinapterus leucas. Lineage (NCBI taxonomy): Eukaryota > Metazoa > Chordata > Mammalia > Artiodactyla > Monodontidae > Delphinapterus > Delphinapterus leucas. The sequence continues at coordinate 106,660,473 of NC_143135.1, read as the reverse complement.
CACCTGGATGGCGGCCATGCCGGCCTCGCTTAACCTCCAGCCTCCACCCTCTCCTGCTGGAAGGACCTTTCTAGCAAATCCATTTGAGACTCATTTGTTCCAAAGCCTTCACTCGTGTCCACAGCCCTCCATAGGAAGGGCCAACAGTTCAGAACAGCTCACCAGGATGCCTCACCCTCATCAGACCCATCGCCTTGCACAGAAGCTGTATCACAGGGTGTGCCTGCGGGTTTCTTGCAGTTTCCGCAATGTGGATGCTCTCCCAGGACTCCAAACCATGTCCCACGCTGCCCCATCTGTCTCCCCACCTCCTCGCCACACACACCTTTCCTTCCAAGGCTCCCTTCCATCTGCCAGGTCTACGCTGACGCCCCCAGCCCATAGCACCTCTGTCCCATCACTCTGCAGGCCACACGGCCACTGTGAAGGCAAAGCCTGTGCATTTTCTTTATTTTTTTTTAACACCCAGCCCTGTCATGCCCAGCACAGTACCTAGTCCATCCTCGCCTTCAGTCAGTGAATGCCCGCTGCCCGAAGGGAGGGCACACTGCAGGTGCACTCTGAGACCAAGCCAAACATGGGAATCTCTCCAACTGTTCTCCATGGTGACTCAGACCAGGCTGCCAGGGGCATGCCACATGTGGCACACGGCGAGCCGCACCACCGGAGGTCACCACGTCACAGCTCAGCCTCCACGATAGCTTGCGAAGTGAGAAGGGAGGATGCAGCAGACATCTCATAAGAGCTTTGGGGTGTTTTTGTTAATTAACCAGAAAAGTAATAGCTCAAACCTTCCGATGCACAATAGCATGCAAAATCCTTTCGCGAATAATTACATCTCATGGAATCATCAAAATAAAGCCAGAGGCAGAGACGCATCTCTAACCTCAGAGCGAGGACCCTAAAACGTGTGATTTCTGGCAAGTCACTTCACCTCTCTGACCCTCAGTTTCCTCGTCTGTGCAAGACAGGCAGTCTCTGTGGGAACCCCAGCATGGTGGGACTCCCCAGGTCCGCTGCCTGAACCCCCATAACTATTTCCCGTCCTCTGGCAGGCAGGGCTGTCTGACACTCTTAACTGTCCCTCTCCTTGCCAAGGTGAACAGAGAGAGGAAGGGTTAGCAGGTTAGAACAGAAAGTGGAGCAAAACTGGGAAGGCAAAAATGCCAATTACTGAAATGCAATAAATGCAAACATGCCTTCACTTCTTATGCAAATTCTTGAGAGAAAGAGGGGTATAAGTGCAAAGGAGCACATTTAGTTTCACCTCTAAGAAGGATCAAATAATATGAACTAGAATTTAAATGCATTGAGTAAAATCAGCAACATGATGGCTCCTTTGACGGTAATTATCAAGGGAATCACAGAAAGTCGGAGGATGAAAGTGTAGGATCTCATTCCTTCCACTTGGAGACAGGACTCTTCCAGGCTCCCTGACCTTGTGCCTTTCTCTGCCCTATATGGTATGTCCTAGCATCTCCTCAACAAAGCTGACCCGTTCTCACCTCTGAGCCTTTGTTTCTTTCCCCACTAATCAACAGAGTCCAGAGGCAGTGGCCCCGCCTTCCAGAGTAAGCCCCTTTTCTTTGTCATCCCTGGGTTCCTTTCACCTTCTGAGAATGTTTGGTACTAAAACGCATCTCCACTCCTAGAGTCCTAACAGGCTCTGGAATTGGGTTCTTCTAATTAAGACCAGGATGCCCTTTGGTAGTTTTAGCTTCATCAAAACCAGTTTAAAATGTTCAGTGATCAGCAGAACACCCAGAGAGAAAGCGGGTGGCAACACAGTTATGTGCAGGAGCTAAGATTATTCTCAGTGAAAAGCCTGAGTCAAACAGCTCAGAAAATTCGGGAACGGGGAGGGAAATAGAGGAAGGAAGGGTCAGGGAAGCTGCCACCCTGCTGTCTGAGCATCGCCCACCGCTTCCAGGGATGAGGCCACTCACTTCTGGAACCTCCCATACTCTTTATTGCCTTTCTGTAGAGGGATGCGCCCTCCAATTTGGGATGCCTGGTGGAGAGAGGGAGCTACTGTGTCTGTGCTGAAGAAAAACAAGGATCATAATAACAAAAGCCCAATTTTCACGTCCTGGTAAGTCTCCCTTCCATGACTTTGACGAAGAGCAGACAGGATGCTGTAGAGTCATCCAAAGCTGGCCTTGCTTCTAGGTAGGCATAGGAAACCCACCTAAGGTCTATATTTAGGAGTTCCACCTGAAAATATATTTTCTACTGTCTTCAAAATGAGAATAGAAGCCCACGTGGTCTAAGTGATTGGGTCAAGTTTCACAGAGTTCTGATATAGAGGCTCACTTAGATACCACAAAGCTGAACTCAGACTCCCAGGGTCTGTTTGCGGCCCCTTTGTTATATCTTCCTGGGGGTAAGGTCAGACACCTTGGATCAATACTCGTGCAAGAGGCTGGAGAAGTGCGTTCTATGTTGGCTCTAAAACTGTCATTAGAGACCCAGCAGTAACAATGCTTCTCACACAGTCATGTGCATTAAACAATGTTGCCCTTTTGAGAAATGCACATAGTTTTGGACACCAAGTCCCTCTATGATGACCTCTGAACTTCTCTTTTAGAATACATGGCCAAACACGAGACATGGAAACAACCTAAATGTCCATCAACAGAGGAGTGGATAAGGAAGATGTGGTACATACATACAATGGACTATTACTCAGCCATAAAAAGGAACGAGATTGGGTCATTTGTAGAGACGTGGATGGACCTAGAAGCTGTCATACAGAGTGAAGTAAGTCAGAAAGAGAAAAGCAAATATCGTATGTTAACACATATATGTGGAATCTAGAAAAATGGTACAGATGAACCGGTTTGCAAGGCAGAAATAAAGACACAGATGTAGAGAACAAACGTGTGGACACCAAGGGGGGAAAGCGGGGTGGTGGTGGTGGGATGAACTGGGAGATTGGGACCGACATATATACACTGATGTGTATAAAATAGATAACTATTAAGAACCTGCTGTATAGCACAGGGAACTCCATTGCGCTGTACAGGAGAAACTAACACAACACTGTAAAATAACTATGCCCCAATTAAAAAAAAAAACATGGCTAAACAGATGCTACCTCACTGCCCTCCCCCCGCCCCCATGCTGCTTTGGCAAACTGTACTTTCCCAGGAGCGTTTTGTAAAGAAAAGCCTTCTGTGCCGTCAACACCAACCCATCCCAAGGAAACCTTCCCAGCACTGTCCTTGGTGATCTCCAGCCTCACCAGCTGTCTCTATCTGTGTGATCTCCTGGCAAGTCAGTTTGGTTGGGTGAACTCCTACACCCACAACTATAACCCACTGGAAGATTTTTTTGTGGTTCCTGTTCCTGTATGAAGGACCTCTAAACCTATACAGTGTGGAGCCAGTCAGTCCACACTGGCTGGGGAAGGTCCCTGGAGGGGCAGCTCCTGCCCTTTTGCTCTCTGCAGCCCCTGGGTGGTTGCTAAATTCTACTTCTGAGAGAGTGAGCTGGACTTGCAAGAGCTGAGATGTAACATTTTGTATGCATATGCAAAAGACATTTATTATCTGTAGGACATTGTTTAGAAATTGCTCTACTATTTGATTTGTGATAAGTGATCAGTAAACATGTTTATCAAAGTAAATAAAACCCGTAGAGTGACTTCAATTGGATGCACATACATTAGTGTCTGGGAAACCTGAAAAACCATCCTAAGAGGACCTGGTGTGTCACGTGCCATGTATATCTCCTCTCCACCTCCCTCTCGCCCACCCCCCTCTGCACTCAGACCTCACCTACAACGCTGTCCAGCCTTCTTCCAAGTGCAAACTGCTGGTCACAAGCAGGGGAAAGCGAGGGACTTATGGGTGAGCTTGCCCAAACACAAGAACACCATTTGTCCACAAAAGCTTGAAAAGAGTGTCAAGCTTTCAGAAGGTCAATTCCTAAGGGAGAATCCTGCTGGGTTCATCACTTCCCGGAAGAAGGGTGGTGCCTGGGCCAGAGCTAGGCTCTGGAACTGCAGACCATAAACATAAACATCACTAAGCCCGCCAGGATGACATCCTTTCTCCTATTAATAACACCTTCCTCTATTCTGCTCACCCCAGAAAATGAAAAGAATGAGGCTTGGCTGCAAGTGTAGGGGAGAATAAAACCCAGGATGGCAATAAATCGGAGTGCAGAGTGGCAGGCACTGTAATCCACCAGAATGACGCTCTGGCTCAAGGAAAAGAACCTCTTTGGGGAACCAGTGAAGGGAATCGATGCCCATAAAAGCATCGAAGGCATCAGCGGCAGCAGGAAAAAGAGATACTGTTGACTGGGACATGCGGCAGATTGCAGGTTGTAAAACGAAATAGAAAGTCATTAAGCGGTGGGCAAAGGGCAGGACTGCACGATGTGGATGTCATGGGAGACCACGTTATAGGGCACAGGACTCGCCATCAGTCAGAAGGTCAGAACCGCCAAGACTCCGTCTGCACAGCCCCGGGATCCCGTACAAAGGCCCTTCTCCATGCACAAATGCGGATAGAGGAGAGATGGTTAGTATTTATTGCCTCTTACGTAATAGGTCTATTTGGAAACACATTCTGACTGGCTTATCAGGGTATTAATACATCACAGGCATACTGAGCTGTATTCACTTAGGGTTTGGGTTGCTTGAACCAAAGACTTTCCTGGGAAATACGCCAAGGTATGTTTTCTGGAACTAGTCCCCTTTTCTGCCTCATTTCCACTTCTTAATCCAGCAGAGGGCAGAGTCAACCCATAAGACTCAGGCTCCGGGACCCTGTGGGGCAGTTCGAGGCAGAAGATGTCCTGGGAGAAGGGGTGAGAAAAGCAAAGACATGAATCAACTCTTCATCCTGTAAGGTGGATATGGGGATGGATGCTTCCTCGAACTCTCAGGACAAAAGACTGGGAGTAGGTAGGGCCAAAGAGGAGCCAGTTAAAGCGCCCTGAATGTGCCTGTCTGGGGAGCAGACTCGTGAGTCATTTCCATCACAACCCGTAAGTTAAATCACACTTCATAGCGCGCAGGGAGCACCTCTGATGACAAAGGAGGGGGAGCTGGGAAGGAGACAGGATGGGAGGTTGAGACCAGAGAAAAGCAGGACAAAAGGCAGGTTCCAAGGACTTCCATCAGCTGCCCTTCGCCTGCCTCTCTCTCTCCTCCCCGTCTGCACAGCTCTTTCTCCCCCTGCATTCCAATGCTCGCCCTCTGTCTCCTTTCCTTTCTCTGGCGGCCTTGGCTACCCTCTCCAGCAACTCTGTCTTGGGAAAAATAAAAGTAAAACCCAAAACAACTCCTGGGGGAAAATGACTGCTTCCTCCCCCTCTGCTGCGCCTGCCACCACGGTCGCTGGGAAGGCGGGCACACAGCCAGCGCTGGGGAGAGCTTTGATTTCCAATCCGATCGCTGCATTCTGTCAGCCTCTGCACACACACCGCAAACAGCTCGGCCCCATCTATCACAGAGGAGAAGGGGTGATGGAAGGAATAAAAGAAGGATTCACCTCTGTCTCCCGGAAAGAATGGCTGGTGCAAGTGTCTCTGTCCCTTCCCGGCTCTGTCCCTGCACCTCGCCACCTCCCCATTGAGAAGTCACCGGCCACAGCTGGGCTGCAGCTCTACTGTCCGCAGTGCTCTAGCACCTACAGATTCCATCCACCAGACGCTTCTTCTGGGAAGAACGGATGGATTCAGGATGCTCTTGATCTTGGCTGTGTCTGTATTTCTGTTTCCATCCACATACATCCACTCATGTACACAGATGGCCAACCCCCCACTGAAATGGGTCCCCACCACCCGCTTCACGCAAGAGTGCTTGTGAGGACTCTCGGTGCTTACCACATGTGGTGTTGCACCTTTCCTGGGCTGTGTTCCTCCCTCCGAAGCCTAGACCACCTTCCTCTCTCCCTCCCTCCCTCCCTCCCTCTCTTCCCCCACCCCAACACACACACACACACACACACACACACACACACACACACACACGCTACAGTCTCTTCTCCCTTCCTGCATCCTGTGGGTGCATGTGATATGTGATTTAGTCTCACTCTCTCTGGTATCACTGGAAATATCCTTTATTTATTTATCATCACTAAGTTGCCAAAAAATAATTTGCAACCCTACTGTGGGCCAGTCAATGTGCTAGGGGCTGGGTACACAAAGGGGAATAGGACAGGGTGGCTGCCTGCTGTGTGGCCAAAGGCAGGGCGTGTTTGGGGTGGTGTTAATACTTCCGAGCTTGGAGCTTGAAATGCACGTCAGACACACTTGTGAAATTCAAAAAAAAAAAAAACAAAAAAAAACTGCATTTTATAAATAGACCCCCAACCACAAATTCCAAATAAGTTCCACAGATTTTTTTTGATAAATAAAGCTGTGAACCATTACTGGGAGTGGCTGGAGAGCAGGATTTGGGTAGGAATCAGATGTGTGAAAAGCCTGGACAGGTGCGCAAAGGCACCTTAAAGAAGGGTCTTCCATGTCACTGACCCTGAGGAATCTGAAATTTAACTTACGGTTCAAAGGGTTTCAAACAGGAAGGGAATGTGCTCAGATCTGTGTCCTGAGAGGGCCTCGCTGCCACAGGAGAGCAGACTCGGGGGAAGCACAGAGCATCTGCTTCCAGAGCACCCAGTGGTTCATCCCACCAGGTCTGCCAGCCTGAGGTAGGGCAGGGCCCGGGCTGGAGGGGAGGGACGGACACGAGGGATGTTCCCCCAGAATGGGGAGTGCGGGAGGGGCGGGGAAGGGAGGAAGGTACAGTAGCAAGAGTGGCACACAAGTCCTGGGCGCCAGTGGGCACTGGGCACGAGGACTCTGCACTCCCTCCACCCACCCAGCCACCCTGCTAGGCCATGGTCGGCGACGTCTCCGCTTCATGTATGTCTGGTGGCCTCCCTCCAGGAGACCCCTACTCTGTAGCCAGGTCCCACTGGCCTCTGGCTGGAGTGACGGGGTGACAGCAGGGCCCTCAAACAAGGGATGGGCCATGGCTGCAGGGGCCTCCGTCTGGGACGTTAATGTCATGTGCCGCTCTCTGAGGATGCACATGGGCTGGCCCTGCCTCCTCACCCAGCCTATCGAAGCCCTCGGGACGGGGGCCTCTCAGCTGAGCCTCAGAGGCAGTTCCCGCCAGCTGGTCCCCTGGCAGGTGGGCAGACACCTGTTGACAGGCGAACGGGACATGCACACAGTGCTCTCTATGGAAGGACGAGTCCTACTGCCCCTCCAGGAGGAAGGGCTGCGGGTCGCCTCCAGAGCACTGTCCTCGGCTCTTCTGCACTCAGACAGCTCGCATCAGCTTTCTCCGTGGCTCTGTGCAATGAGACCCATAGAGAGCTCATCACCGGAGCTTTTACAAGTGGGTGGGTCTCCCGGTGAGTCTTGCAGGGACGTGTCTGGTTTGGGAGAGATGGCAGATTCACCTCCGGGCACACATTCGTGTGGAAGCACACAGGTGTGCCCCCTCCCTGCCACACAGGCAGTCATCTGTCCACCCTTGTCCCCAAACCACTCCGCACCCTCCAGCCCCTTCGCTGTCATCGCGTGGACAGTGCATTTTACATGAAGCTGTAAAACCTGATGACAGCTTTCCTTGTCAGTGTGGCCCTCGCTCTGATCCCTTGGTGATTTACAGCACTGACCCTCCGGCGTTGAGCAGCCTCATTACAAATGAGAGAAAAGAGACAGAAAGAAGCAAAGGGGGAGTCATGGTGGAGAAACAGGGGTGGGCGGCTGACAGGACAGGACTCAGGTGGGAAAGAGAAAAGCTGTACGGGAAGGCCAGAGAGCGAGACCACAAGGATGTGATGTTTTAATGGGGAGAAAGGAGAAAACATAGAGACAGGTTTTTCCCTTCTCTGGGTTCTTCTTTCTTTCCTGTTGGATGAATGAGAGTCTGTGTGTGTGTGTCTGTGTGTGTGAGACAAGCATCAAGAATCCAGTTCAAGGGCTTCCCTGGTGGCGCAGTGGTTGAGAATCTGCCTGCTAATGCAGGGGACACGGGTTCGAGCCCTGGTCTGGGAGGATCCCACATGCCGCAGAGCAACTGGGCCCGTGAGCCACAACTACTGAGCCTGCGCGTCTGGAGCCTGTGCTCCGCAACGGGAGAGGCCAAGACAGTGAGAGGCCCGCGCACCGTGATGAAGAGTGGACCCCGCTTGCTGCAACTAGAGAAAGCCCTCGCACAGAAACAAAGACCCAACACAGCCAAAAAAATAATTAATTAAAAAAAAAAAGAATTCAGTTCAGAGCAGCGCTGCGACAAGCCCTACACCTGGAGAAAGTCCGAGAAGGATGGCAGTAAGGTCCTTTAGCAACACCAGCTATGGAGCCCGTGAGGTTGAGTCAGTAGGCATCGGTGCCGGAAGGGGCTGGTCTGCATCCCCGGGATCTCCCAGGCAGCCCCGCCGGCCCTGCCCACTTTGGGGCTGCACTGTTGATACCGCCGGTGTCTGTACTGGCTGCCCAGGGCCGCAGCGGGGCGGGAGGGGCCCCCGAGCCCATTCACACAGGGGACCCCTGTTTTTTCCCCCGGGTGGGTGAGGCACATCCTTAGGTTCCCTTAACAAATTCCTGAAGTCTGACAGTAGGTGGCACTGGAGGAACCCAGGTTTTTTGTTACAAACATTTGTTCCCATGAAAACCCTGTTGATTTGACTTTAACAGCCCCAGGGGAGGCTGATTTTGCAGACTGTAGAGTTGCCTAAATAAAGCCAGTCGGAAGAGAGTCTTACAGAACGGTGCAGTGGGAACCCACACACGCCTCTCCAGGTCCGAACTCCGGGAGGCGCCCTCCTTGGCCTCCCCTGTTGTGTAGCTCATCCCGCTGTTCCCTTTCAGGCAGGGAGTACTGTTCATGGGAATTCTCAGCCTTGGCAGGGTCCTAAGCTCCCCAGCCCCAGATCTCCCCAGAGATGCTGGCACTGGGCCCTCCATCTCAGGCAAGGGCTGAGGCCAGCACACAGCCCCCAGCAACTGTTACGGAGAGCTTCCCCAAACAGGCTCTTCCATGCCTACGGCACTTTACCTACATTTCAAATTCATAGGCAGGTGTCCCGTCTCAGGTTCGTGCACAGAGGCGGAGGCTGCACTGAATGCCAGCCCATGGTGTCTAGGTTATTAGCTATGTCTGCGGAAGGCAGGTAATGTGTGTTTCTCCTTTGGGCAATTGCCACTAATGGCACAGGCAGAGAACGAAGCCATCTTCCTAAACACACGTCAGAGGAATAGATTTACCAGGTACAAAAGGCGAGGAGCAGAAGAATTGAACTCTACCGCTAACATGTTTGCAGAAAAGTGATGCACTTCAGTTATTATGTATGAAAACTATCAGCAAAATCTGTCAGTCTGGGCTCCTTAGAGAGAGAGGATAACAGAGTGAGTGGGTCCGCTGGTTGGAAAAGAGGACTGCGGAGCTTGCGGGGACATCGATTACACGTGGGAGAGGAAAATAAAACGAGAACTAAAGCTTCTGAAGTCGAATTTAAGAGAGAAACGGGAGGGGATTTCATAGGTCAAAGGGGGGACAGCAAGAATAGAGCTCGAAACAGGATCCTGTAATGGACCAGCTTTTCACTTGTATTTTCTGTACTTCACAGTCCTTTTACTTAAATAAAAGGAGCCAGGCATTTTCTATGTAGTCCCTCACCGCCTGCATCTCATCGTGCCCCTGGTGACCCTCCCTGTTAGACTGCAGTATCCCTGGCGACTATGGCTTTATACGTTTGGGTTTATATTTTACTTTTTATACTTGGTCCTTGATGCTGGTTTGTGTTTTAAGAGCAGGGCATTAACACCATGACCCCGATTTAATATTCAAAGCAAATGAGGTCCCAGGAAGAAGGGCGTGTGGGTGTCATCACATAGACCATCTGGTGATTAAGATGAATTACACTTCCTCAGGCTCGTGGAGTGAATGCTACTTCTCTGTCTCTAAAATAAGAATAAAACCATGACTTTTTCTACTTTCTTTCCGTGGACTCTGCAAACTTTGAAGAGAGTTAAAGCAGAGAAGCGTATCGAGAGGACCATGTGACAGATTCTGACAGCAGAAAAGGGTGTCAAAATGATTAATACAAGATATCAGATCATCAGGAAATAGATTAAGGCACATGCGTACACACGCGCGCGCGCGCGCGCGCGCACACACACACACACACACACACACACACACACACACACACCACGATGTCCATTTCCATCCAGCCTCTCCTAACCTAGCTCAGCTTGTAGAAGCCCAGTCAGATCCTATCAAGGGCTGGCAGCGGGGTTAGAGTACAAATAAAGTATAAAGTAGATGCCGCATCTGTGGATGACCTAGAAAAGTACGCCAAGCTCTTCTGTTGCGATCGGCTTGCCTCTTGGGGGAGTCTGGGGGACGAGATGGCTATTAATCCTTGCAGAACCCTAGGAAGATAGGCAAATAATAGTTTCCTCCCATTGCCAGATGAGGAAAGAAAAGGACCGATCAATATAGATGATTTGTCTAATGCAGTGTACAAATTCTCTTTTAAAGAGTAGCCAGAGATTTGATTCCCTACATGCAGTGATGAAAATTTTCAACATTGTAGGCAATCCCCCTTATTCCCACAGCGAAGACCCTGATTTTCTCTTCAATCTTGTGGCCGTGCCTATGGTAGGAAATAAAAATCACTAGCTAGTGTCTCACGGGTCTCAGGCCATCGTTTCCAGGGAGACCAAACCTTGGCCAGGTGCTTGTCCCCTCCGCTCCCTCGCACTCTGCTGTCTTTTACCTTCTCTGAATCCACCAGCCCAGCAATCCCTCGGGAGAAAGGAACCATCCTGGCATCCTTTCAAAAATCTTCTTGGTCACATGTACTGAGAGAGAAATACAACATGTGCCTCTGAAGAAGCCATTAGCTCTGATCAGTTTTAAAGCCAGAGCTGTTCAACATGTGCAGAAAGAAAACAGCAACATAAACAGAGAGAGGAACAAAGACAGGAATTAGAAACATCACCAGCTGAGCTGTAAAACCAAGCTGTGAAGGGCGGAGGCAAGCCGGGATGTGGCTGGGGCCCGATGCCACGGAGCACCAGTGAATTCACAGAACCTCATTCTTCTCCCTCTCCTATTAATTTCCCTGCTCCGTAGCTCTGATGGGGGGCTCCTTTATTGAAACATATATTCTTTATACAGCCTGCTATAAAATCCTTATCTCCTCATGAGCTGAGGCACAGTTGGTCTGCCATCGTGGTCCCAAGCCCCTCGATGGGCGAACTCGGTGCAGGCCAGCAGCAGTGCTGCCTTGAACCTCACTCCGGCTCTGCCTTTCCACTGACAGGTGATTCATTTCATAACAGCTTTGCCCGTCTTTGGCCTCGGTGCAGAAGCTCCCTAGAGCCCGTCAAAGATGGGCTTCCCTTTGGGAAGAGGACTGAGGCCATGGGACCAGAGGACTGCCAGCTCATTTCAAAGGGGGCTGAAAATCCTATTTCGGCCTCGGGCGGCAAAGGTAAAAGCATTTAAAGCATTAACCTGCGCTGACTCTTCAGCCAGCTGCTTCCCAACTTGATTGAAGGGTAAGAAGGTTAATTCTTCCCAGGCTCATCTCCAGACTTCACAGACCATATCATGGCTGCTGGGGGTGGGGGACGGGAGGGAGGACTGGTCTGGCTGGACCCAGGCTTTGCAGGAGGCAGTGGTCATGAATTTAGCTGTTGCTGCTCCCGTCTAAGTCTTTGATATCAGAAGGGTCAGTCATGGGGTCAGGCATCACCTCCCCACATTCAGATGCCAGGAGGACACAGGGAGCCGTGATCTGACCGCTGCACGATGTGCTCTGGACGATACGACCAACCCTGGCAGCAGAAGCCTCAGGATGGAAGGTCTCAGTAGGGACCACATCCAGAATGAGCATCTTCCATCCAGCTCTGAGGGAAGACCACAGAGCGATAGGCCCAGGCGTGTTCAGTGCCACTGGGAATCCAGACGCTGTAAGAAGGTGGAGAGGACCCACTGATGCCTGCGGTGAAGATGGCTTCGGTTTAGGAACCAGAGAACAGGAGCCGCCCATGGGTGGAGGAGTATCTCTTCATCCACCGGCAGTTGGAGAACCAGACTGACAGGGAGTGAGGCGGGCCAGGGGGGAGAGGCGCTTCTGCAGCTTCTTCTCTCTGCTCCTTCCCCGCCCCCCGCCAGCCCCTGCACCCCCTGGAGGACATCATCCTTAAAATATATTTCATTTCACAGCTGCATTATGGTACCACAAAATTCTGGGAATCCAATTTAAGAACAGATTACCTCCTCACTTACTTCATTTGAAGCAATTACATGTTAATTTTCATTGAAACCAGCCTAATGCATACCAATCCGATGGCGGGATCGCATTTGAATACTTAAGAGAACATCCACCGGGTTTGGGACTCCAGAGATTGATATTTAAAGGGCCACTTCATCATTCTTTTTCTTGGTGGGCTCTCGAGTCCCAGCCCCTCCCCGCAGCTCTTCAGGAGGGCAGTTTCTTGGTGAAAGGAGTACAGATCAGCTTGCTCCAAACTGCCAATAGGGGTCCCTAGAAAGGAAGCCCACGTTTGGGCATCTATCTCTTCTCTGCCACTTCTGCCCTGTATGTTTGCAAGGAAAACACCTCCACCTTTGCCTTCCTTGCGAAGTCAGGGTTCATTCTCTGCCATCTGCACAGGGAGGGGAGTGCAGTGCCAAACCCGAGCCTTTTCTCAGCCTCCGTCTACATCCATCTCAGATCATTGCTTACGACGTAATGTGTTCTCAGCCACTCACCTAAGGAGGAAATAGCTTTCTAGACAAACCCTGTGCATTGATTTGAGCCACGGGTAATTAATAATACTCAGGGATGTTGAAATCAGCTGGTCTTTCAGTTTTAGAGCAGGGAAGTTGAAAAAAGAGGTCTATCTGCTTAGTTTATGCATTTAAACTAAAGAAGTTCGTGTTGGAAGCTACAATTTAATTTGATTGTAAGACTGTAAAGGACCCAGGACTACTGTGAACATGCTATATTATGTGTGTTATATTATGTTGTAATTAATCTACACTGACAGGGAGACAGGCAGATATGGGAGTGACAAGATGGTTTTAATTCAAGAGAGTTCTGAGTTCTTGGTTCCAGAGCAGCCCAAGTTCTTCTTCTGTGTTGAATGACGTACTTGGGGTATTGGGACAGGCGTGGAACTAGACTGGCACCTATAACTCTTGGCCAAGCTTTGCCCCAAGGAGGGCAGATGTCTAGAATACGTATATCATGTAGGTGCATACGTATTAAGCCCCTACTGTGTGTCTGTTTTCAGAGCCAGGAATGGAGCAGTGACTTAGAAAAGGCAAAGCCCCTGTTCTCCCGGAGCTGACACGAACAAACAACGAAATAAGCAAATGCATCGGAGGATAAGTTCAATGGAGAAAAATACATGAGTGAAAGGAGATAGGAAACGTGGGTGGTGGTACTATTTTATTATCATTGCGTCACTCAGCCAAGCACAGCCCACTGCCTTTGGGATTTTCTTCCTGGGAGGAATCAAAGGCTCCAGCATTAATTACACTAATGATAGTAATGCTTTATGTATCAGGGTATTTCAAGCCCCTTGCCAAGACACAGCCCTCCACTCTTGAGAGGAATGACTTGTCATTCTTTCTACCAGTAGAAGCTTGGAAAAGCCAAAGGATCGTGGTGATCTGGCCAGTAAGATGTACCAGGAGGTACACACAGACCAGGCAAAGGGGGGCACACTCACTGCGCCCCAACCTAAAGCCTGACAGACATTTCTACTCTGTTCATCTCAACAACAGAAAGAACAAAAACGCTATTTCCTTCCCTTATACAGAGCTTGGCAAATACGCTTTTTGTCTTCATGTAGCAAGACTGAATACCATTTGCATTGCTGGAGGGCTTAACTAGACTGGTAGAATATAGTTGTAATACAAAGAAATGCTCATTTTAACAGAACACTCTTGATTTCTAACGGAAATGTTCTAATGCATAATTTGAAATAAATGTGAGTCACTCAGGAACTTTGAACTTCTATGGCTGGTGGGGGCTAGGGGACATCCTTCCTCAGTCAAGGGATGCCAGGAAACAGTCTCACCTCTTGAGAAAATATTAGCATAAGCTCTGTAGGGTCCTCCACGGACACTTCTATCCTCACTCTCCTTTAGCCTGGGCTGGTCACAGCACTTTTCTTCCTTTTTTAAACAGGTAGTTTATTCATTACAGTCTCCTAATTAACTGGGTTACTTTTCATCTTCCAGCCTACAAACAAGGATGGCACCAGGGAAAAGAGTTGAGCTGTCTGTCCGCTACTCGTAGTGAAGAAAGGTCTGGAAATCAGCCACCCTCAATCACATTCCTGCTTCTGGCTTGATCTTTATGACAGTCAGTTGCGTTTCTACAGGATGTCATCATTTCCCAGACCTCAGCGTTCATTCATTCACTACCTCCGTGCCAGGCACTGTGCTAGGTCCCTGAGGAATATCAGAGGTCCCTCTAATCACGATGAACCTGTAACGCGGTGGCCACTAGATCTGATGCTCTGAGTGCAGGGAAGGGGCTCAGCCGTCACTGCATCTGTCCTCTCGTCCATCTCCCAACCTCCTCCTCGGCTCTGATCCAGAGAACGACAGCCCTACACCTCCCAGGCTTCCTCGTCCTCAGGCTTCAGCACGGGGCAGGCTCCGTGGGAGAAGGGCAGGAGGGGCTGGGGGTACCCTCCCTCCTGTCTGGATGGCATCTATGGCCGTGGCTGCGTCTCCCAGGGGCGCCGGCCCCTCCCTGCATGGCATACCTCCTGACGGCTGGGTCTGGCCCCCGAGCTCGACCCAGGGCGCCTCCCTGCGTGCCCCCAGCCTGGAGATGCGCGTGGCTGGGAAGAGGGGGGTATAAGCTGCTGCTGTTTAATCCCCCGGCTCTCCTACGCCCTCCATCACCAGTGCGACCAACAATGCCTATTACACGGAGTGGGTTTCTGGCTGGGACGGGCACTACCTCAGGTTGAGGAGGGAGGGGAAATGCTCAGAGAACAGAGGAGAAGACCACCCTGAGCTCAATTTGGAAGAACCTGTAGCATTGAGCCAAAAGACAAGAGCGTTAACAGGAGGACCGGAGGGCGTGAAGGTGTGTCCAGGTGGCCGGCGTGTCTGCACACGGTGCCACAGACAGAGGATGGTCCCGGAGCCGGGCTGCAGAGGAGCTGAGCTCCACCAGCTGTGCTGGGCAGCCTCTAGGATAGTCTGCCTTTCCAGACTCCGAGAAGGCATGGGTCTAATCAATGAAGGGAGAGGAACGCACATCGTCGTTTCGGAAATTAAGTTCACGTTAAAGCAAGAGGGCATGTGGTCAGGCGATGCCAGGCCGTGGCGTCTGCAGCAGATCTCGGGCCAGTGCTGGTTTCCAAGGCTGCCCTCGAGGCACGGTTACCAACCAGGGGGAATGTCACCAAGTCCAGACGGATGGAGGTGATCCCCCGCCCCCGCCACAAAAGTGTCTGCCTGCTCTTTCAGAGACGGCTTCTTGAAGTTTGTACAGCAAATGTTACATATTTCTACCCTGACTTTTATCTACAAGGCAAGTCCACTCAAGGTCCCAAGCACTGGAATTGAACAAACATCAGGTAAGAAGATCTTGTGCACCTGGGGTGGTAAATATTGGCCCCAAAGACACTCAGAACATCCCACTGAACAACTTTCAACTAGGGGCTACCAGGAATTATCATATGGCCCTGAGCAAAACAGACCACCCTTCTGGGCTCGGATCACCTCATCTTTCTCCACGGTCCTACAATTATCTACGATTGCAGTTCAGGGTGTAAAGGACAAATTTCAACTCCCCGTACTCTTCTCTGCCCTACAGATTTATGAATGTGTTACATGCCAACGCCCAGGGGTGTGGGAAGGCAGGACGGTGAAAGCAAGAGGGCGGCATGAGGTCAGGAAGAGTCTGCTTTTTATGAGAATGACGTTATTTTCTGAAAACTATTTTTACCTCATTGAAATGGGCTAATTGTGGTAATCCAGACAAGCAGCAAACCAGGGCCCTGCTTGGCCCCCTGGTGGCAGATCAGGAAGGGACACGTCCTGACTAGGACCTGGGGTTGCAGGGACCCCATACATGAAATGCTTTTGCAGGGGCAGGGATGCATTTAAAGCCGCCCCAGGCTCTCCCACCAGGATGCCAACTGCCGTGACACATGCCTTGTACAACGCTTGCTCTTTATTTTAAACACATTTTTAGATGTCATGTCTAAAGCAAGATAAGACCTTTTCAATAAAATTCCATATTTACACCTCTTTTATGATTTTTTTTGAAACAAAAGCTTGTGTCTGAATAGAAGCACATCTTCAAAGGATGCCTTTTAAAAAAATCCATGGGGCAGAGAAAAATGTGTTGATGATGTAATGAGTTCAACGGTACAGTATGAAAAAAAAAAAGTTCCTGCCAAAAGATGAGGAAGAATGACATGAAAAGGAACAAAAAGACTTGAGAAAGGCCCCGGCAAACGACAAACTGGGTAATCAGGATGGAGCTGTCACCGATGGGGTGGAAGTCAGTCCTGGCCTGCCCCCGATGTGCACTCAGATGCCTTCCCCAGCTCTGCATCCCGCCAGCATTTTGTCTCCTGTCTCCTCAGGAGCTGACAAGCCAATGAACCCAAGGAAGTGCATGGGAGCCCCTGCAAAGAGCAACGCTGCTCTGCAGGGTGACTGCTAAAAGTGATGGTGGGGGTCTGTGTTTACTGCCCAGGAACTACTTCCAGGTCAAACTAGCCTCCCTGACAACCCAAGGGATGATTTTCTTAACTACCTGGTGCTGCGTGCACCGTCTGCGCCTCAAGGATGCCACGCCCCGTCTCCTGCCCCACATCCCTTCTGGGACGGGGATGGAGGTGCTGCATCCCGAGCTCACTGGATCCGGGCGAGGATGTGTGTTTGAGGCAGAGAACCCAGGGCACGCCTGAGCCGTTTGGACCCTCCCATCCTAACTCAAGCAAACACTTGTTTTGATCAGCGGGGTTCACAGATCTGAATTCGACACGGAGGGAAAATCTGTACTGGCTACACATGGGCTGGCTTTGAGATGAAGGGAATTCAGGTCATGATGTTGAGTTAAGATAGCTTCCCTCTTTGTGATCTGTGGCTGAACATACTATTTAAATGCAAATCACAGAAGCATTTATTACAACTGTGGTTATGATTCCAAAGTTATTTAAAAAGCAAGTCACAGGTTGAATATCTTTACCACCTGCCCAGGTGAAGTCCCTCAATGAGGTGGGCGCAGGCTGTGTGGTCACAGAACACGGCAAGGAGAGAGCCCAGCCAGCTCGTATCCTTAACTGGATGGAGGCAACCATGCGATCTGCACAATGTATACAATAAAGAACAGGCTTTGAGGGATGGGCACAGCGATGAAGCAGCATAAACAACAACTAGGAGAGGGTAACGGGGAAGAGCAGCTTTCACGATCTCTCCCAGGATAACCTTTCCTTCTGTCCGAAAACATAATAGATGGTCCAGTTGGCGCAGCAGGAATTCCAGTGCCTTCCAGGGCTTTCCTGGAGGTAACAAGACCTCCTCTGGTTGTTTCACCAACTGTGACCAAGGAAGATTATCCCTGTAATCTTTACAATAAGAAAACAGTGTTGCTACTGTTTCATTCAAAGCTGGCCTGAGCAGAAGCCCGGGGCGGTGGATGGCCAGCAGCCCCTTCCCCTGAACGGGAGACGGCTGTCCTGCAATACGTATTTGCATGGAAGCGACACACTTCCCAGGCCAGGGGATGTTTACTATGCCAACAAGGGTGTTCAGATCCAAGCCTTGCCTCTGGGGAGGTTAGGGTTAGGGAGCGAGGGTCTTCTCTGGTGGAAGGAGGCACCGTGGGCTGAGTTCCCTTTTGCCCACGTAGAACTTAGCAGGACACATCGGGGGGGCAGGACAGGACTGACTCTCCCAGTGGGAGTCTGGTTTCTAGCTATTGACTCAGCCAGCCACGCCCCATACCAAGACTGAAACATCACTTTCTATCAGTTTAGAGAAACTCAAGGGATTTTCTAAGAAGTTCCATTATTTACTAAGTGAGTGGTTTCTGAAAATGTCTCTCTTTTTTTTTTCTTTCTTCTTTTGTATTTGCACCCTCTGATAGGTTAGCTGCGCCCTTCTATGCAAGTTGTCTTTCAAGATGTAGAACTAGGCTAAATGTTAAGAAACACTGGTTTCTTCCATGTACCATTCGACGCCTTCTAGTGGAGAGGACAATGGTGCAAGACCGCTTCCACTGTGGTCTGCTCCAGAGGCATCCATCTGCATCGGCCTGGACCACACACACACACACACCACAATGCAGCACGTGAAGAAGGCCGTGAGGGGGACAGGAGAAGGAAGGGAGAAGGAAGAACGGCTTGGACCTCGTTCCAGACAACTGGGGAAGGAAACGTGAGAGGACGGAGTGACCTTCTGTTGCCCGGAGGGCAGCTACTCTCAGTCTGAGTCATTTTTAGCCTCACTTGAAAAAAGTAAAGTTTCCCTCTTCCTTGGCCAAAAGGCCTATTTAGAATCAAACGGGTGTCCTTCTGCCTCAAGCATGGATCACTGACAACCTTGCCAGCAAATGCAAACGTGCACTAAAGAATGTTTATTAATAATCATGATTATGGAGGCAGACTCCAATCCCAGTTGGTGTCGACCGGCTGGAAGAAACGTTTTCTATCTCACCTAGTGAAGAATTTGCATAAGGGAGTCATTCAGGGGAATAAACGCGAAGTTTAGGCTTATTTTTCTTCAGTTGACTTCGATGATTGAGGCATCTGCAATGCTTCAGAAGGCCAGGTTACTGAACTCTTAAAACGACGTACATTTTACACAGAAGAGAAGGCGGCACAGAGAGACTTGCTGGCTTGCTTAGCGCTGCAGGGGACCAGAGGACTGCAGACGGAAATGACACATCAGTGCTCACGCTTGTGTTTAAATCTCTAGGCTGTATTAGAGCTGTGTTTAAGCTTATTAAAAGTAGCTCAGGGTTGGTGGAGGCATGGAGAGAGAGTAGGGGTTAGCAGATGTAAGCTATTATTAATATAAATATAGGATGGATAAACAACAAGGTCCTACTGTATAGCACTGGAAACTATGTTCAATATCCTGTGATAAACCATAATGAAAAAGAAGATTAGAAAAGAATGTATACATATGTATGACTGAATCACTTTGCTGTACAGCAGAAATTAGCACAACATTGTAAATCAACTATCCTTCAATAAAAAAAAAAGCAGCTCGGAGTAATATGTTCCTTCTGTTCACTCACCCTGCTCTGAAGAATTTTAGGTTTGAAGTTTTTTTAACCCCGATGTTTTCCAACAAAAAGAGATGGAATGGACAAAGAAAATCAAGAGATCGAAAACCGTAGATAGATAGGTAGGTAGACAGACAGATAGGAAGATGGATAATAGATGTGTGTGTGTCTGTGTGTGTGTGTGTGTGTGTGTGTATCTATCTTACATACACATACATATGTGGGAACTTTTAGAGATTTCCTGCTATATCTTCTCTTGTTAACACAAAGTGAGGATTCAGCTTCCTGGTTTTCCTCTTCAGGAAGAGGACATGTGACTATAGCCTATATGATTACAGAAGTTCAGGAAACAACTCTATGTTTACTCATTTAATCTTGAAAATGTATCCAGAAATAATCGTATCTTTGCATGTAAAATCCAAATTTTAAAACTTCATATTTCCTTAAAGTACTTCTTGCCACAAAATTTCAAGTAAGTGTGAGTATGATTAAAAACATTTGCAGTGAAGCCATTTATCAAAGACGGAGAAGACACTAACCCCCGGGCCACCAGGTGACGTGAATCTACTCAGTGCCTGCTGTCCACACAACCATACCTCAGCCCAGGCTGACAATTTAGCCCCCCAGAGAGCTAACTGTCCTTGGCAGAGATACAGCGAGTAGAAGTCTTGAAGAGGATAGTATTTCCCAAGCTGGCCAGTGCTGGGAAGACCCAAATTACGGGGAGAAGAGTTCACGATTCATTTGCTCCATCGTTCATTGACTAAGCCAGCGAATGTCTGTGGGGCACCGAGTTCCAGCCAGGCACAGCTGAGGCACTGGGTGTGCACACAAAAGACAGGGATTCTCCTCTCCTACTGGGTGGAGGAGAGACACTGAACAAGGTTGCTAGCTTATTTCAGAGAGTGGTAAGTGCTCTAGACCTGCGGGGCAATGAACTAGGCAGAGATGGGGGCTGAGCGGCCGGGCGGGGGCGTTAGGGGAGGCGCTCTGTCTGGCAAAAAACACTAGTTCTGTTTTAGACCCGTACACACAATGGCCTGTTGGAATCACCCCTTGGATGCATAGTGAGCATTATCATTACAAGTTCGTGCGGGACTGTCCATCACATCCTTTCTGCTCGTCTGGAGCTCAGTGGAGATGTGGATGCAAAGATGTAAACTGTGAAAAGAGATCAGGAGCTTATGTGAGCAGACAGGGCACCGTGGAAGACACAGGGTTAGGTCCCTTAGTAAAGGCAACGTTCAAGATGGTGCGGGGGTCTGAGCAGTATCTAGTGAAGGTGGACAAAGAAAACGAGGGGTGTGATATGTCCTGGAAACTGAGAAAACTAGGAACAATGAGAATGTACCAGAGATTGCTGTAGAGTAAGCTGTCTTTAATTCATGCTGAAAAAGTATAGATCTTTATTTGAACTACCATTCTACATCTCACGCTGCAGAGGACAGGCAAGCCTGGAGGTGTTACAAAACATTGGGAAAAGTCAGAGTTGGGTCATGTGAACTTGACCCCAACTGGACATCAGAAGGAGGGCACCGTGCAGGGATGGTGGGGGGCGGAGTCTACACTCACAAGGCCTATGAATCCTTCCTTTACCAGGAGGTAGCATGTGTGAGAGTGGTTCTCTGTTTTAGCCACAGGGACCAACCACACAGTGCCTGGCAAATAAATCTTTGCTGAATGAATAAGTGCATACATTTGGGAGTTTCGCCTGACTTTATGGATTTTTTCATAAAAGATTTCCAGCACTCAGAAAGTCATGTGCAACGATGTGCACTAAAGTAACCCAGGCCTGCGTGCCGTAACCTGGTTGTAAACGTCTGGATGAGCATTCACGGTCACCATCTGAGAGGTAAGCATCACCCTCGAGGACACCACGCCTTTCGGCTCATCAGACAGAAGAGTGCGGTGCAGCCGGAAACGTCGCAGGCGCTAGGGACGCATTTGGGAAGGGATGCTGCTGCGGGTGCCTGAGATTCGTCCTCAGGATCCACTTGGCTCTGGACTTCCAACATTTTAAACAAACCCGGACGGAGGTGAGTTAGTTTCAACTCTCTGCAGACAGCGCAGAGGTGGGCTGTGGACACAGACAGATGGGACACCGGAGAGGGAGGAAGCCACGCAAATGCCAAGTGGCCGGGGCCGGGGCCAGCCTGGACGCCTGCTTGTGTGGACGCTTGTTTACTAATCTCCTGTTCTTGGCAGTGCCTCTGGCGTGGTCACACGGCTTCTCCCCGCTGAGCAGCTTAATTGCTGCCAGTGGACCGTTTGACCCTTTTTATCCAGATGGCTCAAGTCTCCCCGGCACCAAGGATCCTGCCACTTGCCCGGCTGCCTCGTGACTTCTGAATGGGTCTCCTTTAGAAGAACTCCCCGATCACTATCCCACGGGCAAAGCTCAGCTGAAATATCCAACAAAAGGCAAAGGGAAAGGGGCAGGAAGAGAGGGGGGCGCCCGGGAACGCCCCCTCTCCCCTTTCACTTCAGGAAGAGGAACGTGGTTATTTATAACCCAACATTCAAACTAATTATTAGCTCAAGGCTTTCAAGTAAAATGTAGGTCAAGCCATATTATGTGGGGTGCCGGCAACTGTCTCAGTGTCGGGAAGCAGGGCTATCACTGACACCCGCTATCTCACCGACCCATCACAGACCAACACCCATGCAGCAGCCACGGAGCATGTGCTCCAGACCCCCTTGAATGGACTCACGTCCACATCCCTTTGTCCAGAAGGGCTGGGTTCACAGCAAGGACTTTGTAGTCGGTGGAGCCACTTACAAGGTCCTCAGTCCCTGCCCCCCCACCCCGCTCACAGCAGGCACAGGTGACACCTAGAACAGACCCTCTTCTCAGGTCTCAAGAACATTTTGGGGTTAAGGAGAAAAAGATGGGTAGGGTGGAGGTGGGTCCAGCTCAGCACTTGATGGCCAGCCCATCAAGGCTGTGATGACAAGAACCTGCAGTGCCAGCCAGCCAACCAGAGAAAACCAGGCCCTCCTGGGGGCCTGGAGGAGTCAACTCGTGATCATTAAGGACAATTAGCCATGCGGCCCAGCTGCAGCAGGACCCTGTGCTTTACGGTGACCCTGGGAACTTAGGATGAAAGCTTCTCTGCTGGGTTCCTTGCCTTTTTCTTTCTTTCTTTCTTATTTTTTTTTCTCTCTGCCTGCTCTTCTTTCTTAATCAGATCATCACCTGTCCTGGCTCTTCCCCACTTTCTGCTGAGCCCCTCCCGCCTTGTTACTCTACTTCTTTCCCCTTTCCTTTGATTTCTCAAGTTCCTCTCCTAAGAGATGGGTTTTAATACCTGTCTCTCCTCTGCACTAATACAAATGGGTTCCTGGCCTAACAGGGCATATTAAATTAATAAGCAGACACATTTATTTATTCTGAACTTACAGCATCCCATTCCCTGGGGAGTTTCCATGCTCCAAGTTGACATATATCCTCACTAAACACTGCACAACTTCAGGACATCACGCTACATCTTAAGCTCTGCTCAGACCTCTGGTCCCAAATCAGGCTCCTTCTACTGTTAGAGGCTTGGGTGAATCCTTCAAGCTGGTTTTTTATATCTTTTATGATTTTATAAAGTGTTAATTATAGGCAAAAATAGATGAACAGGAAGGAAGGGAGGGAGGGAGGAAGAAAGGAGGGAAGGAGGGAGAGAGGGAAGGCGAGAGATTACCCCATGTTGTTTTCACTGAGAAACGTCCACTATTAACATCTTGGTGCAATTCCTCACACACATTCATAAACAATATACATACGTGTGTGTACATTATATGTGCGACATACAATGGCAGTGTATTATGAATAAACTATCTTACGTTGAAAGGCGCCCTGGAGTAAGGCTCTGCCGGTGGAAGCCCATCCAAAGGACCCTGTTTGGCTTGGGAGGGGAGGGAATGGCATTCATTGAGCTCCTGCTGCATACCAGGCTCTGTGTTGGGCTGCTGCACACAGGGTACCTTGTTTACCCCTCACACCAACCCAGAAAGAACTTTAGAGGGGAGGAAACAAAATCTCAGGGAAACTGTCTCGCCTAAATCCACAGCCAGTTTGTGGTACGGTCAAGACATGGCCCAGGGGGCGAATTATAATCACTGACAGTCCTTCTGGGCTAAAGGACACACACGCAGAAGCCACAGGAATCTTAGGTGGAGATAGCAGGTGCTCTCCTTTGTCTTTGCCACTGTCCTCAGACATAGTGAAGTAAATTAGGAAGAAAGTAACAATACTCCGAACCTCATTTAATGGTTTTGCTTTAAAATAAATTAAGCAGACTGGCTGTAGGAACAGGAAAAGGGCATTTTCACGTGCCCACGGGCATCACCCATCCCTAAGCTGGAGGCTGCATCACTAGGTCTGGGCTCTGCAGCCACAAAATGCCCACGACGAGAAACACCAACCCAGGAGCAAAGGGAGGACCGGCCACGCAGCTGAGAATCACACTCCTTGTGCAATTTCCTTGAAGCCACCTGGACCCTAAAGATGGTAGATTGGCCGGGGAGATGTGCCAGTCGGTGTCAGTCCGTCAAATCTGTCTTATAGAAGCCAGACAGAACAGAGTGGCTGAGCGGGAGGTGCCCGTGTGCCCGCGTGCATCTGGGGACCAGCTCCAGAAACATCTGTTGCTGGTGTCCACAGTCGGCACGAGGGGCTGCCATGCGGGCCGGCCCTGGCACTGTCTGCTTTTCTACGTGGCCACTGTGCATTGCAAACACCCAGGCTCCCTGGGACCCCCAGACAGTGTGGTCTTTGCCGTCCCACTTGGCTCTGTTGTGCTGACTTAGGAAGGAGCGTTGCAGTCAGTTTAAGGTCTCAATGTGGGGCATGTGAAGTGTGCTCACACCTGTAACCGGTGGGGAGCTGCTGTGCCCGGGATTGGGGGAAGGCAGGCTCTGCACGGCCGGGGGGCCGGGGGTCTGTCTCCTAGACGGCGTGACGGAGGCCATGCCAGCCCATGAGGGCTCACCCGGGCACCTTGAGAAATGCCCAGTGTTTGCTCCCTTTAGGAAATGCCCTTCGGAAAACCGATGCTGATGGCGTAATGTTCGCTACGAGGTGGGGCAGAGGGAAATTCCATGCGGAAGACCGACGAGAAACATCCTTTTAATGTGCAGGTTGCTAAGCTCTCTCACACTGTGTAACCTAACCTGTCTGCAACCCCTGGATTCTTTATGGTCAGAGAAAGACACCTGGTTACTTGCCCACCTGCATGAGGGGTGGGAACACTGAGGACAAGCGAGACCCTCCCTGGCTCTCGTTCAGGGCTCAGCCCTGCAGTACAGCATGTTACAGACAACATGAACACATCCTGTTGGACACAAAGGATGCCCCTGCTCTTGCAGTCCACTGCTTCTCTTCCTGTTTCCAGGATAAAAACATAATCAAGGTGCCAGGTGTCTTGTCCCACATTACTGAGGATAGAAAGACGAAAAATACACACACCTGTCCCCAAGGGGTTTATCTTCTCCTAGGAGGCAGAAACGCATGGAAAGAAACATGTGCGTATTCCTTGAAAATCTCAGAGGACAGAAGGCAGGCATTTATCGGGGGCTCTCGGGACTGAAAGAGTGGTTTCGGAAAGAGACGCCTTCTAAGCTAATTCCTCAGCGATGAGAAAGAGAGGTCAAAGGGACAAAGGTAGAAAGGTTATCACAGGTAAAAGTAAGAATGTGCTCAAAGACTGGGGCGTCAGACAGGTAGTGAGGAAGAGGGGATTCCGGGAATTCTTCCTAGAGGGGGAAGGACCTGGAGGGTCGGGCTCGGGCTGGGGGAAGGGGGGGATGAGGTTACAGAAGCTTCTGTGCTACAGCCAGGAGCTTGGACAAGAAATGCACAAGGGGCATAATAAAAATGTGTATTCTACATAAATCTACTTGAGGTTTGTGAAGAGGATTTAAGGTTGAGGCTGACCAAGACAGGCTGGGAGGCAGGAGGCAGGATGGTAAATCATCACAGTAGAGAAGAGCCAGTCAGGAATCAACTGTATCACTGGTGACAGAGACAGAGACAGAGAAGGAGAGAGAGAGAGAGAGAGACACAGAGAGAGACGAGACAGAGGGAGGGAGGATGGAATGAAGTAATTAGGATATCGCATTGGAAAACCTTGACGAGAAAGAAGGTGGTCCTGGGTTTCTAGTCTGTGTTATATGGCACAGATTACCTTCATAGACAGACAGACACACACACACACACACACACACACACACCACAGAGTTAATCAGTCTATCCAATCTCCTTTATTTAGCTTGGTGACATTAAAGAAGGGATATTCATCCACGAGGATCTGCTGACCACCAGCTCTGGGGCTTGTCTTCACATGGTCCCCACCCGCTGGGAGAGACTGTGTGTGTGTGGCTACATCAGAGAAGCTGAAGGTCACTGGGACCCAGGACCAGGCCAGGAGCTCACGGAGGATGAGGCAGCGTGACATCAAAGGTGGATTACCAGTGAGGGAGGGCCAGCCACTGCTCAGCCTCTTTCAACACCCCGAGGCTTCTTGGTCTAAGTGAGCAGCCTCCCCATGGCCGATTGCAACTGGCAAGATCAATATTCAAATAAAAGGTGGGGAGGGCAAGAGAGGAGGAAAACAGCAACTCAAGTCCACAGAGGTAGGGAAGATTGATCAACGGCCTCAGGAACAATCCATACTAATTATGGTGATAAAAAGCTGTCAGCCAATACTCTGGGTATTAAATATAGTGGATTGGAGACAACAGGTCCGCTTTCATGTCCCCCACCACTTTCTTTATTGAAACACTCAGATACAAATGAGCATTCAGTGCTACGACTGCATTATTGTTTCAATGGCTTTGAACCACAAATGCTTTGATAACCGGATTGAAAAGGCTGTCAAGTTTCCCTCTGTAGTTTCTATGCAGAATCTTCCTTCAGCATCTGATGGAATTTCATTTTGTGAAATCTGACAGTGATACTCTTCATTAAGCTACAGCTGATAGCCTACCTTACACACGGAAACACGGCTCAGCGTCTGTGCATGTATGCGAGGGGGCAGCAGCTGGTGGTGAGCATTCCGAGAAGAGAAAAGGCAGGGGCTCCCCCAGCGAGAAGAGAACAGAGCTATCCCAAGGCGGCAAGGTCGGTGACAGCTTGCTGGACAAAGTGGTGCTTCTGTGAACGCAGCCACTCAGGGGAAGTGTGTGCCCACCTGCCGGGCCTGGAGGAAACGAGGCCAAGAGGGGAGAAGCAGTCAACTCTGAGAAAACAGGACCGAGTGCACATTTTATCCACGATGCCCATCAGTGTTCTAGGAAGGTACTACAGTAAGTCCCCTACATACGAACCTTCAAGTTGACAACTTTCAAAGATGCAAACGTGCGTTCCATCACCGTGAGGCGTGAGTGACACTGCAGCTCACCCTCCGTCTCCTATTGCTGACAATCCTTCAGCTCTACCATCTCCCACCTCCTCTCCCTCCTCCAGTCAGTACCTCTTCTTGCCTGTTCACTCGATGCCAGCCCCAGTAAGCCAGCTGTTGGACTGCACTACCGTACTTGTCAAGGTACTGCACTGCAAGATTAAAGATGTTCTCTTTATTTTGTGTTTGTTGTTCTATGTATTGTTTGTGTGAAAAGTATTATAAACCTATTACAGTACAGTGCTATGTAGCCGATTGTGTTAGTTGGGTACCTAGGCTAACTCTGTTGGACTTACGAACAAATGGGACTTACGAAGGCGCTCTTGGAATGGAACTCGTTCGTATGCAGGGGACTTGCTGTAAGTTGTTTTGGTCCATAGATTGCTTCAAAGAGTCATAGAGAGGAATCAGATGGCTGCAGTGATCAACAAAGAGGCGTTCATTGGAAAACCCCTTTCAGAACATTAAAAGTATGCAAACCTAGGCACGGAAAGCAAGACATGTCTGTCATGGTGTCCCAAGTATTTTCTTTTTTAAAACTTGTCATCGTAGTCTCCACAGGCTGCCTGTTTTATTCACGATGTCAGTCCGACGGCTGAGAAGGAGCAGGTCCAGTGGAGGTGAGTCCAAACTGAACCAGGGCGCAGCGTGGGTGAAGGGGTTGTGAAAGGGACAGGACGGGGCAGCCATGGGGCGGGACAGGCCGGTGTGGGACCGCAGCCCTTGTGCCAAGGCCCAGTGGTTGTCACCAATACTTTGCACATGAGAAAGCACGTGTCTGCCCCAAGGGCACGTCACGGATGTGCTCAGCCCGTGTTATACTGAAGGGAGCAGGCTGCCCGGGGACGGGGTCCAGCGATGCAGGCACAGAGCTACTGGGAAGAGTTTCAGAGCAAGGTCTGATGCTCACAGTCTACCCAGGACAAGTGACTTCGCCTCGTTGGCTCTCAGCCCTTAACGTTAGCGTTTAGGGACCGAACTAGATCGCTAGTATTCCGTCTTCGTGTCGTGAATCAGTAGAGGGCCGTGAATCAACCGGATGATTTTTAACCAGCAAGTTTTAAATGAATTCAATAGGACAGAACAGAAATTATCAGAGTATATTGAACATGGTAAGAATAAGTTATATGATATAAAATTTTAAAAGGCGCTGCATTAAAAGAGCTCTCAGATTGCTTCCAAGTGAAACAAAATATTACTCTGAATCTCAGCCGGCCGCCACCAATCAGCCTGTAGCTAGCGACCAGCTCAGGAGAGAGCACCTACGCCCCGTTCCCTGGTCAGCAGAGCTCTTGACCCTTTATCTTTCATTTACAATTTGATTTAATGATGTTGCTCCAATTTCAGTTTCGATAGCACTGAGTTAATTAAGACATGATCTCTGAAAGGCAGTCTGTTCCAAGGTGATAAGCAGCCACTTCTGCAGGCGGTAAACAGCTGGGGTTCCTGACCAGCTTCGGGGGATCTGCTGCATTTATAAAAGAAGACAAAACTATCATTCCCAACTAAACATAATCGAGTTCACACAAATACTGAGCACATCCCTCGGACGTTGCTCTGGCTGTGATCACAACAGTCCAGGTTGTAAGAGAGCAGGGCTGCCCTGTATGAGCTGCACAGTTGTTCACCGTGCAAAGGAGCCAGGCCAAGGGCCCCTGGGGGCTAGAACCCAGCTACGTTGCCTGGGTTGGGGCTGCATCTCCTGATCTACTTCGCACAAAGATGCCGTAGGTTTACCAGGCCTTGCACGTGTGGGGCTACGTTTACCCCCAAGAGCAGGTTTTCTACTTCTCAGAAGGTGCCCTCTGGGCTGGCAGACAGCCTTGGCTGCGATGGAAATGGTAGACTGAAAATCCAAAGCAAAGCATCGGCGTTAGAGTCAGAAAGGGCCACCTTCCGGGAGCAGCTGGGGGCGTGTGGTCTGGAGCCTCGGTCCCTGTCGTTCCAGCATCTGGGTGACAACTGCAGCCCACAAGGACATGTTCTAACCATCCAGTTCATAATGCACAGAGGTGGCCCCCTTTAAGGAAAAACACAGACACTGGAAATTTCCGAACTGACAACTCACTAGAGATGGCTGTGATGCCCAAGAATCTTTACACAAAAGAGTCTCTGTAGGACTCTTTACATTTTACCGTATTTAAGACATTATTAGATTTATCATAAATGTCACAGTTTTGGAGGGAAGAAGCTAACCGCACAAAAGACCTCGTGTTCTTTCATGCACAATGATACATTGTTTTCCCTTTGATTTGTAAGAAGCCTGCGGTATGGCTTTCGCTTTGGGTAAATTACCCCTCTAACCACTGATGGTTTCACAGTGACTAAACTGAAATCAGTCAACACCTTATAATTAAAGAACATCCAAACCGTTTTAACTTTCTGAATCAGGGCACATTTCCTTCTGGTAGGCTCAGTGGATGTTAAGGATAACAAATATTATAACAAAATATTTGCCACAATCTCTATTTGCATTAATTGGGCAAAGGCAGAACTGGTAGAGGGAACATGTTAGGTCCTCACCAAGTCTGTGCAGCTGGGTAAGAACTGACTCAACCACCGAATGGGTGTAATAAACCAGCTCCTTTTCCTGCAATGACCAGTCTGCTGTCTGCCCAGTAGGAGGAACTCGACCAACGTCAGCTCTGTCTCCCTCTTGCCCTTTTATGGGGGACGGTCCTCTGCAAGTCACCCAAGTGCAATACAACACTGTACTCTAAAGGCCACTGTGTTACCCATGGCCTCATTCTTCTCCCTGAGGTTTAGGAATCCCGTACTCCCTTCTCAGAGAATCTTTCCAGATGGGCCTGATCTGGGCGGCCCTGTAAGTGTGACTGGCTCACCACAATGCCTGAACTGCATGTCAGTCAATAGGAATTACAACTGAAGTATGAGAGAGAGTCAGAGTTACCATTTAGTCCTAGAAGAGACGAAGTCACCTCCCGAAGGGCCTAACTCAGGAGGGATCACATGGCATCACTGATGACTTAGAAGCTCAAGCTGTTCTTACCCAGGGACACCGTGGTCACTGGTACACAGGACAGGCGTTTCAGAGCAGCCTGGCCGGCAGGGACCAAGTGGCCACGGGGTAACCAACTCAGGACGTTCTGACTCTAGGGCCGCTCAGGTCACTCTGCAAGGATCACGTTTCCAAACTGCATGTCCCTAGTAGGTGGGGTCCTACATTGCCGTTGTCCCAGTGGCAGTGATGCAGCCAACATACACGCCACACTCGCGTGCTCCCTCTGGAGGGCCAGGCCTTTCTGAATCTGCCCAAGGAAGAGGTCCATAAGCCCCAAGCAGCCCCTCTGCAACCCAAGTACTAAGGAATGCTGTTTATGGGTGTGGGAGCCTTGCAAGTCTACCTGGAGATAAAATCCAGACTAAGGGCTGGAATTTCACACAACCTGAAACAAATTTACTTGGCGGGTTGGGGGGATGGCAACCCTTAGTCACAATCATGTTAAGGGAAGCTACCATTTGTCTAGTGCCTGCTCTGTGCCAGACCCTTGGTCACACTCACACGCCCAGAGTCACAGGCCTCGTAAGAGGCAGGGCCCTATCTACAGGACTAGAGAGTCTATTATTCCCTCCCCTTTATGCTGTTTGCTCCCCGATTCTGACGGTTAGTAGTGATACGGAAATCCAGCTATTAAAGAACTAAATCAGCGATTGACATTGGATAAACCAGCACATGCCAGCCCAGCTGGAAGCACCAGAGAATATCGTCTGAAATCTTAAGTCTGCACCCCACAGCCTCCCATCCCCCTCCCGATGCCCTCCTCCTTGCAAACCCACCATGATGGAACTCCCTGACACCCTCTCATTCTCATGGTTAGCTGGGCTTTCCAAAAACTGCGTGATGATTTATGGCCGGGGGAACGTCCATTCCCCTCTGGGCAGCCCCAGAACAAGGCAGGCAGGGAGATGCAAAGTGAGGAGACAGAAATCGGTGTTTCTGCTGGCAGAGCAGGGCCCGGCTGTTCTCTGACGGGTCAGTAATTAATTGCTCCAGAGTGCTGGATAGGAGGCTTCAGAATTGTGCCTTGTAAATAGACCCTGGAGGGCGGGGGGAGTCACATCGCATGTAAGGTCATTAAGAGAATATTAGAAGTAATACTCCACTGACTCCCTCATTAACTACTAAGTGAGTCGTTCAGTCTTGGGGTTCTATTTCTATTCCCCTTCCTAAATGCAACTTTAACGATTTAAAATCCCTTCAACTCAATTACAGCCCTGTATTCTGATTAGGAACTCTGGCCTATTGTGAGTGAGAACCATTATCCAGCTACCCATAGCAAAATTAGCACTTAGAGAGGGTGCACTAGGAAATAAATCTTTCCTTGACATTTCAAGACCGAGTCCTGGCCAATTACAACACACTCTGTTACTCTGGTGATGTGTAACTGAGTTGCACCTGGCCATCAAGGGCCACTGGTAAAAAAGAAAAGAAAAAAAATCATTCAGAGGAAAAAAAAATAACCTTAAAGATACGGGTGCAAAGAACTGGCCATGGTGTCGAAAGAGGAGGAGAAGTGGGCCGGGAGACAGGCCCTGTCACACAGGCTTGACTGCACTCAGTCCAAGAGGCGCTGTGGGGAATTAAAGGGGCTGATGGGGCAATGCGGCTCCGGTTAGGAAATGACTCCTACTTCCCCACACGGTAGAGTGAGATGCTCTCCTACTTGGGGGAGGAAGAAGGGCTGCAACTAGCAAACTCAAAAATGCCTGTGGCGGACACAGAGGGAGAGTCCTTCAGCTCAGGCAAGGTCCGCCGACTGAGAAAAATGCACAATCTAAAAGTCGAGAGTTATGTTTTATTCAGTGCACTTTCTGAGGACCTCAAGCCCGGCACAAAGCATCTCAGATGATGCTGAGAAAACTGTTCCGAAGAGGTGAGGGGAAGGGGGGCAGGATATATAGGGGTTTTTGCAACAAAAGACCAGGAAGTCAGACCATCAAAAGATGACTGTTAATAAAAGAAAATCAGACATCTCAAGTTAAGGAATTTAGAGTTTTTCTTTATATGGGAAGATGCAAGAGTCTGGGCTCACTGAAAACATTCCTTTGATGTGCACCTCAGCTATCTGGGGCCAGCGTCCTGTGATTTCTCATCCTGAGTTCCCTCAGGGCTCACCGTCTGGGCAGCTGTAATGTGATGGCCTGATGGCTTCAACATCCTTTGTTTACTGATACGGCGGCAATATTTTTGTTCTCAAGTCCAAGGTGGGTGTTCCTGGTCATTGGGGCCAGGGTCAGGGAGCCTCTTCTCTGAGCAGTCTAGGGGTTCAGGATGCTCAGTTCCTTGTGTTTTTAGCATCTTTCTTCCAAGACTGCCCTGCGAGTAGATAAACAGCAGGTGGGGAGTCTGAAAGTGGCACAGGTAACCTCGTGAGTGAGGAGTAGACACCAGGCCACAACCAGTGCAGAGACTGCTGGAAAAGAAGCCCTGAGCTCTTCAGACGCAGGGCACAGGGCTGAGGAGGGAGGCCAGCTGCAGTGGACGGGTAGCTCTCTGACATGGAGGCCCCCTCTGGTTCTTGTCTTTGTCTTCTGCACTCAAACGCCCAGAAGAATGAATCACTCTCCATGCAGGGGTTTCAGGTCTGTTTCTATGCCTTTCATGGTTGAGATCCCACCTAGATCCCTAGGGTCTCCTGATCATTAAGACCACAAACAATACTGAAGGGGTCGCCCCACTAGACCCACCAGATCCACAGGAAAGACAGTGGGTGGAGGTGCTGCTTTGGAAAGGTTTTTGTGACCCCCTTTCGGTGGCTCAAGGTGTTAGTGATCTGCCCGACCATCTAACAAGGGGCCCTGGGCTGGCTTCTCTTCCAACCCCAAATCAGGTAAAGAATTAGAAAGGCAGAGAGAGCAGCCGATGGATGAAGGGCCCCAGGGCTGGGGCTGCCAGGCAGTTGCCATTCCCGTGTCCCACTGAAACCAAACAGGAGGCACCCAGACAGACCCCCCTGGTGGAAAGGAGAGGGGACGGGATGCCGAGTCATGACTCCGTCTCTGAGTTATGTCTTCTTCTCCGACACTTCTCTGGCTCTCGTTCTGAATGTCTCCGTCTCTGCCCCCCCCCACCCCCGCTATTAATTAGAAGGAGCTGTCATTACAATGCTCCCTAACTGCTGAAAGGTGAGAGCAGTCTGCTGGTTCAGCCCGCTGTAAATAAACACCACAATCTCCCCCGACCCAGCAGCGTGCTGGGGAACAAAGTGAGGGCAGGGCACACAGACAGACACACACACACACACACACACACACACACACTCTTAGTCTTCTCAAGCATAGGGGGCTGTCTCGTCACTCTAACCTCCCTGACTTTTTTGTTCTCTCACTCTAGTTGTTTCCATGGGAACCACAAAAATAATAATAATCATCACAATAAAAGAGGAGGAAAAGCCTGCTGTGCTTCTGCTGAAAGGGACCTCTATTTACCAACACCTGGAGTCCAGTGTGTCCTCCAGGGATGCTAAATGCTAGCCAAATAATTCAGCCCTTCCTCACCCCCCACTGTATGGCCCTCCAAGTCGCTTTCCAGGCCCTCCCAAAGAGAAGGGCTAAGATCGTGAAGGGTTGAGACTCTCACCGGGAGAAAGGGCGTAGAGACACCAGAGCAGCAGGGGTGAGAAGGCCTGGCCCCGCGGAGACTGGCTAGGGCCCCTGGGGGAAACCAGGAGGTAAGGCTCCCTGGGGCCACGGAGAGCCCGGGGTGCTCAGAAGAGCGCGGAATGTGGAACCAGAGACGGGGCTTTCCAGCTTACTCTTCCCTCTTTCTGCCCAGCCAGCCAGCAACCAATAAATATTACTTAGTGACCCCCATCGTCCATGAGCAGGGCTGGTCACTGGCACGGTATAGCTGTGGGATGCTCCCTGTCACAGCCCTCATGGAGCACATGGTCCCACGGTGACACGCACAGCAGTAAACACGCAACGCACAGCGCGGCCAGCACCCACCATGGTGGCTGGTACGACAGAGCCATTCGACACAGGTGTGTTGACTGACAGAAGCTTCTGTGATGGGCGAAGTTCAGGGTATAATGCAACTCCTAAAAAGAGAGAAGAGCGTGTGCGCGCGTGCGTTAAGGGTCTCTGGAGTAGCTGATGACTAAGGTGCAGCATGAAGGCAAGCAGGAAGCAGCCGGGTCAAGTGTGTTTGGAGGAGGGAAGGAGGGAGCCCGACCCCATACCTGCTGCACGGCTGGGCAGACAGATGGAGGCATACATCCGTAAGCCAGATCTCTGTTCCAAGCCGTGCGTTCTTTCTGGTGCACCGTGCTCTCTGTAAGGGCAACACATGGACTCAGCGAGCAGTGTGACTATGACGGACCTTCTGACTGGTGTCCAGGCAGAAAGATCAGCATCACAAAGGCTAGAGGCAGGAGAGGGCCTGGGAGGAAGCTGCCAGAATAGAATGTGGGTTGTGGGGAGTGTGTTGGGGGGATGAGGTGGTAAAGATACGAGGGTGGAGGTGAGGGGTAAGAGGACATCAGATGGTGAAAGGACGAGGGCCCCTGAAGCCCCATTACGGGGGTGGGACTTCATCCTGAATACAAGGAGAAAACCAACGAAAAGTTCTAAACAGTGAGAAGACAGAATCGGTATTCCATTCCAAAGGCCCTCTCTGGCTGCAGCATGGAGAATGAATCAGATCAGATCCAGCCTAAGGTGGGAAGATCAGTTAGGGGTGGTGGTCCCAATGAGAGGTCAAGGCTGCTTGAACAAGCCAAGCGGTGGTGGGAAAGGAGAGCGTCAGGGTTGAGGGACACTTGGGAAAAAGAGACAGAGGAGCTGGGACGATACCAAGGTTTCTGACTCGGTCCTCGGGGTGAGAGATCGCTGTACGAGAAGCAAGTTTGGGAGAAAGCTTATGGAATGAGTTTCAACCTGCTGGGTGTGAGGTGTCTGTGGTCTCTACCTAGAGAAGGACAGGGATGGAGGGTCCAGGGAGAGACCAGGCTGGAGCTACCGACTAGCGAGTCATCAGCATGCAGATGGCACCGGTGCCCAGGCTCAACAGTGAGCCCCAGGGGGACACCAACACTTCCACGACTGTCACGGAAAGTTGAGCCGCCCAGATCCCAGCTTCAGTGACGTGGTGGCAGCCAAGACCAGGCACAGTGAGGACCAAGTGTGAGCTGGAGGACAGACGTCAGAGCAAACAAAGCCAGGGAAGAGACAAAACACAAGCTGGACGCGGAATCAAGAAAAGGGTTTTATCGATATTTTAAAATATGAAATAGATTTGATCACCTTCAACTGCTGAAGAGTAACAATAGAAAGTAAGATATTAAAGGCATCAGAAAGAGAGGATAGAAGATAAAACAAGGTAGCCAAGAAGACGGGGGTAAATGAGGCCCCAGCATCACTGGAAGACAGAGCTTTGGCTGGGAGGGGAACAGCTTTTTCTTTTACGAGGACAAAAGAGGGAAAGGAAGGA
The DNA here is from genome assembly GCF_059928025.1 of Delphinapterus leucas. Lineage (NCBI taxonomy): Eukaryota > Metazoa > Chordata > Mammalia > Artiodactyla > Monodontidae > Delphinapterus > Delphinapterus leucas. Next base: position 106,625,368 of record NC_143135.1, on the reverse strand, counting down.
GGACTCACAGCTCCAGTGACAAGAGGTTAAGAAAGTTCTTATGTGATGACATATGTGTATTTTTTTCTCCATTCATTAATGTATTCAGTCATCCATTTTCAATAAACATTTATTAGGCACCTACTAGAAAGTGTACTTGCTGAGGATACAACTCACCTCTTTTGACCTCTTGAAACAGAGGTAATGGTAAATTTAAACAAGTAATAAAAACAAGTGGTGTTATAATCAGGAGGATCAGGAAACTAGGAAAAGACAGGTATCAGGAAGAACCTCTGAGAAAAATGATGTTTAAGCAAAAAGAAATTTGCCAAAGGAAGAAAGGCCAAGTTAGAGGCAAGGTAATCCTCTGGGAATAAGAGAGAAAAGTAGGATTAGGAGGGTTAAGTATTATGGAGAAGACTGGAAATGGCCATTGTACAGATGGGGGAGGTGACAAAACAGGGAAGTTCAGAATTGCCAGGGTTTTTTGTTGTTGCTTGTTTGCTTGTGGGTCTAGGTAAGATCAGAGATCGTGTCTTTACGGAGACACTACTGAAAATAACTTTATGATTTTCTCCAGCAGCACCCAGGGTAAACTCTGATGATGTAATTCTTTTTCTGGAATTGAGTTTGGCCAGGAGAGTCTGAGCCAGGGACAGTGGGATAAGGACGCTGAGAATATTGGCGACTGTAGATGAGGCCACGGACCGTCCCATCTCTGCTGGATGCAGAAGGGAGTGAAGAAAGGATGAGACTGAGTCAGGGAAGTAGAGCTGTCGGAGCACCCTCAGTTTCAGTGCCGTCGAGGAGGAGAAGGAACTAGATGAGCGGGGTTGGGGAAGGGCGGGAGGCGTGGTCAGGACACAGGGCATCTGACCCCGTGGTAGAGCCGGAGAATCGTGCATGACAATGAAGCTCAGCAGAGAAGTGTGCATGGAAAGCTAACACGGAAGGGACGTGAAGCTCACTTGAGACGAGAAGGTAAGAATACTGAATGGGCAGTGTCGGCTGAGTCACCACCAAACAGGGCCCGATGCAGGCCTGAGCAGAGGGAAGACTGCAACCCTTGGGGGAACCTTTCTCTCTGCCTCAGCTTCTTTTTTTTTTCTTTCACACATTTTATTTATTTTTTATTTAATTTTTTATTTCGTATTGGAGTAGGGTTGATTTACAACGTTGTGTTAGTTTCAGGTGTACAGCAAGGTGATTCAGTTATACAAGATTCATGCACTCCTATGTTCATTGCAGCACTATTCACGATTGCCAAGACATGGAAACAACCTAAATGTCCACTGACAGATGAATGGATAGAGAAGATGTGGTACATATACACAATGGAATATTACTCAGCCATAAAAAAGAATGAATAATGTCATTTGCAGCAACATGGATGGACCTAGAGATTATCATACTGAGTGAAGTAAGACAGAGACAAATATCACGATAGCGCTTATAAGCGGAATCTAAAATAATGATACAAATGAACTTATTTACAAAACAGAAACAGACTCACAGTCTTCAAAAAGGAATTGATATACACATGTGCCCTGGCTTCTTATAACCACGATACTCTTTATTTCCCAGAAAAGTTGCGAAGGACAAAGGAGCCCTCACATGAGAAAGTTATTTGCAAGTGGTTGACCGCTGTGCAGATTCGATGATTTTATTACATATAGAAGATTGTTTAAATGCTGTTCTTATCCTGGAGTCAGAATGCCTGGTTCACAGCCTCATTCCATTATTTATTCATTCTCTGCCCTCAATCTCTCAGTACCTTGTTCTGTCTGTGAATGGGGATGATAATGTTACCTACCCTCAGAGGTCGTCATGAGGATTAGATGAAACGATGCACATATACACATGGCTCTTGGGAGAGTGTTCGGCACACGGCAAGGGCTCTAGAAATTATAAACAATATAGGTGACTTTCACCTTCTGTGGGCCAGCCATTGGGATATTTCACCCGCTATTTTGATGGTTTTTCCAGATGTTCTTTCAGACAAGTGTTAGTAGATGTAAATAGCTACTCTGGCTTTGAAAAGAGATACTGTCCCTCCTATTGGGAAAAAGGGATAGTGTCCATCTTGTTGGGCAGTGAAAGAAGGTCTTACTAGAAAGATGCTAGTGTCCCATCACCATTGGCAACAATGGTCCTGCAGCTTTTAGTTATTGGAAAATTAAGGGAGGACTGAATACCGCTGGCTTTTATCTTCTGTGATGTGTTGAGGTGCTTGTATGTCTGTGTGCCTGGTTTTCCCAATGATGCATCCTCATTCCCAGATCTCACCATTCCTCGTACCACTCTTAACCCTACACAGCTCGAAAGCCCAGATGCTGCCCTGCCTTCTGGCCCATAGGGTATTCTTTCTCTAGAGCCTGTACCAAGTTCCTGAGCACCCACGTGCATAACCTCTTACAACCTTGTACTCCTTCTTGCGCTGAACTTGTGTCCCTTCCCAACATTAAACAGCCACCAGGACTGGGAAGGGATGGGGTCCTCGCCTTCCAGTCGCATGTCGTTTTCTAGGTCCGGCAATGGGGTTGCATGGATGTTAGTATGACAGATGCTGCTGCTGAATAAATTCTCTTCATTGCCACTTGTCTTAAGCTCCCCAACTATTAGATCTCTATGCAACCTCTCAGAAATAGCAGCTACAACAAGCACATTTCACAGTTTTCTGGGATTACAATCCAAACCAAGGCCTGTTAGCAAGAGAAGACATTTCCATGGAGATGCATCTGAAAAGCTCTCAGGTTAAGTTAAGAACCTGCAGGGGCTTCCCAGCTCACAGGCAGAATAGGTCAGTGAAGCTTAAAGGGCTTCCCAGCGCCCATGAGAATACAGAGAGGAAATGCAGCTAAAAGGTAAGCAGACAGATGGCTGGCCTCCTCAGCAGGACTACTGGTTAGCTCCTGGCCCTAGCCAATGTTGTACCACGCCCAGCGGTGGGCACCGCCCTCCCCAGAAGTAGCCTGTTGGCCCGAACGATGAGAGTGGCCTTTGTCAAGCAAAGCCGCCTCGCCTTGGAGGCTGGAGATTTCCTGCTCATGTTCAAACCCAATGATGATATTTTGGCATGGCATTTTAGTACCAAGACAAGGTAGATGAGCCCAGTCTGTTCTCTGAAAAGCAGTCCATTTGAGTGGGCCATGTGGGCACAGCTGGCGGACGCCTGCTGCAGAGCTGCACATTTAGTCACCTGACAAAATTAAAGATGCCCTACACAGGCTGGAAGCTCACTCTCAGTTGCCTACCCAACGGGAGGGCCAAGGGCAACTGATCTTTCAGCATTCTTTCATGTAAAACTCACCGAGCTTCAGAATGACTCCAGAATGAGGCTCTGAAGGCTTGGGATCTGAGGCCTATGAATTCAGTTAATATATGAAGAGGAATTCATGAAACTCTTCCTGTTTGATCACAACCCCTCTTAACATCCAAGTACTCAGCACAATGTACATTTTCCCCATTCAACCCCTATTCATTTTGACGAATTCAACAGGGCCTATAAGAAAGCACCAGATTTTGAAACAAAAGACCAGCTGCAGAAGTACAGGAGATGGAGCATTGCCTTAAACAATCCATGAAAAAAAAAAAAAAACACCTTATATTATTGGCATTAACTCTAAATCAACCAAAAGGTGTTCTGTGAATTCTGCAGCCTAAAGGATGCTCAGACTGTATTAACTGGAGCATCAAATACAAACCCAAAGCAAGCAGGCTTCCTTTGTGCTTCACCCTGGCCAGACCTCAGGCCAGAGTGTTCTAGTGCATCAGGACAGGGCAACCAGGGGTAGACAGAGGTCAGGAAACAGGTCCCTTCCAAAGACTGCAGATCAAATACGGCTTATGCACCCTGGAAAAGAGAAGTTCGGGGGCACAATTGCTAAGTAAGTGTGAGAAGGCCTGCCATGTGGAAGAGGAATTAGCTGACATCTACTTTAGAACGAACGGGTAGATTTTGTAAGATAGGAGATTTTGACACAGAAAAAGAAATGAAAACAAAAAAAGGACAACTTTCTAACAACAGTAGCTGGCAATGGAAACAGCGGCTGCCCCGTGAGACAGTGGAGCACGACAGCATCCGCAACAGCGTCAACACGCCAGTGACGACAGGACCAAGAGCGACGGAAGCACCATTTGGGGAGCATTCAAGAATTTTCCTAACATACTAGAGTTTATCATGGTGACACTGGCATCCAACGCCAGGTCAGCTGATCCTATATCCTAAGGTCACATCCACTACATTTGATGACCTCCATGCCTCCCTCACAGTGTCTGAGGAGGATTAAAGGAGAAGATGCCCATCCAGCACTAGAGGGGCAGCTGGCAATCGAGTCGGTGTTCCTGAGTATCAACTCTTTTTGTTACTGGTATCGTGATTTTTCATTTCTGTGTGTCACAGATGCCACTGGGTGGGATGGACCAGGTAGCTTCCTAGGCCTAATTCTAAGGCCCCCTGGTTCTCTAACACACGTGCACGCCCTCTGCAGCGCCTCTCTGCTCTGGGCTCTCACCAAGCCCTTCTCCCCGTGCTGAGTGCACCCAGGATGCTGGTGGTCCTACTATCATGCAAGGGCCGAGTGTGTGTCTCTGCAGAGTCAGCTCGGATACCCTTGAGGTTCTGCACTTAATCCTAAAGTTGGACTTCTCTTTATTCAAATCCCATTCAGAATTGGCACAATTCCATTTGCTGATTCAAAAAGGGGAAAGAGGTTTTGAAAAGGCTTATAACAAAGGCTCATAAGCCTTACAGATCAAACAGCTCTTAAGGAACAACATTTTGATGAGTTAAGTGTAAAAGAACCAGAAACATATGGATTAAATTCCCCTTGAAATTTGAATGCATTTAAAAATTAAAGGGGAAAGCACTTGGGCAGAATGCACTGGGGCCCTTTGCTGAATCTGAAACATTTAGAAAAACAGCTCGAAAATCTTGCCCAGATGAGGCAGCTCCCCATTTCTATCTGGCTTACTTTAAGTGCTGGGTTTTTTTTCCACCTCTCTTAGGAGACTACTTCAGATCCCCAGTTTCCCTCCTTTCCTTCTCCCTTGACGGCTAATTGCTAATTAGCGAGATATTTGTGCGCTGGAAGAATCACTTCATTTCTGAAATGGCCAGAGCCTGCCCGCTGCTGGGATCATGCGGCGGCACTCGCCCAAGGACCCCAGTGCTGAATGCATGGCAGCAGAGCACCCAGAGCCGCTCAGGGGGAGGCTGTGCTCTGCTCCCTACACGTGCCATTGATTTGCTCAGGGCTAAAGACCTGCACCCGTGGGTGCCAGCCCCCAGTCGCTTGAGCCAGCCTCACTACACCATGCAGTGCTCATTTGAGATTCTTGGGAAATGAAGGCTACGTAGGCAGGGCTGCACGCAGAGATTAAACTCGATTACCAGGGAGACAAAATACTGTTAGACCTGATGCGTCTATCTGGCCTGCCCGGGTGGTCCAGTGCAGCGGGCTGCAAAGTACCCGCATCATTCAGCACAGCTGGGTATCCACTCACACGGGGAAGAAAAGTTCTTCCGTTTGTATTTACTTTTTAGTGCATCCTTCTTGCATTTCTTTTTTTTTTTGTAAACGTTTGATAATTTGCTCGATATGTATTAGTATAATGGTACAGAGATTTGACTTGTTAATAAATAGGCATAGGGAGTTCCCTGGTGGTCCAGTGGGTAAGATTCCGCTCTCCCAGGGCAGGGGGCCCGGGTTCGTTCCCTGGTTGGGGAACTAAGATCTTCCATGCATGCTGCAACTAAGAGTTTGCATGCTGCAATTAAAGATTCCCGCATGCAGCAACTAAGACCCGGGGCAGCCTAAACAAACAAATAAATAAATAAATTTATAAAGAAAGAAAGAAATATGCATATATTATGGATGACACGCAAATATATGTTATGTATGCACCCACGTATATAATGGGGGAATACGTATTTTAAAAAAATATTTGTTTTATTTTGTATGGTTTGTTTTTCTCTTGGAGGATGTAAGCAATCAAAAAAATTTAAAGATCACTGTCTGGTAAATCAAGTGTCGGCCTTGGGTCAGACTGACCTGGGCTTGAATTCTGCTTCTGCCACTCACCAGCCCGATGACCTTGAGGAAGATGCTTTGATTCTCTGAGTCTCCATTTCCTCCTTCGGAAAATGAACATTTTACTGTCTTCAAAGTTTGTGGCAGTTTACTGTGGGGCTTAGGATAAAGTTGAATCCAATCCTGACAGAGTCCCTGGCTCATAAAGGCTCAGCAAAGGTTAGCTACTATTGTGTTTTCTTCTCGCTGTTTCCATTTTGTAGTTATGCATTTTCTAAAACTCTGAACTTTCCTTGAAATCATACTTCGGTAAGCGGAGAGTACATATTTCAGACGGTCATTCTGAATCAGAGAGGACTGAGCCAGAAAAAGCTTAGTTATCTGTTTGTCACTCATCACATTTGTCAATGGATGTTTATGGAGCTTCTGACAGGCAAGAACAATTCCTAAGTTTGCTCACCCTCTTTTTCTGAGGGTCTAGACCAACTCTCCCTGTGCTTTTTCAAGTGTTAACGAGTCCATAGGGTTGGTTGCTAACAATGACAGATATTCCAGTAAGGGTAATGTGTGGATACGAAACACTGGCTTCTCACGTCAGCTGAACAGGAAGATAGCAGCTGCAACTTGCCCATGGACCTAGAGAAGTTCTCTCTTAAGTGGATACAAAAGGCAAAGAACTGCAGTCCACCCTGTCTCTTCGGTGCTGCATTTTGTTACGTTTGTCATGAAGAGTTTCTTCACTTACAAGCAAATGTGAGGGATGATGAGGATACGGGTGATAAAACGACATCAAAAACAATATTGACAATAAGGTGTAGTGAACATGTAATGGGGCTTTACTGCTGCACAAAAGACCCTTCATAAATCTTATTCATTCTTCAATGTGACCCAATAGGTATCACTATTAATTTACAAATAAGGAAAGTGAGGCTGAAGGGAATCATGCAAAATTCATTAGAAAATGATGGTCTGTGTCTCAAACACATGGGTTCATAATCAAACCCCCCCCCAAACGTAAGTTATTCTTCATCAGATCACCTCTTTTCTACATAGAACTGAAATCATTTTGTTAACTTATTTGCTTATTTGCTTTTTTGTTTCCCTATTCTCCATGAGAACGTTGACTCCGGAAGAGCAGGAAGGTTGACCAGCTCGCCACCATGGACTTGAGCCATGCCTTCCACATGGTTGGCCCTCAACAAGTCACAGTGGTGAATATGGTTTCTTTCTCCAGCCTTGGACCACAATGGGGTTAGCAGATACAGCATGTGGTCCAAATCCCACGCACCCACGATTTAAGCACACGAAGTCGAACTGGAATCCAGCCATGCCCACGTGACTGCACCTCCTTCAACGGCTGAGCTGAGGAGACGCATCAGAGACAGGACAGTCTACAAAGCCCAACATATTTACTATTTGGTCCTTTGCAGAAAAAGTGTGTTGACCTTTGGTTCACAAGAACCAAGTAGAGATTATGGATGAAGAAAAGGCATATTTAGCAAGCAGGACCATGGATGAAAGCAGGTGACAGCTGCAGGACAACTGTTTCAACACACACTCATTAGGTCAGATTAATGCAACTACTTAGCATGGAATGTATGGGGTGATCGATACTATTGTGTCCCTACTTTAAAAAAATAAATGATGAGAGTATGTCATTGATTACATACGCACCAATGCTATCAACATTTACCTTAGCACAGATAAATGCCAGCAAGATAAAGGTTACCTATTGCATTAGAAGAATTAGATTTTCACCCAATTCTCAATCATTCTGAGACAGATTAATAAGACCTTTGCTGGACTTTCTCCTCTCTCCCGATTTCTGCCTTTTGGCTGTTCGGCTTTTCCTTCAAACTTCCACTGGGAGGGTGGGCTAGGGAAAGAGTCATCCATCCTTTAATCGAAGCACTTGTAAACCCTTCTGAAAAACGCTATGTGCTAAAAAAAAAATCTTCAGAGATAATGAATAAACACTTTATTTTTAGATTTCTGTGTGGATTGCAATTATCTAGACTCTCCAGGCTAATAATAGCTCAGAAAATCCAGAGCTGTTTAAAGATGACAGGGGCTTTGTCTGAAACCCAAACCATCAGGAACTCTCTTCTTACTTAGACGTACACATGTATAAAACAACCAGTGAAAAATAAAAATCCTTCATTATCTTAAGAAATGTGATATCGACCTGGGAATCCCATTGGAAAAAGATTTTAGAGCAAATACGTGTGGGACATTTTGCTGTTGGGCCACCAAAAAGAATGTTTTACCTCTGTTGTACTGTTATACAAAATATGTTTTCACATTTTAATGTTTCTGAATTAGCAACGTATCTTATAATCGGTATGTGTAAGAACATGGTACCCATCCTCCTACTTCTCCCAGCCCTAGAAAGCTGATATTAAATCAGCAAGCACCTTACAGTTGATAGCACCTTCAAATCAACAAAATATATTTTCCTGGGACACCAAAAGAGATTGGGTGGGGGGGATCTTCCCTGGTGGTGCAGTGGTTGGGACTCCGCCTGCCAATTCAGGGGACGCGGGTTCGAGGCCTGGTCTGGGAAGATCCCATGTGTCGCGGAGCAACCAGGCCCGTGTGCCGCAACTACTGAGCCTGCGCTCTGGAGCCCGCGAGTCACGACTGCTGAGCCTGCGTGCCACAACTACTGAAGCCCGTGTGCCTGGAGCCCATGCTCTGCAGCGAGAGAGGCCACCGCGGTGAGAGGCCCGCGCACCGCGGCGAAGAGTGGCCCCCGCTCACCGCAACTGGGGAAAGCTCGTGCGCAGCAATGAAGACCCAACGCGGCCAAAAATAAAATAAATAAATAAATTTATTTAAAAAAACAGTTTAAAAAAAAAAAAAGAGAGTTGGGGGGGTGGAAATCCTTTTTTCATGAAATATCTCCTCTGAAATTAATCCTTGCTGAGGATAGAAGAGGTCCAAGATGTCAAACCTCATATTTCTTCAGGAGCCCTAACTCCCGAGGCAGGTCTCTCCAGCCACCTGTCTGATGAGTGCCCACAGGACACTGACAGCACCAGGAGGAAGACACAGCCAAGCCCCAAATCAAAACCATCTCTCAACCCATGATGGCTTCCATTCCCACATGCTCCTTTGCTTCAAGAAGCCTACCGGGTTCGTTCCAAAACAAAAAGCCACTGAGACTGGGCACTGTTTTCCAAACAACCCATTATCTGGTGGCCTGCTGCACAATTAGTTGAGGGACAATCCGGGCTGAGAGAGAAATCTTTCTGTGACATTTCCAGACTCATCCTCCAGCCAATAAGAACTGTGACGGTGGCCGGATAGCACACATTCAAATCACATCAATCCCCCCAAAGCCCCCAGAGAAACCCCTTCTGGACCTGCTGCGTCCTCCGCAGTCTGTGACTTAATGGGCAAGCAGGTGTGTGTGTCGGCTGATGGCCCCTCAAACTCCAAAGAGCTCTGTGGCCAGAGATGAGAGCAGGCCGAAGAAACACAGACTGGCATCCCGAGACTGCTGACTCGAGAACGTAGAAGCTCTTTATGGGAGCCGTGGTTCCTGAGCCCCAGCACTTACTTCAGTCACACAGGAGCCTGAATTACCAGACAGATGAATGGATGGTGCTTTATTTATTTCCAGACTGAATTGACCTCAGTGGTTAGCTTGGTGAATTTCACCATGGGGTTCTGGCCTGTGGTTTTTAATGACGGCTCCAGGTCAGGGCACTCTTGAGTCTCTTCCCATGCTTAAAGAGTGGACCTATATTCCTCAAATACTTCTCTGGAGAGCAGGTGAAGCCATTTCTCCTTTTTACAGTGTTCACAACCCGCCATTTCCAAAAGGTCACTTTCATCGGAGGGGCCAGGTACTCTGGAAAACTTGCTCCAACTAATGTGATGCATTTTGGGGGCCATTCATATCGGAAAGTCATTGCATAAGCATCGTAAGTCTCATAACATTCCTACGGATAAGTAAGCACCTCTGCTCCCATTCTTCCGGTTAGATAAACTGAGACCCCGGGAAGACAATTCACATGTCCAAGGTCTTCAAATCAAATTAAAATCTGTTTTTTTCCTTAGATAGATTCCCTTCAAAAACAGAAAAATTCCCATTTTGACTCCCTATTTTTAACACAGAGGCCACGTTCTTTGGCAACCCTTAGCCTAGAGAACTGACACTCTGTTTCCTTATGCCAATGACAGCAAGTCTGAGTGGTCCCCAGGACAACCAGAGCTGGGGCGTCTCTAAGCTGAGAGGCTCAGCGGCCATAGGCAGAGAGCCGCAGAGCCAGTCTCTTAAACCAGCCTCTTTTCTCAGAAATGACCACCATCCTCGGATCTATTCCACTCTGGCCATAGAGTAACTTTCAGAAAGTGTTTGTCAGAAACTCGTTCTTCTCTCAGAAGAGTTCCCAAGAGAAAACCTCTACTCCTCTCAGCAGTAAAATAAAAACACCGCCTCCCCACCATCCGCAGTCAGTGCCCTGATGAGGAATCGCTAGAGTTAAAAAAAAAAACAAAAAAAAAAACCAAGAACGAGGGACCCACAGAGACAGCCGTGCATCTCTCCTGGGTCGGGGGGCTGGCAGGGAGGTCTGCATCACACAACATCCTCTCACAGAAATCGGCCTCCTGTCTTCCGTACAACTAAAAATAAGGATGAGAACAAGAAAGATTTATCTGAGTCTGAAAGGAAGTTCTGACATTACCACAATGGCATCTCTCCAGAAAGTCTGTTCTTTCCTCTCCATTCATATCTCCATTTAGTGATTCCCTGAAAACGTAGCTAAAGGGAACTATTCTTTCCCCATGGCTCACAACAATGGGATTGCCCAAGCTACACACTCTTCCCCCAAAGTTGGCTAATTACTCACCAACAGAAATGCCAAAGCAACAAAGCAGTTTCATGCATATGTGTTTGAGGACCCTTATTGTTCTAGGAGATATCTAATTATATGTTTCCTCTGGTATCTACCCCCTACCCTTCCCTACTTCCCTACGGGAGACTCAGTAACACAATCAAAGAAGATTCTAAAGTGGCTTGTCATATCCTGGGGTTTACAAGACACGGTATTCAAAAGGCAGTGATGTTAATATTGTTTTACAGTATGCTGACTGCTTGGGGCGGTTGCAGCCATCTGTGTGCATTAACCCCCTTCTATATCAGGGGAGGCGTGGTGGTTGACTCATTCGTGGTGCTATCCTGATCACTGCCACCTTGCTCTACCCAGCCATCGATCTGAGGCCAGCTCAGATCAATTATTAGTGGAAAACATCTCGTAGCAAGCTTTGGGCTAATAAGCATCTCATGATTCTGCCCTATCCAATCCACAAAAGAACCATTTTCAGCACTACCTCTGAGTTCTCCAGGACTTGGCTGTAGAAGATCCAGGTGGGTGTGGGTTTATGGACACAGAAGATTTTATAAGATCCACAGTCCAGACTCCTAACGGAGGCCTATTTGTATTGACGGATAACCTGGCTACCATATAAATGAGGTAGTATTTTAGTATTTATTACATATTACAAAAGTCATATTTTTGTGAATCTGATGAAAACTATGGACTCTGCAGAAAAATGCATATGCTCTCTCTCTCCTCTCTCTCTCTCTCTCTCTCTCTCTCTCTCACACACACACACACACACACACACACACACACACACACAAACTTACATATTTCTAGGAAATTCATGAATGTCCTGAAGTCCACCTGGCTCCATCAGCCCCAGGCAAGGAATTTCACTTTATTTGAAGTTTAACTTCTTCTAAATATTGAGTACGTTTTCCCCTACTTCCCATTATAACTATGTCTAATTGACTTTAACGACTACAGTTGTCTTGTACTTCCACCAAATGATTTCCTCACTGGTACGAGGACAAATGTCTACTACCATGGTATTTTATTTTAATCTGTGATTAATATTCACCATCAGCTGACTTTAAGTGGATGACCCTAGATAATCTGGATGGGCCTCACCCAATCGATTGGAAGGCCTTAAGGAGAGAACCAGACTTCTTGGCAGGAGAAATCCCACCATGGACAGCAGCTTTAACCTCCCCAGAGACTGCCTACCTGACAGCCTGCCCTGGGGACTTTGGACTTGCCTAGAGAGCCCCACAATCATGTAAGTCAGCTCCTGCAATAAGACTCTTAGTATACGGTTCCTACTGGCTCTGTTTCTCTGTTTGAACCCTTACTAAGGCTTTGGTACGGGGAAGGTGGGTGCTGTGGGACTGAATACTTTACAATGTGGAAGTGGCTTTGGACCTGGATAATGGGTAGAGTCTGGAAGAATTCTTAGGCGCATGACAGAAAAAGCCTGTATTTCATGTCATTGGAAACTGGAGGAAGGATGACCTTCACGATACAGAGGCAGAAAATATAATTGAATTGTATCTGACAGTCAGTGGAAAGCAGAAGTTATGAACTGGGATATTTAGCTGAGGAGACTTCCAAGCAAAGTCTGGGACACATGACCTTTATTTCCTGCTTATAGTAAAATATGAGAGGAAAAATATAAATTGGGGAAAGAACTGTTAAAGAAAAGATCGATGATTTGGGCAACGTTTAGCTTATTTAAAATTTCAAAAGATGCTAAAGTTAGGAGATTCACAGTCAGGAAAATGTGCTCTGAAGAGAACAAACCTGGACAACCTTTTGCCAGCACTAAAGATATTACTAATGACTCATGGAACCACTTAGCCATCTCAGCAGATGCCACAGAGATGGGATTACCTAGGAAAGTTCAGTGGAAGAACCTTTTGCCTAATAGTATGAATCCCCATGATATACATAAGAGACCCACGAAGTTTTGAGAACATTTTAAGCAGAACCATCGCCAGCTTGGGCTGAAAGTGGTGAAGTTAAAAATGAAAGAAAGCTGTTGGACTCCCCAAATTCCATAGGCAGGAAACAAGTTGCTAAAACTACTAAGTTGCAAACATGTGCTACCTTTCTAGAAAAAGGAAGGTTGACTCTGAGGGCTGAGACTTGGGTCCAGAGGCCAGAACTATAGGGCTAGAAGGCAGAGCTGTGGGCCCAAGGGGTGAAGAGATAACTCACAGAGGAGTATTCCCAGTCCTTGCATCCTAATGGAATTTACCCCGTTGACTTTTTTTTTTAGTGCCATGGACTGGTGGCCCCCTTTTCCTCCCATTCTCCTCCCATTTGGAGTAAGAATGTTATAGAACTGTCTCCCTATGCCCGTCCTGCCATTGCGTTTTGGAAGCAGATGCTATGCTTTCTAATTTCACAGGTCTGTAGACGGAGAGAGATTTTGTTTCAGGAGGATCACGTCCAGAGTGTCACCCATACCTGATTAGATGATGAGATTTCGGAACTGGGGGCTGATGACATTTAGATGAGATCTCTTTTTACATGAGTTGATGCCTTAACTGGCTAGATGTCAGGACAGATGTCAGGATAGAGTGAAGGTATTCTGCATGTGGAACAGATGTGAATCTTTAGGGACCAGTGGGCAATCTGTGATACGTTATAAAATGTGCTTCCCAAAGATACGTCCCAGTCCCTGGAGACTGTGGATATAAGTTTATATGGGAAAAAAATTTAAAAAGAAAGGTCTCTGCATATGTAATTACATTAAGGATCTTGATGAGGAGATGATCCTGAATTACCCAGGTGGCCCTAAATGCAATCACATGTTATCCCCAAAAGAGGAGGGCAGAGGGAGACTTAAACACACAGAGAAGAGAAGGCAATTTGAAGATGGAGCAGGGAGGTTTAGAGATGCTGGCCCTAAAGGCTGGAGTGACGAACTACAGGTCAAGGACTCCTGGCAGCCACCAGGAACAGATTCCCCCTTATGCCCCTGAGGGGGTGTGGCCCTGCCAACACCTTGGTTTCAGCCCAGTAAAACTGATTTTGAACTTCTGGGCTCCAGAACTGGGAGATGATAAATCTGTGTTGTTCTAACCCACCACGTTTGTGGTAATACGTTATCGCAGCCACAGGACACCAATACAGACTCTGTGGAAAACAAAGATGAAAAAGTTATGACGCTCCGTCAAAATGCTCAGAAACTGTAGAAGATGAATAGCCAGAAAACTACCCCAGGACTGGCAACAATAAAGATGCAAACAAAGTGTGAAGGACTTGGGAAGGTTCTCTGGGTCGAGAGAATGCACGGAGAGCAGGATATGTGAAGTGAGCAGGAGAATGGAGGCAGGGAAATAGAGAAGACGGTGTTCCACATGGAAGAGCCGTGAGATCCATCGTGCTGAGAAACGGTACAGCAGGACCAAAGCTGGCTAAGAGGTAAAATTAGGATGCTGTAGCAAGCATCCTCTTCAAGGTGTTCCAGTGACTCTCAAATCGTGCTTTATGTGAGACGTGGGAGAACTATAAAAAGACTGAAAACCACTGGTTGTTTTGTTCTCTGGTCTACTCCCCACCCCTGAACTTGACGCTGGGGGAAAAAGAGACACTTCCCAAGAACACACGAGCAGAGACAAAGAAAGGCAGTATAGCCTAGTACAGCCTAGTATAGTATAGTATAGTATAAAGGGTGTTGGCATCTGATAGAAGTGCCTTTATGTGTCCACAGATAAGTTACTGGACCTTTCTGAGTTCAGTTTAACCAAGGGAGGTAAGAGTATCTGTCTTGCCCGTGTATTAAGACAATTAGCTAAGGTTCGCCACACACCTACGCAGCCCTTTGAACTTACCCCAGTACTCAGTAACCGTAAGTAAGAGAGAAAGTGAAGACTCCCACCTAGACTCTTCCACTGTGAGGCTAGAAAATTATGTTCAAGTCAAAATGTGAAGTTCCTGAATGACCCGCCAAGGGTTCTGGACTTTATGATATGAACTGGAACCCACAGAAAGGCTTTCAAGTATGGAACAACACAAACGTTTCTGTGTTCCAGACAGACGGCCATCTGGGAGTGGGAACATCCGTCAGAAGGGAGCCAGTCTGGACGCTGCTGCCAGAGGTTCCAGGGAGGAGATAATGAAGCCCTGATTAACGGTAGACACAGTACCAGAAGGCTATTTTCACATCCCGTGCCTTGCTGACTTGAGACGATTTTTGGGAGGCAGAAGAGCGGCCGCGCACATTTGATGACTCAACTACAGAAAGATGTTGCAGGCGTGTTTGTGCTGGGGAAGAGCTGGGGGCAGCCTAGCTATGCCGGGCTACTCCAGAAAGGACATGTGAGCTTGGCATCTCTTCTGAGGGAGCTGATTATGAAACGCCACAGTGTTCATTGGCTGGGAATGTGTGCAATGTTTACAAAGCTTGTCTTTCATGACTTCTAAGGATGTGGACGGACAGCTGCACACGTCCCTCCAAGAGGCGTGCACTCTTGTGCATGGATAGGCCAGCGGCAACATGCAAGTCCCTAATCTGTTCCTTTGAGAGTAGAGACAAACATGCTCTCAGCACATGTGTACATCCTCCCTGGGGTGACCGAGAATCCATAATGTCACACTGTGCTTCGCAGCTAAGCAGAAACGCAGAAATCCACATGCAGGGAGCCATGTTCTGGAAAACAACTGAAATGCAGTATTTTTATGAAATGTTCATCCGTCTGGAATTGTGAGATATGATGTTCTGACCCATAATCTAAGTTGGTGGCCACTTAAGCTGCCTTCCCTATGAAACAAAACAGTGTCAGCTTGAAGTAAAATGGAATGGAAGGGAACCATGGGGTTCAAAGAGTAAGTATCTGTCCGCCTTCCCCTCCCGCCCCTCTAGCAATTTTCAGGTTTGTCTCCTGCACTGTGTTATCCGGGGCTTTAGGAAAGCTCATTTTAAATCATCCAAAACCAGTGTCTTCAAATCCTCTCTCTGAAAGAAGTCACTGCATCCTGGGAGCCTCACCACTAACTCGTCATTCCTGAGGTCACCCTGAACTTGTCTTTGTTGAGTTTCTGCTCATTATTCACTCTTGTACAATTTAGATAGTGAGAGGCTGTAGCTGATAACTGTGTCCTATTTCCATTTGGGTAACAAACGCCTAACCTAACTGCAACTTAGCAAAAAAATATATAGATAAATAGACACATACATATACATATATGTATATATACATATATATGTAACTTTGCTAAATTGTGGTATACACACACACACACACACACACACACACACACACACATATAAAGTTGATATATATAAAACTCCTAACCCGAGGTACATAGATGAGCTTTGTTTCCTGGAGAAAAAGATCATCGTTATCAGGTTCTTAAAAATAGTGTGTAACCCCCAAAGGCTGACCTTTCCCTCTTTTTCTCCCCGCTCCCCTTCTCTCTTATGTCCCCTCCTTTGTGCTCTCCCCATTCTCTCCTCTTCCTCACAGTCTTTCTCCACGCAGCCGCCCTCCTCACTTTCCCCTACACTCGAGCTTTTAGAGCGAATCGGCCTGTGCCCGCGGGGCTCTGGGACAGAACACTCTGCCCCCTGAACTTCACTGCTTCTTAGGCCAAGTTACGTGAGTTCTCAGTGTGTCTGACTCCGGAGGGAGGACCAGCATTTTAAGCGGTGAAGATGCCAAGAGGGGCTGGTTTACCACAAGCACTACGTTTGCCCCCTTTGTGCAGAGAAGGTCAAGTGGAGAGTGACCCCCTAAGAGCATTTCTCACTGTGTTTCCACTACAAAGCCCCGGGAGACAGGAGAAAGAACTGCACTTTCCTTCCTCCCCTGCCCTGGCCTCTGTGAGACTGAGCTGACCTTCCATGAAAACGTGGATGGCCAGAGGACCCACCTCGATCTTCACAATGTTGGAATCACGTCCGGTGACTGAGGTCAGCTCTGAAATGACTGAACATCAGTGCGTGTGGAGGGGGTGGGGAGAAACTTGATTCCACGAGTGTAGCAGGTCCCGTTGGATCAGGAGGTTTCCTGGGGTTCGCTCTGCTTGACCACTTCTTATCAGCTTTTCCCTCGGCTGCCCTGTGACCCTCCACCCTCCACATTAATAAAATGAGGCATCTCACTAAATGACTCTGCAGGGCTTTTCCAGGCCCAGCCCTCAGGGTGATGGCATTCCTGGAAGAATCAGGGGTTCACTGTGGCCTTCTGTCTCTTCTTCTCCCAGGCTCCCCACGACCACATGTTCCATATGCCAGCTTCCAAGCCACGCCTCCTACGGCTTCCCCGTAAGTGTAAGCTTCCTACGGCTTCCCTTTCCCACCTGCCCCCCTTTTTCACAAGCCCCTGCACTTTCCGTTCCAGAGCCCGACCCATCCTCCCTGGCATCCACTCCCACAAATGCACAGGAGAAGGAGAGCCTTGGCCTTCTGTTCCTTTGTGTTAAGTCACTCCATGGAGTTTTTTCTTTTTCAATAAAGGACTTCATTTCTACTGACTTGCAAAGACCACACATTTCAAGTGCAGCCAAAACAAATCAATGTCACATGAGCCAAATAAATCCTTCTAAGGACTCCAAAGAGCTAATGATTCTGTAGTCTTCTCACTCTCTATATTTGGGTTAGGGCTGGTTACATCCTATGTGATCACAGGAATATCTAAAATATTAAGTTGCTATGTAAAATATATATGTCCAAAATATATTTTTGGAGGGAGAAGCCTTTTTGAAAGATGTCCCTCACTGCGTATGTATCCCATTTCACTCTTTTCTCCTCCAAGTCACACCATGGTCTTCAGCCATATTTTTTTTTTTTTTTTTTGGCGGTACGCGGGCCTCTCACTTTTGTGGCCTCTCCCGTTGCGGAGCACAGGATCCGGATGCGCAGGCTCAGCGGCCATGGCTCACGGGCCCAGCCGCTCTGCAGCATGTGGGGTCTTCCCGGACCGGGGCACGAACCCGTGTCCGCTGCATCGGCAGGCGGTCTCTCAACCACTGCGCCACCAGGGAAGCCCAGCCATATTCTTGAGAAGCTTGATTCTTAAGAAAGTTGTTTTTTAAAAAAATCCACATTTATTAGACATTCAGAACTGGACCATTAAAATAGTTGCTACAGAATGAGATTGAGGGATTTTGTTTTGCTGTTTGGAACTAGCTGGGTTAGCACCTGCCAAATCTATTCTTGGCTTTGTTTTTCATGATTAGCCCCTCACTTTGCCCAGCTCAAAAATATAAAAACAAACAGATAAAAATTACTATGTGACAGTGTTCCTCTTCCGTGCCCTGCTGGAACATCTTGAGGCAGGTTTACTGTTACTGACCTCAGGGTAATGATTTTTTGCACCTGGGGTGGTAAATCACTTCCAGGTGAGGCAAAACCAGATGGCCTCAACTTTCCTGGAGTTGATTAAAATGATTATACCTGCTTCAGAAAACCACCAATCAAACACCAGGGTTTGATTTACCATGGTAACATCTCAGCCAGTGGCTTCTGCCCTGCCAGTGGAAGATGTTGGATCTACCAGTTAAAACTAGCAAATGAAACCCCCTATCTGAGACACACACACAGACTCGCATCACAATATTCTAAGTGCTTGCAAAGAGCCGGCTGCTGCCGAACAAAAGGAAAATGTCTTACAATTACTTAAAAATGGAGCTCCTACCTGGTGACACATAGAACAATAAAGCCGGCTTGCGACCCTCCTGGCACCATCTACCACCGCACAAATACAGAAGATGCTTGAACAGTGTAATTGCCTTGGGTCTCTTGTGACATTCATATCCATTTGGCAAGGATACCCAATAACATGGGAGGAGGGCAATTTTCTCACTTATGAGTTATCAAATGTCTCCTAAGTTGGGCAAATGCAGAACACTGAAGTGTTCTGTTATTATCAGATGCTATTAGATCACCATGTATTTTCACTCTCTGGTTTATAATTCAATACAATTCAATTTCTTTCTGTTCAATTCAATTTGATTCCATCTACTCCAATTTAATTCAATATATTCATTAACCACATACTCCATTAGTTACCAGCTGGTATGAAAATTAAACACAACCCCTCCCCACGATGAACTTAAAATAATTGATCAGTTAGAGTTTAAGAGACTTACATGATTGCAGCCTGAAACATGCTAAACCTTAGTGAGTGTAACACCGAGGGTGTGGGGAAGGACTTTTAGATGACTGTGATATACTGGCCATTCTTTTAAAATGGTCATCAAAAGTCTGCCAGGGCTAAGCAAAATATTACTCGTGTGTGACACAAAACAGCTGATCCTGCTACGAGATGCTTTATTTTACGTATATTTGCTTGTGAACTTATTGATGGCTATCTGGATTTTACAGGAAAAATTGCAGCTAGAGTGAAGACGTTTTGAAAGACAAAGGAAAAGAAGAAACAGGAAGAAAAAATCGTGCTGCCGCATGACTATATCTTCCATACAGCATTAACAGTAAAAGAAATAAAAATCTAGCAGCATTTAAGTGCTCATTCACAAACGCCACCTTAAAATCACTTAGATCTTCATTAGTTTTTCAACATAGCAAACGTGTTTGCTTTTGCAGGCGCTCTAACACAAATATTCACTTTCCGGACCAATACAAATAGCCATCGTGTGCAGTTATGACCACTAACACCGTCTGTAGACACGTAAAATCAGAAAAGATTAGTCACACCATGTGAATTAGGCAATGCACCAATGTCTAAAGTATTCTTCAACCTCAGGTCTAGACACTCACTCATGGAAGGAAGATGCTAGCAGCCAGAGTTGGCGCAAGAGATTGTATTTTCCTGAGGGAACCCGACGGAGTGTGTTACTCCCTCGACTGGAAGTCAAAGTCCTCCTTTGGTTTCTATGAACAGTTTCCACCACCCACGTGACGAGGTGAAGTGTTTTCTGCGTTGCTCCACATTTCTGCATTTACTTTAGTAAATTTACTGGTTTATCAGTGGCAAAAAGCTCTCCCTCCCCACCTTACATGAGTGAAGGACAGAAGTTCAAATATCTTACTTTATTTTAATGCCCTGTCCCATTAAACGTGAACACCACCTTCACCCCCGGCACATCAGCATTTAAAATTTAGGAAGCTCTCACTCTAGGCTAGACTGACTTAGGGAAGCAGGAATTAGGAAGTCAAAGTCTCCCGTGTCTGTGCTTTCTTAGGTCATCAGCTCTGAATGCACCGGGTATACCAAGCCTCACACACAGCTCATCGCCAGACCCCAACAAGGAGGGAACTTGTCATAAGACACTCAGGTGCATAAGGACACAGGAGAGCACCAGGATGGGCAGCCGCCTGAGCTGCGGGATATGCCACATCTTCAGGGAGACGCTAAAGCCAAGGTGGAGTCCTGAGAAGCGGAAGGACTGGGTTTTAGCCTGGACGGGCAGCCCTGCCCCCGAACCAGCAGCGGGCTGCGTCTCATGGAGCAGGGAGCCGTACCCTGCAGCCATAGTCCTGGAGCTCTGGGCCGTTGAGAGGAGGCCTGGAGGTGCTAGGAGGCTCCCGTCTGGGGATCGTGGATGCTTATGGGCATCTGGAGGAGACTCTGACCTGGAAAACAGATGCATCCAGCTGGCAGCACTGCTGGACGGGCTCCTGAGCATCCAGCAAGGAATAGAGCCCGCGAGGAAACGTGCAGCCTTGGGTCCAGCCCAGAAAGGGAGCTGGGAAGCCTGGGGAGGGAAGGGGGTAAGAAGGTGGGGACCCTTGGCATGAACAGGAAATAACCCAGACCCTCAGGCTGAGGAGGCGCTCATGCAGAGACTCCAAGGGCTCAGACACCGATTCCCATGGGAGCCAGTCCCAGAGCATCTGCCCTAGGGCACGTGCGGAGGCTTTGCTTTTGTGGACATTGGCTTGGGAGCTGAGGTCTGGCTCGCCAGCTCAGGGGCTAGTAGCCACGAGACCCGAATTCTAGTCCAGTTGGGGCCACCAAGTTGCTGGGAGAGTCAGATATGTCTGCCCCGAGTGTCTCCACTTCTACCGGAAGATGTAAAGCGATCCTCACCTGATCACACCCCTGCTCGCCTTCTGTGCCTCCAAGGAGGGTAAGCACCCGTCCTGGCTGGCTCAGGCTGCACAACAAATACCACAGACCGGGTGGAACAGAAATGTATTTTCTCACCCTTCGGAGCTCAGGCACCAGGATGGTCAGTTCTGGGGAGAATCTTCTTCTCTCCGTGACCTCACAGGGCCTTTCTTCAGCGTATCCAGGTGGAGAAAAATCTCTCTCTCTTCCTCTTCTTAAAAGGTCAACGATCCTATCACATCAGAACCCACCCTCATGACCTCTTTCACCCTGAATCACCTCTTCAAAGTGCTGTCTCTAAATACAGTCACGCTGGGGGCTTAGCCCAACTGGGGCTTCAACATATGAATTTGGAGGGGCACAGTTCAGTCTATTGCGCCCCCAAAGCCAGCAAAGCCTGCTCCAGTGTCTCCCTCCTGCTTCGCGAAGGCCCGGCTTTCAAGGCCTCAAATGCTGAGTCTCAGAGGCAGCCGTGAGGAGGGCTGGCCATGGGCAGCAGAGCATCTGGAAGCTCTGTGTAGTCAGGCCCGTGTCCCAACAGGTCAAGCCAGCCCGTGTCACAGAAGAAGCCAGAACTGGGCAGAAGTCAACTGGACAAATAAATGGAAGTTGGAGATCAAGGGCCTGATTCTGGAGCACACTGACTATGAGGACGAATGTCGATGGTCCGTCCAGGCAGGAATGGAAGGAGGCAGGAAAAACACTAGCTTGGGAGAAAGGTGCATCCCACACACGTATATGTTACCATCTGTAGGTTACCTGTATTATACATCTTACATTATTAACCTAGGAATGATCAGTTTTGTGAAAGGCGTCCTAAAGAGGAGTTTGTGTTCCTCACACCACCAGCACACTTAATTTTCCCCTCACTCCATTTTCACGATACCTATTGCGTGAATTGTGCAAAATCTCGGCTTGATTTCATCCAGCATAGAGCAAGTATCACTGTGCATACTGCCTCTTTCATTTGAGATGCACTGATGGCACCTATGTGACTGGTGACAGGGGCCAAAGAATGTGATCCAGGTCCTAGGCAGTGAAGCCCTGTTTTGATGATGTTCTGGGAATTAGCATGTCTCAGACCCAGAGAAGGAGGTAACTCCTAGTTTTACATGGCTTACTACAGTCTTCCCTACCTGTCCAAACCCGCTGCCCCAGACAAAACCCACGAGAACTTGAATAATCCCTGAATGATATAAAGCAGAGCGAAGCAAACAGCACGGAGGGAGGCTACAGGCCAGGGTCTGTGTGGGCAAGTGCTCCTGACAAGAGGCGGATGAGGTCTGCAGAAGGTCTGAAGCAGAGTGGCGTTACTTACTCCACCATAGTGCGGGCATCTGGACTGACTAATCTGTATCAAGCAGCAAGGCCAGGCGTGTCTCACTCACTGCTAGAGGAGCAAGTATGGAGATCAGGTCCAGCACGCGGGGCAGAACTCCCGACGCTGGTGATTTGGGGAGGGTCAGAGACCAACCACACGAGGCCTAGGGGCACTGCCCATCCCCCCCCACTCCCACTGAATTCCGTGTACATGCCACGAGGGGCACTCGTCCCACCTCCTCACAAAGGACGCACAGAGTCACATGCCAGCAGGGGTAATGGTTGTCCACTGTTACAAAGATAAGTGTTCATTCAAGAATCACCAAACAGTTCACAAGGACCAATACCATGAAAATCAAATGAAGAAACAAAAGACGCTCAACCGACAGGAAAACTTAAGATGAATTAGAGAAGAGGATTTTATAAGTAAGGTTCACATCAACGGAAAGACTTTAAAACAGCATTGCACTCATAAACGAGACTAGGAATTATGAGATAAGCACAGAGGGTTATGGAAAAAGAAAAAAAAGAACCAATTAGACATCTTGGAATTGAGAAGCAAGCACATGGGGATTCTAGGCATACTTTAAAATGAGTGAAGTAAGTCAGACAGAGAAGGACAAATATCGTTTGATATTGCTTATATGTGGAATCTTAAAAAATGGTACAAATGAACTTATTTACAAAACATAAATAGAGTCACAGAAGTAGAAAATAATCTTATGGTTACCGGGGGGGGGAAATGGGGGGAGGGATAAATTGGGAGATTGAGACTGACGTATACACACTATTATATATAAAAGAGATAACTGGACTTCACTGGTGGCGCAGTGGTTAAGAATCCGCCTGCCAATACAGGGGAGACAGGTTCGAGCCCTGGTCCGGGAAGATCCCACATGCTGCGGAGCAACTAAGCCTGGGCACCACAACTACTGAGCCTGCGCCCTAGAGCCCGTGAGCCACAACTACTGAGCCCATGTGCCACAACTACTGAAGCCTGCATGCCTAGAACCCATGCTTGGCAACAAGAGAAGCCACCACAATGAGAAGCCCGTGCACCGCAACAAAGAGTAGCCCCCGCTCACCACAACTAGAGAAAGCCCGTGCGCAGCAACGACCCAATGCAGCCGACAATTAATTAATTAACTTTAAAAAGTAGATGACTCATAAGGACCTACTGTGTAGCACAGGGAAGTCTACTCAATACTCTATAATGACCTATATGGAAGAGAATCTAAAAAAGAGTGGATACACGTATATGTATAACTGACTTGCTTTGCTGCACACCTGAAACTAACACAACACTGTAAATCAACTATACTCCAATAAAAGTTTTTTAAAAATTCAATTAAACTGTCTATTAAGGATCTACTCTATAGGCACGGTGGCCCTGTATGAAAATCAGTGTCAGAAGCATCCCCCCGCCAGAGGTGATCCAGAAGAAGAACATGTTTAAGGGGAAACATGAAGCCCTAGCAGGATCTAGGAGTGAGGAGAGGAAGAGGTGGTATTTGGAGACAGGGCAGCAAACTGTGGAGATTTCATGTTGAGAGAAGTAGAAGAAATGGCAGGCGCTTTTTTCCCCCCCCCAGGAATGTTTTCCTAAAAACTGGACAACTGCGAAGACATTGCCAAAATTCTTGATAATAAAACACACAGCTTAGTCCAGCCCATGAAGTAGGAAACCTGCGGAGCTTTATGGTAAAGGGGTGACACAATAAGGGATGACTGTGGTATCAGAAATCGTTCGTTGGGGCAGGGAAAGGGGACAGGGGACAGGCGAGAGACGCGTGCACGGCCACAGGACACGGCTAAACACACGTGTGGGAGCAAGGGACACTGAAGTTAGGTCTGCCTTCCCAGAAACCTAGAAAAAGACCACACGATCCCCAAATGCACCGTTTATTTTAGGCTTAATCTTTGACAACACGCACTGCGCTGTGTGTGTTTTCTTTCCTTGTTCTTTTCCTTCACAACTGAACACACAGAGTCAGCTCAAGTGTGATTAGCATGGGATGGCGGCCAAGCACCTGCTTTCTGTGCCCGCTTAACGGCTTCCATCTTCCCCTCCATCGTGTTGCGTGTATGAAACCCAAGCTTCTTATCACCAGCATCGGCACTTCCACTTTTTGGTGAAGGAAGAACGTGATAAAATACCCAAACAACTGTACAAACTGCTATACTGAAAAAGCAGGCTGACACTTCTGATACTAAACACTTCTGATACTATGTTGCTGGCTGGCAACTTAGTTTCAGGGCAAAAGGTGAGCATGCAAAGGTGGAGGATCCCCTGTGTCGGTGTAAGAACTTGGCTAACAACGAGATCGGGGCCCATCCAATGAAGAAATGACAGACCACACTGACTTATCCAATAATGAGAAAAGCAGGTCAAGAATGAGATTAATCTCACTGTTCAAGGACAGGACATTCCCTACGTCCAGGAACGTCTGCTTCTCCTCTCCTCCCCTCCACCCTTGTGGTCCTCCCGTCCTTTACTCATGCATTCACTAGCCCATCCTCTGTGTTAGCTTGCCTTCCATATGCACTGTTGATCCAGGCTTTGTGGAGCTTCTTACACTTCCGTGGGGAAGAACAGATACCAAACAGTGTACAACAGCGACTATCACGATTGCTTTTTAGTAGAATGTTCTCTGTCAATGAAATCCTACATTGAAAATTCATCAAGTTAGAAAACTGAGCTGCTCCTTTGGGGTCGGGGTGGGAGAATGTGTAGGAACCTTGGATTGCAGTCCAGGACTCCTTCTCATCCCATTGCTATCACCTCTCTCTTCTTCCCTCTTCTCTCCCTCCCTTTTAAATTGCAAAGTTGGTGACAAGGGTATAGTTTGGTCATGCTTTCTATTTGTTGAATAAAATAAAAATCAATATTTAAAATTTTTAATTATAAAAGAGGAGTGTGTCATATTTCTCCACCCCCAGCAAGGGTGGATTCATAAATAAAAATATGCTCTCAGATTTCTCGCTGCCATGCACCTCTCACATTTCTTCTTCCCATTCTGAAAGCACAGCTGCCCTTGTGCTCAGCATGAAGACCTCCTGCTCCTGTGGCCTTCTTGGAAGACCTAGCACACGATTACAGTGAGGACCAGCACGTACTGAGTACCTTCTGTGTTTCAGGTCCTGTGCTGTGATGCTGAGATACAAGAGTGCCAAGGATGGATTACGACTGGGATCGTGCAGGTAAAGAAGCAAAGATTCAGAGAGGTCAAGTAACTGAGCCAAGGCCACCCAGTTCCTGGCTGGAAGAGATGGGATTCAAACCCAGATCTGCCTGGGTCTTATGTCCACCTGCTACTGCCTTGTTAGCTCTGTGCCACCCTGCTCTGCCTCTGTCACTGTCCCTCTGCATCTCTCTCTCCCTCTCTCTCTCTCTCCCTCTTTCTCTCTCTCTCTCTCTCTCTCTCTCCCCCTCTCCCTCTCCCTCTCTCTCTCTCTCCCTCCCTCCCTCCCTCCCTCTCTCTCTCTCTCTCTCTCTCCCCCTCCCTCCCTCCCTCTCTCTCTCCCCCCCTCCCCCCCCCCACACACACTCTCTTCCTCTTTGCTTGGAAATATCCACTCCTGGTGTGGGGCACCTGGAAGGTACACGTGGACTTTCTTTCCCCTGCCAGCCTGCCATCCCAGGCTGCAGCTGCTGCTCCGGATGCCACCGCACCAGCAGTGCCAAAAAGCTGTTTTTCTTCCACTCTAATAAACATTTTCTATTCACTTGTGAGTCAGTGTGTTTGTTTATCTGATGGGCCCCTACTATTTGAGGATGCCCAGAAAACACGTTAACCCCTCCCAGGCTACGGCTCTCCACAAACGAGTTCTCCCCGTGCCAGCCTCGGCCCCAGACACACGGCTCCCCTGTGCTCAGACGCAGCCCTGGGGGAAAGAAGGTGTCTTTGAGATGTGACTTGGAGGTGAGCAGGGTGAGGGCATAAACGGAACATCTGCTTTCATTATCTGAAAACAAATTTAGTGTCAATAAAAGGTGTTCAAGTGAGAAGACTGAGGATGGAAATTGACAGTCAAAGACACAGCCATACCTGATCCCACCTCCATGCCCACCTTGTCTCATCCTTTGCACAGGACGCACTCCATTCTGTAGCTCAGCAGGGAACTCGGACCCTCTCTGATTTCATCCGCTGGTCCTGCCAGCTTTTCTCCAAACTTCGTAATGTCAAATAACACTGTCTTAAGTGTTTTACAAAAACTCACTCATTCAACCTTCACGAGGGTCCTATGAGGCACAGAGAGGTTAAATGACTTGATCGAGGTCACACAGCTAGTGAGTGAGGGATCCAGAGTTGAACCCAGGGAGCTAACCACATGCGACGCTGGTTATTGACCAAAGGACACTTATTTTTAGACACAGTCTGAGGCCTATGAGCCAATCGATGGGAGATTTAAATTTCTTTCTAAATACATTAATGAGAAAAGACCTGACATACTGGCTATGTCCCGTCCTCTGCAGTCAGTGACTTTTTGCTGTGTGACCTTGGGTTAGTTATTGGATCTCTAAAAGCCTTGACCTCCTTACCTCCCAAATGGGGGTGATGGTGACATGCTGTGGAGGTCGGATGAGGGGATAATGTGCCCTAAGTGGTACCTCACTCATTACTGTGGATGCTCACCACTGGATATGCAATGACATGGGCGGGGCTTTTCAGAGGACTGCTGTGAAACCAAACCTAGCCAAACCCACACAGACAACACTTTCATATGGTGTGGATTTCACCTCCTGACAACCACTGTTCTGTCTGCTTTGCCAGCAGATAACTGAATCCCTAAATGTCCACAGCAGCTATGTTCCCTAAGGGAGCATCTCCCGCCGTGGGCAGAGGACCTTAAAAGATACCCTCTGCGGGCTTCCCTGGTGGCGCAGTGGTTGAGAGTCCGCCTGCCGATGCAGGGGACGCGGGTTCGTGCCCCGGTCCGGGAAGATCCCACATGCCGCGGAGCGGCTGGGCCCCCGAGCCATGGCCGCTGAGCCTGCGCGTCTGGAACCTGTGCTCCGCAACGGGAGAGGCCACAACAGTGAGAGGCCCGCGTACCAGAAAAAAAAAAAAAAAAAAAGATACCCTCTGAGCTCTTGAGGCTCTGCCCAGGTCCACCCCACACCGTGTACCACGCGCCTGGCGCAAGCCCTTTGAAGCCCTCGTCAGGAACACCTGCCTCTGCTACTCACCTCCTCTAGCATCGCGGTCCTGAATGCGGTCCCAGCAGGAAGGGCAGAATTATTTAGCTAAGTTTGTTCTAAATGACACAAACCTCTCCTTAAAGGACTAACTTTAGAAGAGTCACCAGGGCTCCCTGAAGAGATTTATTTATTCCACTCAAGGGAGATGGGTGACGGCCCTCAGTCTCCAGTGGGTCCTAAGCTGGAGTGCCCCCCCACCCCACCCCCCCGCCGCCGGCCACTTCCAACTCAGCCCACTGCACCGCGGGTCCGGGTGGAATAGTCTACACCTGACCGGTCTGCAGTCACCAGCACAATCAAAGACACGCTGGCATCCCTCTGACGCATCGCAGGCTAGCCGCCTCCATCCGTTGCCCTAATGTGCACACGACCAGCTCCACCTTCCCATCTTGAAGGGATACTCTAGCACACACGACACGATAAACACAAAGCTGCTCTGAGATCTTCAGAGAAAGGATTTCACGTCGAAGTGTGCTCAGTATCATTTGGCTGTTTGCAGCGACCACGGCTCTAAGTTGGAATCACCCATTTCCATCCATAGGCGGCGCAGACAGCTGGCTTTGTAACTAAATCTACAGATTTGCTTAAAGAAAAAAGGAGTCGCGACTGTAAGGTGATCACCCTGAATCTTCTATGGAGTGCACACAGCTATGTATCAAATCCAGGCCCGCTGTAGAGCAGGAGGCCGAGGGACACTTGTTTACCTTATTTTGTTTTTTGAAACATTTTATTTCTTGGTTGAATTTTGTTTGGTAACCCTATCATTGCTACTGTAAATAGACCCCAAGATTGAGGGCAGCTACTCTGGTGAGGAGGTGACTGCTGCCTCTGGAGGAGACCCACCAATTAGGGTAACCAGCCCAAGGAAAAGAAAGAACATGTAGTAAGTGCATTCTGTTTTAGGGAACACCTGGGCAGCTTTAGAGACGACAAATCCTCCGTTTGAGGTTTTAAGGCAAGTGTTTGCTTAATTTTGCAAGAATTTTATCTGGAAGGCTGGGGTCGGGGAGGAGAGAGTATTTCTTCTTTGTTTGTTTCATGATATTTCACACTTAGAAGGTCAGCCTCCGGCCCTCACGAACCCCCCCTCCCTCCCCACATCCCAACTGAACATCTATAGATTGGTCCAGGATCCCAGAACCCTCTGCTGTTGCACTGAGAGGGGGACTGGAAGGTGCCCACCCTACTGGAATTCCTTTGTTTTGGTGACTAGATTATCTTTATCCTTGGCCTTGGCAGGGTAAGAAGAGCCACCCTAAGAGTTAGCAAGACCTGGATCTAGCGCCTGGATCTGTCCTTCATTTTTGTGTCCTGTCCCCATTTTGAGCATCGGGAGAGCGAACCTTTTAAGGGGTCAGGCTCTGGCGGCACTATGCCTTGGACCAAATCTCGTCTCCACCACTTAGTGGGTGGGGGATCTTGGGGACGAGAGCAGCCTCTCAAGTCTGAGCTTCTCCATTGGTAAACGAGGAACATGGCAGCGACTCCATCCCAGGGCCAGTGCAAGCATCAACTTAAATCACTCATGCCCAGTGTTTATCTGATAAGTGTTTTTGTTGCAACTGATACACCATTGCCATTAGTGATTTCCATCAAATGCAATGCAAGTACCATAGAAAACTACCAAATGCTGTACAAATAAGACAGATAACGTTACAAAAGCAGTACTGTTATCATTTTAATTTTTATTACTTCGCTCTTGCTTTGGGTCTATCTTGGAGGTGACAAGAGACATCCTGAGAAGAGGAATCACAGATCCCTCCTTTTACTTACGTGAGGCTTTGAAATACCTAATGTGGTTGAAAAATACACATTTGCAAAACATTAGTACAAGTTTACATGAGAATTTACACATGCAGACTCACTGAGCCTGGAAAATAAGATTGTCAAGAGAGAGAATTAATTCTGCGCTTCTTCTGCCTTGTAGAAAGAGGGGAAGGAGGGAGCCTCGAAATCAAATAACATTTCCTTCAAATATGAAACCTGGAGTGAATAAGCGATTGACTTTTCCATTTGGTGCCTTAATTCCTGTCCGTCAGATTTCCTGTCAGTCTTGCCTGGAAATGGTACTATCTATCACTCTTCCGGAATGAGCCAGACTAGGTACATCTCTCTGAATCTCACTCTCCCTCTCTGGTTCCCTGATAAGCCTGGCAGAGCTGGGGGCTGTTGACAAGATTCACATTTTCACCCGATAAAGTACCATTTACACTACAAATGCCAAAGAGAGTGGTGGGGTGCACATTCAAACACAAGTCTCCAAGGGGGAAAACAAGTCAGGACGCCCAAACTTAGAGAGAAGGCTGGTATCCAAGAGTAAGGAGGGGAGGGGGAGGGGAGGGGGGAAGGGAGGAGGGAGGGAAGGGGGAGGGTTCCAATTAGCATTCGTGCCAGCTCTTGCTGGGTGAAGGAGGGGATCATAGCTTTGTGGATTAAGGATTAAGAGCAAATTTGGCTTAGTGATTATTCCTCCTCTGGATAAATGTCTGTTGAGGATTTAGAAAACATTTTTTCTAAACCAGTTGGATATTTTCTTAACATGCCAATATTTTTATTTTTTCTTTAATAATTACATCAACTTCTATAAACAAAGCCTGGTTTTTTCACATTTTCAAGGTGAAATCTCCCACACCAATTTAATTGATCCTCTTGCCCCCAACCTCTCTGCAGCCCAGGAGATGGGCACCCGGCCACTGGGAGCCATCATCCGGTGACCCCGCCAGCGAGGTCAGTGCATCACTCCACCAGCTTCCACAGCACTGCATCCAGTCTGCAGGGATCACAGTGCAATAAGCTGCCCGCATCCCTGAATGCCCAACAATCATTTCTGAAATAGACTCAGCACTTGAGAAAGCTTTTACATGGCTTTGCCCCTCGCCTTCTGAATCAAGACGGTAGATGGAGTGGCCGGGGGAACAATGCGGGTGGCCGGGGCTTAGCGGGGACTCTTCCCGCGAGGATGCTCGGGGGAGAGTGGGACGCCTGGAGACCTGTGCCCGTCCTGTCCTGCCTGCAGCCCGTCAGCCCCCTCCACCAGGGGCTCTGTTCCTTCCGCCCTGGTCCCTCCACCCTCACCCCAGGGACACAAGAGACCAACATCACAGACAAATGATAAACTTAGACCAAAGAACGATATACAGAGGGGTAAGACGGGAGGTCGGCTGATTGTGGCTGCCTCACTTCCTTCCCTTCTGGTCACTCTGGACACAGCATTACCCGCAACTCCAGACCCCACACAGACTGAATATGTAAGAACACTCGGTAGTTGAGGATGCGGATTCAGGACCCAGCGTCCATGGAGCCCTAACTCTGGCCCTGACCCACGTTCACTGTGTGATAACTCCCCAGGGCCTCGGTTTACTCATCTGTAAAATGGAAATAATAATAATAGTACCTTCCTTACCGCGTCGGTCTAAGGACTGAATGAGTTCATATCTGTGAAACACTCAAAACTGTGCCTGGCATAAAAGTGCCATTATCATCATCATTATTATTTGCAGATGCATAAAGGTAGGTATCATCTGTAGTTTTCTACGACTGAGACTTAAGACTTAGTAGTCACCGGGTTCGGATTTGAACTGACACACATATGACTCCAGAGGGCAACCCCTTAACCAGGAATCAAGACGCCTCTCTTGTCAAAGTTAAACAACCAGCCGGCACCAAGACATCCTTCCCACCCCCTTGACACAGAGCTTGGCTCTGACTCCATTAAGTCCTATTCACAGAGTTCCAAATACCAGTCAGGCATAGTGATGCAGAACAGGGACCAGGCAGTATAAGTTGCTTACCTATCCGTGGGGAGGAAACCCATGTGAATATGAAAAGAGAAACAGCAGGAACAGACACATAAAGACAAAAGGGAAGAGTCCTCCCACAGCCCTTGCAGCCCCCTGTGCTCTACCCTTGAGTCAAAGGAGCCTTTCAGGTAAGTGTGGTCAGCTGCTCTGGCCTCGGGACATTTTGCTCTGTGGTGATGCTGTACCCTCCCCTTGGCCTAACCACCTCCTCTCCATCCTTGCAGTGCCTGATGAAATGGCTCTTCTTCGTGGAGCTTCTGGCCTCTGCAGTCTAGGCTTTGGTGCCCGTAAGCCCTCCCACCGCACACACTTCCCTTGAAGCCCAGCTCTCAACTGTAAGCAATTGTTTGTGCAATGTTGTATTCATGTCCGTCTTCTCCTCACTTGAGAATAACATCCCTGAAGGTGGGGCAGTTTCACTATTGCTCTGACCACACACACAGTGTCTGGTATACCAAGAAAGGATAAATGACAGCATCGCCTCCAGGGACAGAACTGCCCGGCCCCTCTCCCGCCCACCCCCGCACCTTCTTTGTCTCCTATGAATCTATGTCGGGAATCTCTGGAGCGGAACACCTCTTGAAGAGCTGGCCTTGTCCATGCTGGCCGTGAGGACAAACTGTGGAATGTTCTGCTGCTCCAGGAGGACAGGGCAAAAGAAGGCAGCTCTTGGAGCCCTGCTGCCTTCAGCCCCACGCTCTACATTTCTCTCTAACAGCCCCGACGTGGTCAGTGGGTCTCCCGCTGCTTGCTCCTGGCTGGATACTTATCAGCCAACCAGCTGGCCTTCGAGCTTCACACAGCATTACAGTAAAGGATGCCTATGCATCCCCTCCAGCCTCGCTGCCCTCCCCATTCTCCTGCCAGTGTTTTTCCTCTAAACCCTAAATCACCCAAATGTGTCACACTGCCAGTGGCCTCAGCTAGGTGAACGCCACTGAGCAAATTTCTGATGGCCTTTGGGGCAGCCGAATCCAGAAATTCAGAAAAGGTCAGTGGGAAGGCTGGGAGGAAGAGCCTGCATCTTTCAAATAACCTGGTGATGAGTCTGGGGATCCTGTGAGCCCCGTTGGACAGCGCACTGAAAGAGACGCAGAAACTCAGAAAAGGGTGTCAGATTTCCCCTAAGCTGGCAGCTCTTCCTCCAGCAAGTGGCAGGTACGTCAAACACACAAGAGCTTTAAAGGCTGCCTTCCCGACTGAGCTAAACGGAAATGCACGTCCCTCCTTGGTTTGCGCTCTCCCTCCTCCCGTTTCCCCACCGCCCGCCAGCCGAACCCCTCGCTGTGCCCACTTCC
Organism: Delphinapterus leucas; assembly: GCF_059928025.1. NCBI lineage: Eukaryota > Metazoa > Chordata > Mammalia > Artiodactyla > Monodontidae > Delphinapterus > Delphinapterus leucas. The sequence goes on along the minus strand of NC_143135.1, from coordinate 106,592,882 downwards.
CAAGTGAGCCTCACCAGCCATACCACGACCGACAGAAGTAAAACCCGGTCCCAGGCGACCGTGATGGAAAGCACATCTGCAGTGGTGCTGACAGCCAGCAAGGCTGCAGGAGAAGGGCACGCTCCTCCCGCCAACGGTGGCTGCAAGAGAGACATTACTGACTTCAGAAGCAATGTTTCAGGGAGGACTGGTCCTCTGTTCACTGGACGTCGCCTCCTGCCTCTTCTTCTTTGCAATCTCCATCCCTGCTCCAGCTCAGCTCTGCTTCCAGGCGGGAGCTTGTCTGGATAAAAGGACCCAGGGAACCTTCTCACACGTAGCCAGTCCCAACAGTGGTGGCAGGTGAAGGGGAAAACTTCCACTCCCCTTTCTCCTCGGAAATGCCCTGTGCCCACATGACCCCATATGGTCTCTAATCCAGGGCCATCTGCTGATGTCTTCCTCCAGGGGTCACCTGCAAAATTTTTTTTCAGACATACTTTGTGCTCTGATTCTTCTCCTTTTTGTCAGATATGTCTCAGTTGTTTTTGTTTGTTTGCTTCTTGTCAGTAGGTATGTGAGGTGTGTAACCCCAAAGTCAGGAAGGCACATCATTCTCCAATTATATTTTCCTCCCACTGCACTTGCTGTGACCTGGTCATATCTGAAAAACTGCATTGCCTTTCTTTTGGGCTCATAATTAACAACAAAAGAAAAACAGAAATCTTGAGCCATAATACAGAAGTTCTTCTCTCCTGGGTTAGTTACATGGAGTCTCCTATAGGACATGGGCTGACTCTTCGGATGCCTCTCCCCACCCCCGGCCCCGAGCAAAAGCCGGTGGCTGTCATGTGTTTTTAACAGCTGTAGCTCTTCGGTTGTGGAGACCACAGTTTTTGTTAGTTCTCTGTGTTGTTGTCACTGTTGTTGTTTGGTTTGCTTTGGTTTCTCTGTTTATCTGTTTGAGAATGTCAGGATGCTATTTCTGAGACCAAAATGACTTCTGCTGGGTTTCTTGACTCCTGGGTCCATGAGCCATTGTCACTGCCACCTGGGCTCCACCACCCATAAACATCTACCACACTGCTTCCTCACACCCAGCTTCAGAGGGACTCTGGAATCATGACAAGGAACAAAGAACTCTTTCCCCTCTGATGGGTGAGAAGAGCCTGTTCTCTTCCTGTTTCCAAAGTGAAAGCAAGCAAAGTTTCACAAGCTTCAGTGGTCCTGCTTTTCATCCCAATAGGCAACACTGGCCCCTCCATTCCCAGCACCAAAGAATGGTGCACCTGTTCCCGGGTTCTGCATGGTGTGGACCCAGAGATCCTTATAGAGCACGGAAGTTAATCTGGTCTTCCACAGAGGCCCCTGGGCTCTGCTTGGAGCTGGATGGAGGGGTGAGGGGTGCAGCCACGTGGAGGGGGGCATTGCTGCTCCACGAGCATGGCTTCGGACTCGGCAGAAGAGAGGAGGCCCGTGGATTCATCAGGCAGCAGTGTGCTTGAGACCCTCAGGTTCACCCCGAGACCGTGCTCATCCAAAAGGGAGATAAAGAAGGAATGGCCTCTTCCTCCTAAAAGTTCAAGTATAGCTGAGAAGAGCAGGTGTGAGCATAAACCAAGGTGCACACATACAGGTGCACACAGCTGAGACGAAATAATATGAACTAAATACAAATGAAAAGCTCGGTCAGCACGAGGAATGAGGGAGTCGGGGCTTCAAGGGCAACCCAATCACACACTCGAGACAGCACGCCGTTGGTCCACTCAACTTTGACCTCGAGGGAGCTCTCATATGGGTCAAGGGTGGGATGGAGTCCTCAAGACCACTCTGAGGTGTAGTTCACTGGGAAGGGCAGAGTTTTCCTCTCTTGGCCTCAGAACAGTGACGTAAGAAGACAGTGGGGTCCGAGGGACGGGAAGTCTGTCAAAGACATGAGTCTACCTGAGTATGTGTACCGTCCAGCAGGTCCACAGGGTCAGGAACGGAGCTAGCTGAGGCTAGGGAAGCCGTATCTTCTCAGGAGTTTCAGTGATGGCGAGGTTCTGGCAGACTGCCCTAGTTTTGAAGTCTGAGAATTCTGGTTTTGGAAATTTGGAATTGTTGTTCCAAAATGAACAAGAGGGTTTGAGACCAAGCCTTGGAAAGAACAGGAAAATGACACCTGAGGTGGAGACACTGCTGTTTAAAGGCTTGGAGACAATTATGCATAAGGGACATCCAGGAATTAGCATCAGGCTGGCCTGGATGTGCCGGGTGAAATTTGGCCTCAACACTGAAAGATTATTTAGGTAATTGGATAAGACCCTTCCTGAGCATTCAGTGGCAGAATGGTGTTCATCCTTCCTCAAATGACCGATGTCCATTTCAGATCCCAATTTATAAGAGCATAGAAGACTGGACTTAGCAAAGGAGATTAAAGGATACTAGATGGATGGATGGGCGGATAGATGGACGGATGGATGGACGGATGGACGGACGGATGGATGGATGGATGGATGGATGGATAAATGGATGGATAAATGAATGGATAAATGGATGGATAAGTGGATGGATAGATGATAGATTGTAGGTAGACAGACAGAGTGAGCCCTTAGCTGCCCTCTCCCCTTCATGCCACAAACTCTTCTCTCTAAGGAGAGCCTGGTCTCCATCCCACATGCTGATCAGGAAGACACAGAGAGCACAGGAAGCAGCACCTGGGAATGATCTATGTTCTGTACTCAGCATGTTCCTGGAAACCTGTTGTCCCCAGGAGAACAGGTGAAAGGCTGACACTGTCCAAAAAAGTGGGCAAAGCTTGCTGCTTAGTTCTTTATGAACGGTATTAAAATTTCTTTGCCGAAGTCATTAATCATTAGGTCATATGAAAGGCTTCTGTTTATTCAGAGAATATAATAGCTCACAGCAGTAAGGACGTATGTTTTCTCATTGGCCAGTGGAAGTGCTGCGCTGTTATACAGGAATAGATTTTTTTTCTTTTTCTTATTTATTTATTTTTACTCAGAACAGTTAGTTCAATTTAGCAAACACTTAATTGAATTTTTCCGACAAAGATAAATACTGTACAATCTCTGCTGTAGAAAAGGTCAGAATGATAACAAAAATGACAAAAATTGTCACCATTTCTTGGGCACTTACTAGATGCCAGCCTCTGTGTTAAGCACTCATGCACAGGATCTTATTTATCTCATTTAATCCCCAGAAGCCTACTGTGAAGTAGACACTATTTTTATCTCCATTTTATGGAAAATGAGGGTTGGGTAAGTATGTTGATTAACTAGCCCAAGGTCATGCAGTAAGGATGGTTACAGCCCAGTGGGAAAGACAGACAGCTGCACAGATAAAATTCCATTTCAGTTTCTTAACTTATATAAGCAACGACTTTTCTTACCTACATAATAAGCCGTACAGAACCAGGACAGCGGTATCCTCTCACCTTTTTATTTCCCATGCAAACACTGCTGGGGACCCACTGGTCCAGAGACAGTGGAAGTTCAGCAGGGGCTCAGAAAAAAAGTGCTCAACTCTTTCAGCGAGTCAAAGAAAGTGAGCTGGTGACCTAGGGACACTAAGGTGCAGGGCTGCCCACTGCACCACAGGGCTGGAGAAGACCCCAGAACAGAAGACCTCAACCCCACTGCCACGGACCCACACTGAGCAACGTGGCCTGAGGAAACCCCAGCTCTGACCTAGCAGCACTCAAACTTGGGAGTTAAGTACCCTCCATGCCTTTCTTGTTGAGTTGTATTCAAGGAAATGGCGGACTAGCCATAGAATAGAATATTAAATGGCCACTGAAATCATGTGTCTGAACAACAACCGCTCACACAGAAAATCGTAATATTATGTTTGTAAAAGAAGCTAAATGTAAGGAAATGCACCAGAAGAAGAACTTCAGATATCTCTAGGTGCAGAACTATAAACCGAAAAAAGAAGTGTTATCAGTCTTAAAGAGCATCGTCTAACTGCCATTGCATCCGTGAGGGCTAGCCCATGACTCCCACCCGGTCCCCTCCTGTCTCTCCGACACCCTTCTCCATTTCTCTTCCTTCCCAGCAACTCTGTCAGCATTACCTTTCACTCCACCTTCTTCGTAACTGCAGCCCCTCACCCAGTGCCAGCGCTTAACCCTTTCGCGCCTGCAGAGATGTGAACCTGCTCATCACAGGACCACAAACAACCTGATAAGCAACTCAAAGCTGTTCCTACAACATGAAAAGTGCCTCTTCCCCCCATCTCACCATAGCCCCCCTCTCTAGGCCGGCTCCCCAGAGACACAATCAGGGAACAGAGACAGCGATGGGGTAGGATCTCATTACAGGACCAGCACCGCCTAGAACCCAGTTATGGAGACTGATTCATCTAGAGCCCCAGGAAACACCCATGACAGTAGGCAAGACAGCCTGGCTCTCTCTCCTTTCCCAGCCCTTCTGTCCTGTATTGTTCATCTTCTCGCACAGCTGTGGGCCCCCTCAGGGACACAGAAAGAAGAAAGTGTTTTGATCCATGAGAAGAGGCACAGAAGAGATTCTATGGAATGAAAATACTCAGGGGAGGCATCCTCTCTCCCAAACTGAACTGCTTACTGATTTCTACGAGGTATACTGCTTTGGCCTCAGGTTTCCCATCTCTGAAACACAAAGTATCCTGTCTGGCCTGATGTCCACGTACTGTAGCAGTCACTTAAATCCCAACATGCAAAGGCCTTATATGTCCTTGAAAGAAAGAGCCACATAGGCAAAGTTACTAGCCCCAGAGCCCTGCCTGTGGGCTGCGATTATGAGAGATGGTAAGCCACAGCCCAGCTGCATCATAGGTGACCCGTTTCAAACGCTATCGCACGCGCACACACACACACACACACACACACACACACACACACACACCCCTTCTAAGGTAGTAGGACGGCAGCACTGCCACTTAGCCCAATAAGATTGGACCTTCTTTAACCAGGGGAATGATTCTAGGACAATGATGTTGGCCAGGTGATAGCTCACTAGACCAGCACTTTTTATCTTTGCATCATTCTTCAATCTGAACTCTCTCCTCTCCCTATAGACACCAGCTGAGGCTGCTAGGACAAGAGAAATCCCAGCTTTCCCTGAATATCTGATGCTGTGACTGGTTTTTCCCTGCCACCCAGCTACGGGGAGAATTTTTTTTTTTTTTTTTTTTTTTTTGCGGTTCGCGGGCCTCTCACTGCTGTGGCCTCTCCCGTTGTGGAGCACAGGCTCCGGACGCGCAGGCTCAGCGGCCGTGGCTCACGGGCCCAGCCGCTCCGCGGCATGTGGGATCTTCCCGGACCGGGGCACGAACCCGTGTCCCCTGCATCGCCAGGCGGACTCTCGACCACTGCACCACCAGGGAAGCCCCGGGGAGAATAATTGAATCACGTGTTTGAACCGACCCAGCAGTAGAGCCAAAGGCCATAATGGGTGACCACTTTCCAATCTCATAGAAGCAATAAATGAACCCAAATCAACGAACTGTGCAAACTGCCTGAATCAGGGTCTGTGGCTCCACGCACGGCCACCCATGCTCCTGAGTCCCTTGCTTGGTTGCAAGCTGGACATCAATAATTGAACAGCAATGGAGAATATAGGGACAGTGCTTGGCAAGGCCTAGACAGTCTGCCAAAAGCATCCTCTCCCCACCTTGGTTGAGATGCACGTGGCTCTTACCTTCAAATGTGTCCTTGGGCTTCCCTGGTGGTGCAGTGGTCGAGAGTCCGCCTGCCGATGCAGGGGACACGGGATTGTGCCCCGGTCCGGGAAGATCCCACATGCCGCAGAGGGGCTGGGCCCGTGAGCCATGGCCGCTGAGCCTGCGCGTCCGGAGCCTGTGCTCCGCAACGGGAGAGGCCACAACAGTGAGAGGCCCGCGCACCGCAAAAAAAAAATGTGTTCTTTGTTAAGTGACAGGTGGTTAAGATTTGTTCCTTTTGCTTTTGGCGAACCCATTAACCAGAACCTACTTGGTTTGGAAGAGGAAGAGTTAGATCAAATCTTAAAAACAGAGCCCAGATCCTTAGTGGCCATGCAGGAAATTGGAGAAATATAAACCAGAAAGCAAGCAGTAGCAAGAACATGAGAGTAAACACAGGGTTCCTCAGCACACCACCGAAAGACATCCCTTTCAAATCTCCCATGGCCCACAGAGTAATGGAAAAGGCTTTCCGAATCCTACTTCTGTGTTCTAGCATCCTAACAGCAGCCCCTGTCTCTAGAACACCTCCACTTTAACTTAGGATTCTTCACACATCTTCTTGTTAACAGAGGCATAAATAATGTACCCTAGCCCAGTGCAGGACAAAGCTCAGGGAATAGAATGATGCTCAGAAATATTTATTTTGAGCATGAACTGTACGCCAGGCAGAGTCTAAGGTGCCGGTTACGTACGGGAAGTAAGAGCAGCATGGCCACTTGCACTATGGAGGCTGGATGTAGTTTTTGTTTGTTTGGTCCAATTGCTCCTCTTGAGTGGGAAGAAAAAGCCCCTGGAGCTCGTGCAGAGAAGGGATTGACCCTCAGGAAGGGTAAATATCCCTTGGGCACCTCCAGTTCCATAGTAATTGTAGAAACCTGCCTATTGCCCTCAGCTAATTCAGAGGCCTTGGCTCTGTAGGGCTGAACAAGAAAGAGGTGCAGACTACTGGAAGCTAAGATCAAAATGGAACACGTCCTGTAAGTTCAGGTCTGTTCCACTGTTCTATCTACCCATTCTCCTGCCAGGACCACACTCTCCTGATTGCTGAGGCTTCACAGTAAGTCTCGAAGCTGGGTGGCATCAGTCCCCCAACTTTGTTCTTTTTCTAGATTGTTTTGGCTATTCTGGGTCTTTTACCTTCCCACATAAACTCTAGAATCAGCTTGTTAATATCCACAAAATGACTTTCTGGGATTTTGATTGGGATTGAATTGAATCTAGAGATCTAGTCAGGAAGAACTGGCATGCTGACAACACTGAGTGTTCCTATCCCTGGACATGGAATATCTCTCCATTTATTTAGTTCTTCTTTGATTTTGTTCATCAGAGTTCTGTAGTTTCCCTCATACAGATCTTCCACATAGATTCAGACCTAAGTATGTCATTTTGGTGGTATTTATGTGCATAGTATTATGTTTTTAATTTCAAATTCCACTTGCTCATTGCTGATATATAGGAAAGCAGTCCCTCTAAGCTCTGACCCAACTGAATTCTTCATGTTGGTTCTAGAGTCTAAGATGCTCACCTGTCATTTGCAGCGTAAGAGAGCAGGCACATTGTGAGTGACCAACCACTTACCAGCACTGAAACTCTGCATAACTATGGACGTCACATGATCCACAGAAAGGCAGGTCCTTATAATAATTAGGTTATAATCCCGGTACTCGTTTCCAAAATTGGAAAACTTAGTACTAACTCAGGATGACTAATGTCAAATAACATACCCATAGTTAGTGTTTTACAGTTTATTTCTCTGCTTACATATGTAACATACTTGATCTTCACGACCTGACAGATATTCTCCCCATTTTACAGATGAGGAAGTTGAGTCTCAGAGTGGTCCAGTGAGTTTCCCAAAGTCCTACTGTTGATAAATGGCTGTGCCTGCATTGGTCCCTGCGTTTTCTGGTTCCAAATCCCACAGTCTTTCCACTATCGCTCAGAACTTTCCAATGATTCAGTAGCATGGTGGGTGTTTGCCCCTGCTTCTGGCCCCAGTCATGCTCCTTTTTCTGCTCCCATTTAACGCTCAGAATCAAGAATCCTAAACCTTGAGCTTGCTAGTGATTGCACATTCATACCCACTGAGTGACAGCAGTCTATCTTGGGGAATTATGGTTTAATAATCCCACAAGTCAGCACATTAAGGTCCAGAGACAAAAATAAAATGCATGACTGTCCAAATATGCTTCAGGTTATTCTGAATCCATTTGACGGGATTTGATAAACTAACGTCCTTTGCTCTCAGCACTTCAGGCTGAGTCTAGTGAATGTCCTTCATTTCCACATTCCCATCGTCAGCTACACAACTGATTCTCCCATAGTTCTATTGCCTTAACTACAAATTGAAAAACAAAAACAAAACAAAAAATGGTTCCGCTAAAAACAAGCCCCCACCATTTTATGCACACACACCATAAAACGAAGATCAAACCCGACAAAGATACGAGGCTGATGTGTGCATTCTAAACAAAGAAAGGCCCTAATATAGATAAATGTAACTGAAACCCTTCTTTTTAAATACTGGATGTGGAAGACTCCAGCTGTTTATTTTATGAACAGAAGGGCAAAACTAACACGGGTTCCTAAACTGTGCCAGGAACTGTGTTAGGTGCTTCCATGTAAACTAACTGATTTGGTCCTTGTTAACAACCATGGGACTGGTTATTACCCCCCTTGTATACTGTAAGGAAACTGGGTGCTTGAGTGATGTGTCATCTGCGATGAAAACTTATGAGGGGCCCTCCCGGTGTCAAGCACAGACAGAGCTCTTTGACAAACATTAATGAACAAAACAAAGACCCTGGTTTCAAGGAGCTTATATGCAAGTGAGGAGAAACAGATGGCAAACAAAATCAATAAGTAAAACATAAAATATTAGGAGGTGATGATGGCTGGGAAAAAAGAAAACCTAGGGCAGGGAAAGAAGGATACGGACTGTAAGTGGGAGTGGAGAGCAGACGGCTCTGCCATCACAGGGGGCGGCGCTGGGGAAAGTGAGGTCGGAGTGAAGACCCACAGAGAGGGGCAGCAGTCGGGGCAGGGACCCCCGGAGACCTGCCTGGCCGCTGTGCCCACACACGCCCTCCTCAAAACCACCGCCCAGGTGCAGGGCAAGTCTTGAACAGAGCAAGGAGCAGGTCAGAAAAGTGAAGGACAGGGCTTCGCCTGGTGGAGCGCTGCCACGAGCCCACGAGCTCCTAGCCGGACAAGGGGACGTGCTGGACACGGCAAAGGGTATGGAGGACACGAGAGAGGCAGGCAGCTGCCACCTCCTTGCAGGGTCCACCTTTCGGGGTGTGATGGTTCATTTTATGTGTCGGCTTGACTGGGCTAAGGGTGGCCCAGATAGCTGGTTAAGTGTTACTGCTGGGTGCGTCTGTCGGGGTGTTTCGGAGCCAGGAAGACCCCTCGCCAATGTGGGCAGCATCGTGCAATCCAGCGAGGGCCCGGAGAGAACAAAAAGACAGAGGAAGGGCCAAATTCCCTCTCTCTTCTGGAACTGGAATGTCCATCTTCTCCTGCCTGCAGAACCGGAGCTCCTGGCTCTCAGGCCTTCAGACTCGGACTGAATTACACCCTCTGGGTCTCCAGCGCTCAGACGGCAGAGCACAGCATCCCTCAGCCTCCATGGTCTCCGGAGCTGATTCCTACAATAAATCTCCGCTTCTCTATATACCTTACTGGCTCTGTTTCCCTGGAGAACCCCAGCTAATGCCAGGGGCTTCCTTCTCTGGAGCTGATTTCCCACGTTGGGAGCCTGCCTGAAATCAGTCTTAATTCTGCTGACAGGACTCACAGGAAGTTGTGCCGGGGTAGCCAGGGAGGACCACGCGCAGGTGGCACCAGGCCCCGAGGGACCGCTGATCCCGTGCTAACACTATGCACATACGCCCATCCTCCAAACAGCCCTAGGAGGCAAGTCCCAACACCACACCCCTCCTTTTACATGGGGGAACCGACTCAGAGAACTTAGGGAACTCACCCAAGGTGGATCCCGATTTCAAAGAGCCCTGTTTGACTCAAAAGACCATGCAGACCTTGGGGCAAAAACAAATGCCAGCTCAGAGAAGCAACTCCTCTCTTTACAGTGAAAAAAGCTTCACCCCATATTAAACCCTTAGCCAGAGACGGGCATCCTGAGGGCACCCCTGGCCAAAGAATGCATGAGGGTAGCAAGGGAGGTCAAGAAAGGTAGATTGGTGGAAATAATCCTTTTCCCCTAGTGGAAACAAATTCAGACTGCCCTCCGTCACTACATTTGAACAGAGTGATGCAGGGATCACGAACGCAGGCCAAGAATTCAGAGGAACCCAAGCCAGGAAGGGAATCCACGGCACAGACAGACTCCGGTTCTTCCTGACGACATCATCTGTGCAGGTAGAAAATCACCTCCACTCGGCCCGGGCACGTGCGCACGTGCACATGTTAATATTTTGTTTGCAGATCTGCCTATTTACATAGTTAGTTTGGGATCTGTTTGCAAACACAAATTAGCTGGGTGCAATTACTTTGTGCACGGACACGGAGCCGTCCACTTCTGCAGTTTAACGGCACGGAGAGTGGCTGCCTCGTAGCATATGGCTGTCTGTATATAATCACAATAGTACCTGCACATATTAGTTACATAGCAGTTACGTTATAATCAGTCCTGGTTTTCAGCCATTCAAAAGCAAAAGAAAAAAAGTATTTTAATTAAATCATCAAGGTGTTTAGAGCGGGGAGAAGTGGCAGAGAGCGTTAATGATTCACAGCACTCTATCAACTGAAATGGGACGGGCGCGCCAGCACCTTCCCACCTCCCAGGTGGGGTGATGCTTTCCTGCTAACAACAGTGAATACTGTCTTCCCGTGACCTTGTACCCAAGATGCCAAGCTGCTTTCAGAGTCAATTGCAGGCCATCAAGCCTGGAGTCAGACAACTGTCAGAGCTGAAAGGACCTCAGCCATTGTCTGGCCCACTGACCACAGAAAAGACAAGTGAATTCTGGGCAGGAGGGGAGTAGCTCTGAACCACACGGTTTAGTGGGGAACCTGAGACCAGAACCCAGGTCTCCTGAGCTGCATTCCCGTGCTGACGCTGGTGCACGTCAGTCACGCTTCTTGAAATGTCCCACACAGACCATTTCCCCTCAAATTAAAATTTCACACATATTAGACACCTTCAGAAAATGAAGTGGTATCACACACATCAGTTGGTAATTAATAAATACAAGCACAGGGTTAAAGAGCCTGTCCTAAGCCGTTTGAGCAAATATATGGTAATATTCAAATTTTTTCGCATGGTTTCTACTACTCGTGCTTTTAAAAACGCATTGCCTCCTAATGACAGGAATTCACTTAAATTCATCAGAGAGGAAGGAGCCTAGGTCTGTCCTTTGAGTTCCAGATGCACCATTCCCTTGGTGACACTGGGCAGGTTACAGAACCTTCTCGTGATTTCTCCATGATACTGAATTACACCCTTAAATGCTTTCCTCTCCTTTTCATTATAGAAGGGAGTCTTTCTTCCAATAGGCACTGTGTTAACATGAGCTTCAAATTACACGAGGCAGTGACATAATCTCAAGGTTGCTATTATCATCTTCTCTGGGTGGGACGGGTCAGAATATTCCTTACACCCAATTCCCGCCCCCCTCCCCCCCGCCCCCCGCCATGCTGCCAACAACAATATTATCTCCATCCTTTCCTATGGAGCAAATGTGAACTCAGAGCTGAGGGGAGGAAAGGCACACGATGCTGTTATAATCACCATCTTATCCCATGCCGCTCCTGTCCTTCCTGCCTCGTACACACTTAACACTCCATGCAGAAGACGCTAAACGTCCTTAGTTGCATAAGACAAGAAACAGACCCCAGTAGAGCAGGATAAGAGATCGCCGGTGTCCATGAGGAACAAATGACCATGTAATAACTCTGTAATTACGTGGTAACTAGAGCTCATTGAGCCTGTGAATTATATCCTTGTCACCTTCGGGAAATGATGCAGCTCTATCTCCCATCTACGGAAAGCGGCCGCACATGGTCCACAGTCACTGAGAGATAAGGGAATTCTTGGCTTTTAACGCAGATTTGCTGCTGCTGATAGGTGACAGACAGGCTGAAATCTGGGATTTAATGATTTTCCAGTTGAGATATGACTGCCTTACCATCCACAGCAAGACATCCATTACCCAGGCAGTGTTCTCCATCCTTCATCAGAGGGATTGATGAGGGTTCCCCAAATTAGAGAGGAAATGCAAAGGCTCCGCAATACACACACACACACACACACACACACACGCGCGCGTGCTCACAAGTGCACAGGCATGGACACCAACAGCCAATTTACACTCCCTGGAACATTTAATCCTTAGACCTTTGAAACATCACTATCAGAGCATTTCACCGAATATTTTAATACTGGGAAGAATGCTGTCTCTTTTTGTGCAACATTCTCTCTGGGACCATTACGCAGAGGCATTAAGACATTCTGTGCGGTAGATTATTCAGCAAATATTGTTTGACAGTCGACTGTGCCTATAGTATTCTGCTAGGTGTTAGAGAGGAAACAAAGAAGCGTAATACTCGGTTCTCTCCCCCAAGGATCTGAGTCCACTGACACAGATAACACAAATACATAAAAAGTTAAATTATAATGTCACAAGGCAGTGTATAATTATCTGCCAAATGACTGGTACAGACACGAGAACTACAGAAATAACAGAAAGAGGGAACTCACTTTGGGGTGGTATCATCATAAATATAGCTCCTTACAGACTGAAATGAACATCGAGGGGAGCTGAAATGTCACATTCATTCCAAGTCTGTTAGAAAGAGCCATTTCACAGTTCTCTGCATCCACAGTCCTCTGGGTCCTCCAAAAGCAATTCAACAACAACAACGACAACAGAAAGTTTTGAATTAAGGAAAAACAGAAACCTTGGGAAGGAACACAGAAATATGAGTATCAACAAGCTTAAAAGTGTGTATAGCCAAGGTGCAAGGAGGCCAGAAATATACTCATAACGTCCATGTTCCTTTAGCATTTGAGTGTTTATAATTTGGGTGCACATGTACCTATTCCGCCCACAGCAGTAGGAATGTTTGCTGACCAACATAAGGATTTAGCAACTAGTCCGAGACACGGAGAACTGCACTCATGAAGTTGAGAAAGTGCAAAAGCCTTAGTCGAAGCTTCCGGTTAACACAGGACACAATCCACTGGGGATCAATGTGGGTATTTCTCCGAGAAACAGAGAGCCTGTCCCTCTCTCCAGGTTCCTTGGCCCCTAAACGCCCAACCTTCTAATCACGATTCCCGACCGTGTCGAGGGGGTAGCAACATGATAAGAGTTACTCTACAGCTACTGCTAAAGGTTAAGTCAAAACGGCCTCTTGGGTTTTATCCGGATTTAGTGTAAACCCATTTGCCATCATCGGACTGGCACTGAGCAGGCTTTTGACTGGCTGGCCTCCCTGGCACACACCACGTCCAACATTTACACTGCACATGTCCTTCACTGACGTGTGAGGTGCACGGACTCCCTTGGTCTAGAGTGAGTGTAAACCTTAGACCCTAGTGCCTACCAGTGGTTGGTCTCTGGGTGATGCTAAGGAAGATGAGGGCCCCAGGGAGACTACACTTCTCCATGGAAGTACTGTAAGAATATACCCTCTAGACTCTGAAGCTAGAGGGAGCCAGCACCCCTTCAGACCCTTAAGAATTCAAAAGGTCTCAGTGAAGATTTCTCTTCCTGGAATAAATCAGTGCTATCTCCAAGAAAATATTTTTGACAACCACCAGAATTCTAGTAAGGTTAAAAAGAACTGTACATTTTGATAATGCTTTTTTTAAAAAGTCCACGTTAACGATGTGACCTTGTGTATGTTCCTTATCTTTGGGTTGTCATTTCCTTTTGCTAAAAAATAGAAAGGTCAGATGAGCTGGCCCTTCAGGTCCATCCTAGATTGAACAGTCTATGAACTAGGAGGGTTGTAATGATCAGTTTTTCAAAAGTTAATGAAGAATAATCACATCCTCAGTCTCAAGCTGTCGATAAAGAATAAGAGACTCATGTCTTAACCAACCATTAAGTCTATAAAATAATTCAGCGACCTAGGCTCCTCATCTATCTCTGGCTCATACAATATTTTCTCTCCAAGGCCCAAGCAAGATCCCTGGATGTACTGTGACAAATCATGGTCGAGCCACAGAGGTCTTTGAGCGCACATTTAGGAATGTACCGGCAATGGTTATGGTGGAGACTATGTTTCTCATGCTGCATTTGATCCCCATGATACACGTTCCTACGGGGAGTATCAGCGTCAAGGAAAGTCAGACTGCTCCCCGGCACGTGGGTCTGCACTGCCTTCAGTTCTTTCCTCTGGTCAGATCTCGAATGCCCATGATGGAACTAGATGTCTCTCTACACCTGCGATTCTCATTTTATTTACAGTGGCCACAGGATCGATATCTCCTCCCCTGGAAATAAAGCTTTCTGCTTTGCATTGGAATTTATCTTTAATAGCTGCTGGAAATCATTACCACACAATAATGTTCTATTCACTACCCATGTTATCTCTTCAGCTGGGCAGATTGCCAGGCATTTGACCGCCTGACACCAAGTCCATTTGGTGCACGACAAAAATAAAACCTTATATTGCCTAGAAATAACACGAGACACACTCATCATCCAGCCCGGGATGACTGGGCTACTTTCTCTTTCTGAGGAGTTGTCAGAACTCATGTAAATCATCCAGGGCTTTTGCCTACAGTCACGAGCACACTCTCATTATGTGTGTATAGCAGGCATGAAGAATAAGCTTTGGAATGGACCAAAGTGATTATGAATTCCAGAGGTGAAGCTATGAGGTCTAAAAGACTCTGTGCCTATAGCTATATCGGGGCTTCTGTGCCTATAGCTGTATCGGGGCTTGGCTTATCTTCGCTTGGATTCATTGATACTAATGTCGTTTCTGTTAAATTCAAGAACATTTCTTGAGATCCTACCAAGAGCTGAGTACCGATCTACGTACTTGAGGTGCACCAATGAATACAGCAATCCTCCCTGGAGAAGCTGAACTAATCAAGCGAGGCAAAAAGATATACACAGAACGCCCTTACAGTGTGATGAGACATGTGGACAAGATGTTGGCAGAGGACTGATGGCGACACTGTATCCTAGTTATGAACTCAGGGGAACCTTCTCAGAGGAGGCACCATTTGAATCAGATGCCCTAAAGTAGAGTAGCTGGAAAGAAAGGAAAGGATGGTTCAGAGGACATCCCCCTATGGGAACATCACAAGTACATTCAGAGGTAGATGGGTGTTGAGTCAGGACTGGTGAGTACAATATCTATAAGAAGGTCTGAGTTACTAGAGTTTAAAGAAAGAGTGATGGCCTCTCCTTCTCCAATTACCAATTTATTTTGGATGCACTGCAGGTGAAGTACCTATTGGACATGGATTTGGGTGTGCCAACCTATAGCTGGAAACACTTTGATTACATTCAAGTAAGGGGTTGGAGTCAGAGATGGTAACGTGGGCAGACAGTGAAAACCTAGGAAATGGATGAGATTTCCCATGGAGAGGGCTAGCAGCTTTGGGTCAGGGACAGAACCAATGTTTAAGGGGTTAGCATCGGCACATTCGTGCACACAAGGAGACAAAGCCAGAACAGCTGGAGCAGCATGAAGAAAACCAAGCAAGGAAGCAGTGTTGCAGAAGCCACAGCTGGATGGAGTCTCAGGAAGGGGAGAGGGGTAATCATTTGAATGCAGTGGTGACATAAGCCTTGGATTTGTGCACAGTTTGGGAAGTTTGGCCAGAGCAGTTTTAACAGAAGTAGCAGTTGGAATATAGCTTCCAGTTGATTAAGGAATGAATAGAAATGAGAAAGTATATTATACTCCAAAAATGTCACTTAAGAATGAAATAAACGGACGGAAAAAGAGAAAGAGAGGGAGCAGAGGGCTTGGGCTTGAGTTGTATTTTGGAGGAAAAGCCAGTAGAGAAAAAGAGGATTTAGGGACCCCCAGCCACAAGAGATTACATAGCAGAGTCCAGCTCTAAGTGAAACAGTATTTTCAACAGCCAAGACCAATACAGGCCTAAGTCTATTACAAGCTTTCAGGCAACCCTATCTCCAGCCTGGACCTCTCTCCTGAGCCTTAGGTTCATATATGCGGTTGCCTCCTTGGCATCCCCACTCGAAAGCCTAATGGCCATCAAAACCTTACATGATCAAAATGGGACTTCAGATTCCCCACCTCCAGCTCCCAAACCTGTTCTTTGTTCTATCTTCCTACTTCACTCCAGGTCCTCCAACAAAAAACCATGGAATCCTTCCTGTCCACTCTCTTTCTCTCGTAAGCAACATGCAATCTACCACCCAATCCCCGTGGCTCTACCCGTGAAACAGATCCAGAAAATGGATCTTCCATGTCATCCCCACTTCTATCCCATGGTCAAAGCCACCATCATCTCTCATCTGGATACGGCAGCACCTCCTTTCTGTTCTTCTTGCATCCAACTAGACAATCTATTCTCCTCAGGTTCCCAGAGTTAGTCTTTGAAAACAAAGGTCAGAACAAGTCACTCCATGGCTCAATATCCTTTAGTGACTTCCCTTCACATAAACAGTAAACGTCAAAGACTCTCAGTAGTCGACAAATTCCTCCCTGGTTGTGGTCGATTGAATTACTGGGTTCGGCTCTACTCTCCCCTCCCCCCCCCCACCCCGCTACGGGCTGGGTGCACCTTCCTGCCTGTCGATGTGGGGCTTGGCCATGTGACTCGCTTTGGCCTGTGGGATCTTAGTAGACAGAACGTGATCAGGCTTGAGGCATGCAAAGTGCATGGGTGGTTAGGCTTTACTCTTGTGCTCTGGGCTCTGGTGGTCTCCCTGAAGAAGAGATCTGAGGGTAGCTTCTGGACTCTGGGGAGAAAAGATTTGTAGGGTAGCTTCCCTCGTGGTTCAGTGATTCAGACTTCACGCTTCCACTTCAGGGTCTGCAGGTTTGATCCCTGGTTGGGGAAGTTCCTCATGCTGCGAGGTGCGGCCAAAAAAAAAATGTTTTTTTAAATAGTAAATAAATAAGAAAAAATAAATGAATGAACATGAGTGGAAGAGGCCTTGAGCCTAATTTGCTGTCTTCAGCCACCGCAGCCAATCCGCAAACCCAAAAGTGAGGGGGAAAAAGATACTGTTGTATGTCCCCGAGTTCTATTTGCAGCACTGCTGTGGCAAAAGCTCACTTGTGCAATGATCTAGCCTCCATTACCTCTCAGCTCTCAGCCCCTCCTCCCTCTCCCTCCCTCGCTCTACCTAAGACATCTGCCTCTTCTCTTTCCTGATCCCAAGCACCTTCCTGCCACAGGGCCTTTGCACATGCAGCTCCCACTCCCTCCTCCACAATATCCAAGTGGTCTCTTCCTTCACTATCCTTCAGGTGATACTCAAATATCATCTTCACAAAGAGGTCTTCCAGGACCCCTACCTGCAGCCCTCTCTTACCCCTTGCCTTGGTTTATTTTTTTCCATAGTACTCCGTAATACAGCAGACATACTATACATTTATTTATTTTTTAGCTTATAGGCTAGAGCCTATAACCTACTTTTGCACACGCAGTCTGCTCAGTAATCAAAGAAACATAAATTTAGATTCCCCTGCTGACTTTCAATTCCCCCTATCCTACAGAGCAGTGGTTTTCCAACTGCTGTATACGCACCATGAAGTGATATGCGGGCCGCTTCTACGAGATAAATGGACAGATTTTATATAAATAAAATATATTTAATTTTACTTAGGTTGAGTGGATGAGCTGGGACTTGAAGAGTCCCTGTTGAGAAGGGATGGTAGAGAGATGCATTAGGAGGCAAAGCAGGCAGGGTGCTCAGATGCAAATGGTCCCAGTCACCTCCAGAGCCCTTGAGAGCTGCTCTGTGACTGATGTTTATAATCGTGACCTTAGTAACAAGAGAAGATAAATGGTATTCTCTACGCTTTGCTCACTAAGACAGAACAATAATATATTTTAGAAAAGGAACTCTATCAAAAAGGGTTGTAATGCTTTAAGTTCAACTGAAAGGATGATAGCTCCGCGATAGGACAAATGCATTCATGTGGAACGCCGCTGGGGCCTCGCACATAAGACTTTCTCATATAAACACAAGGATGTGCAATGAGTTTGCTGATTATTCTTTCCCCACGAATAACGGGGGGAACTGAGTTTACACCCACTCCTCTGCTCTGACCCACCGCTTCACCCTTATGTGTCTTCCTCTTTTTCTCTTAAAAAGACAGTTTGTGATAAGTTAGTTTATACTCTATTTCCTACCTTTCCCCTGCTAAAGGCCCATATGATTATTTTCTGCCTGATGGACTACACAGACTGGATAGGTTGAGCGGTAATTAGTGGAGCAAACAGAACGCCTAGTTTCCCGTCCAGCACGGAAGTGATCGCTCCCATCACGCAACAAGCAAAAGGCTGAGCAAACTGAACACCAACAACTCTTCTTGGACTCATCAGACAACCAAGGTCACAGGACAAGGTGCTGCCTGAAACTGAAGGGACAGACAGGTGGGTACCAAGGATCACAAACTACAGGGGGAAAGAACTGTGCGGGAACCAGTACTGGGAGGGGAAAACTTAAACGGCTATCAGCAAATCATTGGAGGTACAGCGTGGACAAGTTTGAAAGTTAAAAACTCCAGGGCCGGGCTTCCCTGGTGACGCAGTGGTTAAGAGTCCGCCTGCCGATGCAGGGGACATGGGTTCGTGCCCCGGTCCGGGAAGATCCCACATGCCGCGGAGCCATGAGCCATGGCCGCTGAGCCTGCGCGTCCGGAGCCTGTGCTCCGCAACGAGACAGGCCACAACAGTGAGAGGCCCACGTACCGCAAAAAAAAAAAAAAAAGAGTCTCCAGGGCCCCAGTGTTAGCGGTGTTTCTACACACATTTGCCATGTTACCTCCAGGGGCCCCAAGAGATTCTCACAATGAAGATCAGAAAAAAATCCCCTCTTATTTCCAGTCGGAGGAGAGGAAACACTGCCATATTAAAATACATCCAGAGCATACTGTTCTTCTGAACAAGGCATGATCATATAAGAAATTATTTCACCAGCGTCTAAATGAGTGGGGGAAAAGAAAATACCAAACTGCATCCCACTCTAGCCTTCCTATCTCACTTAAGGAAGAAGAAAAAACAAAACAAAACTGAGAAGCAATTGTAAAGGTCACAGTCCAGGGACCCAGGCTCACTAAAGTACTGAGACCTAATCATATAGGTCTCAGGATGCTTGCTCTCTTCTGCACCTTACCACCACATCAAAAGGGATCCTGTGCAGTAATAACAGGAGATTGAAACTGAAATAACTGTGCATCTCAGATGCTATTTAAGAAGTCTCTAGGGAAACCCAAAGACAACAGGGCATACAAAAACAAGGACACCAGGGGGAAGTTTTAACCGCCGACACCTATAGCTACAGCAAAGAGTAAAACGGTGTTTAACCCCTAGCCAGATAAACATAAAGCCATACGCTAAAAACACCTATTTAACTCAGTTATGTTTACCCCATACATCTTATATGGCTTTCAGCAAAAAAATTACAAGACATACTAGGACAAAAAACACAGTCTGAAGAAACAGAGCGAGCATCAGACTCAGATATGGCAGACATATTGAAATTATCAGACTGGGAATGTAAAACAACTTCATTGGTCCTATGGTTAGGTTTTTGAGAAACCTCCATACTGTTTTCCACAGTGGCTGCATCAATTTACATTCCCACCAATTCCTCTCCTGGATATATATCAAAAACCAAAAACCAAAAACACTACTTTGAAAAGATACATGCATCCCAATGTTCACAGCAGCATTATTTACAATTGCCAAGATAGGGAAGCAACCTAAGTGTCAACGGATAAATGGATAAAGAAGATATGGTATAATATATGTGTCTACATATATATGAATATTACCCAGCCATAAAAAAGAATGCAATAATGCCATCTGCAGCAACATGAATGGATTTGGAGGGCACTACGCTAAGGAAAATAAGTCAGACAGAGAACGACAACTACTGTATGATATCTCTTACATGTGGAATCTAAAAAATACAACAAGCTAGTGAATGTAACAAGAAAGAAGCAGACTCACAGATATAGTGAACAAACTAGTGGTTACCGGTGGGGAAGAGGGAACAGGGGAGGAGCAATATAAGGGTAGGGGATTAAGAGGTACAAACTATTAACATATAAAATAAGCTGCAAGGATGTATTGTACAACACAGGGAATGTAGCCAATATTTTATAGTAACTATAGATGGAGTATAACCGTTAAAAATTGTGAATCAGTATGTTGTACGCCTGAAACTTATATAATATTGTACATCAATTATACTGCAATAAAGATATATATAAAATTAAAAAAATAAAACCACTATGATTAATAATCTAAGGGTTCTGAAGGCAAGTGGGCAACATGTAAGAACAGATGGGCAAAGTGAGCTGAGAGATGAAACCTCTAAGAAAGAATCAAAAGGAAATGTCAGAGATCAAAAACGCCAGAAGAGAAATGAAGAATACCATCGATGGCTTCATCAATAAATTGGACACAATGGGGGGAAAAATCAACAAATCTGAAGAAATGTCAATAGAAACAACTGAAATGGAAAGAGGCAAGATTTTAAAAAGACAAAAAAAACCCTAGAAGGGTGGGATTGGGAGGGTGGGAGGGAGACACAAGAGGGAGGAGATATGGGGATGTATGGATATGTATAGCTGATTCACTTTGTTATACAGCAGAAACTAACATAACAATGCAAAGCAATTATACTCCAATAAAGATGCTAAAAAAAATGAACAATATCTAAGAACCATGGGATAACTGCAAAAGGTGTAACCTATGTGTACTGGGAATACAGAAGGAGAAGAAAGAGAAAGAAAGGAACATAAGAAATATTTGAATAATGACAGATAATTTCTCCAAATAAATGACAGACACCAAACCACAGATCCAGGAAGTTTGGAGAACACACCAAGCAGGAAGCTCAGAGAACACCTGAAAGTCTACACCAAGGCACATCATGTTGGAACTGCACAAAAGAAGCAAAAGTCTTGAAAGAAACCAGTGAGGGCAGGGATGGAGGAGCAAGGGTATGATTTACATCAGACTTCTCTTCAGAAAACATGCAAGTGAAAAGAGTGGAATAAAATATTTCATGTGTTATAAGAAAAGAACCACCAACCTCGAATCCTGTATCTAGCAAAATTATCTTTCAAAAGTGAAAGAGAAATAAAGACTTTCTCAAACAATCAAAAATTGAGGGAACCAGTTGCCAGTAGACCAGCTTTACAAGAAGTGTTAAAAGAAGTTCTTCAAAGAAAAGGAAAATGGCACTTCAGTTTCATGTGTGTCCTCACCAAGAGGAAAAGAAAGACAGCCATCAGGGTTCTGAAACTGTGATAATAACTGGAGGGCCTGCAGGGGTCTCTGGCAGGGACAACTGGGCAACTCCATATTTGTTCCAAGGCCAGGGACTAAATTGGAATAACCGTCCAGATGAGTTTATTTTGTAAGCTTCATTCCCATTCTGCTATGAATACATCACGAGGCAGGAGCGGGGATGAAGTCTAAGCAATTCAGACTTCCATGTCTTATGACCAGGAAATGGGGGTCAGAATGATCATGAATACAGGGCAATGGCCTCTACATTGCTAACTGTACCCTAAAATCATCTACTGCCTCTTTTTCCCAATCTGCTTTGCCCAAATCAATCCCACAATTCTCAGTACCATTTCCTTCTCGAGAAGCGAAAAAAGAGACACAATTGCCTTTCCCCACGACCCTTCCTCCCAATCAAAATCCAAGCTAAAACTGAACAAAGCAAAACCACAGTAAAAACAGCTGTCCTGTTCTCAACACCAATTGCTGTTGACAACATCTGTGAACTGTCAGCCCTGGAATCTGGTCACACTCTGCGACGCACACTAGGATTTCCTTCAGCACATTTACCACCATAGGAAAGCAGATGGCAAAGCTATTGTAGATAGAAGACCAGCAGCAGAAGGAAAATAAAATTGCCTCAGATGAAAATAGTGGAGAGAATCGCTGAACTCTATATTCTGGGCACTCCTTACCCTAAAGAGGAGCTTCTGTAACATGAGCCGGCAATGACCTAAGAGTCAGGGGCCTCTCATAAGTGGACCCCAGAATGGCTTGCATACATGACTATTTGCACTCCGGATGAATGACACTTTCCGGGAGGTGGGGAGCAATGGTCATCAAGGGCTGCCTAGCAAGACTTCCTGACAACGTGGGGCAAGATGCTAACCCAAAGGACACACTGGAGCTCCCACTGCAAGGGGAACGTAGTAGCAGTAGTAGCTATATTATTGGTATTAGCAATAATTACAATAATTGTGGGCATATACGCAGCACTTCTGTGTCAGCAAAATGCACTGCATTCACCACAATAATTAGCGCTTGTGCAGTACTTTGTATTTCCCAAACACGCTCTGCTAATCAATTAGATAGTGCTGGCAACATCTGTGGGCAAGTGTTTCTACTCCCGTTTCACAGACACAAGACTCAGAGAAATAAGTTGACTTGCCCAAGGCCACATGATGAGGCCATGGCACAATCAGGATTCCATTTCTAAGTTCCCAAATCTCTATTTTTGTCTTGACTCTGTGCAGAGCTGGGTGGTTGCTTCCACTTGAATGGGCAAAGGGAGTGCCTAGGACATGGAATGTCATCACTCCCATAGCCTTCGCCTGGCTATTAAGTGCCACTGAAGCCACATAGAATCTACTTTCATGGAAACCTTCAGGAGGAAAAGCATTCCTCAAAAATCCCCCTAGGTCAGTGGTTCTCATCCTTGGCTCAGGCCATACCCCCAGTCAATTCAGTCAGCATCTTCTGGATGTCGACCCAGCGCTCAGTACTTTTTAAAGATTGGCCACCTGGGCAATCCCAATGGGTGGCCTTGGTTGAGTGAGAACTGCTGCCCTAGAACAATGGCTCCAAACTTTAGGGAGCGTCGGAATCACCTGGAGGGCTGATTAAAGCACTGATTACTTGGCCCCAGTCCCAGAATTTGTGATACAGTGTGTCAGAAGGAGGGCCTGAGAATTTGCATTTCTAACAAGTTCCCAGGTGACGCTGAGGACCACCCTTGTCCCAGGAGCACACTCTTAGAAGCTCTGGTCTAAGGTATTTTAGATGCAGATCGAAAAAAGTACCAAATTGCTTCCAAAGATCCCCTCAAGTCCGGGCACTAAGACTTGGACAACTAGACAGACTAATATTAGCATTTATGGTGTGGTAGAGACTGGCCAAATCCCGGGCACAGGGGAAGACTTTATCCTCCAGTTCCTCTTGCAGGGAGAAGCTGACAGCACTGACTGACTACCAGACACCGGAACCTGGGGAGAAATGCCCTGAAATGTCCTGCTCCACCTTCCCGCTCTCCCACTGCCCAGTCTTCTAGCCCCCGCTTGCTCTTATCTGTGGCTGGATGCCATGGAACTCCAAGACCTTGGTGCCACCCAAGAGAAAGAACTCTGATCCAGGAGTCACCAGTTAGCTGAGAGACACTTGGTGAGTCCATGCAAACTGTAAACAGGGTGAGAACTGACTTTCTTGAATTTGGCCTCTGTGATCTCAGGGCTTATTTATCTCAACAGCACAGCCTAGCCCATCCTGACACACACGTGATGATCGGTGCACTTTGCTGTGGGTTGTTCGTAATGTGAGAAAGAGACCTAATGAAAATATTCAAAAGACAGTGAGAACCACATGCCTCAGAGGAAAGGATGTGACTGAGAATGTGACAACTTCAGGGCAGAGCCTAGAACAACCCACCCCGGCATGTGTGCAGCCAGACCACATCTGGACAGTCCATTCCTGGTGAGGTGGCAGCTCTGGGTTGGCCCCACACAGGGCTTTCAGGACCAGGTGGGCAGGAGCAGAGGGGCAGGAACTGACCCGTGGACCATACCCACAGTGAAGGGCACAGCCTGGAGGCCTTTAGGAAAATGAATACATAAAAATGTTTTAGAGGCATGGACGTATATACACTACCGAACGTAAAACAGATGGCTAGTGGGAAGCAGCCACACAGCGCAGGGAGATCAGCTTTGTGACCACCTAGAGGGGTGGGACAGGGAGGGTGGGAGGGAGGGAGACACAAGAGGGAAGAGATATGGGAACATATGTATAACTGATTCACTTTGTTATAAAGCAGAAACTAACACACCATTGTAAAGCAATTGTACTCCAATAAAGATGTAAAAACAAAAAAATCTACAAAAATAAAAATAAAGTGAAAAAAAAACCAAAACATACACACGCACACAAACAACAAATTCTCTTCTCCCGTCTCTGAGTCTCTTCAATTCTAGCACTCACAATGATGCTGTTCGGTTCAGAAAAAAATCCTAAACCAGCCTGTGGGACAGGGAGATGCTATTGGCGAGCAGACCCCACGAGCCTGGAGACTCAGAGAGCTGGGTATGTGGGTGGGGTCTGCTGTCTCAGAAGCAGTCAGTGGGGAAGGCAGTCTGGTCCATCCTGCAGGAAGGGGGAGCTCCTCTGCCAGGGTGTCTGTCCTTCTTCCAGGCCCAGCTGTGACCAGAGCTCCCAATTTCACAGCTGTTCAGCTTCAAATCGTACTTCTGTTTCCCAGCTGTAGTGCCATATTACTCGAGTTTGTTTGCCATCAGCTTTAATTAAGAGAGGTTTAATTTTCCAACATGATTTTGGCTCCTCCCTGGCCCAACACCCACATCGAGACACTGCTCCTTCCCAGCATCCCCTACGCACATGCCCAGTGAGTAACATAGGAGATGCTTTCCCACAGCCCCCCGGGACACGGCAGGCGGAGGCTGCACACGTGACTTCAGTCTATGGTTAATGAGTCTTCCCTGCACCACGGAGCCTTGTAATAAAAGTCAGATTCCCCTCTGCAAACACGGGCTCCCCTTTCATTTTCTACAGCATTTTTTTTTTTCAAGTCTTCCCACAAGCTTCACATGGAGCCAGCCTGAGGAACTCAAACATGATTCCAATCTGATTATCCAACATGGCCCTATCAGCTGGGACAGCAACGTTTATCACATTAATAGGAAGGATAGAAGAAAACTAGGATCCCCGCCAATCGGAGCATTTTTTATCACATGTTGCACTGTCTCACAACTCCAGTTATCACCAGCTGAAGGTCTTAGCAGCCCCTGAATTGCAGCCTTCAAATCTTAAAGGACCACGATGCACATTTTCTTAGATTCTTCCCACCGTACATCACTCAGCGCAGGCCTGGCATCCCGTCTTCATGGCAACTTCAGGGCTAAAACTGCCTATGGAATGTTTGTCCTGAGTTGAACCGGTGACCTCAAGAGTTGCTTGGATTGGGGACCGCCACTGGCTTCATCCTACTGGAAAAATGCAAGCCTCTGAGTTTACTTCACAGTCAAAGGTGGCATCTTGGAAGCTAGATGGTGTAAGACTCTCAGGTGAGTTCATGGCAACTGACAGAAAGTGGAGGCAGTGCCTTCCGCAGGGACTCCTGGGGCTCGAGGTTTACTTCAACGAATTTCGACAGCATGATAACAAATGTCATGTGAACCCTGAAGAAACAACATCCAAAGTGACAAGTATCAAGGTCTGAGAACAGTACTAAACAAAAGCCAGTGACTCCTGCTGTGGCAAAGGAAGGAGACTGGCAAACACTCTGTCCACAAAAAAAATATAAAAGGGACCATAACGTTGAACAAAACGGACCGAAACAACCATCAAAGTGATGTGAAACTGAGCAAAGAGAACCATGTGAGAAGCACACGTCCGTGGGAAGCTGCTGAACTTGGCGAAGACCTGTGGTCTCCGTGCTGTTTTGGCCACGGCCCCACACAGTCACATGGAGGTCCTCCCAGGGCAGGGCAGGTCCTGAGGACGGGCTGCTTCCCTGCCGAGCTTTAAGGAGCTCGCTTGAGTTGGAGCTGGGCGATGCCGCCGTCGCTGTTGTTGGAAGAAATGACACCTTCAAAGGCTGGAGGGAGGTCAATGATCCTACTGGTATGAGGCTTTGGTTGGGGATGAGCGTGCACTGCCTGCAAGGCACTCGGGTCCGCCATGCACCCTTCATTGACTCTGAGCTGTGAACGCGAGTGGAAGGGACACCCGGGGCCCCAGCAGGAGGTAAAACCAGGACAGATGTGAAAATGGCCTGGAATCTGCATGTGCTCCCCTGCCCCACCACACACAAATCTATCCGCAGAGGGCTTCCTGGCTTCAACTGCTGGGGCCCAACCTCTGTTCCATCACTGGCTGACAACTCAGCCCCACAGACCCAGAGACTGTAGGAGACTAGGTTGAAACACTAAAACAAAAGTATTTGTTTCAAAAAGCTGAGGAGAGGTATTAGTCACGGCACGCTGCCCAAAGGAGAAGACAGATTTCTCAGATTTTTCTGGCTGAGTTACTAACCTAAGAAAGAAACAAACACAAAATAGTGAAAACAAGAACTCTCAAGTGGGGGGGAGTAAGATCCAGGATCCAGATATGCCACAATATGTTTTCCAAAGTGTCCCTTATAAAAAATTATGAAATGCACGAAGAAACAGGAAATTGTGACTCATCCTCACAAGAAAGTACGCGAGAGAAACTCTGAGTGTCCCCATATGCTGGGTTTAGTAGTCAAAGCTTCTAAGCAGCTCTTACAAATATGTTTAAAAAAATAAAGAAACCATGTCTTTACAATTAAAGTATGACAACAGGAAATCAATAAATAGATTTTCCAGCAGAAACTGAAATTATAAAGAACCAAATGCAAACTCTGGAGTAGAAATGTATATCATGAGAAAATGAAAATTTAACTGGAGGACTCAATATCAGATTTGAGATGACAGAAAAAGGAATCACTGAACTTGGAAATGGATCAGTAGAAAATATCCAAGCTGAAAAACAGAGGGGGAAAAAAGATAGAGGAAACATGAACAGAGCCTGGAGTACCAACATACACATAATGGGAGTCTTAGGAGAGGAGGGAGAGAAAGGAGCAGAAAATATATTCAAGGAAATAACTGGGAGGGAATTCCCTGGTGGTCCAGTGGTTAGGACTCTGGGCTTTCACTGTCGAAGGTCTGGGTTCAATCCCTGGTCAGGAACTAAAATCCTGCAAGCTGTTCAGGGCGGCCAAAAAAAATAAAAAAGCAATAGCC
Organism: Delphinapterus leucas; assembly: GCF_059928025.1. Taxonomy (NCBI): domain Eukaryota; kingdom Metazoa; phylum Chordata; class Mammalia; order Artiodactyla; family Monodontidae; genus Delphinapterus; species Delphinapterus leucas. Next base: position 106,565,990 of record NC_143135.1, on the reverse strand, counting down.
ATTATATAATAAAAAAAGAAGAAATAACTGGGAAAACTTCTTCCAGCTGATGAAAAACATTAATCTACATATCTAAAAATCTCTACAAATCCAAAGTAGGATAACTACAAAGAGATCCACATCTAGACACATAATAATCAAACTACTGCAACCAAAGAGAAAGGGAAAATCTTGACAGCAGCAAATCTTTTTGCTGACAGGAGAGCAGTGATAAGGCTGAGGCTGGCTTCTCATCTGAAATGATGGAGGCCATGGCAGGGGGATGACACATTCAAAGTACTGAAAGGAAAAAAATACATATATAGTTAACCAAGAAATTCTCAATCCAGAAGAACTCTCCTTCAAACATGAAGGTGAAATACAGACATTCTCAGATAAATACTTTGTTGTTAGTTGACCTAGCTTACAAGCAATACTAAAAACAGTCTTTCAGGATGAAAAGAAATGACCAGATGGTGACTTGAATACACAAGAAGAAATGAAGAACACAAGAATTGATACATATAAACATCCTAGAAATACAGAATCATATAAACATCTCTATAAATATTTTCTAATTTGTTCTCTAACATCATTAAAATATAAAAATGAATAAAGCAAAAATTATTATATTTTACTGTGTTTATAACATATATAGATAGAATAGATCTGACAATAATAAAGCACAAGAAGGGGGAAGAAAACAGAGATTTAGTGGAGCAAGTTTTCTATATTTTACCAGTTTAGCTAACATTAATCTGAAGTAGATTGTGATACTCTAAACTGAATCATAAAATCATGAGAGCAACCAATGAAAACGCAACTCAAATATACAGATAAAAATGTCAATAGAAGAATTAAGGTAATACATTAAAAATATTTAATATAAAGAAGTCAATTTAAAAGAAACAGAGGAACTTAAAAGGCAAGAATCATAAAGAAAACAAAGAGCAAAATGTCAACTATAAATCCAACCATAAAAATAATTGTAATGAATTTGAAATGGCATAAATATCCCAATCAAAAGTCAGAGATGATTAGATTGGATAAAAAAATAAGTTCCAACTACAATCCATCTACAAGAGAAACAGCTTAGATTCAAAACTACAAACAGGTTGAAAGTAAAAGGACTAAAAATATATCATGCAAACAGGAACCATAAAAAAAGAAGGCATCCAGATTGGTAAGGAAGAATTTTAGTATCAGGCAAAACAGACTTTAAGACTAGAAACATTATCAAAGACCAAGAGGAACATTTCATAGTGAAGTTCACATAGGATATATTTCATGAAGGGTCCACATATCAGGAGGATATAATACTTATAGATATATATGTACCTAAAAAGAGAACCTCAAAACACAGTAAGCAAAAGCTGACAAAATTGCAAGAAAAAAATAGACTAATCAACATTGAAAGTTTATCAACAATTTAACATTTAACATTTATCAACAATTGATAGAACAGCCAGAAATCTGAAGCAACTATCAATCAACTTGACCTAAAGATATACCTTGAAGACTCCAACCAATGTCTGTAGCAGACACGTTTACTTCAAATGTGCATGGAGTATTCTCCAGGACTCAGTATATGGTGGACCAAGATAAGTCTCAACATTTAAAAAGATTCAATCATGGGCTTCCCTGGTGGCGCAGTGGTTGGGAGTCCACCTGCCGATGCAGGGGACACGGGTTTGTGCCCCGGTCCGGGAAGATCCCACATGCCATGGAGCGGCTGGGCCCGTGAGCCATGGCCGCTGAGCCTGCGCGTCCGGAGCCTGTGCTCCGCAACGGGAGAGGCCACAACAGTGAGAGGCCCGCGTACCGCAAAAAAAAAAAAAAAAAAAAAAAAAAAAAAAGATTCAATCATGGAAAGTATGTTTCCAGTAATGACATAATTAAACTATAAATCAATAAAAGATCTGGGAAATTCCCAGGTATTTGGAAAGTAAGCAATACACTTATACATAATGCATGGATAAAAGAAGACATAACAAGAAAAAGTAGAAAATACTTTGAGCTGAATGAAAACAAAAATACAACACATCAAAATTTATGGGACACAGTATAAGCAGTCCTTGGAGAAAAATTTATAGCTGTAAACACCTAGGTTAGAAAAGAAGAAAAGTCTCAAATCAATAACCTAACTTTATACCTTAAGAAACTAGAAAAGAAGAGAAAACTAAATGAAAATTAAACAGAAGAACAGAAATAATAGTGACCTGGAGAAAAGTCAATGAAATAGAATGAGAAAAACAACAGCAAGAGCCGATGAAACAAAAATTAGTTATTTGCATGATCAACAAAATTAACAAATCTTTAGTTAGAGTAACCAAGAAAAAAAATCCCAAAATCTAATAAAGGGACATGGTCCTACAGACCCTAAGATAATATGACTCTAAATAGATTAGAAGGAAATATTACTAACCATTTTATACCAACAAATTAGACAACTTAGATAAAATGGACAGATTCCTAGAAAGACACAGGTTACCAAACTGACTCAAGAAGAAATGGAAAATATGAACAGCACTAAATCAAACAAGTAAGTAAATAATTAAAACTCTCCCCACAAAATAGCCCTGTGGTTTCACAGGTGAATTCTCTCAAATATTTTAAAAGGAAAAATATTAATTCTTCACAAACTCTTTTAAAATATGGAGAAAGATGGGATACTTCCCAGATCATGCTCTGAGGCCAGTATTACCTTATATCAACTCCAGACCCACCCCCAAAAAAGTCACAAGAAAAAACCCACAAAAACTACATATGAATATCCTTCATGAACAGAAATGTAAAACTAACAAAATATTAGTAAACTGAATCTAGCAATACATAAAGAGAATTATATACCAACACCAACTGGGACTTATCACAGGAATGGTAACTTGATATAATATCAAAAAATCAATTAATGAAATACACCATGTAATAGAATAAAAGGAAAAGCCACATGGTTGTCTCAACAAATGATGAAAACACATTTGATAAAATTCAAAACTCATTCATGATAAAAAAGATAACTCTCAACCAAGAGGATTATAAAGAAACATCCTCAACCTGACAAAGGCGACTATGAAAAATGCACAGCTAACATCATTCAGTAATGATGAAAGACAATGTTTCTCCCCTAAGATCAGAAAGAGGCAGGATGTCCAATTCTAACACTTCTATTCAACACTGAGCCAGAAGTTCTACTCAGTTCAAAGAGAGAGGAAAGAAAGAAAGGAAAGAAAGAAAGAAAGGAAAGAAAGAAAGAAAGAAAGAAAGAAAGAAAGAAAGAAAGAAAGAAAGAAAGAAAGAAAGAAAGAAAGGAAGAAAGAAAGAAAGTGGGAGGGAAGGAGGGAGGGAGAAAGAGAGAGAGAGGAAGAAAGAAAGGAAGGAAGAGAAAGACTTTGAAAGACATCTAGATTGGAAAGGAAGAAATATAAAACAGTCCTTATTATCAGGTGATAGAACCCTGAATATAAAGATTCTAAAGAATTCACAAAGAAACTATTAGAACTAATAAAGAATTTTGCAAGCTTGTAGGAAACAGCATGGATAAACAAACATGAATTGTATTTCTGTATACCAACAACCAACAAGCCAAACATGAAACTCAGATAACAATTTCATTCCCAATAGTATAAAAAAGAATGAAATACTTAGGAATAAATGTCTACCCTGAAAACTATAAAACAGTGTGGAGAGAAATTAAAACAGATCTCAATAAGTGGAGAGACAATCCATGTTCATGGATTTGAAGACTAAATACAGTCACGATGGCAATTCTCCCCAAATTGATCGATACATTCAAAGTGATCCCTATCAAAATCTCAGCAGCCTGGTGTACACTGACAATCTGTTTCTAAATTATATATGGAAATGCAAAGGATGTGGAAGAGCAAAAGCAATTTGGACAAAAGAAGATCGGCGCTGGAGGACTTATGCTACCTGATCTCAAACTCACTGTAAAGTCACAGTAATCAATAATGTGTAGTACTCGTGCAAGGACAGGCATTTAGATCAATGGAACAGAACTGAGATTCCAGAAATAAATCTCATTTACAAGAAGAAAAGAAGAGGCATAAATCCCAAATATGGTCAGTTGAACTTTGACAAAAGTGCTAAAACAATTCAATGGGAAAAACGGTATTTTCAACACATGGAGCTACAACAGTTGAATATTCATGTGAACACAAGTGAATGTAAATCCTTACTTCACATCATACACAGAAAATAACTCAAATTGGATCACAGATCTAAATATAAGAACCAAAACCCTATGATACTTCTAGATGAAAACATAGGAGAAGTTCTTCATGACCTTGGATTGGGCAAAAGAATTTTAGAAATAATAGTAAAAGAAAGATCTGTAAAAGAAAAAAAATGATAAATTGTGTTTTATTAAAACTACTGTTAAAAAAAAAACAAAACAAACCCACCACTCAGGAAATAAAAAGACAAGCCAGACATTGGGAGATAATATTTGCTAATCACGCACCTAATAAATGACTTGTATCTAGAATGTATAAAGTATTTTTACAACCTAATAAGAACAAAAACAGCATGAATAAGAAATTGTCAAAAGATGTGACTAAACACTTCACCCACGAAGATATATGAAAGGCATTAAGCCATGAAAAGATGTTCAACATCATTAGTCATTAAGGAAATTCAAATTAAAACCACAAGGAGGGGCTTCCCTGGTGGCGCAGTGGTTGAGAGTTCGCCTGCCGAAGCAGGGGACGCGGGTTCGTGCCCCGGTCTGGGAGGATCCCACATGCCGCGGAGCGGCTGGGCCCGTGAGCCATGACCGCTGAGACTGCGCGTCCGGAGCCTGTGCTCCGCAACGGGAGAGGCCACAACAGTGAGAGGCACCCCCCCAAAAAAACACAAGGAGATACCCCTTGTGGTTTATACACCCCCTAGAATGGCTGTAGTCAAAAAGAGATAAAAACAAGTGTTGATGAGGATGTGGAGAAGATGGAGAGCTCATAAATTGCTGCTGGAAATGTAAAATGTTACAAGCACTTTGGAAAAACAATTGGCAGTTTTTGGTGTTTTTTTTGCGGTACGCGGGCCTCTCACTGCTGTGGCCTCTCCCGTTGCGGAGCACAGGCTCCGGACGCGCAGGCTCCGGACGTGAAAAGGAAAGTGTATAGATACAGAAAGCAGATCACTGGTTGCCTCGAGCTGGAGGAGGTAAGGCGGGGAGCTGGATAAAAGAGATTAACTGCAAATAGCCACAAAGGAACTTCCTGCAGTGATTAGAAATGTTCTAAAACTGGGCTGTGGTGATGGTTACAAAACTCTGTAAATTTACCTAAAAATAACTGAATTTTATACTAAAGTGAGCGAATTTCACGGTATGTAAATTACATCTTAACAAAGCTATCACAGACAACAACAGCAAAATAACAGTGAGCTGAACTCTTCACTCAGCTCTGTCCTGACGTCAGGCGTTGGCAACTATTCCTCTCTGCCCCAGCGGAGGGAGAATGCTGGCCCTGTTGGAGACAACTCCCATCACACTTTTTCTAGATCCTGTTTATTCCTGACTCTCTTGGTTTCTGCCAAATCCTCCACTAGCTGCTTCCTTTTCCTACTAAGTAAGCGTCTTAGAAGAATGGTCTGTGATACACTCAGCCATTTCTCACTTCTCATCCCACAGCTGGCTCCAGTGGGGCTTCTCCTCCACAAGAGAGCAAGGCTACTCTGGTCCATGACAGTCTACATACGACGGCTAACAGATACTTTGTAGTTCTTCTTCAATACACCCCTTCTGAAAAATATTCTCTTCTGGGCCCACTGACCCCACTCTCTCTGGGCTTTTCTCTGGCTCTCAAAGCCGTTTGTCAGATAAACTTCTCTAAGTCTTACCCTAAATCTTTGGGGTACCTTCCTTGGTCCATTCTCTACTAACTTTACACATCCTCCTTTGCAAAAGACCTACCACAACTGTTGATGACTCCAAACAGGTTGTCTTTAGGTGACTCTCACTTCTGAGTTTCAGGTCTATTGGTCACCTGCTCTCTGAATAATCTGATATCTCATAATCACTCTAAACACAGCAGGTCCAACATTAAATTCCATATTCTTCCTCACAGATGTCCTTCTCCTTCTCCTTCTGTATCTCTGAAACTTTTCCATATTGTTACCTAAGAAGAAACCTGGAAGCTGCTTAGCAGCCCTTTCTCTCCCAGATCCCTATGCTAGACTGTTCCCAAGTCCTAGCCTATTATTTCTATGTTTTTATTCTATCTTCTCCTTCCCACCCACCCCCGCCCCCTTACTGGCCTCATCGTTTTTATTACTGTATCATTTTAGCTTTTGATTTTTACTTTCTTTGCAGTACACGGGCATCCCACCGCTGTGGCCTCTCCCGTTGCAGAGCACAGGCTCCGGACGCGCAGGCTCAGCGGCCATGGCTCACGGGCCCAGCCGCTCCGTGGCATGTGGGATCCTCCCAGACCGGGGCACGAACCCGCGTCCCCTGCATCGGCAGGCGGACTCTCAACCACTGTGCCGCCAGGGAAGCCCCATTTTAGCATTTTTGAAATAGCCTTAAAGTAGTCATTTAAGACCTCTTTTTTTAAATGAATGAATAAACCATTCAATGAATCAAAATAAAGAGAGTTAAAATTTTAAAAAACAACAACAAATGGAAGCCAACCTTGAAAATTCCCTAGCTTATTTTGCAAGACGAATTTGACTTGGGTCATTTCTTGCTTACACCCCTGGAAATCATAAGCAAAACTTAACATTGTTTCCCAAGGTTGATACCAGGTAACCACTAGCCAATTCCCTATCATTTAAGAAAATTCTAATATGATTACTAATCACTGTGAAGAATAAACAGTCACTGCTTTCTCACCATAAAAGCTGTTTTATAACAATGTACCCCTGAGCCCCATCCCATGTTTTGGCTTGAAGATTCCTGGTTTACAAACTGTCCATTTGTTGTGTGCACAATAAACTTTTATAAATTACCACTTTGATATTCATTGGTTTTACTTTTCTTATTTCTGAACTTTTGACAGAGAAGAAAGAAGTCAAAATTCTAAGCAAATGTGTTGGCAAAAGGGTCCTATATGTGCTTTAACAATTATGAAGCCCTGGTTAGTACTGGTTAAAGGGAAAAAATATTTAGAAGAGTCCTGTGCCTTCTTTATCAACATATGCTTTCATCTTTGGTCTTCTATCTTACCCTCTAAAAAACTCATTATCTCAGATTGTGCTAATTTAAAATTCTCAGTAACATGGAGATGGGCTGCGCTTAAGTCCACTTTTGCATTTATGCAAAAAAGCATTGATTAATTACAGTGGGAATGACAAGACAACTACGTGACAACACTGTGTTAGCCATTAATTAACTTTATGTTCTTGAAAGTAATAAAACTGCATTTCTTTTAAAAGGCTTTCTAATTAGTCTGAACCACACAATTTAACACTTAATTATACACCAGCTTCTATTGTTCTCTAATTCCTTCCTTTCTTCCTTTCTCTCCCTCTCCTTCCTTCCCCGACCCCATCTTCCACATACGTGTATGGGATGACTACACAGCACAGTAACTGTTCCTGTCACTCCTGAAGGGTACAGATGAATCAGAGGGCATCAACTCTCCCTCATGGAGTGTCCTGTTCAGGAAGGAAGATGAAATCAGTACATAAGTGGCTATATTATATGGATGAAAGTGATTAATGATGTTAAGGAGTTTTAGATAAAAATCTAAAGTGCTCAGAGAATTCCCATGAAAGAAGTGATTATTTCCAAACTGATGGCGAGCGGGAGTTGGGGATGAGAGAAGTCACCCGTAGAGATGCGGACGGGAAGAAGGCAGTGCGGGCTTGGGAAGGAGTCTGCACAGACACACAGATGCAGGAGAAGGTAGGGCCCACATAGAAACCAAGTGATGCCTAGAAAGAACATGAGCTCTGTAACCAGGTGCATCTGGTTTGGAACAGTAGCTCTGCCCCTTACTAGCTAGCATAACTTTGGCCAAGTTGCTTGCACTCCCTGAATCTTAGTTTTCTCAGCTTTGAAATGTGTATCATAATATATGGGCCACAAAATTATTATGAGAATTAATTGGGATAATGCTTATAAAGCTCAGGTATCTTGTAGATAATACAACTGTAATTTATCCATGCAAATATCCTTTTCTTACAAGTGAAAATAGCATATGTTAAATATAAACACCCCTGCTGAAGAAACAACAGGACACGTGTTTAGGGATCATTCATCCAGTTCGCGGTGAGGCACTTATTTGACCTCTCTGCCACCATCTGTTTCCTGTTCCTTAACAGAGATGCCTAATCCCTTCCGTTCTAGAGCACTGCAAGCACTCAGGTCACTTCAAAAAGAGGTCACTTTATTAAAAGCCATTTACTTATACTTCAAGAAAATGTTAGAAACACTGTGAGAAACTGTTGTCCCAAGGAGTTCCTCATCTCCATTGATGTATTTATTTTTTCAAATCACAGAATCATTATAGAGTTTTCACTAGGGATGGTTTCACTTAGTTCTTCACATATTTATGGAGTAAATTTTATAAACCATAGAACTAGTTACTATGTAGGATACCGATCATATAATTAAGCGGGTATACAAACGACTCACGCCCAGGTGGTCTGCATAGTGGTAATGCCCACGTGAGACATATAAGCATTAGGTCACTTCCCATTATAGACTGAAGACCAAGATCTTTTAGAGATTACATTTAGACAAGTAACTGAGACTAAGAAAAGAAAGTCTAAGGGTCGTATCTAAGAGCTGGGTATAGAACATGAGTCTCTTAGCCACAACTAAATGATACTTTCATTAGGGAATTCTTAAGAGAGTCAGCATGTGGCCATGCTTTTGAGAAAACTGTGCAACTTTGATAGACAAAAATAATGGATGGAAAATTTTACTTACAGGAAGACGAAAAGATACTGGGCAAGTCCCAAGCTGGGGGAACTGAACGAGGCCCCTTCCATGCTAGCTGGGAGTGCCACCCAGCTGCCATGAAGTGCAGTCGAGTGGAAGACAAGACGAGAAGAAGTGCAAGTGGGAACTTAACAGGGAGCCTCAAATGCCAGGATAAGACAGGGATGGCCATTGAAGGGGAAATTCATTGAAGTTCGCTCAAGGAGAGAATAGACACGATCAAGGCATTCTTTCAGCACAAAGAACTATACCCGGACACAGAACAGAAGGGAGGTTTTTAGACTGGAAATGAAGAAACGAGTTAGGACACCATTCTAGCCATCCAAGTATGAGGCAAGTCGTTGGGAAGAGCAGTGGGGGCTTCTGAAGGAAAGCGACCTTTGTACTGTATCCATCATCCCTATAAATTTGTAACTAGATCCGTTAAGTGGGTGGTCGAACCACAGGGAAACGGAATCCTTACCCTCTTCCTTTGATATCTGAGGGACCGAGGTGAGCTAGAAGTTTGGGGCTGCAGCAGTATCAGACACTAGTTGAATTTCAAATGCTCGGGGTTTTTGTTCCATATATTTTATAGGAAAATGTCATTTCCGAAACACGCAAATCCAAATAGATAGTAAGTACAAAGCTAGCATGATTAGGTACTATGTGAAAGCCATGGCAAGGATAAGCATTTAGATTTCCTAAAAATTCCAGAATTATCTGTATGGACATTTACGGTCTAGTTACTGGCTTGAGAAGCCAGCCTGCCTCTTTTCTTCCCTCCTGCCGTGCAGATTTGGTACAGGGTGCCTGTAGTCAACTCAGTGACCCTCCACAGCCATCTGAGCCACATGGCCAACAGTGAACGCAGAACAAAAGGGTCAGCCCTCCCCTCAGTGCGATCCCTTCAATATCAAAATACGCCCTCTCTTTTCCATCTTTCTGTTCCTCTAAGAACTGGCGTCATGATCACCTTCCCACAAAACTGAAAAGGCAAAACACACCGATGACGAATTTTTTTAATCACACATGTAATAACCCATCATGTCTCATGAAAAAGAAAGAGGTCAACAGGGAGGCAGTTTGGTCCAGGAGTTTAATGAAAGCACGCTTTCCTCATTAGGAATCCCATAATGCCTTCTTCCAAATGCAGAATGCAGAGCGTAGCTCAGGAAAGCAATGAGTCAGACCCAGGACTCCGGAGACGTCACTGAGCACCTGTACCCCGTCCTTTCTCCCAATACGAGAACCAGGACAGCAGGGCAATGACACTGGCCTGGGCACAGCATTGGTGCCGAAAGGGTCTCTCTTTCCATGTGGCTCTGCAATAGGACCTCCATCTCCCTCTCCCTGCTCACACGCTTCCTCTTAGCCCCCAGTCTGTGCTTTACAACTGCCCATGCATATACACCTGGCAGATGCTTCCATGGGATTTGCTGTTCCAACCCCAAAGCATACCTGTGCTCAAAGACAGCCAAGTACACAGCGAGGAGCAGGTGAGTGAAGTCAGCGAAAATGAGGACACTTCCCTGGGCAGCAAGAATTAACTTGCGGGACCTTTGTAGACACAGGCATATTTCAGGAGAGCACACTGTGTGCTTAAAACTGCTTTTTAGAAACAAGCTTCCAATTGCAGCTTTTCCTAACAAAAGACCAGAAGACGGTGGGGGGGGGGGGGGACTTCAGTCAGAGGTAAAGCTTCCAGGCTGACAGGCAGAGGGAGGGCTGGGCAATGGGACAGCAGGACGCAGGCCCGGCGGCCACCTCCCTCAACGGGCCCATGTGCCCCTGCCTGCCTTTCTTTCACCACCCAGATTTCCACCCCGGTGTCCCGCTGGGGAATTCTCTCCAGTTACAAAACACGCCCTTACCTTCATTCGCTCTTAATTAAAAAGGGAAAAGAAACTCCTAGGGCTCTGACAACAAGGGAAAAAAAACAAGGAAAGAAAGAAAAGAAAAGAAAAGGAAAAAGGAAAAGGGAAAGAAAAGGGAGAGCTCTTTGAGTTGGTGAAATCAAAGGGTCAAAGCCTGATGGGGCAGAAGAGACGGAATGAAAAGAACATGGAATCGCCAAAAATGGTTTCATCTTTCTGAGCAATGAAGGTTCTGTGAAATAGACATGTTTTGAGGGGAAAGAGAGGTGTCTGTAATGCTGGAGAAGAAAGACAGAAGGTATACAGACAGGCTTATCACCCGCAGCACTGTCACCTGGTTCCCACTCTCCGTGCTCCCTGCACCAGCACCGCGGCTCATGCCCTGAGCAAATATTTATAAAAGCCCTACCATGGACTCCACACCATGACTAACACTTTAACAGGTAGGAGTTGGGGGAAAAACAAATATACAGTCAACAATATTGATAGTTTTAATTTCCTGTGTGCTGTCTGGGGTCAGCGATAATATCAAGCACTTGACGTTCATGGGCTCTTGATGCACAAAACAGTCCTGCAAAGAGGGATTACGATATTCAACCTATGGATAGGAAACCAGGGCTCAGAAAGATGAAAATAATGATAATAAAATTAAAATATATGTCTTGCTCAAAGAGATTCATCCAGGAAGTGGCAGGTGTCAGAGCTGGAATTTAACCTCCCATCAATCTTAGACCATAGCCCACACTCTTCCCACTATTTCACGTCCCTGCTCAGTGGAGTCAAGGGAAAAATGGACAGATCAAGGGCTTCCCTGGTGGCGCAGTGGTTGAGAGTCCGCCTGCCGATGCAGGGGACACGGGTTCGTGCCCCGGTCCGTGAGGGTCCCACATGCCGCGGAGCGGCTGGGCCCGTGAGCCACGGCCGCTGAGCCTGCGCGTCTGGAGCCTGGGCTCCGCAACGGGAGAGGTCACAACAGTGAGAGGCCCGCGTACCGTTAAAAAAAAAAAAAAAAAAGGACAGATCAAATTCCAGCGCTCTATTTATTCTCAGTACATTCAGATGGGCATTCTTGCCTCCTGACTCCAGGGCTGGGTGGAGTTTCCCCAATTTCCTCATTTCAAATACTAAAGCCTAAATAAACAAACCTCTAAAATCTGAGTTCGGTCCACTCAGTGCTTCCTTTTCTGCTCCCCATCTTTCATCCCTTCTTGGCCTCCCTTTTATCCAGCTTAACCCTGCCAGGATTATTCCTACCATCTCTCGCATCCCTCCCTTTCCATGTTGCAGAGCTTTTCAAGAAAAAGGGCTCCCCTCCCTCTGCCCCCATTACAAAGTCAAATTAAGTGCTTTAGCTGACCTAAGAATAAAATTTAGCTCTGTTGAACCCTATGCCTGACATTATGCCTTACGATGTGTCCCAAATTCGTTAAGACCTGCTACACATACCAAAACCCCCACGTTTACAAAGTGAATGCGAATCAGGGTGGATGATTAATCCTGCACAGAAGGATTCACCACAGCCTTCCTTAAATACTAAGCTTCTCTGATGCACTTATGATGTGACTCGATTTTCTTCCCCCCGGGGACACAGTCTTTGCATAAATAAAGCAAAGCCAACCGCAGTGAAAGGGAACAACAGAAGTATTTGCCTGGAGACCTCACGTCGTGGGCCTCCTCGCTGAGCGCTCGGCCGCTGCCAGGCCCCAACCCCTTGCTGTCTCTCCTAATGTTTAGGGAGGGGAGGCAGGCCCCGCTGACGGTCCCGGGGCCCCTGCTTGTGCTCATGCCCTGCCATCGGGCACCAGTCTATCTGTGCTCACAAGCCATCCTGGTAGGGATTGCCACTATCCCCTTATTTCCATGTCACCAAACTACCCTGCAGAATGCTGAGCTTCAAGAATAAGCAGACACTGTGGAGAGCAAGCCTTCCACTCCTGATCATGTTCTGCCTCAGAATCAGACTCTGTAAGAGTCGGGATAGGTCAGTCCGTGCTGAAGTAACAAACAAGTGGAAAGTCTCAGCAGTTAAGACAACACAAGTTCATGTGTCTTTCACACTAGATGTCCATCACAGGGCAGCAGGTGGGACGTACTGGGGGCACGGCTCTTTTTATCCACTCATGCAGGGACCCAGACTGATGGACCAGCCACAGTCTCACAAGCGATTGTTTGTCATGACAAGGGGAAGAGAGCTCTGGGAGACCCTACACTGGAAAAGAGATGTTTAACCCACCCATCGGGGATACATGTCACTTCTGCTTGCCTCTCACTGGCTGGGACCAGTGGCACGTGCTCCCCGGCAAGAGAGAACGTACAATCCTTCCAAAGGAAATGCTCACGACGCAGAGAGCCCAATGTATTCAGGGAGCAGTACTGGTGATCACCCGGGGCCCACGGCGGTGCCCCAGGCTATCTATGACCACAGAGCACAAGGTGCTTCAGATCCTGGGCCCCTGGAGGAGAGATGCAATGCAGGGAGTTCTAGATGACCTGGGCTGCATTCGTTCTGCGGGAGAAAGAGTCTTAGTATATCCCTGATTAGATCAGCCCCTTAAAGCCTTGTCCCCAGAGGAAAGGACTGTTAAGGTCTCCTGAATCCAGCATAGGTACCTGGGCACACCCGCCCTGTGGGATGCCTCCTCCAGGGCTCTCTTGAAATGTGAGAACCAGGTCTTAGGTGCCTTGCTGGGGTTTCCAGTCCTACAGAATTTCCTTTGTCCTGTGATGTTCTTGCAATAGAAGCTTTAATCTATTTCAAAGGGAGGCTGTCTTCTTCACATTCCCTTGACTCTTGTTGTTGGCATTTTTCCTCTTTTCTGGGTAGGATGAAGCAGGTTCCACTTCCCAGATTTCTCCTCCTGCCACCAGCCTTTTCACAAGGAAGAAAAGAAACGCAAGCAAACCAAACTGTCTCTGTTAATTCAATGGCCATACCTCTCCCCTCAAGCTTTTTCATCATTTTGGGTTGAGAGATGTAGGTGCTAGGTCTCCCTGGGTGACTGGTTTATTTTCAAGCCAGGAAAAGATTGCAAGGTAGATTTTGTCAACTCCTGCACATCCCTGAATGTTAACACCAAGCACTCTTATTAAAGGAGGTGTCGGGATGCATTAGCCAAATGGGATGAGGTTTTTGAAAGACCAGAACACCTGACCAGAACAGAGGAAGGAAAGGGGCTGTGTTCCTGGCAGGAACATAAGAAAATTACGCAAATATGCCTCACCCATCTGCATTAATGGGGCAAAAGGTAAACACTGGGGACCGAAATATACAGGTGGGGGTTACAATCCTTTATTCTTCATTTCCTCAAAACATGTATTTCTTGTTTAAAGTTGTTTTACAATTTCTAAGGAAGAGATGCATTTGTTCTCTTTAGGGAAACAAGAAGGATTCCAGTCAGAAAGACAGTTTGTAAATCTAGGTGTGCAGGTGAAATAGATAAGGCGGGGACAAGGTCTGAGCACCTTTTCCCCTTTTAAAAAAGGGGGGAAAAGGCAAAGGAATATGAAAAAAAGAATAACACAATGAACTTGCTGGACTGTAGGAAATGCAAGTGAAAAGGGGGAAGGAAACAGAATCCCCACCACACACCAGAGTATTACATGCGATAATAGCTCACTTAACACAGAGACCACAGGGTGAGGGAACTGAGATGCAGAGAGATGCATCTCGCCTAAGCTTTTCTAGATATTAATTAATTCAAGAGAAGATTCAAGCTCAGGTGTTTCTGACACCATCTAAACCCAAAGGACCCCAACCTGACAGGCTGTCAGAGTCAGCTGATGGAATTCCAGCCCGAGATGTGCAGAATCTCCAGGTTTGGGGCCTAGGACCCTGTATTATTTTAGAATGCCCTCGGTGACCCTAATCATATGATCAGCCACGCCAGTGATGTCATTCCACAGTGTCAGCCCCTGCTGCTTTAGCCCCCATACCATTCCACCCATAATCAAGAGCACTACCACGTCAAAAGCAAAAAAAAAAAAAGTCTGTTTCTCCCAAGTATCCTGTAGTCATTCTGGGCGGGAAGGTACAAAAGTAACAATTTTCATGGACGGGTTTACAAATATCACCCATTCTAAATGTAACTATAAAAACTGTCTCCATTTCAGACCTTAAATTTCTCTCCATGCTGCTCAGAGGACAACCAATAATGTCACTACTTAAAAGTCCCCAAGGAGAGCAGTCCTTTTATCTTACCATCCACAGCTACTTGAAAGCCAAGTCAATCTCCAAAGTAGCCTGAACTTCACAGACTCTGAATGATTGTGATTCTACCAGCTGACACGACGCATGTGTGTGTGTGTGTGTGTGTCCACGCGCACATGTGTGAAACTTCTTTAGAGCCAAAATATAATAAGATTTCTCATAGTCTGTTACAGAGGACACCAATCAAGGGGAATCACATTTCTATACTGACAATAAAGTAGCACAAAGACAACTGGCATCAATGATGAGGTGAGGATGCCAACGCACAAGGAAAGAGGGATCTTCCAAAACACGAATCCTAGGATGGTGTCTCACAAAGGGATCTGGCCACAGGGAACAAACAGAAGTCAAAACCACCAGTTTTTACTTAATAAATGAGACATATTTTTCGATAGATTTAATGACATTAAAAGGAAGGAGAGGGTTTGAAGGAATTTAAAATGGTGTTTGTATTTTGAATACACACACACACACACACACACACACACACACGCGCCTTCTCAAAGAGACAGTTCAGAGAAGAGGTACAGGATGAAGTGACAATCCAAGATCCCGTGTGTCTTTTGCCACCATCACAACCCTGACACCCACAAAACCCCATACACACAAATATTCTCTCTCCTTCCCTCCTCTGTAATTCCCCTTGGTGCAAACATTCTAAATTATTTATATCTAGGTTGAAGGCATCTTTTAGTCAGACTGGGACTAGAGTAATCAAAATATAATTGTGCTATAGATATGCTAATACCTCATGCTAATGTTTGATGAAGGAGGCTATTAGACCCGAAAAATGAGGGGAGGAGCTCTGGGCCACCCAGGGGCTAAAGGATGCTCTAGAAAAAGGTCACAAGAGAACCTTGAGCTCATAGAGAATCTGAGTGGCTGAAAAACAAATTCTGAACAAGAAGCATCTTAGTGAAGCTAGCTCTGCAAGCAGCGGATCTGAGAAAGGAGCTTTCTGAGTTCAGGACTTGGTCTAAGTACTTTACATGAGTGAAGTGTACTTTATTCCTCAACTTTATGAAATTGTTATTAGCATTTTCCCCACGAGTTAATAGAGGCACCGAACGTTTACATAATTCACCCAAGATCACAGAGCAAGGAAGTGGCAGACTTGGGTCCAAACCCAGGCAAGCTGCTGCCATAAAATTTAATAGATTGACTGAGATTCTTGAGTAGAGGAATGATTCTGGAGGATCATTTCGGGTATTAAGAGAAAAAAGGAAAGAAGAAAACGTAAGTCTGTGCACACTAATGGTAGAAAGTTATGCAAGTAATGGCCAGAAGCTTCCTCGTTTTGGCAATAAACACAAAAGCACCGTTTCATTTTTCTGCACGTGGTTTACAGAGTATTAACTGTATTCCCTTAGAAGAAATCGATACAGTAGGGCTTATCTTGGACCATTGCCACTCAAAACTCACCTTCTTATCCTCTTTGCCCAAAATTTTCCCTCCTGATATCCTTCTAATTCAGCTGCTTATCAGTAAACTCCCATTCCTGAATTCCCATTAAAAGATATGATATCTTGCTATAGTAATGTTCCAGATAGAAGAATTATTAAATGTGATGGCTTTTGTACAATAAAGGTGCCAGAAACAGCCCATAAGAGAAGTCTGGCCAACCCTATGTCACTTCCCTACTCCTACCTGTTTTGAATCCCTGTTGCCAAAGGGAAGAAGTCCAACACCCTTCAATCCAACATTCGAAGACCCTGCAGGATCTGAAGGTAGCTCACTGCCAGTCCCAGTTACCAGGCACTGCCATCAACTCTCTTCCCAGCATGTTTTAATTTATTCATTCTATCTAATGAAGATCTGGATTTTCCTGCCATTACCCTTTCAGTCAAATCTCCCAACCCGTGTAGACTCCACCTTCACAAATCTTTCCCACCCTTCTAGGTTCAGTTTAAATTCACCTCCTCTATACCGCCTCCCTGGACCATCCATGTCTATGTAATTACTCTTGCCTCTACTTCCATAACTGTTCTTAAGACTACATGACAATTACTCATGTCTGATCTTGTCATCTCACTTTCCACTGATGTGTAGTGTGTGTGTGTGTGTGTGTGTGTGTGTGTGCGTGTGTGTGCGCACACGCGTGCGCGCGTATGTGTGTAGTGCTACAGATCAGCTTTTATGCTTATGCCCTTCCTCTGCAACAATATTTCTTTCGGATCCTTAGAAGGCAGGTATTAAGATGCATCTTTATAGCCTCATTGTATCTCTGCCACACATGGTACACTACCTTGCACACAGCAGGCACTCAGTAAGTGTTTGCTAAGTTGAAGGGACAACGCCCCACATTGATATGGAAACATACAATGCTGCTTTCTGTCTTTAGTAATCTAAGTCCACATTGTGCGTCTTGCAACACAAATACCCCCCCAGATCTGATCCTTGAATTCCCCTCTCTGTTGCCCAGTGTTCCTCTCACATGTTCCTCAGCAGAGAACCCTGAATGCTGCACACACACTGTTGTATGTTTCTGGGAGAGTCTCATGTTACTCTCTCTACCTGGAATGCCCTTTCCTTATTCTTTCCTCTTAAGAAAAATCCTAATAAGTCTAAACAGTGCCAGAGAGCCATTGCTTATCCCTACCACCTCCTTATGTTTCACTGCAATTTCTACAACGGTTAATAGGCAATTGGTTGCATTTTCTTCCTGCCCTATTTGTTTATGAACTGCAAGAAGACAGAATTGTTTATTTATCACCATGTCCCCAGGCACCAGTATGGTACCCGGCACATAGCCTGTGCTTTGTGTGTTAAGGAGGGAACAAATAAATGATGAAATACAGACTGAAGACCAAAGCTCTTTTATAAATTTGTAAAGGAGGTTGTTATTAGCCCAGTGGAGAGTGGGATACAATTATGCCGCACCATGGAGTACAGAGGCAGGCTAATATGAAAAATGTACTTCCACACATTCACCCCCGATGCTCTCCAAGTGTCACATCCTCCCGTAATTGATTGGGTTGCTGAAATCCCTGGGGGAAAACCCTCCATGGTGAGTAAGCTGGAGCAGCCTCCACGGGAGGGGCGGCATATTGGAATAAGGAAAGGAAGAGCGGCAAAAACGATGCTGAAAGATGAGAGTTTGCAAAGACAGAGAGTTGATGAAATGGAAGCCCGTTGCTGGCACAGAACGTCTCCGAGGCTTGACAAAGGGAGGTCAGATCTGTGCCCGTCTTTGGGAGGAAGCTCCTGGACAGAGCAGCAAGCCTGGCACCGAAATCAGAGTCCACGGCAAAGCCACCAGCAAGAGAGGGTTTGGAGCAAGGGCCATGCCTAGTAAAGTGCAGGCTCCCTTCTCTCAGACTGGACTTCTGCTCACCCTCCGGGCCACAGACGCAACCCTGAGCTGCCTAGGCTCACGGTCCCCTTGATGCCTTAACAGAGATATGATTAAGCCAGGTGGAGAGGAAAAACAGGAAAAAGAACACGTTGTGTGAAAAATCACCAGTATGGAGAAAGGGGAGGAGGAGAGTTAAGAAGAGAGAAATCAAGCATGAAAAAGCACAGGAGAGATAGTTTCTCTTTAATGAATGCTTTGATCAGCCACAGTGGATATAATAATTATATAAAACTAGAGCAGGACAGAAAGAAGATGTGTTTTCCTCTCACGTAGCCTGTAACCTTTGTGATTGGTTCATTTATTCTGAGAAAAGAATAAGTCCCTTCAAAACAGAGGCGTGTGTCAGGAGAGAGCCTGTTTTCTCCTCTGACTTATGCAGGGAATTTGCAGCAATGCCTGCATCCTCTTTCCTCTCTGCCTTAGATGGGCTGATCTGCCAGCCCATGACTCTGAAAGGGAACAAATGGTGGTGGAGCTTGTCTCACATGTATCTTGGTCTGGTTTCTCAGGCAAACCCACCGCCTGGCAGCAGGGCCCTTCATTTCTTCCCTGCCCCAAGCCTGTCACCCTGCTTCACTTGGCTCCCTGACCAATCTCCACCTAGTTGGCCATTTCTTAAGTAATGAGATACCTCGCGCTGCTGGAGGTATTGACTTGGTTGATCTCCAAAGAAGGAGGAGTAAGCATCATTTTTCTTCAGAATGGTACTCCCACAAGCACGTGCTCTTCAGAAATAGCAGGGGAGAGAGGTGGTTGCCATGGGAACGGAGGCGGCCACACAAACAGGAGTAGCACATTTCTCCCAAGGGGGTGCAAGCAGAGCCTCCTTGCTCTACCACCATCACAGCCTCTCCTGAAAGCTTCCTTTGCCTGAAAAGGAAGAGTCTCAAAGCGGTGAAGGGTTAGTCCCTTCCTTCCTAAAGTCCAAATTTCAGTTGAAGAGTCTGACGGAGTTCAGGTTGTTAGACTGGTGATATACTTGACCAAAAGCTTATAAAAACTTGATAATGACACAAAGCAAAACAGCATCTCATAATACCTGCTGCCGTTTGGTTCTCTGCCAGCTACAACCAGAGGAAAGTTGGGATGGGTCCAGAGAATGGCATTCTCACTGATCACTGTGGCCCCGCACTGGCCCATCACAGGGCGATGAAGATCCGCCAGCACAACGGTAGGTAGAAGGCAGAGGAAGGAAGGGCATGTGGGGAGATGGGATGCAAGGGGATCTGCGGGGAGACAGCAGGTGATGCTCTGTAGGGATGCCGTGGCCACCCTAATGGACAGCCTGAGATCGTTGTCTCTAACTCCAACTGACTTAAAAATAAATCAATCAGTTTTAAAACCATCAGGTTTATGGAAGTAAACAAGTCAACCAGCTCTCTGGTAAAATGCATACAAGCAGCTGGTTGATTAGCCAGGGTTCTCTTTGCAGAAATGGCCTGGAGAGTGATGGCAGCCTGAGAAGTGGGAAGTGGAGGCCGCGGGGAATGCGGCACAGCTGGAAGCCTCCCCCCCACCCCACATGCCCACTGCTGATATATTGGGACTGGAACAATTTGTCTATAGCTGTAATTTTAACTACCTCTGTGCCGAAAGGCCAATCAGAGAGCTCCCTCCACGCAGCTTTTACGAGTCCCCATAAAAGCAGCAAAATGAAAACTCAGGGGCCCTTAAAATATACTCCAAGGGTTTCTGCAGTGCAATTGGAGGCTTTTATGACTCCTGTCAGGACTTTTATGACCCTGTAAAACCAGGCAGCAGCCTGGCCTGAGATGAAAAGTAGCCCCACCGTCTTAAAGTCTAAATGGTCTGTGCATTTACAAGGCCTCCTGGAAAGATGGAAACATGGCCGGCGGGGTCGGGGTCGGGGGTCTGCCTTGAGCAAAGGCAGGTGTGGGTGGGGTGGAAGGATGGGGAGTGAAGGGCGGTGCGGAAGGAGGGGAGGGGAGGAGGCGGAAGGCGTGAGAAATGCCCCCGAACGTGGCCCTACAGTCCTCAGTGCCCAGAGCACCAAAATGCCAAGTCCCAACACTATCCACCAAACAGCGGGTGCTGAGGTTCCGCAGACAGACTCGTAACTTACAGGGGCTGAGCTTAGAAGAAGCCTTCACTGGAAAGATAAAAAATGAAGCCGCCAGGGAACCACAGGTTCCATAGCACTTATTCAAGGACATCTTCCCATTACGATGACACCTGCATTGCAGAAAGAAGTAAAAAAAAAAAAAACAGAGAAAGACAGAGAGAGAGAAAGAAGAGGGGCCAGGAAGCCAGCTCAGAGCACTTTAAGTGTCCCATGCAGTTCAGAGAAACTTGGTGACTAGGGTGAGAACACGTTTTCCCAGCTAGAGCAGGCCCGGTGCCTGCAAACCCTGCAGGCTTCACTCCTCAGCTGGGGTATGCACTTAGTTCACGCCCAGCAGCCCCTTCTGAGTCACTGTGACTGAGGCCACCTCATCCTGTGATCTTCAATCATCCAAACGTGTTAGGCAGGCTCTGTGCTCTACAAGTCCCCACAAAGAGTCGGCGTCACCCCACAGAGTCGGGGGCCGGGGCTGGGGTACAGCATGGGAGCTCCTGGTAGAAGCACTCAGAGCAGGGCGGGCGGAACAGACTGGTGGAGTGGTCCACTCTGACCCTCAGGCGTCCACACACGCAACCCGAGGAAGACAGGCGACGTGATGGATGCTGACCTTGGACCTCAGGGAATATCCCAGAAACACAGGCTTTGTCCCCAGAGTGTCCAGATCAGGTGAGGCCCAGGACGAAGCTGACAGTGTTCCTAAAGGGTGACCCTGAGGCTTTGTGTTTTCCAGGTTGGAGAAGACAAATAAATAGGACAGCAAGTGACAGGTTGGGATGAGTGCCTGCTGTGTGGCACAGGGCCATCCGTCTAGAGGGACAGGGCCGGGGGGAGGATGAGTCGGGGGTGGTCAGGAGGTCCGGGCAGAGGAGGGCACACAGGCACATCCGGGGAGCACATGTCACCTTGGGGCTGGAGCAGTGACCCCAGTCAGGGATTGTTCTTCTTCAATCACTCAGGTTCCCAGGAGGCTTGGTCCGGGGGGAAAACAGGTATGAAGACAAGGAGGCTCAGCTGTAAAGCCCCAGACCCCCCACTATGTGACTCTGGACAAGTCTTTAATCTTCCTGAACTTCCTTTTCCTTCTTTGTAAAGTGGAGATAAAACATCTGCCTCACGTGTCTGCTGTGATGATTAGAGGAAACAGGAAGTGGGATTTGAGAGCCTCCTAAAGGGTGGATAGTAGTCTGCAGTGCCAAAGGAGAGGGGCGTTTCCCGTGGAGGAACCCACGCAGCGGAGGTCAAGAGTCAACAGCATCAACTCCTTTTAGGGAAGCATCACGTGTTACGTCACTGTCTGGACAAGGCTGCTGAGCGCTGTGCTGGGCGTGGAAGATGCGGGGCAGTGGGCCCAGGAGACAGGAGCATATGAGACCAGATAGGTGGCTGCATTTCCTGCCTTGACTCTTGGTCTCACCCAATCCACTGCCCTCAGAGAAGTCAGAGTCGCCTCCCCAAGCACAAGAGAAAGCCCAAATTCCTGGATGCGGTCCTGCGAGGTCTTCCGTGATACGGCGCCTGCCGAGGTCCAACGAGGATCATCTTGTAGCCTTGGACCTCCTGGCCGGTGGCTCCATCCACACCCCCATTTCCTCACACCCAGGGCCTTGGCGAGCACCATTCTCCTCCCTTGACTTGTACCTGCCCGACTCCCCTCACCCCTGCAGGCCTCAGCCTAGATGTGGTCTCCTCTGAGAAGCCTCCCTGGCTGGCACCCAACGCCACCACATGCCCCGGACGAACCAAGATTCACAGCCATACTACCCCAACCCTCCAGGCACTTCTTTTACTCGCTGGACTCTCAATTCCGAGTTCCATTTTTGTCATCCACCCTGGAAGTGAACCCCATTAGAGCAGGGCACTGTTATCACAGGACCTGGCTCAGTGCCTGGCAAATGGTATGAAAAAATAAAATTCTGTTAAATTGCTGAATCGACCTAGACTGGAGACAGATTAAGGTGCTGCACGACTGGCTAAGTTGCTTAGATGGTCACCTACAGTTAACATGGAGTCACCAGTGGTGGAAGCATTGGCTTAAAGACCCAGAAGGAGGCACAGAGGATGGGGGATCTGCTGGTCTCAATAAGGCAGGGAAGAAATAGGAGTCTGACCTACCACAGTAGCAGCGCGAACACAGATGAGAGATGAGGCATTCAAAAATAAACTCAGGGGACTTCCCTGGTGGCGCAGTGGTTAAGAATCTGCCTGCCAACGCAGGGGACATGGGTTCGAGCCCCAGTCCAGGAAGATCCCACATGCCGCAGAGCAACTAAGCCCATGCGCCACGACTACTGAGCCTGTGTGCCACAACTACTGAGCCCGTGTGCCGAGAGCCCGTGCTCCACAACAAGAGAAGCCACCGCAATGAGAAACCCACGCATCGCAACAAAGAGTAGCCCCCGCTCGCCACAACTAGAGAAAGCCCGCGCGTCAATGAAGACCCAACGCAGCCAAAAATAAAATAGATAAAATAAAAATTAAAAAATTTATTTTAAAAATTATGTATTTCAGGACTTCTAGCCCTGCCTACAGAATGTTTATCCAATGAATGCATGAATGAAATTTACCATCAGAAAGAGACAAAAGATGTGTGAAAATAACGTGAAAGAATAAAACTGCTCGTCAAGGTCATAGCTGACTTGTTACTAGCCAGACCCAGTGGACATTTTTGACATGGAAAATTTGGCTAATTTCATATGGCTAATCCTGTCTTCTTTAAAATCTCTCCCTACTTTTTAAGGATGCCAGTCTCTCCTGATGTAGATTCTCCTTCTATTGATGAATCTCCTTCCCAACCTTCTCACCCGCCCTTTAATTTTTTACGTGCCCCAAATTCATAGGATTACTGTCCTCCGTTATATCCACCCTAGGAAATCTGCACACAGAGCCTTCATCTGTCACTTGCAAACAATGATTACAAAAGCGCCATCTTTAGCTCAGAACTCCCATATACACAACTGCCCCCTGGCCTTGCACAATTGGAGACCTGGAGGCATTTCAAATGCAAAATGTCAACATTCAGCTCATCATCTTCCATCCTGAGTCCCATTTCTCCTCCTCTATCACCTAATTTACCTCACCTCCCATGCCCAAAATATGGGATTGTTCTAGACGCATCCCTTGCCCCCCAGATACAACTGACGACAAGAAGCTGCCAGTTCTACCTTCTGAGCACCCTCCTCTCTACTGCATGGCTCCTGCCTTAGACGAGAGCTCTCATCCCTCCTGGATGAACATAACTGACTCCTAAAAAGTCACCACACCCTCACCTTCTCCTTTCCAAACTACTTGCCCGAGCGGGTGTCCTATGATGGAAATCTACCCCATGGCCTTTCCTTCTACCTCCTGAGGTTTCCTCTCTTGTTTGAGATAATATAAACATTCCTTAAAATGGTTCCCACTCTAGCTGGGCATTAGAATCAATTACCGACCTTTTTAAATGCCAGCCCACAGATCCCACCTCAGATCTACTGACTCAGAACGTTAAGCAGGCACACCCCAGATATACACTGTTGCATGTTTCCAAAACTCCAGACGTTATCATGACAGTGTACTGTCACTTGAAGCCCACTTAGATAATAGGTGTATTTTGTAAAATTCCAACTGGGACGTTCCAATGCAACCACCCCCCTGCCATCTCATGGTCACAGAAACAATGTTCATGGAACGCAACTTGCCTTCTAGTCACAAAGTGGTACAAGGGTAGGTGCGAGGCTCAAACTTACCAAACCTATTTCCTTTCAGAGAGAATGTATAAATGAACAGAGAGAGGTACTCAGTCTTTCCAGGTTGTTCTACCTGTAAAATATAAGGTCTCGGATGATGGTCTTACCCTATGTGTCTATCACGTGCATTGGGAAAGGAGATGAGCAATTCTGCAGAATAAGGGCAATAAAAACCCACGCAGAGAACAGGAGAATGGAGGTCCCTGGTGGCACTCCAGTCCTCAGCATCCAGTGTTTTTAAGCTGGTTTCCTTCCTGCCTAAATTAGACTGAGTCACTTTCTGTGCATAAGTCCAGAATCACACAGATTAATTAACATGGACTCTAAGTGCTTCATGAATTTGACTTCTATCTCACCTGTCTACCATCATCCTCAACACCTCTCCTCCTCCCCAATCCCCTTGGCTTCCACCATCCTTAACTTCTAGTCATGACCACTCATACCTTGCTGTTTCTCATGTGCATGCCACCAGGTGATACAGGTCTAGAACACCCGCCCTCCTTTATCTGGACAATTAGCCCTCTCATCCAAGAAGATTCATTTCAAGGACTACCTCCTCTGGAAAACCCCTAGGATGTTTAAGTCTAGAAAACGTATTCTTCTCCTGTGTCTTAAAAAAGCTTGTGCCCATATCCGACAAAGCTTTTGCCACATGGCATTGTCTTGTTTCTCCCCCTCCCATGGACTTGAAGGTGGAGGGTAAGGGCCTTGCTTATAACCTTAGCCCTCAGTCAATTAGCTCAGCTCTGGACACAGAGAATGGCCTCATTTAATGTTTATTAAATGAAGAGCTGAACTAATTTAATTAGTGAATCACGTACTAATTACTAAATAATCAGAAGAGGGTGCCAAATGAAGTAAAGATCAGAAAAACGACTGTCTACGGCCAGTAATGACTCAATAACTGACTTCCACACCGGATCCTCTTGTTATGGAACTACCGTTCTCAACTATGCAACACAGTACATGATCTATTTTCCATCTTAGGGGAAAAAAGGCAGGTCAGATGGAAAAAGCCTCTTTTAAATCCTGCTTCCAGAGCACCTCTGCAAGATCATATAACTCACCTCTTCAGCAAGGACTCCTCAGCATCCGGAAGGGTGCTGCGTCTTCTCTATGGTACACACTACAGTCCTAAACGCACTGCACACATGAATCAAGCCAAATGAGTCACCTGGCCCATTTATTGTACAGTATGGGTTTCCTTGCACCTGAGGCCAATGTTCTTGCTCAGGTTAGGCAGTGTGTACATCACACCTGTAGAATTGTGATCCATCAGGTAACTGGGTTTAGGATACCCACACACACACTCTAAAACCAGACAAAGATTCAAAACAAAATACTCTTTTTCTTCTTTTTGAGTAAAGCGTGCATGTGGAAAATAGTTTATAGAGCTCAGTCCCTGCCTCATAGGAGATGAAAATGTGATCCTTTGCTAGCTCACACAAAATCCTCCATGCTACATTAGGCTTGATAGCAAATTTTGTACTTGCAAGCTTTTATCAAAACTGTGTATCTGAAATCTTAATAACACGGGAAGGTGGATTCTATTTCTCCTCTCTTTTCAGGTTTACAACAACAGAATCAGAACTAATTCCTGATTCGAAACTCAGCAGTTTAAGCAGATCTGTAAGAATCTTTTGTTAAGGTCCTGAAGAGGGCTTAAGGGACCTGACTTTATACACACACACACACACACACACACACACACACACATCCACCAAAAATTAGAATCTTAACAAAAATAATGTAGAATAATGAGCATATCCACGGACAGAAAGCACAACCTTAATCAAATATTGGTCACCTTAAAGAAATATGAAATATATAAACGGAAATTTCAACCCGTATTCTCAAGCATCCTATAGCTGGAGCATTCTCTGTTCATTCTAGTTTCTGCCATCACGCAGACATTCACATATGCAGCATGGCCATGAAGAGTATCAGATTTAGATTTAGGTTAGGAAGTGAGTCAAATTCAGATTTCAGTTCAAATTTAGAATTTGCCATTTACCAGCTATGAGACTCCAAATCGTTAAAAAAAAAAAAAATTAGCCTTAGGTTTTTTTTGGTCTATAAAATGTAGTGAATAAGATATATTTTGCCAAACGTATGGTTACTTTTGAGGATCTAAATCAATATGAGATTGATTTCTCTACCCAGACCTCACCATTCCAGTTACATATAACAACAGTAGGGAGTAAACTGCTATATTGTTCCAAGCAGCTTCTCCTTATGAAAGGAACATATATTTCACCTCTGACACTGACCTCAGTCCTGGACATCTGATTTGCTTTGGCCAATGCAATGCGAATAGAAATCTCATGGGTCACTATGAAATGAAAGCTTTAAGAGACATGTGATTCTGCCATTCTTTTCTCTCAGGAGCAATACTGCATGTCTCAAATAAACCTATTCCTTCTAACTTTGGTCGAGGAATTAAATAAATAAATGAGGGAAAGAGAGAGAGAGAGTTTGTGTGTGACCATGTGTGCATACATGTGTATAAAACACACACATGCACACACACACACACATGCATCTGTATGCATAGGCAGATAGACAGATAGAGAATGCACACAGTGTTGTAAGCCACTGACATATTGGGAACATTTGTTATTGCAGCATAACTTAGCCAAAGCTGACTAATACACTTTAGTGCCTCTCAACTAATTTTCATTTAAATACCCCATCAGATTAACTGATGCTCTCAATTTCCTCTGCAAAACATAATGAAAGTCCAAAGTTATTAGACTAATCTTTAGTATATTAGCACTTTTCTGATCCTACAATAATTACCAAGAATCAACTTCTTTTCTGCCATGTATAACTACTGTAATTTCACACTGTAATTTAATTCTATGAAGAGTAAATTCAATACGTTGTTAACTCGATAAAAACAAATCACTAAATACACTGCTGCTGATTTTTAAAAATCAAATGGTAAAATGTATATGAAAGTGTTTTATAAATTACAAACTGCTGTGTTGATACATTAGTTGATTCCAATTTGTCAATTAGTTTGTTCTTGAGCAACTACTCTTTGTAAGATGCCACGCTGAGAATAACGTGAGGCATATAACACAGAACTAATTCCAAAGGACTTTCAGTTCCGAATATTGCAAAAGGAAACCAGCAGCAGCATATATAGCAACACAGCTCCGTGACTGATCATAGTACCAATAAACTCTATTGCATCCATTAAAACAAACAAACAAAAAATGGTGCACAATGTTCCAGCCCCACTATATCTGAGTTAACAGGGTCAGGAAGGTGGTGTCTCTTTCTATTTTATTATCCATTCCAAAATCATACAAGTTCATTGCAATAGGCTTGACATAAGGAAATATATATTAATGTTTTGGTATTATGATTTAGTCGTTGAAAGACTACTTAAAATAGGGGGGCTTTTGCAAGAAGCCTCCTTGTCGGAGCACTTTTTGTCTAAGCCCGGCTGTCTAACTGCCTCCACTGGCAATCAATTCATCAGACCCAGAAAACTGTTAAAATGAAGGTACTGCCCATGGAACTACACATCCATTTCTCTAGAGAATCCCTGATTTAAATGGATGAGGCAACTTTCACTTTTCTGACTTGGGGGAGAAAACCTGATCTCAGGCAAAAGAGGTGATGACAAAACCCATAACTCTACCTCACAGTGTCTAGAAGCATCATTCACAGGGAATGCTTTCACAAAGAAAAGCCATTGCCAATCAATATGTCATCAGGCCACAAGGAATAGCTCCATTTTAACTTATGAATCCCTTTTCAAGATGGAAGAAAGGAAAGGGCAATGCTGTATCCCCAGAAATGCCCAGCATAAAGCCAAGTAGGAAGAACACCAGCTCCCTGGGCACAGGGAATGGAGCTGGATATGCCCAGTGCAAAGGATATGCCTAGTTGCCAGGTCAGCTCATGGAAAGTGAAACGCAAACACATGTTTCTTAAGGGTAGCTATCACCCTGGAGACGTCTACTACATGTTTCCAGTGCTGAACTGACTGCCTGACGTATAACTAGTCCTCAGTAATTACTCCCTAAGCATAGTAATCAATTGACTGATGGATTGAGTATCCAACTGAATAAAGCAAGACACTGGAGTATCTTGATTTTTCAGCCTTATCATAAAATGTCAAGCATCTGGATTAGTTGATAGAAGCCTAAATTACATAAGTACTACTGCCTGAATGGGTGAAATTTGTATTGTAAGATTTTCCTTATACCCAACCCATCATTCAAGGCATAGCTCAAAGGTTACCTTCTCAATAAAGTCTTTCCTAATCCTTACCATGCGGTCTAGAGCTCCAGTTCCTTTCAACACCAGGTAATATGACAAGAGTAAGTATATTCAAATTCTGCTTTGCAACTCATATGCTTTGGAGCAAAAACACCTTAATGGGTCAAAATCAAATTAAGAAATAGGGTAGGATGGGATGAAATAGAAAAAAAATGGAATGGAATGAGATGGAATGGGATAGAATAGAAAGAATAGAATAGAATAGAATAGAACAGAATAGACTAAGAATACAGTATGTTAGAAAGATTCACATATAAAGTAAGTACTTCTGTGTGTATATGTGTGCACACACACACATGTGTGAGTGCTTGTCTGTACATTACGATTAGAATATGTTTATTTCTATGAGTGGATATAAAGAAGTTTGTAAATCACTGGTGTAGCTTTTAAAAAAGCCAGACAGACTGCAATAATATCTTGTTTCCACCAGTTATAACTTTGAACAAATGACTCTGCCTTTTAGGACATGTTTCCTCATCTATAAAATAGAAGACCTGCCACGTATTCTCCGGGATTACTCTACGGATTAAAATAAATAAAATAATGTAAGCAAGGTTCATTTGGCATAATAGTGCTGTAGCAAAAATTAGTTCTCTCTTCTTTCTGCTTTATTTACCTTGGTTAACACTGTAACTTTTTAAAGTAATTGATATAGTCATTTTTGCCTTATAATTATCTGGATATGTGTCAGATTTCTGCTTACTAGCATTTAAGTTTCTTAAAAGCAAAGAATAAGAATCATTTATTAATTCAATGTATACTTATAGAACCCCCGTTATAGTCAGACACAGTTCCCGGCAGTACGGAGAGAGCTGTAAAACACAAGCAATAAAAAGTCCTGGGCTTCATGGAACTTTAATTCTAGATGAGGAAGATGAACAAAAAACAAAGAAGTAAGTAATATGCTGGTAGCTAACATGTTAAAGAAGACATTAAAACAGAGGTGAAGGACAGAAAGTGCTGTATGGAAGGAAACATTATTTTAGGATGGTTAGGAAAAGTCTCACTCTGGGGAAGTCATGTACATATGTGTCCCATATACTCCATGATGCAACAAATGTTTAATTAATTAATCAGCTTGCAAAAGAATGGCAGTGGACCCCATCTTACATCATACACAAAAATCGAGTCAAAATGAATTAAAGATTTGAACATATGCCTCAAAACCGTAAAACCCCTAGAAGAAAAAAAAACATAGTAGGTAAACTCCTTGACACTGGTTTTGGCAATGAGTTTTTAGATCTGACACCAAAAACACAGGCAAAAAAGTAAAACAAGTGAGATTACATCAAACTAAACAGCTTCCACACAGCAAAAGAAACTGTCAACAAAATAAAAAGGTAACCTATGGAATACGGAAAATATTTGCAAGCCACCCATCTGATAAGGGATTAATATAAAAAACATATAAGGCACATATACAATTCAAAAGCAGAAACAATAACCCAATTAAGACATGGGCAAAAGGACTGAATAGACTTTTTTTTTTCCAGAGAAGACATACAATTGGCCAACAGGCACATAAAAATGTGCTCAGCATCACTAGTCATCAGAGAAATACAAATCAAAATCACAATGAGACGTCACCCCACACCTGACAGGATAGCTGTTATCAAAAAAATGAGAGATAGCAAATGCTGATGAGGGCGTGGAGAAAAGGGAGCCCTTGAGCACTGTTGGTGGGATATAAACTGGTACGATCACTACGGAAAACAGCACAGAGATTCCTCAAGAAATTAAAAATAGAGCTACCATAGGATGCAGCAGTCCCACTTCCGGGTACATATCGAAAGGAAATCATTATCTGGAAGAGACATCTGTACTCCCATGTTCACTTAAGCGTTAGTCACAGCAGCCAAGGTATGGAAATGTAACAGGTAAGAACAAATCTGACTCCATATTGGATCTGTTCCTTTTACTGTAACCCGCCTGCTCTGTTGCCTGTGCTTAGTCGTGCTGGCTCTGTGCCTTTTGTAAAACAATGTTGCCTGTAGGCTGAGATATACAGGACAGCCCATTCTCAAGACTCTGAGCTTTAAGTGTATAACACTTTTCCGTTCATATAGAGATAAAAAGTTGCAGAACGGAGAATAACATTTGTTTTGTTGGAGGCTTACAGGAGCACCCTGACCTGACCTACACGGACAGCTGCAAGAACAAAGGATTCCAACAACAAGAAGTTTGCAACAACCAACCACGCCCCTCCCTCACCTGGCCTTTAAAGATGTTTTGCAGAAACCTTTGGGAAGTTTGGGGTTTTTTGTGCACGAGCCACCTGTCTCCTTGCATGGCCCTGCAATAAACCTTTCTCTGTTCCAAACTCCGATGTTTTGGCTTGTCTGGCCTCACTGGGCATCAGGCACACGAACATGTGTTCGGTAACAGAAACAACCTAAGTGCTCGTTGATGGTTGAATGGGTCAAGAATATGTGAAATAAACATATATATACACATATATACATTTAGTGAAATATTATTCAACCTTAAAAAAGAAGGAAAATCCTGTCATTGGTGACAACATGGATGAACTTGGAAGGCATTATGCTAAGGGAAATAAACCACACAGAGAAAAACAAGTACTGCATGGCATGACTTAGATGTGGAATCTAATAAATAAATAAATAAATAAACTACCACCTGAGCAGCACAACAAAACTCATAGAAACAGAGAATCAAAAATTGTTGCCAGTGGCTGCAACGGGGTGGTGGGTGGGGTGATGGTGGAAGAAATAGGTAGAAGTTGGTAAAAAGGAATAAGCTTTCAGATACAAGATGAATAAGGTCTGAGGATCTAATGTGTGACATGGTGACCACAGCTGATAACACTGTGTTGTTTAAGTGAAATTGGCTAAGAGAGAAGATAACTGTTCTCATGAAAAAATAAATAAAAACAAACAAATATGTGAGGTGATTGGTATGTAAAGTAACTCAATAGGGAGAATCCTTTCACAATGTATGTGTATGTCAAGTCATGACATGGTACAGCTTAAATATCTTACAATTTGCCAATAATACCTCAATAATGTTGGGAAAAAAGTTAACCAACTGAAAAAAATACAGTGAATGGAAGGTCAAAGAGGCAAACATTATAAACAAGTGTAGAAATGGATGGGAAGGAAACAGACCCTTTATAATTCTTTCTGTAGTCTGAAAAGTGATTTAAGATCTGGGGAAAGAATGTACTTTTAAATGTACTTTTGTGAAAAGTACATTTAAAGGTAGGTATGTTTAAGGAGGATGCCAAATCCGTCACAGCAAATGACTTTCATCCAATTTTTGCTGTGCTATTTTATGTAACAGCCAGCACAGACACCTCCTTGGGGGCTATATCTTTAGTGGCCAAAGGACCTGTCAGGGTTGATGTTTCAACTTTGAAACAGCTTCCAAGAAACCAGATGGGGTTGTTTGGAAAATAGGCTGGGTATCCTGAGAGATGTTTTTAATTCAAAGGAAAATCAGACCCAGAGAGACTCAGCATCATTCAGTCCAAAACAGGGTCAGATTTCAAAGGTGCCTAACTCTGAGGAGAAATAACCATGAATAGTGATTCATTTGTTCTGTGTTTATGAAGTGCTTGCTGGGTACTTTGGGGGCCCTCTGGAGTAAGAGGGAGCTGAAGAGAACTAACACTTACGATGTGTTGTCTCATCACACGGGTGCTTTACATAACCTCCTTCAGCCTTTACAACAATCGTATGTGGTGGGTTTCTACGAGAAAGACTGGTGGCTATTCACCGAAACACACTTTCTCTTTTTCTCGGGCACTTCACTAGATGACATTTCCAACCACGTTTGCAATTACGTGTGATGCTGTGACAGGTCTACCCAGTGGAAAGAGGGTAGAAGGAACATGTACAACTTCCCAGGCCTGGCACTCTAAAGCCTCCTTCACGTGCTGCTCTAGGTACCCGCTTCCCTGAGCCAGAAGTCGATACCCACTGCAAACTTGGAACTCACATATTAAATGCAGACAGTCCCTAATGCAGCATCTCTGAGTGACCGCAAAAAGCAGAGCCTCCCACACTTTACAACCAGAAGCACCACCTTGTAGCTGGGCAGTGGATGTCAATGAAACACAGAGAGTGGGCAAGAAAGCTGGGGACCCCTGTTTCGGAAGGGCATGACTTTTGGTAAAACTGTCACTTTGGATAACTTCGAAGGCAAA
Organism: Delphinapterus leucas; assembly: GCF_059928025.1. Classification (NCBI taxonomy): domain Eukaryota; kingdom Metazoa; phylum Chordata; class Mammalia; order Artiodactyla; family Monodontidae; genus Delphinapterus; species Delphinapterus leucas. The sequence goes on along the minus strand of NC_143135.1, from coordinate 106,533,416 downwards.
CTTACTGCCCGCTGAGCCAGTAGCTCTAGAGAAATGGATTGAAAACACCAAAATATCCATATGTAATAGTCACTCCTCTCTGTTTTCACCAATGATTACAAGAAAGAGAGGAGCCCAGGAAAGAATGTACCAGTTTTTAAGCACACATTAAAATGAGAGAAAGTGAAAGACAGAGAGAGACACAGACAGACAGAGATAGAGACAGAGGCAGAGTCAGACAGAGAGAGAGAGAGAGAGAGAGAGAGAGAGAGAGAGATTCTAGAATGATCTCGATGTAGCCACAATAAGTTGAGAGAGGAGCATCTGGGCACAAAAGGAAGGAAATAACGTAGGCTTGAAAGTGATATTGTTATGCCTTTGATATTTTTCACGTGGCCAATGGATCTGCCTGAAAACAAACACAGCAATGCTTACGGCACTTCTGAAGGAACTGTGTAGCCAAAGAAACCCTGGGTCTACTGTAAAAGAGCCCGTGACTGGAAAACAGGTGTCAAGCTCCCCACAACGTACTAACAGAAGAGAAGCTACATAAACCCCTCAGCCCCAAGGAGGATGTGCTCGACAGTGGCCACTGTAGATGTGGTCACGAAAGACAGAGAACAAAGAAAAACTGCCCAGTGGGGGAGCTTCCCAGCGAGCAAGGGACAAGAAATTCCTCCCGGAGAGCAGAATTGGAGTCTAAGGAAGGTCTCCAACTGCCAGGACAAAGGTATCACCAACCACCACGGATCAGTAACTGCTTTGTATCTCCAGTTCTCCTCTTTTCCAAATTCCCAAATGTCTTATTGTGAGGATCCCCTCCTGCAATCCATTGAAAAGGATGTTGTACTAAGTGGTGGCAATCTTTATCACTCTGGCAATATTTTAGCCACAGGTTACTTCTCCATGAAAAGCTATGTCTGGCCATGAAGAGAAGGAGTAAAGATCACCAAGTAACTTTGACTTTGAGCTGGATGCAAAGTTGGACTGGATTTTGAGTTGTCCATCTTGGGGCTGTATGTTCTAAATATGTGAAGAAGAGTGCAAATGGGTATTTGGTGAAAATACTGCAGCTACGATGGCTAGCTGTACACCAAAATACATTTCCCATTTTTTTCTTGGAGTTAGGCTAGATTCCTTTCCTCGGGCCCTGCAGTCAGGTAGACCAAGTGATTGCATTTTAGCCAAAGGAATGTGTGAAAAAAGGATAGGTAACATCATGACCCTTGAGAACCTCCAATGTATGTTCCCCTGCGCTCTTCCTCTGCGTTTGGCTGGAAGGCTGACCTTGGATGTCACATGTTCATGACAGCCTGGGTCCCCGAGGGCTGAGAAGCAGAACCCCTCTCCTCACCAAAAATCAGAAACGCTCATTTTAGACTAAGCAAACAGGATGTAAACTCATATTAAGTTAACTCAGTGACCTTTTTTTTTTTTCAATCTACAGTAGATGCAATATAATTCCCTCCATTTTGCAGTTGTGAAAATGAGGCTTGGCAAACTTAATTTTCACAATTTAGAGAGATGACAGATGCAGGCACTGGGCTCACATCTCTGTCTCCCCACCTCCAGCATCTTCTCTCAATGGACCCCACGATCATCCAATGATTGGAGATATATTATCTGTCAGTCATTAAGAAAGGGGTCCATTGAGGAGTCAAGATAAACCAACCTCTACCCACCTTCAGACATTAGGTAGATTTATTTTTGTCCCTAGTTTAGAGTATGGGTCTTCTTCCAAGCATTAGTGAAAAAATTATTTTTCTCTGAATCGCTAAAAAAGCGGTCAGGACTCAGTGTTAAAGAAACAGAACCTGGGTGTGCCCTGCACGCTAATGAAAGGGTCCCCCCTCCACCCACCCCAACTGCTGATTCCGCAGGGACTCTTTGGTAAATGAACACCATAAGCCATTTGATCCTGAAAGTTTTTCTGCAAAAAGGCAATATCAGGTCCTTTCTTTATATTAAATCTTGCCTTGATTAAATTGGCTTTTTTTTCTTAGTGAGTTTCCAAAGCACTGAGTTACTAGCAAGAAAAGGTTTTAATAGGATCCTAGATTTTAAAGCCATGGGCAACACAGCCTGGGTCCTTTATGATGTGTAATGAATAAAAGAACCCAAATCACTGCTTTTTAAAATCATCTGTGTAAGAAGTATAATAATTTCCCCCTTTATTCCACCCTCCCTTCCTTTCATTGTATACGTCCCCAAAGTTGCTTGCTTTAAAGGGCACATATTAGAGAAGCAGAAACTCTGCTTGTCACAGGAGAGCGCCCTGTCTGGAAGGACCCTCTCCTCTGGGCAGATCCCCTTGCATGGCCCCAGCTGCTCCTGCAATTCGAGAAGCAGTTGTATCTGCTCCATTTCCCCATCTGTTCCCCTCCCCCTTCCCCTTCCTCCTCTCCCTTTCCATCCTCCGGCTGGCTCATTTTATCTTTGTCTGTGCTCCTTCCTTCTCTTTACATTCTCACTCCCCGCGCCTTCTGTTAGTCCTGTTATCAAAGAAATCCCACGCTGGTGAGCATCGCAACCTCTCCCCCAATCAGGACAAGCTCCTGCATCTAAACAACCAAAAACCCCCTTCTGCCTGGTAGTGGTTCTGCTGCCCAGTGCCGGCCACCCTCAGCATGTGTCTCATTGTCTTCTTGGCCCTCTAAGCAGATGGGCAGTCTCTCACCCAATTTCAAGCTGTAATTTTGGGGACTTATTTCCTCTCCTTTCCAAAGCCCTAGAGCACACGCAGGGTGATCTGAAATGAACCAGAATAATTTCCAAACCCTATCCTAACATAGAAACACTGGATATCCTAACCAGAGAGAAAAAAACAAGGATGCTGTGTGTCCCCTCTGGTCCTCTCTTGCCATTGGAGGCACCGCAGAGGTGCCAGGAACCCAGGGAAAGCAGAACATTTCCATAAAAGTATTTTATTGTAATTGCTCAAACAGCTTCATGCCAATGAACCATCCCCCTCGGTGGAGGAAGAAGTGCCTGCAGAGAGATTCATCAATTCCACTCCAGCCCATGACTGGAGTGAGCGAGGGAGGGACTGCAGGGGGGCTTCCAGCTGTCCTCACAGGCGAACCAGAGAGCCCCTGGTCCATCAGAGCCACGCTCGATCTTCCCAGGTAGAAAAATTGTGCCTGCTTGATGCCTAGGCAACCTGGAACAGCTTAATTTTTCTCTTCCTCGGGCCTCCACAGGTAGCCTTAAAATTTTTGGAGCAAAAAGATTCAGAGCATTACTAAACTGCCCAAATTGTGCAGGACTTGTCCACCTTAGTCTTACGGCTGAAGTCATATTTACTGAAGGCCCTGCAGGCCAAATCTCACCTCCCTCCCTATGTCAAAACAAATAGATTCCAATAGGGATTCGTGAGGTTGTAAAATCATCAGGTTATTTTAACTTATCGTAAACACACACACAGAGACACACTCACTACCTGTCCAAATTGCACAGCTATGAAATCCACTTTAAGTAACGGCAGGGACAAGTTTGCACAACAAATACTTCTCATTAGTAGTACAGATTCTGATTAAACTCTAGCCTTTAAACACACATTGGGCTACTTGCAAGGTTAACTGTTGCTCTACTTTGTCCCACAGTGGCCCACAGTTTGCTCATGCATCTGTTATAGAATTTATCACACTGGATTGTAATGATCTGTTTATCTTCCCTTCTAGCACTGAACTGAATCTCTTAAGGGTCACAATCAAAGCTTCTTCTCTTAGTAAATCGAGGGCTCACCACAGTGCCTGGCACATAGGAGGTGCTTCATTAACTATTTGGGAATTTAAATAATATATAAAATGATGGTGTTTCTCCCATCTGTTTTTGTGAGTGTAGTAAAAACACATTCTATTTCTACATGGAACACTGTAAAATTTGAATAATTATCCACTTTTTATTTACTTCTTAAAAATTTTTAAAATGAAGTATAGTTGATCTACAATATTGTGTTAGTTTCAGGTATGTAGCAAAGTTATTCAGATATATATATATTCTTTTTTTTGGATTCTTTTCCATTACAGGTTATTACAAGATATTGAATATAGTTTCTTGTGCTATATGGTAAATCCTTGCTGTTTATCTACTTCGTATATAATAGTGTGTATCTGTTAATCCCAAACTCCTAATATCCCCCCCCACCTCCCCCACTCCCGCTCCCCTTTGGTAACCGTAAGTTTTTCTATGTCTGTGAGTCTGGTTCTGTTTTGTAAATAAGTTCATTTGTACTGTTTTTTAGATTCCACATATAAGTGATATCATGTGATATTTATCTTTGTCTGGCTTACTTCACTCAGTATGATAATCTCTAGGTCCATCCATGTTGCTGCAAATGGCATTATTTCATTCCTTTTTATGGCTGAGTAATATTCCATTACGTGTATATATATATATATATATATATATATATATATATATATATGTATATATCTCACGTCTTCTTTATCCATTCATCTGTCGATGGACACTTAGGTTGCTTCCATGTCTTGGCTATTGTAAATAGTGCTGCAGTGAACATTAGGGTGCATGTATCTTTTTGAATTAGAGTTTTCGTCTTTTCTGGATATATGCCCAGGAGTGCAATTGCTGGATCTTATGGTAAATCCATTTTTTAAGATAATTCTTTTTTTGAAATTCTGTAAGTCATTGTAAGACAATTTGGGGAGTTTATAGGAGATCAATAGAGATCATGCAACTCAGTTTCCTGCTTTTAATAAAAAATTCCATTTTCAGATGTGTCTGGCAAACAGACATTGGTTATATCTCCTAGGACCAGTGAAGCACCACCTCCCAGGGCTGAATTTGACTTCACAATAGAATCCAGCATCTTTGGGGCTCTATAGGGAGATAATAAATTCATCCTGCTCCAGACATGCAAGATATCACCTTGCCAAAAGCTAATCTACTGTTTAAGGCCTGGCTACCAATCCAGTAGAAATTACCAATTCCTATTTCAAAAATACATGAGTCGAAGTAACTAAAGCATCCAGACAGTCTAATAATACCTGAATTTCCTCTTGACATCCATTCCCTCCACTTCTCCATGGTCCTTCTTCCTCTTCAATTAACTTTAAAACTATAGTCCATGTGGCTTCCAATCAGCAAACAATTACTTGTTGTATATCAGTAACGGGCAACTTGAATATGACTCAGTTTACTCAGCAACCGTAAAGCTATAAAGCTACCTTTCTGGCACCACCGGCTTGTCTGTATTAATATGTGCAAAGAGCGATGAGTTCCTTGTACGTGATGGCCCTACATATTCACAAAGTGCTATTATCCAATTGCCATTTAGTAATTAGATGTCACCAGTGCCATTACCATATCCACAGATTTTTGAATGTTTGAGCCATAAAGCCTGAGAGTAACGTACTGTCAAAATTGAAATTCAAGTATCTTTCAACGTTAACACCCTCTTCTGGGCAGAAGGAATGAGATCTTAGTGCCTGCTGCCTTGTGGCCACCTGTGAGTTAATAATGAGGTAAGTGTCTCTCAAACAGCTTCAAACAATAACTCCCTATTGAATTACCAGGTAATGAATTAATGGCCACAGAGGGCCTGCCTGATCAAATATTAATTAAGCAGGGCAGAGGGTTCTATCAATCCCTTTCATCACATCCCCACAACTCCTGTGGGCTGCACTTCACTTTGGCCAGAGGTTTGCCCAATTTCCTGATGCCAACAGAGCAAAACACCTAGATCACTACAGAGGGTTGGGAATGACCACCGGCTTCTTGAAATCTTAAGAAATCACTATGCCAATTGCTAATGATGCCATCACACCCTTCCTTTAGCTGAAATCTCAGTCTTAGCATGTCCTGAAATCTTAAAACTGGAAAGCCTTACAATATCCCTTCATCAGGGAGATGGATTGACTGAGCCAGTAAGTAAACCAGGACACGATAGGGAGTCTCACAGTCAAGTCTGGCTGGGAAACCTCGGCTTTCTGTGTTTCAGGGTACAGCCTAGATATAATAGGACTGCAACCTGCCCATAGACAGGAGGAAACATTAAAAAGAATATATCTGAAAAGCCCCCTTAGCTTCACAGATTCAAAAGTCCTACATCTGCTTCCTAACTATGCTTCCAATGGTGTCACCCAGAGCAGGTTATGTTGCCAGCTCTCTGAGCCTTAAAACCCCCATTTGAAAAATGAGGGAATTAGACCGTAACCCTGACAAGATGCGTGTTTCCTAAACCGCGTTCTAGGGCACTTGCTTGCCCCAGATGTTAATAGGTGTTTCTGATGAAAGGGCTCCCTAGCCAAGTACACTCAAGTATGCAGGTGAGAAACTAGGTCAAACATGCATTAATGCATTTCAAAACCAAAGGGTCCTGCACAGCCTTCCAACCACTATTGTGCATTGCATTGCAATTCTCCGGGCTCTGGTTATATAAGCAGCATTCTTAAAACTTAATAAACTAAGGAAGCCTGTTTTGATAGAGTCTGCCTGAGTACAGCTGGGGAACTGACACCAGGGGTAATAGGGTTCCGGACCTATTCCATGGAGCCCTGGAGTTCTGCTTTGGGGGGCCTCCAGGACAGTCAGGCAGAAGGGCCTCAAACCGCACCTGCTTGTTAGCCACTGCAGGGCTACTATTTTTATTTCCTTCTGATTTTGTTTGCTGGCTTTCATTTCTTAATACTGGATAAGATTTGTTCAGAAGAACAGCTTCTCTGACCAAGGTCATTTGAACACCACTGGACCAGATGTTCTAAAGTCCCCTCCACTGCAAACATTCTACAAGTCTATCACTGTTTTGAAGAAAGATATGTGATGAGATAAAATATTCAAATGACTAGCTTCCTGGAGTTCTCTGGACTCAACGTTTTACTATTTTGTTCCAGGTAATCCCACCTCCACGACTGTTCCTTCCATCTCCTGGTCACACCTTCTATCCCAGAGTATAAATTCTCCTTTACTTTCGCAGCAGCTTTTTCATCTCACCTGAATAAATGACCTCTCGTTCTTGACATTCCAGAAGTTACATCGAACCCTGACTTCACACGACCCTCCTTTCCTTCTGAGTACCCAGAGGCCCTGGAGAAGAGCCTCCTCCTTGGACTTCAGCCCACCTGTCCCCACCATGGTCCCTCCTGACTCTGCAACTAATCTGGGCAACTTTCTCTTCTCTTTAGCTCATGATTGATTTTCTCCATAAATTATCTGGGGCTGTTCTTGCATATCAGAGGCCACATTACACTGCACTGTTAACTGATCCCTGAGAATGGAGCGTTAGCCCCCCTTTTTTTCTGAAAGCAACGCACATTGCATTGGGTGACCAAGGTTTGTGCTTTAGATCTTCATTGGACATCATATTTTTATGGGATCTAGTCAAAAGAAACAAAATCTACTGTTTCTGAGTCCATTTTATGATCTCACCCCTTACGGGATATATTTATATAAGCCATTCACCCTGTCATACAAGCACAATGCGCAAATGGCTTTACATATTCAAGGTTAGGGGTAAACATGTCATATGATACCACTTATATGTGGAATCAAACAAAAATGATACAAATGAACTTATTTACAAAATAGAAATAGAGTCACAGATGTAGAAAACAATCTTATGGTTACTGGGTGGGGCAGGGGGGCAGGAAGGGGAGAGGGATAAATTGGGAGATTGGAATTGACATATACACACTACTATATATAAAATAGATAACTAATAAGGACCTGCTGTATAGCACAGGGAACTCTACTCAGTGCTCTGCAATGACCTATGTGGGAAAAGAATCTAATAAAGAGTGGATATACGTATACGAATAACTGATTCACTTTCCTGTACAGCAGAAACTAACACAACATTGTAAATCAACTATACTCCAATAAAACTTTTTTTTAAAAAAAGAGTAAACTCATCGATGAACTTGAACTTGCCAGACTTTAAAATCAAAACCCCTTTTCCTTTACGTGAGGGGTGCGACTGCTTAAGTCTAGAGCCGCAGAAGCGGGCCGCACCTGAGTGGTAGGTGTGGCCCTCTCTGAGGACAATTAAAATGTACAGAACTATCTGGCAGGATCAGAATAGCCCTTGCATGACGCGCACCAGCTCACTGTTTTCACAATAGGAAGAGCAGATGCTCCTGGGAAATGGGGCAGCACAACACGTGGGGAAACAAAGCCCAGCACTAAAGGCATATGAGGCAAAAACTGTTAAGCTTAGCTGGCTTTTTGTTCTTCCGTTAAAAATGCAATAAAGTATTCCACCCATTCTCCAACTCTATCAAACACCGGTGGTGAGCGGGGTGGCAGAGGACAATCAATGCGCTCCTGAAGGATGGGCACCAGAGCCTCCGTGTGCGATATGCCAAATAGATTTGATTTCCAATATGCATGTATGCATAGAAAGCATCCAACGGATGGGGCTGACATTTATCTTCTGCAGCTAGGACCGGCGGGGCTGGTCACCCCCGTGCTCAGGAGTGGAAGTAAATGTCAGGAGAGATTAGCGGCCGTGTGCTACCCACACACGAGGAGAGTCTCATTCTCGGTGTATTCATCCTGCTGCTCTACATTCAGGTAACAGTTGTGATAAATGTAATGTACCTGTGCTCCAGAGGGAGCAGAATTAGGGGAACGAGAGCTGTGATAGCACGTGGGCATTTTTGCCGGAATTTTTTCAATGCAAAATACGACTCCCCGCACTGGCTTGTTTTCTGCAAATTAGGAACAGAGGCAAGAGGAAGACTTTGAATTCTGAGAATTATGCCCTCAGACTATGGACCCTGGAGCTCCAGAGAGCATACTGGACTTGGTTATTTACACTAGTAATTGGATCCACTGGTTGTGAATGTGGTGACGACTCTGCAGCATCCTTCTGAATTCTCTCTGTGTTAACCAGTGCCCATCTCCTAGAGTCAGAAAACAGGAAGCAAGAAAGGAAGAATTTAGAAAACTGAACGTATCCAATGATTTACCAGGATAGACAGTGTGAAGAGAACACTGCAAATCGTGACGTGTAAAAGGCAGCTTATAGGTAAGAGCTGGCTGATGGCTGCCCAGCAGACCAGACTCCCTCCCACCAGGCCGACTGGCAGTGGAGACAGAAAAGGAACAATAAAGTGAGAACGATTCATCTCCTTCACCCACCCGTTCCCAGGTCCAAGCCCACCCACAGCCCCACTCTCACTGCCTCAACTTTACCACGTTATAAATACATCAAAAGCCAAGTTAAATTGCATTCCGGATTTTCCAAATTAAAACAAAAAAAAGAAAGAAAAATCAGCAATTAAACTGCACCAATGACATGCTTTAAATACATTCAAAGGCTGCGTAATTATTTTTGCAAAGGTAACGAGACCCGTGGACACAGGCCAGGCCTCCCTGAGGACGCCTGGTGCTGGTGGCACGTGACTCGGACGAGGTGCCGTGCGGTCCCCGGTCCAGCACATGGCATCCCTGACCCTGCACAGGGCACACCGCTGAGCTCTCCATGATAGATGACAGGAAGTTCTGGGCATAACTTTTCCCCTTTCCTGATGACCGCAGAGACTCGAATTCCACTCCAGACCCACTCCCCTCATGACCCTCTTGCTGTTGAGCATGACAGCAGTTAAGCTGAGGACCCTCGAAGCCAACCCCCTCACGAGAAGGGGCTCTTGAGAAAAGACGTTCACAGGGACTCGGGCTGAAACAGCACCGTGTTCCGTCGGTGGGTAAGGCCTCCGGTGTGCATGGCGTGGGCCAGCCACACCACACGCTCCTGGACTCAGCTCTGCCAGCCCTGGAGGGCGGCTCAAGAAATGGGAGCCTCCAATCACGGCAACCGTATTCACACAAGGTGTGACGCATTTAAGCTTTTATTGTCTGTTTGATTTATTTTTCTTAAATGTGTGTGCTTTCTAAACCAAGCAGACCAGACTCTCCTCAAGAAGGAAAATTCCTTATATGTTCTCACCCACCACCTGAAGATACAGAAGACAGGAAGCAGCAGAAAGGGAAGGGGGGCCGGGAGCTGCATGACCTGAGTATTTTCTAATGCACGCGTCAGATCAGATGACACGTCTGAATACATCCACTGAGACCAGAATACTCACCTGTCACTGTGGGAAGACCCCATGAGGAGCCTGCAAGGTAACTGGGGTGGGGTCTCAGAGGACAGGATGTAGGCATAGGATGACTTGGAACCTTTGGGATATGCTTCAACCTCCTCTAAGATTTAAACTGCCCCAGACTGTGTCTTCTTTCCAAATCTGAGAATTCTGCAGGCTGGACTGTAATAACGCTGGTACCTGTTAAGAATGTCCCAGGCCTTGCATACATGGCACCTCACTGAATTTTCACAACTCTATGAGCGAAACATAGTACTTTGGGGATGAGAAAACGAAGGCAAAGAGAATTTTAGTGACTTGCCCAAGTTCATGTTCTTATCTGACAGGGTCAAAATGTGAGCCTAGGCAATCTAACCCAAGAGTCATGTTCACATCTTTTTAATCTATTTTTACATCACACGTATCCTTCACACATTTCAGACATAATACTGTGATCATGGTAGATATTAAATCAATACTTGTCTAGGGACTTCCCTGGTGGTCCAGTGGTTAAGACTCCGCGCTCCCAATGCATGGGCCCCGGGTTCGATCCCTGGGCGGGAAATAGATCCCACATGCATGCCGCAACTAAGAAGTCCGCATGCCCCAACTAAAATGTCCTGCATGCCACAACGAAGATCCCGCATGCTGCAACTAAGACCCAGCACAGCCAAAATAAATTAAAAAATAAATAAAGATAAATCATAAACAAAAATTTTTCTTTAAAATAAAGCCTGGATAAAATTTTTTAAAAGTCCATTCTCTACGTCTGCGTCTTTATTCCTGTCCTGCCCCTAGGTTCTTCAGAACCATTTTTGTTTTTTAGATTCCATATATATGTGTTACCATACGGTATTTGTTTTTCTCTTTCTAACTTACTTCACTCTGTATGACAGACTCTAGGTCCGGGGAGGGGGAAGGGTAAGCTGGGACAAAGTGAGAGAGCGGCATCGACATGTATACACTACCAAACGTAAAATAGATAGCTAGTGGGAAGCAGCCGCATTGCACTGGGAGATCAGCTGGGTGCTTTGTGACCACCTAGAGGGGTGGGATAGGGAGGGTGGGAGGGAGACGCAAGAGGGAGGGGATATGGGGATATATGTATACGTATAATTGATTCACTTTGTTATACAGCAGAAACCAACACACCATTGTAAAGCAATTATGCTCTAATAAAATGTTTAAAATAAATAAATAAAAAAAAATAAAAGACTTGTTGAATTAGTATGAGAGCAAAAAGGGGTAAATTCACGTGTAAATTATAAACATGTAAATGTGCTCGTTCAAGTTACCTGTATGACAAATATCCTGAGATGCCAAACAAGATGCAAAAGGATTCTTGTCTTAAAAGTGGTAGGCTAAATATACTTGGGTAAGTAGTAAGTTATCATACACACTTTTTTTTTTTATTGAAGTATAGCTGATTTACAATGTTGCGTTAGTTTTTAGGTGTACAGCAAAGCGATCCAGTTATACATACATATATACCTATGATTTTCAGATTCTTTTCCTTTATAGGTTATTACAAAATATTAAGTATAATTCCCTGTGCTATACAGTAGGTCCCTGTTGGTTACCTATTTTATTTATAGTAGTATGTATTATATATGCTAATCACAAACTCCTACTTTATCCGTCCTCCCCCTTCCCCGTTGGTAACCATAAGCTGTTATTTTTTCTCCTATGTCTGTGGGTCATTTTCTGTTTTGTATATAAGTTCATTTGTATCATTTTTTTTAGATTCCGCATATAAGTGATATAATATGGTATTTGTCTCTTTCTGTCTGGCTTACTTCACTTAGTATGATAATCTCTAGGTCCATCCATGTTGCTGCAAATGGCATCATTTCATTCTTTTTTATGGCTGAGTATTGAATATATATACCACTGTATATATATACCACATCTTCTTTATCCATTCATCTGCCGATGGACATGAGGTTGCTTCCATGCCTTGGCTACTATGAACAGCGCTTCCATGAACACTGGGGTGCAATGTTCAAAGTTTGGGGTCTTTTCAAACTACGGTTTTCTCCAGATATATGCCCAGGATTGGATCATATATGCAGGATCACATGGTAACACATTTTTATCACAATTCATTCCCGAATCTATTTTTTCATTAATTCAACTATGCCTCAAATACCTATTCTGTGCCAGTCACTCTTGTAAATAATGCAAGATGTAAAGGAACAGGGCAATCCCTCCCACCTAAAGAGTTCACCACTGTGGAGCAGAGGGTCAGGTATGGATACTTCACAGGAGAATCACAAATGAAGACTCGAGCATTTTTTTGGATGGTGAACAGCTGAACTGAATCCACACACTGTGGAGTAGGGACCAAGAGGGAGTCCCCACATTCAGGATTCGAGGCTTTGGAATTCCCAGAAGCCCTGAGTTACTACAGCAACTCTTGTGTTCAATGCCCTCCTCCGTATTCTACCGGAAGTACTGAATGAGCCAAAAGGATTAGAAGGGATATGAGATGTGGCCTTGTTTTTTTCACTCCCCTTTCACGTAATCATCCTGCTGACCTAATTATGGACGGGAACAGAGGGAAGAGGGAGCCCTGGTCATGGCAGCACTCTCTAGGGAACTTGGAAATCCATTTTAATGAATTCTGAGCTCTTCAAGGGTCCTCAGGACCCAGGAGACTGATAAGTACATAGTATTTATTTTGTTCTTGTTAATTTACTTGCTATTCGTTCATGTGTCTGATTATTCGTTGGTCTGAACTGTTTCGGCTTAGAGGGTGCACCATGATTTACACCTCTCTGAGTGAGATGGTTCACAATGACTCACTGACTCAAACTGACAAAATCAAAGTGACAAAGCTGACTCACAATTCATTCACTCAACAGTGCACAAAAATCATTGAGTGTCCTTTCATTTAGAATGATATGGTGAAATTGGTAAGTGGCGCTTTCTTTAATCCTTAAAAACATCTTAATTGACTGCCCCGACACTATGCCCAGAAATTTACACAAAAACAAAAGATGCACTGGTGTTGCAGTTCCTAGAGATTTACAGTCTAGCAATGGGAGAAGAAAATATGGTTAAGAGTCCTTTGGTCCAGGATAGCTTCTGAGAATCTTATGGAAACCGCAAGAGCTATACCATGTGCCCTGTCAGTACAGGTAGACAGAAAAACTATGTAGAGATCCAGGCAGAAACACAGCCAGAAGAAATAAGGCAGAGGAAGAGGAAAACCATCCTACCAGGTAGTGAGGCTAGAATAATACAACCACACAGTACAGGCCCTGGAAAAAAAGACCAGTGGGATAGACGAGAGAGCTCAGAAAAATAACCAAGTACATGTAGGAACTCAACACAGAAACAGGAGCCCCACAAAGAAACGGGATGACTGACTGTTTAGTAGAGGATACTAGAAAATTGGTTCACAACATGGGGAAAAACAAAGCTAGATCCCTACCTTTTGTTATATTAAGGGTATATTATGTTAAGGTGGACTTCATATTAATTACCTAAATGGGAACAGTGAAATTACAAAGCTAAAAATATATATATTTGTTTTCATTGGAAAAAAAAAATACATTACATAACTTTTTTTTTTTTTACAAATTTAAAATCATTTAATCCCAGTCAAAGTTCTATAAAGAAGGTAACCTTAATATGCCCATTTTACAGACAAAAAACTGAGGACCATCACTAGAGCCACATAGCTAGGATTTGAACCCAGGCATTTTGGTTCCAGCACATATGCTCTTGATCACAGTATAATGCACCACTGACAAAAATAACATTAAAAAAAAAAAAAAATATATATATATATATATATATACATATATCACATATATATTTTTCTCAACATATAAAACTGATATGCAGGGACTTCCCTGGCAGTCCAGTGGTTAAGACTTCGCCTTCCAATGCAGGGGGTGCGGGTTCGATCCCTGGTTGGGGAGCTAAGACCCCACGTGCCTTGCGGCCAAAAAACTAAAACGTAAGACAGAAGCAACACTGTAACAAATTCAATAAAGACTTAAATGAAAATAAAATAAAGTGCAAAAGCTACAAAACCATTCTGCCCTCATCCCATATACCACTTAAAAATAAATAAATAAATAACGGATATGCAATAAATACCTAGAATATACAAGGAATTCTTGCAGACTTCTAAGAAAAAGGCAGCACCATTTTTAAAAAATATGCAAAAGACAAGAATCTGCCTTACACAGAAGAAAAAGCCATAAAGCAAACAAATGCATGAACAGAGGCTCACACTGCCCATTAAACTGAGAAAAATGCAAAGGAAAGTAACGATGAGGCTTCACTTTATGCCCATGAATATGATTTACAAAGACAGGAATCAGGAAGTAGATAAAAGTAAGTGTTGGTGAAGATGTGTGCAGATGGAAACTCACAGTGTACCAGGGAGTGTACACACGTAAGGCCGCATGGAAATGCAATATGGCAGCTCTTACTGCAAGTCAGCACGTGGAATCCTATCACCCAGCCATGCCACCACCGGCTCTGCTTATTAGAGGAATTGCACTGGGGTGTGTTTAGGGGATGCTTGTCATGTAATGTTTTCAGATAGAGGGAAGTTAGAAAGAGCACTGATGAATCAGAGGAACGGATACACCAGTGACACGTACATGCAGTGCACCACCGTGTTCCATGTAGATTCATGCACATTAAATGAGATTTACGGAAAGCATTTGTGTGGGGAATTGTGGGAAAAGGAGAACAGGAGTAGAATCTGAGATGAAGGGAAAATAAGGAAGCACCTTTCCAGGATCAACAACCCCCTTTTCAGGAATGACAGTGTGCTGTGTACTGAGGAATGAGATTAACTCAGCCCTCAGCCAGCTGGCATCTGTGTGTACATAATGAAGAATCATGAGAGAAGGAGGTAACCTACAGCTTGGCAATGATAGTTAATAACACTATTTTGCATATTTGAAAGATGCTAAGAGAGTAGATCTTAAAAGTTCTCGCCACAAGAAAAAAAAAATGTTTAACTATGTTTGGTGATGGGCGCTCACTGGACTTATTCTGGTGATCACTTTGCAATACATACATATATTGAATCATTACATTGTACACCTAGGATGAATATAATGTTATGTCAGTTATACATCAATAAGAAAAACATAAAACTCAAGAGTGGGATTAGGGATGGATAACAAGGTAAGAACCCTGGAGAAGGAACTGGAATGCCAATCATAGCATGGCAAGCTGTAAGGCTTGCCTGGGGGTTGCTGGCTGGGGGTTGCTGACCCCCAGAAGCGGGGACCACAAGAATGTAAATAGTTGCTGTCTCCACCCTGGAGTCCTGGGAATCGGGAGCAGACAGGTATGAATCGAGCAGCCCAGCTGGGGAAGGATAAAGTCTGCAGAAAAGGGATGATGGCATTAGGCATGACAGGTGAATGACAACCAGGGTGAGCAAGCTGGAAGGTCCGTGTGGAGTCAGTGTTTACTCTGTGCAGAATTGGAGAGAGGCCCAGAGGAAATGAACTTCACTCCAAGCTCACCAGCAGTTAGAACATGGAAGCAGACAGGAAACACACAATTGAATCTCATGACCAGCACAAGCAGAGCTAAGGTAAAACACAAGAAAACCGGAGCCATGATGAGTGTCTTTTTGTAATTGGGAAGAAAAAATCTGACTCCATATTACATCTCTTCCTTTTCCTGTGCTTAGTCACGCTGGCTCTGCACTTTTTGTAAAAGAATGTTGCCTATACCCTGAAATAGACTATGAAATAGATAGTCCATTCTCAAGGCTCTGACCTTTAAGGGTATAACACTTTTCCATTCATATAGAGAGAAAAAGTTGCAGAATAGGAAATGACATTTGTCTTGTTGAAGGTTTACAGGAGCATTATGACGTGACCTACGTGGACAGTTGCAAGAACAAAGGATTCCAACACCAAGAAGTTTGCAACAACTAACCACGCCCCTTCCTCACCTGGCCTTTAAAGGTGCTTTGCAGAAACCCATTGAGAAGTTCTGGGTTTTCTGCGCACAAGCCACCCATCTCCTTACATGGCCCTGCAATAAACCTTTCTCTGCTCCAAACTCCAGCTTTTCAGTTTGTTTGGCCTCACTGTGCATCGAGCACACAAACTTGCATTTGGTAACATTTTAACACTGTCATTCCTGACCTGGACCCATGAGGGCAATTATGATTTGGTTGTGATGAGCTGTGAGTGAAATTTCTACCTACATTACTTTCATAGTCTTTATATATATGAATTATCATTTCTTTCCTTATACTAAGATGAAAACATAGTAAGTGGAGAAAGGAGAGAGGGTTGCCTGGGGTTAGAAAGAAATTTCAGCCTAGGGAGCAGGTTATCATTTTCAAAATGTAAAGAGTGTCCATTCTCTGTAGTGTTTGAAATTAGACATAATAGAAGGACCTCAAAGGCACTGATCTGCCCAGTGTCTAGAGTACCTGTCTTCACATCCTTTGCCACTAAACCCCAAACAATGAACCCCTGACATTTATTATGTGGCTCTAATCCACAGTAAAAGGCATGGAGGATGCACCCTGCCCACTCCCCAGCCTCCAAAGCCAGAAGGTTAAAGGACGCTGCTCTCCAGAGTTGATGGCAAATGGTACAGGTCAAGAGGACATAGTTTTGAATAATTACAGAAAAAAAAAAAAGATGAACAAGTACACATAAGTCATACAGAGTGGGGCTAAAAGAATGGAGTAGAGTTGAGGTTAGGAAGACAAAAACCATGAAAGGTCCGGGGGAATGCAGCCTGTCTCCAACCACTGACCCCCTCTCAGGGAACCCAACAAAGACACCTGGGTACTTCACTTCTTATCAAATACTCCTGCAAAGACTTTGGCCTTTGTCCTGCTATTCCTTAAGCAGCCTACCACACAAGTGCAAAACAGAATTAGTCCTCTTCTGTTTTCAGTCTTGAATTGCATGTTAATTGATTTTTTAAAGTCCTGCTGCTGTGCTGCGTTTGCCCTACAATTAACTGTGTTTGATCACAATGTTCCAGGGACAGAGGTGGAGCCTCCCTGACTACTGACAAATAAATCCATCAGGTGGGTCTCCACCATCACCGGTCTTCAACAGACACAAAGTGCAGTAGGAGAAACAGTCAGTGGGGAATCAAGGGGGTGGAAGGCTGTTTGCATTCCGGCACCTAAAAGCTCTCTTCAGAATGCCTTTGGGGGAGGATATGTGTGACTTATGACAGTGAAATAGGAATTCCACCCCCGTGCCCTGCTAGAGATGCCAGGTGAAAAGGCCGCTACTCTCTCACTGCCCTACCTGGCCAGCCAGCAAGACCCAGCAGCAAAATGTACAGCGTGGGGAAGACACAGACCTGACCAGGTAAGATGAGGTACGTATGGATAAGAACACAGTAGAGTACCAAGCCAAGTACGACACCTGGTAACTGGTATTTGACCAACTTGGGGCCACGTTTAACCCCCTCCATGAGCCTGGAGCCTGCCTTTGCAGATGCATTTGCGGATGGCGGCGGAGGCCAGCCACACTTTAGCTGTTATAGTTTCAAGAAACGATTGTCAAGTATGATGCGGAGTGTAAGGGATGATGCACCCTCTAAGGGCACATAATGGGCCTGATGACACTGTAGACACCGAGGCCCAATGTATTCAGTCGTGGTCCCTTTGTTTGCAGACAGCACATGCTCTGGAAAAGCAGAGTTCAGCTTTGCAGACTGGTTTAGTTCCTGGTTCTGTTTCTCTGTGATATGAGTAAGTCACTGCACCTGGTTAGGACTTACTTTCTCTGTTCTCAGTAAAAATGGGGAAATAGTCCTTATTTATCTCACAGGATCATTGTGATTCTTCACTGTGATAAAGTATATAAAAGTGATTTTAAACCATAAAGCATTCTTCTTGGTCAAATACAAGTTACCATGTGTTCGGTACATGGCTAGGTACTACACTGTGTTATTCTTCATCTATTCCCATATAAGGTGGTATGACTGCAATGATTTAAAGGCAGGGGATTTAGGGGATGGAGCAATTCCACCTCTCTATTAGGATGGACTCAGATCTCCTCTC
This sequence comes from Delphinapterus leucas, assembly GCF_059928025.1. Taxonomy (NCBI): domain Eukaryota; kingdom Metazoa; phylum Chordata; class Mammalia; order Artiodactyla; family Monodontidae; genus Delphinapterus; species Delphinapterus leucas. Next base: position 106,515,362 of record NC_143135.1, on the reverse strand, counting down.
CCGGATTCTGAATGTGCTAACAGTTAATGTAAAGAGCGAGCTTCTCATCCACCTCAGTTCAGACAGAAACTGGTTTTCTGAGAAACTGAAAACTCTCTCTCTCTTTTCCTTTCCTAGTGCTGTCAGCTATGCCCCCAGGAAGCAAAGCATTGTAAACCACAGCCATGTCTCAAGCAGTTAAGGGAGAGAGAGGGAACACAAAAACCTTTTTTCAGGCTTAAATTATGTTTTCTTTTCTATTGATCTGGTGATTTCTGTTTTGAACTGGGTGAAAGGAAAATCGGTTTTGCCGTCTTTCCCCTTCTTCCCTTTCTCTTCCTCCCTTCCCCGTCCCCCTCCAACCCCGCTGCCATGGTTCTGGTGCACAGGCTCCACCTTGCTCCTCCCGGGGCAGCCCCATGGGACCACCAGAGTGGCATCTGTATAAAACAGGCCAACGAAAGCACCAACAAAACAAGCCCCGTGAGATTCTGTGACTCCTTTTCTCAAAAATATCAATAGCTCACCATCGATCCAAAATAAAGTTTCAAACCGTGGGCACGGCCAACGAGACCATCTATGACTTGTGGACCTCTCTTCTCTCTCTGGCGGTCTCTTCTCATTTCATGGTTTTAAATCCCTTCTACGTGCTTATGACTCCTCAGTGGAAGCCTCCTGCCCGGACCTCTCCCTAAGGTCCAGGCTCTTCATACTCACCTGCCCACTTGACATCTCCACTTCGATGTCTAATCGTCATCTGATCCTGCACAAAACAACTCCAAATCCTTTCCAACAATCTCGAGCTGCCTGCAATACTCCCCATCCCAGATATGATAACTGGAACAAAAAGCCTAGAGCTACCCTTGACTGCTCTGGTTCCCTCGCACTCTGCAACTAATCCGCCAGCAAACCTTACTGGCTCTCCCTTCTAAACACAGCCAGAATCCGGCCCTGCGCAGCCCGCTGAAGCGCCTCCCTCATCACCGCCTGCAGCTCGGGCCACTGTAACACCTCCCTAAGCAACTCCACACCTGGAGCAGCCCGAGTAACCCTTTTCAGGCGCGTGCCACTCCCCTGCTCAAAACCATTCGGTGCTCCCTGTTTCTCTCAAGGCCTGACATGCTCTAGACTTCCGTCCCCTCTCTGACCTCCAGCCTCACCCCATGTACACAGGCGCCCTGGCCACACTGGCCTTCTTGTCCTGGAGTCCTCACACAGCCTGTTCCCTCTGCCTAGAATTCAGCCTCTAGACAAATATGTCTAGCATTCCATCAGCTCCTTCAAGATACCACTCAAATGTCACCTTCCTAATGATGTGCCATTTGGGCCTGTTCCTGTATCTTGTTCCACTCTGCTGCTCTTCTTTCCACCCATAAGCACTTGGTACCTCTTGAATTCTGTACCATTTATTTGCATATTATGTTTATCGCCTGCCTCTCTTCCCTAGAACGTAAGATCCATAGGGCAGGTGTTTCATTCACTGTCATGTCCGAAGCCCTTTCAGCAATGCCCTCCATAGGAGTCACTCAACAGAAATTCGTTGAATGAATGCATGAACGAACAAACACAAGTCCTGTTCTTTCTGTTTTAGCGACCTCATCTCCCACTATTCTTGTCCGTCTAGAGTCTAATTTGAATGAATTACCTGTCATTCTTTTATCACATAAATGTACCCTCTACTCAGCCTCAAATACTCTTCCTCCCACCATCATCCCCGGAAAAATACAATTTATTCTTTTAGATTCAGCTCAAACACAGTCCCTTCCCTCTGTCCCACTCTCCCTTCCTCCCTTCACTTCTCCGTCCATCCTTCACCTCCTCCCTCCCTCCCTCCCTCCATCTCTTCCTTCCTTCTACAAATATTTTGGCATATTTTATACAGTATGTATGATGCTTGTTAAACATGGTAGATTTTAAAAAAATCAGACACAGCCCCATGTTTAGTTAGCACTAAAGATTGCTCCAATGCCTCTGTATGAATAAATCACTCTGACGCTTCACTTTGTGGGTGGGCTGCCTGAGATGGTGAAAAGAACACATAGTCTTAAGGGTCAGGAGAAACCGAGTGCATGTTCCAGCTCTGCCATTTATCAACAGGCTTACGCAGGACACTCAACCTTTTTAAGCTTACATTCCTACATGTTTAGGATGAGCATAATAACTCCACCTTGGAGTATTATTTGATAATTGAACTAAGTAATTAGTAAATAAGTATATGTGGCATATCATATACTATGCAATGAGTAATGACAGATAATTAAACTAAATAGTATCAGATGTCCTTGTAGCATAGGGTTGACCATTCAAGCATAAAGTCCCTTCCCTTGCCACCAACGGCCAGCAGTTACCTCACTCCTGTATCATGACCTTGGTTTATTTGCCTCACTCTATAAGGGATTTACTTGTCTGTTTCCCACGAGATGTGAGCTCCTTGAGACCTCCCCAGAGTCCAGAGCTCTGCATGCTGTAGACTTCAGTTCATGAGAGTCAAGAGAGAAATCTCCTTTCCTTTCCTGCATTTCCCTTACTTGTCCTTGTGCCTCGATATCCTTCCGATACTCTTCCCTGTTTGCCAAACCCTTTTCCCCACCACTTTTTCATCTCATTGTACTGAAAAATTCTTTCTTTCTCGCTCTCTACACGCGCCCCCTGTACCCTCCTCCACCTCCCCCATCACTGCCTCACGCCCCCCCCCCAACTTTTCCTGTTCCCCGGGTTACAGCACAATCTTCCCTCCCTTCCTCTTGATCATCGCTCTCTGTCAGGCTCCTGTCCTCTCGGACCGGCCAGGGGAAGTTGTATTGATCTCTCCGTAATGCCCGAGTGCCTCTGAAGGTTAGGGTTAACAAGAGTAAAGCATCATGCTGAACCACAAGACCTAAACCCGACTTCAGTATGCAGGGTATCAATTATTGAGCTGTCAGCTCACAGGGCACTCTGCACCCGGTGATGCCGAGTGGGAAAAGGAGGGATGATCTCACAGGGAAGCTCAGTGTGGGGAAGACCCACGAAACCAGCGAGCCCACGAGCTGGGAAGCCCAACAGTGCTGCCAGGAGGGAGACAACATCGTAAGGTCCACCACGGGTCATGGCGAAAGTGATGTCTAACGGGATCCCATAACAAAGAGAGGCCACCAAAGAAGCTATTAACGTCCAAACAGCCTTCTGGGCTTTGAGTAGTTTTCTTCTCTCCCATAATTCCACGCATAGCTGGCCTTAATTTCTCTGCTTGCTAAATAATTAGACACCTGGGGTCTATGAGTCCTATCTAAATCAAAATAAACACGGATAATGGTGGGTTTTGTCTGTCATTTCCACTACGCCCTGGCTTACTCTGCTGACATTTTAAAGGCTCCAGTGCCATCTCAGCTATAAAAGTATGGAGAATTTTAGTTAGAAATACACAGGAAACAATGGACTGTGAATTAAAAGTCTGGGGAAAATCTCATTATGCTTACTCACTCTAAAGAAATGTGTGCCTTAGAATAAAGGACCCAGCAAAGCAGGGTCATTATTATGACCTATTATGGCTATTATCATGAACCATCTCAACTCACCACCAATGCCTTTGCACATGCAGTTTCCCTACTGGAAAATCTCTCCTCCCACCTTCACCTGGTTAATACCTAATCATCCTTCAGGAATGTTCTTACATGTCACTTCCTCTGGGATGCCCTTCAGTCTGGCTTAGAAGCTCCTCCTAAATGATCCATAAATCACAATTCATAATACTGTGTGATAATTCCACCAGAAGCAGCAAAAGACCAAGTGCATAATATGTCACAGACAAGAAACTGCCTGGGTTTGAACCCTGACTCCATCTCAGTGCCTCAGTTTTCTAATCTGTAAATAGGCAAATAATAACAATAGTATTCATCTCAGAGTGGCATTTGAAAATGACTAAAGGGCTTCCCCGGTGGCGCAGTGGTTGAGAATCTGCCTGCCAATGCAGGGGACACGGGTTCGAGCCCTGGTCTGGGAAGATCCCACATGCTGCGGAGCAATTAGGCCCGTGAGCCACAACTACTGAGCCTGCGCGTCTGGAGCCTGTGCTCCGCAACAAGAGAGGCCACGACAGTGAGAGGCCCGCGCACCGTGATGAAGAGTGGCCCCCGCTTGCCGCAACTAGAGAAAGCCCTCGCACAGAAACGAAGACCCAACACAGCCAAAAATAAATAAAAATGACTAAAATGTTTGTAGATTTTTGGATGATGGTCATTCTGACTGGTGTGAGGTGATACCTCATTGTGGTTTTGATTTGCATTTCTCTAATGATTAGATATGTTGAGCATCTTTTCATGTGTTTGTTGGCAGTCTGTATATCTTCTTTGGAGAAATGTCTATTTAGGTCTTCTGCCCATTTTTGGATTGGGTGGTTTGTTTTTTTGTTATTGAGCTGCATGAGCTGCTTGTATATTTTGGAGATTAATCCTTTGTCAGTTGCTTCGTTTGCAAATATTTTCTCCCATTCCGAGGGCTGTCTTTTCATCTTGTTTATGGTTTCCTTTGCTGTGCAAAAGCTTTTAAGTTTCATTAGGTCCCATTTGTTTATTTTTGTTTTTATTCCCATTACTCTAGGAGGTGCGTCAAAAAGGATCTTGCTGTGATTTATGTCATAGAGTGTTCTGCCTATGTCTTCCTCTAAGAGTTTTATAGTGTCTGGCCTTACATTTAGGTCTTTAATCCATTTTGAGTTTATTTTTGTATATGGTGTTAGGAAATATGGCACATATATACAATGGAATATTTCTCAGCCATAAAAAGAATCGAAATTGAGTTATTTGTAGTGAGCTGGATGGACCTAGAGTCTGTCACACAGAGTGAAGTAAGTCAGAAAAAGAAAAACAAATACCGTATGCTAATGCATATATATGGAATGTTAAAAAAAAAAAAAAGGTTCTGATGAACCTAGTGGCAGGACAGGAATAAAGATGCAGATGTAGCGAATGGACTTGAGGACACAGAGGGGGAAGGGTAAGCTGGGACGAAGTGAGAGAGTGGCATGGACATATACACACTACCCAATGTAAAATAGATAGCTAGTGGGAAGCAGCCACATAGCACAGGGAGATCAGCAAGGTGCTTTGTGACCACCTAGAGGGGTGGGATAGGGAGGGTGGGAGGGAGACGCAAGAGGGAGGGGATATGGGGATATATGTGCACATATAGCTGATTCACTTTGTTATACATTGTAAAGCAATTATACTCCAATAAAGATGTAAATAAAATAAAATAATTAAAATGTAAATTACTTACAAAAGGCTTAGGATATGATTAGTACCATGTACGTGTAGCTGCCATCTTTTCACAGATGTTTGCAGAGTGAATAACCTTGGAAGAGAGAGCTAGTACCTCCCTCCAAAGCAGAGTAAATGGATTCTTTGCTGTCCAGTATAATAAAGATAATGTCTCCTTCCTAGGCATATGTTAGGGAGGTTTGCTTTTAGTGCAAAAGATCCAGGTTCCCTTAACTTGGGGTTACACAGCTGTGATGCAAACCCCCTGGATGCACAGCACCCAACTGGCTGCCCACAGCTGTGGACTTGGGAAGCATGGAAAACCCACGTGAAAGGGAAGCCTGCGTGCTTGCTGTAGCCAAGGAATGAAGTTCTTTGTCTCTGACTCAGGGGTCTCGTGTCTTCTGCCAGCACCCATGAGCCTGTGGCAGGCTACCTCGTTAGCTTGAAAGTTGGGTAAAATCTCAGACCCTCCACAGTTCCTGGCAGGTTTGGGTGATGAGAATGGGATACTAATAGAGATAGAGCTTTCTGGAAGAGAAAGGATGTGGGCTTCACAGGCTGCATTGGGGGTATAAAACAACTCCTTGGGATCCTGTAGCAAATACTATTGCCCAATGGTGGGTGGAGGGTAGTGAGTAAGGGTCCCCATGTCCTACCCATCAGTGCGTGTTTGAAGACTGAGTGGTGACAGGTAGGGCTGAAACAGTTCCGTGAGTGGAGATGTGACGGCTGCTCACACTTCTCCAGGTGAGAGGAGGAAGGGGTGTGACCACGGCAACAGAGCACCAAACCTCACAGCCCCAGTAGAACATTAGATGGCCATCCACATGGTTCTGGCCAATACTCTCCTTGATGAGTCCTGTTACCTACTTCCTGAATCTTGGACTGTCCTCCACAGCCCAGCTGTTTGACCCCCCACTTAGAAAACTACAGACTGGGAGATGAGACTCTCTTCTTGGAGGCCATGAATCAAAGAGCTGCTAATCAAACCACCTGGGCCATTCCTACAGGTGTCACAGCAAAGACGGTCATCTCAGGAGACCTTGAAATCAAGTCGCACCACCCTGGCAGACACCTCTGATGCCTAGAGCCATCAATCTACCAGACGCGGCCACGTGCCCACCATCCTGGAACCCACGCTTCTAGTGCAGGGGCTACCACTCGTGACCCCTGTTTATCTGGGGTAGGGGGAGCCACATCGCACCAGTGGAAGATTGACAACGTCTGACCTCTGATTCCCCACTTCCAGGCTACTGAAGCTGCCTCGCTGCGGTGGACACTTCTACGGGTATGGCGTTGCTAGTCCCATGTAATCTGCTCATTCTAGCCACAACCTCTGTGGCCCTTGAGACTAATCTGGGTCACGGGTGGAGCTTTCTAGAGCACCTGCAGTCTCACAGTGCAGCGGTTTTTATCACTAAAGCAACTCAACAAAGGACTGACGGTCAAGGTGCTGGATGCCTCTTTACTCTCCCTCTCAACCAAGGTACCTGATACCACTGAGTGTTGGAAGAGCCTCTGAAAAGCTCAATCAGAAAGATTTCTGACTCCACTCCCCTCACCTCCTCTCAGCCACACACCACAACATGTCACTTCGGTTCCTGAATGTAGCTGTTCCAAGAAAGAGATCATCTCTTTTCAGCCACTTACTGGATAACGAACAGGACAAAATAAACGAGGGGTTATAAAAGCCTTTCCTGAGAATTCAAGATATTTCCCTGACCACCCCTGGGCATGATGTCCTTTCCTTCCTAGAGCAGCAACCCCAGGCCAGCTGGGTTGGTCCATCTTCTGGCGGCAACCTGGCCAAAGGGAATCTAGAGGATTCAAACTTAATTCTGGTTAACCTCCCGGTTCTCTTGTTGGATTGACAAGGTCTGAGATCAAAAGGAAATGACCATGCGGCTCCGTACACTCTTGTCTAAATCCCTCTACGGTGACTCACACAGGCTAAAATGGGGACATAATGCATCTCTGTAACTTTTATAAAGATGTCCTTGTCGCTCTTACACCTCACTCTTCTGGATGAAAGACCTAAGTACAAATAGATGATGATTGGAAAAGGTGAAGTTATAGCTACTGGATATGACATACCTTTTTTTTTTAGAGGTAGAGAGCAAAAATCCAGGTGCCTGGGAAGGGACACCCCAGGCCCTGGGAAAGACAGGGAAGAAGGGATATGAATCACCTTTTGTCTTTTAAAGTCACCCATGGAGCCCTCCTCACAAGGAAAATGAGCCGGTACAGCTCTCCTAAACTGCTGCGAACGCCTTAATTCTACTGACTGCCTGGTCCGCCATCACTCCTGATAGCTCTGACCACAGTTTGACTGTTACGCCCCTTGACCTTTCTGAAAAGTTGATCAGGGACGGTAGGGGATGGCTGTGCTTCTGCAAGGCCCTCATTACACGCACATCAGCACTGGTTTGTCTCCCTACCTCTTTCCCAAAGTCATGCAAACTGAGCGTACATCACTTGGGCCACACACATCACCCTCTAGGGACTTGAAGAACAAACAGGATTGATGGGAACCTCAAGGCCAAGCTGCTCACTGCGTCAAGAGTCATGAAGTCCTTAGTCTCTGACCCAGGGGTCTCGTGTCTCTCGTCAGCATCCACGAGACTTGGGCAGGCTACCTTGCCTTTGTAGGGCAGTGAAGTGTCTTTGCAGGTGAGGGCTCCTGTTTCTCTTCCAGAAGATGCTGTTCTCCCTGCAACATGGGCCATAAATCTAGTAGAATGTCCACAGAAAATGACAAGGACTCCCCATAGCAGGACAAAAGCGGTGTAAAGCAGGCAAGTGGTGGGGCTCCTTTAAATGCCCACTTTCACTGTGTGCTGAGCTGCTTGACTTCACGTTACAGAACAGAACTTCACTCATCAAAAATTTAACTCGTCATCTTCAAAGCTCTTTGATTTCTGATACAGAAAACACATCAGGGTGGAGGGAGAGGGGTGTGTGTGTGTGTGTGTGTGTGTCTGAGATCAAAGCCACTGATTTCAGGTTGACATTGCAGAAGTTCTTGATACAAATACATTTTATTTTTTCTAATGCGATTTTCTCCTTGATGAACAGAGCTCTATGTGGGGAGTTCTTGCAGTCAGTGCTAAATTAGGAACTCAGGTTGAAGATCTTCTGTGTGGGCTTACCTGCGGGTAATCTTTGTGGCCAGGATGCCGCATCCCTCCATCCCGCATGGTTGTTCCTCTTCCCACCCGTCAGGGGCTGGAACTTCCTACCAAAGTGTCATGGGGGAGCAAAGGCCCTGGCCCTGCTCAGTGCTCCTTTCCCTGTTGTACTGAGGCACCCAGGATACCTTCCAAGTGCTTTTAATGTTCTGTATCTCTAAAGACGGCTAAATCGGGTCGGATGTGTGGGATTAAGCTCACCTCATAAAATTTGCTTGAGAAAATCTCAGATCCATTAATGCTTCATAAAAATTTTACAAGGTTTCTGCGAAAGGAAGGAAAACAAACAGAGGTGGTGTCGGCATCTAGGCGCTCTTTAAATCAAGCATTCTCGCTAATGCATTTTTTTATGGCACCAATCAGAAAAGCAATCAACCAAGAAGCCTGAGGCTTCTTCTGCTTCCATTCCTAGAGCAGAATTTTTCCAAGATCTTTAAACACTTTACATGAAGCCATGAGAGACTGTGTGTGTGTGTGTGTGTGTGTGTGTGTGTGTGTGTATCTCAACCTATCTATCCATCCATCAGCCATCTCTACCTCATCCTTTGGAAGAACTCTCTATTCTCTGGCTCTAAAAAAGTCTATATCAATATTAAAACTTCATACCCTCCAATCTGAGATTAGGAAAAGAAGATAAGATGATAACATAACCTTCCATATTTCAAAATGTCCCAGGGTGGCAGAAGGATATACAGAAAGAGTGGATGGTTAAGACTAGTGGTATGGCCATTAAAATACTCTTACATTTATTACCCTTATTTTTATTTGTGTTGTTTTGACAATAAATAAAAATAAAATAAATCAAGAGTGAGAATTGGGGGCCAGGGTTTGAGGATGCATGAACCCTGTGATGATGCAAGGAGATATTTCAGAATGATTTTCACACAAGTGATCATAAGCAAAAGGGAAGCTGAGCCCGGCCAGCAGAGGTTGGCCCTCTGCAGTCAGAGCAGGGGGACCGAGAGCAGGTCTGTGGCCAAATTTCCAGTTTGACAAATGGACCTGTGGAATGAGGCCAGAGTGGAGCTGGTTTTCTGGGATGAAAAGAGAAACTCTAACTCCCCCTCCCCTTATTTCTCCATGCTGTGTTGTTTTCCTTCAGTCAGGGCCTCTGGAAACTTGCCTTTTCAGAACAGACAGGCGACTAGAATACAGAAGCAATAGTAACAGTACCAAACAATGGTCAGACTGTTTTCTTTTATCTTTCATATATATTATAATCATTTGATCCTCAGAATAGCCCCGTGCAGTAAGGCGACTGCTGTATCTTGAAAAGAAAACAAGATGTGTGCTAAAATAAAAACCGGCATTTCTTTATATCTTAGCACGGCCACCTCTTAGCTTATGCAACCCTAGACCTCTACAAACCTCAGTTACCAAGTATGTAAATTAGGGATGCTATCCCCTATCTAACATAAGAAAGGTTAACAGGATTAAATGAGATAGCTTACAGGGCATAAAGTAGACAGCGCAAAACAGATGCTTGAGCAATAAAAGAGCGTTCACCCGTCCTTCTGAAGAGTTGGAATCTGATTAATGACACAGAGCAAGTTAGCAGCAGACCCTGGGGTTCAACACCTCTTTCAATTCCGAGCCCCACACGGGTGTGGGCTGACCTTGGAGAGAAGGGGGATGCCACGTACTCGTGCCTGGTTTCCGTCAGTTAGTAGAAAGATACCTCACTAGGACAGAAATGCAAATTTTAAAGGCATGAGAAGGAAGCTCATAAGCGTGAAGAGAGAACACGGTCCCTAAGCTGGAATGACCATCCTGTGTAGAGCCTCCTCTGCACTGTGGCCCAACCCTGTGGAGACAGATGTTGAGAGGACTCTGTGCTCCATGGTGCCTGAAGGCCAGGAGGCTTCTCAAGGTTTCCTCCTTCCCAGGAGCCTCCCCGCTTGGCAAAACTGAAAAATCTGGCCAGAGACCCAAAGTAATGATAAAGTATCTTTAAACTGTCTGGGAAAGCCTGCTGAAATCACCTCTGTCGAGAAGAAATCCATTCAAACATCAAGCCCCTCATCTTTTCCCCCCCACTCCCAAATGTCTTTTTAATGCAGATGGCTTTTAAGTGTATCTTTAATAGCTAGGACTTTCAGATGCTCCAGGTCACTGTTCAGACTTAGATGTGGGAGCACCTGTCTTCTCCTCGCCATTCAGACACGGAAGTTAAAAGAAGCAACCATCCAGAGCAGAGGTGAAATCAGCGCGCAGAGTTCCCCATCGTCTTTGCCTGCCTCTGAGCAGGTCTCCATGGGGCCAGCTAATGTAGAGCTGTGGCATTTGCAGAGAGGTCTGCTCTGGAGAAAATCAATGGCAGACTCCCTGACTCCAGATATGAGACACTGGCTTCCCCGCCTGGCCCTGGGAGTTCCGGAGCTTGGTGTTCAGAGAGGAAGTGCCTTCACTCAGCTCCCGCCCCACAGGTTTTGTAAATAATTTAGCAAGACAAGGACAGAGCTATCTCAGGAACAGGCTGCCTTGCCCCAGGATTCTCAGATGTCACACAGTGCCGCTCCAGTCATTTTCCACCGTTACTTGTAAAAGCTGAAGCATGGACTGGTATTTAGGAGAGGGGTATTTTGGTACCAGTGAGTTCGGGTAGGATGCGTCCCTGGTGGGGACGCTAGCACAAAATCACCCTGCCCTGAAGTCACGGTGGAGCTGCACATGGGGCCCGGCTGGGAGGATGGGAGGGCATGCGTTTCTTGATAGGAATGGATTTCCCAAGCCAATTTGTTCTTTCATCATTTATGTACCTTTTGAGTTGTTGCCTTTCTTAGAACCAGTAGAATTGCCTTCAGTTTGTAATTTGCCTCTCCGATCATCTATTTTTCATATTATATTTTAAAATCTTTTCTTGAACACATTGGATGAGGCATATTTACTACCTGACCTCTCTCCAAGGAGAGGGAAAGCCTAACGGGTGCCATATTTCCACTGTCAGGAGCCGAGCCGGGATCCACCTGTGCAGGTAACTGGGAAGGAAGGTCAGAGCGTGGATCAACATGTCGGGGAAAGTGCCAACTCATTACTATGCAAAGAAATGCAATTTAAAACAACGACATGGGATGCCTACCTATCAAACTAGCAACCTCAACAAAAGTACAGCAAGCTCTGCTGGGGGGCGGGGAGCGAGTGAAGAAGCCGGCACGAGCAGCCCTCCTGAGAGCAGTGGACAGCGACCCCTACCCCCGGCAGCCTGACAGCAGGTACCAACAAGCTCTGGCAGTCTGCATACTCTCTGCTACATTCCACTTGGAAGAATGCAGCCTGAGGAAAGAATCGTGTCTGTGAATAGACTCAAAAGCAAAGATGTTCACTGGAATAGTGTCTACAACAGCAAAACCATTGGAAATAGCCTAACTGTCCAACCACAGAGAATTATTAGCTAAATAAATGATGATCCATCCATAAAACAGAATATTTTGTGGCCACGAAATATGATTTATAAAATATTTAATAGCATGGAAAGATATTATATATATTATATACTGTAATTATATATTATGTATATATGTATAATTACCTATTATGCATGTAAATATGTATATAAATATACATTACATATGATGTATAAATATACTTCGTATATATTATACATAATTATGTATAATTATATACATATGTTGTATATTATAACTATACATAACATAATTAATATTATATATTATATATAATTATATACTTTTATATTATATATATACTTTTAATTATATGTAGTAATATAATATGGTAATATAATAATAGTAATATTTATAATATTGCTATAATAATTATAATATAGTAATATAATTATATATAGTATATTATATATACTATAATTATATACAATGTATATATGATAATATATGTATATATAATGTATAGCAGAGATGTTATATATCTTATCGTATATATTATGTTATGTATTATATACTATGTATATATGTAATATATACATGTTAATATACATGTTACGTATGTAACAAAAGATTGTGTAATACAGAGATTAATTTTTGTAAATGGAATTATAATTAGATATATAACTGCACAGAATAAAGACTGAAAGCATATATATGACTATTTAATGGTGATGAACTGCGGATGGTGAATTACAGATGGTTTTGTGTGTGTGTGTGTTTTCTTACCAGTGTTTCCTAAAACTTCCCACAACAAACATATAATGATTTTGTTAAAAACAAAAAGGTAATTTATCCTACAAAAGCTGATTGAGCACACACGTGCCAGGCACTACAGGGAGAAATTATTTCAATCAGGCATGCAGGCTCCAGGAGGTACTAATGGAAGGGGAAGAGTCCACGTAATCCAGCTGCAGCACCGGGAGCCCTGTGCAAGCCACTGGTTGGCTGAACGTGGACCCAATGAAGTACATGAGAAAAGTGGGGTCAGCTCCTCCCTGGACAGCTGGAGCTTCTGCCTACGTGCAGGGGTCAGGACAGCAGGATTGTCCTGCCCCTCCCACCCCCCCATAAGTCTACTGGGGCTCCTGGTCTGGTGAGAGAAGCCCCTGTGCTGTTTGCAATGCCTGTGTCACTCCTGGTCCGCACACCGCTGATCTCTGATTCCCAGGCTCTCTTCAGTGCCAGGAGGCATCCTTCGGGGGGATGCGTTAGGGGAACGGAGGTCCTATCTTAAATCACAGCTGTCAGCATCTCACCACCAAAAACAGTGCTGGAAGATGCTGCAGCATCCCTCTGATTTGACTTATTTAATTACAAGTCATTAAATAAAAGGAACTCACCTCTCTACCCTGACAGATGGACCCATAGCACCAGAGACCGTGGCTGCTCGCGAGAGCAAGGAATGGCACGTCCCTGGCCCCTCTCAAGGGCGCCTTGGTGAACCCAGCTCGCCGTTCAGTGCTTGCTTCTCTTTAGAGCACACCATTTATCTCCCCTCCTCTTTGTTCTCACCTTTGTTCCCTTTATTTTTTCTTCTCTTGGTTTATTAAGCTCTTTTTAGCCTCCCAACAATTTCCTGGTCTTCCTACTCTTTCCTCCTCCTCCTTTTTCATTGTCACTTGAATTGCCACAGAATCAACCTATTTTACATCAGTCCGGACGCCTGGGGCAGTTCTGTATTTTGTCCAGCAGTGAGCCTCCACCAAACAGTGCTGTCCAGGCCAGTAATACCACAAAAAAACTGACCACACAGAGCCTCCAAGTCAATGAAATCACTTACCTAGAGAAAGACCCTTCCTTTGGGTTAGGTGGTAAGAACTGTCCACTTTCCCAAAGAATTTAACATAACTTTAATACTACATTTCACTGTATTTCATGCCCCCTAGGTAGATGCAGTGGTCTGCAGATGCCTGTTCTCAGTACTAAATACACACGCACACACACACACACACACACACACTCACTCACATTCCCACTCATGCTACGTAAACTTGGCTTCTGCCGTTCTAAATGCCTCGGCTACCACATCCATCCACCCTCATAGCCAGGAAAACTGATCTCAATTTTTAGTCCTAAGATATGTAGTGAAAATATCTTAGAAAAATATTGAGAAAAAAGGATATATTATGCCTCTATTTTTGGACAACTTAGCACCTCATTTACCATGTTTATTGCAGCATCAAAGAAATGTTGCCAGGACAACAGATCATCCAATCTTCCTGATGCCTGAAACCAGCCAGGATCTGACTTCTCTACCCCAGACTCTTCCTTGCCAACAACTGGAGGAACCGGTTTCTGTCCAGAAAGCCATGATGACTGGCTACCTTCTAATTTTGCAGAATTGATAAAACTGACCCCAAACAAGTTGGTGTGTGTTACTAGGGTCAGGGACCTTAAAACTACATGCCATCTCACTTAGCAGAAAGACAGCAATGAAATAACTCTACTTAGTCTTTCTTTCCTTTACCCTGGGGGATCTGCAGCAAAGGTAGGAAGAGAGAATGACAGTGAAGGACTGACCCGCAGGCAGAAGTACCACACCTGCGAACAGGTGGCCCTGTTTATGGAGCGTAGCTTGCAATCAGGATCTTTGCAGTAGAGTAATGGATGTCCTCTTCTTTAATGAAAATTGAGTTCACTGCTTTTGTGTTCTGCCAAACTTTGAACTGAGAAGTGCAGCCGTACTTTCTAGAAGATGACTGAATCTAACCCTGGACAATCAGATAATGAGCAGTGACAGCTGACAGAGAGGTTTTACAAATACAGAGAGCCGTCTGCCTGCATGCAGAAAGGATTTAGGTTCACTGCAGAGGGGCGGGGTGCTGGGGGAGGAAAAGTGAAAATGCCTCCGAGTTTGCATGCCTTGGTTTAAAAAATATTTACCATGTGTGTGTTACATATATGTCTGCTCACAGATATACTACAAATCAGGTTAAACTTGTAGGAAGATGCCCTCCAAGAACCTAGATTCGGGTAGAAAGGTACGCATACAAATATTCATAATACAAGTGCGAAGGTGGTAATTACCACTAACATTACATTGAGAGTCAGTGTGTGGTGCTCGGAGAAGGATGTGCTGGGACATGGACACTCAGGCTGGTCCTTGAAGGGTGTGTAGGATTTGTGGGTTAGCAGGGAGGCGTTCCTGGAGGAGGGATTTATAAGCAAGGACATAAATGCAAGAAAACAGGGGTGACAAAGGCAAATTTACTATCAAACTCGTTAGGAGTAACCCGGGGGTGTTACTTCCTTGTTTTGAGCTTACGTAGGTCCTGCATTATGCCCTAGGGCAAAGAGCAACTTTTGACCAATCAGAGCAGACATTTTTGTGTCTCTTGGGTCAAGTCCCTGTCTTCCTAGCAGGTGGCAGGTAGGGTGGCCGGGATGGGAGGAAGCTGGCCTTTGACTGTCAGGACCCTCCCCTATTTCCAGAGTCCAGACAAGTATCTCCAGGCCTCTCTTGGTTTCCCCGTGGAAGGCTCCTTACTCACGGGACCAGGCTAACGGGGTGGAGAGGTAGCATCTACTTCAGGGGCGGCCATTGAGTAAAGGCAGTAACACTCTCTCCAAACCAGCTTTCCTAGCCTCTTACTTACTGTTTAATTTGGCTGCAGTGTACGGAATTAGGCTAATGGCTGTTAAGTGACTAAGGCACAAACACGGTCCATCTGCCGAGAAGCCTCCAGGCCATTGTCTATCTCAAAGGCTAAAGAAAAAAGATGAGTGAGACACACTGTTACACTAAGAGCCTCATCAAATGCCTTTTTATTCACCCTCTGATCTTATTTCTTTCAATGCTAGTGATTTTCCTGGTACCATATTAAGAGCTCAAAATCAGGGCCTAGCTGCTGGGCCATTACCACGGTAGAAAATAGGCTATCTCTGCCTAATCTACAGGATATTGTGATAGGAAAAAGTCTGGGCAGCGGCAAAATGATTCAGTCCATTAAAAAAAAATATGGAACAACTGTAGTGTTCAGAGTGCCACAGGGAACACAAGACAGGGTCCCTGACTTCAAGGCGTTTCTCATCTTAGATGGACAGGAGGGAACAGAGCATGTGTAGGAAGAGTTGTAATGCATGGCCAGCACCGTCACAGCTTCCAAGAGGACAGAAAGGAAGGAGAGAGGCCTTGTCTGGGAAGATTGCAGGGGAGCTGGCAGAGGGGAACTTTTTGAGCTGGGCTTTGAAGACTAATAAATAGCTTATACTTATGGAACACGGCCTCTATGCCAAACCATCCATACACAACAATATCCTGATAAGACAGGTGCCATTACTGCCCCCCTTGGACAGATTATTAAACTACACATAAGCTCAGGGAAGAGTTATCCATTGGCCAAGCAGACTCAGGACTTGACCAGATTCTATGCTCTTTTTAAGCTTAGGTAGGACCTAAACACGCAAAGAAGGGGGTGAGCTTAAAGGAGAGTGATATTTTAATACCTTGCCCAGTGTAGCACCTATGGCCTTAAGGCCAAAGACATAATTGCAGTTATCATCTTACCACTTAATAAGACAGGAATAATAATGATAATAAAAATAACAGAACTCCTACTAGTAGAGGCTGACATTTATTGGGTGCTTACTTCGTACCAGGCTCTGTGTCAAGGGTTTTAAATGCATTCTCCCACTTCAACCTCATCATTAACCTAAGGAGGAAAAACTGAGGCTTCAAAAGGTAAATTAAACCAATCACAACCCAGTAGGTGGTCTGGCCATCACTCACATTCAGATCCGACTGATGCCAAAGCCCATGTGATTAAGGGGTACGTCGGCTTCCCCCCCATGTGGTAACTGAGTGGATCAGTGTGTGAGGGGGCACGGCCCAGGGGGATGACGCACTCAAACAAGACCACCAAAACAGAGTCAAGGACAGACCTCAGGGCCCTAGCGTCTCCCAGATGTTACATTCATTCCAATGCTTGGTGCACACTTGGAGCATCCCTGCTCCTCTCTCCCTCTCTCCCTTTAGTCCTTTCATCCTTCATCAACCACTTTCTGAGAACTTCTATTCTCCAGGCCCTCTGCCAGCTTCAGGGATTCAGTGAAGATGGACAGACACAGTGCCGAGGACACAGTGGGGTGACAGGAATGCAGGCCCTACTGACCTTGAGGGTAGAGACCAGCTCCAGAGGCAAAGAGAGTTCCTCCAGTGGACCCTGAAGTTATCCCATACTTCATGTGTGTGGTGAGGATGACAATGACATCAGGTATGAGAAGCCTGGTTCATCAGTGCCAGGTAGGGGAGGAAACTGTAAGAGAGCATCATATAAGAAAGCAGGCCCACCATAATCAAAAGGAGGAAGCTGCACGTAGAGTCCAGAGGCAGAAGAGAAGCCACAAAACAGAGCTTTCCCTATAAGAACAACACAGCATAGAACTGGCCCAGCGATAGTCTGGCAAATCAACGAAATAAAAGAGAGTCCAGAATTTGTTCCAGATACATATGGCCATTTTTATACAATAGAGATGGCATTTCCAATCAGCAGGAGGAAGTAGATTACTTAATAACTGACATTGGGACTCTGAGCCGGTTTTTACAAAAGAAAAGCTTGACCCCCCTCCTGATATAGAATACATTTCAGATGGATCAGCAATTTAAATATAAAAATTAAATTGTAAAAACCATTACGAAAATAACTCATCTTGTTCAATATCTTGAGGAGGGGAAGGGGAAGATGCCAGAACTCAGAAGTCATAAAGGCAAAGTTTTTTGACTGCACAGAAATGAAATCGTTTATATAGAAAAATATATTTGATAAACAAAATAAGACTGCAAACAACAAAATGGAAAGTAATTTATAATATACATGGCAATGGTCAAATTATCTTAACGTATTACGTACTCTTGCAAATCAATATTAAAAAGACGAAAAAAATAGAAAAACAGGCAAACAATATAAACAAGCAAAGATAATGAAATAAAAATGCCCAGTAAATGTATGAAAAGATGCCTAACTTTATAGTTAAAGAAATACAAGTTAGCCATTTCTCACCTACCAGTCTGGCAAACGCCAAAAGTTTGAAAACACCCATTACTGGCCAGATTTTCTGGGAACTTCCATACACAGTCAGTGGATCGCACATTACAACAACCTCTCTTTTTGCAATTTTACAGTATTTCTTAAACTTTTCATTTGCATACCATTGGTCTTCGCAATTCCATATCTAGAAGTCTGCCTTATACAGACATGTGAACACACCAAGATGTTCTCGTGGCCTTGTTCAGCAGAGCAGAAGAAAGAAATAACTTGCACGTGAATTTGTAAGGAACTAGTAAAACAGGATGACAGAAAACAGAATACTGTTCCTCTAGGTAAAAGAAGCAAGAATAATTTATTCACATTGACAAAAGGATGCATACAGCCAGAATACTGTTTGTAAATGAAAGACAGCACAGATCAATATGTGTAACACATTTCACTTGTGTACGATTCATATTGTATTCATTGTATTGGGTAGAAATTAATGTGAAAATACATGCAAACTTACAGACCCCTCTGGAGAAGGAGGAGAAAGACCTCTCCAAGCACACTTTCCCTAATTCTTAAAATTCTGAACTGTCTAGGTTTTTATAATGGGCATAGGTCCTTGTCTTCCTTTCTTTTTCTTTTCCTTCTTTTATTTATTTATTTTTTATTTATTTATTTTTTTTGCAGTACGCGGGCCTCTCACTGCTGTGGCCTCTCCCGTTGCGGAGCACAGGCTCCGGACGCGCAGGCTCAGCGGCCATGGCTCACGGGCCCAGCCGCTCCGCGGCATGTGGGATCTTCTCGGACCGGGGCATGAACCCATGTCCCCTGCATCGGCAGGCGGACTCTCAACCACTGCGCCACCAGGGAAGCCCTCTTTCCCTTCTTTTAAATAATAATAATAAACTTTTTCTTTTCATTTTAGCGAACGACAAAGATCAGGAAATGTGCCTGTTTGATTCTGAGGCAATTTAGTTTAGCTAGGTGGGCCTTGGTACAATTTGTCACGTCTTTGCAGATGAATGTTTCTAGGATTTATAAAGAAGATTCTCTTCTAAAAAGCACATATGGCTGCCCAACCCAAGCCTGCTAAGGATGGAAAGCAGTGAAGCATCCATCAGTGGTCCATTTCCTCATTTCCCCTGTTTCCTGAGAGTCTCTCATGCTGCCTGCAAGCCCCAGCTTCCCAGGCCTGTTTATAGCATCTATCCACCTGATTTATCTCCCTCTCTACCCCGATTCCCTGGATCTCTTTCTCATTCTCCTTCTGGCCAGAATCTGGCTGGGACTTCTGGGTTCTATTCGTCTTCCTTTTAAGCAAGCATCCCCAGTTCATTAGCTGTATACAAAGTACAGAAACATTCAATCCATCATCCCACGCCATGCCAGTGGCTGTGCCTGGAATGTAAGTTTCTGCCTGCACTGGGAGACACTTAATAGGCAAGATTGCTTATCGCTGGCAGCAAGCGATCCGCCAGGCGCCATCTATTCATTTTAATACTTCTGTCTCCCGGAGATGTCAGGGTGGATGCATCACAGCTAGCAATTACATTTACTCTTCCATGTGGGACTCTGGGATGGTATCAGGAGGTCAATGTACGATTCAGAGGATACCCCCCAGGGGCAATTAACCAAGTAACGTACCCAATTTGCCTTTTTGTTCTGACAAACATTGGCTGGCTGATGATTCCCTTTGAGGTCAGTTCCTCAAATTATTTTGGAAATACTGAATATTGAGGTTAAAAACTTAACACCCATTTAACCTTTTACTCTTGGGATTTCACCTCTTACTATGTGTAGAGGGCAGTAGCTGCTTACTTGTGTTTAAAGGCTCATTCTAGATTCCCTCACCTCACTTTAACCGCCAATGGACCAGAAAGGACAGCTGAGGATGCCCAAGGGGTCAAGAAGCTGCCCCAACCAGGCCCGGTGGAATAAAGGGTTCTAAGCGAGCTTGAGGCTGGATGTGCCCACGTTTGCGAGGATGCTCAGGCTCTCGCTTCTGGCACTGCTTCGAATTAAACAGCTGAATGCATTGGTAAGTGTTACAGCAGACCTCTGGCTGTGTGCGCATGTGCATGTACCTGTGTGACGGGAGACGCTGCTGAGGGAGTAGGGAAAGAAGAGACTTTGTGTTACGCACGTATTTAAAAACCAGGCTTGATTTATACTATTTTGTGAATCTCTCTATAAGGAAAATGCTATAAACCATTAAAGCATATCCTGCTGTCTTCCTGGATTTGTACTTGGTGAAAGGGGAAAACAAAAACAATGAAATCCTACAACACACCAATGGGAATGTGTTTAGTTCAAAACTCCAGGCATGAAGCCCAAATAGATCCAGACTGGGCTTTATCCTTACACAACAGGGGGGATGATAAAACACATCTACTTAGTCCTGCATCATGAGAGCCAAATGACTCCAAACTGAACTAATCCTGTTCTTTCCCAGGAGCAGCGTTTTCATTCTACATGCTCCATATGAAAACATGGTGATGCCGTGGAATGATACATTTCCACGACACCCCTTCGAGTTGATCAGGCAGACGCCCCAACACATAAACGCTCTGTATACATTTGCTTAAATAAATAATTCATGAAATGGCAAATACCTATCCCCACAGCAGCTTCCAACTCTTAAACACGGTAAGGATGCTCATCCTTATTTTAAACAGGAGGAGATGAAGTGCATGATTCAATTCAGATGGAGGGGATGCCAACCCACGGGGACCTATTTCGAATTAGTGAGGAGTGAGCTACTGGATATGAGAGCAGCAGGCGGGATTTTATTTCAAGGGCGAAATTCTGAGATTACAAGCTGATAGCATCGTTTCTTGTGTGGAAGCAAGGCGAGGGCAAGGATGTGGATACTCAACTTGCCGGGTGCGTTCCCAACAACTTGTGCACGGACCAGAGAACTGCACAGTCTCTCTCCCCACAACACGGGGGCCTCCCAAACACAGCTCATAAAGAACTCACCTCTAACCAGCAGCCCCTTTCTCCTGCGTTGAATGCAAGAGGAGCAGAAGGATTAATAAAGCACAGCACAGACTCAACTACCGCAAGTCAGTGTCTGGTGATTTTTTTTTTTTAATAAATGGAGAATTTTACTCAGTGCCTAGTAATTCTGAATATATAGCACTTCATATTTTCCAGGCAAATTTTCTTCGCACCAGACAGTGGCATTTTTCAGCTACCAAAAGCGTATCAGTGTCACATACAACAGTTTAAAATCACCAGCCCTTTCCTAAGCTCTCACAAAAAAGAAGGGGGGCGGGGAGGGGGAAACTTGTTTCAGAAAGCTTTATGGGCAGAAAGAGCACAATTTTCAAACACAAATAACGCCCAAACAGGGTTTTTATAAAGTTCCTCTAAAAAAGAATCTGATTTAAGGAGTATCGGTCTAACAGGTAATTTTTTTTCCTAAAAGGAAAAAAACGTGAGGCAGAATTAGAATGTCTGCCAGGCAGTAAAGGGAGCAGCTCTGGATGTGTGATTGAACGAACAGACTCCGATGCTATGCTTTTGAATATCTGCAATTCTGAAGGATATTCTTGGCTGATTTGTGATCTAATTTGGCAAGACATTTCTAATGACAGAACCGGCACCTGTAGAGAGAAAAAAAAAAAAAAAAAAAAGGAAGAAAGCAAGCTGCATTTCTAAATGTTTTTACCCATGCGAAGTGGGCCAGTGTGGAGGGAAGGGATGGGGCAGAGATGCGAGGCCTGAGCTCGGAGGGCAAAGGGAAGCGGGGGAGGCAGAGGGGCTGCAGCCGGCACGCCCCCTCACTGGCCCCTTCCATCCTGGCTGAGGGTCTATCCATTCATGTCCCTCCTCCCTCTCTTTCCTATTCCTTTTTTGCCGAGGTAATGGGGTAGCACGGAGGCTCTCCAAGTGAGGTCCCTAGACCAGCAGCACCGAGCATTCTCTAGGAACTTGTCAGAAGTACAGATTCTCAGGCCCCACCCCAGACCTACGGAATCAGAAACTCTGAGGGTGAACTCAGCAGGGAGAAAGGGTTAAAGTGGCGATGCTCACGCTGTAGCATTCATCAGACGCACCCAAAGGGTTTGCTACAAGTCAGAGTCCGGAGCCCCCCGCCCCAGGGCTCCGCTGGCCTCTAGCTCCCCTGCTCCTCTGCGTCACTAGCTCCGAGCTGACACCTTGGATGTGGCGTTGGCTATGTTGAGCCTAGATTGTGTGTCCACACCCGAGGTACCAGGGAATGGGCAGGGCAAGTATGGGGAGGGCGTCCAGAGGGGAAGTGGACCCGTGGCGGGTCCACGGCGCACACAACAGAGAATCTCCTCCAACAGGAAAGGAGACTGGATGTTGGGCAATCAAACTGGCAGATACCGACCTCAAGGCGGGATGGTGGAAAGGAGGGACAGGAAGAGGACTCGAGGATGCTGCCCGAAATGCCCCTTCCCTTGAGGCCCCCAGCCCCGACTGTGCGGCCCAGGTCTTGTTAAGTCTCTGCCTGGGATGGCCCGTCACACTCCCACATGGCTAAACCCTATGCATCCTTCAACAGCCAAGGCAAATGTGGCCCCTGCAGAGTCTTCCTGGGTCCCCAGACTCCTGTTCTCGCTCTCAATGGATATAACGTTCCCTGTGCAGAGACAATGTTACGTGTCCAACAAACCATTTTCACTTTCCTCCTGGGCCCAGAGCAAAGATGCCTTTTCCCGGCCCTCTTGCACCTAAGTGTGCACACGCCACAGTTCTGGGCTCCATTTCCAGGTCTGGGCCCAAGAGGTTTGCATGATTCCCTACCCTCTCTCCCCTGTCCACCTGCAAGGAAGCAAGGGCTCCAATATAAATGAGTCACACAATGGCAAGAGCCCAGGCCCCTAAATCACCACCTGGAAGAGGTTACCCAGGGGACCCATGTCACCTGCAATGGACATTGCATGAGTAAGAAATTAACTTGTGTTGGCTCACTAGGATTTGGAAGTTGTTTATTATAGCAGCCAGTAATAATTTTCCCACTAATCAACTCTCCCTTCCGTTTTTGCAAAGCAGTTTGTATCCTCCCATTTACATTATAGTTAGTTGTTTAAGTGTTCATCTTCCCATGAGATTATAGTTTTCTTTACTTTTTTCTTTTGTTTTTCATCTCCAGAAAACAGTAAAATCCTGGCATAAACTGGAGAATTGATAAATGTCTGCAGAAGGGAGGAGAAGATGTGGAAAAAAGGAAGCCAGTAGAGGAAGGAAAATCAGTTATATAATATGGCATGATGTTCAGTAACTGTGTGCTCCTTAATGTCGATTACTATGCAGCCAACACCTGCCCATCTGAACAGATCTACACTTCACTTAGATTGAAGGGCACTAAAGTCAAGTGGAAACACAGAACCGGGTTGAGAGCTCAAATCCATTATGCTGGGTTTTTGGGTTTGTTTTGACCACTCCAAATGAATCATACCTGGTCCCCACTAATAACAATAAGAACCTGTGTTAGGTGCTTGGCAAGCCCTATCTCAATCCTCCTGACACCTCTCAGGCTCCTGGTAGGAGTGAAATAAAAGTCCATCCTTCCTTTACCTGCCTCTCTTCCACAATGTTGTGGGCCAGGAGCCCTGCCAAACTCCGGAGATGCAGAGATCAGACACACACTCCCTGTCCTGCAGGTGCTGAGAGTCTCGGGGAAGAGAGAGACGTAAAGAGACCATGAGGAAATGCTTCACAGCCTGGAAAGCACCACTCAGATGCAAGAACCCATGTCCAGTTTGGGGATCCAGAACGGTTTAGTGAAACACAGCAGGGACACAGGACCCAGCGAGGCTTGGGTTCGGATCCCAGGTCACCGCTGCTTAGAGGTTAGAGACAGGATCCGAATCTGTATCCCTGGGCTCTTTTCCGTGGCTCTTCTGACTCCCCAAAGGGGCCGCGGCCGGAAGGAGAGAAGGGGTCAGGGATGCAGCTCCGGGCTAATGAGCTTCTACTCTGCCCACAAATACGAAACGGAAAAATGCCAGACAGTGAGCGTGGAATCAGAGCGACGGATTTATGAAGACAGATAAATGAAAAAGACGGATTTACAAAATACGACCGATGTGTGAGAAACTGTAAAATGTGCCCCTCCTCTCTTCATCCTCTACCGTCTTCTGCCCCTCCACCCCTGAACCCGTCCACATGCTGTGTTCACAGTGTCGTAGGACTTCATCCTCTGGTCAACAGACTCGCTTAAAAAGA
Source organism: Delphinapterus leucas (assembly GCF_059928025.1). NCBI lineage: Eukaryota > Metazoa > Chordata > Mammalia > Artiodactyla > Monodontidae > Delphinapterus > Delphinapterus leucas. The sequence continues at coordinate 106,491,375 of NC_143135.1, read as the reverse complement.
AAGTTTTAGTGTATTTGGTGGGAAGGGCTCACTTTGATAAAATATTTTGGTAACTTGCGTCCATATTCATAAATGACATTTTTTAAAAAAATCACCGCGTCAACTCGTAAACTGATTATGTCACCAAAATAAGGTTGGTCAATTTATTCAAAAAATTTTCACATTTCAAGGATGTAGCAACATTCGGGTAACATGCAAGATTCAGCAACAAATCTCTCGTCCACACTTAACATCAGTCGGGTGATTAATCCTGTGTCTGGTGTTAGCTGCTCAAATATTCCACTAAACCTACCCAGAACCAGAAAGAGGACGTTCTGCCCCTGAAAATCACAGAGTTATTGAAAGAGATAAAGTAAGGAAACATTCCTGAAAGGTTTGGGACGATCATTTGCAACAAAAGTGCCTGTCACATCTGAGACTCAGATTAGTGAACTCTGTCTGTAAGGGGCTCCCCAATAATGGAATGGTAGGCAACAGTATGTACGTTGTGCATGGAAATCTACTCACGTGTATACTTTGTGTTATTTGTAAAACACTTGGGACAACCAAGTAAGCACAGACCCCTATCCAGTAAACTTTACTTATCCAGTAAATTACACCAATTAATGTTTTTACTTGTTTGATCTCCAACAAGCATTCCCCACACCCTTTCCTCCACAGTCAACCATTCCTGGGAACAGCTGACAATACTGTGTTGCTATTCCATTATATTATACAGATATTATATTATATGATACAATAGTATAACTGCACAGGAGCTGAAGGTGGCACTTTGCATTAGGTCAAAAGTGAAAATAAGAAACCACAATTAACCTGTGTCTGGTAAGGCTCACCTTGGAGACTGAATATAAGACAAATCAGATCTCTTCAGAACTGTCCATCCCAAGTTGGGATCACCTACAATAAGCTAAAATCAGTGAGGAAGGTTCTCTGAAGTGAGATGTTCCACACACAGTTTAAAACAGATTTCTTCTGGTTCAGCTCAGATCTGTAGAACAAACTACTCAGACAAGAGAGGAGATAACAGGTAAAAGTCTTAAGGGTTATGAAGAAGCCCATGGTGGGTCTACTCAAATCAAACTTGATACCGTCACCCCTCAGTACCTGTGGGGGATTGGTTCTAGGACCTCCACAGATACCGAAATCCAAGGATGCTCAAATCCCTTCATCAGCCCTTCATATCCACAGGCCCTGCATCTGCAGACACAGAGGGAGGACTCCATTATCCTCACACATCTACTGTCACTTAAATACACCCCTCCTACTGCAATCTGGTACCCATCCCTCTTACTCTCTTAATTTGCCCATATGTCCACAGAACGTCGTATCATTCATTCAAGGGAGTAAAAGAGGAATCTTGAAATTCCACTTTGTATGTTAAATTCCTCACACTCTCAACAATATCATTGGAAAATTTGTAAAAATACGTAGTGAAATTGTCCCAGCTGAGCAGTTTACAGGAATGGGGGAGGGGGGTCATGAGAGAAGAAGAAATTAGGAAGCAAGCACCAGAAGTACTGTCACACCGAGAGTGTGCCCTTGCTTCTTACAAAGGCCTGCCCTCTTCTTTCGCTCCATCTCTCATCTCTGCCCTCTTGCATCATAACTATCCCATCTCTACTAGAACCTTCTCATCAGCATGCAATCAGACTCTAGTTAGCATGTGTCTAAACACATACACAAACACACAATAATTTTTATTTGATTCACCTCTCCAATTACCACCACCTGGTTTTGTGCCCCTGCCCTGCTACTCATCTGAAATCCCTATTGCCAAGATCACCAAGCCTTCGTCTTACCCAGTTGTTACTGAGCCCAAACTCGTACTGCTCGCCACATGACAGGCCAATAAATCGAGAGACGAGTTGTTGGGGCAGGAGTAGCAACGTGACTCGGAAAGCCAGCAGGCTGAGAAAACGGTGGACTAGTGTCCTAGAGAACCATCTTCCCAGAGCTAGAATGCAGTCTCCTTTTATACTAAGAGGGGAGGCGGTGTGGTTGCTTGTTGCAAACTTCTTGGTGTCAGAATCCTTTGCTCCTGCAACTGTCCCCATAGGTCTGGTCACAGTGTTCCTATAAACCTCCAACAAGACAAATGTTATTCTCTGTTCTGCAACTTTTTATCTGTATGTGAATGGAAACGTGTTATACCTTTAAAGGTCAGAGCCTTGAGAACGGGCTGTCCTGTATACTTCAGATTATAGGCGACATTCTTTGAGTGATTAACTTGTAGCAAAAGCAAGAGAATACAAAGGTTTAAAGTAAAAGAAACAGATTCAATATGGAGTCAGATTTGTTCTGCCCTATTACACAATCCCATGGATGTTTCCATGCTCTCATTTTTCAGACTGCTGCTTGTGGCAGCGTTACAGAGATTTGGTAACTCCCTCCTTACAACAGCTTCTTCTCTTGTAACTCTGACTCCGCCCTCTCCTGGTTTTCTCCCTGCTTGATTGGCTACTGACTCTCTGTACACTTTCTGGCCCCTCCTCTCTCAGGCTCCAATCCTTGATCCTGCATTCAAGCGACAGCCTCTCCTTATTTCGATGATTTTATCCAGCTTCAAGTTTCTAACAACAAATATAAGCTGACCTCTCCCAAATTTATATCCCCAACTCTCATCTTTTTCCTGAGTTGCACAATCATAAATCCACTTGAACACTCCTCTTGATTCTAAATCTTGCACTGAGTAAACCTTGGACGGCCCTCTCACCTCCTTCTCTCCCCACCCCCACCTACGCCTTCTCCAGTCTTGTCCCTGTTGGTAAAAAGAATCACAATCCATCAAGTGCTCAAGTCAAACCCCTGCAAGTCATCCTTGATTCCTTCTATTCTCTCATTGCAAATTCCAGCATCAGGCCTTACAATTCTCCCCAAAAATACATATTTCCACATCTAATAGCTTTCTGTATATTCACCGGCACATCCTCAGTCCAAGCTGCCACCTTTGCGTCCCACTGGCATGACCACAGAACCTCCAAAGTGATCTTTTATCCTTGTCCCCCTCCCGCTTTGCATTATATGTAGAGCAGTCAGGGCATTTTAGAAATAGACACATGACCGAGGCGTTCTTTTGCTTAAGACCTCTAAGCTTCTCATTGCCCCCGGAGAAAATGCAAAGGCTCCTCCCTGGCCAGCAGGGCAGGGCGTGAGCTGGTGCCTGACCGACTACCTGGCTTCTCTTACTGCTCTGCCACTCTTGTCACTGTGCTCAGACACAATGACATCCTCTGTCCTCCCCAAGCATGCCAAGACAGTTGCAGCCACACAAGCTTAGTACTTGTTTGCTCCTCATTATAATTCTGTCCTTCCTTCCAGGCTCTCTGCCTGGTTGACTTCTTCCCACCCCTCAAGGCTCAGTTCAACGACTCCCACCTCCAGAGTCCATTCCAGGCCACCCTGCCCCGCTTATTTTCCATCACATCACTGCCTCCTTTTCTTCTCCACCCTTGTATAATTGTGTGTTTATAATCTGCTTTTCCCACTAAGATGTGAACCTTCTTGAAGGCCAGGACTGAATCTTGGTCACCCGTGTATTACTCGCCACCTGGAGTAACGCCAGCACATAGTAAGGACTCAATGCGTGTTAGGTAATTGAATAAATGAATGAGGAAACGATGCGCACCAGCTAAACTGACAGCAAGATGCCTATCATCACCCTGACATAATGGACAGCATTATTTTGAGATCTGCCGCAATAATCGTACACAAAAAGCAGTCAAGTATAGAGGACAGGCTATGGCTATTAACAACCTAAAAGAACTTCACCTTTTCTCTGCCCGTTGAGGCATTTGGCTGAATATCCCCTAGGAAATAACCTTAATCCACACCTCATGCCCTATTATTATAACTCTAACATAGGGGCCATCTCTCTAAATGGAATGCTGGATATAAAGAAATTATGATTGATTTCTATAGTTAGACCCAGAACCCGATTATCATGGTATTAAGTGCAAAGCATCCCCTTGCCTAGGTGAAGCTCTAACTAGAGAAATGGGAACAGAGTTGATTCCAAAAGTCACTTTCAGATGAAGAATTCCACATCAGCCATGAATGCCTTTGCTATTTCATTCACCTCTGCCCAAGAAACTACCCAGCACACCTCAATTCTGTTTACAGTGATGAGAAAGCCTCACTGCATCTCACACCCCCTGCCTGCCACGGGTACCCACGTAACACGGACCACTGCCGGTCCGCGCGTTAGAGAGGGCTCCCTCCACAGACGCCTGCCGTGCCTCACATTTGATCTCCCTGCCTTATCTGTCTAACAAGACAAGAAATAACACATAGAATATGAAAATAAACATTAATAGCCAGAATAAATTATTAATTCATTTAGAGGACTAGTCTAATAATGATTCTTTTTCATTGCATTTATTAGAAGGAATAATTGATTGCTAAGAGGGTATTTAAAAAAACACACATAGGGACTTCCCTGGTGGCACAGTGGTTAAGAATCTGCCTGCCAATGCAGGCGACACGGGTTCAAGCCCTGGTCCGGGAAGATCCCACATGCCACGGAGCAACTAAGCCCACGCACCACCACCTACTGAGCCCACGCGCCACAACTACTGAGCCTGTGCTCTAGAGCCTGCGAGCCACAACTACTGAAGCCCACGAGCCGCAACTACTGAAGCCCGCACTCACCTAGAGCCCATGCTCCACAACAAGAGAAGCCACCGCAATGAGAAGCCCGTGCACCGCAACCAAGAGTAGCCCCCGCTCGCCGCAACTAGAGAAAGCCCACGCGCAGCAACGAAGACCCAACGCAGCCAAAAATAAAATGTATTTAATTAATTAATTAATTTTAAAAAAACACACGAAACCTGTTGACTCTAACTCCCGAGTGAAAGTGCAGAACTTCTGTTTCTGCAGGAATAACAGAGGAGGTGTGCTGGATACAGCTATAGACGGGCACCCTTACTCCTTCTCCCTGCTTCTCTTTATTTTCACAGCTGAAAACTAAAGACTTAAAATAGTAGGTAGGTTGGACTTTTTCATTCCGACCTAGGACAAGAATCTTCTTTGGGACTATAAAGGAAACCTGGTCATTTGGGGGAGGGGGTCATGTTATTTAACTTTTCTGGGTCTCAGTTTCCTTACCTATAAAGTGGGAATAATAGTAGAATCTATGGCATAGATTGTCATGAGACAGACATAGCACTTGGAACACTATCTGGCTCTTGGAAGTGACTGATGAATCCTGGTATTAATTCTGCATAAGATCTACGCGCTCTTTGGTTCCATTACTGATGCATCACAGGTAGGGTCTCTTTTCTGGCACAGTGGCTGATCTTGAGAACCAGTTCCCTTTGGCGAGTGGTTTGATAACCCACCATTTAGCCTATCCAAGGCTTGAGAAAAAGACACTCAAGAGAACCACTTGCTTGAAAGACACTCAAACCTAAGAGATAAGAAACATGCATTTTCCAGTGACACCTCGGTTTGCTGGTTTTATGTAGAGAAATGCAATGTATCATATAAATGAATGTTGAGACAAACTGAAGTTTAATTCTATATGCACTGAAATGATCACCTTAATTTTAACCGACTTTAATGACAAATTGCTTAAAATATATGGCTCACTTCAATGCCTCTGGAGACTAAGTATGCTGAATGTAATTTAATATATTTTAAAGTGTTGATGTCTCAGGTTCTTCATTCTGAACACCAATTTTTATACTGATACTTTTAGGAGTTAATGAGATATTTGAGAATCTGCTCTCTATCTACATGTATAGCTATGATTTCCTTGATTCCTCTCTTTTTACCACTCCTAGTTATTACAATACCTGAGCAAAATTAACATCCTGGTACTTTAATGCTGATCCTACATAAGAACAAAATACCAGTATTAATGACAGTGAATGCTAGTATTTTATTAAAAAGTGAGCTATGTCACAGCCCTCGTCTGCACACCCTTTGTTCTTTGTTCTACAGGAGACAGGGCTTGCATCCAGGGCTGAGATTCCTCTGTCCTCTTGGACTAAAACTCTACAGGTAAGTAGACTCGAGAAAGAGACCCTAAGTAAAATATATTATTCTATGGAAGACTAAACCAGGTCCACAGAAAATATATCTGCCACTGGGAGTTAAGTGGGAGGGCTGCAGAGGGAATTTGGTGAATTAGGGCAGGGAACTCTCCACCCCTCCTTCCCCTCTTCACCAAATCCTTATCATACCCTCCTTCTATTTTCCTTAATTATCGGTGATCATCATACAAAACACATACACACACACACACCCCAGTCCAATTCTAAAATGACTCCATTAGGAAATTTGGATATGGACTTAGACACAAAAAGACTCTCAGGAAAATATTTATGACCAATAAACAAGAAAAACATCAATTTCAATTTCATAAGTAAAGTAGGAAAAGGGAGTAAAAAAAAAATAGGCGCCTCTGAATGGGTTTTAAGTAGGGGGAGGTGGGGTGATGCTTTCTAAATCAGAACATCCATGTTTGATGCAAAGTAGTGATATGGCAAATAATTTTCTGGGTGCATCTCAAGATGTAAGTAATTCATCATGTAAATACCACAATAATGAGAGTCCAACAAAACCACAGTATTCTGTTAGTTTAAAGTAGCACAGAGTACAAGTATCGTAATCACCAGCACCCTTACACTAACTCCATCAGCCTAGTCTGGTTAACCAGCAAACATACCTGTAGCATCTCTCAATTTTTACTACCTCCACCACTGTCAAATCTGCTGCCATTCCTCACCTGGATTCTGCATAACCTCTACAGGTATCAGTTTCCACTCCTCAGCCTTTGAAACCACTCCCCAAATGGCCAGCCAGCACCATCTTGCTGTAACCCAGTAACTCAGGCCATGTCATGGCTCTATTTAAAATGCTCTGATGGCACCCTCTCATATAATGAAATGAGACCCAAACCCATCACCTGGCTTTCAGAGCCTTGCCCGTCTGACCCCTCCCACCTCATCCTATATCCCTCCCCATTGTCTACTCTGCTCCAGACACAATGGTCTCTTTTCTCTTCCTGCAGCACATGAAGCTCGTCCTCCGTGCCTGGAGTGGTCTATTCTCAGACGCTTCTCTCCATTTTGATCTCAGCTCAACTATCACTTCCTCTCAGAGAGACTGTCACTAACCCACCGACCTATAGCAGCCACCCAGGCGACCTGGATCATAGCACTTCCTGGTAGTTCATGTATTTGTATAGGTCTGTTTGTTGGTTCCCTCATGAGAACAGAGGCTCCAAGAACATATTATGTCTCTCTTACTCACCGCAGAATCCACAGCCCATCACATGCATGTAAAAAACATTTCAACGAGAGAATGAGTGTTTACTCTGCACCAAGTACTGCTAAATACTTTATATGGACTATTTTATTTAATCCTTAAGACATCCCTACAAGGTAGTTTCTATTAATTACTATTCTTATGTTACCAGTGAGGTTAAGTAAGTAAATTTCCGAGCTGATACCTGAGTCCATTCTCTTAATCATTCCCCTAAATCCTCTCTGTATTACACTAAGATATCCTCCAGGGAATAATGTCCCTGATGCGTTTCCACAACACTATAAAAAGGCTTCTCCTTCATCAGAAAAAGATCAAAGCCGGTTCCTTAGTCTTAGTGTGGGGTTTATTTTACGGTGTCCTAACTGCTTTAAAATTGGTGATTCCATACCCAGCACACACGGAATCTACAAATGGGGACGTGTAAGACGATTGCCACGACTAAGGCCACGGAATCAATGGTCTGCAATCAAACCCCCATTCCTCCAGGCTTTAGGCGTAAGGCCTTGAGCAGGTTACAAAATGTCTGTACTCCTGACCCTCATTTGTAAAACAGGGATAAACACACAGCTGCAAGTGTTAAGTGAGGTACCATGTAAGGCACGTGGGGACAGAACAGGACCAAAAATCAAAAGGACTTCCGTGAATGTTGGCTAGAATTGTTATTATTATTAAACATACTTCTGCCTACTTAATTACCCAATACACCCTGATTCTCACCGAGCTGCATCACACAGATTACAATAAGCCCGACATATTGCCCCTGGGACTTCTCCATTAAGACAGATCCTTCCTCTCCCTCTGCTTTAGCTTGGGTGGAGGTGCAGAACACTTGAGCTGAGCCTCCCAGGGCTGCCGGGCACAGGGAAACACTAACTTAATAAAAATCAGCGATAGGACCTGGGAGAGTCCACGCACGGTCCTGAGCCATTTGTCATACTGCTCGGGAGGAAACTAACACACAAGGAGAATCTGACTGCATAACATTAAATAATCACCTAGCAGCCGGAGTGGAAACCAGCAAGTTCAGTATCTCTGACCTGGATAAATAAATGTCTTCCTCAGGTTGAGCAAGCCCACTGGAGGAAACCAAAGGATCGGGGACCTGGAATTTCGACCTAAAACACAGAGGTGTTTGGAAAACCGCAGCTTTGGGTTTTAACCTGGGACGCAGGATGGGCAGGGAAGTGCGAGGCCTCCCCAATCGGCCAAGTGTAACTGGAAGTGCTGAGCCCAAGGGAAGCTGTGTGGCCAAGGAGCGGGGCCACGTGGGACTGGGACACAGAGACATGGGGACATGGCCCTCCCCTGACAGCCCAAGGCCGGGGCGCCAACTGGCAGTGGCCGCAGAAGTCGCAGAGAAACAGCGCGGCCCTGCCAGCTCTCAGTGACAAAAGGAGTGTTTATAGCAGGCGCGCTGACAGCTGTCCGAGTGCCACGTTTATTTACAAAATGTTAGTTAAATTACTGACAGTTGGCGCCGTGGAGGAAAAGCTGGGAGGAAAGCTGACATTTCTTGATCTGGCGGGTGCTCACAGCTCTGGTTCTGCTCCCCCATGCACTTATTAATGCCTTTATCTGCTTGTTGGTTTATCTATTTACGACTTCTGCCTTCTTCACCAGCCATTGCTGTCAAGAGGCTGTGGCTGTCCCAGCAATTAAACTGCCCCATGCAATCTGGATCCAAAGTTCCTTGGGCTAAAAGTTGCCCTGAGGATTGACTGGACAGCCCCTGGGTCTGCACTGGCTCAGACCCAGCCTCAGAAGCCTCCAGAAAGCCTCCTGAGGGCAGCCTGCTCTCTGCAGCATCCACCCACCAATGAGAAGCGTAGGCTCATGAAGTGGTGCATAAGGACATACTCAGCACCATCTCGTTATTCCTCTTCTGCTGATCGGAGACAGGTTTTCCGCGATGAAGCCGGACAAAGTGATTCCATTTTTCAGTCTTTCTGGCAGCGGCAATGAAGGGAGAAGAAGAAACTGGCTGACAAATGAAGATCAGCATTGTGGCTGCAGAGAGGTTTAGACAGTGGAACACATTTCTGATACACATACACAATTCCCTTCCCTCAAAAATATATATTGCTTTAAACTGGTCTCTTTAAACTTTTTTTCCTATTGCGTTTCTTCTGATGTCAAAATAATGTGTTTTGGGGGCTTCCCTGGTGGCGCGGTGGTTGAGAGCCCGCCTGCTGATGCAGGGGACACGGGTTCGTGCCCCGGTCTGGGAGGATCCCACATGCCGTGGAGCGGCTGGGCCCGTGAGCCATGGCCGCTGAGCCTGCGCGTCCAGAGCCTGTGCTCCGCAACGGGAGAGGCCAAAACAGTGGGAGGCCCGCGTACCGCAAAAAAAAACAAAACAAAATAAGGTGTTTTCGCTGACAATTCAAAATATACACGTAAGTATAAGTTTGTTTTCTGTGTCTGTCGGTCTATTTGGAGGGACAAAGTAGGAATTTGGGATTAACATATACACACTATTATATATAAAATAGATAAGCAATAAGGATCTACTATATATCACAGAGAACTATATTCAATATTTTGTAATAACCGATATGAGAAAAGATTCTGAAAAAGAATAGACATGTGTAACTGAATCACTTTGCTGTACACCTGAAACTAACACAACACTGTAAATCAACTCTACTTCAATTAAAAAAACACAAAGTGAACCACTGAAAAAAAAAATACAGATAAGCAAAGACTAACCCCACAGGCCTCGTCTGACGTCCTACTTGAAATCACGGCCTTCACCCCCTTCCCCATCTCCCCACACTCTCCAGTCTTCTCCGAGGCCTGCAGCACCAATTAATAGATTCCATATGTTGTATGTATTTTGTTTCTGCGTGTTTTTGTGTTTCTCCCAGAAGGAAGTTCCATGAGGACAGGGACTGGTTTGTTAACCAGTAAGTTCCACAGTGGCTAGAACTCTGCCTGGCACATGCCAGCAGACAACAGATATCTACTGAATTAAATCCAACGTGACCTGGCCACGCAGAGCATCCACTGCTCAGTCTACGTGCCGACAGGCCCCGACTGCTCGAGGCTCAGATTTGAAATGGGTCAAGTCCCTCCCCCTCTAGGAACGGGCCAGCTTCAGAGAGTGACCTCCTGCTGCTCCAGGCCAGTGTCACCTTCTGGCCTCGGCAGCCCAGCTACCCACAGTCCCTCCCTGCCTCCACCCCAAAGTCCTGAGTCCCCTTCCGGGCTCCTCCGACCCACCCCTCCCACATCCTACATCACAAGTGCCTCCCAGACCAGCAGTGGGATCCTTCCCAACCTCTTTCTGAGGTCCTAGTTCTGAAGCCTCCCCTACCTGGCCAGACTGGAGGCTTGGTGAGGGCAGCAACTGAGCCCTACTTATCCTTATAGCCCACACGGGGCTTAGCAATGCCCCACACAAGGGAGCATGTGTGCAAAGAGTTCTATGACCCAGACGTGGCGACTTGGGCTCAAAAGGTAGGCTATTTTTACTTTTATTAGATTTTATAACATTGGCCTCTTTCCAATTTTGGAAAACTAAAACTTGATTTTTAAAAATCTAATAAAAATAGGGCTTCCCTGGTGGCGCAGTGGTTGAGAGTCCGCCTGCCAATGCAGGGGACACGGGTTCGTGCCCCAGTCCAGGAGGATCACACATGCCGCGGAGCGGCTGGGCCCATGAGCCATGGCCACTGAGCCTGTGCGTCCGGAGCCTGTGCTCCGCAACGGGAGAGGCCACAACAGTGAGAGGCCCGCGTACAGCAAAAAAAAAAAAAAAAAAATCTAATAAAAATAGAAAACACAAGAAGAAAATCAAGGTCACTCATAATTCCACGACCCAGAAGCTTTACGAGCATTATTGTGTTGGTAGAAGGGCCTTTCAGTGTTTATTATTTTTAGCAGGCATTTGTGTGCACACACACTCCCGTTCCAGGGCTCTGAACCATTTTTGACTGATGAATTATAGACCAGTTAATTATCTGAAATGACTTAGAGGTCTGCCTTTATTCACACTCAGATGATATTAATTTCAAATTATTAGAAAGATAAAGAAGATGTGATTCATATACACGATGGAATATTACTCAGCCATAAAAAGGAACGAAACTGGGTCATTTGTAGAGAAGTGGATGGACCTAGAGTCTGTCATACAGAGCGAAGTAAGTCAGAAAGAGAAAAACAAATATCGTATATTAACGCATATATGCAGAATCTAGAAAAATGGTACAGATGAACCTACTTGCAGGGCAGGAATAGAGATGCAGATGTAGGCAACGGACGTGTGGACCTGGGTGGGGGGGGGAAAGGGGGAATGAATTGGGAGATTAGGATTGACATATATACACTACCATATGTAAAATAGATAGCTAGTGGGACCCTGCTGTATAGCACAGGGAGCTCAGCTCGGTGCTCTGTGGTGACCTAGATGGGTGGGTTGGAGGTGGGGGGGAAGGAGGTGTAAGAGGGAGGGGATATATGTATACACATAGCTGATTCACTCTGTTGTACAGCAGAAACTGACACACCATTGTAAAGCAGCTATACCGCAATTAAAACAACAACAAAAACTGATTGGGTCAGAATTGTTAATGTCATGAAAGACCAAAAATAAATAAATTTTAAAAGAAAAAGAAAGTACCTAACGTTAAATGAAGAACACTTGCAGGATAATAAATAAAATTTATTTTTATACAAAGAAAAAAACACAAAACTGTATCCAAAGCAATATACTGTTTAAGGATATTTATATTTGGTTAAACTCTTAAAAAAAAGAAGGAAATGATCAAAAAGTTCAGGGCTGTGGTCAGCTCCTCAGATACAGAGTATAAGACAATGGGAACACAGGTGATGGAAGAGTAGGGGAAGGGCACACAGGTGACCAATTCGTTACGTATTTATATACAGATACACTACATACACATTGATGTATAAAATATTTCACAATAAAAAGGAAAATAATCCATCTTTGGCTCCCAGGATACTTAAAATATTGCGCTGCTCAAGTAAACATTTTAGCAAACCTTTACTAAGGGCCTGTCATAAGCCAGGCCCAGCATGAGGGGCTAGCAGGCCCCCAAAATAAACACAGGCCAATCCCAGGGTGAAGAGTAACGCACATCCTTCATCACATTCGTCTGCCTGGGCCATAACCCCATCCCCACTTTCTAGTTGAAAAGAATTTAGATAAAGAATTAATAAAAAAATAAAGTCCAAATTACAGAATTAAGAGAAATTATAGAATTAATAGAAAAGTTCAAAATGTATTTCTGATAGAAACTATATGTAGCTACCTCCTTTAAAAATAGGAGTATGTTTCATTAACATTTTACCTGCAATTTAGCAGTATTATTGTGAAATACAGACCCAAAACACCATCGGTGCGCACTGTGAGGTCAATCAACAACCCAACATCAGCCAAGGCAATAATTACAAAGCAAAACCAACAGTAATTATTTTTTAGAAGTAGGGAAAAATGTTTTCAATTAAAATAATAAAGTGAGAATAGCAGGTTTATGGCCTTTCTGCTAAAGCATTTATTACAAATCATTCTTTCAGGACATTTCACCAGTTGCAACCATCATTAAGACCATGAGCGACAGGGGCCTGGTGATGTGGCCGAGGCCTTGATCATACAGGAAAATTAAAGTCTAGGGACGGCATACTGTTTATTCACCCAGGAAGCCAACGGCCTTGTTCTCGGGGGGAATTTCTTGTTCCACCAAGGAAATCCTCACAATGTAACAGTTGGAAGTGTCCTCATACTTTGTGAATCAGTATGAGTCTAACCAAAGACAGAGACACAGGAAAAGAGTTTTTCCCTACATTCTGATAAGTGCTGATAAGACGAGGAGGCTCAGGTGATTTGGGAGCTCCAGGGACCTCGCTGAGCCAGGTGCAGGCCCTGGCTGGTCCCTGACACAAGGATACAAGGCAAATATGCGCTTTGCTTTTAAAGAACTTATAACTGAACAAGGGTGGGACGGGAAAATAATAATAAAATACAGAAAAGTGAAAAAACATGTTAATATACAGCAGCCAAAATGATCAAACTGCTCCAGTGGCTCCCAAAATACTAAGAACAAAATGGGAAGTGGTCACTGTGATGCCTGTGGTCACCGCAGCCAAGCGGCCTGGCCTTGGCTCTGCCGTCCTCTCCGCCGTTTGTTGGAGCCAAGGATGCCCCAACCCGTGCACCTGGGTGTTTGCTGTGTTTCTGCCCAGAACATCCTCCCCACGTGTGCATACACTCACTCCCTCTCTTCGTCAGATCTCACTCAAAGGCCCCACCTCAGAAAGACCCGCCCCAACCAGTGTGTCTCAAATTAGCACCTACTCTCCACGTCCCTGGTGTTATTTATTCCCATTTCACAGATAAGAAAATAAAGGCTCAGAGAAGTTAAGAGTTTCCCAAATCAAGTTCCAGCTCAAAGCTGTCCCAACTCCGAGTCTATCTCTTTTTTATTTGTAATTTTCATTTTTTTTGCCATTTAGTTTTCCCATTTTTGTCCAACTTTCTTTTTTTCTCACTTTCAATATTTTTTTTTGTTGAAGCATAGTTGATTTACAAAAACCTCTATGGAGTCCATCTTTTTTCCACTACATAACGCATTCTCAATTAGCATGTTTTATGTAGATGATCAAGAACTGAGTAGGATATATGTTTAGGATCTGCATTTGTCTATGATATCTAACCAAGCTATAAAGAAAATCCACAGGGCAGGCATCCAGCTATTGGAAGCTGACCTGTGTTACCCATCTCCTTTAAGTCCTATGATTTCATGTCTCTGTTACAGCTTCAAAAAGTCGGTCCTTCTCGGGGTCAAATTCTATACTATCAACTGGTCCACCTTTCATTCCTCTTTCCTTTTTGTTAGTTGGGAAAACCATGTTGTGAATAGGATTTTGAAGATCTGTTGAAAATGTAGGCTTGAAGGGAGAGTATAACCCAGAAGGGGCACTTCAGCCAGTGCACAACAGCCAGTGCACTTGGTCTAGCAGGACAGGCACCAGCTCTAATACACCTTAGGTGAAAACAGAAAGCAACAGGGAAATCATCTGGTTTGGATAAAAATTCAAAAACTTATATCTCTAAACCTCTCATCTACGCTGACTCTCCAAGTCTTCCAGCCGGCGCACTGGAAGGTCAGGCCCGTCTCTCCTGAAGACTAGAACTGTCTGGGGATGGGGCAGGACTTGGCCTCTGACGACTCCCACCACCTGGTTTGAGCCAGCCCAGCATCCCAGGGGGCTCCTTGGAGCCTGGCACCAATCACTATTCCGTATTAATGGTAACAAGCAAAGCAACTATTTATCTCAACACCAAAGTTCACCCTAAGGGCAGGGAAATGTCAAACTGGATGCTTAATGAAGTTGGTTCAAAATGTTCTAGGGGTGCAATGTGAAATTTTCAGGCATAAACACAGATGATCCAGGAGACAAAAAATGTAAAGACCTCACCTCCTTAGCATACACAGTGTGTAGGTTTGATTACTGAACAGAGATATGAAGTATGTGCTAAATAATTCTTCTCAACAGCTCATTAGGCCTAATCCATCTCTGATTTCTACGAGTCCATTAATTCCAAATATGTGTCTGCTACACATACGCACATCCACACACGATTGTGAAACACCGGCTTAATTTCACTGCGTAATATCCTCAACACGGCAACAGGTAAGATATCAAATCGGGTATTAGGCAGATTTTAAATGTTTACAATTTTCGCATGTGATAAATGAAAATGACAAAGAATAACGGACCCAAGAAAGATGACACTTCAGTTAGAAAACACTAGACGGGGACTAAGCACCTAGTACTGGCTGCCACACAACCACGAAAGAGCGCGAGCCTGGACAGACTCCACACGGAAACTCCACGGAGCAAATAACATCGACACAGGTGCTGGCTTTGTTTATGTGGGATTTTATTTACTTCTCATCCCCTAAAATCGGAGCTGCTTTCACCATGTGCTCCTGCATTCTGATTAGTTCCTGCAGACACTCAAGCTCCTAAATCCATCTTTGCTCACTCCTTGCTCCTTCTCCAGTTTCTTTTTTTTGCAGTACGCGGGCCTCTCTCACTGCTGTGGCCTCTCCCATTGCGGAGCACAGGCTCCGGACGCGCAGGCTCAGCGACCATGGCTCACGGGCCCAGCCGCTCCGCGGCATGTGGGATCTTCCCGGACCGGGGCGCGAACCCGCGTTCCCTGCATCGGCAGGCGGACTCTCGACCACTGCGCCACCAGGGAAGCCCTTTCTCCAGTTTTGAGGCCGCTCCTCCTCACCCTGTTCTTCCTTTACCAGGTCACTGACACTTGCTGATTCCCCTGCCTAGAATGTGATTCCTGCTGATCCCTGCAGGGCTGTCCCCACTCTCATGCCCTGGGCCACCCTGCAAATGCCCCTGTCCCTACACCCCAGGTCATCCTGCCCCTTACCCATATTTAACTCTTCACCACGCAGCATACTGTTTGTCTCCTTATTTGTGTACTGGCAGCTGGTACCCATTAGGTACAGTTGTGCAGGTTGTGCCCTGATCAAGAGCCCCAGGTGGAGGGGGTTGAATTCCTGCAGGTCTGTCTCTCCAAACAGGAGCCCTAGTGAATGAGTCAGGCTGGAGGAAGGGCACCTGTTCCTAAGTGGTCTGTGCAAGTTGCAGGCTGAGAGAAGATGACGTTCATTCACTGCGTGCGATCTGCAGCCCCGTCTCCCTTTGTAAAGATAGCTCTGTGGGGAGAGGAACTGGGGCCTAGAACAGTGCCTGGCCCGTACAAGATGCGCAGTCAGCGGTGCCGAAGCGAAACATGGATACAGTGCAGATACAGGAAGCTCCTATCATGTGCCAGGCACCGTGGATCATCCTGAAACAACAAGGAGAACAAAAAGATCCCACTCCCCGTACCACAAAATCGTGGAACACAGCCACTTTACATCCTGCTCTCTCTGCATGGCCTCTGTTCACTGAGGACCCACCCACACAAGGCCTTTCCCTCCTCCCTTTCCTCTTTCCCCAGAGCCGCAGGTGATGGCTCCACCACCTGACTGCTCTTCTGAAATCTGTCCTTTGACAGTGGTTTCTCTCCTTTTTCTTCAACATTTTAAAGAGCAAGGCTACAAATCATCCCATCTGTCTCTTTTCTGTGTGTCAGTTAAAACACTGAATGTTAGAATATCTCTAGCACAAAAGGTTACACTAAATAAGACACCTCCAGCCATTAATGAGCAATTTGTCATCTAAGAGGTATTTTCACTAATTATAGCATGTCTGGAATTGTAGCCATTATGGACATGTGCTAATTTACTTCAAGGCAGAACTTTTCTTTGTCACTGGTTTCCACGTACTTGTAGAGTACAGCACATTTTTACTTGGTTCAGAGATGTAAAGACTGAAGCAAATGGAAATCAAACACTTGAGGCTTCAGTTTGAAAAGGCCATAGTTCCCACTTTCAGACACATGCAAAAGCCACCAAAAGCCTCGCCTAGAAATTTTAATAAGTGCTTAAGTTTGGATTAAAAAATATATCTGTGTATTTCTATGCAGCTGAAATCAGACAATATGAATTATAATAGTTGTACTGGATTAGATAGGGTTACGCTAGCTACCGTAACAAATAAACTCCAGAATTGTGGAAGCTTATCACAAAGGAAGTATATTTTAGTGTATTTTTCCTTCACGCAATAATCTAAGGAACGAGGTTGCTGGTCAGCTGGCAGGGCAGGGGCCGAAGCCCTCTCTGCGCGGACATTCAGTAACTCCGCTCACAAAACATCTGCCAAATGGGACACGGTTTCCAAGGTAATCTGGGGCGTCAACATCCAGATGGCGTAAGGAGAAAGAGCCTGAAGTATCTCACATGGGAGCTTTTTAGGGGCCAATCCAACTGAACTTTTGCTCACCTTCCTTTGGGTAGAACTCTGTCACATGACCACACCTAAATTCAAAAGAGGCTGGGAAATGCAACTGGGAAAAGCTTTGGGCCAGGAGGTGGATAAACAACTTACATGTTTTTGAACAGCTAAGAATCTCTTCGTCAGGTGTAAGGAACTGAACAGAGCAGAATGGATCCTGTTCTCATTCCCCACTTGGGAAACAGGGGCTGGGCACGCTGATTTTCTTAGCAGCATCCCATGGTGGGTTGTGACAGAGCCAGGACGAAAACTCAGGTCACCCTAGGGGAATTCCCTGGTGGTCCAGTGGTTAGGACTCTGCGCTCTCACTGCCGTGGGTGCAGGTTCAATCCCCGGTTGGGGAACTAAGATCCCAAAGGCAAGCGGAACGGCCAAAAAAAAAAAAAAAACTCAGATCACCCTAGCCTTAGACCACTGCTCACATTCCATAAACAATGAAACTTACCAAGACTTTTCAACATCTTCCTCTACCAAGATGCCCCTGTAGCTGCAGAATCTGAACCAACCATCGCCAGCCTGGGCTCCGGTGCCCATATTCCTGTTCCACGTGTCTCTGGGCAGTGGCCCCAGGATCATGAGACACAGCAGCAAGATTTGCCCACGGCAGATACATTTCACGCTCTGTCCTTCCCCAGCTGTAAAAAGCTAATACTTCCTGAGTGCTGGGCACTGCTCTAAACGCCCCATATTTCACTCCTGGATCACTACTCCTATTATTAGTTCCCTGAAACAATGACAAATTGAGGCCCAGGGAGGTCAATCAAGGTGCCAAAGGTCACACACGTGCAAAGTGGCAGAACCAGGACTGGAACCCAGAGAGAGGTTTCGCCCTAGACCCTGTGCTCAATCATTGTGCTCTACAGCCTTAAGGTAAAATTCCCTTCATCAAGAAAGTTTCAAATAAAATAATGGACATTGAATACTATGTTAAATTTCAGGCTCACAGGCTGATTTCTGCCTACCTGCCTTTTCCTTCCCTCCCCCCAAGTTCATGGGCCTTAAGCTAGAAACTAATCCCGATTTTCAAGTGTTTATTAGATTTTCTATAAAACCGCTGGTGAAAGTGGAAATGTAAAGGTCCTTTAGATTCCGCATGTGCAGACTTTATGAAGTATGTCACCCTGTCCCGTGATTCCCTCCACAAGGCCTGTCCTACTCGCTGTCCTAGAAGACAAGGCTGGATCACACACACCCCATCTGAGCTCTGTGTATGAACCCCCAAACCTAGACCAATAAAGAGCTACACCTGAGCTTCCTGTTTCCAATAAAAGATAGTTTTCACTATTAGCAGCTTACTGTTATTCCTAATGAACTTTTCATTCACTCGAAAAATACTCCTTGATATACGCCATGTTCCAGGCAGTAATTTAGCCACTATAAATGAGAGCAATGAAGTCAGTGGCCTTGGGGATCTTACATTTTAGTGGAAGAGGCAAGAAATAAGTATCAGATAAATAAATAACAGAATTTCCTAAGTGTTAAGGGCTATGGAGAAAGCTGAAGCTACGTAAGGGGACGGAGTGATGTAGGGCTGGGGTATGGCTATTTCAAACAGCATGGTCTGGAAGGTCCTCTCTGAGGATGGGATATTGGAGCAGACACATGAATGGCATGAAGGAGCCATCATACAACATTAGCGGGTCCTGGGAGAGGAAGGAGGATGTCCTCAGCAAGAATGGACTTGGTGGGTTCAGGAAGGACAGGGAAGTTCAGTGAGCTGCATTCTCGTGAGCAGGACAGGACAGAAGGTCTCTGATAGGTAGGCGGCCACCAGTAATAAAGCCTTTTATGTGCATTTCACTCTAAACATAACTGGAAGCCACTGCAGGGCTTTGAACACAGTGATGTGATTTGGTTTATGTTCTGGAATGACAACTTGGTCTACCAGGCGCAGATGGACTCTGGGAGAGCAGACGTGGTGGAAACGGGAAGACCAGATGAGATGCCACGGGAACAGTCTTGGAAAGGGCGGATGGCAGCTTTGACTAGAGAGATAGTGTTCCAGATGGTGAAAACGGTCCGCTTCAAGATGCATCTTTTTTTTTTTTTTTAAATAAATCTATTTATTTATTTATTTTTGGCGGCGTCGGGTCTTCCCTGCTGCGCGCGGGCTTTCTCTAGTTGTGGTGCGCGGGCTTCTCATTGCGGTGGCTTCTCTTGCTGCGGACCATGGACTCTAGGCATGCGGGCTTCAGCAGTTGTGGCTCGCGGGCTCAGCAGTTGTGGCTGCGTACTCTTGAGCGCAGGCTCATTAGTTGTGGCGCACAGGCTTAGTTGCTCCACGGCATGTGGGATTTTCCCAGACCAGAGCTCGAACCCGTGTCCCCTGCGTTGGCAGGCGGATTCTTAAGCACTGAGCCACAAGGTAAGTCCCAGGGTCTATCTTAAAAGTAAAGACACTACAGGATTTATTGATGGACTAGATGTAGCACAAGAGACAAAGAAAAAATATATCTATGAGGCTTTTGGACAGAGTAGCTGGATGAATGGTGGTGTCTATGCCCAAGATGGGGACAGATGGAGGGAATCAAGTTGGTGGTGGCTGGCAATGGGTTACATGGAGCTGGTATCCAGAACACCGCTTGGGAGGCAGAGCTTGAAACACGTGAGTCATAAAAGTGGATTTGAAGATTAATACTAGGGTGTACAGCCTGGAGCTCCAGAGTGAAGGAGACTCGTCAGGATAGAGAGTAGAAAACTGCCGCAGGAAAGGGCTGAGGGTACACGGTGTGTGATTCAACGTAACTGGAGATTCTGAGAGATGGGAAAGGAAATGTCCTGAAGCCACAGTAAGTAATGAGGAGAACATCTCTCCAGCTTTCAGGCCTCATGGCAACAAGGATACAGGAGAGAAACAGCCACCGCTGATCGGACTCTAGGAGTGGAAATGATCCAGGGAACGGCCAAGTCTCAGATTAAGCAAAAGCTGAGGGGAACATTCAGAGAGGAGAGAGGGGACACAGGGATTTCGCTGGTGACAGGTCATAGAGGCCAGAGGGTAATAAAAAGTTTCAGAAGATTACAGAGAGTTTTGCAACTGGGTCAGATATCGATTGTACAGGACCCTATGACAATAAGAATCAAAAAATGATGCAAGTCTGGTAGATCTTTGACTTCTGAGGTGGCTAATAAGATAACTGAAAAGTAAGATGCAATAAGGTTTGTTCTGATGGTCTATTAGGAAAAAGAGAGCAGTCAATTCTAACTACATTCCTACTCTGGGTCAGCCTCCTAGACATCTGTGAGGAGTCTGGGAGCTGATGACTGGGGGAGGAACAGTCATACCAGGAGCATCGTACACAGATATTATTTAAGCAATCTCTTTATAACACCCGTGTGTATCAGTTTCTGGGTTGGTTACAACAGAGCATTACAATATGCATGGCTTGAAACAACAGAAATGTACTGTCTCACATTTCAGGGGGCCGGAAGTCTGAAATCAAGGTGCTGCAGGGAACATTCCCTATGAAACCTGTAGGAGAGAATCCCTCCCTGCATCTTCCTAGCTCTGGTGCTTCATGGGCAACCTCTGGCACTCCTTGGCTTGCAGCCTCATTGCTCGAATGTCTCTGTCATCACATGGTTTTCTCCCTGTGTGTCAACTGTGTCTCCGCAGGTCATCTTCCTATCAGGACACCAGTTGTATTGCATTGGGGTCCCACCCTACTCCGGTGTGAATGCATCTGAATACCTAGTTACATCTGCAATGAACCTATTTCCAAATAACGTCACATTCTAAGGTACTGGATGTGAGGACTTCAACAGATCTTTTTCTTTTTTGGGGGGGGGAGGGTGCGGGTCAGGAGGGGAGTGATGCAATTCAACTCACAACACTGAAGCACTGCTTTTTCCAGTTTTCATGTATAACTTGTGCACCAAATAAAAATTAATTTGCATATATTTTTTCTTTCTTCCTCGTGGGTTCTGACCAGTTAGAATTGTTTCAGATTGAGCTTTCCTGACGAGTAAATGTGTCCAAATATGATTATTCTGAGTGCAAGAGCACTTTTCCCCTCATCCACTACGTTTATAGCCTGTTTGAAAGCCACAGAAGATCAAGAAATTATTTTCACACAAACATATCTTCCTTTCCTCTACACGGCCAGCAAAGCTTTATCTGAAGGTTGATGTCAGTTTTGTCATTTTCCATCAGCCTGGTGGTTGATGCTGTTTTCATTAAAAATTCTATTATTTTAAAAAATCCATCGGCAAGATTGTAAGATTAATTCATATGTCCTTTGTATAAGACAAATCTAACCTCTCAAAAGGTTTCTAAGCCAAAACATCTCACACTGACAAGGCAGCAAGTTGGTCAAATACACCCAAATAAACCCAAATAACTCAACCATGTGAATCAATGAGATTTGGGGAAAACAGATCATGAACAACTGAGACTGCTATATATAATTTAAACTACTTTAAGCCCCATGGCACGCGGCTGCAGGGAGAAGGATTGTTCCTGTAGTTCCGTCAGCAAATTCCGAGATCAGTTTCTCATGGCAG
Organism: Delphinapterus leucas; assembly: GCF_059928025.1. NCBI lineage: Eukaryota > Metazoa > Chordata > Mammalia > Artiodactyla > Monodontidae > Delphinapterus > Delphinapterus leucas. Next base: position 106,469,712 of record NC_143135.1, on the reverse strand, counting down.
ACACACTGGTCTTGCCCCAGAACTGCACGGGAGAAAAATGACCAAATGCAGAGAGGCCCCCTTTTCTCTTGTCACCATTGCTGTGGAAGTCCTGAGCTGGCCTCTCAGTGAACAGGTGAGAATGAGGGGAAATGCAATCACAGGGCTGCAAAGCTGGAAGGGCTTAACCACCCCCAACAGTCGATGGCATCCCTACCCTGGCTTTCCCAGCTGACTCCAGTGGACTTGTCATGGAAGAACCAGTCTTCCAAGGAAAAACGGTCTACAAGTCCTAAATCTGTGCATGAACTCCTGACCCCATTATCTGTGTCAGATAACCTGGCTCCGTAGAACCTTCCATATGTTTGTTGTTTTGTGTTTTTTTTTATCTCATAGGAAATTCATCTTCAGAGCCATGAACTGTCATAACTTTCTACGCAACAATCTTGTGATGAAAAATAAAGGAATACCTTTCTCCTCACTCCCTCTCTGATATAAAATAGCTCAAGAAATTATTTGAACAGAAGAAGATTCCTAGGATCTAAGCAGATGTGTAGGAGAAACACACAGAGAAGTATAATTAGACATGGATGGAGAGGCATTCCTCTCCTCATAGACCTTCCAGAAGCCAGACACAGTACGTCTATCAAAGTGTTGCCACATGGGTGTTTAAGCTACAATAGGTTATAGGGAAAACTGCTAAATGTGTTGCTATTATGCACACACACACACGTATACACATGTGTGTACATTTGTACACATGGAAAGAAAGAGGCTAATTATATAATTACAGACTCAGCTTTGTGTACACCGCTTCATTTTAACCCCAAACGATCCTTTGAGGTAGGTAGTAAATGTCCTCTTTATATGGGAGAGTTTTTAAAACTTGCCCAAGAGAACACAGAGAAAGTACTGGAGTCCGAGTTAGCGGCACCCTGTCTTCCAGTCCGTTTTCTCTCTGGCGCACCACTCCTGCTGGAATATGAGTTAGGAAGGTCTGGTTTGTTGAAGAGCTTTGTCTCCTTCAATTGCACTCACGTGAAACATTCCTACTGCTTCCTCCCTGCCTTTGGCCCACAAGTGCAATTTGAAATTGCATCCTAAACCCAACCAATTCTTGATTTCCTAACAACACTATTATTTGACCATGTGTGTGATGTTAATGGTATTATTTATTTATTACACCAGGAACCCATCAACCTGCTCCCAAGGAAGCAAAATGATCTCAAATCATGCAAAAATAAAGTTGCATTTTACCCATCAGTGGAGACTTTGAACTTAAGAGAATAAATGTGCCATTCATATTAATTATAATTTGTTCAGGCTTCCCCAGGAGAGATGCCAACGGTCCTATTCCTAGCGCAACAAAGAAGGTGTCACCTACTCTGCCTCGCACTGCTAGGGCCACCAGAGAGACTGGCTTGTGGGCCTCACAGAAGTGCGCTTCCACCTCAATGTGTGCAGTATCCCACTCCAGAGAGATACATGGTAATTCTGAGGAATTATTAACTGCCTGTGAGAGGGTCCAAGATTGCTGTTATCTGAAGCAAACGGGTGGAAGAAGAACCACCCATTTCGATAAAATTCTGACTTGAACAATGTATGAAGATTCTATGATCCTCTGATGCGAAGGGACCTCTAGAGGTCAGCTGGGTCATTCCCTGTGTCCCCATCGTGCCACAGACCACACCACACCTGACCCACTCCCATACCCAATTCCCAAAATACCTCCAAGGAGGTTCTTGTGCCCCAGAACAAGGAAGGACCATGAAATGCACTCGGTTTCTGGGAAGAGAAGAAGTTGGCAATGAGGAAAAGAAGGAACAGAATGAGGAAAGCCCTTCGGTACGAAAAGAGAATGAACTTAGTATTCAGCCCCAGGCACATTCACCATCCAACGGTGTGATCTGGGAAGTGGCTCACTCTGCCTTCCAGTGCTTTGCTTTCGTGATCTGTAAAACTGGAATAATAACTGTCTCCACCTCATGGAGCACCTATGAGCATTCAACAGGTCTGTGCTGGTAGAGTGGTCAGTGCCTGCCTGACACATAGTAAACAGAGCTGTCCCACCCAGCCAGAGGCAGAACTGATAAAAGCTAAGAATGCCAGCTTTAGTAGCAGAGAGAAGCAGCAGTTAGGAGACAGCATGATGATAAACGTTAGCCAATTCTGTCAAAGGCACCCACAGTCAGTAGGATGCTTTTGCACTTAGTAGGACAAGGTGACCTTGTCTCAGGCACAGGTAGCCCTAGGCCAGGGCTCACAGCTGTGTGATGCAGTGTGGCCAGATGTCAGCTCCTTCTCACCCTTGCAGGAAGCCCTCTTTGTGGGAGACTGAGTATCACAAGCCTCATTATCTGAAAAACCAGGTGGTTGAACTCCCTGGGCTCTGTAATCCTTTCAAACTCAAAAGAAAAGAGAAGCATTTCTGCAAAGCACCGAACCTTGCAGGTGAGGAGTGCTGGAGAACCGGGCTGCCCCTCTTCTGTAAGTTCTGTAGGTTCTCCTGGCAACTGGCATTGTCCTTTCTCCCGCTGCCCCACGCTCGATTGGGTGTTCAGTTTTGCCATTTTAGTTTCTGGCTCCTCAACAGGTTGTGTGTGCTTCCAGGAGCCTCCCTCCACAGCCCCATCTGTCCATGCTCTTCTGAGACCCGGTCCACCCAATGTATGCCTGGCAAGCCCCAGAGGTGAGCAAACAGGGGTCCATCCCGGTAGGGGCCAAAACAGCCAGAGCAGCACACGCTTCCTGAGCGGCACTGCTGTTCTGAACAAGTTAACTCAGAAACAACAGAACCATAGTTACATGACCAGACACCCACTGACAGCAGACCCCAAATAGAAAGAAGGATGGGCAGAGACCCACAGAAGGATGTGCCCCTCTTTATCTTGAAAATGCTAATTTCCCTGAGGTCTACCTGGGGTTGAGCACATCATCAGAGAGTAGCATTTCTTCAAAAGCTTAAGGACTGGATAGGGGAGTGACCTGGCAGAAAAATGGCATACGTTATGGGTGCAGCTATGAAGTAACAGACAATGGACACAGACCATCTGTGTCCTGGACAGAAAGACACCGGCTCAATTACTGACGTGTGTCTGTAACCTCCACCAGAGCAACGTCACACCCAACGTAGCATGACCCAGACACAAAGGACAGTGAGCCAGGAACACATCCGGGGCAAGGACAACACAAGACAACTCAGGAAAAAAGGGCAGAGAGGGCAAGGAGAAGATGGTGATCGCAGGCATTCCTTCCTTCCTTCACTCATGCAATAGCTATTTACTGAGCATCTTGTGTCTGCCAGACACTGCACAGAATAAGACCGAGAAGGCACTCATCCTCAAGGAACTTACAGTCCAGTTGGGGAAGACAGATCGGGAGCAACTAACCAAATAAATGAATGGGAAAATCTCAGGTACAGATGATCGCTCTGAAGAAATAATCCAGGATGATATGCCAGTGTAAGCCTGGTGGAAGTGGTAGGGGATCACTTTTATTTGGGTGTCAGGAGCAGCTTCAGGGAGGGGGTTCCACCTGAGCCAAGGCCAAAATGATGAAGAGCTGCCCATGGGAAGATCTGGAGGAGGGGTACCTCCACAGTGGGGGCCATGCATGGGAAGGCTCTGTAGCAAGAGTACATTTTCTGTGTTCACCAAACGGGAGGAAGGTCAGGATGTCTGCGGCAGAGTGAGTGAAGGAAAGAGGGGGACCCGCACTCAGAGTTTATTAGCACAAGCCCTGGTCCAAGTCATGCCCTAGGAACTAGGGACAGAAACCTGAAGAAGGTGGAGTTGTGGCCTCAAGAGGCCGTGGAGCAGCTGGAGAGACTAACAGAGAATCCATCAGCTTCGAAAACGAAATGCTAAATGCTTTCCATGATGTGAATAGCATGCCACAGTCTCCTACAGCTGCAAGGGGCCCCCATGGCTTTTCTCAAGTATGGAAACCACATTGTTCTCTGCTATTCCGTGGAACTGCTATACCGAAACCCAACTCCCTTCTTGTGCATTTCTCAGACCTTTCATTTTTAACTCATATTTTTAAAAAAAGCACTTAGCAGATGACCCCCAAGGAAACAATTCACTTTACTGGTTGCGGCCTTATTTGGGGAATCCATGAAAACATGAAATGCCTCCATCAAAGTTATCCAGTGACGTGCTGACATTTAGTGACAGTCTCTAATTAATGAGACCCACGCGCCGGGCCTCTCAGGCTCTCCTGCCCCCATCAGAGGAATGCAGCCCACCCGCTGGGAGAGAGGGCGCTCTTCTCTGACCACCGGAAGACCACCCACCCACGCGATGATGGGCACAACTGCCTCCACGGCTGATGACCTCTTCAACCTCTGCGTCCACAGCCTGGCCTTTTGAGTTGGACCCAAGGCCCTGGGGTGAGACGCCTCAGCCTCAAGCCTTTCCACAACCAACACCCAGCTCATGCCCTTCGTGTAAGAACCACTCCGCACATCTTAGTTGGTCGAGCCCAGCTGTATAGAGGCTAGGGGATACTTCTGTTTGGTTTTCAGTCATCTCATCTGTTCAGTAAACATGTGGGAGCACACGGTGCTCAGGGCATCACAGGGCGGGATCCCCGCTTCCAAGAGCTAGCAGCTCCCCATCCACGTGGAGAAGGAAAACAGAGAGATAAACAACATTGCAAGGCAGGGTGCGAGACAAAATGAGCGGAGAGACGATGCCAAGTCTCCGCAAGGAGCTGCGAGAACACAGAATGCGGTGGGGAAAGCTCGCCCTGCAAAAAGCCAAGGAGTCAGCATTCCAGCTCGGCCACGCGCTAACTTGTGTGATTTTAGGTAAATTCCCCTCTCCAGGCCTCAGCATCCTCTTCTATACAACAGACATAATCTAGTCTATTTCAGAGAGCTGTGGCGAGGATTAATTGTGACTAACCAATAACTGATAGTACCATTCATCATTCAACATTATTATTACTGCTCCTCGTAATCTGGCTTCCAAATCTCCTAGCTGTGCAACCTTAATCAAATTATGTAAACTCAGTTTTCTCATCTGTAAAATGGGATAATCATAGCACCTACAACCAGAGGGGTTGTATGAGGGTTAAATGTTAATGTTATGAGGTTGGATGACGGGTGAGATAGTGTGTAAAACACTTAGAATACTCCCTAGGACACAGTGAGTACTGGAGAAACTTCGGTTCATGTTATTATTATTGCATATTCTATTTTATGAAACCTCACCCTTTTTAAAAAAAAATATGTGTACAGACTACTGGCAGGAGGGCAGAAAGACTAGGAGACTGCAAATTGTCTGTAATTCTATTCAGACTGTGGATGCCGTATTAGGTGAAAGGCTTCCCGATATGTCTACGAGGATCATTAGTGTTAACTGGAGGAGATAAAACATTCTAAAAAGTTTCCTCACATTAGAATCTGCTGCTGAAGCATTCGTTCTTTGGGAACTGCAAAAGATCCTCAAAAAATGAAACTGGTGAGAACAAAGCAGAATCAAATGAAATTAGAGCAAAAAAGTCCTCTGCTGGTTGAGACGAAAACTACAAGCATGAACCTCAGGGTCACCTGCGGTGACAGAGAGAGGGTGGTTCTCAGGGCAGAGCAGGGACGGCTGTGGTCTGTGTAGCTTGGTCACATGCTGAACGAAAAAGAAAGAGGTGAGGATGGGAGGAAGGAAGGAAGGAAGGAAGGGAGGGAGGAAAGAAAGAAGGAAGGGGAGGGAAGACAATTAAGGAAGAGACGACCCACATACACACAATAAAAGCAAAAGGGAAATAACCCAGAGCCCTGAACCACTCGATTGCTGCAACCTGGAATCAGGTTATGTGCAAATTTAGCAATTTCTATGCAAACAAAATACATTCTGAAATTCCTACTTGCTTCTTTGCACACAGCATCACGAAATGCAGAGCCTGTGTTTGAGGGTTTAAGGGCTTTTCCGCTCCACAGAAGTGCAGCCCAACACGGGGCCCCTCCTTGTCTGGTGCAGGAGGGCCTGGGGAGGACGATGGCCATCCTGTGGAGGCTTGAGTGCCATCTGCACGGCCCACCTGCTGCCCCGCTCACATCCTAAATTAGGCCCATGGCCAACAGGTTGGTGTCACGCAGATCCCAGCTCCTCTAATCCCTGCCCTGTAGGGCTCCCTCCACTGGGAGGGTCTTCCTCCTACTTGTCGGGAAGACAGTCAATCTCAGTGGCTGGCCCTGGACGTCAGGAGATGTTCCAGGAGGGCCTTTTTATGCCAGGGCTGGGCTGAAAAAGCCCCACCATATCCCACTCCCTCCATCTACAACCAGTCAAGCCCAGTGAGTCTACAGCATATGTGACAATGCAAACAAACCTGAGGGCACGAGAGACAAGGAGAGGGGCCTGGAGTGAGTCAGGAAGAGGCATGGAAGCAAAGACAAAGAAAGAGAAGACAGCCAGTACACGATAACGCGATTTTTCAGAGGAGCTGCTCCAGGCCCCAGCTGAGCACCTGACAGATCCAGCAGAGTCCTCATTCGCATGAGCCTGGGGACTGCCCTCTGAAGACCAGATCCCTCCCTGCCCAAATCCCCTCATTGTTCCTATGATACGGCAGCTAAGTCTGTCAAGGCCCCGTGGCTACTTCTTTATCCCCAAATCTCTACAGAGCTGACCGCCTTCCTCCTTCTCCTTGAAAGTACCTTCCCATCCGTTTCTAAAATGTTCTCAGTATGAGACTGTCTCCATCTTGTTTCTTGAGGGCTATATCTTGCAGCCAAGGGTTAGGGAAAAGGGGGCATCCAGAGGACACTAAATGCCATCGACTACATTGCTTATAGATTTGTTTTTCTTTCTAAATAGTCTGAAATCAGGGCATATTTCAAGTTTCCACGAAATCCTTTATAAAGCAGACACACAGTTATTTCAGGTGTGAGGTGTGAGGCAGTTAGACATTCAACCTTTGCTCAAAATAGTCCCTAACTCAGGGTGCAGTGGAAGAGGTGGGTTTCCGGAACCAGTGAGTACCCTGGGGGCATGAGCGCTAGCTCGCCAAAGACAAAGGAGCATGGGTGCTTGCAGACTATGACAGGCCCTTAAATCACACGCTTCCTTTGGCAATGTCCTGACAAGTCAGCTCTGTAACCCAGTGTCCCTTTTGCAACATTTTCTATCCCATGGGTATTGCCTTACATGCACCATCCATAAACCTTAGAAGAGCCACCTTAGAAGAACAGTCACAGAAGGTGTAAAAGAGTGGGCACCAACACCAAGGTTCTCTCTCCAAGAATTTTCACGTACAAAGGATGGGAATACTGCCATCCTGCCTTACAGTCAGCTCAATGACCCAGTCTGGAAAACTTTATTTAATCAGGCATACATTCTTCCCATGGATCTTCTTAACTTCTACCTCCAGCTGACTCTCAGAAATTCCAGAGAGTTAAGATCTCCCATTGCAATCACTAATTCTGTGTTGCCCTTCTGTGAGTGGTATGGTTTGTAGACACTGGAAACTGAGTTAGCATTTCAGGAGGCCGGGGGGAAAGGGAGACAGATTCACCCTACCTTACTCAAAACATAGTCAAGATTCTTCTTCTCCTTCTCCAATTCCTGTCAGCCTTAACCCCAGACGTCAAGCAGGACCCAAGCCAACACTGAGACCCAGTTTCCATTTGGGAGATGAGTTTTGAATATATTGCTTTAGTGGACAGCATAGTTAACCAAAGTAAACGATCTTTTCCACAGACAAATCACACTCATATCCATGGCTTCAATCTCAGAAAGCCGTGTTCAGACAGAGAAAGCACGTCCCTCTGGCTACCAGCTCGTGGCATGAAGACACCCCAGGAAAGCTCAGACACAGTCAGACCCAGGACAAAACAGTAGCTCTGCCAGAGTACAGGAGCGGGGCGACACCCCGGGGCACAGGCAGAGTGATGGCATTCACAGAAAGCCAGACCCGGCCTTCGGGACTCATTAACACCAGACAAGACTGTTCACGCTGAGCCCCAGCCGGGCCCCCAGTCACCACGGCCACTGGTTTCAGGTACAGACAGTGCTCAGGCCGCTGGCCTCCATCTCAGAGACCCCCTGGCCAGCCTCCCCTCCTGCTTACCAAGTCCTGAGCCTAGGAGGCCAGTTTGGGGGAAACAGCTCATCTCTGGAACCTCTGAGCGTTTCCCTGTGACCACCACCTTTCCGGGGCAGAGCACCCAGCTCAGCCATGAATTGTGCAGCCCAGGGAAGCAGCGACCTCCCCGCCGGCAGCTGCAGAAAACACACCTGCACCTCTATCCCTCTCCCCCCATCCCCTACACAAATCACTGTCGATTCAGAGAAGAATGGCGGCTCCCTACCTGAGGGTGGCGCTCTCCCCCTGCCGGACCGTCACGTTGTCCATCGCTTTGGGGAAGGTGGCATCTCCGCTGCGCACGGGCACTCCTGTGGGTACAAGGAACAGCAGCCTGAGAGACACGACCACGAGGCACTTCCAGGGCAGGAACAGGTACCCACAGACCCCCATCCTCGACGGCCACAACTTCCCAGAACTCCGGCAGCCGCTCGGCACACGCCCCCTGGGCGCGCACAGGAAGTGGGTGGGGTGGGGTTTGGCGGAGGAGCGAGCACGGGGCGCCGGAGGCGCGGGCAGGAGAAAAGCGCGCAGACTCCTCCAAGTCTAGTGTTCCTCCCCAAAACCAGCCTCAGCGCTCCAGCCTCGGAGAAGCGGTTTCCACGGAGAACATCGAAAGGGGGCTCCCTCCGTGCTGCTTCAGCCGGGAAGGTGGCGGAGAGAGGCGAAGAGCAAAGACAGGTGCAAAGGTGCGGGCGCGTCTCAGGAGCCCCTTCCTCCCGTTAACAGCTCAGGCATGGCACTTTGGAGAGGAGTAAGCACTTTGGTACCAAAAGGGGACACGGAGTGGGTTAGATCCGGCTACCCAGAGATGGTCTGAATTCCTCAGTTCCAACAAGGGCAAATCCAACACTTTCTTTTTAAGTTTCAGAGGCAGGGTAGCCAGCAGGAACCAGTCTGTAACAATAGCAGAGCCGGAAAGTGGAACACGCGGGAGACGCAGGGGTGAGCCAGGAGGAGAGGCTACGCCGGGCTTCGCGCGATCCGGACCGGGGATGCTGCAGCAGCCGCCTCGGTCAACTTCGTCCGAGACCAAATGCGCGCTGCAGCCTCCGCGATGCGGCCGGTCTCGGCTGGGCGGTCTCCGCGGCGGCGGCTGAGGCGGGAGCGCACGGCGGCGGACGCTCGCTCGCTCGCTCGCTAGCTGGGGAAGGCGAGGGGCTGCCGGCCCCGGAGCCGCGAGGACGCCACGCTCAGCGGCCGCCCCCGGCCTCCGCGCCGCGGGCCTCCCGGGAGCAGCCCCGACGCGCGCGGGCCCAGACCGCCGGGGTTGTCATGGCAGCAGCTCCATCACTGACCGCAGCTCTCCGCCGTGCAGGCGCCGAGCGAGCTGGCGGACCGCGCGCATCCCGGCGGGCGGCGGGAGCGGGGCGCAGGCGCCCACCTTAACCCCCGCCGCGCCGCGCCGCGGCCGCAGGAGCTCAGGCGAGGAGTTTAACCACTTCCCCCCTTGAAGAGCTGTCACTTCCAAATTAAGAAGAAATGCAAAGTTACTACACAGCCTCAATAAGCCCAAGACGTCTTAATAAGGGTCACAAACTAATTAACTAGGAAAAGAAAACTCTGCAGCATGCATGCGTGCACCTTTAAAATTATCAGATTAATACATTAGCATTTAGAGTAAATTTAAAGTGTTGGGAGGACGTTTTAGAATCATCTCATTTTTATTCAACAGGCAACGCCCACCCCACCGCCACCCCCCAAAAGCTACTTCAAACACCATTCTAAATAGAAATCTTCCATATATAAAAGAAATGCAAAATCACAGAAGCCTCTTAGTGTGTGAAACTGGCAAAACCGCATCAAAATTTTGGTCGAGTTCAGACACTGACTTACATTCTTTATTCTTGTTTTGTCGGTATTAAAAGATGTTAGCCCTGCAAAGTGCTCACTCAGATGAATGAGTGTGAGCCCCTGGCTTTATTGATACAGAGGATTCCCAGGTGTCCTGGGCTTCACACTCCTGCAGAGCTGATTGCATCTTAAGAGGTGTGTTTTTCAGATTCTTGAAACCCAGGGAAAAATTGCATTGGCCTCAGTTGCTGTCACTTCTCCTCTTTGGCTGCTGTGGGTCCCTCTGTGCCTACATCTGCATGTTTCCTCTCACTTCAGCTCTGATGGAACGCAGTTCCTTCCAGCCTGGGCCTGGCTCCTGAGGGAGGGGGGAAGCCCAGAACGGCACAGCCCACCCCACGTGCTAACACCAACACGTTCTCTGCTCAGGGACTCCTGTCTGAGCTCCCTGCACTGACCCAGATTCTCCCTGGGGACAGAGAGGAAGCAGCCGTGGCTCTGTTTTTCCCCTAGACTCTCTCAAATCCAACCAGGAAGCTCTTTTTTAAAACAACTGTTAAATAACAACAACAACAACAAATGTTCTTCCCAAAAGCCATCCAGCCACCACCAAAGAGACTGAATCATCCTAACTGAATCGCTGTAACCGTCCTGGTGCCATAAGAGTGCGTGCATCTTTCAACTGGTCACCCCACTTACGTGTAGATAAAACGCGGGTGAGTAACGCACAGGCATCTCACTCATCATACCCCGGTCACTCCAACTGCCCTGGATTGGAAGGGATGGAGGTGGGTGTGCAGATGTGGAAGCCACGCTCCAAGGTAACAAAGAAAGACTGAGGAGGCATGGCTTCCTCTTTTAACAGGTGACCCGAGAGTGTACAACAACGTAAAGTCAAGCAACTCACACTGGAGATCTCAATTAATCCATCATTTCGCCCATTTTCCCCTCGTCTCCTCTGTTGACTTTTCCAATATTAAATTCTCAGGGAAATCCATCGCTACTTTTGTCCAGTGGGGACCAAAAAAAAATCAATTGTCAACTTATGACCACAAAGAATGACTTTACTATCAAGAAAAACAAAAATGATGTCTTCAGGGTGCAGGAGGTTTTGTTTATGCTTTTGAAAGAACAGGAGGAGAATTTACCTATTTTAGTACCAATCCGTTCTGACAAGTCCCCACTTTACCTTCACTTTGCAATGGGAGTTGTGGAAGTAGGAAGTTGCGTGATTTCACCAAGTTAAGATATTATATGAGCAGACGTCAGGTGTGAGGTCATGACTGCTGACCTCAGTCTGCTGAATTTGGGGTTCTCCTTATGCAGAGGCCAAGGAATTACCTGTAATCATTCACATCCATTTTAAGCACCACTCCTGCTCCCCTCCAAGCCTCCTCTTTGTAAACAGGTCCCACCACCGCAAGTGGAAACAAACACCAGCAGTGGAGAAGGAAGGGGGACTCATTCTGGGCTTTGGAGTCATTTCCTTCCAGGCTTGAGAATGGCAGGGATGAGTCCTTTCATGATAAATTCTCACCCTGGCTCTTGCATCTAATTCCCAGGTAGGTACAAATGAGCATTAGTTTTTGCATCTAGGAATGTGGGTAATGACAACAACAGGCCTTCCCGAGGGGCCTACATACATGATTAACTCTACAGTAAAATACTTCGAAATCCACTTAAGGTGAAAGATGCTTTATTAATACATTTTGCCTGCCACTGCTTCATTATTATAGCTGGGCGGAAAAATAACTCTTCTTACAGGCTCTGTAAGATGTTCAGTTTATTCCAGTCTGCATGCGGTTGATCTAAGACGCTCACACCATCTTTGTCTCTGGCAGGGGAAGGGAGAGTGGTGAGCTGCAGCCTCCCAACCTGGCCGGCAGAAAACCCAGCAGAGATCAGGTAACGCTCAGGCTGGACAAAGAAAAGCCACTGGCAACCTCACAGCTGCTTTGTGGACCCAGGGATCCAAACTTTACTCAAAAATGGAAGTTTAGAAATTGGTGAGAGGTCAGAGATGCCCGCACAATTAACAAGGCAGAATCCATTTTATTGAAACTGCTGACTGAAGTGGTTTGACTAGATGAAGATCAAAATCACATGTCAACTCCCTTCTCATCCCCTAATCCCTAAATATAACCAAACACTTAGTGGCTTATCTTATATCCCATCTCTTGCTTCATAAAAACTGCTGGATTTATTTTGTTTTTCCCAGCATATCCGAGTTAATGAAAAAGGAATGACAGTCAGAGCAATTTCATTATTTGTGTTCTTTATAGACATAACTTCCTTTCTACCTCCTGGAAAGCAGATTCCTAACGAGCGCCCACCTCCACTTTCTCCCCGCCACCCCCCTGCTGTCTCCCTCTCCATCCTCCATTCCCTCCTGCATACACATACAGTGTACACATAAATCAACTTGTCATAGCTTGTCTCCACTCTGGCAGCTGTAATTGCTGCAGGTTATAAAAATATCTATAGGACAATGCCTTTCAAGCTCGCAGGCGTGCACACACACACACAGACACACACACACACGCACACACTGCCTGAGCAAAAGAAAACAATCATATTCCCTTTAATAATCCTGGGACTGCAAAGGACGGGGTGCAGAGGAGCTTGCTGGGTAGACTCTGGAGGGCTGGCAGGTAGAGGAGGACGCAGGGCTAGACGGAGACTCCGGGCGGCAGCAGCCCCTCCTCACTAAAGCAGGGCTGGAAAAGGGAAGAATTGCCAATGAAAGGGAAATTGTTTCAGCTGTTGCTTTTGTTTTTCTCTGAGTTACCTACAGCAAGCTGGGGTTGGCTAAAGAGCAGTGAATGTTCTACACACACAAGAGCCCGAAAGAAGAGCTCTAGCCTGAGACATGCCAGTGCCGCTTCTTCTCTAAAAAGGTGAAAGGCCCCCCTCTCCTGGTGGAGATTCCAAATAGGAGCACAGGCGAGAAGATGCGACACGCAGGGCAGTTAGAGCGGCGTGGCACCCAACAGACCTCGCAAGTTTTAATCGGGAAAGGCGGTGTCCGTCTGGCTCAAGAGACAGCTCTAGGGGAGTAGGGAAGGGCCGGACTCTGGAAAGGTACCTGCTGTTCTTTCCGCCTATGTGAATATAGGGTCAAAATAAACGCATTGTTCATCCGGGCTAGAGTCTGGTGTTGTTAGGATTTCAGCAGGGAGAGCCAAAGAGCAACTTGAAGATGAGGAAGAAGCGTCCAGAGAGAAGAAAGAGATCAGGAATAGAGAGAATTCAGGAGCATGGGAAGAAAAGGCAAAGGTGAGGCTGCCCATGGACTTTGAAAGGTACATAAAGAGGAGGGGTGATCAGCAGAAAAGTTGGCAGGTAGACAAAAAAGTAAAGAAAAGCAGGGCAAATGATCAAAGTCAAAGTACCATCAAAGCAAAGGCCAGGTACCCAAAGGGGAGCATCGCAAGAGCCAGGGGTCTTTAGAGAAGCATCTCTCCATATCTAGGTTTGGGGTCATCATAAGACTCTGGATTCCCAGAATCACAGAATGATATGGTCAGAGGGGACATTGAAAGGTGTATAACCCACTCATTTCATAAGTGGGAGGAGTGAACCCAGGAGAGAGGATCCATTATCATAGGAATAAAGTTAACAACTCATAAATCAGGACTAGAGCTCGGGGCTGATGGGCCCTGCTCCTGTGTTCTCTCCACTATACCTGGCAGGTAAGGACACTGCTTAAGGGCCAAATGACAAAATATCTCCTTTGGCTGCTATATCTGCAGCAAGAGAGAGAACCACAGAAGTGGTTATATTAACACAGAAGTGTTAACATTGCTGCCCAGTACTGATGCCTCTGGGTATCCAGGTATTCAGCTGAATTCAATGTCAGCCATTAAACTTCGACAAGCAGACTTTGAGTGCCTCCTGTGAGCCAGGAACTGTTGGAAGTTAGAGATACAAAGAAGAAAGACATTGCCCTGCCCTTGATTTGCTTACAATCTAGTGCTATTGGGGTTGTCAATGGTTCTATTTGCATTTGCATCCAGGAAAGTTGAAGTTGTAATGAACTCAACCCAGCGCTCCCTGAGCCCCTAAGAACATTCTTGTCGCCAAGAACAACAACCTGGGATGTGCCTCCCCCGTTGGGAACAGTTGATTTCCAGGCACTGTGTGTCCAGAGTTCCAGGCACTGACCATGGTTTCCTAAGATTCATGTAAAGAGGCATGGGGTGAGGGGCGGCGGGATATTCTCAAGGATTTTAAAATGTAGGGAAGAAATTCATCTACTCAACAAACACGTTTTCAGCTATGTGCTAGGTGGTGGATTCCAGTGGTGGGCAAGAGAGACAAAAACAAAATCCATTGTGCATCTAACACTGGCAGGGGAGACAGATATTAAAGCAAGAACTTTACAAAACTGTAGATACGATGCTGATAAGCACCGTGAGGAACTGGAAGAACATACATGGTAGAAGTTTCTCTGGGAATCAGGACAATCAGGAGACGCTTCCCTAAGGAAATGACTTTAAACTGGGACTTAACAGTGAGAAGGAGTTGACCGGGCAGATGGTGTGGGCGGGAATCTAGTTGCAGACAGGATGGAATGTATACAACCGGGGATGGGCAAGGAGCCTGAGACGAAGCTGCCTTTTATATTCACAGACTGTGCTCTGTTAAACTAAGAGTGGGGACGTCTGAAGTGCTCTGATTGGAAAGTTCTAACTGCTCCCTCATCCTGTGTTCACGCATTCATTGATTCATTCAGTGCATATTTATCAATTAAGAATGACCAGGGGCTTTGGACTCAGACAGACCAGAAGTCAGACATCATCTCCTCCATCACTAGCTGTGTGACCTTGGGGCAATAACCTTGTTTGTGAAATAGTGATAAGAATGGTACATAGCACGGAGGGTGGTGTGAGGATGCTATGAGACTCTTGACGGACAGAGGTGAGCACAGGGCCTGGCAGCTGCCGGGCCTCTGCATGGGGACTGCACGGAGGCCAGCGCATGTGCTTCCCTCCTTCGGAAGGGGTCTAGGTGTGATATTTGTCCCGAGAACCCAAGAGCATCCCTCTGAGTGCCAGACCTGTGAACACCATCCCTGTGCACGTCCTGAGGGGTTTCATCCCAGGGACAGAACAGAAACGTCACGCTGAGATGTTGTCAGAAAGGGAAGTAGCTTAGCCTTCAAACCAGGGCAGGAAGAAGATGACCCTGCAGTTCCCACCCCAGTGTCTTGAAAAGCACACAGGATCCAGGCCTGTGGGAAACAGCCTGAGCTTGAGAAAGAGGATGGGGTTTCCTCTTTGTGCGGCAGCCTGGGAACTTTTGTCTGCCATGCTCCCACATATACCTGAAAAGTAGCCAAACAACCTGAGTAAAAGACAAGACGCCTCCATCTCAGCGGTAAATGAGCAGTGCCTCTGACCACCTTCGTGGAACTTGGGCCCATCTTTGCTCCCGTGGGCCTGGTGGTGGAGTCCAAAGCCCCCCTACCCATCCCCAGGTCCAGATTTACACCAGTCACTGGATACTAACATGCATTGCTGGCCTCATTGCTCCCAGTTTCTACCCTTGAGCATCCCAGGGCTGTGCTACAGGATCAGCCAGACTCCATTTCCAAGGTTTGCAAGATGCAGCCCAACCAGAGTCAGTAGTGGCTTCTCACAGAGAAAGAGCCTCTGGAGGTAACCGGCCACCCCAAACTTGGAGCTTAAACCCCAAATGTACCATTAGAGGAACTTGGCTTTCCTCCCCAGCCCAGCCCCATGCCCTTCTCCTTAATCAATCGCCTTTTACTCATGTCTCTTTTTAACCTTTCCTCTGCATTTTCTCCCCAGCCAGGAGCAACAGCAGAAGAGGTAAAACTTAATGAGACAGGAATTTGCTCAAAAACTTATGGGTTCAGTTGTATTTCTTATTGGAGGTGGCATTTTGTAAATATCATTTTATAAACCAGAGTCTCTGGATCCGAGCCTTAACTCACGCCATCATTAAATAAGTCACTTGCTTTTTTGTTTGTTTGTTTGTTTTAGCTTCTTTGTTTTCAGAAGAACCAACATCTCCATGGTATGTGGACCTTTGAGAAGATCTAGTGTCTGATACATCCAAATGGGCTAATGCACTTTTTTTTTTTTTTTTTTTTTTTTTGCGGTACACAGGGCTCTCACTGTCGTGGCCTCTCCCGTTGCAGAGCACAGGCTCCGGACACGCAGGCTCAGCGGCCATGGCTCACGGGCCCAGCCGCTCTGTGGCATGTGGGATCTTCCTGGACTGGGGCACGAACCCGCGTCCCCTGCATCGGCAGGCGGACTCCCAACCACTGCGCCACCAGGGAAGCCCGGGCTAATGCACTTTTGAAAGCTGAAAGTACTGTTCTACAGTAAGATGACAGCCCGTACAGGGCTGGGGTCAAGGGTACTGCATTGGGCCCCCAATCTGTCACTTATTGGCTGCATGGAGTTCCCCAAGTCACCTCCACTTTCCTTCTAAGTGAGGAGTTTGGATTAAATGACCTCCTAGTCCCCTTCCAACTCTCAGTCTATGGTTTTAATGCTTCTCAACACTCTTCTCAAAAGCAGTGTATCTTCACGTCCGCTTATCGGTTCCTCCTATAGAGAAATAGCCCTCCTCACCCTGTCCTTCCACTGTTCCCATTCACCAAGGTGTCTACTTCAAAACTCGGAAAACTGTGGCACAAAGTAATTAATGAGCCACATTGGACCTAAGGCAGGCGATGGAAGAGCCATGATGATTAAAAGTCTTCCGATAAAGGGTTTCTTTAAGGAAAAGAAAATCCCACAATGCAACCAGCAATGTTAATCTTCAATAAACAGGCTGTTAATATTTAACTGGAATTTATTTAAACCTACAGTAACTGTCCCATTAAATCTAAATTAATTGCCCTTTTGGGACTCTTCCCCTAAAGCCGAGCCGGGACATGGCTGTCTAGATCACAGTTCGTGCTAGGCATCCAGCCATAAAGGGGATATTTCACCCATCCATTTAGGACTAGATGATTAGAATATCATGGTTGAAAGGGCTTTAGAGGTCAACTAGGCTAGTAAGTTTTATATTCTGTGTCTTTGGACTTTCTGGGGACCTGTTTTCCCCACCTCTTCAGCAAGGACTTTATTGTGTGTTCTATCTTTGTGTGTGTCTCTCTCCAACCTCTTCATTCTATTTTGAAATTCCCTCTCGTTCTCTTTCCTTTCTGTTAGTGATTATTTTTTCTTTTAGACTTCATATTGTAGACTCATTCTGCTGTGTTTTTGTCTGTCTCTCCTGAGTTTCTTAAGAGAAGCCACTTAAGATATATAGCAAATTCTGTGTGTGTGTGTATGTGTGTGCGTGCGCACGTGTGTGTGTATGTATATATAATTTTATGTGTCACAAAGAACATTTTATAATGGCAGTTGTATGTAAAAGACTAAAAGCTGTGAAATAATCCCCAAGTCACACACCTTTAGAAGGGGCAGTGAGAGTGTAATTGGGTAGAACTGATCTTTGCTATCCCTGAAATCAATCAATAATTTTTATTATAAATGTGGTCCCAGCTGAAATTCTGGGATGTTATTTTGCTATGATTTTAACACATTCATAGCATTCCTACAACGCGCGCACACACACACCTCACTGCGTGCATCAAATCAGTTTACTAGTGAAACGTGGATTAAAGATGAACACCTCATCAGATGGATTAGTGTTCAAGCTAAGTTAATTTTCTCAAGAAGTGGGAGCTGGTTGAGACTAAAATAACTCACCCTGAGGTTTCTAAAGGTGTAGGTCCCTGAGTTAGACATATAAATATTCACCGTTTGCCTTGCAGGGCCTGGAGAGGGATGGTGATGGAGAGAGGGATGCAGTCCTTGATGGATTTGGGTAGGAGAAATATAGGGCAGAGCTGAGGGGCAGGTGAGCAGATGGGAAGGTATCCCACACATTTTTAAGAGGACCAAACCCATTCTCAACTGTTTGCTTGTGGAAGGCTTTACGTGTTTACTGCCTGTAGAACCCACGTTTCTTTGTATTTCTGTCGCCATCAAGTTAGATGAAAGACACTACACAGGGACTTCCCTGGTGGCGCAGTGGATAAGACTTCGCACTCCCAATGCAGGGGGCCTGGGTTTGATCCCTGGTCAGGGAACTAGATCCCACATGCATGCTGCAACTAAGAGTTTGCATGCCACAACTAATGAGTCCGCGTGCCTCAACTAAAGGAGCCCTGGAGCTGCAACTAAGGAGCCCACCTGCTGCAACTAAGTCCTGGTACAACAAAATAAATATCAACAAAAAGACACTACACAATCCTCACAGTGTCTTCAGTTGGAAAACAAATCCTCTGTATTCAAAGCATCTTTATTCTTTACTTTATTGAATCTTATAAATTGAAGAAATGACTGAACACATTTCTACATGCTTATGCATCTCCCTGGCTTTTCCCACGTCTGTCCCTCGTCATGCATTTGCCTTTGGGAGTTCAGGGTCTTTCGGGACAAAGCAATGGAGGCTGCAGTTATAGCATCACATCCCTGCCAACCTGGGAGTTGATGTGGGCTTTCCCTCCTAGAAAGGAATGATTTCCCTGAACCATGTGTACACTTTCTTCATCTAGGGTACCAGAAAGCTCCAAGTGGTGCTGCAGGTGATGAGATAGAGCCACTTGGGAGTGGCCTGGCAAAGTGGACTTAGGTGGGGCTCAGGTAGCTCTGAATCTGGGGAAGGGAGAGCAGGGAAAGTGTTGTGAGCGGACATGTGAACATGGACAAAATATGAAAATAATTCACCTAAGCTTTCACGGGAGTGTCCCCAAGGTTTTGGGACCAAAGGTGCCTTAGAAAGTCGGTAACGAGGAGACTTTTTTTTCAAAATCAGAGAATTAGCTTAACGCTAAGACACAAATCAGGATAGATGGTCATGTTTCCATATGGAGAAGTATTAGTACCAGAACCTCCAAGGGAGAGTTGCTGGGACAAACCAAATGCAATATTTCTATCAATGATCTGCCAAAGGGAATTCAGAGAGGATTCTCCCAAGTTCGAAGAAGACATTAAGTTCCCTTAAGTAATTAAATCTTCAGTTGACCTGGATGAGCTATAAATAATCCACAAAGTTATGGGAGCGTGCAGAGAAGTGGGCAAGTGCAATGTACCGTATTTGAGGAAAGATCATGGAAAATGTACTTTTTGATGCTGGACTCTGGGCAGCGGGATAGGAGCGGTGACGGAGTGGACAGAGGAGTGTGGTTAATGGCTCTGACTTTCAGTCCAAGCTCCACAAGTGGCCAGCTTGACCTTTTAATAATTTTGATAATTGATCATTTGACCTTGGATAATTTTCTTGACCTTTGATAATTTTCTTACCTCTCAGAGCCTCAGTTTTCTCCTCTATTAAATAGGAATATGGGCTACCCCAAACATTTGCTGTGTGAGGCTAGATGAGACGGCAGATGTAAAGTACCCAGAGAAGTACCTAGCGTGTGGTACAGTCTCCACATGCGTAACCAGGGAAACGATGCTGGAAACAGTCATGGCCAGTAGCTCCCAAGCTACGGTCCTTACAGCACATTTTGGAGTATGATAATATAGATTATTGTTGGCAGGGATCAGGAATTTTTGCCAAAAAAGAAATGTTGGGCCTAACATTTTATGAAAACTGCTAGAAGAATATTGGAAACATAGAAACAAAGAAACATTCCCTTTACTCAAAATTGCTGTGTATAAATTCTTCAAATGTTACTCATAGTATTTATCCATTACAGCTCACAAAGCATCCAGGAACTTCATGTGACCAGTTTCTGAGTCAGGAATCAAGACTCATTTCTAATCCCCTCTGTCCCTCTCCCATGGCCCTCTCCCCTGCGATTCTACATTTCTTTCTCTCGTGGGCTCTTCACCCAAAACATTTCACGTCCAGTCGCCTTTCCCAACCCCCATGGCCTTACCTCGGCCTGAGCCATCACCCCTTCTTATTTTCTTGTTTGGAATCATGAGACTCCCTCTTACAGGGATTTCTTCCACCTGCTTTTACCAGGTCTATTTCAAGCTCCACTTTCAAATCAAGTTTTCCTGAAAACCTGACCGTGTCGCTCCCTTCCTGATTCAGTCTTTAGTGGTTCCACACAGAAATTTGAATATGCGGTTTCTGAGCCTTCATGATGTGGCCTGGTTTGTTTTCACCTTTTTCTCTTGTTACCTCTTCCTTTATCGAGCCATGCCACTTTTTATTTTAATTGATTATTATTTTAATCCCTCAAAAGTTCCTCTTTTTCACCTTGGGGCCTTTGCACAGGCTGCCTTCCTGTCAAGAATACTGTCCCCACACTTCTCAGGTTAAGTTCTAGTCATCCTTCCAAGTTCTAACTTCCTCATGAAGAACATAACTATTCCATTCAATTAGGTAGATGCCCACTGCATCGGTACGTCTAACATTCGTAATACTTGTAAGAGTTTAACTTCTTTCGTAGTCTCTTATACCCCCGAAGCCTCACACAATGCCTGGCACATAACAGGTTTTTGATAAGTATTTGTGGAATTTAAGTACAGCTGGGGAAAGTTCAAAAATTAAAATTATTTTCTGGCAGGGCAGGGACTTCCAAATGAATGAATATTAAGATGAACATTTGGTATTCACAAAGTGTACGGATAGGGTGTACACACACTTGATAACCAATCTCTAGCAAGAAATAAGAAGAATTCTGAGAAATTGACAGATGGCAGTTTAAGGATAAAAATAAGCATGTCTGTATAAAAGGTTATACAGGCCGAAAATAATATCTAAATAGGATAAAGGAAGGCTTGGATAAATTAATGGGTGACAGACCCATTCTGGTTTATTAGGTTAGGGGTGTCTGATGTATATCTCTAACCTTTGAAGTATGAGTCCCATGCAAAATGGCCACTGTCCAAAACACCTAAGGAGGACATCTGAATTGATATGACCTGGGGTGACATTTTTAATGTCATATTCCCATGTATGCAGTAATTTTATTGTCCACGTTGCTGGGGATAATGGAATTATGCTCATCTTTCCCTCTGCACACCTTACAGCCACCCATTCTAGAACAGTTGTGTACACTTGGTAGGAGTATTTTTGAAATGATGCAAGAAAAGGTGTGTGTAATTTGTGTGAGCAAGGAACCCTGAGCAGGGGGAAAGCTGCCTTCAGCCTTGAGGGAGAATTAGATGGACTGCCTTCTGTTCTTACCCTCCACTCCCTTGGCTATTTCCTCCACGTCTGACCCCCCGACTTCCACTTCCCGTCTCTGCACACAGGTATCTCTACCAGACCCCTTTCTTTCTTCCAAGACACAGTAGAGTTCTAGGGAACTGGAGTACCGTTCCCATGTTCCTGTTATTTATCAGACCAAAGTAGGAGACATTTACACATCAGGTTATATAAATATTTTCAGTACACCATTCTGCACGTGGGAAAGCTAGCTCACCACACTCTCATAAAAAACCCACTCTAATCCCAACATCCAGCTTATGACCTCCTATCACTCCATCCAAGAATGGCGTTAATAATAATCAGACTGTTAGTCAGGGGGCTTGGTTTGAACCTGAAAATTTTGAAAAACAGTCTTATAAATTATTTTCCAAGGACATCATCTTTAAGCATTAACAGGTACAACTGACTCTGAATTCTGGGAATTGAGCATAATTACATGGAAACTGACAGGACACAAATGCCAAGAATCCTGTTAAACTTTAATATCTCGAAAAACGTCTCCTTGTAATTATCTCTTTCCTTTGTCTCAAATGTTACTGTGAATATGTAGAGACCTAAGCATACACAGGAGTGGATGGACTGGAGAACCCTGATCTTTGGAAGCGTGGGGTTTTGCGGGCATTCCATACAATAGTGAGGTGCTGAGCAGGGCACTCGGAATCTGACAATTTCCAGAAGTTGTTTCCATCTTTGTATTGACTCTGCTCTAGTTCTCTGCCTACAATTCTCCACGCTGAGTAGAAGCTCCTCTGCATTAGTAATTATAGTGCAAATGTAGGTCATAGGCATTTGGTGTCTAATGCAATTCCTAACCTGTTCTATGTCTTTGGAAGAGTCATCGCATTTTTTCAGGGCTTCAGATTTCCTTTCTGGAAGTGAACATAATGACATACAACTCTAACAGCGTCAATATTTGCATAGAGCTTTAAACCTCACCGCTGATACCGCTTATCTCCCTTGGGTAGGCGTGTCTCCTACATTTTTTCTCCTTTCTGGGCTCCAGGAAGGCTCCCCTTGTTTCTTCTCTCTACTATTTTACTTAAATCTTAGCTCTCTGCCTCCAGCCTGTCCCTAAACCTGTGCTTCTTACAGGGGCAGGGTAGACTCCTAGGGGGAGGTTGGTTGTCACTGTAACTTCAGAGACATGCCAGCCGCTCAGCGCACGGGGGCCGGGGAGGCTAGACACTCAGCAATGCACATGATATCGTTACCATTGTCGAACACCTGCCTCACATTTAGGTGAGTGATTTTTTTTTATATCTAGGCCTAAACTGTACTCCATTTGATGCATCAACACAAAATATCTTTGCAAGGTTTTAATATTCACTAATCCTTCAGGAATGCAACCACCTGTCAGCTAAGGGAAGACTGTGCTTTGATTTGTTCAGACCCTCACCAAGGATTGTTTACTAGTTTGAAAGATCTCATGACCAATGGTAAAGCTCAACGTAGTCGAGTCACCAGTTCTACAGCCCTGTATCAGTCTGCAACGTAGCCATCACATTCATGGAGATTCTATATACAGACACAAGCTTCCACACTTCATTACATCCTATGGTGTAGTTGTGCCTAAAGATTTGTTTTACACTTACTTGATTATCAATCATTTTCTATTTATGTTTCTTATAGATCCAGTTAGGACATTAAATAGGTCATTTTTTTCAAGTAGGCTTATGGGTAGCTTATTTTATCTACAAATTTAATTTTCATGGAAATAAAGGTATTACAAAATATTTTCTTAATGAGACTTGGATCAGATAAATTAGATAACTCCTGACATAGACAATTCCATACACAGAAACCAGCTTTATCTTTCTAAAGCACAGCTCAGTCATGTCCTTTACGTGTTCAGGAAAATTCAGTGGCTCACCTGCTTTATAGTTCAAATTCCCAAGTTTGGTCATCAAGGCTCTTAGGAATACGCCAGCCTAACTGTGTAGCCTCAGCCTCTGTGGCCCTACTCCGCCCCTCACCCACCATCCTGGGACTGTTCAGACCCTCTGGATCTCCCAGCCTAAGTATTTGCTCAAACTTCCCATCTGCAGGGTCCCTTCTCTTCCATCCACAGATTTCTAAATCCCATTCAGACCTCAATAACCAGTTAAAATTCCATTTTCTTCATAAAATATTACTTTCACTGATGCCCCTCTGTCCCTCTCCTTCATTGGTTAGAATCAAACCTTTTCTGGATATATAAGCATATATTTCAGAGAGATATATTACAAAATATTGAACTTCTTATACATATTTTTGTATTATAGTCGACTGCCTATTTGATCTCACCTATGAGGCTAGAAGCTCTCTGAAGACACAGATACCACTTCTTGTTCATTTTTGTATCTTCCCAGGCTGAGCCAAGTGTGTGGCCCTGAGTGTGAGTTCAATAAACATACGTTGAACTGGATCAGCATCTCAGTCATTGAGAGGGAGAGGCTGGGTACCATTTCCTTTATTTCAGCTTGAGGAAATTGAGCTCTAAATGAGTTCTGAAAGGTTGCTTTATGTAGAGCATCAGATGAGGCATGCTACAGAGGTAGAACACATCACTACCGCTAGCTCACTCAAGGCTCAGACCTGTACTTAGGAGGACATCTAGAGAGGCTGGCTCACATTTTTGTTGAAAGAAAACAGAATTTTCCATTTCTAGGTCAGCTTTTCAATATAAGGGTTCGGATTTATATCACTCTATACACCACTGATGACGGCAAATCTATCCCTGAAACTTTGTCGCCAAATAGAGCTGCAGGTCTCCATTTTATCAGACTATGTTCCCAACAGAATTCAGGCAGAAATAAGGCATGGGTTTCCCAGAGGCCTCCTCAGGCTCTCCTGGTGCTGGAAGGGTCAGGTTCCCGCCGTGCTGCCCTACACAGCTCCAGCTCTGACAGAGCCCATCCATCACAGCCAAAGCCTGCCCTTCTCACCCACTGCTTGAGTTGGAAATGCAAGTGGCCTTTTAACAGAACATTGTCTTAGGATTGTGTGAAGCAAAGCTGACAGAGAAAGGAAGATTCATTCCTGACACCAATCATACTAATATCTGTCACCACAATGACATTTTCCCTTTAATGATGAAAAATGCATCAGGAAAGAGTGAGGGGCAGGAATAGTGTCCGTTGGCCGCTTGGGTGTGATGGAGAGGGGGAGGGAAGGAAGGGCAGCCAGTTGGTTATAAACAAACACAACTGGTCTTTCATTTGGAAGAGAAGGGTGCAAGCAGATGGGAGCCCCTGGTTAGGCAGTGTCACTGAACATCTGATGAACTTCTCATTAGGCCTTCTGCCTGGGTTTTCAGTAGAACTGCCCCATTTCTGTCAGGCCCAAGCAGGGGTTCATACTGATTTTCAGGGCCACTATACACACATTGTATTGATACCATATCCAGGTTTGCAGGGCTAGTCAACCCACAAGACTGAAAAGCTACTGGGGGTCCCCTGGCCCTCATTCACATACTCTCTGTTTCACGGAAGGGGTACACCAGAGGAATCCAGTCTACATGGTAGGCGCCATATACACACCCAGGAGGGTCTGTCGCTGGGGATGATCCATGGGTGGGAGAAGGCAAGGCAAAGCCAAAGCTTTATAGCCTGAACACACAGGGAGGCGGAGACTGCAAAGAAACGTTAGGCGAGCAGATTGCTGGCAATTAGCGGGAGGCTGCAGCATCATCTCAGGTGCTCACAGAGGGAATGTTTCCCAACAAATTGCAGGTCTTTGTCTACAAGCCCACTGCTCCCAAAGACACTAGGTGCTGAAATCTACATAAAAATCCTCTTTTTCTCCCCTCCTTTCTTTTCTACTGGCAGAGCCTGCCCTCCCACAATAGAGGCTAAAAAGGTCAGCAATTCACTGCCCTGTGTCTTTGGCAGCTATGGCTGACCACATGCCCAGTAGCTGGGCTGAGCACCCTGCCCTCACCAAAAAGGCACAGGTGTGCTCTTCCAGCCCCCTTTGCTCCTGCCTTTGATCACAGCCAGGTGATGGTGCGAGGGCTGGAGAAATGCAGCCACCTCCCATCCATGGAATGAAAGACCCCATGTCTCCAGCATGATGGAGATCAGCTGTGAGATCCTGGGTCCCAGACACTGTTACTGAGCTTTTGGACATCCTATCTCCAGGTTTCTTTGATGTCCTAATTTTCTAAGCCCCTGTTAGTCAGGGTTCAATTACTTGCAGCCCAAAGCATCGAAAGTATCACATGGGCATTTCGTCAAGAAAACTGCGTTAACTTTATAAGGATGTCACTCTATTTAGTCTCCTTTACTCAGCCTTGAACTGGTACACACACATATTCTGCTTTCTGCTGACAGCTTTCTCTTACTCCCTCACTCTTATAAATACTGGCATACACAGGCTGGTTCGTGCACCAAGAATCGTACCGCACCAGAGAGCTTCTAAAGTTTGTATGCTTTTGCACTTCTTTATGACATTAACTAACACAGCACCCACGCGCTAGCTAACCTGCCAGCGAAGCAACCAGCGTCATTTTCTTCTTTGTGGAGAAGGAAACTGAGTCATTTATGTCCCTGTGTCTGCATGAGTGGGCTTCTGCTCCCCCTCCTCCTCTGTGTTCTCACTTTCCAATATATTTTAGGCCAGCAGGGATGTGATTCAAAGGGCCCTCAAAGCAACTCAGGCACAAGGGCATATTTTTAAACCTCCTAACCCTATAGGAAGCCCTACAAATAAACAAGACCACACTGGCCACATCTTCAATTTCGAGCAAATATGCCGTCCTTCTCTGATGCTCTGGGCCTTTTCTGCCTCCCTGTATCCTTTCAGTCAGGGAAGAATCCTCCAACATAGAGCTCAATGGTGCAAAGTGATGCTAAGTTCTAAAAAGGATGCTGGAGCTCTGCCCCAGGGGAGAGAAAGGGCATGCGAGACTGTTCCCAGGAAAGGAGCAGCAGAGGCAGGAGAGAAGCTTCCTTCCACCTGGAAGCAAAGTGCTGACCCTGTGGGCTCAGGCAGGCCGGGCCCCTGCTGTGGACCCCTGTCAGGGGAAAGACTCTCTTGCTCCTTGAGGGCATGGGCTGGCCTGAGTGCCACTGACAGTCCAGGACAAGGACCAAGCACTCTCTACCGTACCCGTCCACAATATGATCGCTTGTTGAGAGGAGGACAAACTGAGCTTGGACACCCAGGACCCTTTGGTTCCCTCCACCAGCTGAGTGCAACCACCCAGAGAGCAGGACGTGGTAACCCTTCACAACAGCCATGCAGCCAAGTGTCCCCTAAAGGCACTGGAGGAATTCCATTAACCAGTAGAAAACGCATGGAGAAAAGCAGGTGAAGAAGCTCCGTATACCTGACTTAAGTTACAGGTCGGCCAGGGTTGCCTGACAGTAAAGGAAATCACAGACTGCCCGAGAGCAGCTATGTAATATGTACACATAATTTAAAATCAGATGTATTACTTCTTTTGTGGAATGGCTGATGAACTTATTAAAATGATAAAGATTATCTCTCTCTGCACAGTTATAATAACCATAGTAGAAATCACAATGGTGCATTTACGAAATAAATGACCTTTTGTCATGTAATCTGATTCTCTCTCAAACACCTTGTCCAGCAGAACCACTGCCCCCATTTGACAAATGAGTCAATCACAGCTCACATTTGAGAAGGAAGCTGACAAGGTTCTCAGGGTAGAATATGGAAGATCTAGGTCTCAAATCCAACCTTCTAACTCCAAATGCAAGACTCATTTTACTCAACTGCAGTTTAATAAAAGCAAGGATCCAGCTTCCTTCCTTGTGGAATACCCACGATGTCCTGGCTCACAGGGGGAGTGGAGAGAACTTTGGCAGGATAAGGGGGGTAATTTATGAGGGATGAAAGGACTCCTACAATTCAGGAGCAGAAGGCATGAGTACCAGAACCTCGTCAAGAAGGGGCCCAGTGGAAGACTGTGGCGCAGAAAGAAAAGGAAGGCCATCCAGGATGTCTGAGCAATGGAGCAGCCTCCGTTTATCTCCTGCTGTCACCTCTTTGCTTCTGGAAAAGCAGCATTTGTTGTACACAGAACAATAAGCAGGATTTACAGACACCACAGGCTTGTGGAGCATGAATGCAGCTCCGCCATGAAGAGCATGGTGGGGCATTTCACAGGTGACCATTGTCAGGCCCGGCAGGGCCCGGCAGGAGGACAGGAGGCCTGTTATCTGGAGCCACGTTGGTTCAGGACACAACGGTCAGTCTCTCTCATCTCCTGGAAGCCCGTCGCCCCCAGAAACACTCTCCTGCTTCTGGAAATGGCCTTTTTCTTTGGAATTCAAGACTCCATGCCTTCTAGATCCCCCTTCTCCCCACCCGGGAGTGCAGTGTTACCATCACATGGCAAGTCCCACCCTCCGCTGCTTCTCTGCCAATGAAGCTCTGACTCCTCAAGATGCACCTCAGATGAACCCTCTTCCAGGCAGTCCCCTCTGGTCACCTCACTGAGAAATGTCTCCCTCCTCTGGATGCGTGTTATATTTTATATCTTCTCTAGCATGGACAACATATTGCCTTGTGTTCTAAGTGAGTATAAATATGTGGTATCTTCCCTAAAAGAAGAGAATCCCGTTGTTAGTAAGGTCTATGTCTTTTGATTAAACCAATTTACTTTAGAGCTGAAAAGACCCGTATAGGTCATCTAGGTTAATATTCTCATTTTACAGGTGAGGAAATGGAGGCCTACAGGCCTTACCCAGTTGAGTCGTGTTCATACAATTAGACCAGATTGGAGTCGGAATTCATCTGCACCATTGGCTCAGTGAAGTGCTTGCCTAGAATGAGGCCAGGATGAAAGACTGTATGAATGATTCCCAACGTTCCCTGAGACCTGGCATCCCATGGCCAAAAGGGGTCCAGCCAGAGACACACGCGATTGGTAGGGACCCGCAGTCCACTTCACTTCAGAGAAACTTCATTTCATTCAGCGTGCGTCTGTTCCCATCCAAAGGGGTTTGCATGAGGGATTCAGAGCTTCTAAATAAGCAACTGTGTGGTGATGACTTTTTTACAGTCAGCTGACCAGGGATGAAATTTCTTCCGATAATTATGCTTTAATACATTAAGGAAATGGACAGAAGATCAATCAGGCGCTAATAAAAGATGACTGAAAATTGCTAATATAAACCCAATAGTGCAACGTTGCTTTACAAAAACCGAGAATGCTTATGGATTTCCTGTATCCTCCACTGTAAGCACTGCCCAGGGCTCAGATCCCACCTCTGCTTCCCCGCTGCACGCAGCAGGCTGCTGCCACGCTTATCATAGGCAGGCTGCTTTACGATTAGCGCAGCAATGCCGATTAATTGCAGTAATGAGCAGGCTTCACATTTATGGAAACTCACTGCCTGATCCCTTGCAGCATTTACAGGCTCAAATTGTGTTTAAGAAGCTCTGCTTCCAGGGGGTATAGTGTGTGTCTCCACAAAGAAGGGACGGCTCTGAGGGTCGGGGGTGGGGTGTGTGTGTGTGTGTGTGTGCGAGTGTGCGTGTGCATGTGTGTGCGTCCACATGCACATGAGGGCACTATCTCAGAAGGGCCAGGCGCCTTCCTTTAGAGAAGGGAACTGGGTCAGGAAGGGGGGTGCTGGTGGAGGGAGGGGAACACTGCTGTAGGAGGGAGGACCTTTGCACATCTGGGAAGGAGTCTTTGTGAGCAAGAGAAATGAGACAACGAGTAGGAGGGATCTGGGAAGGAGACTAACTGCATGCTTAAGTAGGATGTTTCTGAAGGTGGAGGGAGAGGGTTCCTGCAGGGACATGCAGCCTTGGTTATGGAAACAATTCATCACACAAAAGAGGCAAATCACAGTGTGCTTTGACCCGCTTGTGTTCCTTTCCATCCTTCCCCGTCTTCTTTGCTGAAGTCTTCTGGATGTGCCCCTCTCTCCCTGCCCCACTCCCTCCTTCTTTTCCTGCCTTTCCACCTCCGTGTAGGCGATGGGCAATGTGCGGGGTGGAGCCGGGGGCCGGGAGAAGCATCTGCTCCTCACTGGAGGCACCAGCTCTTGTGTTCTGTTGTTTGGAACCATGTAGAAATCCTGAGACCGTCCACAAAGGAACACTGGTTCCCCTTGAAGACATTCTAATTTTTTTTTGTTTTTTTCCAGTTTTTTGGTCTTTTTATTATTTTTTAACATCTTTATTGTAGTATAATAGCTTTACAATGGTGTGTTAGTTTCTGCTTTATAACAAAGTGAATCAGTTATACATATACATATGTTCTCATATTTCTTCCCTCTTGCGTCTCCCCCGCACCCATCCTATCCCACCCCTCTAGGTGGTCACAAAGCACTGAGCTGATCTCCCTGTGCAATGCAGCTGCTTCCCACTAGCTATCTATTTTACGTTTGGTAGTGTATATATGTCCATGCCACTCTCTCACTTTGTCACAGCTTACCCTTCCCCGTCCCCATATCCTCAAGTTCATGCTCTAGTAAGTCTGTGTCTTTATTCCCGTCTTGCCTCTAGGTTCTTCATAACCTTTTTTTCCCTTAGATTTCATATGTATGTGTTAGCATACAGTATTTCTTTTTCTCTTTCTGACTTACTTCACTCTGTATGACAGACTCTAGGTCCATCCACCTCACTACAAATAACTCAATTTCGTTTCTTTTTATGGCTGAGTAATATTCCATTGTATATATGTGCCACATCTTCTTTATCCAGTCATCTGTCAATGGACACTTAGGTTGCTTCCATCTCCAGGCTATTGTAAATAGAGCTGCAATGAACACTGTGGTACATGACTCCTTTTGAATTCTGGTTTTCTCAGGGTATATGCCCAGTAGTGGGATTGCTGGGTCGTATGGTAGTTCTATTTGTAGTTTTTTAAGGAACCTCCATACTGTTCTCCATAGTGGCTGTATCAATTTACATTCCCACCAACAGTGCAAGAGTGATGCCTTTTCTCCACACCTTCTCCAGTATTTACTGTTTCTAGATTTTTTGATGATGGCCATTCTGACCGGTGTGAGATGATATCTTATTGTAGTTTTGATTTGCATTTCTCTAATGATTAGTGGTGTTGAGCATTCTTTCATGTGTTTGTTGGCAATCTGTATATCTTCTTTGGAGAAATGTCTGTTATTCAACATAGTTTTGGAAGTTTTAGCCACAGCAATCAGAGAAGAAAAAGAAATAAAAGGAATCCAAATTGGAAAAGAAGAAATAAAGCTGTCACTGTTTGCAGATGACATGATACTATACATAGAGAATCCTAAAGATGCTACCAGAAAACTACTAGAGCTAATCAATGAATTTGGTAAAGTAGCAGGATACAAAATTAATGCCCAGAAATCTCTGGCATTCCTATACACTAATGATGAAAAATCTGAAAATGAAATTAAGAAAACACTCCCATTTACCACTGCAACAAAAAGAATAAAATATCTAGGAATAAACCTACCTAAGGAGACAAAAGACCTGTATGCAGAAAATTATAAGACACTGATGAAAGAAATTAAAGATGATACAAATAGATGGAGAGATATACCATGTTCTTGGATTGGAAGAATCAACATTGTGGAAATGACTCTACTACCCAAAGCAATCTACAGATTCAATGCAATCCCTATCAAACTACCACTTGCATTCTTCACAGAACTAGAACAAAAAATTTCACAATTTGTATGGAAGCACAAAAGACCCCGAATAGGCAAAGCAATCTTGAGAACGAAAAACGGAGCTGGAGGAATCAGGCTCCCTGACTTCAGACTATACTACAAAGCTACAGTAATCAAGACAGTATGGTACCGGCACAAAAACAGAAATATAGATCAATGGAACAGGATAGAAAGCCCAGAGATAAACCCACGCACATATGGTCACCTTATCTTTGATAAAGGAGGCAAGAATATACAGTGGAGAAAAAACAGCCTCTTCAATAAGTGGTTCTGGGAAAACTGGACAGGTACATGGAGAAGTATGAAATTAGAACACTCCCTAACACCATACACAAAAATAAAGTCAAAATGGAATAAAGACCTAAATGTAAGGCCAGAAACTATCAAACTCTTAGAGGAAAACATAGGCAGAACACTCTATGACATAAATCACAGCAAGATCCTTTCTGACCCACCTCCTAGAGAAATGGATATAAAAAAAAATAAATAAACAAATGGGACCTAATGAAACTTCAAACCTTTTGCACAGCAAAGGAAACCATAAACAAGACCAAAAGACAACCCTCAGAATGGGAGAAAATATTTGCAAATGAAGCAACTGACAAAGGATTAATCTCCAAAATTTACAAGCAGCTCATGCAGCTCAATATCAAAAAAACAAACAACCCAATCCAAAAATGGGCAGAAGATCTAATGTTTTTTTTTAAAAAGCCCACACACTGGGCCATCAAAGTCACATGCAGTGTGACAAAGTGGGTAATTATGTCTCACTTAGTGCACATCAAAGAACAAATGGCCGGAGAGCCTGTCCATGTGCAGCAGTGTGTGTGGGAAGGAGGCAGTGATGTCGCCGGCCGGGTGTGGGGCTGGGTGCAGACAGCAGCCCGCGCCCTCTGCTCCCCGCCCTGGAAAGGAACGAGGCCACAGGGTTCATTTAAATGTGGGGACCTGTCTGGCCTCTCTTTCGTCTTCCTTTGTTTGGTTTTCATGGAAACGTGTGTTTATGGGAAGCTCCAAGCCTGCTTGCTACAGACAGATGTTTTTGGTCTCTGTCCCTCATCTGGCTAAGGAGATGAACCACTATCTTTTTTCTCCTCAGACAATGCAGGAGATGGAAATAAAGCGTCAGTCCTTCTAAGATGCAGAGGTTGCTCTGGAAACAGGTGGTTCCAAGCAGCCTTTGGCAGAGACTCACCTCCTGGAGGTGATGCTAAACCTCGTTGGAAGGAGAGGCAGAACCCAAGGCACACATTGCATCCACCGTCTGCGTCACAGATACAAAGTGGATTCAGGCTGGAGCCTGCATCACGGATACACAGTCCAGGCTCCTCCTTCATCCCTGGACCCATCCTCATCGTCCCTCCCTCTCCTTCCCCCACTGGCTGGAAAACTTTGTCACTTTAACATTTGATTATATAAAACCCTGCTCCCTTTACCCCCTGTGGATGAGCAATTTTTCTGCTATTTCTATAAAATGCCACAGGAAATATGAAAATAGGAGGCAGGATTGGGAGCGAGACTGTTCCTGAATGCCTGTGGTTAGAAGCATCAGAGATGGCTGCACAGATTTTACATCTGTGACAGGGAAGCGGAGGGCAAGGGGGACAGAGAGAGAGAATGAGGGGCAGGAGAGAGAGCACGGGCACCACCGAGGAACCCTGTCAAGATGCTGTAATGTGGCCTTTAGCCTGAAGGGACTGAATCTGGGCCTGAACCCCAGCAGGGCAGCCCCAACCTGTTCCAGGCTCACTGCTTAAGGCAGGAGACCTGGGCCAGCAGATGGGTGAAAAGTGAGTCATAAGCTGGAGGGGATGAACTACACATTTCTTTGCAGTGTGAGATACCCTTTCCAGAACAGGCTGGACAATATCTATGGTCTCATTCCTTCTTTCATCAAATATTCCACGGGGAAGCAGTGTTGAGGGATGACTAAAAGTGCAGGCACTGGAACTCCAGTCATGCCTCTTTGACTTGTGTATAAATGTGGCAAGTTACCCTCTCCTGCTTCAGTTTTCCCATCTGTAATATGGGGCTGACAACAATAGTACCTCCTTGATACAAAGTGCCTGGAATGGTGCTATTCTAATGACCTAATAAGTAGCTACAATGTAGCAAATACTACCCTAGATACAAGTGCTACGTTGGTGTATAAAAGCTTGTGCCTACATTCCAGCAGCTCATAACTTAGTGGAGGGGACAGGTATGTAAACAAATTACTAACAGTGTGATGGGAGCTAAGGTAGTGATATCTAGTGAGTGTGAATTTTTGGACATAAGGATCAAAAGACTTGGAGAACACTTAGCAGAAGAGATGGGTTTTGTAGGCTAGGCAGTAAGTTACCAATTGGAGAAGAGAGATCAATTTATTTCGGGCAAAGATCAGAAAGAACAAAGAAACGGAGATTTTAAAAATCATGGCTTAAGAAAAAAGTGAGAAATCCTTTGTGTCTGAGGAATGGTGGGAGGGGAAGCTGAAGGACCCCATGTGGCCTGATAGAGAGTTTGGGTTACATTTTGTTAGAACTGGGGATTCACTGGAGCTTCTAAAAAAGGGTTGAGGCATGATCCAGTTTGAATGATTCCACCCACTATTATCATATTTTAGTTGCTCCCCTATCACTACAAATTCTTTATATAATAGACAATATTAATAACTCTTCCCTAGCTGTAAAAGCTGCAGTGAAACAACACAGAAGCCTTGAGCAGCAGTGAACGAGGGACGGATGGGCTGGCAGACAAGAAGCAGAGGCCCTGGTATCAGACAATGTGAGGGGCCGTGGAGACCTCTGTCTTTAAGGGCAGATGGAACTTAAGAGTTTCCTTCCAATGGCTCCTTCCCTATGCTAGAAATGTCCACATAGAAGGGATCCGACAGTGGCAGCCACAGCAAATTATCCACGAAGTATGTGTCCTCCCCATCTTCTCTCAACATCTCGAGTTGGTTCAGGGTACCTGTGGGTCTAACTAAAAACTGCCTTTCCCAGTTCCCCTTCATCAGAGGGGCAGCACGTGGTGAGGCCCTGGTCAGTAGTCCAAGAATGGAAACCTCCCAGAGACTTGTTTTGTTGCCTCGTTCTGGCAATACTTCTTCCCCCTTCTAACATCTCCTTCTTCCTGCCTAGAAACCAAAGCGAGGGTGAGGTGAAGCCACCATCTTTCAAGCACGAGGACAAGAGTCTGACACTAAAGACTGCAGAGATGAAAGATCAGAGGACCCTGGGATGCTGGTGCCATCAGGCAGCTGGTCCTCATGGAGCCTGCCCATCTCTGGGCTTCGTGCTCCACAGCAAAGTCTGGGAACTTGGGCCTCTGTTATCTGCGGTGGAATGCAGTCCCTGACGCCAGGAGGCCTGTGTAGATAAATGCCTCATTTAACGTGCACTGCTACGGATGCACAGATGTTGACACATCAGAAGCAAAATCAGCTTCTCTTTGGCACTTGGGAAAAAGGGTCCACGTCTCACCAGTATTCCCTGCATGTTCGTAACCTGCAAACTAAATTCTTCTGTGTTGTCCGGTGGTAACCATAGATCTCCTACTAGCCTATGAAGAAAAACTTCCCTGGATCCCGCAAGGCTCAGCCACCATGCAGCTCAACCCAGAAGGAAGAGTAGAAGTATCAGTATTAAAGGATAAATGTTGGCTATTAAATGTTTGCAAAATCAGTGAGGGCAGTGGCTGTATCTTTCACCAAAGAAGAAAGCGATCCCCTACAGAACATCAGTAGCTCGGTTTCCGGCCAGACAGAGGGGAGGCAGGCCTGGATGGAATGTTGCTGGGGAGATAAAGGTAGGCCTGCAAGGAGATGGTTCTGGTCTCCACCTACAGTCTTGAAGCAGAAGTGGGGAGAAATACAAGGCACAGGGGCTAAATTGGGGTGAGTTAATAATAGGCAGGAAGTTGATATGAGGACCCCAGTGCGGAGTGGTAGAAAAATCAGGGCCTTTAGAGTTATATTGATGTGGATTTGACCAGCTCATTGGCTTTGGGCAAGTGATCTGACCACCTCAGGCTTAGGCTGTCAAGTCGTAAACTGGAAAGAACAGTGCACAGGTACAGGCTTATCAGGAGGACTAAATGGGACACTGGACACGAAAGAGCCCAGCCCCCAGCAGGCACTTCGCAAACAAGGGCTCTCAGTGTCATCAGGGAGGACAGATGGAAACAACAACCTCGGGAGCGGTCGCCAGGGACTCCCAGGCCCCAGGGATCCGTGAGAGTCCCCTCCTCCTTGCTAGAAAAGTGGAAGGACAGCTGCTAGCCAACGTTGGCTCTGCCTTGGTTTTTGTCAAGGCTTGTAGGAAAGATCCCTCACCATCTCTGACTGCCTTTTGCCCCTTTGGGGTTCAGGGATCTCACATGAACCCCCGTGTAGCCCTGTGCCTGGGAATGAAGCACAAACAACAACCCTGCAGAGAAATCCTTCCCCACCAAGTACCAAGAGAGCTGTACCCCCACCCCCACCCCCACACGCACGCACGCGGTTCATTCTATAAACCCAAGGGGTGTGCTGAGGACCCAGACAGAAAGGACACTTTCAGATGCAGAGAACAAGTGCAAGCAAACGTAACTCAACCCAGGACCGAGGAGGGCCCTGCTCCACCAACTAAACCTAGAGCCCGGTTGCCCTAGTACTGCCTGCCCCAGGGCACAGATTCTCCTGCTGCACCACTGGGCCGCAGGGCTAGTGGAAGAGAATGATGCCTCCGGAGTTTGCGATGGCCCAGCAGGTCCAGCCCATAGCGTTTATTCAAGGTTTTGGTGGTAGGGACCATTTACACAAACATGGCAGGAGTGGAGGGAAAGGCGGCGCTGAACCAGGGCAGAGTGAACGGAAAAGGCTGGGATCACACAGGTGCCCTGGCTCTGCTGCGCCCCCTGTGTCTGCCCCACTTGCCTCGTGCACAGTCAGGTGCAAAGCACGCTGGCCGGCAGGGCCACACAGCTGAGATTGGTCTCCTGGAAACAGCAGGGCAGATACAGGAAAGGGAGAGGGCCTGTGCCCTGTCTCTCCTTGGAGGGAACCCTCCCTTCCCTCCCCGGCTGGCAAAGAATGAATCCAAGAGTCATCAGCGTGTCCTGCCTTATTTTCCATCAACTCCATCCTTCTGATCTGTGACCTCTATGTGCAGGCTTTGGAAACAGAAAGTTTGCTCACTCTTGTGCTGGGAATGAGGGGCCCCAGGGAGCACCGCTATCAGTGAACTTCTTGTGGAAAATGTATCGAGTTGGTCCATAATTTACCTGCAGCCTCAGTATATGAAGCCCTCTGGTTGCGGTGGTGCTACTTATGCAATGAGACACCGTCCCCTCCGTGAGCTAATGATGTTTTTGGGGCAATGACAGGTGGGTAGGAAAATGGGATGGGATGGGTAGGGGCAGTGGTGGCCACACACACATCCCCGCTGCTCCTTGCTCTTGGCCATCTCTTCTGTAGATCTGGAGGAAGAGCGTGGGCTGTTATCTATTAGGCTGTGCGTCAGGCATTTCATCTAATTTCATAATGAAGATGTTACTCCATCAGATGCAGACGACGTGTCAGCAGAAATGCAGAAGGCCCTCCTTATGTGTTGGCCTGCTCTCTGCGGGGCACCCCCCTCCCGGAATAGCGGGCAACGTGCAGGTTTGAAGGGGTGGTGTTGCCACACCAGACTGATCCTCATCGAGATGCCTGCTCTCTCCTCTTCCTTGTGAGTGGATCCTGCCAGGCCGTAAGCTTTGTGAGGGCAGGAGTCCTTCACGCTCCCTGTACAACCCAGTGCCCGGAGCTTGGTGAGTGTTGTACGTGGGCGAATGAATGGGTCCCATCTGCCATGTTTCCCAGGCTATGTGTGGTGTCCAGGTTTCTTTTTATAACTGAGGTATAATTGACACATGGCATTATATTAGTTTCAGGGGTACAACATAATGATTCAATGTTTGTATACGATGCAAACCATCCATCGCCTGTATGGTGCCCATTTTTTTTAAATTGAAGAATAGTTGATTTACAATGTTGTGTTGGTTTCAGGTATACAGCAAAGTAATTCAGTTATACATATATATGTGTATATATATATACTTTTTCAGATTCTTTTCCCATATAGGTTATTAGAAAATATTGAGTAGAGTTCCCTGTGCTCTACAGCAGGTCCTTGCTGGTTATCTATTTTATACATAGTGTGTGTGTGTGTGTGTGTGTTAATCCCAAACTTCTCATTTATCACTCCCCAACCCCCTTCCCCTTTGGTAACCATTCGTTTGGTTTCTATGTCTGTGAGTCTGTTTTTGTTTGGTAAGGTCCACTTGTGCCATTTTAGATTCCACACAGAAGTGATGTCATACGGTGATTGTCTTTCTCTGGCTGACTTACTTCACTTAGTGTGATCATCTCTAGGTCCAACCATGTGGCTGCAAATTGGCGTCCGGTTTTTGAGACCAACTTACTTCTCAAAACTGAGACCTCCAGCAACCCTGGTCCACTCCTGAGGACTGGTCCTTACGTTCGGATGAGGGATGGCGGAGCTATCTCAGCTGTGGCCTGGCTTGTCAATCTGGGCTTATATTATGCAACTTTCTGTGCCCCCTCAGCTTCCTCTTGTGGATAATAGAGACACTGCATTCCCTGCCCCATGCTTTGCTGTGAAGCTCGAATGAGGTGACACGTGTAAAAGGGCTGAGAACAGGACCTGGAGCTTGGAAGCACTCGATTACTATTAGCCATTATAAAGTCCTAAAAAAGGACATTAATATTCTTCCTCTGTATTTGAGTGCTTTGTCCCAGTAACCTACTGGGGATATAGTTCCTCCAGGATTTGGCAATCTGCCTCGTAAGGGCATGATCCTACAGCCAGCCCAAGACAGGATTGCTTACCTTCTTCCTTCTTGCCAAGATTTCCCACACTGTGCTCTCTCCTTGGAGCCCCTGGTATTTTATGAGGACCCTCGTGTCTGCCTGTGCTAGACCCAGAGATCCCTTATTTGTGGAGGTCATGTTTTCACGGATAATATTTCCTCTAGCTATCCAAACCTAGAGGGGCACCACGGGGTAGGAGTTAAGAGCCCTGCCTCCAAAGCCACAGATATCAGCTCTGTCACTTTCTAGCTGTGAGACCCTGGGTGTATGAATAACTTCGAACACCTCAGTTTCGTTCTCTGCAGGATAGGGATACTGAGTATCCAGCTCATAGGATTGTTGTAAAGATTATACAGGTTGATTCCCATGAGGGGCTTAGAATAGCTCCCGCCTCATATTAAGCATTCAATAAATTGTAAACGCTATTAATTGTAGCTACCATGTAACACGCCCCAAGCACACGGAAACATGCAGCCATTTAATTAGAGGTAAGACTCCCCCCATTCTATATCATCTTCCTGTGGGTAGCAGGTCATTCCCACGCACAAAGATATGAGGCGGCCCTTTCTCTTCTTTTGCTGTGAAAATGAGTTTTATATTTTTAATGTTATACGACCTTGAAAATCAATCACAGCTCGGCATCTTGGAAGAGAAGGTGGGGAAACGGACCTCCCTTTGGCACTAGTTTGTCATCTTCTCCTACCACCCTTCTGCTTTAGTGTTTCAGACACTGGATTTCTAACATAAGCCAAAGAGAAAGTGTACCTGTCTGGGGTCATAAAACTGAGTTCTAGTTTTAATTCTTTCACAAATTAGTGTGTCACACAGAGAAAAATCTCTTCCCTCTAGACTCCGGTTCCTGTATCAGAACAATGATGGGAACGTACTAGGTGCGGCTTTGTTCCTTCTCTGTTCTCAGACTCTGTGAACGTGACCACAGCTCCAGGGTCTCTGAGGATCTGGCCATGACGGAGCCAAAGCCTTGAGAGGGAATGTGTCGGCCTGTGATCTCTCTTTGGATTTTATGGTGGGAAGGCCCCCGAGCCCTCTATCACCAGCTTTGGAAAGGTGGATGGAGATCTCATGACCTTTGAATACAAGATATTAATGCTTTGACTTTTCCTTTTTAATTGTGTGAGATGCGCTGTAGTTGGCACGAAAAGGTTACGTGCTGATGATGTGTAGGTCTTGACAAGCAGGAAACACCAAAGAGAAGCCCCTGATTCTCTCCTTTACGGGGGCTGCTTTGGCCGCTGCCTGGGCGTGAGGCTGCAGAGCGGGCAGTGCCACCTTTCCCATCCTCAGGAGGGGTGTGTACCAGGACTTGCTATATGTTTTCTGTCCCAGGGAGTATGGCTTTCGTGCCTTTAATAGAGCCTGACCTCGCGACTGTCTTGAACTTTTCTGATCCATTCTCTGTTCTCTCAGGACAAACAAGAAGGAATAAAAACAAGAAGGAATAAAAACAAGAAGGAATAAAATGAAAGTCGTAACTCTTATCAGTTCCTTATTGCATCAAACTTCCACTTTCCAATGTGGCCTTCACGGCTGTCTGTAATTAGGCTCAGAATCACCTGCCTCGGCCTCCATCACAAATTCGCAGGGAATATCTGCTCCCGTTTCTTCCCTCTTCTGCAGGCATGCACTCCCTCATCTCAGTTGTGAATTGTCTTTCCCCTCTGTTCTCCCCTCTTATGCCAGGCTCAGTTCAAACCCCAGTGTCTGTGAGATGCTCTAGGAGGGAAGGGAGCGTATTAACCGTGTGTGTCATGAAGTGACACACTCCCGGGTGTCAGGATGGTTACTGTTGTGTGTCAATTTGGCTAAGCTACAGCACCCAGACATTTGGGCAAACATTAGGCTAGATGGTTCTTTGGAGGTAGCTTTTAGATGAGATGAAATCAGCAGACGTTGAGTAGGACAGATTACCCTCCACAGCATGGGTGGGCCTCATGCAATCAGTTGAAGGCTTTCCTAGGGAAAGACTGCATTCCCCCAAGGAGGACAGGATTCTGCCAGGAGGCAGCCTTCAGACTCAAACAGCAGCATTGACTCTGCCTGGTTTCTTGCCCTGTTTTGAACTGGACTCTACTATCCCGTGAGCCAGTGTTTTGAAATAAACCTCTCTCTCTCTACATACACATCCTCGTGCATATACACACAAGCACACACATCCTGTTAGCTCTGTTCTTCTGGAGAACCCTTACGTGTAGCGTAATGTAATGTTATGCTTCCCCTACAGGCAAGATGTTCTCTCAGGCTCTTTGTTGGGATGTGCCCTTCCTCTGTGAAGCTTTCCTGGATCTCATCCAATTTTCTAAATCCCAACTAATTCACGTTAGGTGACAGTAAGAAAGCTGTGTGAAATTGTTCTCTGCTAGTGGTGGAGATGGGGGTAGCACCCCGTTCGGCCACACCCCACAGCTGCCTGCCCTGCACAGGGCAGCGTATGCCCTTTGAATAGCCATTCATCTCACAGACCTGTCTCTTTGAGGGTGTAGGTTGGTCCTGCCTTTCACCTGTTGTATCACCCCTTCACCGGCATTGAACGGTACAGAGACCAGGTATTCAGTGATTGGTAAGAAATGAATCATAGGTTGAACACAGGACTGTCCTAAAGCCTTCTTGGTCCTCCCTAAAAGAAGTCTGTGGCGAATCTTTCTCTCCTCTAAACCTGCTCAGTGCCTTTTTTCAATTTTTCTTTCTTTTTTTTCCAATTTTTCTTTTTATTTAACATCTTTATTGGAGTATAATTGTTTTACAGTGGTGTGTTAGTTTCTGCTTTATAACCAAGTGAATCACTATACATACAATTTTTCTTAGACGGGGAGGCAAATGCTGTTGCACACTAGCTGTTTGTACACTATAGCCAACATGCCTCAACACTGCTGCCTGCTGCTTATTGGCTGCCCTGTGTCAGAGGCTGGGTGCGTGTGTATGTGCGTGTGTGTGTGCACACATGTGTAAAAAGATGGCCGCCCTGTGTCAGAGGCTGGGTGCGTGTGTATGTGCGTGTGTGTGTGCACACATGTGTAAAAAGATGGCCGCCCTGTGTCAGAGGCTGGGTGCGTGTGTATGTGCGTGTGTGTGTGCACACATGTGTAAAAAGATGGCCGCCCTGTGTCAGAGGCTGGGTGTGTGTGTATGTGCGTGTGTATGTGCGTGTGTGTGTGCACACATGTGTAATAAGATGGCCGCCCTGTGTCAGAGGCTGGGTGCGTGTGTATGTGTATGTGTATGTGTGTGCACACATGTGTAATAAGATGGCTGCCCTGTGTCAGAGGCTGCGTGTGTGTGTATGTGCGTG
The DNA here is from genome assembly GCF_059928025.1 of Delphinapterus leucas. Lineage (NCBI taxonomy): Eukaryota > Metazoa > Chordata > Mammalia > Artiodactyla > Monodontidae > Delphinapterus > Delphinapterus leucas. Next base: position 106,428,890 of record NC_143135.1, on the reverse strand, counting down.
TGTATGTGCGTATGTGTGCACAAATGTGTAATGAGATCTCACAATTATTCTTTAGGTAGTTTTTTTTTTAATCCAAAAACTGAAATTCAGCAGAATCAAGTAAATTATCCAGGATCATAGGGTTAATAACTGACCGGTCTCTGATCCTGACCCCCAATCCAGGTACTTTCCATGACTGCAGCACCTCCTGAAACCCTTGAGAACAAGGCTGGTTAAAAATAAATTACATTTGCCTACGTTTGGATTGTTTTAACTTGTCATGTGCTCAGTGGGTGTTAATGTGGACAATTGGATGGAAAGCAGATAGCCAGCAACAGAGACTTAATTCAGTTGGACAGCTGAGTGAGGGCCTTCATAGGAGATGAGAAAGTAGTGAAATCAGAGTGGAAAAATACAGGATATCTGCATAGGAAAGCAGATCATGTGGAGATATACTGATTCCTTTCAATAAGGAGATTCCTGACGAGTTCCATGGAGGCTCAGGAAATCCAGTTCATGACGAATGGATGCCTTTTATGGCTGCACACTTCCTAGGGCAGAAAGCAGCCTGGAGAAAAGGCCACAATGAATAGATTATGAGTATGGAATCCCACAGGGAAGTGAACTAGTTCGGGCTGCCAGGTGGCTGTAGATGACCAATTACTACCAGTGATTAACGTGGTAGTAATTGGATGCCAGAGAGAAACACCTGGCTGAATCCGGACCAGGATAAGAGGGTGGAGAGTGGCTTTCAGATGAAAAGGGTTGTAACTAAGAGAGGCATGTGTAGGTTTTATGCCTGTTACGTGGTGTTGGGGTCTAAGCTGAGTAGCTCTGGGTTATGTGTCCATTGTGTGCCCTGAGATTCATCACAAGGTAGAGGGCTGGCCCAAAGCGTCTGTGCTAAGTCAGCTCTCAGAGGTGTTGGGATCTGGAAAGCCAACATATCTAGACCCCTCTGTGTGAGGAGCTTCTCTGCTCATCGCCAGCCTACACTTTCTCGTCCTCAGCTCCAAGCCACAGCTCCTGGTCCAGCACCTGCTGAGCAAATGAATAACCCCCTTCCCTTATTTGCATTGCTGCCTTGGAGGTATTTATAGCCTGTGATCATCTACCCCCTGAGCCCTCTCCTTCTTTAGACTATAATTTAGCATCAGACCCAGGTCTGCTGACTGTGGAACTGAGCACAGCCCGGGGGGTTCTGCTGCCAGAGCTGGTGCCTGGAAGGGCTGAAGCCTCGTTAAGGCTTCAGCAGCGGTTCAGGAAAGGGGGAAACCGTCACTCTCAGAGTTGGGACTCTTGGTTCTCTTTAGTGAGAGTTTTGTGGTTTGTCTGTTGGGTTAGAAGAGATTTAGAGATTTGCCCAGATGTCTGTGTGCATCTATGTGTGTGTGTGTGAGTGTGCGTGATGGGGGAGGATGGGAAAGCAGAGTAGAAAGAGGGAAATTGATTTTCCTGTGTCTCCAGTCTCTAGCTCTCTGGTCCTTTTGTTCTCCTCTACTGTAATTCTTAATTCTGTAATTCTTAAAGGTGGCAAAAGCAAACAAAAACCAAAAAAACAAACAATCTCAAAAATCCTAGATACAAAAATCCTAAAAGAGCCCTTTGTAACATAGATGATTCTTTCAGCTTTTCAAGATTCTGAGGCCACAGACCATTGAAACATGAAGAAGACTATATATGGAATCTAAAGGGAAGAAAAGAATTTGGGAGGATTATTTAAAAGACTGCAAGAGAAGAGCTATGCCTTGAGCCAAGGATTTTGGGGGCAAGTTTAGACTTCAAGTAGCTGGAGTCACCTCTTTCTATGATTCAGAAGATGAAAAATAAAAAAATATTTTTCAAAGAGATATTTTTGAAAAATAAAATTGAACATATTTTGAGATCAAAGCCTGTCATGTCCTCCTAAGATATCACAAGGATCCTAAGCTGACCGGTAAGAATAGTTCCCGCCCCCACCTTGCTGGAACTCTCTATTTTGCAAACATGTCGCTGAATTAACCTCATTGCACTTACTTCAGTGTAAGTGCAAGAGTGTTGAAGACTGGGTTGGGGGGAGTAGGGTGTGGTGTCAAGATGACTCAAGTGTGGTCTTTCTCGTGTTATTTCCAGGGAAGGTTTTGACACAGTGGAGAACCCTGGAAGGTACCAATCTGACAAGGAATCATGTTTAACCTCTTCAGGTAGGACATGGTAGATTCATGCTTCCTGACCTGTTGCACCGAGAATGCAACACTGTTTCTGTGACATTCCTCCCAAGAATGTACCACCTGGGACTGATCAGAAAGAAAGGGGGGACAGAGACAGTTCACGGTGCTTCAGAAGGCAAGGTCTGGATACACTTGACGTCTGATAAGGCCACGAGAGACAGGAGGACAAGCAACTGCTTCAGACTGAAGGAGGCTGTAAGTGATGGCAACTGAGTTTAATGTGTGTTCCTGGAGGAGATCCTGGGCAGGAAAGGAACAAGAGACACTGTTACGACAATTGGCAACATGTGAAGGAGTTCCCTGGGTGGGAAGTTTACGGGGGCATCATACTGATCTCCTGATGGGGAGGGTACATACTGGAAAGGAAGATAGAATTCTTGCTTGGGGGAGGTAAACGCTGGAGTCGTTAGGGGTCATGGGGCCACATTATCAGGCACATCTCTCTCTCTTTCAGGAGACTCTGGGCCCAGGAACAGAGGAGCCGGATAAGTCTATTCCACCAAGCAAAACGGCCACAACTATGCCAATTCCACTCTGGTCCTACCTTCTGCTTTTTTCCTCCTGAGATCTTTTCCTCTCCCCATCTCTAGCCACTACCCTGTATCTCCTTCTCACAAGATGCTCCTTTCAGTTTGCCTATTACATAATCCCCAGTCTCCATGATAACAAGTTTTCTTTCTGCGGATATCAGAATTTGAAGAGGGAACACTTGAAAAGGAAATGCCTCCAAGGCCCAAAGGAATCAATCTCTAAACATAGAATTTCTGGCACTGCAAGTGGATGATGAAGCTCTGACTTGTCTCTCACCCCAGGTGTCGTGAGAATCTTGCCACTTGAGAAGAGGCTGGCTCTGCCCTGGGAACCTGAGATTCCCCAAACCGCCTGGAAGAGAGCGGGGCGTCCCCCATCACCTCTGTACCCATTACTCAAAAGGATGCTCTTCCCTTTTGGTGCAGAAGATAGTTTGATACGGAGGACGGAAGCATCCCTTTAAGTAAAATTCCACAATAGAGCATTAGACAGATGTGACAGAATATGCACGAGTTATTAAATACTGTCATCAAGATGAGAACTAAATCGGACATTTTATGGTTTCTGGTTATAAATTCCATTTAAAGAAGAAAGTGGAGATGCAAGAGATCTAAGCATGCCTGGGATGGGTGTATTTCATTACTGCTGTGTGGCTGCTGCATCCCCAGGGGAAGCACAGAAGGGCCCTCTCAGGGTCAGCAGGTACCAGCTGCCGTCTCTCTGGGACTCTGAGCGCAGGCTTTGGCATCTGAGAACCTTCCTGTGAGGTTTTTTGCGAGTCAGAAATTCTGGCCAGATTCCTTCTGGAGGTGAGCTTGAAGACAGCCTGCCCCTTCCAAGCCCCAGACCAAGCAAAGAGAAAAGCGAGGTGGCGAGGGTCCGTGTGAGTGCTGGCAGGCGGCACTGACCGATACAGATCATCATTAACAGGGGAGGCAGGACGTGAACTCTCCGCAAGAGCGGCCACTGAAGACCAGGGAGTGAGGCACGATCCCAATCTGGCGAGCTGATGTTCAGTCAACATTGAGCTCTGTGTTCATACAGCACTTTACAGTTTACATGTTGTTTCGTTACATCTGAACACGGCCCCCTGGCATCACCATAGCGGTTTTCATCCTATAGACAGAGCACAGGGGGATGTCTCACTCACACAACCAGGCCTTTCTCAGCTCCTGCTGATGGCTGCGCTCCTAGTAATGTCTCTTTAAAGTGGTTCTACTTCACGGAGAGACGATGAAAACAGGCCATGTCCCGACATTCCTCTTGGCAGGATGTGACCTGCTTCTGGCTTTGGAAAGACTCATGTGTTATTCCTCTAGCAGTTTTCTATAATTCTGTTTTGTTTGGGCTAAGATTAAAATGAACTGGTCACTTCGTGATCACAGGGCAAGACACCTGAGGACAAGCCAGAGCGTCAGGATTGGCTGTGGGTCATCCACAGACCAGGTGGTCTGAACGAGGTGGCAGGTAAGGGGAGCATACCTGGGTGGGTCTCTAACCGCGCACCCCCGTGGCTTGTTTAGTGACTGGGATCTTTGTCACAAGCTTTATGTGACAGTACTCAGCCTTATGAGTCCCAGCTGTTGCCTATACACACACACACACACACACACACACTCTCACACACACACACACCTCCCACACAGAGGGGCACCCATGTACATCTTTCTACAACACTCGCACTGTTTGCTAGACGTTGAGGAGTGCTGGCTTTTGGAGAAAGACAAGATAAATCACTTTGGAGACGGAGAAAAGGAAGAAAGATGGTAAAGAAAAAAATCTGCTTTCTTCCCCCTTTAAAATGCCACAAGAAAATGTCAAGGATATCGCTTTACCGGAAATAACAGAGAAGTTCAAAACAAAATTGTCAAGTGTCATCCCTTGGCCTGATTCTCTCTTCACACAGGGCTCCTCTTCTGCTTATTAGCCGCCTTCCTGCCTCTGCCTCCAGACCTCTTAAGAAGTCACTTCTCTGGCCTCCAAAGGAGGATGAACCAAAAAATAGCCCTTGGAAAGCCTTTCACTGAAGGGAATAATAGATAATAAACAAAAGGACAAAGAAGTGGGTAAGAGATCTTTCTCAGACAGCTGGCTAGATCCATCTCTGGGAAACTGTCCATCGGAGACCACATAGGAGAGGTTTATCATCATTTTCAGTGCCATCATTATCCAAAGACTTTATGATGTGATTAATTGTGCAAGGTTATGTACAGGCCACTGTAAATAGGAAACTATATAAGGATGCTTCTGCCTTCTTGTAACTTAAAATCCATCACATGTTTCACAGTCCTACAAAAAGCATCCCTGATTTACTATCCATTCTACTTCTATTATAACAGCAACCACAACAGTGCTTGGCTGAGAGACATGGGATGGGAGAGTTTTTGTATTATTATAGATTCATTCGTTCCAAAATCAATTCAGGGCCTCTGTCTTATATACCAGGTCCTTGGCTTGGTAAGACAGAGCTAAGGGACAAATCACAGATTCTGCCCTCAAGGACCTAACAGATGCTATAAGCTATTATATTCAATTTTTTTTCTTTACATAAAATGTTTCTAGGAAGGCCAACATATGAGACTAAGAAATCAGGGTTTTTCGTTCAGTGGGAAAGAGTGGATGGTAATGAGAAAACTTGTAAAGGAGAAAGTATCAATCCTATTTTATGCATCATGAAAAAACCTCAGGGAGGTGTGGTAATTTTTCTAACCCACTGCTAACCAGTAGAGAACACAGGATGAGGCACGGATTCTGCTGGAGCTCCAAGTCTTGCTGATGCTGCCGCCCTGGGTCCTAAAATACAAAGGGACATCAGGAAAGGGAACCCAGCTCTTGCCCCACTGAGTCCATCCTTTGCAGAATTAACAGTTGCAAAAGTTGTCTTCAGTCATGATTCACAACAAAAGTTTCTCGTTTTGCAGTTCTGTCCCTGGTAGAGAAAATCCAAACTGGGATTGGGAAGCGATGTTGTGATCCTTTTCCTGGATCAGAAGGAGAATTTTGGCAAGAATTAAGGCCTTGATCAATCATTTGCTGACTTTGACAGGCCAAACCAAACAGATCCTAAGTCTTCCTTATATTTATATAAACTAGTTTAGAGTATTATACTATAACGTAGGCAGTTTTAGAAGGAATGGAGAAAGATTTACCCAACAAACAATGCACAAGAAGTAGCAAAGTAGTAACGATAGCTACAACCCTCAAAATCAGGACCTATAAGATTTGAATGTTATAACTAAGAAACTTGAACAATTAATTATATAGAATTCTAGATTTAATTTTCTTCCTATAATGCTTAGCACTATTTATTTATTTTTTAATTTTTTTGCGGTACGCGGGCCTCTCACTGCCGTGGCCTCTCCCGTTGCGGAGCACAGGCTCCGGACGCGCAGGCTCAGCGGCCACGGCTCACGGGCCCAGCCGCTCCGCGGCACGTGGGATCTTCCCGGACCGGGGCAGGAACCCGTGTCCCCTGCATCGGCAGGCGGACTCTCGACCACTGCGCCACCAGGGAAGCCCTAGCACTATTTATTTAATGGAGAATAGCTTACTATTATTTTACTGCTGATACTGTCGTTTTTGCTTTTAGTAATGGTGATTTGAAAACTAAGTGTCATGATGAAAATGATTTATCTCAAAAGACTCCCTTAAAATCAGGATGAAAAGCATGATACTACATAGCAGGCCACCAGCCACGGGTTCACAGCTCCCATTCTTTGTCTTGCTGGACGGTCAGTCAAAGCCATTGGCACCATTTGTAGGCAGAAGGAGCGTATGATGGATCACATCTTCCCCAACTTACGTAAACTGCGGGAGCCTAGGTAAGACCAAGAAGGCCTTTGTCTCTGAAATCTCTTCGCACTGAAGCAAACACCAAGACATCACACTCAACATTCTGCTATGGTTTTGAGTGCCACTCCTGCCCGCTTTAAATCTGGCCCAATCCCCAAGCATAATTCATTAATAAGATCTTCATGGTCCCAGCTTTCAACAGAGCCACTATCCACTGACGGAAGACTATAAATAGGATATATTCTACAATACTGCAGTTGTATTCTGTGCCCATTATATGCATCACCCCCATCCTTCCAACTACACCTGCACACAGGCCCGTAGGCACAGCAACTTTGAGTTATTTTCAAATTTATCAAAATTTGACACGGAAAACCAGAAAACAGTAAGTAGCCATTTGATAATACGAATAGGAGGGCTGTTGTGAAAAGGAGGACTGGTGAGCATAGATCTTGGTGGAACCAGCCAATATGTGAGAAAGTCACTGGCCCTTTCAGGGAATCAAGACAAATGAAACAAGGAAGAAGGACATTGAGAAACTGACAAATCTGGACATTCCTAAGGATGTCAATATCTATTTCTCCTTGTCCTTTCTGAATCTTCCCACCCGAAAGCAGATCCTGTGGCGCCCCAGGAAAATTTAAGGGAGGACTGGCTCAGGGCTAATGGAGGGCTGGCGCAAGTGCCTGAGCTTTGCTTTCTCACCTGTTTGTGAATAATTTGCACCAGATCTGCTGAATCTACTCTACTCTTGATGGAGGGGGTCTGGGATTTGGTGGAAGGGTGCCCAGTGGAGAAGGATTTGGTAATAAGATGTCAGGTGCACTAACACACAATCCGGTGGCACCGAAGAATGAATGAAGCTTGGGAAAGTGCCAAGGGAGTTCTGGAGGTGTACACGGCGTGCCCTCATGAGGAGCCTTGAAATCCCTTAAAGGCACTGACAGCTCTTCCCAGTTTTAGGACTGAAATTGGCTGAACTCTTCATTCTTAATTGGGAGAAACTGCTGAAGCTGCAGAGAAACAAGAGGAAGAAGACAGGGTATATGATAAGAAAGGAAGGACCTAGGGGACAAATAGTTGAAAACGCAGTGAGAGAAAGGAGAAAGCCTCCCCCAGGGAACCCAGGGTGGGATACCCTATAGGACTAGCACAGTGTGGGCCAAGATCCAGAGGGGAGGGTGGGGTGAATAGACCAAGGATGCAATATTGTTATCCCCTTTCTCCTTGGATTAATTGCAAGAAAACAAGCCCATAGATGCAAAGGATTCATACTGATAAGCTATTTATGTAAGATTATAAAAATCAATTAATAAACATACAAGAGGTGACAATGTGTAAGCCATATTTCATAGATGATAGCTATAGTTTTATCATCAAAGTATAAAAGCCCATTATAATGCTATCCAGCCCTGCTGTGCCTGCCTGCCTATGACACCTCCCCATTCTCAGAAGTCACTCATTGCCTCAGTAGCTTTATTTATTTACTCATGATTTATATTCCACCTACTTAGAAAAAGGGTCTGAGACAGCTTGTGATGTTAAAATATATCGAAATCAGAAAAGCTAAAAATGAAAACGGGAACACAAACCAGTTAAAATGAACAAGGGAGGAAACGTATCCAGCACCACCTGGATTGGGCAAACGAGAGCAAGTGCGAACTTCAGACGTAGCTCTGGGGCTGCCAAGACGGAGAGGGACACGTATGTTGGTTCGAATGTCCTCACTGATTGAAACATAAGGGAATCAGCTCACATGATCACCTACACTCTTTCTTGGTACTATTTGTCACGTGCAGTAACAGATAATAAACTGACTCTCGCTACAGATTTATAACATATATAGCAGTGCCTTCTCATGGGCTTTCTTATATCTGCTCCCTGTAGATGGCAGCTTGCGGATCCTGTATTTAGGTGGGTCAGGTACTTAAATTGCCCCATCATAGCACCTTCTACCAGGCCCAGGACAGTGGTTTTGAAACAGGGATATTTTTAAACTGTAGATCTGAGTTTCCATCAAATATTATGATTGAGTAGCATTCGGTGGGGTGGGGACTCAAAGGTATCTTTAAAATATATATAAGCCTTCCCTGGTGGCGCAGTGGTTGAGAATCTGCCTGCCAATGTAGGGGACACGGGTTCGAGCCCTGGTCTGGGAAGATCCCACATGCCGCAGAGCAACTAGGCCTGTGAGCCACAACTACTGAGCCTGCGCGTCTGGAGCTTGTGCTCCACAACAAGGGAGGCCGCGACAGTGAGAGGCCCGCGCACCGCGATGAAGAGTGGCCCCCACTCGCCGCAACTAGGGAAAGCCCATGCACAAAAACGAAGACCCAACACAGCCAAAAATAAAATAAATAAATAAATAAATATTTTTAAAAAATATATAAATATTGGGCAGTACACACAGGTCATTTCTGATGTTCATTCCTGATAGAGAAATACTATTCTCTGGGCTGAAAGGGTTTTATTTCAATCATTTTCTCTCTGAGAATCGGCTTCTAAATTTTGCAAGTTAGTGTCTTTCTCTCAGCACTTTCTCACCTTGAAAGATCAAGGGAACTAGAAGGGCCTGAACCTTGGAGATGGTAATGTATCTCATGCGCCAGTGGGGAGGGGATGGTGAGGTCCTGCTCAAAGCTACAAAGGGGCTTTACTTAAAGAGGAGCCCCCCCTGGCTCACAGCCTGGTATCAGATCCTGGGCTAAGTACCAGAGAAACACCAACCAGGACAGGTGCATCCACTAAGCAAAGCGAGGACTTCTGAACTTCCTACTCAAAGGGAAGAAACTGACACTCAGGGAATACCTAGTTTTCACCAGGCACCATTGCCAGACATTCCACACTGAGAACTTCAGTTAATGTGTTATTTTTTTGGAAATAGCATGATTAGCCCATTTTGCTATTAAAAAAAAACAGGCTCTCAGAAAAGTTAAAATAACCGTCTCAGAATCACCCAACAAGTAATCGGTAAAACCAGAATTCAACTCAGCTCAGTCTACACCCGAGGCCCACGCCCTCCCTTTCTGCTGTGGTTCACTGTGGAACTATTTCCCTCCTCTGGGGTTTTGCTCCACCACAGTGCAGTAACACGGACTCCTTAAAAGCGAAGGTTCTGTTGTCAGGATTCCTAGGCTTACGTCTTAGTCTCATCTCTTGAAGACCGGGGACACGAGTCAAGTTACTTAAACTTCGCATGTCTCGGTTCTCTCTTCTTGTGAGACTCTGGCATCTATCTTGCAGAGTTGTGGTGTGAATCAGATGGGACTTCTGCACAGCATATAGTAATCAGAAAATGCCCGCTGATCTAAAGCAATGGCAATGGCAATGGCAAAGATCCTTCAGGCTTAGGGGAGATCGGGGAGAGCGGACGGCAGTGCTCTTATTGTAGTGATGGTTCAGAGCCGGATGGCCAGGGCAAGGCCTTGGAGTTCACCCTCATCCCCAAAGGAATTCCAGGAGCTATCTTGGATGTGAAAGGACACGGACAAGAAAGAAGGGATGTGACAGTGGCAGCTGACTTGAGATCCCCAATTAAGTCTTCTAAATTACCACTGAAGGATCCTTCTGTTTCTAAAAGTCTATAATCTTACTAAGAATAAAATAAATGAGAGCATAAATTTTCAGAAATAGCATTTGGGAGCCTGAAAGCTGGCACCAACTAAGCCATATGAAATCATTTTAAATTTTATTTGGTTCAAAAGATGAGCAAGGGAAGGATAGACCAGTTTCTTGGGGAAGCTCATGAACATTAACAGATGTCAGCTCGGGTCCTGGTTTGCTTCTACACCCATCTGAAGGGGAAGAGAAAAATCATCAGGCTAGGAAGCGTAGAAAGAGTCATCCTAGAATTACACAATGAGGGACAGGCCTGGAAAGGACTTTCTTCCTCCTAAGCAATGGTTTTCACGCGAGCTGGAGGAGAGGGGAGGTAGTGAGAGCTTGTGCCAGGAGCCGAAGCCCATCTTTCCTCTTTCAGCCACCGCTGATGAGAGAGGGCGGGCGAGGAAGGCTTGTCGGCCACGAGGGGACAGGGTGAAGTTTAAAACACAAACGACTGAGCCCCACTAATACCCTTAGTGGGGAGTTGAGGGAACTGAAGGCGGAGGGGAGCTAGTCAGTGGAAAAGACTGGGGTCTCTGGTCTCCTGTTTCCAGGCTGGGGCAAGGACCTCCATCGACCACCTCAAATCACAGCTTAGCTAAGGAAAAGCAATCAATAGGGCAAATGTTTGCATTAATCTGTCCGTAAGCTCTACTGAGCTCCCATGTAGAACAGCTGTGGGAACAGGAGGTGAGTGCCCTTCACGGCAGGGGTGAGGTTGGCAAGGAACCACACACAATGTGGGAAGAGGGCAAGTTACAGAAGAGGGGGCCAGAGGGTGGCCTGGGGAGGTCCGAGCCGGGAACGTATGGGATGCTTCATGGAGGGGCGGCTCCTGAAGGGGAAGATGTGAGAAGATTGGGGCATCTGGAAATGAAATACCAGTAGAAGGACAAATTGAAACATACACAGTGAGATGATGGAGAGACCGACAGAGCTCAGGTGAGCATAGGAGTAGGAGGAGGGGCTCAGCCTGGCTCTGGAATGAGCAGGGTGAAGCGGTGGCAGCAGCCGGCTGAGAAGGCGTCCTGTTCCCAGGCTGAGGCTGCCTGGCAGTGGAGACGGCTGAGGTGCCGGGGCCACAGATAGAATCCGAGCTGCGCTTGGGGAAGATAAGCCTCCTGGCAGCGGGCGAGATGAAGGGGAGTGGGAGAGACTGTGGGCAGAGACCCCACTCGGAGAGAATTAGATGAGGCTCCAGGAGGTAATGAAGGGCTTTCCCAGAGGGGAGGGAGGAAGAGATGGGAGAGATGCTTTGATGAAACCTGGCTGAGAAAAGGACTAGAGCGGAAGGGTGAGAGAGACGGAACCAAGGTAATGCATCCCCACGACCTCATCTGTGAAGCCATGGGCACCCTACACTGCAAGGTGCTCTCAGGCTGTAAGGTTCTCATTCTAGGTGGTCGAGGAGGGCCGGTGAGGTCGGAACAAAAGGAGGTCACTTCGTGCAGGCAATCCAATCAGTGAGTCAAACCACACGGGCTCCTTGGTGGAGAAACAGCGCTGCTAAGTGTGTTCAAGCCTTCCTTGTGTTCCATGCTCTCCATGCAGATGGGTTGTGATCTTTCCTTAGCTCCTGCGTTCAGCACCATCATTGCTTCCAGGTCTCCAGCAACCCATGGCCTCGCCTCCTTCAAACTTGTACCTACAGCACCATCTGCTGGTGTGGGATCCTGTGGCCTCTGGGCATGTGTAAAATCTTCATTTTGTGCCCTCAACACTGCCTCACCCACCACACCCATCCCCTGCCCATCTCACCCCACACCCCATACACAGAGCCACAGACACACACACACACACACAGATGCACCTAAAAAGCCACAGACACAGACACACATACAAACAGAGCTGCACATACACACAGACACACACAGAACAGACACAGATGCACAAACAGACACACACATGTAGACACACGCGCACACAAGCCCGGCTCTTTCCCTCTTTTGCGCCCTGGCTGCAAATGCACAGATTCCCGCTGCAGCCCGCCTGGCGCCCCGCTCTTCCCCCTTCTCTGTGCTCTCCAGCCTCTGAGGGCCGCTCTCAGGCAGGACCTGGAATTGAAGTGGAATCGCACTCTTTCCCCAGCACTACTGCAAAGTGGAAACGGCAGACGGGTAGGACTGCAGGATTTGAGAGGACAAACAGTTGGACATCTGAAAAGTTAATCTGCTGGTTAATTTGCTTGCAGACTGCTAATGGATCCTGCAATTCCCTCCCACCCTCTGCTCCCCAGTCCAAGAGGCCTGGGAGGAGAGAGGATGGTCCTTCTTCCTGCCCATCTGCGTCCTGCGCTCCATCCTGGCAACTGCACACACCATGCCCTGCTCATTCCAGAAGAACCCGGAAGACAACCTGGTTCCTCCACACACATTTCCTATTAACCCCCTTTCCCGAAAGATATCGGTGTGTCTAAAGAATCCCAGGTTCAAATGGATTTTATTTTTAAACGAAAAAAATCATGACACCGTAATGAAAATAACCACTTTGTTTTAACCTTTTAAGAAAAATGCCGTTCCCTGCTACATCTCTTAATAGCTGTCTCCTGGCGGTAGCCTAAATGACGAATCCACCAACCTGTTTAAAATGTAAGGGAGGTGATTTCAAAAGTCATCTGCGGGTGTTTCTGACTACAAATGCAAATTCTTTTGTCAGCGGTCTCCGGTGCCATGGAGCGCACAGGTATTTTTAGTCCGCACAGATTTGTGGGGTGGCGCGGGGAGAATATACATACACGCACCAAATTAATGCAAGGGGGGTTCTTAATTCTGAATATTCATTCGTTTGGGATTTGGAGATCCGAGGAGACTAGGCGGCCTGTGCCTGCAGACGGGTGGGTCCAGGTCCCTGGTACCCTGTTCCCTGGGTTAGTGCCAGCTCCCTGGCCCTCAGGGGCTCCCACTGAGAAACAGGCCCTGCCCATCACAACTGACTTGCCTGGAGGTTCCCAAGTACCAGCCAGCAGCATACTGGTGATACTGAGGTGCCCTGTCCCTCGCCCCCAAAAGGTGTTCCTGTTTTTGTTTTGGGTAAACTTGGGACAAGACTGAAAAGAAAAAGAAGGATGAAAAGACAGAAGTGTGTGTGTGTGTGTGCGTGTGTGTGTGCATGTGTGTAGGACAGGGATCTAGCCCCCCAGGCCAGGTCAAGGCTATGGGTATGAGTATACTCAGGCTCTGCTATAGCATTATTTTTGCTTGTTTGTTTTTTTTAACCAGCTCTCAAGTGCAGAGCAGTTAGGCTGGTTAAGCAAAGTATAGAGACTATCTGTGGAATAGCTTAGGTGCTAATCGACCATTTAGTCTATATAAACACATTCTGGATTTTTCTGGATACTCTCAGCTTTAAGGAGCTATTTGTAGGATACTCAGAGGCACATTCCTACTTGGTAAAGCATGTATTCCAAACTTTTGTTTGGTGTGACGCAGGAAAACTTGCTTTGGAGTCTAGCAGATACCTGCTTGAACATTGGCTTTTGCCATGTACTAGCTGTGTGACCTTGAGTAACCCTACCTAATCTTTTTCTAAGCCTCAGTGTTATTGGAAAATGTAGACATTAATGCCTACCTTCCAGGGGACTTACACATCGTCTCACGGTAGAGTCTGTCACAAAGCACAGTAAATGAAGTCTGTGACTGTCTGTCTCCCTGGCCACCTAGCAAACGCTGGGTGACAGGAGGAGGAGCCTCAGAACTTCATCCTCAATGCAGACGGGCATCCCAGGCGGCAGATGTCCCCGGGGGAGAGGGCAATGAAATGGACCAGTTTTCCTGTTCTCCAAGTGCAGGTACTGCTGGCATCAGATGACCCTGGGTTGTTGAAACCCAGAAACCTTTAGAACAAGGCAGAACTGAGACTAAAGCATGCAAATTAGCAAGAGGCAGATGTCAGCTCACCTTAGGAGAGATGTTCTGACTACGAGAGCTATCCAACAAAGGACCCAGAGGTAACAAGCTCCCTGTCACTGGTTGTGTTCAAACAAAGCCAGGTAATTCGGGTCAGAGATGGCATGGAGGGAGGAGAGCCTTCGATGTAGTAGAAGGTCCAACTCTATCAAAATCAAAATCGAATGCTCTCCCAATGCTAAGTCTTTGTTTCTGTGAAAGACAAAGAGAGAATTGCTGCTCCTATTTTCCCTTGAAACCCAACACTCTGCAAGTCCCTGGTCCCTGCTGGAGGCAAAGAAATAATAGGAAACCTCCAGAGTTTCAGAGCCTCTCACTGAGACCATTAAGCAATCCGTGCAGAGCAAGAGGGAGAGTGAGTCTGGGAGGAAGGTTTAAAATAATAATTAGCCTCTGTTACAGCCTTAATTGAAACTGGTTCGTCCAAAGAGAGAGAGGATCTCTTGGGTCAACCCTGCCCACCCCGCTCACCAGCGGCGGTGGAAAAATGGCCTCAAACCCGAGTGGCCAGAAACCCTGCATTGGGCAAAGGAGCAACCTGACGCTTTCTCTCCTGATGTGCTCCGTCCACATTGATGTATTTTGTCTTTCCTGGAATTGCTCTTCTCCCTCCATCCTTTTCTTTCCTAACTGCTTGCACTTCAAGAAGGACGCATAACATTCCAAAGGATATAGTCCTTCCATTTCTTGAGTTCCGGGTAATTCTGCGATTGGCTGATCTAACTCTCCAACTGTCCTTTCCCTTCCTTCTCCCCCCTTCCTTTCTTTCCTCTCTGCCCCCTGACGTCCCAGGCTGGGCTCAGCATCACAAATCGAGGCACTCCATTCATGTCATTCCTGGTTTCACCCACCGCCTTCCTCCAGGCGCCCTGAATTCATCAGTTCACTCTCAGCACCTGCACTGGTGTATCCAAAACTCGGTTGCATTGGGTCACACTGGTATAAATAAATGGCTCTGGTTTTTAACTAAGAATGCCTCGGAATGCTTCCTAAATTTAACCAGTCCCAGGAGTTCGGACCAGCCCTCCAGGCCCTGTGGCAGCCTGGGCTCGTGGTCATGGAGAAGAGGAGACCCTGAGGTCATGGGTGTCTTTTTATGGAAGAGAAGGTGGACGGGAAGAGGGAAGGAGCCTGTTCTCCCAGTGCCCTGTGCCCTGGTTTTTGGTGGAAGTTGGGTGGTAAGGCTTGGTGCCTCCACAGTTACGGTTTGCAGGCTGGGCTTAGACAGAAGGAAAGGGGACTTGCCTCTCATGCCTCCATCAGCCACCAGCCCTCGTTTTCACTTGGGTTCCTGCTTCTGCAGCTCCAAGGTTGGATGGCTGGGAGTCAGGGAAGGGATGCAGTGGCTGGGTGACTTCCATCGTCCCTTCTTGGGGACACTCTGAAGAGGCTCAGGTCACTGTCCCACGGCATCAATAGGACTACGAGAGGATCAACTAGTGTAGGTTTGAGATAAAGGACAAGGAGGTCCAGGCACCAGGAGATGAAGATGGAAACACGGAGAGACGTGAATGAGGTCCTAGTGGCGGTGGGTTTGGAGGAGCCCACGTCAGCAAAGGGACAGCGCCATCTGGGATTCAGAGACAACTCTGCCTGTCCGTGCCCTCCTTTCCTCGCTGCCTGACCGGCCACCTCGATACACATCATGGTGGCCTCTGTCTTCCAGAGCACCATTCATGAGAGAAACACAAGTTTACAGACAGAGGAAGCCAAGATGGGAGAGAAGGGAGAGCACTGGCTCGGAGTCCAGAGACCCTGGGGAAGGAGGCTTGCTCTTATACTAACTACTTGAGCAAAATCTCCTCCATTTCCCCATTTCGGAAGGATAACTTCATGTGATGACCTGCGTGTACTTCCCAGCTTTGAAATTCTAAGCTCTTACATGGATGCTTGTGACACCTATAGGATGACCACTGTAGGTTTTCCTTCTCCTGGAAGGACTTGAGAGATTGTCTGCATACATTTTAGTGAATTCAGCTCCGTTTATACCTAAACCTTAAGGCAGATGTCCAATAACTCACATTGCTGAATTTGGAGCCATCTTGCCCTGAAATAGAAAACCAGTGTTTTGGCTGTCTGTCCAAAACCCCAACGTGAGCAAAACTCAGATGTCAGGGACCTGTTCTGAAACTAGATACTCAGATATGGAAACTTCTTTTAAAAACAACTTTCCTCGCATAAAGGAAACCTCAGTACATAAGAAGGAGGCTGTAGAGTTCAGAATGTGGGTTCCTAAGGTTAGTTCTGTCTATGACACATCAATAAATATGCTGAATGAACAAATAAATGAGCCTTCTACCTGAAACAAAAACCTTGGATGGAAGTCTCCCCAGGGTCACTCTGCTCTATTGAAGACCCCCCTCAGGGACAAGGAAGCACTGTCTTATCTGGTGGCTTATTTTTTAGTGGGGACCAAGGTCAGTTAAAAAATGACCTCCCTAAGTCAGGGGTCAATTTAATTTTGTGCTCCCTGCACCGCTGGCCCCAGTTAAGCCAGAAGTGCCCACTGCCCCCTCCACACACTTTTCTCTGCCTGACAGCCACCATGTCCCCACACATGATCAGGTCCCCAGATCAACTGATCACCGGCTTTGCAATGCGTGCCCACACCCCCGGCCAAGTGCCTTATAGATTTACCTTCAGAGTCAAATTTTATTTAGGCTGATGTTAAACTGAACTTGTAGTCCTTGAACCCACACTGAGAGGAGCCAGCGGGGAGAAAGGGGAGCTAAATGTCTCACCTGGGGTTTAAGAATGGGCTCCAGATGTGCAGTGGGGGGACACAGAAGGGCAGACCATCCCCGGGGCATTCAAGAAACGTGAGCATCTCTAAAATTGAAGTGGAGACAGGACTAACCAGTGTACACTTGTTTCAAGCCACTGCCTGTGGCAATGATCTGAGGCTGGCCAGTAACCCTGCAAGCAGCTGGGTGGCCTACAACACCTTTTTTGTTGCCTTCTAAGACATATTCATTAGTGAAATATCAGAAACCTCACGGGCAGCACGTGCTTCTAATTCATTTTCCAATTGTATAATGAGCCAGAAGTGAAATTTTTAGGGTGAATTTAATTGACCTTCACAGCAACATCAGGCAGATTGGCTTAAATGCTATTAAAGCAGAAAGTAACCCAGTGAGACTTTCTAGAAGGTTATCGGAAAATCTATCAAGTTGTTTTTTCTTAATTTTCATCAAGAAAGGAAAGATAGATAGAGGACACAGAAGGAGGCACAGACAGAGAGGCAGAAGGGGAGAGATTTAAAACCAGGGCAAGATGGGAAGAGAAGAGTGAGAGAAACGGGAGGCTGGGAGAGGGAGGGGAGTCACACACGTCCCTGTTGCTGGGGGTCACGTTTTAATTTACAAAGGCTGTTGAGAATTTGCAGTCAAGCCACAGGTCACATTGGTCTCAGTGTGTTTCCAACACTTGAGCACAGGACAGTACAGTCCTCCCTTTATTGATATTTGATGTTTAGAATGTCTCGAGTGCTGTCATGGAATAGAAGGGCGTCTTCTCTGGCAGCTGACAGGGGGCTTCTTTAGGACGGCATTGCCCCTTTCACCAAAAGACACGTTCAGTCTCAGTATCAAGGTACCTCTGGGGAAGCCAGGAAGTCAGGTGTGGGACCGAAGGGCTCCTCGAGTACTAAGGTGGCACGCTTGTGGAAGGGCTGGCGGGCAATGGACAGAGTGGCAAAGCCCGTGGCAAGCTGGGCTCAACTCTAGTCATGGTCAAGTCAGAGGGAGGTGGCCAGTGTGTCAGGGGTGGCCCAGCGCGGGGCATTGGGACAAGTCCACGTCAGCTTAGTTACCACTGGCATTAGCATGGCCTCTGGCACCCAGTACAAAGCCAGGAAGAGCTGGGCAGAGAGGTGTGTGTCCACGAAGGGTGTGAAAGTCAGGGAAAGGATGAGGGCCTATCATCGCCTGAGGAGCGGCAGGTAAGGACTCAGCAGGTGGGCGACCTGAGGCAGAGATCCAAGCCTGATGGAGAACAGGTGTGTGTGGGGAGGACGCTGAGGCTGAGCCAGCGCACGGGGAAGGCATAGCCCCCCAGGGTTCCTGCTGGGTCACCAGTAGCAAGAGGCACGGCCTGGACCCCAGGGCTCCCGATTAAGTCCCCTCCCCGGGAGGCAGGACTGGTTCAGAGGTCCCGCGGGCCAAGCCAGCACGTGGAAACAGTAGTGTTTTCTAGCGAAGGGATGGCCCTCGGCACAGAAAGGAGGGAACACAGCAGGCCCGAGGCCGCCGTCCTTAGAGACACCTGATGGCACGGCTGGCCCTCGGCTGGTGTCTGGGACCTCGGCTCTCAGGGTGTCCCCGTCACCAGTGAACCGACAAGGATGGTTTTCCACGCCTAGACTGTCTGCGCAGTCCCTGTGGTTTATGGTGGACGCCGGCTTTCCTTCCGGGAGTCTGGCGTGTTGCTGTGTGCCAGGCGGAGGGCGTCCACATGCGCAGCCCCCGGATACAGCCCTGAGCTCTGAGTCTCTCCCGGGCGTCCCTGGGCTGAAACCTCACACGCGTGTTTCTGGGGGAAGAGTGAGCTCTGTGCGACACCTCAGGGGAGGGAGGGAGCACAAGGAAGCCCCAGGGGGATGCTTACTTCTGCGTCTTTGTGAGTCCGTACTGTCTCCGTGCTGCAGTGTACTTAGGCACACATTGCACGCAAAGTCCCGTGAGTCCTCCTAGGAGGTAGTCTGGGGGACCCTCCACACATCTCCCGGGGAAAGCTCTCCAGCTGGTTCTTGTCCTAACCTCAACCTGAATCCCGCAGCTGCCTCTGAGATTTATTTTTGGTGCCGACGGCGGCTACACATACGTGCTGTGGTCCAATATAGTCGCCTCACCCCCAGCGGTGACTAAGCTCTCCCAGCACCCAGAGGACTTGAATAGATGTTCAGTTACTCATATATAAGAAACACGTGTTTCTGCTTACCCAGGAACCCACAGAGCTAGGGGGAGTGGGGAGGAAGTGAGAAAGGAAGGGAAAATGTCCTTACTGATGAGAATAACCTTTAATAGTCTCTGAAAGGGAGAAAGAGGAAAAGAGGTGGGGGACACGTAAAATGGAAACGCACATTGTCTCAGAGTCTAGCTTTACTATCATGATCAGCAACGTCGTCCTCTTCAGTGTTGCTAGTTGAGCACTTACGGTGCACCAGACATGGGCAAAGCCCTTTCTGTACGTGGGTTTCAGCTAAAAATTCGTAATGGGGTGCAGTAGGTAATGGGTGATATTATTATTCCTATTTTTAGATGATGAAAGTAAGGGACAGAGAGTTTAAATGATGTGCCCAAGTCACAAAACAGTCAAGATCCCACCCAGGTGTGTTGTTCAAGAAGACAAGTCTCAGACATAGCGAAGCCCTCTTGCTCGATGTTTTTAGACTTGCAAAATACGGTTGAAAAGGGGATGATAAAACAGAGCGTGACCCCTAAGGAGACCTTTTGACAGGGACAAGAGGCAGTCTTACCTCTGATTGTCCTTTAACACACCTGAGTTCCTTGCTGTACGTGTGGGGGAAGCCATCCAAGATACCAAGGGTACGGTTTATTAGCTCCAGATTTTCAGTCCTCTATGTAATTTGAAAGAGATGAGAGCTTTCTTGACACCTTAATTTTCAACTGTTTTATCTTTCCTACTGGTCAGGATTATAGATTTACAGGGCGCTTTCAGAGATAACACCAGTGCACCTAACATAGCGCTACATCACAGGGGAGCGCAATGGATAGGCTTTGATTGTCTCATCAGCCAAACAGGTCCTTCTTTCATTCACTCAACAAACATTTACTGGGCATCCATCATCTGTGAGGCATGGGGATCAGGCAGTGAACACCACAGACCATTTTATACGTAACCCAATTAAACAATATTTCATGAGCATCTATTATGTGTTAGGCACTAGGCCAGTTTCTAAGGATGCTACGATAAATAAGGCACAGTCCCCACCCCCAAGAAGGTCAAAATTTATTGAGGAGGTGGCGGTCTCAAATCTGTAGGGAACACAGAGGTCTCCCAGTGCTGCAAACAGGAAAGAAGCAATCAGAAGAGAGACCCCATTGTATTTGGTCTTAGGGGATATTGACCTAAAAATCCTTTAGACACATATTTCAATAGGGTTGTTAGGATGAAAAATCAAAGCCATTCATTTAAGCTATAGCAGAAGGCAAGAATATGAAGACCAGTCATTGTATCTAACTGTTTAAAGAGGTTTGGCAGTAACAGGAAAAAGAAAAAAGGTTTAGTAGTTTGAAGAATGCCAGTGTCAAAAGAAAGGTTTGCTTTTTGTTTCATGTTTGGTTTTGTTTTATTTGGTTTATTTTTTGTTAGGATTAGGAGGGTCTGAGTTTGTGAGGAGTGAGTGGGAAATCTGAAATATGAAAACTGCCAACCAGGGTAACAACGGAAGCTTTTCAGTCCTCTGTTGAAGTTGGTATGGAGAGGCCATCGTTACTTTCCTTCCAATTAATATCTTAATATTATGGATGTATCCAAAGTAACCTAGTTTCCCTTAGCAACTCATTGCATTCACTTTCTTTTAACCTCTTTAGATCATCAGGCTGTACCACGTCTTGGAGTAACAAGTTGCATGTACTTACTGCCTGCTGGGTAAAGAAGCACTTCATTTTAATTGCTCCAAATTTACCCTTTCTAAGCTGCATGTGGTGCCTCTTGGTTCTGATGGTCCAGAATCGCCATCTTTGTCCCCTGCCCAGCACTGTGACCAGCTGAGCCTCGGTCCCTCTCTGGGGCCTCCTTCCTGGACCATGGGCTTCACATAGGCTCCACTGTTCGCATTTCCACTCCAGCCGCTCTCCTACTATGGACTCTCGACATGGCAGCTGCAAGGATCTTTTGCAATCAGAAATCAGGTCACCACATTGCTACAGACTAGGGAAATGTAAGTCCCAATTTACCTGTGACACCCAATGTCCTGGGGTACTTATGAAGAGTGCCCCTTTCACTTTCAAAAGCAACCTGATTTGGACAATATATTAAATGTTCACCCTACTTAAAAACTTCCAGTGTCTTCCCATTGCTATTAAAACAAAACCCCAACTCCAAAGACCCTGGATGGACCTTCCCTGTCTCTACCTCCCTGAGTTCTCTCCACCCTCCCCATCCCTCACTGGGCTCAGACCCCACTCTGTTTCCCCAACACACTCAGTCCACACTGATATCAATATCTGAGCCCTCGATGTTCCCCTGCCTAGAGTACTGTTCCTTCTGCGTTTTGGGTACCAGCCTTCTCTCTTCTTTCGGATCTCAACTCAAATGTTGCCTGCTCAGAAAGGCCTTCTCTCCCCCAACCATCCACAGGTAGCAATCCCCTCCCCCAGAAATCGTGTCCCTAACTTCAGTGCCTCTAACTGCCCATGAGTGACAGACATGCTCTTTTTTTTTCTAAATTTGTGTTTTATTATCGTACCTTTTCACTCAATGGTAGTTCCCTGTGGGAAGTGCCTGGTGTGTGTTTTCTCTGTGTTCTGGGCACCTGTCACATCAGGAACACAGGTCAGAGGGCCTCTCTGTACCTACGGCTGGGACCCTTCCAGTCTTTATGCTCAGGAGCAACTTTAGAAAACATATATCCTACGCTGAGACTTCAGTGGTGAGATTCGTTTCTTATTATTAAGGCTTTCTTTGTGAGCTGAAGAAATAGCCTTACCACAAAGGGTCACACTGCATCTGGGGTGCTTTCCTAACCTGCTGACATGCCTCCACCCCAGATCCTTCCATTGTATAATTTCCACTACTTCCATTTCTACGTAATTCCAGAAAAAATAATTTATTCAAGAGGAGAGTGTATAACTCATTCACACACTGTATCATTATATACAACATGGGAGTATATAAAACAATCATCACAGACAAAACCGTTTGCAATGACATAGTTTTCAAAAGAACCCGCTTTGTAATGTCTTTGAGGAAGGACAAAGAGTTATTACACCTATTAATGGATGAAAGAAGTCAAGTCAGAATGGCTAAATTGCTTGTGCAAGGTCCCTTAGTGCCCGGGCTGAGATGACAGGCCAGGTTCTCTGACTCCCAGCATGGTTCTTAGAACTGGCTTTATATATAGACAATGTAGACAGTGTTCCAAATACTTTCTCCAAATACAGCCGGGCAAATACTGTAGAGACTTTCTACAAAAGCATTATAGACCTGACTCTGTAAAAATACGACCTAGAAAGGGGGACAATTTTCCAGGCAGCCCACGCAGGCTTGGCACTACTGTGATCTCTCATGCAAGTCGCCCTTTCAAGGGGAAACTTCCCGTGGTTGCCAGATGTGGCTTCTCAGCTTTCCGCTGCTGCCCAAGTATACTTCAACCAGCCTATCTAATTTACTTAATTGTGTGCTTCTTACTTCTATATTAATGATTATTAGTTCAGGGAATATACTATCACCATGACCACCCGGGTATAGTTAGTTTATCAAATCAGCTAGTCACTCCCCTACAGGATTCCGGAATCTCTTAAGACAGAAAAATACTGGTGGGTCAGAATTCACAACCAGTTTAGTACCGTGGTTCCTAAACTTTCATGTGACTCAGAATCATCTTGAGAGTCTGTGAAAATACAGATTGTGTATCGTGTACAGGTTGTGACTCCTCCAGTTTCTGATTCAGTGGGTCAGGGGCAGAACCCAAGAATTTGTCTTTCTGACAAGTCCCCAGGTGATGCCGAGGCTTCCTGGGTGCATGGGGGGTCAGCTTGGATGAGAGGGCTGGGTACACTTTGAGAATCACACGTTGAGAATCTGAGATGGTGGCAGTAAGGTGACCAGCCATCCCAGTTTGCCTGAGACTGAGGAATTTCCTAGGAAGTGAGAGTTTTCAGTGTTAAAACCCAGGAAGTCCTGGGCCATGCTGGGCACACCTGGATGATAGGTTAACCTAAGTGGTGTGAAAACAGGACTCTATGGGGGGGGCGGTCCTCAAGGGGAACTTGACAGACAGGTTAACCAGTACATCAAAGGCAAGAGGGTGGCGTAAAGAAGAGGTCTACTTGTGGGTCTTTCCCTGTGTGGATTACACGCTCCATAAGGGCAGGGCCACATATTATTCTCCTCTCATTGCCAGCATCTAAGCATCTAGCATAGCTTTGGGTACATAGTAGGTGAGCTAAAAATGGATTATCTGCTTGCACGTTCAAGTGAATGGATGGATGTGTGGGTGGGGAGATGCGTGAGTGGGTGGGGAGATGGATGGTTGGTTGGCTGGATGAATGGACGGTTGGCTGGATGGATGGATGGATGGATGGATGGATGGATGGATGGATGAATGGCTGGATGGATGGATGGTTGGATGGATGGATGGATGGATGCATGGATGGATGGATGGATGCATGGATGGATGGATGGATGGATGAATGGCTGGCTGGCTGGCTGGATGGATGGATGGATGCATGGATGGATGGATGGATGGATGGATGAATGGCTGGATGGATGGATGGTTGGATGGATGGATGGATGGACGGATGGTTGGATGGTTGGCTGGCTGGCTGGCTGGCTGGCTGGCTGGCTGGCTGGATAGATGGATGGTTGGTTGGATGGATGGATGGATGGATGGATGGTTGGCTGGCTGGCTGGCTGGATGGCTGGATGGATAGATGGTTGGATGGATGGATGGATGGTTGGTTGGACGGATGGATGGATGGATGGATGAATGGCTGGATGGATGGATGGTTGGATGGATGGATGGATGGTTGGCTGGCTGGCTGGCTGGCTGGCTGGCTGGCTGGATGGATGGATGGATAGATGGTTGGATGGATGGATGGATGGTTGGTTGGACGGATGGATGGATGGATGGATGGATGAATGGCTGGATGGATGGATGGTTGGATGGATGGATGGATAGATGGATGGAGGCAAACCATATCTCTTTCTCAGGATAGTCCAAGGTAAGCTTGTCCATTCTAGCAATCAAATCAAGGCAAAGGTCCTGGGGTGTGTGGGTTTATGTCCAGTTAGGGAGAGAAGACCTGCTCCTGACCCAGTGATCACTGTCTCTGAATGTGATTCCATGAACATCACAGGACAGGCCAGGGCAGTGGATTGACTTTGCTAGCCTAGCTCTCCTCAAACCTTGTTTACTCCCTAGGGAAACTTCCAAAACCTAGAGAAAGGAATGATTCAGAGTGAAGCAAAAAAAAGAAATAGTCAAAATGGGTGGTACTGAAATGTAAGGTTTTCTGTCTTAGAAAAATTAAGGGTGTGGGAGTCTCTGTTGTATTAAATGCTCAGTATGTTCAGAAAGTAAATACTGTCCATGAGCAGACAGGAGATTAAGGTGGCAGGAAGAGCAGTTTTGAGCCCCGTTAGATATTAATTTCCCATACATGATCTGTCTGTCTTCTCCTTGTTTGAAGTTCTCAAGGCTGGAGGCTTCAAAGCACACACCGACTGCCATCTGCACAGAGCTCAGGGCTCCACGGGGGGCCAACCCTGCAGGAGTCGTCCCTACACCCCCTCTGTCGGTGTCTGCCTTTCTCTGCATTCCAGAACATCAAGGATAATTCTATCAGCAAGTCCAGCAGCTGGTAATAAAGCCAGCCCATACCCAGCATGGTGAGCTTCCCTAGCCTGGCTCCGACAGGGAAATTGATTTAGAAGATGAAATGGTAAGTGACCTAACCCTTCCTTAGAACTCCCACCCAAATGAGGTTTTTTTTCCTCCTTTTTTCTTCTCTCTCCTTCTTATTCTCTATCCCTCTTTATTGTTTCCCTTTCACTTTACCAAAGTTTTGAATAATGTACGGGCTATTCTTGCATCTATCATTTGACTGTTATTTTTAATTATTAATTTATGGCTGTTCCATGCTGGGGATGGTTCCTGCCCTCAAGCAGTTCACTGCCTGATAGGACAAGAAGGACGATATGTCCTACAAGCTGCTCCTAGAGATGTGTCTTCTGAAGAGGCACAGAAGAGGGACGCCGAGCCGTGTTGCAAAGCACAAGAGGGAGCTTCACAGAAGCAGAAAGGCTTGCCCTGAACTCCCCGCCAACAGACATCGGACACACAGCACACATTCCTCCCAGCCCATGGAGCTTGTACTCCAGCTGTGGTTTGAATGGTTTTTTAACTCAGCAAGGGAGCTTGGGGACACAAGCAATTCTAGTGATAATCATAGGAAAACCCAGCCATCTCCCCTGAATTTGGAGAGAAAGGCCATTCTTTAAGTTTACTGAAGGATAAAGCCATGTTGAAAGGAAACGTTAGCCAAAAAATACAAATAGTAATATATTTTTTCATTAGAAAGACCACCGACTTGTGAACAGCACATCATGTAATCACTTAGGGTTCCAGTTTTATGTCTGTGAAATGCAGGTTCTGGACTCTGTATCCTCCAAGTCCTTTTGCTGCCCAATATTGGACAGGTCTATGACCCTAAGGATGCTACGGCCATATGGAACTGAAGACTTTGAACATCGGAGTCTCTGCTGTAGTTTTTACTTTCATTTGATCATTTATTTAGATCTGCTTGACATCACTAATTTCATACAAATGGAAATCGAAATACTCTCCTTTGGACTTGGCAAAGCAGTCTACTGACCAAGTAAAATTTGGTTCCCCACGGATTAAAGCAATTAACAATCTAGGTTAGATGGGGACACTCAGGAGGGCACATGCTCACCCAGTGATAGTACCAAGATGGCTGTGCTATGGATGGCAGCCTGCAAAGACGGGCAAACAAGCAGAAGGGCAGAGAGCACAGCTCCGTGATCACAACTCAGCTCGGCAGGTGTATCGAAAGAAATCTGGGAAACAACCCACTGCCAATTCTTCTAATCAAGAAATCCCATGGGTCAGCACCCTCTCCGCGGCTCCACACCTGAATTAAAGATGGTGCACTTTGTTTATAGTAATTTCCTGCCAGGCCAGTTATCGACTGAACAATCCCAGCCAAATCCAATGGCACGGCCTGACCTGCTGACCCCCGTTTGAACATTGATTGTTGCTGTTCCCCTCATTAGACCATTCTCCTGAGAATCCGGTGCTTACCCAAAAGGATTTTAGCTAACCCCTCTTTTTGCTTGTTTATGGGTTTTCTTTAAGCGAATTGAGAGCAATGACCTCCTACTTTGAAGGACAAGCAGAACTTCCCTACCAAGGAAAGGAAACCTAGCTCACTTTCCCTGCTCTGAATCTCCCTAAGAAATTCACGCTCCTCCGGATCAAGAAGGAAAGGTGACTTGCTGGTGTTCAGCAGCCTTGGAAACCTCAGAGCCAAGTGAAGAAGGGAAGGCCAGGAAATAGTGCTAGCTTTATTTTTCTTGTGGCTACAAGGGGTTCATGTCCTTCAACAGCTGCTAGGGTGCAGATTTAATCCAATGAATGGAGAAAATGAATATTCATTGTCTATTATGAATTGTGCAGAAATCCTCCACCTCAAACAGTTGGACTGCTAAACCAAATACCCAAAGATGCAACTGTGAATGTGAATGTTACCTTTCAAGAGGGTGATTTCCAATCTTTATGTTTTCACTAATATTAGCAAGCCATTAAAACGAACCCCGGGCATCAGTCTACTGTTAATGGACACTGCAACCTACACTTAGCATCCTGAGTGCAGACCATGTGCCTCAAGATCAGAGGTCTTCACTGACATCCAAAGATGAGCTTTAGCTAATCTATAATTGCCCCTGAAATTCTGTGCAATATTTCTTTTGTCCGTGGGAATTTTTCAGGGAAGGGCTATAGTCCTTAAGGGACCCAAACAACTACTTGATCCAAAACATAGTAGGAAAAACGGCTCTAAAATTACAATCTTTCCCGAGCAGAGGAGCTGGGTCTCCATCTCCCTCTAAATTCTTAATTTGTCTAGTGCTGGGCTTTGTTTGAAATAGGCCATTGGAAGCCAAAATAACTAAGCTTAAAAACCTGACTAGTTTATAAAAAAAAAAATTAAAAATATATAAAATAAATATTAAAAAAAAACCTAACTAGCTTAAGTTCATTTAGTCTCATATAATAATAATTATTAGGAGAAATGATTATACAGCTGTTTTATAGATAACAAGTTTTCTAAGCAATGAGACAACTTGTATGAGAAAAGTCAGCTATCTGGCAGGGGATTACTTAAGGCAGTCTTTCCTGGAAACATTGAAAAGCAGAGTAAGTTAGTGACTCAAATAACACACCTTAATTTATGGATAAAAAAACAGTGTTGGTACTTCGTAATGAGTTGTGATGTAATTAAAAGAGCAGAGACTCAAGGGAGAAGATCTGGGTCCTAGTTCTGATATTTCTAGAAGTATGACTTGAGGCCAATGTGATACCTTCCACTTAGGATGAGAACCAAGGGCGATGCCAGATATGACAGTTTTTTGTAAAATGTAAAGATGGTCTAAATGTTAGTTATTAATAGTATTTTGAAAGTGAGCACACACATTAATGCTATTATCAAAGGTCAGAGAGAAGCGGATCTCTTTAAGAAGCATGGAAGGGGAAGCTGATATAAAGCATGAATGTTTCCTAATGTTTTTTTCGCAGCTGATATCCTGTCCTAAATCTACGGCAAAGCTTCTATAATACACAAATCTGCCAATGCCTAGTTCCTTGCTCAGAACCCACCCAGAGGCACTCCATCATCCACAGAGCAACATCCAAAACCATCACCACACCGCAAAGCTGGCCATGCCTGTCTCCAACCTTGCTCTCCAGCTCCATCCACAAACACATTGATCCAGCAACATTGACCTGCCTGCGCTCCCATGTCCAACGAGACATTTTTTCCAAATCCATGTCCTCTCTCTGAAGCTTCTGTCCAGCTGGTTTTTCTTTATCCCTATCCTGGTCTTCATCTCTATATAAAGAAAGTTTATGCATCCATTAGAGAGCGTATAGGGCACTAGCTTCTCCAAGATGTCTTCCCTGATCCTCAGGGAAGGTGGGTTAGGTGGCAGTCCTCTGGGTGCCCATACAACCTGGAGCTTATTGGTGTCATTTCATGCATTGCATTTATAGAAGCTATATGCCCCTGTCTGTCTCTGTGCTTCAACTCTTAGCTCCTTGAGAATGCGTCTATGTCTCATTCATCCTTTATCCTTAGCATCTATCACAGTGCAGATGTGATAGAACACATCCTGGGTAGATAAATGAAGGGACAGATGGCACCTCGCTAAGAATATTTAGCGTGTATTAAATACAATCACAAGCAAAGGCATTGAACTAACACTAAAGCTCACTGTGGATAATGTTTGGGTTAGGGCTATGACTACAGTGCAGGGAGAAGAAATTGCAACATGATTTGCAACTAGACAATTTACAGATGAGTTAGTTTGTTCTCCTACCAGAAAACCTGTTTAGACCACAGATTTTCTGTTGGGTCCTAGGAGAACTGCTCAGTCAGGAAGCTCTACTCAGGCATTCTTATTCCACTAGTTGGCTAACTCAACTGCGATAGGGAGTCTCAATCATTGTTCTTTGATATGGGAGACTTCTATGACTTGGGGTCAACGATGACCATATCTGTTTCCTGATATGGGTAATTGCCTTGTAGATGGTAGGTATGAATTGGACCCTGGCAATATATCCAACATCGTGACCAATAAGACAAGTAAGTATTATATTTTTAGAGCTAGACGCAACCTGACAAATGAGGTCTAGACTACTCTTCCCAGTTTACAGAAATGACAGTCTAAATACACAAGTCCCATGTATATGGCAGCCTCCCCATGGAAACCAACAGGCAGAACACAGAGCTTACTGCCTTTGGTAGAAAGTTGGAGACATTTGCTGTTGCACAGGCAACAGCAAAACTCTTACCTAAAAGATACAAATAATAGTGGTGAGAATAGGAAAATATCTCCTGCCGAGTGAAAAGGCAATGAAAATAGAAAGTATTATTCAAAATAATTTTAAGTCTCATCAACTGGACTGACAACAGTTACAGCAGAAGCCTGCATATGTTTGCTTTGGGCTTTTGGGGGGTGATCTAGATGTAAAGGGCTGGTACTGAAGCAATGGGACCTTCCCCCATCACAGAACATTAACGCCACTCCCCACCTCCAATTTCGGTTTTTGATCTCAAGCATTTTCCTAGTACCAGGCTCCGAGGCACAATGAGAGGATCATTCCTGGGCTAAGAAATGGTTGGGCTAGTCTAGACTGATGTCTGATCTGAGGTTACTGTCACATCAGGTGGAGAGAAGGGGACAGAATATTGCTGGATTTCAAGTATTGATATATGGGAAGCAAAGATGATTCCTCCATTCCTGAAGGAACCGCATGATTCCTACACACTGGCTCTGCCCCAAAATGAGGCATACCTTCTTGAATCCTCCTTGCAGGTCTGCCCGCAGCCTAAGTTTTGAGAGCAAGTCATCTTTTTTTCCTTATTATTATTATTAGCAATTGCAGGTATTTATATTACAAAATTATGTAATCAAAATAATTTAATATGTAATAATAGCTAATATTTGTTGAGTAGCCACCAGATTTCAGAGACCAAACCACTTTATTATTTAACTTTCACAATAACTCAATATGATAAACATGATTATTATTCCTGTTTTATAGGAAAGAAAGCTCTAACCTTGAGCACTGTAATGACATACCTATTGCCCATACAACCAAGTGACAGATGTAGTTTTGAAGTTAAATCTATGATTGCAGAATCAGAATCCTTAACCATCACTCAAAGTCAAGTTCCTGCTCTAATGGGTTTATGACAGACTCTCAGGACTGAGTCCCTAGCCCTTTTCTAAGACATGCTTTGCTTAACTGTCTAGTTCCTGGTTGTTCCAACTCTAATCCATGCCTTGACCTTTTTTACCCCATTTTCTACCTGCCTTTATTACCTTCCCATCAAAATAACCAGGCTTCAGTTCAGACCTAAACAAATGACTTGGGCCCTTTCCATAGCGTCTGCCTCCTCAGCCCAGCCTCAGATCCTGACTTGTCCCCAGGCTCTTCAGAGACTCTGCGTGTTGCCTGGCTGGATGCTTATAGAACCCGGTACCTAACAACTTAGGGAATGATTAGA
The DNA here is from genome assembly GCF_059928025.1 of Delphinapterus leucas. NCBI lineage: Eukaryota > Metazoa > Chordata > Mammalia > Artiodactyla > Monodontidae > Delphinapterus > Delphinapterus leucas. The sequence goes on along the minus strand of NC_143135.1, from coordinate 106,398,875 downwards.
GTATACACATTCTTTTCAGGCACACATGGAATATTTAAATAAGTAAATAATATTTATTACTTATACCACAGAGCAAGTCACTACTAATATAAATATATATGTAAATACATATGTATATAAAACTTTTAACTTATGGATCAAATAAGAAATATGGGTAAAAATTCAAAAATATTTAGAACTAAATAATAAAATATTAAATTAAAAAATGTGTAGGATACAGCTAAAACAGCACAATACTTACAGGATACTTAAAATTTAAAAAACAATAAAAAATAAACAAGCTAATCATCTAACTCATGTAGTTAGAAAAGAACAGAATAAACGCAAAGAATATATAAAATAAAGAAAATAATAAAAATAAGTGAAGAAATTATTGAATTTTAAAACAAATGAAAATCCTAGAGGATTGATAAAAGTCGAGAAGTAGTTCTCTAAAAAGACCAACAAAACTCTTAAGCCTCTGTTACTATAGGTTAAGAAACACAAGAGAAAAGGTGCAAATATGCAATACTAGGAATAAAAGTCAGTATATGATAATGAATTCAGAAGAAACTTTTAATTAAAAGGAATAACATTAACTGGTAAATTTGAAAATAAATATAGATAAAGAACTGACTAAAAAATGAAAATCAAATTATACATGTGATATTTAAATCAAAATGTTACCAGAAGTTAAAAAATTTAATAACCACCATTAAGCACAGAATAATTTACAGATGAGGTCTAACAAAATTACAAGATGTGGATAACCCGAAAATTAAAATGTTTCAGAGAGAATAAGAGGTGAAACACTCCCCAGACCACTTGATGAGCCAGACTAGTCTTGATACCAAAGCCAGAAAAGGATAACACCAGAAAAGGATAACACCAGAAAAGGAAAATTGAGGTCATTTTCACCTATAGAGATACAAAATCCAGAGATACTTTTTTTTTTTTTAATGGCCAAGTGGTTTTATCTTAGGAAAGCACATATGGTGTAATTTTGGAAAACATATTAATATACCAGTTTACCTGAATGGATATGCCTCTGGTGCTGAAGTGTGCTGTCTAACAAGGCTTGTCAAGCTATGATGGGCATACAGTGTATCTGGAATCTCAGTGAATGAAGATTCTGATTTGGTAGGGCTGGGGTGGGCCTGACACTCTTTCTAACAAGCTCCCTGGTGACGCTGACGCCGCCGGTCTGTCGACTACACTTGGAGAAGCCATGATGTAGATGACCAATTTTGGAGGAGTAGATTTCCATTTTAGACAGAAACCTCTCCCCACCCACCTTCTAGAATATGAACACCAGCCCATCCAATTCCTATTTATTTTTATCTCATGTATTTTCCTTGAGCTAGGCTCCGGGTTACAACTAGTAGATTTATTTAGCAAACTTCTGGAATGGTTGGTCACTTTAAAGGAGAAAAAAACCCCAAAACTGTTATTCCCTTCAATAAATACAGAACAACTATTTAATAAAATGTGATATATTCATGATAGAAACTCAAAGAAAACTACAAATATAAGAGACTTCCTTCACTGGAAAAAAGAAATTCAAGACAAACATCATACTTAATATTGAAACTATTAGAAGGAGTAACTTTAGGGTCAGCGACAAAGCAGGGATGCCCTTTTCCACTGCTTCATTTCAGCAGCGAGTTGGAAGTCAGAGTCACAGAGAGACAGCATGAAGAGATAAAAAAAAAAAGAATTAGGAAAGAAGACAGTGAAGTGCATTGTAATGTTTCTAATGATACGACTGCCTGTGTAGAAAATCCAAGTAAATCAAAAGAATAATTAGTATTAATATGCAAGTATAGAAAAATTGCTGAATCTAAGATCAATACAGAAATATTAATTAAAACTTTAAACACAAACTCCACACACATAAAAAATTAATTAGGGGAGGCACTATTTATGATGGCAATGAAATAGGGTTTGTGGGAATTACTGTATAAAACATATGTAAGAGATTTACGGCAAAAATAATCATCTTTTATTGAAAACTAAAAAATGATTCCTAAATGGAAGCACATTGTATGTTCCTGGGTGGAAAAAACTCAACATCATAAATATGTCAATTCACACCAAATTATTCTATAAATTTAATACGACTCCAGGATAAATCCCAAGAGAGTTTTGCACAGTATTATACATTAATTTTAGGAAGATGAACAAAGGGTCAGGAATAACTAAGATGAATTTGAAAAGCAAGATGGGAAGACTCATTCTACCAGAGAGCGAGATGTATTTTAGAGCTGCAATAATTAAGACATTGTGGTATGGGTCTAAGAATAGACAATTGGACCAGTGGAACAGGATACAAGTCCCCAAACAGACCACAATATATGGAAATTGGGTTTAGGAAAGAAATGACATTGCAGGTTCTTGGGAAATCAATAAATGTTGCTGGACCCTTTTCTCAACCATACACAAAAATCAATTGCAGACAGATAGAACAGCTAAACACGAAAAGCAAAGCTTTGTCATTTTTAGAATACAAATATAAGGTAGCATTTTTATGTGCTTCTGGTAGGAAATGATTTTTTTTACGCAAACACACAAGCACACATACACAAACAAAGAAAAATATAATTTTACTTAGTTAAAACTGAAACAAAACCAGAAAACCCTTTTCTACCTCCCCCCTGCCTCCCCAAAAAGTAAAGTGACATACAAGTCACAGACTGGGAAAGAAATCTGCAATTGCAATGCATATAAATATAAAAGAATTAGTATACCAAGTGTGATAAAAGAAAGAAAACAATAGGAAAAATTCAGATAGAGGAAAACCAAATGGTCATAAGTATTTTAAAAGATGCTCAACAGGGCTTCCCTGGTGGCGCAGTGGTTCAGAGTCCGCCTGCCGATATAAAGAACACGGGTTCGTGCCCCGGTCCGGGAGGATCCCACGTGCCGCGGAGCGGCTGGGCCCGTGAGCCATGGCCGCTGAGCCTGCGCGTCCACAGCCTGTGCTCCGCAACGGGAAAGGCCGCAACAGTGAGAGGTCCGCGTACCGCAAAAAAAAAAAAAAAAAAAAAAAAAGATGCTCAACAACATTAGTAATCAGGAAAGCACAAATGAAAACTACACTAAGATATCATTACACATTCAGGAAATTGCCTACTCTCATGCACCCAAGTGAGAATTTAAACTGGTAAAACCATTTTATCAAGCAATTTGGCAATATCTAGAAATTTTGAAGGTGTGCTTATACAAACCCAGTAATTCTCTCTTACATGTACTCAATGAGCCAAGTACAAGATTGTTTATTGCAGCATTGTTTGTGATAATTGGAAAAAACCCAATTGTCTTGCAACATCAGAGAGCTGAAACCGTGTTATATCTATAAAATGGAACACTGTACTGCAATTAAGATGGACTAAATATATATTTCATATATACATCATATATGTGGTTTTATATATCATATATATGGTTACACATATATGATATATCAATGAGAAAAAATCAAATCTCAGAAACAAAGTCACGTAAGCAAGGCAAATAACTAAAAGGATATCAACAGACAGAGATTGTTAATAAAAGTTCAAAATCATGGAGAACAACGTAATATTTTATCTACACAAATGCATTACAATTAGGAAAAGAATTCACTAAATTCATAATTATGGCTACCTATGGGGAGAGAAGAAAGAAGTGAGGAGAATGGAATTGAAGTAAAATAAACAGGGGAATTCAGCCTGACTGTAAAGCTTTATTTCACTAACAAAGCGATCTGAGGTAAACATGGTAAAAATGTTAAGATATCAGAAAAATAGGTAGTTGGTATAGATTTTTGTGTTTTATTATTCATCCTTTTTTCTATATATTTGGAGAACTCATTATAAACATTGATTTTAATTTTAATAGTGTTTGCATAAAAACATATGCAAATTTCCTTACTCAGTGGTTGATATAGTCAATGTACTTCTTCTACAGTGTCTTTTAACAAAAAGTTCTCCATGAAATTTTTTCCTTTCTCCTGGATGTGTGGGACACATTCAAGAGATAACGGTGTTCATCTTAGGGCACCTCCTGGTGTCAGCAGGTTTGTGGACACTATTTTGTGGCAGGCTCCTGACCCGCATTTTCTTTTTTCTTTTCTTTTCTTTTCTTTATTTATTTTTGGCTGCCTTGGGTCTTCGTTGTTGTGCGCGGGCTTTCTCTAGTTGCGGCAAGCGGGGCTACTCTTTGTTGCGGTGTGTGGGCTTCTCATTGCAGTGGCTTCTCTTGTTGCGGAGCACAGGCTCTAGGCGCATGGGCTTCAGTAGTGGTGGCACGCGGGCTCAGTAATTGTGGCTCGTGGGCTCTAGAGCGCAGTCTCAGTAGTTGTGGTACATGGGCTTAGTTGCTCTGCGGCATGTGGGATCTTCCCAGACCAGGAATTGAACCCATGTCCCCTGCATTGGCAGGTGGTTCTTAACCACGGCATCACCAGGGAAGTCCTGACCCACATTTTCTTAATACATTAAGTTGTGAGAAATGAAACAGAAACCACAGCTTGCAAAACCGTACTACAACTGGCAAAGCAAATGAACTCTCCCAAACCCTGACACACAACACGAGTGATCCAACGTCAAGGTGTTTTCATGTCAGCTCCTTCAGACCCTTGTGTTCCAAAACAAGACTACAGAATAGACCGCTTGTGTTCCAAAGAGAAGGCCACTGACTGTTCCAGTGAAGCAACTGGTCTGCAAAATCTGACCAGTCCCTGCTCAATCCCTGCCCAGTAACTTCTGTCCTAAGGCCACAGGAGGATGAATCCCAGCCACCAGAGCCCTGTGAAGTGCCCTTTCCTGACTTCTGAACCTCCTAACGTCTCCAAGGCATTGCTCTCCCTTGCTCAGCAAATTCAATGATCCCAGCTTTGTACGACCAAAGGGCTTCCTTGGCCATCTTTGAACGGGGACCCCACAGTACTGTTGCCACAAATGTGGAGCTTGCCCTTCCAGTGTGGCCCCAGCCCACGGGTCACTAAGCATCTCTTGCCACTTTCCTTCTACTTCATGCACCTGCTCTGAACTTACTAAGCCACTCACAGGTTTCTTCAGGGGGCATGTTCTTTCATCCGTAGAGGCTTTGCCACTTCTGCTCCTTCAATAGGAACACCCTTCTCTCCTCCACTTCCCACACGCTCTCTCACTCATTCTTTTTTTTTTTTTTTTAACATCTGTGTTGGAGTATAATTGCTTTACAATGTTGTGTTTGTTGCTGCTCTATAATAAAGTGAATCAGTTATACGTATACATATGTTCCCATATCTCCTCCCTCTTGCGTCTCCCTCCCTCCCATCCTCCCTATCCCACCCCTCTAGGTGGTCACAAAGCACCGAGCTGATCTCCCTGTGCTATGCGGCTGCTTCCCACTAGCTATCTATTCTACATTTGGTAGTGATATATGTCCATGCCACTCTCTCACTTCGTCCCAGCTTACCCTTCCCCCTCCCCGTGTCCTCAAGTTCATTCTCTACGTCTGCGTCTTTATTCCTGTCCTGCTCCTAGGTTCTTCAGAAACAATTTTTTTCTTTTTTTAGATTCCATATATATGTGCTAGCATACGGTATTTACCTTTCTCTTTCTGACTTACTTCACTCTGTATGACAGACTCTAGGTCCATACACCTCCCTACAAATAACTCAATTTTGTTTCTTTTTATGGCTGAGTAATATTCCATTGTATATATGTGCCACATCTTCTTTATTCATTCATCTGTCGATGGACACTTAGATTGTTTCCATGTCCTGGCTATTGTAAACAGACCTGCAATGAACACTGTTCATTGTACATGACTCTTTTTGAATTATGGTTTTCTCAGGGTATATGCCCAGCAGTGGGATTGCTAGGTCGTATGGTAGTTCTATTTGTAGTTTTTTAAGGAACCTCCATCCTGTTCTCCATAGTGGCTGTATCAATTTACACTCCCACCAACAGTGCAAGAGTGATGCCTTTTCTCCACACCCTCTCCAGCATTTATTGTTTCTAGATTTTTTGATGATGGCCATTCTGACTGGTGTGAGGTGATATCTCATTGTAGTTTTGATTTGCATTTCTCTAATGATTAGTGATGTTGAGCATCCTTTCATGTGTTTGTTGCCAATCTGTATATCTTCTTTGGAGAAATGTCTATTTAGGTCTTCTGCCCATTTTTGGATTAGGTTGTTTGTTTTTTTGATATTGAGCTGCATGAGCTGCTTGTAAATTTTGGAGATTAATCTTTTGTCAGTTGCTTCATTTGCAAATATTTTCTCTGATTCTGAGTGCTCTCTTTTCATCTTGTTTATGGTTTCCTTTGCTGTGCAAAAGCTTTGAAGTTTCATTAGGTCCCATTTGTTTATTTTTGTTTTTATTTCCATTTCTCTAAGAGGTGGGTCAAAAAGGATCTTGCTGTGATTTATGTCATAGAGTGTTCTGCCTATGTTTTCCACTAAGAATTTTATAGTGTCTGGCCTTACATTTAGGTCTTTAATCCATTTTGAGTTTATTTTTGTGTATGGTGTTAGGGAGTTCTCTAATTTCATTCTTTTACATGTAGCTGTCCAGTTTTTCGCAGCACCACTTATTGAAGAGGTTGTCTTTTCCCCATTGAATATTCTTGCTTTCTTTATCAAAGATAAGGCGACCATATGTGGTGGGTTTATCTCTGTGCTTTCTATCCTGTTCCATTGATCTATATTTCTATTTTTGTGCCAGTACCATATTGTCTTGATTACTGTAGCTTTGTAGTATAGTCTGAAACCAGGGAGCCTGATTCCTCCAGCTCCGTTTTTCTTTCTCAAGATTGCTTTGCCTATTCGGGGTTTTTTTTGTTTCCATACAAATTATGGAAATTTTTGTTCTAGTTCTGTGAAAAATGCCATAGGTAGTTTGATAGGGATTGCATTGAATCTGTAGATTGCTTGGAGTTGTATAATCATTTTCACAATGTTGATTCTTCCAATCCAAGAACATGGTATATCTCTCCATCTGTTTGTATCATCTTTAATTACTTTCATCAGTGTCTTATAGTTTTCTGCATACAGCTCTTTTGTCTCCTTAGGTAGGTTTATTCCAAGGTATTTTATTCTTTTTGTTGCAATGGTAAATGGGAGTGTTTCCTTTTTTGTCTTTCAGAGTTTTCATCATTCGTACATAGGAATGCAAGAGATTTCTGTGCATTAATTTTGTATCCTGCTACTTTACTAAATTCATTGATTAGCTCTAGTCATTTTCTGGGAGCATCTTTAGGATTCTCTATGTATAGTATCATGTCATCTGCAAACAATGACAGTTTTACTTCTTTTCCAATTTGGATTCCTTTTATTTCTTTTCCTTCTCTGATTGCTGGGGCTAAAGCTTCCAAAACTATGTTGACTAATAGTGGCAAACTTGTCTTGTTCCTGATCTTAGTGGAAATGGTTTCAGTTTTTCACCATTGAGAACGATGTTGGCTGTGGGTTTGACATATATGGCCTTTATTATGTTGAGGTAAGTTCCCTCTATGCCTACTTTCTGGAGGTTTTTATCATAGGTGGGTGTTGAATTTTGTCTAAAGCTTTTTCTGCATCTATTGAGATTATCATATAGTTTTCCTCCTTCAATTTGTCAATATGGTTTATCATATTGATTGATTTGCATATATTTAAGAATCCTTGCATTCCTGGGATAAACCCCACTTGATCATGGTGTATGATCCTTTTAATGTGCTGTTGGATTCTGTTTGCTAGTGTTTGCTGAGGATTTTTGCATCTATGTTCATCAGTGATATTGGCCTGTAGTTTTCTTTCTTTGTAACATCTTTGTCTGGTTTTGGTATCAGGGTGATGGTGGCCTCGTAGAATGAGTTTGGGAGTGTTCCTCCCTCTGCTATATTTTGGAAGAGTTTGAGAAGGATAGGTGTTAGCTCTTTTCTAAATGTTTGATAGAATTCGCCTGTGAAGCCATCTGGTCCTGGACTTTTGTTTGTTGGAAGAATTTTAATCACAGTCTCAATTTCAATGCTTGTGATTGGTTTGTTCATGTTTTCTATTTCTTCCTTTCAGTCTTGGAAGGTGGTGGTTTTCTAAGAATTTGTCCATTTCTTCCACGTTTTCCATTTTATTGGCATACAGTTGCTTGTGGTAATCTCTCACGATCCTTTGTATTTCTGCAGTGTCAGTTGTTACTTCTCCTTTTTCATTTCTAATTCTACTGATTTGAGTCTTCTCCCTTTTCTTCTTGATGAGTCTGGCTAAATGTTTATCAATTTTGTTTCTCTTCTCAAAGAACCAGCTTTTAGTTTTATTGATCTTTGCTATCGTTTCCTTCATTTCTTTTTCATTTATTTCTGATCTGACTTTTATGATTTATTTCCCTCTGCTAACTTTGGGGTTTTTTTGTTCTTCTTTCTCTAACTGCTTTAGGTGTAAGGTTAGGTTGTTTATCTGAGATGCTTCTTGTTTCTTGAGGTAGGATTGTATTGCTATAAACTTCCCTCTTAGAACTGCTTTTGCTGCATCCCATAGGTATTGTGTCGTCGTGTTTTCACTGTCATTTTTTTCTAGGTAGTTTTTTATTTCTTCTTTGATTTCTTCAGTGATCCCTTGGTTATTCAGTAGTGTATTGTTTAGCCTCCATGTGTTTGTATTTTTTACAGATTTTTCCATATAATGGATATCTAGTCTCATAGCATTGTGGTCGGAAAAGATACTTGATAAGACTTCAATTTTCTTAAATTTACCAAGGCTTGATTTGTGACCCATGTTATGATCTATCCTGGAGAATATTCCATGAGCACTTGAGAAGAAAGTGTATTCTGTTGTTTTTGGAATGAATGTCCTATAAATATCAATTAGGTCTATCTTGTTTAATGTGTCATTTAAAGCTTGTGTTTCCTTATTTATTTTCATTTTGGATGATCTGTCCATTGGCGAAAGTGGGGTGTTAAAGTCCCCTACTATTATTGTGTTACTGTTGATTTCCCCTTTTATGGCTGTTAGCATTTTCCTTATGTATTGAGTTGCTCCTACGTTGGGTGCAAAAATATTACAATTGTTATATCTTCTTGGATCGATCCCTTGATCATTATGTAGTGTCCTTCTTTGTCTCTTGTAATAGTGTTTATTTTAAAGTCTATTTTATCTGATATGAGTATTGCTACTCCAGCTTTCTTTTGATTTCCATTTGCATGGAATATCTTTTTCCATCCCCTCACTTTCAATCTGTATGTGTCCCTAGGTCTGAAGTGGGTCTCTTGTAGACAGCATATATACAGGTCTTGTGTTTGTATCCATTCAGCCAGTGTATGTCTTTCGGTTGGAACATTTAATCCATTTAAATTTAGGTAATTATTGATATGTATGTTCCTATTACAATTTTTTAAATTGTTTTGGGTTTGTTATTGTAGGTCTTTTCCTTCTCTTGTGTTTCCTGCCTGGTGAAGTTCCTTTAGCATTTGTTGTAATGCTGGTTTCATGGTGCTGAATTCTCTTAGCTTTTGTTTGTCTGTAAAGGTTTTAATTTCTCTGTCAAATCTGAATGAGATCCTTGCTTGGCAGAGTAATCTTGGCTGTAGGATTTTCCTTTTCATCACTTTAAATATGTCCTGTCTCTTCTGGCTTGCAGAGTTTCTGTTGAAAGATCAGCTGTTAACCTTATGGGGATTCCCTTGTATGCTACTTGTTGCTCTTCCCTTGCTGCTTTTAATATTTTTTCTTTGTATTTAATTTTTGATAGTTTGATTAATATGTGTCTTGACATGTTTCTCCATGGATTTATCCTGTATAGGACTCTCTGTACTTCTTGGACTTGATTGACTATTTCCTTTCCCATATTAGGGAAGTTTTCAACTATAATCTCTTCAAATATTTTCTCAGTCCCTTTCTTTCTCTCTTCTTCTTCTGGGACCCCTATAATTCAAAAGTTGGTGCATTTAATATTGTCCCAGAAGTCTCTGAGACTGTCCTCAAAGCTTTTCATTCTTTTTTCTTTATTCTGCTCTGCGGTAGTTATTTCCACTATTTTATCTTCCAGGTCACTTATCCATTCTTCTGCCTCAGTTATTCTGCTATTGATTACTTCTAGAGAATTTTTAATTTCATTTATTGTGTTGTTCATCATTACTTGTTTGCTCTTTATTTCTTCTAGGTCCTTGTTAAAGGTTTCTTGTATTTTCTTCATTCTATTTCCAAGATTTTGGATCATCTTTACTATCATTACTCTGAATTCTTTTTCAGGTTGACTATCTATTTCCTCTTCATTTGTTTGGTCTGGTTGGTTTTTACCTTGCTCCTTCATCTGCTGTATATTTCTTTGTCTTCTCATTTTGCTTAACTTACTGTGTTTGGGGTCTCCTTTTCACAGGCTGCAGGTTTGTAGTTCCCATTGTTTTTGGTGTCTGCCCCCAGTGGGTAAGGTTGGTTCAGTGGGTTGTGTAGGCCTCCTTGTGGAGGGGACTGTTTATTGTATCCTGGTGGATGAGGCAGGATCTTGTCTTTCTGGTGGGCAGGATTGCGTCCAGTGGTGTGTCTTTGGGTGTCTGTGAACTTATTATGATTTTAGGCAGCCTCTCTGCTAATAGGTGGGGTTGTGTTTCTGTCTTGCTAGTTGTTTGGTGTAGGGTGTCCAGCACTGTAGCTTGCTGGTCATTGAGTGGAGCTGGGTCTTAGCGATGAGATGGAGATCTCTGGGAGAGCTCTCACCGATTGATATTACATGGGGCTGGGAGGTCTCTGGTGGACCAATGTCCTGAACTCGGTTCTCCCACCTCAGAGGTTCAGGCCTGACACCCAGCTGGAGCACCCAGACCCTGATGACGTTTGAATCCTTAACTCAGCCCTGGCTGGAATCTATTTTATTCCTTGAGTTTCCAAGTCTCCTATTTATTTCTGAAATTTTGGTAACTTGCTACTCACAATTGAAGACAGGAATGCATGTGGTCATTCAAAATAAATGGCGCAATATAAGAAGGGTAAGTAATGCCTGCTAGTGTTGGAGGGTCTCCTGCAGAGGCAGGGGGTGGCTGTGGCTCACTACAGGGATAAGGACACTGGCAGCAGAAGTTCGAGGAAGTGCTCCTTGGTGTGAGCCCTCCCAGAGCCTGCCATTAACCCCACCAAAGAGCCCTGGTCCTCACTCATTCTTTACTCAGCCCCAGTGGCTCTTCCTCCCAAGGTGCTGAATCCTAGTATCTTCCCTACCTTACAGCATTTTTCACACCTATATTTCCATTTTCTGTGTTCCTATATGTCACTCCCCTGAGATCAGTAGTCCTCTTCCTTGACTGCATGTTGGAAACACTCGGGAACTTGAACTATTTGACTTATAATATGGGGCACTGTCTGGATATCTGGATTTTTAAAAACACCGAGGTGATTCTAATGTGCGGCTAAGATTGGAAATCACTGCAGTGCTGGCAAGCTCTTTGAGTGCAGAAGTTCTCTTATTTGCCATTGTAGCATGAACACCTAGCACAGTGCTGGAGTCTTAATAAATGCTTATTGACTAAAAGAAGGTATTTACGGAGAATCACATTCTGATTCTGATGCGAAATACCCCACCAGCTTGATGTGTCACTATATTTGGCAACAGCACTTGGCAGTAATTCCCAAATCAATGAGTATAACTCAATTATAGAATTATCACAATTCATTAGAGTTATTGATTTCATATTTCAGTCTCTCTTGCTGTGGGACTGTGAGTTCTTTGAGGGAAGGGGCCACATCCTATTCATTTTATACCTCCAGGGCCAAGAACAGTTCATGACCTATAAAATTTCTCAAAACCTTGTACTTAACTTAGTTAACTGACCATAAATTGTATAACTTCAGTTTAGTTAGTCATCAAAAGCCTCAAAAGGGCTTCTATTATTGGACAACCTTAGCATCCCACTGGTTCATTCAGTGTCCAACTCCCCACGATGACCATTTCACGAGTTCTCTCTTCTTCAGCCTTGAACCTCCATCCAGCAGCCTCATATTCACCTCATGACCTCACTTCCTAAATCACTGAGAAAATTAAACTGTTCAGAAGAGGATTTGTTAGACTTACCACCCCTTTATCCACCTGCCAGTATCCGTACCCACAGTGAACACCACATCCCACTCCATCTAATGGACAGTCATCCCTCAGTATCCAAGAGAGATAGGTTCCAGGACCCCCATGAATACTGAAATCCAAGGATGCTCAAGTCCCTCTGTAAAATGATGCAACATTTTCATATAACATATGCACATCCTACCATATACTTTACATCATCTCTAGATTATTTATAATATTGAATACAATGTAAAAGCTGTATAAGTAGCTGTAAATACAATGTAAATAGTTGCCAGTGTGGGGCAAATTCAGGTTTTGTATGTTGGAAATTTCTGGATGTTTTTTCCTGAATAGTTTCAACATGCTGCTGGTTGAATCCGCTGATGTGGAACCTGTGGATACAGAGGGCTAACTGGACTTAAAGACGTCATTCAACCATACTTCACACTCTCTCCTACAGGTCATTTTTTCTCTTCTTTCTGGATCATTTCCATCAACATACAAACATGTTGTTGTGTATTTCATTTAAAACAAAACAAAACAAAACTCTCATTTGACCTTACTTCTCCTGCCATTCTTTGCCCCCCTCCTAGTAAAAGATGTCTCAAAAAAGTTGTCTGTTTTCTATTCATCTCTTCACGTTCTCTCTTAAATTGTCTTCAGGCTTCTGCTCCCACCTGAACATGTTCTGAGGGCTGCTGTTGAACTCCCTGCCTCCAAATCTAAAGGTCACTTCTCAGCCTCATCTAACGCGACCTATTAGCAGCATTTAATCACTCCGCCCTCCGTGATACACCTTCTTCACGTGGCATCCACGTTCTTGGTTGTTCCTTTACAGGCTCCTTAATATTGGAGGGCTCAAGGGCTCAATCCAAAGCTCTTTTCTCCATTCCTATTCACTTCCTTGGGGATCTCATTTGCAATCATGGCTTTAAGTAACATCCATATGCCAACAAAGTCCAAGTTTACATCTCTGGTTCAAATCTGAACTAGATAAATGAATATGCAGTTGCAGACTCTTCATGACTCTCCACCCATGTCAAATAGACACACTAAGCTCAGCATCTTCGAAACGGAGCTCCTGACCTCACCTCCCAGGCGCGATCCCCTCACAGTCTTTACTGTCTCTGCTGAAGGCAAATTCATCCTTCCAGTGGTCCAGGCCAAATGCCTTGCAGTCATACATGCCTACGTGCCTCTTCCTTTTTCTCACACTCCAAATTCAGTCCTTCAGGAAATCATGTTTCTCTACCATAGATGTGTATCCAAACACTCATCACTTCTCAATGGCTGCCCTGCTACCACCTTGGTCTACACCACTGCTCTCTCTTCCTGGGTTACTACAATAGTTTTCCTTATCTTTCTCCCCACATTTACATTTGCCCATGCCCAGCCAAGTCTAGTCTCAACATTGCAGCTGAAAAAGTCATGATTCTTTTCAAATGTAAGTTCTGTGCAAGGCCCAGCAGTGGCTGTCATTTTCTCTCTGAGTAAAAGCCTGTGTCCTTACAATGACCTATAAGTCTCTCCCTTTCGAGCTTCCTGTTATCTTTATTACCTTCACTCCCACCACATCCCTGGGCTCACTTAGCGTCAGACACTGACTACCTTGCTACTCACTGAGCCTGCCCCACAGGCTCCTCAGGGCTTTTGCGCGGGCTGATTCTTCGCCTGGATTATTCTCTCCTCTGATGTCCACATGCTTCATTTCCTCATCTCCTTCAAATATTTGCTCTGATGTCAGGGTCTACCCTGATGACCCTGTTAAAACTGCCACCTTCCCCAGCCCTGAAATGCCAATCTTTAACCCTTTTCTGGTTCTTTTCTATCTTCTATTACTGTAAAACCTACAGCATGATTCATTTACTTATTACATTACCATTGATTGTTTAATCCACTTTCTACCTTGAGAATCTAAACTCAAAGAAGGCAGGGATATTTCTTTTAGTCGTGGATATATACAAGGCACCTAGAAGAGTGTCAGTACATAGTAGGCGCTCAGTAGATATTTGATGAGGGAATGAATAATGGATTTTTTAAATTCTTTTTTAAAACTTAAGCCTCTCTTTTTTATTCATTCAGTTTCAGTATCTTCTATCTGATCATTTTGAGTGCATATTTTATTGAAGTATGTGTCTGTGCACACACATGTACATATACACACACGGTTTTATATATATATATATATATATATATATATATATATTTTTTTTTTTTTTTTTTTTTTTTTAGTACGCGGGCCTCTCACTGTCGTGGCCTCTCCCGTTGCGGAGCACAGGCTCCGGACGCGCAGTCTCAGCGGCCATGGCTCACAGGCCCAGCCGCTCCGCGGCATGTGGGATCTTCCCGGACCGGGGCACGAACCCGCGTCCCCTGCATCGGTAGGCGGACTCTCAACCACCGCGCCACCAGGGAAGCCCACGGTCATATATTTTTAACTTTCTTTCACATGTTCCATATTTTCGCATTGACAATTTTTTACTGACCATTGAACTAAGGACTTTTCCTACACTATCTCCACTCCCCACAACAATGCAAAAAGGTAGATATACCTATATTTATTTTAAATATGCAGAAAACGAAGCCCAGGGGAACTTATTAACTTGTAACACAACTAGTAGATCACAGAGTCGGGGTTTGAACACAGCCTGCTGCTCGGATTGTTCGCCCTCACATAGGAATGCAGAATACAAACAAGGCCAGACACTCACGAAACGGCACTATTTCTGTCTTTCTCGCCAGGAGCTCCTTCAGGTCTGTGACATCCTAAACGGCTAGACTCCAGACACAGGAGACAGGACCCGCCTTCCTGGACCAGCGGGCACTGAGCATGCGCACGGTCCAGCGTGGTTCCCCTCCCCGGCCACAGCAGCCGCAAGCCAGGAACCCGGTCATCTTTCCTCTACCTGATGTAAAAATAAATAACCGTGCAAAAAGTTCCAATCTCCGTTTGGAGGCACTAAATCCCCTCTCCTTTCCAGATGGCTGGGAGATTTCTCCCAGGTGGTAAATATATCATTAAGGAGTCATTTCACCGTGAAATTGACGATTCAAAACACAGACAGAAGTTAATATATTAGGACAACCTGTCTGAAAACTCGCTTTGGAGAAAATTTATTTTTGTTTAATATAAAACCTGGTATTATATAAGACCCCTTTCTACCTCAGACAGTTAAAGTCATCCTCAGTTAGAGCATGTCAGGGAGCCTACCACCAGGAGTCCTACCACCCACCTAGAACCGGTGATTACCCTTCCCTATGTGGAGCCCTACATCAGGGCAGGTAATGATGCTGGGTCTTACAAGACGTTATACATAGACTTGGGTGCACAGTAACTTTCTCCATCCGGGAGCCGAGGAGCTTAAACATCCTTTGCTGGTCTTGTTCTAGGTTGGCCTTCAAATTTATGATTAAGGACCGTCCTGGGCAAAGGTGGTAGAATTAGCATGACTTAGGAGGGATCCGTTTCATCATTAGAAAAACCATATCAGTCATGAAACAGAACAAGGGCTCTTAGCAAGGACCCAATTGAATGTGACTCTCCTAAATGTTAACTCATTCATGCATTGCTGATTCACTCTTTAATAGGCAGTTTCTTAGATTACAGAGACAATTACTGGAGCAGGTTACCGGCTATCAGTGAACATCTACATTATAATGAGAACAGGGTTTGAGGATTTGCACAATCTGTTAGAAAAACGCAATTTACAGAGTCACTAACTACTTAATTGAGAGGTGAGGGTTAGAGAAGACACGACAGAGGAAGTACCTTTTCAAAGGATCTTGAAGATGGGGTGAACTTCATGGGAAACTTGAAAGAAATGCTTATCTACAAAGGGCCCATGCCTGCCCTGGTCTTGACACCAACAGCGCTCAAAAAATATTTATTCCTTCCCCCCTAAATCTAAAAAAGGGTGGAAATATGTATACCTATGACTGATTCACTTTGCTGTACAGCAAGAAACTAACACAACATTGTAAAGCATTATACACCAATAAAAATTAATAATAAAAAAGTATTTATTCCTTCTCCAGCAAAGGTTTTTCAGGTTAATATAGATGTACTTTCTTCTGTAGCCTGACTTTTATGTTTTGAGTTTTGTCAGTAAAGTTTAAAGACAAAATGCAAAATATTTCATAACTTACATGTAGGGAATACTGAGGTTCTCCACAGGCCTCACAAGAGACTTCCCTTTTGTTTTAAACCGAATCCCCTCAGGAGTGACAGATTTATTACTAATCACACAATGAATTTGTTACACATCACCAGTAGCAAAATCGAACTGACACCTAAATAATGTCTATTAAAGAATTTCTTAATTTAGTCAATTATTTTGATCTAACTAATTACTTAAATAAGAATTCATTCAAGCAACTGCCTAGGCTTCTTTTTCAGAAAAAAACAAAACAAAAAAACCCAGTTCCAGAGTAATTAGTAAACCAGTAATTTAATAATCCCCTGAGGAATGAAATCATTTTTCACATATTTAAAGTAAATAAAGCATCCCTTAATGGGTAACTGACTTCTGCAGAGACTCAGTAAAGGTCTAGACGTTCATAAAATGGAGAGAACTCTACAAGGGACGTCGTGCTTATTGGAAAACCGTTTTAAATGAGCTTGAATTTCCAGCCTCAGATACCAGTATAGATACTAAAAAGATGTGTTCATGTGATTTGGAAACATGGACCCACGCTTCGCTCACACACAGCACTAATTGTCTCCCTTCTGTGCTGCAGGCATCGTGCTGTGCTCTGCAATATACAAATGAGAATTCCCTTAACAATAATTTTAATTCACTCACTACTTCAGTCCATAAAGGTTTAAGGGAGATTTACAAAAATAAAAAAGCAAGAGCTCTGCCCTGGAGAAGCTTTTAAAGTATTTTACAGAATTAAAATTCCATGAGAAACCTTGAAAAACAGAGGAAGAACCAGGAAATGCAAGGTGGTAGATATCCTGATTATTTTGAAGAAAAGTTTTTATTGGAATCTAAATACATATACAGTGGACAGCATGAGCAGTATTCCCACAGAAGACAGAACTGCTTTAGTGCCAACACTGGTTGAAGAAACAGAACATCACCCTTATTCAGAAGCCCCTCTCTTGACCCCTCCCTATCTCTGCTTTCCAAAAGTAACACTAGCCTGACTTCTACCAACAGGTTAGTTCTGTCTGTTTCATACGCTATACACACGGCATCCCTTACGGTGAATTCCTCAGCATCTGGCTATCTTTGCTCAACATTCTTCCATGTTATACACAGTTTGTCAATCTTAGTGTTTATACTATTCCATTGGATGAATATATTCCAATCCATTAGACTGTTCATATGAGTTACTTCCAGTTTAAGGGTAAAACAAATAGTGCAGCTATAAACATTTTTTGTAAAATATATGTTGGGGCATGTATATATCTATGCTTGGGGAATCTTCACTTGGAAGAATAACATGCAGTTCTGTAGTTGGTAGTTCTAAATAATTTTCTAAAGGGTTTGTACCCACTTAGACCCCCAGCAGCAACATACAGCAGCATAAGGGGGTTCTGGTTGCTCTACACCTTCACCAGCACTTGGCATTGTTAGTCTTTTCATTTTAGCCATTCTGATGGCTTCACAGGTAATATATCATTGTGGTTTTAATTTAAATGTCCCTAATAATTAGTGAGGTCAAGTTCCTTTACAAATATTAGTCATTTTGTGAAGTGCCTATTGAAATCATTTGGTCATTTCTATTGGAGGTCTGTCTTTTTATTTTTGATTTGTAAGAGCTGTTCACACGTTCTAGGCATGTCTTTTGTCAGTTATGTGAATATCCCAATTGCTCAAATCAGGAGCGTAAATTCAATCCCCTCTTACTGGGTCATATGTCATAGCATATGTCATAGCCTTTAAACACACATAATATACGAACATATCTGGCAGTTTTCATTGGACATTTTGAATGGTTAGAGTGGGATTTGTGCATTAAACTTTGCACTATCACTTGGACCTTAAAAACAGAGAAATGGCTCCAGATCTGAGCTCCAAAAGATAAAGTTTAAGTAAAAAACAAAGAACAAGTATCTACCATCCCCTAAAATCTCTTATTCTTCTTACCATACATTTACTCTACAGGTTAGTGAGCCCCATGAGGGTGGGGACCTTTGCAGATCCGGTTTGCTGCTGTGTTCCTCGGAGTTGAGAACAATACTGAGCACGTAGGAAGGATGCCAAAGACGTTTATTGAATGAAATGATGACCAGGGTCACGTGGTGATGACCAGGGTCACATGTCAATGACCTGTCTCAGAGGATTTTAACTGCCTTATACCCACCAATAATGATCACCAACCCCATCTTACTTGTTAGCTATTAAGGAAGCAAGCATTTTAGGGCATATAGCCAATGGGAAGCAGTAGAGCAGGGTGATTTAATTCATGCCCTATAGAGCAAAAACACCTAGGTTTGGATCCTGGCACTAGTGCTAAGTAGCTGTGTGACCTGGTTAAGTTATCTAACCTCTCTGTGCCTCAGATTCCTCATGTGTAAAGTACACATAATAATATCATTTATCCCACTGTGTTGCCGTGCAGATGAAAAAAATTAATGCATGTGAACTATTTCAAGGAAACTTGGTCTGTGGTAAGAGCTCACTGAGTAGTGGTGATGGTGATGATTTTTGTGGGGATGACACTGATGTTGACGATGAAGATGATAAAAGAAGCTGTATTTGGTAGACCTGGGTTGTGCATCTGAGACTGACATTAGCATTCTGCAATCTTCTTTGGAGTTTTTCTTCCTTCAGACTATCTCTTTTTACACCCAGCCTTTCCCCTTGGGTGTTGTCTTCATGTCCTGCTCTGTTCCGCAGTGCATAGCCAGCCCTGTCTCTCCACCATGCCCGGGCCCGGCTCCAGATACAGCTTATCCAGAAACCAGGGGGAGAACCTGAGAGGTAAGTGCTTTCCTAGTCAGTGAAGCCTACTGGTGGAGGCTGGCAGATCTGCGCCCAGATCTTGATTCATCTTTCGTGGCCTATGGGACCTGAATGACTTTTTTGACAGTAACCTACTAACTCTCCATTGTCTCGTCTGTAAAAGAAATAAAATTATATTTATATCATGAAATTTATGTAAGAATCAAAAATGATATATTGTATTTTTTTATTATTTTTAAATTTTTTTAATTAATTATTTTTTGAGGCTGTGTTGGGTCTTCGTTTCTGTGCGAGGGCTTTCTCTAGTTGCGGCAAGCGGGGGCCGCTCTTCATCGCGGTGCACGGGCCTCTCACTGTCGCGGCCTCTCCTGTTGCGGAGCACAGGCTCCAGATGCGCAGGCTAGGTAGTTGTGGCTCACGGGCCCAGTTGCCCTGCGGCATGTGGGGTCCTCCCAGACCAGGGCTCGAACCCCTGTCCCCTGCATCGGCAGGCAGACTCTCAACCACTGCGCCACCAGGGAAGCCCCGATATACTGTTTTTAAAGCACCCAATTAAGTGCCTGGGTGTAGCCAGCTCCTCACAAATGGTGGTGACTGCTAGTGATCCATCAGAGTACCACATGGCACTGTAGGACCTTCTCCCCCAATTAGGAGCATGATTCTGGAATCAGATGGGGTCCAAAACGTCCCTCTGCCACTTACTAGCTGTGTGACCTTGGGCAAGTCATAGAAACCTCTCGGCTCTTCAGCTCGCTCCCTTATAAAATGGGGATAATATTAGTACCTACTTCTTTGGGTACTTTGAGGATTAAATGAGATGATGTATATGAAACACATTTCCTGGAGCGTATTATATGTCAGCTAATGTTAGCTATTGATAAAAATGACAGAAATGGAGAGTGAATTGCTGGTGCTGACACAGCTAGGAAATGCTGGCTAGGTAGACAAACTCAGGTCTATCTGACTCAAAACCCACATCTTTTCCACTGTGCTACAATTCTTAAATACCCAAATCAAGAAAGATATCGAAGGAGAACATGCAGACAGGTGTAATCTATTTGGTAATAATTATATTTATAAACTTCTGTTCAAGATACAGCCGACAGGATACATTTTGTGAGCTTAATATCTTCTGGGCTAGTTACTATTACAGAGGAAAACTTTATTTTGTGGGTATTAACTACAGTTCTAATCCTGCCATTTCATAAATATTTTGTTCGCGCTATGAACAATAGCAAATTAGTCTGTAATTACTAAAGGAAAGACCTCATTACAACAAACATCTTGCAACAGAGCAGCCTAAATTATATTTTTAAATTACTTTATCATTTGGATAGCACTTAACAGTCTTCAAAGAGTGTTCTCATACGTGTATGCATGTATGTATGCATGATATATGTATGTAAGCGTATATATGTGTGCTGTGTATGTGTTTACATGCACACATACATACAGGCATACACTTCCCTCAGTTGATCCAAAAGCAATCCTGAGAACGCGTTACTAGTATTTTCCTTGCTTTATAACCAGGGAAGCTGGAGCTTGAAAAGTCTTAGTAACTCATCTGAAGCCACAGAATTAGTAAGTGATGGGTCCAGAATTTTGATATCAGATCTTGCCCCAGGTTTCCCTGCCCTGGATTTTGCCTCATATCCAAGCTGAGTGTGAAGTCAAGATTAATTGTCATAGACTATTTCATAGACCATTCACAGGCCCACATTTGTCCTATATTGGGATTAAAAACAAAGCTCATAGTCAATTCTTTACTGCCAGTGAGTCTGTAGAGTCATGATTCTTTTTACCATGAAAGAACAAATACACAGGTCAAATCCTCCTCAGGGTATCATGTTTTTTTCTCAGAAGTGAGGTTTCTCTGTAATGATTGCTTTGCCAAACGTCACATGCTCAGTCCCCTGGCTGCTGCTTCTGAATTTGGTCTCGCAGACTCTGACATTGAGTTAGCAGGTGAAGAAATTACTCTGAACTGATGAGTGAAAGGGAGAAGCATCGTGCATACATATGACCTCTGCTTTTTCCTCCTCTCACATCTACAATTCGACCTGAGAGCTTATGCTTGTGTTTGAGTGTGTGTGGCTTGTCTGGACGGGTGGTTCAGGAGTTTGAGTAGGTTTTGCAACAAATCCTTTCCCTTTGTTCATCTATCTGTATGCAGACGAATCTTCCCGTGTAGGATAATTGACTAATATTGGCTTTTCACATATATATGTACTAGGTAATCAGACCTCTCTGCTCTCCACCTTCAGTATGCAGATTAACTTTGGGGTCCTTTGTGCTTTCATGAATATTTAAGGGGCTCCTATAAACCATGAGTTAATCTGAACACGGGGCTGGTCTGAGAGCAGAATTCATTCCTTTTAATTTAGGTCTAGAATATCTGAGACCTAATTTTTACTGAAAAGCCATAGTATGAATGCAATTCAGGAACGCTCTCCTCTGCAGTTCACAGGGTGGCTTCTCCAGGGAACGCTACCCGCTACACAAGCCATGAGGCCTCCTGGAAAACATAGGCCATTGAAAATGGGTGCATTAGGGACAAAATGACAGGCAGGTTGTTCTCACCTGAGAGGCATGGATTCTACAATCCCGTCTCCACAATACACAGTGATCCTTTGTCATCTCACTGTGTGCAACCCATGATGACTCCCCATCGTTGTCTCCCACCTCTGCCAGGAATGCTTCATCCCAGCGCTCTGCATGGCCAGGGACGGCTAATTCCCCAAACTCTCTGTCTATATAGACCCAAAGCCTCTACGTAAGTATGTCTCTCCTCTTTTCTAGCACAGCATCTTACCTTTTACCTTTATATGCAACATATGATTAGATGTACAATTGTTGGTTTTGTTTGCTATTTATTTCCTATCTTTCCCAAGTAGACATTAGGGACCATGGGGGTGGAACTAACATCTTTCATCCATCAATGTATACCTAGAGCCTGGCACAAAATAGGTACTCGACAATGTTTGTTGGATGAATAGAGAAACTAACAGGTGCATGCATAAGTGAGAGAAGGAAAGCACTGCCTGTGAGCACTGCCATCTCCAGTCATGAACTCGAGGGACAGAGCCTCTCAGACCTCCTATGTACGTGGGCTAGCTGAAATGTCACTATCCCACGCTGTGGAAGTGCAGGAACTGTACACCTGTGTTTGTGGCCACACTGCTCCTGGGAGCCAGAGACGGCAGATTCAGGGGCTCATATCGCAAAAGCTTTAGAAGTCAACTCCCTTGCTATTTGGAACTAGACTACATCCTCCTCAAAAGAACTGTTGAGAATGAACCACTAACAAGCCTGGGTCCTGTTCCTTTGTACCTCTGTCAATATCCACCCCCACCCATCTCTTCTACCCCTGGCCTTTGCTCCTCTGTCTCCTATTCTTCTCTCATCCACCAGGGTTTCCACTGTGCCATCTAGAGTATTTCCTCCATAAGCTTTTCAAGGTGTTATGCCCATTTCCTTAAATTAGCTGACTGCCGAAACCTGGCTATCTACTGACCACACTGCTCCTTGGAACTTTAGCTTTATATCCTCTCAAACCGACACCTGTTTCAGGGTCTGCAGGCGTAGAGGTGTCCTTCCTGTTGATTATCACCCCTTCCATACAACTACTCACTCACCTTCTTGTTAAAATTGCTTCTTGAGGGCCATGTCCTTTGTCAATCCCACCTCCATCTCTCCTTGTTTCCATCTTACTAACCTCCTTGTTACTTCCGTTATTCATCAAGAACTTTGGAACCTGCATAACTTACCCCGAACCCTGACTTAATTCTTGACCTAACAGTCGATAACCCTTTCCCCTATTCTATCTCAAGGATCTATTCCCGTAGAGATCACAACCTCTGTCATAACCTGTAACTGATCTAATTTTAAAATTATCGACTTAGCCTTCCACTTTCCTGCCATAACATCCTACTATCCAACCTTCTTTTCCAACTTCCACTAGAAACATTCTTCAAATTCACTGATATCTCAGTATTGTATTGAGATATTGTATTGTATTGAGATCCCTCAATATTTTATTGTATTGAGATCCCTCTTTTTCCCCCCAAATTAACATCCTTTCCACAATTTCTCCTAAATTGTTTAGTTTTCATGACACTTCTTTTCAATTACAGTCTTGCCAGTGTCAAACTACCATGACCCTCTTGTGTTTCCTTTGCACCTTTCTTGAACTGGGTAGGAATGCAAACATATGTTTTATCCATGCTTACATATAAGCAGCCAAGAATGTCAGACAGGAGGTCAGATTGATCCCTCTACAAATTCATTATCAATAACCTCTAATGCATCCCCATTAATGCTTGCAAACCCTTCTCTGTAACTCTGTCCAACTAGCATTCCAACTCTATGTCATCCTTAACCTCCTGCTACCTTATCCACATAATAAGATGGGCTGAGGTGCTAGTAGACCACTTCCAATTTTTCTGAACTTATCAACCACTGCTTACCCATACTGTAAGTATGGGATCGTGTATAACCGCAGAAGGAGATCCAGACTATTCCCTGGAGTTCCAGTAGTCCCGTAGACTTATGCATGATGTATCTAACAGTGTTTGCGGGCCATGAACGTGTGGCAGTGGATAAGGTTGTGGGCTCGAGGATTACTGAGGACTTCATCAGACTGGAAGAGAGAGTCTAGAACATCTGAATAAAGTGATGACTTCGCACCAGCTGAGGGTCAGCTGGACAATAATCTAGGTGACCAGCTTAGACCCAGAACTTAGAATGTAGCCAACACTCTTTGGGCAGAGTTTGTCCTTTTCTTTTTTTTTCTAACTTAATTGAGATACAATTGAAATATAACATTCTGTATGTTTAAGGTATACAATGTGTTGATTTGATACATTTATATATTGCAAAATGATTACCACCACAGTTTTAGCTAACACCTCCAACTAATCACAATAATTAGAGCAGATATGAATTAATACAGACCAGAAAAATGATAGAAAATATCATTGAAAATAAGCACTATTTTTTTAAAAGATGAACAAAATTGACAAAACTTTAGCTAGAGTAATTAAGGAAAAAACAGAGAAGACTCAAATAAATAAAATCAGAAATGAAAGAGGAGACGTTACAAGTGATACCCAAAAAATACAAAGGGCCGTGCAATACTACTGTGGATAATTATATGCCCACAAATTGGATAACCCAGAAGAAACAGATAAATTCTTAAAAACATACAACCTACCAAGAGTGAATGATGAAATAGAAATTCTGAACAGACAGAGAATGAGTAAGGAAATTGAATCAGTAATCAAAGATCTCCCAACAAAGAAAAGCCCGGGGCCAGATGGGTCACTGGTGAATTCTACCAAAAATTTAAATTATTAATACCAATTTTTCTTTTCCAAAAATTTGAGGAGTGAACACTCCCAAACTCATTTCATGGGGCTAGAATTACCCTGACACCAAAGCCAGATAAGGACACTACAGGGAAACAAAACTACAGACCAATATGACTAATGAATGTAAATGCAAAAATTCCCAGCAAAATACTAGCAAACTGAATTCAACAGTGCTTTTAAAGTTTCATGCACCTTGATCAAGTAGGATTTATTCCTGGAATGTAAGAACGGTTTAACATATGCAAATCAATAAATGTGGTATACCACATTAATAGAATAAAAGATAAAATGATATGATCACCGCAATAGATGCAGAAAAATCACTTGAAAAAATACAACATCCTTTCATGATAAAAGAATAATTTAACAAATTGGGTGTAAAAGGGACATATCTCAACATAATAAAGGCCATATATGACAAACCCGCATCTAACATCACACTCAGTGGTGAAAGGTTGAAAGTTTTAAGTTCAGAACAAGACAAGTAAGCTTATTGTCACCACTCAAATTCAACATAGTACTGGAAGTCCTAGCCAGAGCAATTAGGCAAGAAAGAGAAATAAAAGATATCCAAATCAGAAAGGAAGAAGTAAGATTGCCTTTGCTTGCAGATGGTGTGTTCTTATAAATAAAAATTCTAAAGACTCTACCAAAAACATATTAGAACTAATAAATGATTTATTAAAGTTACAAGACACAAAATTAACATACAGAAATCAGCTGTGCTTCTGTATGCTAACAACAAGATACCCGAAAAAAAAAATCTATTTACAATAGCATCAAAAACAATAAAACAATAAAATACTTAGGAATACATTTAACCAGGGAGGTGAAACATCTGTACACTGAAAACCACAGACTGTAATGAAGGAAACTGAAGAAGACACAAACTAATAGATATCCCATGTTCATGATTGAAAGAGTTAATATGGTTAAAATGTCCATACTGCTCAAAGCCATTTATAGATTCAGTGCCATCCCCATCAAAATTCCACGTCATTGTTCACAGAAATAGAAAAAAAATCCTAAAATTTGTATGGAATCACAAAAGAGCCTCAATAGCCAAAGCAATCCTGAGAAAGAAAAAGAAGGCTGGAGCATCACACTTCCTGACTTCAAACTCTACTACAAAGCTATAGTAATCAAAAGAACATGGCTAACAATAGTCATATAGACCAATGGAAGTGGTCTGTATGAATGGAATGGAACAGAATCAAAAGCCCAGAAATCAACCTTGCATATACAGCCAAGTAATATGTGACAAGGGAGCCAAGAATACACAATGGGGAAAGGATAGTTTCTTTAATAACTGGTGTTGAGAAAACTGGATAACCACATGCAGAAGAATGACAGTAGACCCCTATCTTATACCACTCAAAAAAATTATCTTGAAATGGATTAAAGACTAAAACATAAGAACGGACACAGTAAAACTTCTGAAAGAAAACACAGCAGAAAATCTCCTTGACCTTGGTTTCGGCAACAATTTTTTGGGGTAAGACACAAAAAGCACAAGTGAAAAAAGCAAAATTAGTAGGTGGGACTACATCAAACTAAAAAGCTTTGGGAAAAGAAACACTCAACAAAATAAAAAGGCAACCTATGGAATAGGCGAAAATATTTGCAAACCGTATATCTGATAAGGAGTTACTATCCAAAATATATAAAGAACACATACAACTCAACAGCAAAACTCAAACAATCTGATGAAAAAATGGGCAGAGTAACTGGAATAGACGTTATTCCAAAGAAGACATATAAATAACCAACACATACATGAAAAGGTACTGGACATCACCAATCATCAGGGAAATCCAAATCAAAACCGTAGTGACACATCACCTGTTAGAATGGCTATCATCAAAAAGACAAGAGATAACAGGTATTGGTGAGGTTCTGGATAAAAGGGCATTGCGTACTGTTGTGGGAATGTAAATTAGCACAGCCACTATTGAAAATGGTATGTAGGCTCCTCAAATAATTAAAAATATAACCACCATATGATCCATCCATCTCATTCCTGGGTATATATTCAAAGCAAATGAAAACAGAATCTCAGAGAGATAGCTGTCCTCCCATATTCATTGGAGCATTATTCACATTACTTGCATTATAGCCATGATATAGAAGCAACCTAAGTACCTGTCATAAGAAGATGTGGTATATAAATGCAATGGGATTTTTAATTTTAGTTCTGAGAAAGAGGAAAATCCTGTATTTTGTGGCAGGATGGATGGATCTTGAAGACACTTGCTAAGTGAGATAAGTCAGAGAAAGACAAGTACTGTAAGTACTGTGTGATGTCACTTATATGTGGAACATAAAAAAGCCAGAATCATAAAACCAGAGAGTAGAATGGTGTTTACCAGGGACTGGGAAATGGAGGGAATGTGGATATATTGTTCAAAAGCACAAAATTCTACTTATAAGGTCAACAAGTTCCGTGGATCTAATGTACAACATGGTGATTACAGTTAATAATACTGTGTTATCTACTTGAAAGTTGCTTTTCTATTGTTTTTCTAATTCATATCTGCTCTAATCTTTGTTATATTTCCTTCCTTCTAATAAGTTTGGGCTCAGTTTGTTCTTTTTCTTCAGGTGTAAAGTTAGGTTGTTTATTTCAGATTTTTCTTTTTTCTTAATGTAGGCCTTTAATGATATATACCCTTGCAGGACATTTGGTCCTGTCCAAGATGTCCATAAGGCATTTAAACCATAAGACACTCGGTCCATGCCAAAAGGTCCATGAGCATATTTGGTCCATGCCAAATGGTTTTGGATGGGACCAAATATTGAGAACCTTATGGCATGAACCAAATGTCTCCACGGACATTTTGGACAGGACCAAATGACCAAGAATCACTGGTTATTTTTGATGTGGACCAAATGTCACATGGACGTTTTGGATAAGACCAAATATCAAGGACCTTTTGGCATGAACCAGAGGTCTGTTAACCCTATAAATTTTCCTTTTAGAACCTTTTTTGCAGCCTCCCATGGGTTTTGGTTTGTTGTGTTTCCATTTTCATTTGTTTCAAGATACGATTTTATTTCTTCTTTGGCCCATTGGTTGATCAGGAGCGTGTTGTGTACTTTCCACCTATTTGTGAATATTTTAGCTTTCTTCCTGTTACTGATTTCTAATTTCATGTCATTGTGCTTGGAAAAGATACTTGGTATGATTTCAATCTTCTTAAACTTTCTAAGACTTGTTTTGTGAACTATTATAAGATCTATCTTGGAGAATGTTCCATGTGCACTTGAGAAGAATGTGTTTTCTGCTGCTGCTAGATGGAACGTTCTCTATATGCTTCTTAGGTCATCTGGCCTAAAATATGATTCACGTCCAAAGTTTCCTTTTAATTTTTTTCTGCCTGGATGATCTACCCATCGTTGAAAATGGGCTACTAAACTTTCCTAGTATTATTGTATTGTTGTCTATTTTTTCCCTTCAGATATGCTAGTATTTGCTTAGCATATGTAGGGACTAAAATGTTAGATGCATATTTGTTTATGATTATTATATCTTCTTCAGGAATTGACTCCTTTATCATTATATAATGATCTTCTTTTTCTCATTTTGGGCATAAAGTCTATTTTTCCTGTTACAAGTATAGCTACCATTGTTCTCTTTTCATTTCCATTTTCATGGAATACCTTTCTCCATTCCTTCGCTTTGAACCTCTGTGTGTCCTTAAAATTTACATGAATCAGGGACCTTCCTTTTCCATTTGCTTCCTTACTTGCATGAGCATCATTTATCCACGGAAGGCAGGTGGGTTTAAGCAGTGAGTGAGAAGACCTTACCACAGCCCCATCTACATTTCAAGCCATTCAAATAAAAATCTGAGTCCTTGTGGGGAAGCAGATTTGAATAAAATACGAAATTACAGTATTAAACCAGGCTGGTCAAGTTTTAAACATTTAATCAATTGAATAGTTATGGAATTAAACAGATGTTATTGAGAATCCCTACTGGCCATGGGGAAAGGGGATTCTAGTTTTCAGAAAGGTTGACAGAAGTTATTAGAAAAGCATTCTGTGTTTATACTCAAACTGTGTACATCCACTAGCACACCTATATTGGAATTCATTCTCTCTTCCTCCTATCACTAGAATATAGGAGTTACTACTTCTCCTAGCTAAAGTCTCTCTCTCTCAATATTTCACTTGGGTCTTATCCCCTCCAGCCTTCTCCAGAACCTGATAGTTCTGATTTTCCTTTTATTCTTCTGTATAGGTGGTTGGTTCCTATAACTACATTTAAACAAGCTCAATCTATCTTCAGAATCTTTCCCTTGACTCCTTTTTTAAAACTATAAATAGTTTTTAAAAAATGGTCCACATCAAAAAAATATCTTAAAACACAATTTCTGTTGTTCTAAACCACCCAGTTTGTGGTCCTTTATTACAGCATCCCTAGTAAATGAATACACATACCACATTCCTCCTTGGTCTGTGACAGACCGTCACACTGGCCTCCCTTCTCTGCCTGCAACTTGTGTTCCACCCACAACAGAACTTTACAGGTGCCCTTCCTTCCGTCTGGAAATGCAAACTCCTCTCTCTCTTTCGCTTTAACTCTGACTGTCCTCCAGTTCCATGACCAGCTGAGGAAAAGCATTCCTGAGGAAGACCAGCCTAACGAAGGTTCATTTTTCATTTGACTTGTTTCAGTGTATAATAGTGTAGCGTTCATGTCATTCTTTGACGAGTGTAATATCTGTCACAGTGTAGGCAAGCAAAAAAATCATTTGAATGAATAAATGAATACTTACGTAAGTACATATTCTGGGCTGACTGAAATGCAAGTCTAGGCAAAATTAATTGCTCGCTCATCTGTACTCCCCTGGTGATTTCTGCTATCCACAACTACAGAATTCGCCACATTACCTTCTGTGCATGTATCATGTCACACGATGTCGCCCCTTTGAGAATAGGGGCTGTGACTTCCTTGAGCCTTAAGTTCCCAAACCTGGCGCTAATCTGGAACCTGGTGGGCACCCAACAAATACGTGTGGAAGTGAATCGTGTAGCAATTGTAGGGCACGGGGGACTGCACTATGCAGATACGTAAGGGATAATTATTACCAAATGACTTGAATTATTTTTCCCTGCACCGAGCAGGGCTTAAATGTGGTAAGTAAAGCTATGCTCAGTAAGTTCCTCCGTCCAGCCTCCAGCTTCTGTGGAAGGAAATTAAATGTCTCTTCCTCACATTCGTTTATAACTCACCCCTCAGCGGATGTGTTCACAGTGCCTTCTGAGAATTCTTTTCCATTCTCTCCATCCTCTTATCCTCCCTCCTCCCTTCGATGTTTGTAACCCGGGGGAAAACAAAGCACTTAAATGCAACTAACACTAATCATACACAGCCTTAAGCGGCACAGAGAACAAACAGAAATGGGAAAGTCTTCCACTTACTCTCACATCTTCCCAACTTACGCTCTTGTATTTGGACACTTTAAATATAAATCCAGGCCAAAGTAACAGCCTTCTGCCTTTGGGGTTAGCCGTGGAAATCCATTTAGCTCCAGTTGAAACAATATAACTGCAATTACTTCTCTAACTCAGAGTTGTTTGTTTTTTATTTTAAGCAGTGTATGTCAGGGCCATTTGAAGAAGTACAGAAATCTTATAAATATAGCAATATGATAGGAAAGTGCTCTTTTCAATTAAGCCATGATAACATTAATAATAAGGTATATTTTTATATTTTTTTGTATCCAAGTTTCCCAAGGTGCTTCTAAAGACTGTCTCCTAGTACATTAAGGTCAAGCAAGAAGTATTATGCACAGTCAACAGAGAATGAAAACCAGACACTCGCTGGTTAGCACTCTGGTCACGGGTCATCCAGGTGGTTCACTGCACATTCCTTCATTCAACCGAGATGTCATATGCATCTCCTGTGGGCCAAATGAGCTAAATCTGTTTATAATATAGTTTCTCCCGTTTCTAATTTCATACTCAACTAGTGCCTTGGCCATTTAATCTTCCTCTGAAGGACAAAATCAAAAGATTTGGATGAATTCAAAGAAGTGAGTGACTACAGGGTGAGATTGTGTTTGGACTCTGCTCTGCTTCCAGTGGCCAAGTTTTCTCTTATCCAACACTGGAGAAGAAAATAACCCTTTAAGGGTCAATGAGGATTTTGCATGGTCTAGAGATGCCCTGTGAATATCACCGCTAGTGCAACTTATCTCCCAAATAGTATATTTTCTTCCCCATTCCTGACACTGACTTTGAGGTGTCTCTATGAACGCCAGACTCCTATTGGATTAAAGATCCGGCTCCCTAGTCTCCGAACTTTCAGCATTGAAAACAAGAAAACTTCTGCCCTCTGCCCAAATGGATGTTGCCTTGTAGTCTGTCCGCAGAGACAAGGTATTTTCTTGTGTATTTGGCTTTCCTTTTAGACCTGCCTCTTTTTTGTTTTGTTTTTTTTTGCGGTACGCGGACCTCTCACCGTTGTGGCCTCTCCCGTTGCGGAGCACAGGCTCCGGACGCGCAGGCTCAGCGGCCATGGCTCACGGGCCCAGCCGCTCCGCGGCACATGGGATCTTCCCGGACCGGGACACGAACCCGCGTCCCCTGCATCGGCAGGCGGACTCTCAACCACTGCGCCACCGGGGAAGCCCTAGACCTGCCTCTTTTGAGAAGCAGATCGGTCCTTGAACATTGAAAACTCACCTCCGCCCCACTTTACTTTTCATAATTTCCCCTTTACTTTTCATAATTTCCCCTTTACCATCTGCCTTATCCTATGGAACGAGATATCATAAACCCAGTGGAGAGGCAACGAGCCCTTCACACAAATATAGGAATGCATATGAACTCCACACCAAAATACACATTACGTTGCTACCGGGAGAAACAATTCATCGGAGTCTCTTGCTTTTCTTTTCTTTATCAGATACTCATTCAAGACACTGAAACCAGCTGTTATGAGGGGCTATTTGCTTTACGAAAGAAGAGAAGCTCCCTCTGTACACATATTCTTATTCTTCTCACTGATTTGAGCGTTAATAGTATTTGACAGGTTGGTAATTTGTTTTTTTAAAAAACCATAATTCATTTAGTGCCGTTCTGCTTTATTATTGTACGTTTTACACGGTGGTGCACAGAAAACATTGTTGTTTTTAACAATTCCATTCCTTTCAGTAATCATTCATACAAGGGGGCCACATGAGAGTCTTGGGGGGACAGGATGGGTGAATGGTGGCAGTGCCGGAAGGCCAAGAGAACCAGGAAGAAAACACCAGGAGAGGGTGAGGAGAAAGAGCTCGAGGGGCTGGAGACAGAAACAAAGACAGAAGGGGTAATTAAGTGGGGTGACAACTGCACGAGAAAACAATGAGGATCGTGGCGAAGAAAACAACATAAAAACACCACAGCTGTGCGCCCGAGAGCAGGCCGTACGCTCTGAGCCCGCGCTCTCTCGCCCCTCCAAAGGGGTCTCGGCTGTGTCTTGACGTTACTGAGTTTTTACTGAGAGAGGAAGGAAACGCTCCTGCACCTCCGCAAAGGACAGTTAGGAAAAGGTGAGGAAGAAGGTCGACGCAAGCCTCCGTGCACGAATCTGAGGCTTTGTCCACTCGGAAACTGGCTCTACCGGTCTCCTTGGGCAGGTCTGGAAAGGTCTCTGAGGAGTGGCTCCTCCCTAAACTGCCAGGGCTCAGTCCAGGAAGCCAGAAGCCCCAGGAGCTGGAGTCTGAAGGAAGGGAGGTGGCGGGGGGAGCCCATTCCCCACCCCCCTGCCGCGGGGCACTCAGGCCACTCCAAGCCAGACGCACGCTTAAAGCCACGCCTGCCACCTCCTGCTGACCACCGAGTGCCAAGCACGGTGCTTTTGTGAGGTCAGCATTTTACAGGTAAGGCAACAGAACCCGACAAGTGAAGTGTTGGTTTGC
Organism: Delphinapterus leucas; assembly: GCF_059928025.1. Taxonomy (NCBI): domain Eukaryota; kingdom Metazoa; phylum Chordata; class Mammalia; order Artiodactyla; family Monodontidae; genus Delphinapterus; species Delphinapterus leucas. Next base: position 106,366,701 of record NC_143135.1, on the reverse strand, counting down.
AATCACAAAATTAGTGAGGGTGAGAGCACAAACTCAAGACAGATTCTTACGGCAAAAGCCAGGTTTTTGCCAGTGTGCCCACCTGACTTGCTGAAGTCTCCGGGGAAACAGAGGAGAGAGTGCCGATCGGCTCGAAGGACCGGGTAATTGAGCAGAGAGTCTCTCACAGACCGGGGACACCCTGCCTGGGCCACCAGAAAGAGTATGTCTGTGACTATGGACCCTTCCTGTTGATGGCTTAGGACTGAGACTGGTCACCAAGGAGAACGGGAGAAAGGGTTGAGTCTCCAGTTCCATTAGGAGGATGGTGATGCTTCTGTTCAACTAAAATACACCGGACGGTGGGACAGCAAGGAGGAGAACTTTGGGGGCTGAGTGGTTTTCCTTCCCCGGTGCTACTGTCTGCCCCGCCAAGCAAAGGCAGAAAGCGTCTCTCTGCACTCACATGTGAGATAGGACTAATAATCCCTACGTTTCATTTCCTTACAGTTTTAGGAGAAAATCCCTCTTGAGACACCTAAGCGTTACCCACCGAAGGAGCAGCTCTTACAACTCGGCAATCCCACGTCCGGGCTTGTGCCTAAGGGAGGGCTTGGTCAGAGCCCAGGAGACGTGACCCCAGACACCATGGCCGCAACCTGTGCGACAGCGAAATGTAAGGAAGCAGCTAAACTGCTTCCAACAAAGGAACAGGTGAGTGCATCGCTGTGATGTATCATATGACAAAGCAGAGTGCTCGCTGGGAAAAGTGAAGGAACTTCAGCTCATGTATCCAATAGAAGAGTGTCACATGTAGAACTTTCAGATTGTTGAATACACATGCTATGATAACATTTGTGTGCATTTAAAAACATGCCAACAGTATCTTACATTGTTTAGTGACACGCACGCGTGGTAGAAATATCAGTGAAGGCCTGGGAATGATAAGTATGAAATTTGGAAGAGTATGGAATCCTCTGGGGAGGCAGAGAGGTGGAGACGGTCAGAGGAAGGTCCTCAGGAGGCCTCACTTGTACAGGTAGCATATTTTTTGTTAATCTGGGTAGTAGATACACTTATGTTCATTTTCCCTCTTTCTCTTTTGTATGTTTAAAAGCTTTCATAGTAAATATTTTTAATTGAAAAAAATATATAAAAACAAGCAGAGAAAGTCCTAAACACCAACGGGCAACAATCATTGGGATGGGTAATTCCACTCCCCAGAGGCTAAGAGCAGGCCCAGGGTCCAGGTGGGGGGAAGCTTCTCCCTAGACCGCCGTGCTGCTTGGGTGGTAGGAGACGGTCCAGAACCAGATAGAGATGTGATGGGGGAGGAAGAGGGGGTGGAAGAGGGAAGACCGGGAACTGGGATCCATCGGGTGAGTGAGAGGAGGGGCCCTTGTTAATCTCGCCAGGCTGCTGTGGTTGAAAGGACCCACTTTGCTCCCAAGCAGCCGCTCATGTTATTATTTCTCTCAGCGGGTTTCAAGCTGCCTGCAATTCTCTGTTAGTTAATAAGAAAAGTGAGAGATGCAACAACTGCTTTTGCTTGGCTGGCTTGTAAAGGCTTTGTCACTCAAAAATGGAACAAAGGCCCTAATAACACCTTGTGCCATAAAGGCAAGTGTCAGGGAACAGACCAAAATCAATTACCTGGGAGAGACTGAGAGACAGGAGACTCAGACCTGCACACGGCAGCATCCCCACCACATAATCCCATTAACAGGGGTCTGCCGCTCTCATGGGAGGGCAGAGCCACACAGGAAAATGATAATTAAAAGTAAATAATGGGAAACGAGCCCCTGGTGCCCCTGTCAGGGCCCTGAGCACGAGTGCGGTCCCAGCAGACAGTGGCAGGCCTCCCACGTGGCTCCCGAGTAAGGAGGCTTGGGAAGCGGGAAGCCTTCAGGGGCTTGCCAGCCAATTCTGCTTGTGAGTGACATTTAGGGACCTGGCGAGGGATTGCAAAGCCCTGTGGTGCGCTGGGAGCCTAGCAGAAGCTTCCTGACACGGGACGTGGACTGCTTTGGAGATTTTCTATGTGCATGTCTCTTGCTAAACTAATATTTAAGGAAATATGTGACGTGAAGTGAATGAATGAGTGAACACAGCAGCAGAATGCATGGGTGAATGGTCCACTTGAGTTTCCCTAAAAGCAACACATAAGAATCACCTAGGACGTGTAAAAATTCAGTAGCCCAGATCTGACCCAGATCAAGTAAGGTAACGTTTTCTGGGGGGTGGGACCCCGTCCTCAGTGGTTTGACGTGTTCCTCCTGGTGACTCTGCGGGACCGAAGCTGAGAACCTTTGGACCAAATGGTCCCTCACGGTGTCCTTCAGCTGGATGTATCGGTTTTTGTCATGAACTTAGGCAGTAGAGAGAGTAGCCAGGAGCCAATTAGGATGAGTGGGATCTGATCTCACCTCCACCAATAACTAGCTTTGTGACTTTCGGCAAGTAACCTAAACTCTCCAAGTCTCGGTGTCTTCATCCATGAAAAAAGGTGGGATTTGATTACTAGATCCCTTTGGGCTTGACAGCTCTCTGACCTTGAAACTCCATAACCCAGAACTCAGGTAGAACCGCCAGCACAAATATTTACTGGGTGCCTTTTCTGTGTCCTAAATCTCTGAGGGGAGATCAAAGACGTTATCTAACAAGGGGCAGAGAGAGGACCCTATACATCCTGGTTTACTCTGCATAGATGCTGGGTAGAAAGATAGACAGACAATTGGTAAGTGTAGATAAGCAGTATAGACAAGTGCTAGAGCATTGGACACTATGATCATTTCCCTCCAGTATCTCCGATTACTGGCAACACCTGACATAGAAGGGATTCAATAACTATCTGGCTGAATGAGTGAATGAATGGTGCCTCTCATGGGTAGATCAAAGTGTGGTCTGTCTTTGGAAATTGAGTATTTCTGTCTCACTAGGTATTAAATAATCACCTTCCCCACAAATTTCCAAGAGGCAAGCGGCCGCCCTGAATTGTGCTTGATGGTTTCTAATATCCCAACCCAGCTACGCAAGTCCATGGATTCCATCAATATACAAATGTATGGCTTTGGAGCCAAGAGGGATAAGGCTTCTCCTCCAGGAAGGATGCATTTGCACCCAGCGAGATTTTAGTCTTGGTCACTAGGTAGAGATCTTTACAACTCCTTGAAAAATGGCCTTCCCTTTTATTTAAATGTGTTTTATCCATTTACTAAAGTCAGTAGGAGAGTCTGGGTCGAAATCAGGCAGGTCTGGGATACCGGCAGGATAGTAGAAAGCCATTTTAAATTAATTCCCTGGAAATCATTGTGAAGGATGCACTGCAGCGTGAAGGTGGGTTCGGGAGCGAGGAGGGAGATTTCAGGCCATTGTCCCTCTCAGACTCCTTCAGCTGATGACTCTGCTGGGTGCAAAAACCTGCTAATGTGTGAGACGGTCACCAGCCCCCGCGCCCCTCCCTGAGCCTGTCGCTTTCAGTGGTGCAGTATCTCTTTGGAAGGAAGTCGTCAGCTGGATTCTCCCTTATTTGCAAAGACAGTAAGTGGTACAATTCAAACCCAGCAATAGCAGCTGGGACCAGTTCCATCTACTTCTCAGCCCCTGGGAGGTGAGAAAAGGATCCAGAAGTTACTCAGTATAAACCAGGGACGTAAAGGGGCCAGTGGTGAGTCTCAGGTCAGTGCTCGCACTGGTGATGATTCATTGGAATGGTGTGGCCAAGGCCCTGGTGCTGCACAATAGGTCAACCCAGAGAAGCAGCGCCAGAGGGGAGGGAGGAAGGAGGGCTAGGCAGACCATCAGCAAGGAAGCTCAACACCCGCTTCCAGGGCGGCCTTTGAAGGGACCCAAGTGCATGTAAAACACGGAGGATTCCCAGGACATTTGCATTGGCCTCTGCTTCTTTATGTCACTGGCTGAGAGATGACAGAGCAGTGGCAGATTTGAGGCTGGCACATCTGCTGGGAGAGCTGCTACTGAGACGTCCAGGGAGAGACCGGGCTAGCTCGAGGTCAGGCTGAGGCCAAGTTCCTATTCCTACTAATAGAAAAGACCGAGACGAGCAGTTTTAGGGTCAGCTGTGTTTTGTTAAAATCAGCACCAGCCATTAAATTCTCACTCTCCCTAAATCCCTAAAGATGATTTTATTTTTTAAGCAGATCTGTTCTATGTGAAATAATTCTTGGTCTTAAATGTCGCATATACCCTGAGGCTGTAATGCTTGGGGTGCAGCAGTAATGAATCAGATACATTATTAATACACAAGCACGACGACACACTGGGGTCTTTCAGGGAAATTCATGCAGTTATGCGGAGTGCTTAGAACAACGCGGGTGTGAATGCAAAGAAAGCCTGAGAAATTCAGGGAGAGATGCACCTTAACACGCTGAAATTAAAACCTCAGACGATAGACCCAGCTAAACCAAAATTAGGTTGATGTGTCCTCACGTGCCCCTGGGTTTCCAAACGCCCACACAGCCTGCAGCCCGAGTAAGAAATATTTGGAAATAGATTCTGTGCCACAGTTGAAGGTCTCAAGGAGGGTTAGGTGAGATATTTGGAAGTTTCAGACACTCCGAAACCCAGTCAGAGTCTGTGAAACTAGAGAGCCCATATTCAACGTTAATCCAGTTAATGTTCATTGAGTGCCTGTTATGATTTAGGCTGTGCTAATAGCGGACCCTTGGCCTAGAGACCAAACTCTAACTGTTCAAGATGCAAGGAGCTCGTGTGGGGCACGCATACCCTGATCTCACTCTGCATAGAGCTCCTGTCAAAGACACAGCCCTGGAATGCCCTCCGCCTCCAAAGCCTCTAATGTGGTCTGGCAAAAAGCAAGCCAGCTAATTCTAAGCCACCTCAGTCAATAGAGGGTTGTATGATTCGGGGGAAAGACTCCCAGACTCAGGTTCTTCACCTGTCCACGAGGACCTGGACTTTAAACTCCTTTTCCAGCTTTAATATCCAATGGAATTATTATGATTATTCCATTATTACTTCCCCATACAGAAGTCAATTGCTTTTGTCTTTAATCATATTAACAAAGCCTCTAAAATATGCAGTATCCAAGAAGGGACATACCCAAGGTGTTGTAAAAATGTCAAGTCTCCCTTTTCAGGGCTTTTCAGAAGCAATCATGCTAAGTAATCTTGGGGGCAACTGGCTACTATCTGGGGAGTCCTGGGGGCTGAGGGACACTGTACCCCAGGCTACACCACATGACACTGGTGAAAATAGCAGATGACCTGGGATCAGTGCATCTGAGATGCACCCATGATGAGTGACGAGCCTTAGCTCTTTCCCTCCACGGATTCACTTGGTGTGATCCAGAATAAATCCTCTCTGCTTCTGTGTCTCCGGGTTTAGTCCTCATTGTTATATAATCCACAAATGTAGAATTTTCCAGCCACTAATGAGAGCACTTCACATTTGGAAATAGGAGAGCTTTCTGAATTGTAAGTAAAGGAGAAGAAAGAGCAGATAATTCAGTCGGGTTGTTAAAATGTTGAAATGGAAACGATTGCCTCTTTGCCAGATCTCTCTCCCCATTCCCAGCTCCTGGCTTCCCCAGCGCGCAGCCACCCACAGACTGCAACTCAGGGCTCAGAGACTCTGCAGCCCAGCCCTGCCCACGTGCCGGAATCTGCTCCCACCACCTGGAAGGAAGCAAGATTAAAGGCCACTGCTTAATCCTCCTGCAGAGCTCCTTAAGCGTTTCTATCAGGGTCAGCTCAGTCAGTGAGCGCTCGCTCAACTTGCCCCCGGAAAATATCCCAATTTAGGCCCTTCTGCTGACTGTTGATTTGAGAGAAATGAGAGGCTGGATCCCGATCAAGACAGCCTGGGGAGAGAGACAGGTGGTGGGGAGACTGTTCAACCATCCCCTTCTTGTGCAGAGAGGTGTTCCTGTTCCCACCCCTGGGGTGGTTTTGGTTTCACCCCTGATTGGTTTTGTCTTCCCCCTCAAAGGATTCTGAAAGTATTCTCCCCATATATATGGAGCACCTACTGTGTTCCAGGAACTGGGCTAGCCCATTGCTGTGAGCAGGAGAGGCAATGCCTGTTCTCACCGAGCACAGTCCTGCGAGGGAGACAGCTGGTCGGATAGGCAGCTGCAGCAGAGTGATGCGGTACGTGCCATGATGCAGGGTTTGGAAAGCCATGGATGCTCATAAACGGCCATGGAGCAGAGCAGAGTTGGGTTGGAAAGCTTCCCAGAAGAAGTCATATTTAAGCTCTTAAATCAACAGATAAATTGTAGATAGAAAGTTCCAGCAAAGATAGGGGTGGGAAGTAGCTACAAGTAACAAAGCCAGCATTGGGATAAAGGGTCACGGGGGTTAAGAAGATCCTTCTCAGCCAAGTTCAGAGTCCAAGCCTGATCCCATCCTGAGAGCGACAGAAAGCCATGGAAGTATTTTCAAGTGGAAACCACCAAGATCGTATTGCGTTTTAACAGATGTCTGATTGCTGAGTAGAAAAAGGACTGGAGAAAAGGTGGAGGACCATGCAGAGCCATCACCCGCAGTGTGCTGGTACAGGAGGTGGCAGTGGAGGCACAGAGAGGGGGCTGGCTGTGAGAGACACAGCAGAGGTGGCATCACCAGGCTCACCCGGCGACGGTCTGGAATGGATGGCTGAGGAAGAAGAAGGAATCAAGAGGAAAGTCCAGGTTTCTAGACTGGGCGCCAGGGCGGGTGTCGCAGCTCAGAACAAAGGGCAGCTGTGGAAACCACGCAGAGATGAACAGCAGTGCAGGGCACCGTGGAGGCACAGTGCACGGCAGGTAGCAAGAGCTCGGAGGGGTTTCAGGGGGGTGCCTCTCACTGCCCCATTCTGTCCTTTTTTATGACCATTTAGAATATTTGTTTATTTCATTTTTCAAAAAATTTTTATTGGAGTATAGTTGCTTTACAATGTTGCGTTAGTTTCTGCTGTACGGCAGTGAATCAGCCATACGTATACATGTATCCCCTCTTTTTTGGATTTCCCTCCCATTTAGGTCATCACAGAGCATTGAGTAGAGTTCCCTGTGCTGTACAGTGGGTTCTCATTAGTTACCTATTTTATACATAGTATCAATAGCATATACCTGTCAATCCCAATCTCCCAGTTCATCCCACCTCCCCGCTTTCCCCCTTGGTGTCCATACGTTTGTTCTCTACATCTGTGTCTCTATTTCTGCTTTGTAAATAGGATCGTCTATACTAATTTTTTCAGATTCCACATATATGCATTAATATACGATATTTGTTTTTCTCTTTCTGACTTACTTCACTCTGTATGACCCCATTCTGTCTTCTGAATTTTGTTTTGTTTTCGTGTTTTTCACATTTTCTTTTCACTGGATTAAGAACAGGACATGTTTAGGAACGCCTGTTAGGATCCAAGCTATTGGCGAAGCATTTTTAGAAAGCTGGGAGTGGGGAGGGGTGAAAATGCACTGCATGGAAGCGTCCGGGAGGCTTTGTTTTCACGTGACCATTCGGATGTGTGACAAGAACGTGTTTGTGCGGACTCACAATCTGGTCTTGCAGAAAATGAGCCGGGGGAGGCACCCAGAGGGAGGGGGGCTGAGGAGGGGTCCCAGGTGCAAACGTGCACAGCAGCCTTGCTAATGATCAGAAAGAGCAAGGCAACTGCACAAGCAGGAAGTTTTCAGCTGAGGAGCAGAAAAAGGAAACGCCAGGGAAAATAGCACAATAATTGGAGGAAAACCCAGGGGGCAAGCAGAGACTAGGGACCATGTGCGCCCACTTTGTGCTGGTGATTTATTACAGTGTAGTCACCTTCTTCCTGAAGACAGATGAGAAGAAGGCTGTATTAAGGCTTCTAGGAGGTACGTTAGCTCCAGAAAGCTACTGTGTTGTGGTTCATTCAAAGTTTCATTAGGCGTTAAATGACAGATTATGGTAATGATGTTAACCATACACGGCTAACATTTATTTAACTCTTACTTTGTGCTTGATCCCAAGCTCAACGCATTACCTCTGTTAATATTCTATGAGCCCTATTACAAAGGAGAACGAAGGTTAGAACGTTTAAGTGACTCGCACAAGATCTCCTGACGGTTAAGCGGCAAATTGGAACCCAGGTCTTTGTGATTCCAGACGTTCTGGTCCTAAGCACAACCTTCCTGCCAATTGCATCACAGAAGTAATGTTACAGCCAAGTCCTTAGAAGAATAAGAGATTATGGGTAAAGCTGAATAAACCTAATAATTATAGCATCATTTTAATTTTAGTAGTGAAATTCAATGAAACTCTGTGTGGATCAGCTATTTGCAACAAAACTCCCTTGCTCCCTCATCAGCAAATATTGCCTGTGGGAAACTCCAAAACATATATATATATATATATATATATATTTTTTTTTTTTTTGCGATACGCGGGCCTCTCACCGTCGTGGCCTCTCCCACTGCGGAGCACAGGCTCCGGACGCGCAGGCTCAGCGGCCATGGCTCACGGGCCCAGCCGCTCCGCGGCATGTGGGATCCTCCCGGACCGGGGCACGAACCCGCCTCGCCTGCATCGGCAGGCGGACTCTCAACCACTGCGCCACCGGGGAAGTCCCAAAACGTTCTTTAAGATAAAGCACAGATATCTCTTTTGCTGAGAATCCCAGATACCAGCAAAGGCCATAAATCCCTCTCCTCTCGTCCATTCTTCACAGTAGCTCAGCTTATGATATGTCTTCCTCATTAGCTTATGAGAAGGACTCATCTTATTGATCTTTGTGTCTCTATCACCTAGGAAAGTGCCTTGGACTTAGTAAGTTCTCAGTAAGTATGTTTCGAAGGAGTGAAAGAATGATGGGATGATAAAGCACAGATGCTATGAACTAACGTATAAAATTAATTTGCTGTCACGATAACAATCATCTAGCTATTGAAGAAGTACGTAAAACACATTAAACTGCATTGACAAATATGTTTGGTAAATCCTTAGCTCTAAATATTACGTGCTTAATTACAAGCAATGAGCACCCCCAAAGGCATGGTTTTGATGATACGTTTTATTATTGTCAACTTGTCTTTCTTACCACACAACTGGCAGTCACATTCAGGATAAGACCCAGCTTATCAGAGGCAAATACGGAAACAGAGCGAATCTGAAACATCCCTATGTACCGAGGGACACTTCGTGTGTCCTCATCCACACCTTTCAAGCAGGCGTAGCCAGGCTCTTCAGGACAAGAATGGTTTCTTTAGCTTTATCTCCTTCTGTCCCTTCTCAAGTGTCTGTTTCTCTTGCATCACCGTAGATGCAGGTCCTTAAATCTGCTAAACGCTTTCTTGCCCTGGATACACGGGCAGCAGGTTTTTCCTTGGTAAAATCCCCCTTCCCGCTTCGCCTCGCTACCTTCAACCTTGCCTCAGATGCTGATTCCTCGGGGAAGGCCTCGCTCTTTGTCAGACAGCCACCCCTCCTCCTTGGTCCCATGGAGATACTCCTGTGCATCCCTGACATTTTAGAGCACCTTTGCGAAGAGCTGTCCTGAGGTTCTTTCCTCCTCTGTGTTCCACATGCTAACCTCTGTCTCTTTCACTCCTGTGTCTCCAGGACCTAGCATGAGGCCCGGTGCACACTGGGTAGGGAGGAAAAGATGGAGGGGTGGATAAATAGAGGAAGGGGAGGCTGACTCTAGTGCCATCCTAACATTTTCTAATGTTGGGGACAAATATGCAGTGCTCTTCAGCCATCCAGTTCAGGTCCGGAGTCTATCCTCATGGCTGAATATTTAGCTGGCGTTGATCCAAACATCATTATTTCTTGAGAGGATAAGTCAATTTTCCCCTACTCTCATATGTAATAGACATTAGCCCACACATGATAACGGCATCGTTATTAGAGGAGAAAGGAAGGGGAGAATAAGACAGAAGTGCGCGCACACACACACACAAACACACACACGCGGAGAGGGAGAGGGAGAAGAGAGAGACTGATTCTTTTCCTGGAATAGGGCAGAGAAAACCAATAGAAGGCAAGAGTTTCGGGGAGGCAAATGGAGTTTTAAAGTCCAGGTACCCATATGATACCACTTATACGTGGAATCTAAAATATGACAGAAACAACTTGTCTACGAAACAGAAACAGACTCACAGACATAGAGAACAGACTTGTGGTTGCCAAGGGGGAGGGGGATGTGGGGGAGGGATGGGTTGGGAGTTTGGGATTAATGAGCAGATGCAAACTATTATATGGAGAACGGATAAACAACTAGGCCCTACTGTATAGCACAGGGAACTACATTCAGTGTCCTGTGATAAACCCTAATGGAAAAGAATATGAAAAAGAATGTGTATATATATTGTATATACACATGTATAACTGAATCACTTTGCTCTATGGTAGGAATTAACACAACATTATAAATCTACTATACTTCAATAAAATAAATTAAAAAAATAAATTGGAAATATCTCAAACATCACAACTATAGAGATAGTTCCATTTAATAAGTAATGTACCTATGTAATTGAAAAAAAAACAAAAAGTCAAGGTACCAGTCATTCACATTGTTACTCTATAAGCATTTGGAGATTGATAGGCTGGGGACAGATAAAAACCATGGGGTGTTTTTATTTTTTAACCATCTCCATACAACTGAATTTCATATCAGCATCACCATCTACTGCAAATACTTGAACCGGGGATGTTATGGTGACTTTATAGAAAACCTCATAAAATATGTAGATTATCTCAGGGCTGAAAGGTGAAAAATAATTATATCTTTAAAGTCCATTGCCAACTCCAGATGCTTGCACAGCTGTATTTTAATATTCCAGGACTAGGACAAAAGTGAATCTTGCTATGTGCCTCTTATCTTCCCCTCACATACCAGGGTTGTCGGTGCCATTGGCAATTTTACATGTAAATGAGCCTATCCATCACTCCTTACTTTGCAGCAACTCACTTCTAAGCCTGCCATAGAGTTACGCCATTAAATATCCCTGCTTTACAATATACATCATGGCATATTTGACATCAATCAGCTGTGTCAACCTGCTCACTGTAAACCATAAACTTGCTCTGCATCCCTCTCTGCACGGGGTGATTAAACCTGCTTGGGGTAGCCTCCCGACTCCAGTGATAAATGGCAATTCATTTCCTCCTTGTTCTTCCTCCAAGTGTCCCAAGCTCTTCATGCCTGCCTGTTGGAGGAGGTAGGGGCCAGGGGAAAGTGTGCACTGAGTGTGAATTTGTGCATTCGCGTTCAAACCCAGACTTGGACCATCATTGCTTGGCTCTGGGTTGTGACTTTGTCATTTTAAAATGAAGAGGAGGGGCTGCATCCTTCATCATGCTACAAGGACACAAGGGACGGTGTTCAGAGTTCCTCTAAAGACAGCTCTCCTGCCTGGAAGAGAAACACCAGGGCAGTGATTCTCACCTCCTTGTGATGGATGCTAACCAGATGCCCATCATCCCCCTGCAAAGAATGTATAATTTCTGCCAGGTCATCTCTCACTACATCCAAGTCCTGTCCAAGAGATCATATCAGAAATAAAGTGAGTGAAATGACGCTATTATAAGTATAACCTAGAATGTGTTCTAACTGATGTTTGTAAGTAGTTCATTTGCAAACCAGGTCTTTATCAGAAGTAACACATTACGTGTAACGTGAAGGGAAGTTGCATCACACAGTACGGGTGATTGCAACGCACCAGGGTTATCATGACACTCCAGCTGAAATCTGCTAGACTAGACGATGCTTTTTTTTCCAGCAGGAAAAGCCATGAGGGTTTTAGTAACATGAAGAGATACTCCACTGAACTGACTAGGCAGTTCATCTGATCACTCCAGAAGTCCTTTCGCCCTTCCTTCTGTTTAGTCTGAGATAACAGCTACTTCTTCTGCTTCCTGGCACACTGGCCAGGCCATCTGCTGACCAGTGGAAGCAGCCTCGATCACGTGTGCCCTCCAGAATATCTCCTAGGCAATCAGTCAGAAGGCTCTTCGGACCCAGCAAAGCACTCAGTGGTAAACATTCTTTATCCACGTGTACCCCGCTTCAGCCACAGACCTAGCACCTACCCACCTACCACTTGCTCTGACTTCTGTCAGTCTGGTCACTCACTCATTCATCTCTTGAGTCCACAGTGGTTTGTCCAAACCAGGGAGTTCAAACCCATCTGGAAGGAGCAGAGTGGAGAGCTGTGCTGTGGATTTCAGCCACAAATCCTATTCAATGTCACGACCCTTGCAGGACGCCCACAAAAAAAAAAAAAAAAAAAAGAACATTTTGAAGGTGGGTGGCAGGAGAGCAAAGAGAAATATAAGGGAACAGGACGGAGATGGGAAATGGGAGAGATTCTGCTTGGGGGATTCAGCTGGTCTCGTGAAGTAAAAGGAAGGACTGGGCAGAGAACAGGAGGGAGGAGGGAAGCAGAAAGCAAAGGAGGGGCAGGAAGGGAACAAAGGAGAAAGTTAGCTTCTTGCTTTCATTCTTGGGACATCCAGAGTAATGAACCCGCTTTCTAGAGAAGACGAATGGGCAGCTGTAGAGATTATGAGTGAGGTTTTATTGCAGATCAATAAATCTGCTTCACACATCCCCATCTGGAGGGAGTTTTAATTTAGAGGAAAGAGTGACGAGCTCACAACAACAATACATCAAAAAGTTGTGTATTCACGTATGCATTAACCTTCTAGCAAAACATACATCGGCGTCAAAGGCAGGGTTTGGTAACAAATCTGGTAGGTGATGTGTAAGGACAGCCACTGGAGGCCCATAGCTCACCTCCCTTGGGACACAGTCAGAGAAGCTGCTGTCTCACTCGGCACCCCAGGCCCCCGTGATTCTCACGAGAACTGAGGGGAAGCTGAGGATTTATATCAGTGCCGTTAACAGGAGTCGCTTGTTGTTACCTGAGGACAGCTGCCTCAGATCAAAATCAGGAAGAGTTCTCCGCAAAGGAGAAAGGAGATTTCACAGCAACAAAACTGAGATGGCAGCTGACAAAAAGCAGAATGGGGCACATCTAGGAAATTCTGAGAGCCGTGTGCAAACACAGTTTAAGTGCTGGAGGAAACTCAGAAATCCTCCCCGTTGGTGCCAATGGATCATTTTGGTTTCTCCCCCTCTGTGGTCCCCTGTTCTGTACCAACACCCCTCTCCCACCACAAGATCATGATGATGGCTGGAGGCCTGGGAAGGCGTGGTCATGAACTAAAAACAGAGGATGCCCTGGGCAGGGGAGTGTGGATGTGCAGAACAGCACTGCGGCTTGAAAATGTGAATCCAATCAGACACAGTATTAAACAGCTACAAGATATCCCAGGAAAGCTGGCGTGTGGGAAAGACACCACTCACTTGCTAACCAGCCGGTGTTGGTGTTGCCTAGTGATGTACTGACTATACTGTTCTCCCAAAGACTTTTATAGAAATCGGGGAAGGAACTAAAGAAGTGAAGCACTGAGTGTCCACCGTCAACTCAATCAGAGTCTGCAAGCATTTTATACATGTGGGATTGCGTATGTGTAGCCATCAAAGCAGACATATTCACTTACCGTATATGCATCTACTAATGCCTTTATTTTCTAGGACACGAATAGACATCTCTAGTCACAATAGCACTGCTAAGGAGGTGCAATGAATCCCGTATTACTGATGAGAAAATTGAGATTCAAAGGGATCAAGAAGCCAGGATTCCAGTCCTGACCTGTCTGACCTCACTGGCTGGGCTTTTCTTCTATCCCACCAGCCTCTTGGGGTGTGTGTGTGTGTGTGTGTGTGTGTGTGTGTGTGTGCGCGTGTGTACACGTGCATTCTTCTACATACCTGACTCCCTTCCTCTCCCTTCCTTTCCAATCTAGTTCCTAACGCGCTCCTCCCGTGTGGGCTGCTTCACGGGGATAACTTAGTACAAGCCTTGCACGTGATGTTTCACACTGGGACACCCTCCCTGATCGGACTCGCGCTTGGACACCCAGCTCATGACACAGCACCTTCACTGGACAACACCAGCTCCACTCAACACAGCGAATTCTTCCTTGTTTTCTACCTTGTAAGTATCTCCATCAGAGCACTCTTTTCTCTTCATTGAATCCATCTTTTTACAGGTATGATTTCTTTGTGTTTGCTGTTCACGGGGACTAGGGCTTCTTTACACTTATTTACATCTTGCTTAGCGGAGTGTGTGACCCAAATTAGGTCTTGCTGCTATGAGAACTCCAGTCCCAGAAGACTTATAACCGGTCTGCCAATCCCTGCCTGTCATTAGGAATCTATGTATCTGCTCATCAACACAGAAATGTCTATGAGCTCAGCTCATAAATCCCATTCCAGAGTTAAGTAAAGTGAGTCATAGAGAGACCATGGCTGGGCCCTCATGACCCAGTGAGTCAGCTAAATGGCCCAACACGAGCCTGGACTTATGAATGATTACAGCTTAACCTTAGCTCCCTGATCTTCTAAATCAAATTCAAGGAATGATGCCTCCAAAGTGTTCATGTTCAGCTTAAAACTTCCCAAGCCCTCTACTGAATACAAGGAAAGTGTCAGTCAGTTTTAGAAAAGATCGTGACATCGTGAATAATCTTCCACATATCAATACACAGTGCCTGAATGCCAGTTACCATCGTTATGGAAATAACTCCTGTACAGTCCTATCAGAAGGGTATAAAGGGAGAGAAGGTACAAAGAGAAAACTTTGATAATAACAACAACGGCAATAACAAATAGTTATTAAATGCCTAGTATGTGTCAGACACTTTTCTGGCACAGGGAGTACGCTGGTGAGTGAAAAAAGTGCCTGTTCTCAGGAGATCTGCACTCCACATAACACCTTGATACCACCAGCAACCACCAGTGTTTACTGGGGACTTTCTGTGAGCCAGGCACCCTCGTTAGTGCTTTATTCCTGCAACAGCAGGAGTGGGCACTTTGCAGATTAAACACTGGGCGCAGAGAATTTAAGGAGCCTGTATGGGGACACAAAAGGGACAGCCAGTCTGAATCCAGCGCCCAGGTTGCTAGTTCTTCTCCATAATGTTTCTCCTGTGTGGAGAAATTCTCCCTGCTCTCAGCACCATTTTCCTTTTTGGAGGGAACTTTTTCTGGATTTTGAAGTAGCTCTTTAACTGTTTTCCCTGCCGCCGGTCTGTCCCTTTGATCATACGCCAGCCACAACGGTTTTCCAAAAAGGGTAGTGACCACCTTCAGGCACCTTCAAAGCTCTCCAGGACAGAGCAAAGAAAGGCCCGATTCCCAAGCATGGTCCTCAAAGATCGGCCACATTTACACAACCAGACTGCATTCCACATTCCTACCATGGCTCCTTCAAGTAACAGCCTTGGGAGCTGCAGGACCACGTGCTGCCTCCTTTGCTCTCCCAGACTTTTCCTATGCCCAGACCGTTCCCTTCTCCTCTTAGCTTATGCCTGCCCCGTGTTTCTTTCCAAAATCAGATAAACTATCATTTTTTCCGTGAATACCACTCCACAGCCTTCAACTCTACCCATCCTATAATCCAATTTATTAACTCCGTTCACGGTGAGCCCACCAGCACTTTCCCTATGTCTCCATTACGGTGTTTATTTCCTAATAAGTATTTAGTAATGGTTTATGTGTTTTTCTCCTCCATCAAAATTTGTGAAGTTAAAAGCAGAGACTGTGTAATTCATCTTGTAATCCCTGCAGTGCTGAGCACCATGCCTGGAATATAACAAGAGCTTAATAAATATTAGTTGAATTGAATTTGTTCTTTCTATTATGAAAGAGTGTATCATCACATCTGGGAAATGGCTGGTATGGTGTGATGTGTGTGAAGAGCATTAGACCAGGAAACATGAAATCTGGAATGAGTTGTTTGTTCTGCCCGGAGCTTGTGTGACATTAGGCAAATCCCTTGTCCTCTCTGAGTCCCATTATCACATCTAAAATAACAGGGTGGCGCTAGATCGTATGAATTCCACTACGTTACACTATAAAATCCTCAAAAATCTTCCTCGTATGCTTTACCTGTTCGGTAAATATTTACTGAGCATCTTTTCTATTCGAGGCACTTTATTAGGCTTTAGGGGTGTGGAAACAGACAGACTCTGGAATCAAGAACCTTACATGCAGTTCTCATATCAACTTTGTGATCCAAGCCAGGTGGCCATATTGACCACACTTTATCAAAAGAGAAAACTGAAGTTCGGAGATCTGGTGATTATTAGATTCTCTTAATGCTCTTATGTTCTGAGGCATAGTCACTGAAGGCATATAAACAATTCTTTATAACTTTCCCCACCGTCGAGAACAAAGTTCTTCAAAGATATTTCACTTAAGTTTATAGAAACACTCAACTACTATATGGAATTTACCAGGTAATCTAATTTACCTCATCGACCACTTTTGAAAAGTTGTTGTCAAGTCAACATTGTTTCATTTTTTCATGCTGATAAAGATATAAGAGGCAGTCCTCACAGAGGGAACAAGGAACATTTCCATTAAAGATACTGAAATGAATTCATGATGTCTAATCTGATTCTCCCATAGAAATATGTTATCATGTAGGTTACATTATTCACCCAAAGAGTGATGGCCAACATTCTATAGGCATGACGATCAACATCATACTTAATTTTGTGCAAATGATAAAACTCTATTCTTTTTAAAGCAGAAAGCTTTTAAAATCAGTTTGACCCATTAAATTCAACAAATATTCTAAGCAACTAAATTATGTAAGGAGCTCTGATAGTCTCTGCTGGGAAAAGAAGTGTGAGGAAGGTACTGTTCTTCCACTGCGAGCTTTGTCCTATTATTGACAAGAAGAAAATGACATGAATATCGGTGCTAAAAGTCATAAAATGATAAGTGCCTTAAAGAAGGAAGAACATGAATTAACATTTATCGATCATTTGCTGTGTTCCAGGTTTTATCGTCCGTAAGTATTACTGCCCTTGAGAAAAGAGTTGTACTGCTAGAGTCATACAGAGTAAACTTTTAAAAACTGAAGGAATAAAGTTCTGTTAGTCTGAGAGCAAATCTCCCACAAGCCGGATAACTACAAATCATGTTCTTTCCATGTTCTGGAGTTCACATACACACAGAAAAGTTCACTTGGTAAAGAGATCAAAGACGTCTTCTTGTGGGAGAAGATTTTACGCTGAGCTTTATTTGGGATGGGTAGAATTTTGGTGAGTGAATAATGAAGGAGGGATTCCAGCTGGAAGGAAGGACCAGAGCAAAAGCAAGGAGACAGGAACTTGTAGGGATGGTCATGTAATAACAAACCTTCCAGACTGTTTAGAGGTGAGGCTGGTCATTGATCTCATGTTTATTCTACGTTGGGTGCTACGGCTATAAAGATGAATAAGAGGGTCAAGGTGGTCCCACCCTCATAAAAGCAGATACTGTAACACAGAAATACACAAGGCACAGTGAGAATAGAGAAGGACATTACTAATGTCAAGTAAGGTGGAAGAGTCTTTGCAGAGAACATAATCTTTACACTGAGTTTTGAAAGATGATAAAGGGTTTGTCAAGATGGAGGAGATGGGGTGAGTTTGATGGGGTGCAGGAGGGAACGATAATCTGGCAGAAGGAACAGCGTGATCAAATTCAGACACGTCATCCAGTGGGGATGTCTGGTGTGGCTTGGAATGGTTGGTCCATGCAGAGGAAGAAGGAGGAGGCTTGGGGTGGACCGGCACATGCATGGGGAACCCTGAGCGTCAAGCCTGATCCCCTCACCTGTGCCTGAAAACAATTTGGACTTAATATTCCTGTCAAAATGGACAAATTCTTAGAAATGTACAACCTGCCAAGACTGAACCAGGAAGAAATAGAAAATATGAACAGACCAATCACAAGCACTGAAATTGAAACTGTGATTAAAAATCTTCCAACAAACAAAAGCCCAGGACCAGATGGCTTCACAGGCGAATTCTATCAAACATTTAGAGAAGACCTAACACCTATCCTTCTCAAACTCTTCCAAAATATATCAGAGGGAGGAACACTCCCAAACTCATTCTACGAGGCTACCATCACCCTGATACCAAAACGAGACCAAGATTTCACAAAGAAAGAAAACTACAGGCCAATATCACTGATGAACATAGATGCAAAAATCCTCAACATAATGCTAGCAAACAGAATCCAACAGCACATTAAAAGGATCATACACCATGATTAAGTGGGGTTTATCCCAGGAATGCAAGAATTCTTCAATATATGCAAATCAATCAACGTGATACACCATATTAACAAATTGAAGGAGAAGAACCATATGATCATCTCAATAGATGCAGAGAAAGCTTTTGACAAAATTCAACGCCCATTTATGATAAAAACCCTGCAGAAAGTAGGCATAGAGGGTACTTTCCTCAACATAATAAAGGCCATATATGACAAACCAACAGCCAACGTCATCCTCAATGGTGAAAAACTGATACCATTTCCACTAAGATCAGGAACAAGACAAGGTTGCCCACTCTCACCACTCTTATTCAACATAGTTATGGAAGTTTTAGCCACAGCAATCAGAGAAGAAAAGGAAATAAAAGGAATCCAAATCGGAAAAGAAGAAGTAAAGCTGTCACTGTTTGCAGATGACATGATACTATACATAGAGAATCCTAAAGATGCTACCAGAAAACTACTAGAGCTAATCAATGAATTTGGTAAAGTAGCAGGATACAAAATTAATGCCCAGAAATCTCTGGCATTCCTATACACTAATGATGAAAAATCTGAAAATGAAATCAAGAAAACACTCCCATTTACCACTGCAACAAAAAGAATAAAATATCTAGGAATAAACCTACCTAAGGAGACAAAAGACCTGTATGCAGAAAATTATAAGACACTGATGAAAGAAATTAAAGATGATACAAATAGATGGAGAGATATACCATGTTCTTGGATTGGAAGAATCAACATTGTGAAAATGACTCTACTACCCAAAGCAATCTACAGATTCAATGCAATCCCTATCAAACTACCTATGGCATTTTTCACAGAACTAGAGCAAAAATATTCATAATTTGTATGGAAACACAAAAGACCCCGAATAGCCAAAGCAATCTTGAGAATGAAAAACAGAGCTGGAGGAATCAGGCTCCCTGACTTCGGACTATACTACAAAGCTACAGTAATCAAGACAGTATGGTACTGGCACAAAAACAGAAAGATAGATCAAAGGAACAGGATAGAAAGCCCAGAGATAAACCCACGCACATATGGTCACCTTATCTTTGATAAAGGAGGCAGGAATATACAGTGGAGAGAGGACAGCCTCTTCAATAAGTGGTGCTGGGAAAACTGGACAGGTACATGTAAAAGTATGAGATTAGATCACTCCCTAACACCATACACAAAAATAAAGTCAAAATGGATTAAAGACCTAAATGTAAGGCCAGACACTATCAAACTCTTAGAGGAAAGCATAGGCAGAACACTCTATGACATAAATCACAGCAAGATCCTTTCTGACCCACCTCTTAGAGAAATGGAAATAAAAACAAAAATAAACAAATGGGACCTAATGAAACTTCAAAGCTTTTGCACAGCAAAGGAAACCATAAACAAGACCAAGAGACAACCCTCAGAATGGGAGAAAATATTTGCAAATGAAGCAACTGACAAAGGATTAATCTCCAAAATTTATAAGCAGCTCATGCAGCTCAATAACAAAAAAACAAACAACCGAATCCAAAAATGGGCAGAAGACCTAAATAGACATTTCTCCAAAGAAGATATACAGAGTGCCAACAAACACATGAAAGAATGCTCAACATCATTAATCATTAGAGAAATGCAAATCAAAACTACAATGAGGTATCATCTCACACCAGTCAGAATGGCCATCATCAGAAAATCTAGAAACAATAAATGCTGGAGAGGGTGTGGAGAAAAGGGAACACTCTTGCACTGTTGGTGGGAATGTGAATTGGTACAGCCACTATGCAGAACAGTATGGAGGTTCCTTAAAAAATTACAGATAGAACTACCATATGACCCAGCAATCCCACTACTGGGCATATACCCTGAGAAAACCAGAATTCAAAACGAGTCATGTACCAAAATGTTCATTGCAGCTCTATTTACAATAGCCTGGAGACGGAAACAATCTAAGTGTCCATCATCCGATAAATGGATAAAGAAGATGTGGCACATATATACAATGGAATATTACTCAGCCATAAAAAGAAATGAAATTGAGCTATTTGTAATGAGGTGGATGGACCTGGAGTCTTTCATACAGAGTGAAGTAAGTCAGAAAGAGAGAGACAGGTACCGTACGCTAACACATATATATGGAATTTAAGAAAAAAAAAAATGTCATGAAGAACCTAGGGGTAAGACAGGAATAAAGACACAGACCTACTAGAGAATGGACTTGACGATATGGGGAGGGGGAAGGGTAAGCTGTGACGAGGCGAGAGAGTGGCATGGGCATATATCCACTACCAAACGTAAAGTAGATAGCTAGTGGGAAGCAGCTGCATAGCACAGGGAGATCAGCTCGGTGCTTTGTGACCAACTGGAGGGGTGGGATAGGGAGGGTGGGAGCGAGGGAGGAGATATGGGAACATATGTATATGTATAACTGATTCACTTTGTTATAAAGCAGAAACTAACACACCATTATAAAGCAATTATACTCCAATAAAGATGTAAAAATAAAATAAAATAACAATAATATTCCTGGCAAAGAGGGTATTGATACCATGCATTGTTTCTGATAAGGGATGGTTCAGGTTAGAGCTCTTCTTTGGGAAGATTAATAGAGCAGAGACATGAAGGGGGAGAGATTAAGTGGTTGTCCCGATAGTTCAAATGAGAAGTAATGAAATAATAAACCAGGATGGAGGTCTCTGAGACGAAAAGGAGAGGTGGGATATTATAAAGTTAGAATCAACAGATCAACAGACCTGAGAGTAGGGGCAAAAGGGAGAGAGGGCTGGTGACAGTCCTCAGGCAATTATAAATGTAGGATTAGACTTCAAGAGAGGAGTCAAGGTTGGAGACAGATTTAGGCATCATCCCCGCAGAGGTGATAATTGGACAGTGAGAGGGGAGAAGAACGCCAAGGAGGAGAGTACAGAAAAGGAAGGAAAAAAAGCCAGGGACCAAACCCTAGAGAATGCCTTTGCTTGGGAGGTAGAGAAAGGCAAGGGGGGTGGAGGACAAGTGGCTCCAGAGATAGGGGAAGGACGGGAAGGCCAGTCTCCAGAGGAGCAGTGGTTGCCCTGGGAAATGTTGCAGAAGGGAGTAGGAGGGGTTGAGATTCAGCCAATTATTTGATGGTTAATAAGTCGGTGACAAACTTTCAGAGATGAATTGCGAAAGAGTGTTATGAGGAGAAAACAGGAGCACAGAGATGACAGAAAACACTAAGTGTTCGATGTTCTCAATTGAAAGGAAGGCGAACACCCCACAGAGTTAAGCTCACCCCCCTGCCATGGGGAAGCATTATTTACACTTGCCTGATTTGCTGTTTGCATCTCTGTGAAATGTTTGCAAACTCAGGATGCCGGGCCTACCAAGCCTTAGAATTAAGTGCGTGTGCCCGTGATTGGCACCATCCCTGACCAGGCAGAGCACTCTGGGGTCAGCATCTGCCTTAAAGCTCCCCCCATCCCCTACCCCTGGGGCAGCACATCTGATCCTAAGTAAGAGGCAGTCTTTCTCAACAGCAGCAGGGATATTGCACAACAGGAGGGATAAGCCTCAATCGATAATCCGATGAGCAATTTTATAAAGTGGGGAAAAGAGCACCGTGTTTTGGTTTTTCCCCCGCAGTGGTTCCAGCTATTAGTTGTCTTCTGAAGTGCAGGAAGGAACATGAGGGCAGCACTCTGGCCGCACAGGAGACCAACCTCTGCTTTCTGCACCCCCAGCACAGACCAACCATCAAGGATTAATCCGCAGCTCAGGAGCAGAAGCGCGACGTCCCAGGAGAGACACCTTGCTGGCAGCCCACCCTCGTGACGCTGCCCTGACCCCGCACCTCAGTGCCACCCAGGCCCCCGGGGTGCCCATTTGTACCAGAGAGAGGACATAACCTCCTGCCTGAAGGCACCCACACTCGGTGGCTGCAGACAAGAAGGCTCCACGGGGCATTACGAACTCTGAGGGAGAAGAAACAGCAGCAGATAAAACCCCAAGTAGCTGAAATGCTGTTTTCATGCAAATGGTCCTAAGTAAAATGAAAAGAGGCTGGCCTGGGGGGAGGGAAAGGAATGAGAAAAGGATGCAAGAGAAAAGCTGCATTAATTCTAAATGGGAGGTTTTTCAGAGGCATTAGCCACTCTTGAAGGAAATAGACTTTCTCCCCACGTTTATTAAATTTCTATGATTCTCTTATTTAGGAGTCTTTTATTTTCAATGGAAAGAGGATAAAATTCAGGTACATTTCACAAAGAGAGGATCTCTATTACCTATTTACTGTAAAATGCCCAGAATTATTTCTTCAGGAAATGGAAAGATGAGAAACTTCCCTGAGGGAGAAGTGGGTATGGCAGGCCTGGGGCCTGGGGGGCGGCAGCAAGGCTGTGCCCCCCTCAGCCAAACACAGGGAGTGGGAGAGGGTTCAAAGACATCAGAGAGTGGCATGGGAAGAGCACGGGGTTTGTGGGAAGGAGACCTGGTTCCAGTGCCACCTAATTGGATGTGTCATCTAACTTTGGTTTCCTCATTTACAGCATTGCATTATAAGTAGTTCACCTCCCTTCTGTACTGTGAGAAGAAAATGGGATGAAAACATGAAAATGTGCCAGAAAAAAAAATGGTTACAATTGTTCTATATAAATACAAGATGCTAATACACTTGAAAGAAGGAAAAAAAAATGTCTCCTCGTAAGGACATTTTTAAAAAATGAAGGGTCTCTGTCCCGGTGCAAAACGGCCACAGCAACTGTCCATCTCCACGTGCTGGATGGAACGCCCTGCCTAAGGGGACCCGGCGCTTCAGCGGGAAGTCGAGTGGCCCAAGGCTGCTGCAGGAGCGAACAGGAGGAGAAGCTGCCGGCCCGCTCCCTGGCTCAGGGGGCCCAGACATCTCAGCTGGGTTCTTTGCCCATCCAACGTGGTAACTCTTAACAGGCAACTGAACCCAGCGAGCTGCCCTATATTCAGGACAAATACGTTCTACCTGTATCTGCTGTGTTCTGATTTAAAACCTCAATCTCAACTTCAAAAAGAGTTTTTGAACTGTTTCTTTTTTTCTCCTTGACCTGGTAAAAGTAGTTCAGATGAGTCATAATGGGTTTGATTTGATGCAGAAGTGACCCGTTGCGTGTTGTGTAAAAATGCTAATCTTCCCCCAACCATTTCCAAATTCTTTAATTCCCCTGACACATTAATGCTAACTCCAACATAAAATGCCCCAATACCCCTGAGAATCCCAGGGCAGAAATTACAGCAATTTCCTACACTGGAATCAAATTCTAAGGTTGGAAAGCATGGGCCATGGCCTGGCATTAACTCAAACGTCCATGTGAAAGATTATGGCGGGCAGCTGTGATTCCATTAAAGGGGGTAATTTCAACTCCATTTCCTTGATAAACAGACACAAGCTCGCCCCTAAATTGGGCTTGATAGATTTGATTAGGGTAGAGTTTTTGGAGGTTGTGGTTTCTGCAGGAGAATTGCTATTTGATGTACAAGGCCAAATTGCACTTGAAATCTCCTTGCTTCCATAGAGGAGGGAGAAGGAAAAGGATGGAACACCTAGCCAATTGCTAGCATCCAAGCAGCAGGGGAGTCAAGCTGTTGTATTCAAAATATCTGTTAGGTATGCAGCCAGTGTGTGCTGTGGAAAGCGTGCCAGGCTCAGGGGAAACAATGATTAAAAGCAGCAAAACCAAATATTATTTAAACAAAGCAAAATGTACCCATCCGATTTCTTTAGCCCACGTGAATCTTTTTCAGGGAGAAGGAAAGATGTGTAACCTCCTTTGGGGACACCTATGGTCCCATCTTTCAGAATTCCCACTGGGAGCGTAGGGCCTGGAAGACAGGGAAGCTGAACCTCATCCTTTAAAGCACATTCTCCCAGCACAAACACAGAATGATGGGCCAACTGACCGTCAGACCTCCTCGCCTGCTTGTTTCATCATAAATAAATGGGAAACAACACTTGTGTAGGTCAGCTCCACCGATAAGGCGATGGGGACTGTAATGACCTCTAAATTCCCAAAGTTGCAAACCCTTTTTGTGGGTAAATCTGTTTGCTTCCTAAGTATAAGCACTCCCAGGAGCGCTCGGACACCTTCACGATTGCCCTTTCTGCCTGGCCCAGTGCCAAGGGCACAGGGAATTGAGATTTATTGCGGATCTGGAAGGTGCCAAGATCCACACTTGGAGCTTTACGTGCACCGCCCCACATTAAAGCCACTCACAATCTTGGAGGTGGCTACTGTTTCTTCATTTTTAATTAAAGGTAATCAGTTTCGTAAGAGTTAAAGAAAAATGCCATGTCCTTGTAAGTGACAAGAGGTAGACTAGGATGTAAACTAGAATTGCCTGAGGCCAAAGTCCTACTCATTCCATCCCACGGCGCCGCTGCCTCAGGTGATGCAGGAGGGCTGTAAGAGCTCTGGTGGGAAAGAGGCCACACTGAGTCAGTAGTGCAGGACAGGTTCCATCCTTGATGAAAAGCAGCAGAGCTTGAAGGACAGAGTCAGTATAAAGAGCAGATGAAAATGATACATGATTTAGATTACTGGAATTTAGCATTATATGAAGTAGTCATCAAATCAGCCTCCTTTAAAGAGAAAAACTGATTGGCAAGTGGCTGTCTTTTTTTTTTTTTTTTTTTTTTGCTGTACGCGGGCCTTTCACCGCTGTGGCCTCTCCCGCTGCGGAGCAACAGGCTCCGGACGCGCAGGCTCAGCGGCCGTGGCTCACGGGCGCGGCTGCTCCGTGGCACGTGGGATCCTCCCGGACCGGGGCACGCACCCGCATCCCCTGCATCGGCAGGCGGACTCTCAACCACTGCACCACCAGGGAAGCCCGGCAAGTGGCTGTCTTGAGGAGACATGTGGAGATAGTGGAAGAGCTCTTAGGGACACGGGGTGCAATGCATCCTTCTGCTACCTGCCAAAATCCCTGTACTGCATCCTTTGGGCATTCAACAGATGTGGAGATTCATTAAGCATCATCTTCTGGGTATGTCACTAGGTTTTAATGAAACCACTCTGGTACCCCAAATCGAAGCTATTTGAGAACCTGGGTCCCACCCACATGGATCTACTGTTTTACAAAAACACTACATTTTTATCCTGGAGCACTGTCTCCTCACATGAATATGTCCAAGCTTGATATTTAATAGAATCTACCCCAACCATAATTTTGAAACTTTTCTGTGTTGTTCCCTGTCCTCCTGAACGTTCGACTTTACCGATTCAAACCAAGCCTTCAGAAGTGACTTTCTATATGGATCAAACACGTTCTTGAGAACATCAGAATATACTCTACCCACCCAGGAACTGAGCCAGACTCATAAATGTGCCAACTCTCTATTTACTTCCTCCTCCCTCACAGAGCTACTCCCCTGTGTCCGCCTCAGAGAAGAAGTCGCCGGCTCTTGTAACTACTGCCTTGATCAGCTGTCACTGCATTCAAAGCTCCAGAACCCGCCTCCCCACTTCTGGCACACAGACGGAAACTGAATCTCCACTGAGCCAGGATGCATCAGGCTGGACTCCAAAGCTGAAGACAACCCGACTTCCCTTCTGTCTTCAGGAGCCTTTAATCACCACTCCTCCCTTCCAACTTAGACTTCTGAATGAATCCTACCCTATGGGTGGCCCACAAGTTACCTGAGGATGTAGAACAAATAAATGCAGTCCTTTTGGTTTGATCTGTACACCTGCAGGGTTTCTTCCTGATGCAAGAGTCAAAGGTACCTGTAAGCCCTGATCAGACTATTCCAGACTTGGTCCCTGGAGCCCCTCCAGTGTTCTGTGCCAAGTACCACACCCCAGCCTGACTCTGTGAATTACATGGGATGGTTTGAAGCAGCCTCTCCATTGTCATGTAGGATGCTACTCAGGACTGGGGTCATACTGGGGTTTGGGAGTGGTGTATAGAGTATGTAGTCACATTTATCTTTCAAGATGGATATTCTGAATTGATTATAAAGGGTGAGAGGCATTGGCAATTTTGCTTCCTGTTCTTTTTACTGTTCCAGAATTTTAATCAACGATTAATTAAACAAATATTTACACTGGTCTAATTGCAGGGAACGTATTATTGATTAAGATAGACATGAAGTCTGCTCTCATGGGACTTAATGGTCTAGTAGGGGAAAGATCATTGAACAAGCAGTTAGAAGTTCACTGGTTGTTACCCTCTGCTTCCCGAAAGCACCTACATAACCCAAAGCAGGTGCAGGTACAGATGGTCCTTTCCCATCTACATGGAAGGAGATTGCAGTACCCTCGATGGCCCAAGATAATATCTCAGAATCCATAAAGTTGGAAATGATCTAGCTACAGCATATCTGATATTCACACATTAGTAGAAATGGGCAATGACAAAATACTGTTTGATAAATATAGATCAATAGACCTTTAACTGTTGGAGATGAAAGAACATAGGAAGTGTATTGTCTTTCTTTCTAGAAGTTAGGAAACCATAAAGTCAGCACCAACCATAGTACCTAACACATAATAAGCACTCATTCGATGTTTGTTAAGTGAATCAATCAAAAGATTGCTATCTGCTCTAAAGTGATCAGGCTTTGGACCCCTCCTTCTTGCCAACCTTCCTACCACATCCTTGTCCTGGCGGGAGCCAGGCTGTAGGAGGGTGGATGCATTGAAGCATCTGGGAGAGCCCCCCTCTGCTCCCTGCATGTAGACACTGATCCTCAGCGGAAGAAGAGAAGGACATGGCATCACGTGTGGGTCCTCTGACATCTCTGTGACAGCAATGGCAGCTGGGAAGCGGTGCCCAGGGGAACCTGCAGACTGCAGGCTGAACATCCACACACATCATCAAGACGAAGATCACGAGAGCCACTTCATAGCACATCTCCAGTTAATTTATTTTATCCTGTCTCCCATTATTACTACCCTTTTCTTGTTCGGGTCTTGTATCAATATGCTTGGCTAATTTTTTTCTGCCCAGCTGCCATCCTTGGGCAGAAGAACATCTGGTGTATCCCCAAAAGGCATTAGCCCATTAAGAAAGGCAAATTGATTTTTTTTAAATTTCATAAATCAGCAGTCAAATGAAAAATGTCATTTTAAATTACAAACATAACCGAGTTGAATACACTGTTGCTACTTGTGCACAATTGGAATCATTTATGACTGCTTAATATCTGTTGGGGGGGCATTGTCATTTTCATTATGTGTTACAAGGTAAGATAATTATTTACTGGGGCTGACATGGAATTGCCAACAATTACTTAATATCTGTTGGAAATTATACAACAGTTTTTAATTAGTGATACATACTAAAGTGATTGCTATTTTCCAACAAATACAAAAATCCATCCATGAGAAAAGACACCTGGGACTTACATTAGCAATTGTTCTAAAATGCATTATTGATTTATGCACATTACCATGCTGTGTTATTACTTTTCAGTCTTTGAGGGATTCTTGCCTACATCAGCAAAAGAGCAAAAAAGTAAGTAACAACACCCAGAGTGGGCCATCAGCTAGAGGAAAAGACATATATGTGAACAGGCCCCACGCGCCTTCTATGTCCTTAGACTCTCTCCCCGGGATGAACAGATATGTTGCTACAGGCGTACACAGCACTGTTTGTGCACGCATCTCTTCAGTTCAATGATGAATGCCTGGATGGTGGGAATCGGGCCTTTTTTCTCAGGCTCACTGCATCACATCCTCCCTTCTGGGACCACACCTAGAGTAAATGTTCTATAAAGAAGTTTGGATGAAGCTGTGGAACTGAGACAGTCCTTCACAAAATGCCTTTCATTGTTTTGTTGATGTTCTTTTGCTCGCCCTTGGACACCACAGAGGAAAAAACAATGTAAAAATGATCTCACTAGTTTCTAATAAATGGTTTTAAGTCATTTAAATACTTGGTGTAAAGATTACCCAGGAATACCATTACTTACTGAACACATTATTCCGAATCTTTAAAAAAATTTTTTAAAGCATTTAATTAGAATTACATTATTAGATCCTGCTAAGTATTTTCTTTATTTATTCATTAAACAATGAAGTGCTTTACTAAGAGAAAACAAAAGGAAGAAAGAGATTTTTTCTATTTAATCTTTTGCTAAATATTTCCATGACTTGCTAAGGATCACTTCCAAATACTTGTAAGTGTAATAAATTCAACCCCTCCTACATTAACTTGTTACTGCCTCCCTCTCTAGGAAGAAGGAAGGGAGGGTTTCATCCTCCCCAGAATGCACTCTCTACCCTGGGCATGCGTTACAGGGGACCGGGTGTTACTGAGCCTTTGCTCCCTCCCCCGCGGGGGCTCCAGCTCCAGCCTCTCACCCCAGTCATTGATGCCAAGGGTGTCCACATTGCTTATACGCCCTGGGTCTCTCAGCTCCAAGTGCACCCTTTATATTCTGCCTGGTGATGATGCGGCTGGGATTCTGCAGACTAATTTTTCTGTGCCACCTGGCTTCCTGCTGGCTCTTCAGCAGGGGACAGGAAGGATGGAAGGCAGGAAAGGGGACAGGGACTTGCTCCTTCCTGTTGGTGGCTGTTCCGTCAGCCTCACCCCAGCAATGGTCTTTCACCCTGGCAGCAGTACTTAGTCCCAGGAACAGCTGGTCGGTTTCCAGCTTCTTTCCACACTCCCCAACTCAGCTACTTGTTCCCCTCACAAGGACGAGCGTGGGCAGTGGCCAAGAGCCCCGCCCCCCGGAGTCTGCTCCCAGCCCCACAGAGCCCCTCCTCCGTGCTCCTGAGACCCTCCCTCTCCTCCTAGGGCTGGCCCCAGCTCGCAGGGCCTTCCTATAGATCCCACAAGTGCTGGTTTCTGACAATCCTAACTTCTTCCCCTTGTTCCCCAGCCCCAAATGGACTCCAGTGTTTCCTTTTGTCCTTTCAGTCTTCCAGCACCTTGTTGCCTGATTCCCTCTATTAGATGCTCTCGGGTGAAATAACTAGCGCGGGTTGCATCTTCCTGCCTGGCACTGATGTTACACCTCTACACACAAGTGCCCATTCACAGCTCATGACGTCCTCTCCATCAGAAACATCTTTCCTCTTCCTCACCTGCAGAATGTCTGATCTGCTGTCGTGTTTCAGCTCAGGCATCACCTGCTCCCAGAATGTTACCCTCCATGCTGGCCTGCACATCTTCTCGACGTCCCAGAGCACCCTGTACATCTTTGTGACTGTGCACCTTACTCCATCACTCGGGTGTTTCTACGGTCCTTTCTGCCCAGTCAATTGTCCCCAAGACAGTGTTACAACATGGGTCACTACCTCTCCCATACTTCCGACCACACCCAGCATCTAGAATAAATATCACAAATTTCTACAGTTCGTCCTGAACTAACGTGCACTAGCCCCCTACTGGCCTAAATGTGAACTGAATTCCTAAGAGGATCCTGGGCCCCCACAGTTGTGGGACCAGGATTCTCACAGGGGAAACACCGGGTGAAAATGGCCTCGCTGTATTCTGACAGGACACCGTTTTGCCATCAGAAAGAATCATAGGAAACGAGGATAAAAGTCAGCTTAGTGGTGACTGGGTATCATTTCCTCAAGTTATATATTAAGCATTTGATCTTAGAAGAGTAGTCTATTTAAGGACAGTCCTGAAACACCACTAGTCCTTTCTTAAGTGATGCTAAGCAAATAGTTGATAAAAATATCCACTGCTGGGCTTCCCTGGTGGCGCAGTGGTTGAGAGTCCGCCTGCCGATGCAGGGGACACGGGTTCGTGCCCCGGACCGGGAAGATCCCACATGCCGCGGAGCGGCTGGGCCCGTGAGCCATGGCCACTGAGCCTGCGCGTCCGGAGCCTGTGCTCCGCAACGGGAGAGGCCACAACAGTGAGAGGTCCGCGTACCGCAAAAAAAAAAAAAAAAAAAATCCAGTGCTTGTTGCTCACAAGCACCTGGACACTGCACTATCCCACTGAATCCTAACAATGACCCTGTGAGGGCCAAATCACTAACCTACTTTGCAAAAATCCTTTTTTGCAAAAAGAAATCATTCACTAGCTTATGATGAAGAAAAAAAATGCTACTGAAAGGATGGGACTCGGGGGAAGTGAGGGAGACCTCCTTAGGAGCAAAATCTAAGGAAGCAACAAAAAAACTCAGTAATCAACACACATATGTTAATACAATATTTTTACAATATTTTTAAAAAGTCAAAATGAATATAAAAATCAATGATAAACAAGATATGAAAAATTCAGGCAAAGATCAGGTAAGTGTTGCTGATTTTTCCTTTGTTCTTGGGGTCTGATGTGGCAGCACTGCTTCCGAAACACGCACAAGATCTCAGAGCCAGCGAGATGTGGAGAAGCTGCAAACTCAGGCTCCCCAACGCCAAACCCTTATTCATCTACCGCTTACTGTATGGCCGGGGTGACCATGACATTTATCTGTAGAAGGCACAGCCTACTGTAGCTTTCTGTGCTGAATGGACTGCGATCCAGGTAGGGGCTTTCAAAGGACATGAATGATGTTCACATGTCATATGGAACTTGCTTTAAACTCTACTCAGTCTATCTCTGGTTTTAGATGCCATGCGTTTTAGGGCTAAAAGGTGCAGTTTTGACTTTATATGTACTACTTATTCATTTATTCATTCATTCATACATCCATTTGTTCAACTAATAGTCACTGAGCCCCTATTTTGTATTCAGTCTATTACCATTCTTTATTCAAGTACTTTCGGAGTTCAATGAATTAATCAGAAAAAAAATTAGCAAGGAGAGAAATTCTACCTGCCTGAGGATAACTCCCAAGGAATAAAGTAGTAAACTGTGGATGAGAAATAAAGGCAGACTACTTACGTTATAGTATTCATTTGTACCTGAAACTAGAGACCATGGAGACATCAGGTGACTTGTCTGGCTAATGGCTACTGCAGATGTATTATCTGAGTCCTGAGTATCACTGAGTTAAAGGAGTGCCCTTTTCCTCTGCTGCCTTAGTTTAAAGCAGGTCATGACAAAATGATCACCCGGGTGCTAAAGACTGGCTTATACACCAAATGCCAGTGTGACTGCCCAGGGGTCCAGTGGAGAGATGGAGTTAGCTCCCTGGCCAGTGGTGTAGCAGAGGACACGGGGTTGCGAGGTGGGAGAGGGGCACCAAGGCGCTCAGCAGGCTGAGGATGGCATCGCGCTTCACACCCTCCCAAACCCCTTTCCTTTCTGACAACCAGCATCCGCTTGCTTGGAGAGTCCAGTCGTCTGAGGTGATCACACCCAGCAGATACCTGTAGATGGGTATTCTGTCTGTCCCACAGTAACAGCTCAGACAAATGGTAAATTCTGAGGTCTTTTAATCTTATCTCACAAACCAATCCCTCCAGCTCTCTAATCATTCTCGTTGCTCTGTGGTGACAACATTTCCATTTGTCTACCTCTCTCTGACACAGAAATGACAAGAAGCAGAGCCCAGCACAGCTGCTGGAAGGTAGCGCTGGACCCCATCTCCATGTTCTGATGCTCAGACTGAAGCAGAAGCCCCCAGACTTTGCATCTCTGCTTTAGGAACCTTCCACCAGGATCTCTTCCTAGCACACTGATTCCCGTTTTTGGAAAAAAAAAGAGTGGGAGGAGGGAAACATGATATGTCAGGTTTGCAGAACAGAGGGATTTAAAATGGTCTAAAAGAAGATTCTGCCCCTGGTTCCGAAAGCCGGCACTATTGCAGGGCTATGGAAGGGGCTGTGCAGATTCCAATCAGACTACCGGGAGGGAAATACTCAGGTGCTTTGGCTTCAGGAAGTTGTTCAACATCTCTGCTACTCAGTTTTCATGTCTATTAAATGGAGATAATGCTTCCTAGTTGGTAGGGCTGCTTCAAGTTAAAGGAGATAACACAGCAAAATATTGGGCATGGTGTCTGGCATGCCTTTATTCAAGCATTCACCAATATACATTGAGTCTGTGCCAGGTATGAAGTTCTGGGGTCAGTGTACACATGAGGCTCAGCATGGCACTATCATCAGTGTCATTAAAAATGATAACAATGGGGCTTCCCTGGTGGCGCAGTGGTTGAGAGTCCGCCTGCCGACGCAGGGGACGCGGGTTCGTGCCCCAGTCAGGGAAGATCCCGCATGCCGCGGAGTGGCTGGGCCCGTGAGCCATGGCCGCTGAGCCTGCGCGTCCGGAGCCTGTGCTCCGCAACGGGAGAGGCCACAACAGTGAGAGGCCCGTGTACCGCAAAAAAAAAAAAAAAAAAAAAAATGATAACAATGAAAGAAGTCGTAGCAGCCAAATAGTCGTAGCATTTCCATTATTATTACGATGAAAATTATTCTGCACATATAGCTGGCTCCGTATCAGCCTCTCAGACCACAGCCCCAGGTGGAGCTCAGTGTTTTGCAATTTTAGTGATGGAGATGAATAATGGAAACCTGAAAAGTCCTTCTAAACAGCGGCAGCTCTGGCTAAGGAGAGGTCCCACGGCCTGCATTTAAATGGGACCGTCTCCACTCAACTTCCAGATGTGCATCTGCCCACCTGCATTCTGGGGAATCTCACCCAGACTCTTCCATTTTATAGGAGAGAGAACTGCTACTAAGAGAAATTAAGCAGCTCTAACTAAAGTAGGTATCATTCATTCCACAAGTATGTGTTGATACTTATAAACAGATATTGGACAAGTTATGCAGACAACAAACCATTTTTATAGCCTAAGCATTCTTCCTATATATCAAATCAACTACCTTTATGCTTGCTTTTTTTAACTGGAAAACAAAATGAAAGCAATACCAGTTCAAAGAGCAAGGGCCATGCACGGCATTTCGGGAGGAATGGTGTGGAGAGGCCATGCCCATTTGTCAGGGGGGTCTAATCTGCATCGTTTGCTGGCTCCGATGGAATAAGCAATGAGTCTGGAGGTGATGGTCAGAGAGAGAACTTTATGCGGAGGTGGCGGCAGTACTGTGCAGCCGTGGAGAGAGGAGCTCTCCTGGTGGGGGGCCGTGAGAGGCTGGGCTAGAATGAGACTGAAACCATCAAGGGGTAGAGTTGGAACTTGGGCTTAAGTCCGGTCAGGCAGGCGATCTACCACCAGGAATAAGCCAAGGCTTGGAGGATCAGAAATCCATGAGAACACACTCTGATCAGAGGACGCTGCAAGCAGGGGAGCAGGAATCCCCATCAGGACCCGAACTTATTCGAGGACACAAGCCACATTATGCCCATGACACTCTCTATTTGTTGATCTCTTTTTGTTTTTTGCTGGGATGCTGAGTATGGAGAAACCTTTTCCACAGTATTAAAATGGCATTCCTTAAAAGGATTTGAATGTTATTTAAGAGATAAAGATCAAGGTAAGGGGATTAGTCATGTCCCAAATACAGACAGCAGAATCCTTTTCTTGCTTTAACAGTTATTAGGTACCAGTAATAAACAGCCTATTCGGTGCCGGACAATGGTTCTACATCCATTAACTTTAAGGCTTACTGAAAAAAGCCCTAGGAAATAGACTATGCTGTTTCTATCTTTAGATGAGTAACCTGAGGTTCAGTGAGATTAAATAACTTGCTTCGAATCACACAACCGATTAAACTTGGATCTTCACTTCAGTCTTTAGCTCCAGAGTCATACCTGGCTGTCTTTCACCTTCTAAGGGTCTTTTTACTAAATTCCTACTCACTCAGTTATTCACTGATGCCTTCATTCATTTACTCAACCCA
This sequence comes from Delphinapterus leucas, assembly GCF_059928025.1. Lineage (NCBI taxonomy): Eukaryota > Metazoa > Chordata > Mammalia > Artiodactyla > Monodontidae > Delphinapterus > Delphinapterus leucas. The sequence goes on along the minus strand of NC_143135.1, from coordinate 106,332,940 downwards.
CAGATATTTACTAAGCACAGCAAACCTTCGGTATTAAATGCTGGATGTAGCGTGGTAAACCAGGTTATTCTTGTAAAAGCCACCTAGGCTGTGGAAGTCATGGCGGTGGCCATCCTTCAAGGGGTGGCAATGACTGGGAAGGGGCATGAGGGGGTTCTCAGATGTTCATAGTGTTCTGCTGCTCGATCTTGGTGCTAGTTACATAGATGTGCTCAGCTTGGAAAATGTATGAAGTTGTACATTTTTATGTTTCGTGGACTTTTCTGTATGTACATATCTATGTAGGTATATGCACACACATACACAAATGACACAGTGAAATTGTAAACACGCAAAAACAAATAAACAAGGAAAAAAGATACTGTGTTTGGCTTTAGAAAGCTAATGCTACACAGAATTTTTAAAAAAATCACTCTTCCATACCAGAATGTCTGAAGGTACTCTATTCATATTGATGTCAGGTGTTGCTTACTTTTCTGTATACTTTGCTCTACTGTATATGTACTTAGCTTGAAGGAGTTAGGACCAAACTAGCCTTGACTCCCTCTTGCTTGTTCAGACAATTGTGCAAAATCATTGGACTAGGAGAGAGAAAGCCTGGGCTTCGTTGCTGTTCTTTACTAACCTGTACATTCAGGCATTGCCCTAAACAGTTTTAACCTGATTTCTCACAATAACACCCACAATACAGGGTGATTTCAAGGATCACATGTGTTTAGTAAACCTTAAAGTGCTACTACTAATTAGTAGTCATTGTTGCCGCTTGCGTTCTCAGTTCCACTAGAGACCTCTCCAAAGATATTTTTGAGTGATTCAAACAGACCTGGCAAAGTGGTGACCTGAATGCTTCTCTTTTCTCCTTATTTCCAACTTTAATCTGTCTTTCTTGAGCCATGTCTGAGGCCAAAGGGAAGGCTGATGCGAGCAACTCTGCTGGAATTGCTATGAAGAGAATTTCTATCGGACTTTCTCTCCTGAGAGCTGGAAAAGAGCCAGAAATTATCTGCAGGGCATCTTTGTCCAGACTAGAAACTGCTGGACCTTGGGACAAACCTCTCCCACAGCAAACTGCAGGATTCTAGGTGGAAGATCAAATCCCAACATCTGCCTGGTTTGAATGGCCTGGTTCTCCCGGGTCCTCAGGAAGCCTAGGAGGAGCTGAACATGTGGGCTGAGTCCTCCTTGCTCCTGAGGCCAGGAGGGGAAGAGGAAGTGATCCCTAGGAGGAGAGACTGCTTCACCCTCCAGCACCTAACTAGTAATTTCTGAACAAGACCTGAATCCCAATCTATTGAAAAAGAAAAATAATCTATTCAAGGAGCACCAGAAGCTAGGGAATCACATGCTCAGCGAAATAGAGTTGCTAGAGATGACAAAGTGAATTAAATATAGATACATATTATATATATATAATATAATATATACACAAAGAGAGATTCAAGTGCAGCACACAAGTATATCTGAAGTTTAAAAAATTGCATAATTTCTTAACCAAAAAATTCTATCGTTGAACAGAAAGAGAATGCCACCGTTGAGACTCAAATTAGCTGCCTAGGATATCAGGGGCAAAGTATATCTCAAAGCACAGATTAAAAGGATTAAAAGATGACAGTCATGAGGATAGACACAGGAGTTTAATACGCAAAAAAAAACTTGTTTTATGTAGAAAAAAGAAACTGAGAAGAGAGAGGCAAAATCTGAGCAAATAATGGAAGAAACTTTGGGGGAGCTGAGGATAGCCCTGAATCTGAATACTGAATGGGTTCACTCTACTCCAGACTGGATTGGTAAGAAAACACATGGCTCAGCACATCGCAGTAAAATTCTGGAATTCTATGTAAACATACAATCATGTAAACTCCTACATAGAGAGTAGCTTACAGAGGGAAAGAATCAGACTGGCTTTGAACTCATGGGCAACGCAGGGAGTAGACGACAAGGATGTAAGACCCACAGATAACTGAGAGCAAAGGACGACAGTGTGAGAATCCTGTGCTCCCTCAAGGTATCATTCACCTGTCAGAGCAAAAGAAAGTAGTTGAGACGAGGCAGTAACTCAGGGACTGCTTAATGCATACGGCCGATCTGAAGGAAATGCCAAGAGCAGCTCGGAGCAAACAACGAATGAGGCACAACAGGGGCTTCAGGGCAAAGACGAGAGAAGAACGGGAGAAAGAAATCAGCACCTCTCTGGTTCCTCCCAGAGCTGAGCTGGTGAGGAGAGCTTGCCCCGGAGTGTGTTTAAATCCATCCTCGGCAAGGAAGGCAAGTACACTCCACCCACATACATAGCAAAAGATAAAAACTGTCCAGAATGCTGCATCAAAACCTAGAATTTCAGGTTGGGAGGAAAGAAAGTGGCGGAAGCAAGCAAAGAATAGCAAAGATTCGATGTGTGGTAAGGGGGGGTGGGGGAGGGAGGAAGGGACGTTTTCCAAGCATCATGTCTAGTCGGGGAGGAATGGAGAAAAAAGAGCATTTTTCTAGATGAGAGTCAATCCTAGTGTAGAGGTTATATTTTACGTTGTTTTCAAATAATAGGGAGCAAATATGTGTCTGATTGTGTCAGCAAAGAAGACTATAACTGTTAATAATACAGAATGGAACTTCTAAAAATACAAAAGGGGAAACGAAGGATGAATAGTCATTAAGATGTAATAGGTGCATATCTATGTATCTATCAATGTGTCTACATATCTATCTTGTACCTATGTATGTGTGTATCTATCTATTATCTCTCTATCATCTATCTATGTATGTATCTATTATCTATCATCTGTCTGCCTTATACAATATAGTCAATTGTATAAAACAAAATTATCCATGATGCAAGAGACACTTGATAAAAATAGGTATAATAGGAAAGAGTAATACAACTTTCCTAGAATTTGGCACACTTCGTAGACAAAAAGTGCTAAAAAGATAGAAGGATTGAAGAATATAGTCAATAAAATTGACCTCACATGTACTCATACACTCTTATATGTTATATTTAGATAGTATTAATTTATATACGTACAAGGTGTCATTTAAAAAACTAATCTTGCACTGGACTACAAGGAAACTTCAAGACATTTTAAAAATAAAAGATTTTACAGGCAGCATTCTCTAATCAAAATTCCTTAAATTAGGGCTTCCCTGGTGGCGCAGTGGTTGAGAGTCCGCCTGCCGATGCAGGGGACGTGGGTTCGTGCCCCGGTCCGGGAAGATCCCACATGCCGCGGAGCAGCTGGGCCCGTGAGCCATGGCCACTGAGCCTGCGCGTCCGGAGCCTGTGCTCCGCAACGGGAGGGGCCACAACAGTGAGAGGCCCGCGTACCGCCAAAAAAAAAATTCCTTAAATTAGAAATAAATAATGAAAGCATGATGGGAAACCTTTACCTAGAAAATAAGAAACATATCCCAGATCATCTTTGGGTCAGAAAATGTAATTGCAAGTTATCAAAAAGCAAGATAAATTAAAATATCTCACATCAAGTCTATGGAACACCAGGAAAAATGTATCCTTAATTGTCTTTATTATTAATGAAGAGAGATGAAAAATGGATGAACTAAATAACTGTCTTAAGAAATTAGAGAAAGAACAACAAAATAAGCAAACACACCTAGGAAGAAGGGATCAACATGGATGCAATCATAAATTCATTTAAAAAAACAAATAAAAAAAGAGAAGGGAAAAACTCCAAAGTCAGTTCATTGAAAAGTCCTTTGTGAGCCTGATTAAGAAGAAAATGGCAAAAGCAAATATAGGCACAATTAAGAGTGAGGACATAGAAAGAAGAAGAGAAAAATACTGAATCCGTACAAACTAAAGCATTTTAAGAGAACAGTACATGAAACTCAACAGCAACGTGGACAAGATGTACATCCTAGCGAAATCCAAATGTACAGAAAATTCCCCTCAGAAGTGGAAACCCTGAACAGATCAAATTAAACACCTGCTAGTTTTAATAGGAATCAGGACCAGATGGGCTCACAGTTGAAGTTTAACTAACCGTTAAATTCCAGTGGTATTTGAAATATTCCAGGTTACAGGAAAAAAAGAAAAAAAGAATTTCCAAATTTGTTTTATAAATCCAGTATTACATTAATACCAAAACCTAATAAAAATATTAGAAATCCATTTCACTCTTGCATATAGACACAATTATTAAAATATTAACAGAATTGAGCAATTAACTAAAAAATATTATATTGTAATAAAGTATGGCTTTCTCCTGGGGCCAGGGGGACTCCAAGTAAAACTCTAATAGAATCAAGAGATTACTGGAAATTAGAATTGGTTGAGAGCAGCAATTTCAGCTTAGGACCTTTGAAAAATTATCTCTCTACCTTAACGAGTGTAGTTTCTGTAGTTAATTAGAGGTTTGGTTTTAGCTCTCAAAAACGAGAGTGAGTGCAGATTTAGTAACATTATTGCTCACAGAATGACATACGCATGGATGTTTACAGAAACACAGAGTTTATATAATTCTCTTTGTGTCCTTCCATCACTTTAAAAAGAAAAGCACATGACAAAGCTCAATGGACAGGAATAGTCTATGGCCAACAGACTGGATGGACCTCTATGTATGCCTCTCCAGACCTGTATCTAACTTCTCTTGGCAGCCAGCACTTATGATGGAATAGTCTCCTGCAGGTGCAATCTCTAATTTAAATGTTACCAATTAGAGCTGGACCTTAACACAGTTTGGAATTCTCCTTTCATATTTAACTAACATGATAAATCTAAAAGATCAATCTCATCCTTGTACTTATTGAGCTCTTTAAGAGTGCTTTACTTATTTTTTCAAAATTCCCAGTGCCCATTACTGTTTCTTGATCTCCTTGGTTTCTTGCGGGTGCTCAGAAATCATCTGGGACATTAAATTATGCTGAACTAAAGTGTGCCTTCCTCAAGTCTCTGTTTGACTTTAATAATGAATAATCTCAAGAAGCATCCAAACCTGGGCGTCTCAGCATCACTTTTACCAAAATTGCAGACACTGCATTTGCAAGGCATTCATGAGCACAAATATGTTCAAACATCCCTAACCCCAAGGCACAGGTGAAGCTTTCAGCTCACCTTATAGCGTGCTCACGTTGGCAAACACATCAAGATGCAGGCTGTCCAAAAGCTAGACATGCCACATTGTTAATGCTCAAGTCACTTTCATGAGCAACGAGGTCAGCTATAAGACTTCTCTTAAATATTTTCAAGCTAAAGACATTTTTTTCCAGGTTGTGTAAAACTCTGAGGTCTTAACCAAGCCCATGCTTAAATACTTTAGAAGACAGAAAGCTCTTCCCTGAAGAAAACGCTGGCTCTACCTGAAAGAAACCCTGCTGTCCCCACCTGTTCTAAAGCGAGATAGCCTTCTGTCTGGCTCTTCACCTTTCACAACCGAATGACATCTTCCTCCCCGTCTGTTACGGGAAGCATATGGCCATCCCAGCAACATAGGATGCTTTGCACTCCAGGCACTTGTTAAAGGATGCAATCATAAATTGTCAGTTTCAGCATCAGACAGAGGCTCTCCTAATACATCTGATATGAGGAAGACAGTTTAATAGGCATATAAACTATTTTTTCCCCTTTATTCCCTTCCAGTGCTACTACCTCTGTATTAAGTTAGATGATCAGAAAGTGAGGCCTTAACCTGGTGTCCCAAACTGACCATTTATTATCAGGTCTCCATCTTAGCGTCACCTCCTCTGCCCTCTTGGGCACAAGGACAGTTTCTATGAGCAGAGTTTCTGACTTTTTAAAAAAACTCTCTTCAAGATACCATTTACCTCATTACCAAAAGTTCACTGTCCCCATAATAAAGTCTGTCTTGATTTCTGCTCCGGAAACACATTTTCTATCAGAAAATTGTCATGCTTTCTTTCAGTGGAAAAGGATAATTAAGTAATACTACATAATTTCTTTGTTAGCTTTAGCTGCCAAAGGCTCAATTGTAAAATTAGCTTTCCTGGGTATCTGGAAGGATCGACTCTTTCATTTCTGAGACTTTTTCTGATCTTTTTTAAAGTTCTGTTTCATTGCACACTAAGTTTAACGTGTTAAAATTCATATAATCTTGATTTTTGCTTCTGCTCTGGCTTTGGCTTCACCACAGCTCAGGTGCTGTCATTCTGGCGGGCTTGCCTGGCCCACTCCTCTGGCTCATGCTCTTATATAACAAGACGAGAGGGCTGTACAGTTCAGCTGCAGCAAGACTGATAAAGAAAATTGTAAATCTTAATTCCAATGCGCAGGCTGATCATCCCTTGCTGTTTTTTGTTCGTTTGTCTGTTTTGTTTTTGTTGATGAATCCAGTGTCTTTGGTAAAAGGAATCCTACATATGTATATATACAGTCAGGGAGACTTAGGACTGTAGTCTTTGTAGATTCTGATTATATTTGGTAGAGCTGACTAGGTTGCTTGTAAAGAGTACTTACATACTACTGCAAGGGCAATAAAAGTGGATAAAACTAATATGTTAATTCGTTTATTCTGATGAAAATTTGAATACATGAATTCAGAGAGAGAGAATTTAGAAAATACAGAAAGGCCAAAAAGAGAAATTTAAAACCATCTGTAAACTCACTCCTGTCAACTTTATTAAGGTATATTTTACATATGATAAAATGCAACCGTTTAAAAGTGTACAGTTCAACGACTTTTGACAATTATATACACCCATATAAGTACCACCAAAATCAGGCTTTAGAACATTTCCCAAACCTCTCCAAATTAGCTCATGTCCCTTTCCAGTGTATTTCACCAACCCTCCCTCTGCTTCCCCCCCTCCGACTCTGATGCCAGGCATCTCACTCTGCTTTCCTCTCACTGTAGCTTGGTTCTGCCATTTCTAGAACGTCATGGGATTGAAATCCAATAACATGTTCTTCTTTGTGTCTAGCTTCTCTGGCTCAGCATGATGCTTTGGGATTCATTCATTCTGTTTTGTGTATCGGTATTTCAGTACTCAATAGAATTCCAACTTACAGCTATAATACAAATTTTTTATCCATGCACTTTTTGATGGACATTTGAATTATTACCAGTTTGGGGCTATTATGAATGAAACTGCTATGAACATTTGAGTGCAAGTCTTTGTGTGGACAATTTTCATTTACCTTAGGTAGATACCTAGGGATTGATAGGTCATATATTACGTGTATATTTACTTTTATAAGAAACTACAAAATTGTTTTCCGAGGTGACTGTATAATTTTACACTCCTAACAGCAATATACGAGAGTTCTACTTTTCTCACATCCTATTAACACTTTCTTTTTTGGTCTTTTAAATTTTATCCTTTCGAGAAGGTGGGAAGTTGTACTCTTCGCTGTTTTAATTTGCATTTGCTTGATGGCTTGTTTGATGCTGAGAATCTCTTCATTTGATTATTGACATTTCATAAATCTTCTCTTGTGAAGGAGTTTTTAAACATTGGGCCATCAAAAATTATGTTATTTGACCACTTACTATTAAATTGTAAGATTGGTTTATAAATTATGAATATAAATCATCTGTCAGATACATGCACTAAGAATATCTTCTTCCATTCTGTGGCTTGCCTTGCTATATTCTTACACTTCTAAAGAGTAAAATATTACAATTTTGATCAAATTCAATTTATTAGTTTTTTTCTTTTGGTTTACACTTTATGTGTCAGATCTAAGGACTATTTACCTACCCAGAGGGTCATAAAGATTTCCTCCAACTTTTTTCTAGAATTTTTTTAGTTTTCATTTTTACATTTAGATCTGTGGTTCATTGAGTTGAGTTTTGTGCAAGATACGAGGTAAGGATGGATTTTTTTCCATATTGATATCCAGATTTTTAGTACTATGCGTTGAAAAGGCAGTCATTTCCCCTCACTTAATTTTCGTGGCACCCTTGTTAAAACTCAGCTGATTACGTGTATACGGCTCTTCTAAATCAGCTTATCAATTTCAATAAAACATCATGCAGAGATTTCCATTGGAATTTTGGTGAACCTATACATATATACATATATATATATATATATGTAAAATGTGGGAAGTATTGAGTATTGACATCTTAAGTGTACTGTCTTCCAATTCATGTGTATGGTACATCTCTTTTATTCAAGTTTTCTTTAATTTCTCTCAGCAATGTTTTGCAGTTTCAAGTGAATAAGCATATGCATGTAAAAATACATGTTTTTTAAAATCCATATCTAAATATTTCATGTTTATGTTGATGCTACTGTAAATGAGACTTTTTAGAATAGAATTTTCCCATTCATTATTAGTGTACAGAAATAAACTTGGTTTCTGTACATTGATCCTGTATTATACAACCTTTCTAAATTCTGAGGCTCAAAGTGAGGGATGAAAAAAGATTCCACATTAAAGAAAACCATAAGAAACCAAGGGTAGCTATACTTATATCAGGCAAAATTAAACAAATAGGTTTAAGTCAAACTGACAAAACTTTAGCTAGACTTACAAAGAGAGAGAGAGAGAGAGAGAGAGAACTCAAATAAATAAATTCAGAAATAAAAGACATTACAACTGATACCACAGAAATATTTTTAAAAATGATGAGATATTATGAGCAATTATATGACAAAAAATTGGACAACTTAGAAGAAATGGATAAAGTCCTAGAAAAACACTACCTCCCAAGTATGAATCATGAAGGATTAGAAATCTGGACAGAACAATAACAAGCAAGCAGATTGAATCGGTAACCAAAAATTTCCCAACAAAGAAAAGCCCAGGACCAGATATTTTCACTGGTGAATTGTACCAAACATATTAAGAATTAATACCAATTCTTCTCAAAATCTTCCCAAAAAATGAAGAGGAGGGATATTCTTAAAATCATTTTATGAGGCCAGAATTACCCTAATACTAAAGCCAGTTAAGGACATTACAAGAAAACTATAGGGCAATATCCCTGATGAATGCAAAATTTTCAACAAAATACAAGCAAACCAAATTTAATAGCACATTAAAAGAATCATATACTATAATCAAATGGAATTTACCCCTGGATTCAAGAATAGTTCAACATATACAAATCAATAAATGTGATATGCCACATTAATAGAATGAAAGATAAAAATCGTAGGTCATTTCAATAATTGCAGAAAAGTATTTGACAAATTCAACCTCCAATCATGACAAAAGTTCTAAACAAATTGGGTATAGAGGGACAATACCTCAACATAATAAAGGCCATATAAGATAAACACACAGATAACAACATATGCAATTGTGAAAGGTTGGAAGCTCTCCTTCAAAGATCAGAAAAAAGACAAGGGTGTCTATTTTCACCACTCCTATTCAACATGATATAAGAAGTCCTAGTCAGAGCAATTAAGCAAGAAAAAGAAACAAAAGGCATCCAAATCAGAAAGGAAGTAGTAAAATTGCCTGTTTGCTGATGATATGATCTTGTGTATAAAAAATCCTAAAGACTCCACAAAAACAAAACAAAACAAACTGTTAGACCTAATAAACAGATTCAGTAAAAGTTCAGGACACAAAATCAACGTACAAAAATTAGCTGCATTTCCATCTACAGATTCAGTGCAATCCTTATCAGAGTACCAATGGCATTTTTTACAGAACTACAACAAAAAAACTCACAATTTGTATAGAAACACAAAAGACCCCGAATAGCCAAAGCAATCTTGAGAAAGAAAAATGGAGCTGGAGGAATCAGGCTCCCTGACTTCAGACTATACTACAAAGCTTCAGTAATCAAGACAGTATGGTACTGGCACAAAAACAGAAATATAGATCAATGGAATCGGATAGAAAGCCCAGAGAGTAACCCACACATACCTTATCTTTCATAAAGGAGGCGAGAATATACAATGGAGAAGACAGCCTTTTCAATAAGTGGTGCTGGGAAAACTGGACAGCCACATGTAGAAGAATGAAATTCGAACACTCTCTAACACTATACACAAAAATAACTTCAAAATGGATTAAAGACCTAAATGTAAGGCCAGACACTATGAAACTCTTAGTGGAAAACATAGGCAGAACACTCTATGACATAAATCACAGCAAGATCCTTTTTGACCCACCTCCTAGAGAAATGGAAATAAAAACAAAAATAAACAAATGGGACCTAATGAAACTTCAAAGCTTTTGCATGGCAAAGGAAGCCACAAACAAGATGAAGCAACAACCTTCAGAATGGGAGAAAATATTTGCAAATAAAACAACTGACAAAGGATTAATCTCCAAAATATACAAGCAGCTCATGTAGCTCAATATCAAAAAAACAAACAACACAATCCAAAAATGGGCAGAAGACCTGAATAGACATTTCTCCAAAGAAGATATACAGATTGCCAACAAACACATGAAAGGATGCTCAACATCACTAATCATTAGAGAAATGCAAATCAAAACTACAGTGAGGTATCACCTCACACCAGTCAGAATGGCCATCATCAAAAAATCTAGAAACAATAAATGCTGGAGAGGGTGTGGAGAAAAGGGAACCCTCTTGCACTGTTGGTGGGAATGTAAATTGATACAGCCACTATGGAGAACAGTATGGAGGTTCCTTAAAAACCTAAAAATACAACTACCGTATGACCCAGCAATCCACTACTGGGCATATACCCTGAGAAAACCATAATTCAAAAAGAGTCATGTACCACAGTGTTCATTGCAGGTCTGTTTACAATAGCCAGGACATGGAAACAATCTAAGTGTCCATCGACAGATGAATGGATAAAGAAAATGTGGCACATATATACAATGGGATATTACTCAGCCATAAAAAGAAATGAAATAGAGTTATTTGTAGTGAGGTGGAGGGACCTAGAGTCTGTCATACAGAGTGAAGTAAGTCAGAAGGAGATAAACAAATACTGTATACTATCACATATATATGGAATCTAAAAGAAAAAGGTTCTGAAGAACTTAGGGACAGGACAGGAATAAAGACGCAGACATAGAGAATGGGCTTGAGGACCTTGCGGGGAGGGAAGGGTAAGCTGAGACGAAGTGAGAGAGTGGCATTGACATATATGCACTACCAAATGTAAAATCGAGAGCTAGTGGGAAGCAGCCACATAGCACAGGGAGCTTAACTTGGTGCTTTGTGACCTACAGGGGTGGGATAAGGAAGGTGGGAGGGAAAGATGCAAGAGGGAAGGGATATGGGGAAATCTGTATACGTATAGCTGATTCACTTTGTTATACAGCAGCAACTAATCCAACAATGTAAAGCAATTATACTCCAATAAAGATGTTAAAAAATAAATCAAACAATTAGTTGCATTTCCATACAATAACAATGAGCTATCTGAAAAACAAATAAAGGAAAAGATATTATTTACAATATGATCAAAAACAATAAAATACTTAGAAATAAATTTAACCAAGAAAGAGAAATTTCTATACACAGAAAACTATAAAACATTGATTTAAAAAATTGAAGAAGACAACAATAAATGGAAAGATATCCTGTGTTCACGGATTGAGTTAATATTGTTAAAATGTCCATATTACCCAAAGTCATCTATAGATTCAATGCAATACCTATCAAAGTTACAATGTCATTGTTCATGAAAACAGAAAAACTTTCCTAAAATTTGTACAGAATCACAGAAGACCCCATATATCCAAAGCAATCCTAAGAAAGAAGAACAAAGCTGCAAGCGTCATACTACTTGATTTCAAACTATACTGTAAAGCTAAAGGAATCCAAACAGTATGGTACTAGCATAAAAAATAGAAATATAGACCAATGGAACAGAATCAAGAGCTAAGAAATAAACTCATGCATATACAGTCAATTAGTATTGACATGGGAACTAAGAATACTCAGTGGAGAAATGACAATCTCTTTAATAAATGTTACTGGAAAACTGAATATTCACATGTTAAAGAATGAAATGAGACCCCAATATTATACCACTCACAAAAATTAACTCAAGATGGATTAAGGACTTAAATGTAAGACCTGAAACAATAATATTCCTAGAAGAAAATGTAGGGAAAATGTCCTTGACATTGATCTTGGCAATGAATTTTGGATATGACACCCAAAGCAAAAGCAACAAAAGCAGAAATCAACAAATAGAACTACATCAAACTAAAAAGCTTCTGTACAGCTAAGGAAACAATCAACAAAATAAAAAAAAAAGACAATGTACATAATAGGATAAAATATTTCCTAACGATATACCTGATAAGGGGTTAACATTTAAAATATACAAGGAACTCATACAACTCAATAACAAAAAACAAACCAAAAACCCCCACAAAATTTGATTTAAAAACAGGCAGAGGACTTGCATAATTTTCCAAGGAAGACGTACAAATGGCCAAGAAGTATGTGAAAAGGTACTTAATATCACTAGTCTTCAAGGAAATGCAAATCAAAACCACAATGAGATATGACCTTACACCTGTTAGAATGGCTGTTTTCAAAAACAAGAGATAACATCATGCAGAGGGTGTGGAGAAAAGGGAAGCCTCATGCATTGTGGGTGGGAATGCAAACTGGTGCAGCCACTATGGAGAACAGTATGGAGGTTCCTCAAAAAATTAAAAATAGAACTACCATATGACCCAGCAATCTCACTTTGGGTTCTGAAGGAGATGAAATCACTGTCTTGAAGAGATATCTGTACCCCCATGTTCAGTGCAATCTTATTCACAATAGCCAAGCTATAAAAACATCCTAAGTATCCATCAAGGAGTGAGTGGATACAGAAGATGTGACATATATGTGTGTGTGTGTGTGTGTGTGTGTGTGTGTGTGGTGTGTGTGTGTGTCTGTGTGTATATATATATATATATATATATATATACAGACACACACACACATTTATATTTATAATGGAATATTATTCAGCCCCGAGAAAGAAGGAAGTCCTGCCATTTCGGATACATGGATGGACCTTGAGGGCATTATGTTAAGTGAAATAAGTCTGACAGAGAAAGACAAATACGGTATGATCTCACTTATATGTGGAATGTAAACACATAGGCCTCTAGAAACAGAGAACAGAATGGTGATTTCCAGGGACTCAAGGGTGGAGTAAATGGGGAGCTCTTGGTCAAAGTGTGTAAACTTTTATCTATAAGATGAATAAGTTCTGGAAACCTCATGTACAGCATCGTAAATATAGTTAACAATACCATATTGTATACGTGAAAGTTGCTATAAAAGTAGAGCTTTAATGGTTTCACTATAACGACAACAACAAGAACAACAACAAAATGGTAATATGTGTGGTGGAATATGTATTAACTAACCTTATGGTGGTAAACGTTTCTCAATACATTATGTGTATCAAATCATAACACTGTACACCTTAAACTTACAAAATGTTACATGTCAATTATATCACAATAAAGGTAGAAAATATTCAGTCCTAAATATTTCATGTTTTTGATGCTAATGTAAATGGGATTTTGTAAATTGAATTTCCCAATTCATCACTAGCATAGAGAAATAAATTTGATTTCTATATATTGATCCTGTATCATCCAGCCTTGCTTAATTCACTTATTTATACTAGTATTTTGTTTTTAGATTCCTTCAGATTTTCCAAGTATGCAATCATGTCATCTATGAATTCAGACAATTTAACATCTTTCTTTCCAATCTGTATGTATTTTATTCTTTTTCTTACATTATTTCACCAGCTTGGACATCCAGTTCAATAATAAATAGTAGTGAGAGCAGACATTCTTTCCTTGTTTCAGTCTTGGGGGAAAACGCTCTGTCTTTTCCCACTATGTATCATGATAGCATTCTGTAGATGCCCATGTCAGATTGAGAAAGTTATCTTCTTGTCTGAGTTTGCTGAGTGTTTATCATGCATAGATGTTGAATTTTACAATGCTTTTTCTGTATCTATTGAGTTTTTTCCCCTTTATTTTGTTACTATGGAAAGTTATATTGATTGATTTTCAAATGTTAAATCAACCTTGTATTCCTAGGATAAAATCCAGTGGTCATAACGAATTATCACTTTCATATATTTCTGGATTCAATTTGCTAATATGTTGTCAAGGATTTTTGTGTCTATGATTATATGTGATTTTGGTTTTTAACTTTTTTAATCTTTGGTAATTTCTTTGGTTCTGATATCAATGTAATGCTGTCCTGATGAAATTGACTGAGAAGTGTTTTATATTTCTCTATTTCCTGAAATTGTTTTCGTAGGTTTGATATTATTTCTTCCTTAACTATTTGATATAATTAACCAAGGAAGCCATATAGGCCTTGAGTTTTATTTGTAGGACCATTTTAAACTATGCATTTAATTTCTTTACTATATTATATATATAGTAATATCTTATTAATATATATGTATCATTTTTGTTTTTCAAGGAATTTTCCATTTCATCTAGGTTGTCAAATTTATTGGCATATTATACATCCTTATCATCATTTTGTTGTCTGTAGAAGCTGTAGTAATACCCCCCTTTCCATCTCTCTTTTGATAATTGTTGTCTTCTTCTGCTCTCTTCCCTGAATTCCCCTCATGTCTGATAATGTTGCTCCATGCTAGGTGGTCAGAACTCGAGGATCTCCCAGCCCTTTTCCAATTCCAGAAATTAGACCACTGAGAAATCCCTGACAGTTCTTTTCCTGTCTGTGTGAAGGTCCACTTTTTGCACGAGTCCCTTAGTATTCACCAACAAAATCATGGGGACCCCCTCTCGATTTCTGAGGCTCTTTGTCCATGCACTTCCCTCTTCCCAGGCTCCCCAACCTCGCTGGACACTTATCTCTATTCAACTCAGCAAAACTGATGTGCTTCTAGAAAATGCTTCTAAGCCGAAATCAGAGTGAATCCTAGGGTTCACCTCATCTGCTTTCATGTTTTCAGGGATCACGGTCCTCACCACTGATTGTTGTCCAATGTCTGAAAAACATCGATTCATATGGTACGTACCATTTTTTAGTTTTTGTTATAGCAGAAGGGAATTCTGGTACCAATTAATCTTTTACGGCCAGAGGCAAAATTCTGGAAGCCTCACTATCAACTTTTGGATGTTTGTGGGATTCCTTTCAATATTTTATTAATTAATTCAACAGAATCTTATGTAGCATTTGCTACAGTGCCAAGCATTTAACAATTATAAATTCATATATAATATAACATTTAGACTGGGTTCCTATAGATCCCTATGTTCTTTTTTTTTTTTTCATTTATTTCACCTGGTGTTTGCTAAATGGTTTTTTTTCCTGTAAATTAAAGTGTTTACTTATTTATAAATGTTTATTTATTGTATGTATGTTGTTCTGAATTAGCAAGCTATGTTCTCAGAGGACACAAATTCTCCTTAGGTAGGAATTGTTTTTCTTTCTACTTTTAAAATTTTTTTGAATTTTATTTTTTATACAGCAGGTTCTCATTAGTTGTCTATTTTATACATATTAGTGTACACATGTCAATCCCAGTCTCCTAATTCATCCCACGCCCCCCCCCACCCTGCTTTCCCCCCTTGGTGTCCATATGTTTGTTTTCTACATCTGTGTCTCTATTTCTGTCTTGCAAACTGGTTCACCTGTACCCTTTTTCTGGATTCCACATATATGCGTTAATATACGATATTTGTTTTTCTCTCTTACTTCTTCCTACTTTAATTCTTTCATTTCTTTTTTCTTCACGTTTTAATTTGGAAAAAGAATTCTCAAGTATGTTCTCTGCATCACTGATTAAATTTTAGAGAGCTATTTCCATCCTATCCCCTTTCTCTTGAATTTTAGTTGCCTTAAATATTTCTTGATATAATGGAACACTCTTTTAACACTCTTTTAACTCAGTCTGCTATTACATCATCTCCTATTCTATCATTCTGTTCACAGAATTTTTTTGGCTTTATGGAAATTATATATGTTACTCTCTAAAGTTTTCTTGAATTCTGCAGTGTAACTATTTTAAAAATTGTATTTCCTCCCTTGTATCTTGGGTGTAATGATATTCATCTCGTAATTACAACAAAGGCTCTGCCAAGTCTTTTAACAGGTTTCTTATGGTGATTACTTATTTCTTTGCATTTATCCTTGAACAAGAAGGTATATGGAAATTGATGGGTAGGTGGATTTTCCTCCATGCCAGCATCACTTCTGAGCTCCGAGTGGTCAGAATCCTCTCTCATCAGAATCTAAAGTGCTTCTGGATATGCTTATCCCATTTCAAAGCTTTTGATTTTGGACATATGCTTGTATTTCGTAAGTATTCTTTCAACAAGGTGGAAGAGGGGAAATCAAGTACCAGTGGAAATCTTGAGTATAGAAGTTTCAAAATATTTAGAACAGAACACTGAACAGGATATATCAGCTTGGAAGCACTCACGCTCATGACTTCAGATGTACCCTGCAAATCCTTGGCCTCCAAATTAATGACCCAGACATTCCTAGTGACCTTGGATGCATGTATCCCCTTCCTACCAGATATCTTCACCTCAGCCCCAGGCATCTCAAACGCAGTGTGTCCAGGATGAAACTTATCATTCCCCCTACATTTCCTACATTCGAAAATGACCATCCACATAGTCACGTTAACCAGACACCCGAGGTTCTTTCTAAACAACCTGGTGTCCCTCAGTTAGCGCACTTGGTCTGTGCAAATTCTACAGCACCTTCCTCCTTAAAAATCTGTCTTATTTCTCCACTTCTTTCTGTGCCCACTGCTCCCGCTGTTTTCATTTGGCTAGACTATTAGAATAATATTCTAGACGATTTTTCTTCCTTCTGTATTATTCTCCTCCCATCAGTCCTTCTCCTTTCTTCCAATGCTTTTTTGAAAAGATAGGTCTGATTGTGTTACTACCTGCCTTAAAACATTTCAATACCTTCCCCTTATCTAAAGGATAACATCCACATTCACCAGCATCAATGTGCTCTAAAACACGAAAGTGCCTGTGAATCACCTGAGGAGACAGTAAAAGTGTAGATTCTGATTTGGTAGATAGAGGTGGGGCCTGAGATTCTGCACATCTAACAAGTTCCCAGGTGATGCCCATGTTGCTACTCCTTGGACCACACTTCGAATAGCACGTTGCTAAGATATGGCTTCCTATTCACACCTCTCTCTTCAATCATCTTTCTTTTCTGCCCCCTCCACTGCAGGCCTTTTCACCCACTTACCTACTTAAAGTGCCTAGAAAAACATCTCTGTGATTAAGTCATGTAGCTTCTCTGTTCAGGCTGCTCTTCTCTCCCCTTTCCACTGGAGAATACCTACTCCTCTCTCACAATTTTCTCAAGTTGCATTTTATAATACAATCTTTCCTTGTATCTCCTTATCTCATAAGTAGACTTATTTTCTTCCTCTTTGTGTCCTGGCTGTACTAGGTATGAGCCAGCTATTCTTAGAGCACATGTTACCCATTCTTAACAGATTTTGTTTCTATACCTATTTTCTTTACTAGTCTGCCACACTTCAAGGTCAGGGACTGTGGCATATCACCGGTACCTAGCATGCCATCTGTCGTTTTGCAGCTACCTAATAAATACCTTTTGTAAGAACGAATGAATATAAATTTCAATGGTAGAAGGAACTGAACATTCATTTGAAATGTTCCATATAGTTATACTAGTTTTCTTTAGCTGCATAATAAATTATCACAGATTTAGCAGTTTAAAACAACAAAAAATTTATTATCTCACAGTTTTCATGGGTCAGAAGTCCCTGAGTCCTCTGCTCAGAGCCTGCCCAGGCTGAAAGCATGGTGCTGTGATCTCATCTGAGGCTCCAGATTCTCCTCCAGCTCACGGGCTGGGGCAGACACTCTTCCCGTGCTGTCGGGCTGAGGGACCTGCATTCTCGCTACCTGTGGGCTGATTCCACTCCCAGCTCCTACAGGCTGACTGTGGAAATCTTCAGTACATGGCCCTCACAGGCTGTTCACAACAGTACTGTCACTTTCTTCCAGACCAACAGGGACACACCTGTCTGACTCCATCCCTCTCCGGTCTGCTATGATGGGAACTTTATAAACCTAACCTAACCACATCGCCATATAGCATAGCCTAGCCAAGGGGGCGATGACAGACGATCTCATCACATTCACGGCCCTGCCCTCACTCGTGGAGGGTTCCGTGGGCATGGACAGCAGGGTGAGAATCTGGGGGCATCTTTGAATTCTCCTTACCCCAATAGTTAACAGGAAAACTTGAGGGGCTCATGTCAAGTTTGGGAAAATGGGAAGGGGAGCCAGTATTGAAGAGGAAGATAAGATGAGATCTATCTATACGATCAAGATATGAGATTTACCATTATGCTATGCTAGAGCTGTTTTCTTTAATACGTTGTTCAATTCTTCTTTTTATAAATGACATAGAATTTGAGGAACTTGTACTTTGTGGTAGAAGCAGCATTCCTGACTGCTACTCAAACGATCTTTCTTCTACCTTATGATTGCCTTCTACTCCAATTCATTGCCAAAAAACAAACAAAAATCCCTCAGCCTTTGTGTAGCTACATGTGTGAAAAGGGACTTTACTGTGGAATAAAGTCTGATCAGCCACTCTTAAGTTTCTTGTTCAAATTATCGATTCTAAAGCGAACCTTAAACTTCAAGTTTAAAAGAACGTAGTTGATGGCTTTTGAACTATGACTGGCAGCTTATCTTTTTGCAAAGCGTAAGTGCATGGAGGCAGCTCCATTAGCTTCCGCTTAACCTCCTAGAAAGCCAGGCACCAGCCAGGATTGCAGGTTTCAGCTCCTCGTGGAAGGTGTCTGTTGCTTTTCTACAAATCCATCTGGATCCTGGGATTTGAATGACAGGTGCTTAATGTCACTGAACAGACTGGTTTACCTTTTCATCTCCTGCACTGAGTGGGATTAAACTTCTGAGCTGTGACAGGTGATGTAATGACAGTATTATCAGTTTAAAATTTTTTTAACACTTGCTCACTCATGGCTTATTCCCCTGGGATAGTTCCTCTTCCCCTGGAATCCACTGATGATATATTATCATGATTCAATATATTCATCCCACACCAAGCCAGCATAACTGGGTCAAATATTTTTGCTCACAGGTAGAACTCCCGTAGGCAATTATCAATTCCCTTTATGATTAATGTAAAAACGGTGGTGCTTCTATTAATGGAAGTGCATGCTGGGACATTCACAGTCACATACTGGAGATAAACTTTGTCATTACATTAAAAGAGTGTAAAAAATTCCTGAAGCAACCAGAAACTTGGTAGCACCTGTAATTTCTGAGCATATCAATTTGCCAGGAAATTAGAGTGAACCACCAGCATGACAGGCTATATTTTTGGGAGCCATTTTTTGCAAAAATGAGAGTGAAGTTCTTTGGTTTTTTGAATCCCATACTTTGAAGCAAAAGCACAGACTCTGAGAACACACCGTGTTCCACTTCAAACTCCTCCTAAGAATATTACTGTTTTACAGGAGAGGAGAATCTCATGCAGGTGCTTCAGTGCAACTAACACCAGGATTCCATATGGCGGAGCGTTTACTCATAAAGAATCGAGCATGGAAATTCATGGCTTATATATTTCAAAACAACAACAAAAAAAACAGCCCTTGAAGCATAAAGATGAATTGGAATCCTACTGTTCACAAAAAGATCTTCACTTACAGTGTGTGGTGTGTGTATGTTAAGGTGTGTGTTTTCTGCATGGAGCCTCGTGTTTCTCCTTGACAGTCACTCTTTCCAGACCAAGTTGTGTAACTCAGGCCTGCAAAGAGAGGCCACCCTGACTCTATTGGTGAAAATGTTATATTCCATATATATATATATATATATATATATATATGTATAGAGTATTTATATACATAGTATCCATATGTACACATAATATATGTGCAAGTATTACTGAATATTTATTTCCCCTCTGTAGTAGAACTCAGTAATTTCTTCGGAAACTTTTTTCCATCTATGGCAGAAGCAGCTTCTGGCCAGCAGAACGTGTGCTGTAACCTTTTGTAGTATACTGTTGTCGCTGGGAAGTGGCTGCCCAGACAGAGACCACACGTGCCAGCCGCCTCACCATCAGTGCAGCCATTCACTGAGTGCTAGTGGAGTGAAGTCTGAGAACAAGTAATTAGCCCCACTCCCAAGGCTGCTCCACAAAGGGGAGAGCTGCCCCACTCCTCTCTCCTGGCTGGAGGCTGAAGAAGTGGAGGCCCTGGGACAGGACAGAAGGAACATGGACCCCTGCATCACCGTGTGGAGAAGAGCCAGCCTTTCATGACCCAGAAACATCTGCCCTGGAATTTGTATGCAAAAATAACTTTTACTTAGTTATGCCACTAAAAGGTGAGGATTTGATTCTTGCAGCTGCTAGCATTACCTGAAACAATACGGACATCAGGGACTTGAAGTAGGTGCTGCCATAATACATCTAAAATATCTGACAAGAGTTTAGCAGTTTTGCAGTAGGTAGGGAGGAAACAGATCAAGCAAGCTGGAAACCCCTGCTCTGCTGCAGTGAAACATTTGGTAAAACGGTCACCCTTGTTAGCGTGGAAGGCAGACCCGGTGCCTACTGAGTCTGTGCGTCTTGGAAAAGTGCTTGGAAAGAGCCAGATGCTAGCATATGCTGATCTTCCCTTGCTGTGTTTGGCAAGGTATTTCAAGAAGGAATGAGCTGGTTTGCAGACGAAAAGGAACAGAAGAAAAAAAGTCTCAGAAATTTGGAGTTGCACGGGTTTGAAACTGCTTCTAGAGGACAAACAATGGGAAAGAAGGCTAAATCTTTGAGCCCCCAAGACCCATTAAGACTTCTCAATTAAACATAGCGACACAGCCCTGCAGCTAGAGCCAGATTAAGCCGTCCACCCCAAGACTGTTGTTCCAGAGAGCCTCAAATTACCTACCATTACCTTAACAGAGAGGGGCATAGAGGGGGAGGGGTGAGCAGAGAAATACAGCAGGCACAGGTATTTTTTTCAGAAAAGAGCATTTGGTGTGAGTTGCCATGACGCTGGCTGGAAACGGTGAGCAGTGAGGGTTATCTTTGTCAAAGCGCTTATTCTGTCCTAACCAACACACCGTCCCAAAGAGTCACCAACTTGTTATGCACGACTCCCCCGGCAGCTGGCACTGGCTCACGTCCATGTCACATCACCGTTGCTTACTTGGCACGGAAGCCTTCATTTGGCCATATGCATCAAGTTGACTGAGCTTCTTATATTCCTGTGTATTCTAAACTAAAGGCTCCTAGAGGAAATAGACCAAGTACATGCAATTCTTTTCATGGTGTGCCTAAGTTACATGTGTCACGTACCAGGCATTTCTCAATGACCATTCCTTTTGGATGGAAGAGATGATCAAAGCTGATATCTGCAAGAGATGTTCCCTAAATGCAAACCTTCAGGTGCTGTCAGGGGAGGGAGGAAGGAAATCATGGGTCAGATGTTTTCCTTTGGGGATTTTTATCAAGCAAGGAAAACTAAAATGATAAAATTTTCAGTTGTGTGGATTCGTATCTAAAAATCATCAAAATTTCATCTCATCTTTGCCTGGCAAAGAAGCCCACCTCCAGGGAGGAAACACAGGACCATTTTTCTTGTTAAGCAAGAGCTGTACACAGCAAAAAGTGACCTGACGTTACACTACTAACCAAGGGAACTAATAAATAAAGGTGCAACCGCAGCTGAGGAGTCATGCTCCCTAGCTAGTATTTTCAGGGGACTGGCCCCATGCAAAGTGTTGTCACATATTTTTCTAAGATGTAGCTGACTGTGTTTTGTAAGTTACAGATTAGCTGGAGGTGTAGCCCTCCCCCCAGAGGGACCCTGTGGTGAGCTCCAGTCCAGGGACATAGAACAAAAGCAGTGCTGAGACTGACTGTAAACTGGGCAAGCATCCACCTTCAGAGTGGTTATTTCCAACTCCCATACAAACAAAATTCCCTGAGAGATGTGCATTGCTGAGCCCTATGAATGTGTACAGGGAAGGGAGAGGAAGATAAAATGGAAGGGAACATACGTACCCTTTTCTCATGAGACATCAAGGGATTTCTCTCAGCAGTTTTGAAATCTGAGTCTCCCCAGAAAGCTACAGGCATCTTAGGAGGGAAAGGAGCCCACTGTAGTACTCAGATCATTAATGATACGCTTCTATTGAATGCTGAGACGCAATTATTTTCACCTGAAGTTTAATGCATTCCCGGAAACCACAAGGAGAACCGCTCTGAAGAATGTCCCTTAATGGCAGGTGATAGAAAAAAAAAAAATTCTTGCTACAATTCTTGGCACCTAGACAATTACCTAAACCAGAGATAGAAAATTCTATTTGGAGCCAAAAATATGACCTCTTCATTTATTCCACATGCCAGGAATACATCTGTGGCAAGTAGATGTTCTATCAGCCTGGCTGGAATGATACAGATAGAGAAGACTATTCCAGAAAGCAGAGGTGGGGAAATGTATATCATTCTGCCAAAAAGAAGGATGGTTAGGCAACTGTCAAAAATGACTTCTCTAGCTCGTTAAGAAAGTGTGTGCAATTGTGTGAGAAGTCGAAGGCTAGTGTGAGTGCTAAGAATGGACATCCCCAAGGGCAAGACAGAATGGGGAGGGGGAAGAAATGAAGACGTGTATCCGTGGCCTCCCTAGGATGATGCTTTGGAAGAAGAAATTGAGGTTGTAAGGGGCAAAAACCAGTGCCTAAGGGGTAGGAAGCTTAATAAAAGCTATTGAGATAAAGGAAAGCTCTTGGAACAGATGGGTTTCCCACTGACATTTATGAAGAATTCACTGTCGATTAAGTACACTGAGCTTGGTGGAAGGTTTCAGAGCAATTTTAGGAAAATGGAAGGAGGCAAAGTCAATGACATCAAGGCTATTGACTCTTTTGTTTAAAAATGGCAGGACAGAAGATGTCAGGAATCGGAAGTCCTTCACACTATTGAATTCAGGTTTTAAAACACTTGTGGGGATTGTATGGTGAGTCCAGCCGTCGTAGCTGACAGAATGATACATGAGGACCCAGACCTTGTAATAAAGGAAGAGCACGCACTGCTTAGTCACCGTAAGTGAAGAGCGGAACACGTGAGGTTGGGACATAATCAGGTTACCCAGCATTCTTGGATAAAGACAAGACGGTGGGTGGCTTTGGGATGCTAACGTTATGAGTTTGAGGTCACACATTAGCCACGTGAGGATGAGGGTCCTCAGAAAGGGGAGACACAGACAGGAGACAAGGTCAAGGTGCCCTCCCAACTGTTTGCTGCAGGGGTTAATCATGCATTTCTGATTTTAAAATGTATTGATATGAGGCTAACGCTGAGAAGAGGGATACAGAAAATTCTGAGCAGTGACGTATGTGGGACATCAGTGACGTGGGAAACTCAGATGGCGGTAACTGCACCTCTCTGCCCGTGGAAAGTCCATGAGTATGATTGTTGAATGGCTGTATTAGGATGGAAGGAAAGTGAGCACAGACATCCCCTGCTTAGTTACACCAGCCCACCAGCTGCTCTGCAGATGCGTCTTGGAGGATGTCACAGCCATAAACCTCTCTCCCCTTCATCTCTCTGCAAATCTCTATCTTCCATTAAGTCTCATCTCAAATATCCCTCCTCTGTATATTCTATATTCCATTCCTCCTCAGATAGAATTACCTGTTCCCGCCTCTCTGATCCCCTGGTATTTGCTATAAATGACATGTGTCAGTTTCCTCTTGTTGCAGAACTAATGACCATAAATTTAGCATCATAAAACAGCGCGCATTTACTAATTCACGATCTCCATGGGTCAGGAGACCTTACGCTTTAGCTGGGTGGTCCGCTCAGGGTCTCACAGGCTGAAATGGGGGCATCAGTCATCTGCAGGCTCCAATGGGGAAAGATCCACTTTCGGTCTCCCTCAGGTTCCCGGGGGAATTATTTCCTAGGAAGTGAAAGGCTGAATCCTGTTTCCTGTTGGCTGTCAGCCAGGGATCTCCCTCGGGTCCTGGAGGCTGTCCTCGGGTTCTAGACCTGTGGTCCTGCTACAGGCTGCATTCTTCCAGGCCTGCAGGAGAATGTCTCTCTGCCTCTCCACCTTGTTTTAACGGGGTCGACCTGATTAGGTCCGCCCCCCCAGGATTATCTCCTTTCGATTAACTCAGAGTCAACTGAGGAGCAACCAGATCGCAGGAGCAATGTCTCGTCACGTTCATGGCCCTCACCCACATTCAAGGGAAGGAGATTCTACAGGGTGTGTATGTGACCTGGAGGAGGGACCTGGGCATCCTCCTGGCACTCTGCCTGCCGTGCTATACAACAGTCACATGTGGTATCCGAATCATACATACTATTATAGTGTGACTAGGATAGATAGGTAGTTAGATAGATAGATAGGGATAGAGATAGATAGATCGATAGATCCATAGAGCTATAACACAATCTCTTGCGTGTAAGCACCCCTAGAGCTGAGACCATGCCTCTTTCAAATCGGCATCCTCAGCAACTAGCATGATGCTAAAAATACAGCAGACATTCAATAACTTCTCTTAAGGTCAACGCCGATAGAAAAACAACATATAACAACAGCAACAGCCGACAACAGCAAAACTTGGGACGGGCTTTGGGGGAAATAATGAGAAATAGATTTGGAAATGGCATAAGAAGGTAGAGAATGCAAAGGAGAAGAGCATTTCCTGGAGAACATGGAAGATAGCCTCCAGCAACCTGTCCAACCCAGCCTGCATGTTTCACTCCAGGCTTCTGAGTAAAGCATGTGCTACTTTATACCACTCCCGGCAGAAATGTCAATATGTTTTCAGATATTTGTAACATCAAAGAGAAACAACATGACCACCTCAGGGCAGGGAGCAGCGTCTGCATTCTCTCCTAGTCCCAGAGCTGGGCGACACTTCCCGGGGGAAGAGCTGGGGCTGGAAGGAAGGTGCAGGCCCAGGTGCAGAGCAGGAAGAAACCTCTGAGCTCGAGGCTACGTGCAGCTGGTGGCGGAGGTGGCTACGTCTGGGACAGTCACCTTGCTAGGAAAAAGCCCCATTGACAGCTGAAGAGCCCAGCTGCCCAGCACGCGGACAGCCGGACAAGGAGCACCCCAGCCCCACTTTCTTGAAAACACTGATCTTTGTAACTGGATTATAAGGAAATTATGAAACAGTGTGGCCTGGGGTCCAAAGGAGGCTTAGTAACTTCACTTTCAACTTCTAGCAGGTTTCACTGGGTGATGAAGAAAATTAAGGCTCATAACACACCCCATGAAGTCCTGACTCGTTACCGGAACAGACTGTGGTCTCAGCCTAGTCGGATTCTGGGGCCATCAGGACTAAAGCCCTGGCATCTTCATTCCCACCTCGTCACCTATGTAAGGACGCCGCTTAGAGCACAAACGCTGAGACCTTCACGCACAGTAGGCTTGCACAATCACGTGGAGACCAAGCTGCCTTCTACTGCCATCACGACCGGGAGTAACACACTTGATAAAAACTTTACAGTCCGATGGAAGCAGCATTTTGAGAATTTCCATGATATATCAAGAAACGACATTTTTTTTTATTGCCAGACTTGTTGTATAAGTTTTACAGCTGGTGGTGATCAATGTTCACAGCTCATTCGGAGATGTGGGGTCTCCTGTTCACTGGGCACATGCTCAGAGGACGTCACCATTCGAGTTGCCATGGCTACAACAAACGTGAAACAGAGCATCGTCCCAAATCTGTGCATCTGCAAAAACCAGTGTGCAGTGCACAGACCAGCAGCAGAAAGAACAAAAAGCTCTGGGCTTTGTCTATGGGGACAAACATAGACACCGTTTCCTCAACGACGGGCCTTTCTGACCTCAGCCTGACTCTGAGATGAGGCTGCAAGCAGGGACACTCATCACACCATCTGAGAAGTTGTGGAGCAAAGTTGTGAAGGGCAGTGTCCCCAGTCCTTCCAGGGATCAAAGGCAAAGCACTGGAACAGAGACAGTGCATAGGAGACTTCAGGAAGCCCCAGTTCAGTTTCATGCAGCTCAGAATCTGGGGATTTCTCCATGCAAAAACTATCATTTCCACCCGCAAGCTAATTTAGCAGACTTATTTCTTATTAGGAAAATCTGATGACTTATGAAGCCATGGCTCAGAAATAATCATAACTCTGGAGCCCGCAAAGTAAACACCTAATCCAACCAGACTTGCCTAAGAACTCAGGCAAAGAAAGCCGCGCTGCCTATGGAAGCCCGAGACCTCTTGTTTTATCGTTTGGAACTTGGGTACTTTTGCTGTGGATGGGAGCGTTCCCACTGTGAGGACCACATCAGTTCTCTAAAGCGAGGCTGAGTCTAGAGCCACATCCCCTCATCCTCCCTCTGACCTTAAGGCCCGTTTGCACCTTCTGTGCAGACAGAGGAGGGAAGAAAAGTCTGAGGCTACTCAGCTCTGCCCACCTGGTCTCCCCCGTCGGGTGAGGGGTAAACAGGTGATTGGGGATGTGAACTGTGCTGTCTGGTGACCCGGGTAAAGGATTTAATGAAAAATAAATGAGCAAACAAAGGAGCGACATGGACTATTTGCCTCATCCTCTCATTTCCAAGAGGAAACTTGAGTTGGAACCACGCTTCTGAGCATTTCCACCCCAGCTCACCCTCACTCACTCTCCCCTGAGGAGAGGAGAGCCCTATTGCCTGGTCTGCCTGGGAGAGGTCCTGAGCTCACGTGCTCTGGCTGGACAGGTGCCCCTGGGTGACCCCCCACCATGTGGTGAGCAGTGCCAACCAGCAGGGGCCCTGCAACGGCGTTGCTAGTCTGCCTGGGACTGCAGGGCATTTAGCACCAGGGACGAAGCTGGTACTGTCATCTGCCTTCTTGGTCTATTTCTCAATCGGTCGGGATTCGAAGGGCAGTGATGTGATTGATGCTCCCCTCGTGGACAGGTGGGAAGAGCACAGCATTTGGAAACCAGGGCCTTGATTCAAGTCACTGGCTGTCACCTTGAGCACTTCTCACCAACACTCTGAATCTCTGTTCATTTGTAAAAAAGAGTCAATGAAATTAGCTCCACAGACACGGTTGTACAGAGCTTATCTAGATAGGACAGCATGATCCAAATGCCGGCAGTTAATGAACTCAACTTTTTTTGATCTCCCAGAAAAATAGGAAACGGTAAGTGCTTTATAGATACCAGAAGCTAGCTACTGATGGGCACTTAGTTTTCTTCTTTGTTCTTTAATTTCCTTCTTTCCTGCTTCCTTTCTCCTCTTTTTTTTTTTCCAAGTCAAACTGCATCCAGCTTTATTAAAGATACTTTTCATAAACAATCATGGTATTTCAGGCAGGACATGGGCAGACAATCGTTAACAGTATACAACAACTTTCAAACTCCCTTTTGCAATGGACTACTAAAATCAGAAAGCCACTATAAAACCCCATGAAGTCTTCGTGTGGTGCTCTGAACAGGGGAAGTTTAGAGTGAGGGTTGACATTTCACATTTAGTATGTTGTTTAACAACTTTTCACAAGCCGACCCTGACTTTCAGGAAATGGAAATGAAAATGGCAGAAGTATCAATCTGAAGGTCCACAATCTAAAAAAGGAACCGCTGCTCTTTTGAGGGACGCCATCTCAACGGTGATAATGCAAAGTCCAGATTGCCTGACATACTGAACCAATATTGGGGGGTCAGGTTCCAACAGGTCTCTGGGTTTAAGGGAGTCAAGTCTATGCTGAAGGTGGAGAGGGAGAAGAGGACATAAAAACTAATTTTAATTTTTCCACACCACAAGGCGTTTGTGCCAAGGTGGCTACTGTGTGTCAATATCAAGGAACCCCTCCTTCCTGGGAACCAAGAGGAAGTCTCTCACAACCAGACAGGAAAGGTGTTTTTTTCCCACGTCAGAGACAATCTATTAATGACATGTGCTCTTCCCCCAAAAAACAACAATGAAGTGTTCTGTATGCTAACAACATAGCTTAAAAAAAAAAGAGTAAAACAAAATTTTGCATTTTTATAAAACTTGATAAAAAATAGTATTTCAAACTGTACAGTCACCAGAAGTACACAGTTATCAAAAACGCACACTTCGCTTGGCATCTCCTGCACCCTCAGCTTTCTGTGCCTGGTCTGTTTTGGCACCTCCGTTTTCTGCAGGGTTATTCCCATCCTTGACGACATCATCTTTCCCCTTTTTCCCTTTGGGTACTTTCTCTCCCTTCTTTGCAGGGGCCTTTCTAGGCTTGGGCTCTGGCTTTGGAGGAGCAGGTTTAGCAGATAACCTTGCAGATCTTCTCTGTGGTTCATCCTTCAACTTGGTTGCGAGAGCGACCCCTGGACTGGCCAAAGCCGCGCGCCACTGCATCCCCGTGTCCAGTGCCTACATCCTGCCGCCGTCGCCACCATGACCAAGAGAAAGGCTGAAGGGGATGCTAAAGGAGATAAAACCAAGGTGAAGGATGAACCACAGAGAAGATCTCCTCTTGTTTTTACGCAGTTTCTCTGCTGGCATTTCACAGAGGCGTGAAGCTTGAGGAGGGTTTGAGGGTGTTTTCTTCCTAATTGAAAGAATAGTTTCAGCAGAAGACTTTTTGCCTTAAAAAACTAAAAATACCAAATCATTGTAGAATAAAATAAGAACTGATAGAATGGAAAAAAGTATAGGGGATTCAGAACTGGGTATGAAAATTTAAATCGAGGAAACTCGAGGAGAATCTCTGTGAGATAAGAACATCAGCTACAGGACAGAAGCCACTAAAACAATTGTCATTGCTGTGATAAAATCGCCTGGAACATGTAACCTACACATGGAATCAGACTCGGCACCTTATGCCAACGCTTAACAACTTGTTCAGATATCAAGACCCTCTCAAGACCCTCTACCTCCCCTACTCAGGGTTACTTTTAGTTAATAAAATCAATAGCATTTAAATGAGTTTTTTATTAAACATAACAGCAACTGCACACTTTTCTACAATAGCTAAGACATGGAAACAACCCAAGTGCCCATCAACAGATGACTGGTTTAAGAAGATATTCCATATATGTATGTATGTGTGTATATATATGTATGTGTGTATATATATATGTATGTGTATATATATATGTATGTGTGTATATATATGCATGTGTGTATATATATGTATGTGTATATATATGTATGTGTGTATATATATGTATGTGTGTATATATATGTATGTGTATATATGTATGTGTGTATGTATGTGTGTATATGTATGTATTATGTGTATATATGTATGTATGTGTGTATATATGTATGTGTGCATATGTATATGTATGTGTATATATGTGTGCGTGTATATGCATGTATGTATATATATGTATGTGTATATAAGTATGTGTGTATATGTATGTATGTGTGTATAGTATGTGTGTATGTATGTATGTGTATATATATGCATGTGTGTATATGTATGTATGTGTGTGTATGTATGTATGTGTATATATATGTATGTGTTTATATATGTATGTGTATATATATATGTATGTGTATATATATGTATGTGTATATATATATGTGTATATATATATGTATGTGTGTTATATATATATGGAATGCTACTCAGTCATACAGAAGAAAAAAATACTGCCATTTGCAGTAACATGGATGGACCTAGACATTATAATACTAAGTGAAGTAAGTCAGACAGAGAAAGGCAAATATATGATACCACTCATATGTGGAATCTAAAAAATGATACAAATGAACTTATTTACAAAACAGAAGCAGACTCATAGACGTAGAATACAAACTTATGGTTACCAAAGGGATAGCGGGTAGGGGAGGGATAAATTAGGAGTATGGGATTAGCAGGTACAAACCACTATATATAAAATAGATAAACAACAAGGATTTACTGCATAGCACAGGGAACTAAATTCAATATCTTGTAATAACCTATAATGAAAAAGAATCTGAAAAAATACATATATAAATAACTGAATCACTTTGCTGTACACCTGAAACTAACACAATATTGTAAATCAACTGTACTTTAATAAAAATTATAATTTAAAAATATCTAGGTTGTATCATTTATCCAGGCTGCACTGCCCTGGGGTCTGGGTACCACAGATTGGGAACAAGGACTTACTCTCCACTGATGCTATTAGGACCATAAATGCTTTCATTATTACAAATACTACTACTACTACTACTATTAACGATGTATTGAGAAACCACTAAGCACTTTATATGGATTGCCTTGTTTAATTCTTAAAACCTTTGTGAGTGAGGTAAGATTGTTGAACTCTCTTAGGAGAAGAAGGAGCCAAGGTCCAAAAATGTTAAGGTGCCTTTGGCCTGAGATAGGAGCCTGGCCAAATGATTTCGGAGCTTGAATTATTAACCCTTATGTGATAGTTATTTCCTTGCCTACAAGTTCTGGCTATAAAAGAAAACACAGAGACGACATGAACTAATTAAGTGATTCCTTCTCAGTCCCATCAGTGAATAATATAAAACTAAAATAAACAAGGGTGATGACAATCGAAGAAGATAGAGTTATGGTAGCAAAGCCGTTGGGAAAAAGGGAGAGGAACATCCTCCTGAAGATGAACTTAGAAGAAAAATGGGAATTAGAAAGGGGACAAGGAGGGCCAGATGTGAACATTTATGCTCCCTGTTATTCACGCGGCAGTGACTGAAATGTGGTGGGTAAGAATAAAGTGTCTGATTGAAAAGGAAAATAGTGGAAAGGAGAAAGACCACATTGCTATAAATAATGTCACTTATACTTTTAAGATCACACATAGAGATATAACCCAAGGAAGGAAAATGCTCCAATAAAATTATAGTAAGAGGACAGGTGGAATAATGGAGGTTGGTCGGACTGAGTTCTTTGGTGGCAATTGTACAAACAAGAGATATTCTTGGCAGAAGAGGGGTCTGGCGTGCGACCCCTGGAAACGCAGCTGTTCCGAGTCCCAGAGTTTCCACTCCAATGTCGGTTTAGAACAAGCCTGACCTCCTTCACTTTTATGGAACAAGGAGGCACTTTCTCCTCGGCCTCCCAGTGCCTCTGATTCAGCTGCCTTCTCCCCACGCCCTCTGTCCCCTGGATGACCGCATTACCATCCACTGTGCTCCCAGATCCCAGCCCTAACATACTCTCACCCGGGTCTAAGCTTTTGAAGCTGGGTGCTGTGCCATGTCTCGGGTGTGAATCAATGCCCCACATGAGAAAATACAGCCTCTTTTCTTCCGATTACACATGAACCATTTAAACCCCAAGGGCATCTACAGCCACAAAAAGGCAGTCATTCCTTCCGTGAACGAAAGTTCACTGAAGTCCAGGTCCTGAGCTCTGTGCCAGGGTCGGACTGTGAACAAGCTGGACACAGTGCCTGGCCTCATGAAGTCATATCCTAGTGGAGGACGCCCCGAAGAACACAGAGGATCAGAAAAATAAAACTGCAGCGACAGTACATGTTACACATGAAACAAATTAGCTGTTTATTAATGAACAGCAGGACGTGGGGCCGGGTTAGTTTAGGTAAGGCTTTTGGGGGAAACTCCTTAGAAGAGATTGTAAGCTGAGATGTACAGGATGAGAAGGTGGAAAGCATTCCAGGTGTAGGAAATTGAGTGCAACAGCCTGAGCAAGACAGGGGTGGAGCTTGGTTGGCACGGTGGGGAAAGGTGCGGGGCCTGGCAGGTGATGGAGCAGCAAGCAGGGGTCACATCATGGAGATGCTTAGATGCAGACCCTGGCAAGGCGTTAAGTTTTATCTTTTTTTTTTTTTTTTTTTACATCTTTATTGGAGTATAATTGCTTTACAATGGTGTGTTAGTTTCTGCTTTATAACAAAGTGAATGTAAATTGATACAGCCACTATGGAGAACAGTATGGAGGTTCCTTAAAAAACTACAAATAGAACTACCATACGACCCAGCAATCCCACTACTGGGCATATGCCCTGAGAAAACCATAATTCAAAAAGAGTCATGGACCAAGATGTTCATTGCAGCTGTATTTACAATAGCCTGGACATGGAAGCAACCTAAGTGTCCAGCGACAGATGAATGGATAAAGAAGATGTGGCACATATATACAATGGAATATTACTCAGCCAGAAAAAGAAACGAAATTAAGTTTTATCTTAAGAGTAATGGGAAAGCCACTGGAGGGTCGAAAAGGAGCACTTACGGCTTCTGATTTACATTTTAAGGTGATTACACAGGCTCTTCTGCAGGGAATGCACTGGAGGGGGGAAGGCAGGGAGGAGGGAGCTGACTCCTCAGAAGGGGTAGGCACTCATTTGGCTACTTCTGGATGTAGCTGCTGGGCGGTGCACAGTGTAGGGTAAGAACACCTGCCGTGGAGACAGGCTGGCTGGGCTTCTCCCAGGCACCACCACCAATGAGCTGGGAGGACTTTGGCCAGTTCCTTAACCTCCCTGTGTCTCAATTTCCTCAACTCGGTGACAATAATCGTAATTACCTTTTAGGGTGGTTGTGATGTTTAACCAGAGAATGTGTGCAAGGAATCTGGCATGTGTCGATTGCTGGCCACATATTAGCTCTTTAACTATTATCATGACGTTTATAGGGGCCTGGGAGGGCGGGAGTTGAGTTGAGAAGGTTAGAGCAAGGTGATCCATGGGAAGGAGAAAAATTCAATCCGTGCTCTCCCTCTGACTCTCATCCACGAGTAGCTCCAAAACAGGAGCTGCCCACAGGCACCCACTGCAGCCCTTGTCACCTGCACCCATTATTTTCATTTCATCCTCACAATAGTCTCACAGCTGTTAGACATTATTACCCCCATTCTAGAATGGAGGAAATTGTGGTCCAAAGGAGTCAGGCAACTAGCTCAAGTTCACCTAGCTAGTGGCAGTGCCAGAATTCAGTACAGATCTGTCTCTTTCCAAATCCCATGCTCTTCCCCCCATAGCAGCTCCTCCAGGGCACACACCTGCACCCCAGACACATCTCAGGTTCTTAGGATTCTGAGCAATCTGTGTGTCTCAGCACAGGGTATCCTAACTGTGGAAGGTCCCCAGGTGACACAGGGAGGAAAGAAATCTGTCCACTCCAAGCCTTATAAAGAAGGACAGAACAGACCTGTTCCATCTGGTACTCTATAAAGCACAGCCTTGCCAGGTAAAGTCTGGAAATGAGGTTGTACCCACTGCTGAGAACCAAATGCTCTATAGCTAATTAACCACAGAGATTTGGGAAGGAACCCATTAAAGGGACCAAATACAGCACGAAGGAAAAGCAAATGGTAATGTTGCTATTTATTACTGTTATTGCCATTAATATTAATACTATTATTTAGTTTTCCTGTTGCTCTGATATATCATTATTATTGCTGTCTCCTAGCATCTTCCTCATAAATATATCACCAAATGTTTTAGAGGTCTAATATCCTTATAGTTATGTAATTAAACAAATAGAAATAAGAGCTGCAGAATGGCAGAGTTACATGATTATCGCTCTGTGACGGAAACAATAAATAAAACTTACATGCTTCCATAACAGTTACATTCACAACGGCAGAAACACTGAAGGCTGAAGCTGAAGAATTATGTAATGGTTACATAATTAAATAATAAATTATCACAGAGCTACAGGGACGTGCGCTATATAAAGCAGGTGGAGAATGGAGGAGAAAAGGAAATTGTGAAGGGATACCAAAAAAAAAAAAAAAGATTTGCCTATGGATCCAGAGCAAAGGAACATGGGCCTAGGAAGGGGAGCCTGGGGTTTGTAATATGTTCTCATTCTAGATTCAGACATGTGTGTGGATCTTACCTCCAGAACACAAAGGAATTTGTCTATGGCTATGAATCATTCAGATAATATAATCCCCTTAACTGAATGGCTTATCACATGTGACATATATTTAATCTCTGTGTTTTAAAGTATCTCAAAATTTAGCTTTAATCTTGGCTAAATATCATATCACTACTCTCCAGCTACCTGCACTGAGTCAGTGACTAGCGTGTGCACCAAGGATGGAATGCTTGCCAGAGGTTGAGAACGATACTGTTTGGAAAATTATTTGAGATTATTGAAACAATCACCCTCACGATGTTTCTTTGGCTGTGTTATCACGATATTGGCAATCTCAAATATTTGGAAAGACTAAGATGTTTGATGTTAAATCAAATCTCCGGATGACCGACTTGCTAACTTTTTATCCCAAAGTTTTGCAGTCAGGCTGCCTAGGTTTTATAGAAAGGTGTTTTCATCAAGGTCCAGAGGGAGGGACACCATCATACACCTGAAGATATGAAAATGGGCACCTGAGTTCAGGTGGGGATGCCGGAGTGACAGCAACATTTTGCCGTCTGAATCCACCCGTCTCCCTCAGTGTTGGCAGATCGAGCCCATTGTTGGAGGGGATGGCACGATGGGTGTCCCTGGGATGCCAGGAGCATGTGGCATGTATAAGCACATGGCATCACTCAGTGGTGACAATGGGGAGGCAGAAGGCTCCTGTCCAGAGCCAGCAGGGACAGAGCCATATCTGCCAGCCTCTCCGTAATGCGTGTCTCAAGGAGGCTTTCACTTCTCCATCAGACCTGTTCTGAGAGTAGCCAGGCCGGGCCATTATCATAATGGGGTCAACTGGGAGGCTGGGAATCGACAGGGGAGCAGTCTATTGGGGAGAGCTCATTGACTCCTGTGTCATTACTTGGCTCAGCTTGGCAGGCCGACCTCGTGATTGCAGAGGACAGCCTCGGAGGAGGCCCGCGCCAGGGAAAGGCCAAGAGGCCAAGGCACCTGCTGGGCCCGGGGGTCGGTGGACGCACTGCCCAATGTCAGCCCCACGGATTCTGGCTGTAACTGTCCAGTGTGCAGCTCTGAGCTGGCCCCGGCCGACAGGGACACCACGCTGGGCGTCTGCCTGTGTCTCTGAGCTACAATGATGAAGAGGACTCAGAATTCAGACCCCCTGGCCTCATTTTGAACCCATGTCCCAATATCTTAAATCCTGTTATTAAGATTGTTTTTACCCTCCCCAAGAGGAAGGCGAAAGTAAGGTTCTTATTACTTATCTATTTTAGACATATTAGTGTGTATATGTCAATCCCAATCTCCCAATTCATCCCACCCCACCAGGGTCGGGGTGGTGGTGTGATCAACTGATTCTTAAGACCCCAAATAAAGCTCGTTATTCTTTGCAGCCTTGATGTTGATGAGTGTTGGACATGGATTAGCCCTGACTGCTCTAACAAAGAGACTGGGTGACTTGAACAGTAAAAATGTATTTTCTCAAGTTCTGGAGGCTGGAGTGTGAGGTCAGGGTGCCAGCGGGGTCGGGGGTTAGTGAGGCCCCCTTCCTGGCTTGCTTGTGGCTGACTTCTCACTGTGTCCTCACATGGCTTTTCCTCCCTGACTTGAAGAGAGACAGAGAGAGAAGAAATGTCTCTCTTCCTCTACTGCTAAGGATGTTCATCTCATCAGGAGGGCGCCATCCTCTTGACCTCATCTAACCCTAGTTACCTCCTTAAGGTCCCATCTCAAAAATCATCATATGGAGGGGAGGGAATAGGGCTTCAACATATGGATTTGGGGAGAGATGTTCAGTCCATATAATACCTGGGTTTGATTTCAGCTTCCTCTTCTTATTAGGTGTGGATCCCATAGGACTTCACTTCCCAGAATATCAATTACCTCACCTGTATAATGTGTCTAACACCACCTAGTACATTGGACTGCCCTGAGGGGTAAGATGAGCTCACATAGAGAAAGCCTCCGACACATACGAGGTATGAAAACTGTCCATCCCGTTCCATCCCTCTTGCTTCCTTCAAGGAGTCTCTGATCCATGGTAGCATCTATTTTCATCAGAGGTTCCACCCTAACCCTGCCCCACATGGAAAAGGTCTCTTCTTTGGCGATTCTCTCCATCCTGTTGAATTGGGCTGGGTTGTACCTTACATTCTCGGAAAACGACAAGAGCAGTAGGAATTATCCCCTAGGAGCTGGAATAGCTCCTCCTCTCCTGGAGCCCCACTGAAGAAGGGGTCACGGTAATAGGACCTTTGGAGAGACAGGGAGGTCATGGGCAGAGTCCTGTGCACGTGCTCTGACCTCTGGGAGCAGGGCTCCCCAGCCCCCCGCCGACCGTCCTGTGCATCTCCTTCCGGGGCCCCTCCTGCCTCACTTCAGACTCCCAGTGTCTGCAGCACCAAGTCCTGTTGCAGAGCCCAGTTTCCAGAGGAGGAATCCCTGGCCTTTCCTCCACAGCCCATCACCGCTGACTCTCTCATCAGCATTATCTCCATCAGGGGCAGCCAATGTCAGTGCATCGACACAGCCCAGCGATCGACACTTCCCCTGACTAACGTCTCTGTCCTGAGCGGGGGAATCAGAACGGAACAGATGTTTTAAGGACTCCATAAATCCGAGAAGATAAAAACCCACCCACTCAGCACTTTTTAACAATGCGCCATGCGGATGAACCAGCATATCGGAAATACCAAAATAAATATAAAATCCCACTGGAGTCTCAGAATAAATCTTAGGGTTTTTTTTTTCTCTTTTTTCTCTTGTAACATACACCAGATATCATTTTTAATACTCAGTGAAGACCCACCACTGGGAACAAAAAGTCTATAAAAATGCGGCTGCTTCCCTCTGAAGTGACCCAGTGATCAACTGCAGTGTGAATCACCCTCCAATCGCTTCCTGAAAAACTCATTTCACTCTCCCCCAGAACCTTCTCCCTCTCCCACCACAGCCAGTGTTGTCATGTTGCCTCTCATAACTCCTTGCTGAATTCCAATGAGGTTTTCTAATTAGCCTAATTAATTTCCTTCCCAACTTAATAAGACTGTCTCTGGTTCAGAAATAATTGGACTTCCCAAACACCATCTTCCCTCCCTCTGTTTCTCAGTGGTGAGTTGTGATCCAGCCTCCTTTAATAATTCAAAATTAGCTTCTGTTTTTCAGATGATGGGTTCACGTTCAGAGAGTTATTTAGTTTTTTCATTAACACTCTGATGTCACGCTCTCCCTCCTATGAAGAACACCTAAGAAAGCACTAAAGATACAATGAAACTTGGATTCCTTCCTGGAGAGAGAAATCCATCTGGGATCAAAGTTGCAATGGATTCTTGCTTCCTATCTTATCAATTTCAGGAAGGTAAACTCGTGTCGTGGATGAAGTCTATTCTTCCCTGCAAATTTTGGTAGCAGCTGTGAAAGTAAGCCCTAACGAGCCCAAGTATTAACATCATGAGAAAGGTCTTAAACACTTTCAGGCATCTGGTCTCCTATGGAAGAGCGGCCTTCTTTCTAATCTCTTACAAACTTGTTTTATATGGTTATGAATTTGTTACTATATGCAAACAGAACCGTTGTTATAAACATAGGTGTGCATTCTCCAAACAAATGAGTTAGAAATAAAAAGAGAAAGAGATAAGAGCTAGGAAAAGAAGGTGATGAAAGACCAGGTGTTCAGCCAATGAAAATGTCCCTGTTCCAATTCATATTTGAGTAAGATCTGCAGGGCTGTGTAAATTGAATACTGTCTTCTGTTTGCTCTCAAGTTCCAGAATGCTATGCAACCTTAGCCTCTCTAGTATTGGTTTTGCAGCCCCAGGAATACTTTACTCGGTACCATGAACCTGGAATTATTTTCTCATTCTCTAAAAAGCCTGAAGCATTTTTTAGAGGACTTATAAATACGGAAATGACCAGTACTAGCGAAAAAGGAACATAGTAAGATGGTATGCTTTCAAGTTTTCCCTTGCACAGCTGTGAACCTTCTCATTATGGCTGCCATGTCCTCCGTGGAATCGTAGAGGTGTGAAGGTTTTCAAAGAATGTATTCCAAACAGTAGCTATAGAGGTGCAGCCCTCCTCTTCTCTTTGGATTATACTAAACTAAACTTTTCAAAGATGAAGTGCCTGGAGTGGTTAAGGTTGTCTCCTTATGTCAGTGCAGTTGGGTGATCTGCTCGTGTTCCTACAGTCACTGCTTCTATTAGGACCTATCTAGGCAGATAAATGTTTTAAGAATATATCATTCGAAAAACTCTGAGTATACCGAACTGGTAAGTTTGGGGATAATAATCTTCTACTAAAAAAAAGAATCAATCTTTCTCTCTCTCTTTTTTTCTCTCTCTCTCCATCTCTCTCTTCCTCCCTCCCTCCCTCAAAGAGCTCTGAGGATGTTACTTCAAAGACAGTATTTTGTAGCAAATGTGAAGTATGACTCAAGTTTTTCAAATGTTAATAACATTCAATTTCCCACAAATGTCCAGAAATGAAGCATGCCTATATTATGAGCCCACATCAGAGTTTGCTGATGTTAAGTAGGTAGGAAAAAAAAAAAAAGCAGAAGTTGGATTATGGGATCAAAGATGAAAGTGAAAAGAATGGTACCATTTGTAGCTATAAATTTAGATGAACCACCAACTACAGCAACATGAAACTATAAAGTAGTCTATATTGGACTTAACATCTTGGACTTCTTTACTTGTTGCTTGAGGCCACTTGCTAACATCTCGGACTTTTTTACTTGTTGCTTGAGGCCACTTGCTCTCAGCAGAAACCTGCAATGCCCAGTGGTCACTGAGGGCTCTTTGAAACATGACCCATTTAATCCCGTAGACTATTCAGTGGAGGTCTGTTTAAAATTTGTAGCTAGTAGAAAAATAGCTAAACCTTAAGTCCTTAATCCACATTTTATCCCTAGAATACACTTTTCATAACTGTGTTTTTTTAAACGTCCCCTGCATTTTAATTTGGGATGGGTTTCTTTCCTCAACTGGGTACTTTTTTACTAATCTTTGTCCTACTGCCTCTGCTCTGGTTAAGTTCCTCTGTAAGATAATTAAATTACCCTGAATCCTGATTTTGTATGAATACCTTAGGGATAACCTCCCTGTAAGAAAATAAAACATCAAGTACAACAACAATGGCCAACTAACGATTTAACTTCAAGTCACACAAGTAGAATCCGGAACCTCAAGTCCTGGCATTGCTGCCATCCCCCCTGAGTTAATGGGAGTATCTTCAGTCACATAGCACTGACTGTGGAACTGGTCCACCCCTGCAGTTGGACTCTAGAAGAGCAGGAAGAGAGTCAGTTCCCATATCTGCTTCCATCCAAGTTTGCCCTGACTATGCAGCTACACAGATCCTGCCTAACCTGTCCATCCTATTAAAGACTGGCAGAAATACCCTGGGGGAAATGGCATGTCCAGGTGCATCCGTCAGGGGCCAGTCAGACAGAGGGCGTGCATGACAGGCCTCCAACAGAAGGAATTTCACACTGGGAACTAGTTATAAAGCTGTTGGAAAAAGTGAAGGAGGCAATGATACGTCCGCCTATAAATCAGCAGCCAGAGGAACTCTCTACCAGGCCTAGGACTGAGGGGTCAAGAAAAAAGTGATGTTCCCAGTGCCAAGAGCTGCTCAGGAAGGTACTGGACCAGGAGAAGTGGCCCAAAGACCGGCCCGCCCTGTTGAAGGCAGAAGCTGTCGCTCTGGGCTTCCAGGCGGCACCTGAGGCTCTGCTCCAAGCTGACTAACCAGCTAAGATTTTATGGCTCATAAAATAGTTGGATCCGCTTTCTAAACATAGCCCCTGGTTCTGCTTCGGTGACCTCCCATGGCAGCCAACTGCAGAGCAGATAAAGAAGCATTTCCTTTTAATGGCTGGAATTCACTGGCCATAAATTTCACCGAGTGCCCTCAGGTCTATGTGTTGTTGACAGGTAAAGTAAGGCATGTGAGTGAGCAGTTTTCACTATTCCCCTTGAACATGTTTTTTTTTTTTTTTTCCTTTTTTCTTCCCGAGATAAAATAATCCCCTTTTG
The DNA here is from genome assembly GCF_059928025.1 of Delphinapterus leucas. Lineage (NCBI taxonomy): Eukaryota > Metazoa > Chordata > Mammalia > Artiodactyla > Monodontidae > Delphinapterus > Delphinapterus leucas. Next base: position 106,293,281 of record NC_143135.1, on the reverse strand, counting down.
TAGCAAAACTTTAACAAGAGGAGACTCCCTCCAATTTCTCCAGAGTAGATCAAGACCTTCCTTTATTCTTCCTCAATTTTACACGCCCTTCCTTTCCTTTAAGAAGCACCAGCAGACGGTGGAAACGACATTTCAGTCCCATTCTTAACACCACCGCTGCAATACTTACCTGTCCACAAACACCAGTGAGCCTGAGGGATACTAATGCTGTAGCCAAGATGGCAGCCCAGCGCCGCTTTCAGAATCAGGGTCATTGCCAAGGTTATTGCCAACAGTGAGCTCCTCCTCTCACCACAGTGTTATGGTTTCTGAAATTTGAGACCCTAAGCTCTACTGGCCAAAGCATTGCAGCAGCGGAAAAGAAGCAGTTCCCCAGATTAGGGATGACAAATACCTGGTCCTTCTACTGGCACTTCTCGAATCAAACTCTGAGTTGGATGTTATTATATCCTCACTTTGCAGAGATGTTAAACAACTTGGCCTAACTCTCAGAGTGAGTTAGGAAGAAAAATTGGGATTAGAATCAGGTCTGAGTCACTACAAAACCCACATTATTTTCACCGTATAATACTGATGCCAATTTTCCATGTGAGCAGGCATCATAAAATGCAAAATGTGTTGTAAAGAAAATCTTTCCACATGTGAATTCAAACATTCTGGTGATGATATGATACTGGAAGAGCTGCCAGCTTTAGCAAATAAAAATACAGGACACTCAGTTGCATCTGAATTTCAGATGAGCAACAATTTTTTTGTTGTTTTTTAGTAAAAGTGTGTCCCAAATATTGCATGAGACATACTTATAGTAAAAATATTTGTCATGTATCATAAATTGAATTTGGATGGTCATCCTGTATTTTTCCTGGCAACCCTACAAGTAGTCCATCTGTATCTTAATGCCTTGAGACTCTAGCTTCACTTTGCCATGACAAACTGAAAATGTCATCAAGGAAAGAAGAATCTATGTCTCCCCTGCATCATCACCGGTCTCCACTCCCTGGAGCAATGGGATTCCTCCTATGTATGACCATTTAAAACTGATGTCCCCAGATGTGCCCAGTGGAGCTTTTTAAACCAACTTTATCAAGGTACTGTATATCATACATATATATGCATATATACACACATACCATATATATATATATACTCTATACACACACAGTAGAATGTATCCATTTAGGAGTGTGGTTCTATGAGTTTTGATGCATGTATGCATACATCTGTATAACCACCAAGATACAGAACGTTTTCATCACCCTAGACAGTTACCTTATATCCTTTGCAGTCAATCCCCACACCCCAACCAGCCCCAGAAAACCACCGCTCTGCTTTCGTCACTATAGGCTAGTTTTGCTTTTCCTTGGAGTCCATAGAGTGGAATCAATAGAGTCGTACCATCGGTGCTGTTCTGTATCTGCTTTCTTTCGCTCAGCATAATGGTTTGAGATCCATCTCTATAGTTGTATCTATACCCAAATTTGGCTAATTTAAGTAAAGCTACTATTAACATGTGGGCACAAGTCTTTGTACAGATGTATGATTTTATTTACCTTAGAAAAATATCTAGGGGTGAAATGGCTGGGTCCTACAGCAGGTGTATGTTTAACTTTTTAAGGACCTGTCTTGCTATTTCTAGAGTCGTTCTAGCATTTTGTATTTCCACCATCATGCCTGTTTGTGCCAGCTGCCCCACATCTTGGCTAACACCTGGTTATTGTGGTCAGTCTTTTAATATATTAGTCATTATAATAGGTGTGTAGTGATGTCTTACACTAGTTGCGCTTTACTTTTCCCTGAGGTCAACTGAGTTTTAAAACACCCAGAAAAATAAATTAAATGTTGGTTTCTCCACTCATTAAGCAATTTTTGAGCATCTATCCCTCTGGCAGGTATCATGCTACAGACACTGAGTTTAAAATGTCAAATAAGGGACATGAACCCTGCCAGATGTGAGGCTTATTTATAATCTAGTGAGGCAGACGTGAAGCAAAATATTTATACGTAGATAAATACATACCTACGAATGCTGATAATTATCATTAGGAAGAAATAATTCACGTGGAGAGAGGATAACAGAAACCACCCAACTGAGACCAGGAGGTGAGGGGTTAACCCTCTGGAAGAAGCACAGTGAATCAGTCTGGAGGGTGATTATGGGACAGGGTGGCAGTGAAGGTGAGGGCAGTGGAGGCGTCTTCCAGATGCAGGGAAAGATGAGGCAGATGGTCGAGCTGGATGTCTTTTGCTCAGGACTGAACGGAGGTCCCTGTGCCTGAGGACACTGCGAGGGGCCAGAGGTGAGGAGAGGGCAGTGTGAAGACGCTGCAGACCTGGGCGAGCCCGGAGGCCGGGGAGCTTTCCAGGGGCTGGAAAGCATTTAGGATCTCATCTGAAGTGGAGTGGAAATTCACTGCAGGGTGAATGGGAGTAACATAAGTTAATTCATGCTTTCAAACTCTCTTCCAGACTCCAGAGAGCAGAGGGATCTAAGTGAGGCTGGGGGGGAGATGTTGGTCAGTGGCTATTGCTGTAGTTTACGCAGATGACGGAGGCATGGGCCGTGGTGGAGAGAGGGGAGATGTGGGAGTCCAAGATGAATTTTGGAGGTGAAATCAACAGGATTTGGTGATGACCTAGATGACAGGACTGTAGGAAAGGGAGGGTCAACAGGCCACTGGGTCTCTGCCTCGAGCAGGAAGGTTGGTGATGTACCCTGTAGAGAGTTAGGAAGTCAGGGGGCAGAACAAGGAACCCTGCAGTTATTGCAGTAACTTGTACGGCAGCGAGCGAGGCTACAGGGAAGGAGGTGATAATCTTGTTACCAGAGTAACATTTTTCCTGACTGCAAAAATAAAGACAGTAAAAATACACGAGCACGTGGCAACGTGCCTGTGACTTCATGTAATGTCTTAGGGTCTCTCTCTAAGTAGACACTGTCTAACTGGGGAGATTCGGGGCTACCCCATGGATGTGCAGATTGCACCTGGTCCAGCTTGAACAACCATGTACAATAGCCCTGGACAACCTTGGCAATACCTAGTCTTATGAATAGAAAAAAAAAAAAAAGATGTCTCTCAAAAGGAAAAGCAGGGCAGGTATTCTAAAAGACAACTTTAGAGAGAAATGGGAACATTAGGGTAATTGGTGCTTTTTCTCTGTCACATGTAAGCAGGCGTCTAATGGCTTGTCACCAGAGGTCTCCTAAGTGGGACCTTAAGTAAACACACCAAGGAGCAAGTGCCCTGCTTTCCTTGGCTGGGCATCCATGGAGCCGCTCTTCTATGACAGAACACTGCCTAAACACAGCAGAAGACTCAGCCTCCACCTGCACAGCTGACAGGAGGAAGTCCAGTGGCCCTGCATGTAAAACCGTGACAACGCATCAAATGACGGCAACACAGGGGTGTAAGTGCAGGAACAGCCCTGCGTCCTCCGGCCTAAGGTATCAAAGCAGGACCTCCATCGAATGAGCCAAATTCCTTCAATTGGAAAAAGGAAAAGAAAGCCTTCCCTGTAGTGTTAGCTCTGTATGTTTAATAATAATAACTTCCAGGCTCATTGCTACTTTTGGATGCTTGCTCTGTGCAGACACAGGGCTGAGCGCTTGGCGAGCTCTGTGCATTTACTCTTCAGGGCAGCCCTGGGAGGTGGGTGTTCCTGTCATTCCTCTATTAAGTGCTAGGAATCTGTGGCTTCATTTGCCCAGAATCACATTTTTAGGAAGTAGCCAAACGGGGGTTTAAACACAGGTCCATGTGACTCAGAAGCCCTGTTCCTGATGACGATGGCTGTTGGCTGTCAACGTTGAATATATTCAGCACACATTTTTTTTGCAGGGGGATGAGGTTGGCAGCATCTACTACATCTTCTCCAGCACCCACTGATGCTTCAACGGTTGACCTGATATAACCCAAAAAGGGTTTTAGGATTCTCGGATCTAAGTCTGAGGGCGTGGACTGCTCTGTGCCCTTTTTTTCTCCAGCCAGACCTAACAGGGGCGGGCCCAAGAGCAAGGCCACAGAGGCCCCTCAGATGTCAAGGACCCCAAGCTGCTGGAGAAGCACCTCTGCCTCCCCTGTGGCAGCACATAGCCTCACGCGGCCCCCAGGCTTTGTGTACAGAGCCCGGGTCTCCACGGGGAGCAGAGAGAGAGCTGGTGCCCGCCGTGCAGTCCCCTCCCGTGCAGTCCCCTCCCATCTGTTCTGCAGAAGAGAGAGGGATTCTGAAAAAGCACATCAGATTAAATAAATTAAAAGAATCGCACCCCCGTGGGAACACTCTCAAAACAGAAAGTCATTTGAACTGATGTACGATTCACTCACAACCTCTCTCCTTATAGGAAATGAATACAATCAAAATCAAAATCACTCCGCACTCGGTGTAGTGAGAGGCAGGAGATGGCTGGGGAGCGAGGGAGGAGGAGAGTAGGTCACAGAAGCCACACTGTTTACAAAGCCATTAAGGAGAATGAATACATCCAGTCTGGTCTCAAAGGCAAAGAAATGTGAACGTTCACATATAAATAGAAAACGTTTAGAATGTTATTAATTCAAGGCAGAGTTCCATCCTCGGGATGATGGATGTCTGGGTGGCTGCAGTGACCCCTGCTGGTAGGAATCACTGTCTGCTGCTCTGGTCCCTAATTTTCAAAACTTTCAGTGGTTCCAGGGACCAAGGGGGAAGACTACGTCCACGCTTACATATTACCTGGTCCACACCCTGGACCTCCACCCCAGAACCCCGTCACACTGTGACCTGGGATGTATTCCAGTACCTCGCACATAGTAAGCCCTTAACAAAGCTGGCTGAGTGACTGTGTGACCAAACACACACAGCGCTACTGTAAAATTGAGCATATTTGGCCCTTGGTACCCTAATCCTGTATGAAGAGTAGCATTTAAACCCCTTGAACCCCATCAACGGATTCTGCTAAGAAAGATGTGTCAGATAAAACTAAAGTCACCGTGAGAGGTGACGGGTGCCATGGGGTGCCCTGTGACACAATGGTGACGGGGTGGCTGTGTCTTGGAGCAGGCACACCTGAGGTCACAGAACAATGAGGATCTTGCCAGACGAAGGAGGAGGGGGAAGGGAATTCCACGCAGGGGAACAGAGCATCAGGCAGGACAGGTGCACAGGGTTTTCAGGAAAGAGACGTGGTGCTGCTGGAAGTTCCAGTGGGAGGAAGGTCTGGTGGTGTCTGTGTCTGGGACGCCATGTGATAAAGAGCCCTATTCATCCTGGTGAAAAGCTTGAGATTATTCTATGGTCCATGGGGACCCCAGGAGGGGAGAGGGGTTACATTTAGGATTGATCTGGTTTTCTTGCACTTTACTTACATAGCTCTGTCGAGATTGCGGAAGACAGTTTCAGGGCTGAGAAGAGGCAGAAAGCCCCACCTCAAAGCTACTGCATTGAGTAGAAACACGAGAGAGACTTCACCGAGATGTCGGTGTAGGAATAACAAGGAACAGACGGATAGGAAGAAGGCCTTGGAGGTATAATTTAAAGGTCTAGGCCAGGCCTGTCTGCTATACAGAAGGGAGGCCAGGGTGTGGCTCAAACACACGAAGTAGCGTGTGCATCGGGACCCAGGGGAAGGAACAGTGACCCCATAGGAGACTGAACCAGACCTACCTGCTACTGTTGAAGGGTCTCCTGCAGAGGCGGGGGTGGCTGTGGCTCACCCTGGGGACAAGGACACTGGCAGCAGAGGTTCTGGGAAGTACTCCTTGGCGTGAGCCCTCCCAGAGTCTGCCATTAGCCCCACCACAGAGCCTGTAGGCTCCAGTGCTGGGTCACCTCAGGCCAAACAACCAACAGGGAGAGAACTCAGCCCCATCCATCAGCAAACAAGTGGATTAAAGTTTTACTGAGCTCTGCTCAGCAGAGCAACACCCAGCTCTACCCACCACCAGTCCCTCCTATCAGGAAGCTTGCACAATCCTCTTAGATAGCTTCATCCACCAGAGGGCAGACAGCAGAAGCAAGGAGAACTACAATCCTGCAGCCTGTGGAACAAAAACCACATTCACAGAAAGATAGACAAGATGAAAAGGCAGAGGGCTATGTACCAGATGCAGGAACAAGATAAAACCCCAGATAAACAACTAAATGAAATGGAGATAGGCAACCTTACAGAAAAAGAATTCAGAATAATGATAGTGAAGATGATCCAGGACCTTGGAAAAAGAATGGAGACAAAGATTGAAAAGAGGCAAGAAATGTTTAACAAAGATCTAGAAGAATTAAAGAACAAACACACAGAGATGAAGAATACAATAACTGAAATGAAAAATACACTAGAAGGAATCAATAGCAGAATAACTGATGCAGAAGAATGGATAAGTAACCTGGGGGAATCAGACTTCCTGACTTCAGACTATACTATAAAGCTACAATAATCAAGACAGTATGGTACTGGCACAAAAACAGAAATATAGATCAATGGAACAGGATAGAAAGCCCAGAGATAAACCATACACATATGGTCACCTTACCTTTGATAAAGGAGGCAAGAATATACAATGGAGAAAAGACAGCCTCTTCAATAAGTTGTGCTGGGAAAACTGGACAGGTACATATAAAAGAATGAAATTAGAACACTCCCTAACACCATACACAAAAATAAACTCAAAATGGATTAAAGACCTAAATGTAAGGCCAGACACTATAAAACTCTTAGAGGAAAACATAGGCAGAACACTCTATGACATAAATCACAGCAAGATCCTTTTTGACCCACCTCCTAGAGAAATGGAAATAAAAACAAAAATGAACATAGGGGACCTAATGAAACTTCAAAGCTTTTGCACAGCAAAGGAAACTATAAACAAGACGAGGCAACATCCCTCAGAATGGGAGAAAATATTTGCATACAAAGCAACTGACAAAGGATTAATCTCCAAAATATACAAGCAACTCATGCAGCTCAATATCAAAAAAACAGGCAACCCAATCCAAAAACAGGCAGAAGACCTAAATAGACATTTCCCCAAAGAAGATATACAGACAGCCAACAAACCCATGAAAGGATGCTCAACATCACTAATCACTAGAGAAATGCAAATCAAAACTACCATGAGGTATCACCTCACACCAGTCAGAATGGCCATCATCAAAAAATCTACAAACAATAAGTGCTGAAGAGTGTGTGGAGAAAAGGGTACCCTCTTGCACTGTTGGTGGGAATGTAAATTGATACAGCCACTATGGAGAACAGTATGGAGGTTCCTTAAAAAACTAAAAATAGAACTACCATATGACCCAGCAATCCCACTACTGGGCATATACCCTGAGAAAACCATAATTCAAAATCAGTCATGTACCACCTTGTTCATTGCAGCACTATTTGCAATAGCCAGGACATGGAAGCAACCTAAGTGTCCATCGACAGCTGAATGGATACAGAAAATGTGGCCCATATATACAATGGAATATTACTCAGCCATAAAAAGAAACGAAATTGAGTTATTCGTAGTGAGGTGGATGGACATAGAGTCTGTCATACAGAGTTAAGTAAGTCAGAAAGAGAAAAACAAATACCATATGCTAACTATATATATATATATTCTAAAAAAAATAAATGGTTCTGAAGAAGCTAGGGGCAGGACAGGAATACAGACACAGATGTAGAAAATAGACTTGAGGACACGGGGAGGGGGAAGTGTAAGCTGGGACAAAGTGAGAGAGTAGCATTAACATATACACACTATCAAACGTAGAATAGATAGCTAATGGGAAAGAGCCTCACAGCACGGGGAGATCAGCTCAGTGCTTTGTGACCACCTAGATGGCTGGGAGAGGGAGGGTGGGCGAGAGACACAAGAGGGAGCAGATATGGAGATATATGTACATGTATAGCTGATTCACTTTGTTATACAGCAGAAACTAACACACCATTGTAAAGCCATTATACTCCAATAAAGATGTTAAAAAAATGCTGTATAAAATAAATAAATAAACAAGTAAATAAATAACATTAAAATTTTTTTAAATTAAAAAAGAAGGAACCCTGAAGGCGGCACAGGTCTGCAGGGGAAATTCAGAAAAGATGCTCTAGTTGGGTGCTTTAAGTTACTCAGCTGACATCTTGACGTCAGAGTTTTAATCTCATAGGAGTTGCGGCTGCAGTAATAGTTTTGGGAATTGTGAGTTTATAGATTGCGGTAGGAAAAAGTACATTTTTCATCTGTGCCTTAGTTTCCCTCTGGTGTATTTACATAAAAAGGAAACTGTTCCTAAGGGGAGCAGTGACTTCTAAGAAATGTTTATAACAATCATCTTACATTTGTATAATGTTTTACAAAGAAGTAGGTTATCTTATTTTTTTTTCCCTTACACAACCCTACAGGTAAAATATTTTTACCCCAATTTTACAGGTAATAAAATTGAGCGTCTAAGATGAGGTGACTTGGATAAAAATACTACAGCACATCTATGACTTAGTAGGGATTTAATCTCTAGTCTTCTGCTTCTTTTCTATATGTGTCATTGAGTTTTTGTTACAATAATTTGTTAACTTCATTGTTATCTTTTTTTTTCCTTGATGGTACAGTAGACTTATGAAGGATGACACTGATACTCAAAGTTTTATAAGAACACTAAGTGTCTGAAGCAGGAAAAAAAATAAAAGCAATGTCCCATCATTTATAACACTCTGAGCTCCTTGGAAGATAAAGGTTATTTGAATGCATAGGCTTACTAATGTCTCTGCAAACTCATAGCTCTACTCATCTGAGCACAACCTGAAACTGCAAATCGACAGGAGACAGACAACATGCTTAATGCTTATCTTGATGTGGAAAATTATGTTGTAAAGATCAAGAAAGGCAAACTTAGACCCCGGGTGCATAGCAAGGAAAGGAATTCCTGAGTAGCTGTCTTCTTTCCCTTTGCAGCCTCCTCCTTTCCTGTCTGTGAAACTTCCACCACACCGATTTGGCTACATAAGTCAATGCAGAGCTCCTCGTTGGGCGATGTTTCTCTTTTCCAGGGTTGGAAAAGAGCAGCATGTGCCCCAGTCCTACCAGCAGGCAGGAAATTACCCAACCAGCTCTGCAAACAACTGCCGGCCCCAGTGGTTGCCACAGAGAAATAAACTACATCTCGCCAAACCTGAAAGTCACCTTCGGAGGAAAGATGTTTTCCTGCTCTCCACCATATCTACTTACCTGTCCTTCTCATTATCCATGGGAGCAGGAGGGTATAAAGACTCCCCAAGAGGGCAAATAGAACATCCCCTGGTGGGTGATGACACGGGCTGGGGGGCTGGAATCATCTGGGTCCCCTCTCAGTGCCCTGTCCTCTGCCCTGGACCACCCAGCAGCCCAGGTGAAAGAGGGGTACCAGTTAGAGAGGGAGCATATTCCCTTGAAATGCTTCCTTTGGTGAAATTAAAAGAAAAAAATAAAACAGGGTTTCTTATGCCCAATGAGAGGGATTTATTTCAGTGCTAAAACCTCACTTATGCTCTGTCAGGATGTGAGGTTCCCCAAGAGTGAACCACAGCAGAGGAGGACGCAGTGATGGAGCCCGAGGCATTGTTAAACCAGGGAGAAGGCTCTGCTCCTAGCAAAAATGGTGGTTCCCGGAGCATCAATCGTATTTGCACAGGGCGTTTATGCTTTCCGATGCCTTCACAGTTATTGTACCACGTTGTCCTCCTCCTGGAAGGTGGAAGGTAGCTTTAATAACCCTCCCAATTTGAAAGATGAGGGGAAGAGCCCTTTCCCTGGCCTGGCCCAGGTTCTTAATGGGGCTTCCCAGCTCCCACTGCAGGACACAGACACTCGGGTCTCTTGAGGAGTCCTGCACAGCCCACAGGGACAGCTCCAGGAAACAGCCCCAGCGATAGGAGCAGTCAGCATTTTCACCCAAGGCTCTAACTCCACAGAGTGGTATCTGGGAGCCCCATCAATTAGTAAGTCATCACAACCCCAGCGAAAGTCCCTGCTGCGTGTGCCAGGGTTTGTTTAAAGAACATCACCCCTTTATAAATGCCAGAGACGGCTTCAGCTGAATCCTCATTGGGGGACCGTGTCAGTGGGCAGTGCTTGCATTTGCCCTGGAGATGAACACACGTGCAGCCACTAGCCCCGATGGCCTAATATTTAGTGAGTCTCCAGTGACCCGGGCATGACACGCGGCGGGGCTGACGCACCATTGCAGTGTGATGATGTCAGCGGGACATGCAGTAACCAGGGGCTGAGCGTCCCTGGGGCTAAAGAGAGTCCAGCCAGTCCCCTAGTCTATTCCTGTGTCTTGAAGACGTTGGGCCTGAGGGCAAGCACCCTATGCTTATTTACCAAAATTGTTTCAGAGTCCAGAAAGCACCACAATTAGGAAATTCTTGACTTTTTAACATTTTAACATCATCTAATCCATATCCAATTCCTTAATAGACTTCTCTGTTCCTCTTACCTTCTCTGGGCAGGTTTTCTGCAGATGGCTGGAAGAGGATATTGCCAGCAATGTCTGAAATTGGGAGGTTTTTCTGCCGGGACACTCACTTTGCATCTAATGGCAGTCATTTCTTTTACGTTTTTATTAACTTGAGGGGGAAGGAGTGGATTTGCATGTTCTGTATTACACACAGTAGTAATCTCTGTACAAATGTTAGATGGAAAAAAACCCACTTTTTGGTAGATTTGCTGAAATATTATAAACTCACAAGAATAAAGTCAATTATTTAGCCCCTTTAGAGTCTAGATTGCAATTTATTTGTATGGAATTTAATAATACTTAGCACTTTATGTATCTAAAGTACTTTACAAATATTAACATACTAGTCCTCTTATCGGTCCTTAAAGTTAGGAATAATTACCACTGATTCAAAGATGGGGAAATCAGGAAAGCTTAAAAAGTCTTCCATCAAGTTACAGAGAAAGTCAATTAAGTCCAAACATAGGAAGCAGAATAGGACTCGCTTCTCAAAAATGGGCTAAGTTTGGAACATCAAGAGCTTCTAGTATAAAAAGACATTTAGGTTTCATCCTGAGAACCAATCAAATGCTGGCAGGTTATCAAAGTCAGAAGATACCTTGAGGAAAATAGAAATGACCACCAAGGCTATATTTGGTTTGGGTGCAGGAAATGAACAGACTAGATGGTATCTAAGAACTGGGGATTGTCCTGGATATGACAGCACTGCCCTGAGTTGAAAACTCTAAGTAAAATTCTATTTTATCTGTTTCATGCTGAAGAGTGTACACATTTTCAGAAAAATAAGAACATCTAATTCCACTGTTTCACATGACTTCCCATGCTTATTGCTTTTTCCCTGTTTTTCTTGAGATGTGGAAATAACGCTCAAAGGGACAGTGGCTTGCAAATACATTTGGGAAGTGGGATGTCCTCATTCTTCCAGAGATACCTTTATTGTGGTCAAGCACTTAGTAGGGACACTGCATTTGGCAGCTAAGGTTCATTGAATTCATGATCCTGAATGCATTTAAAATCCACATAGCAAATCACCCCTCTGAGGAAGAGTACTAAGAAGATCCTAGCATTATATTTTGTTTGGTTTTATTTTGTTTTGCAGTTTGTACAGAAACCTGCCATATCTGGTTTCTAGAAAACAGGGTGATGATTTTTTTAAAGGAAATTTTGCAAATGTAAATCCCATAATACATTTTATCTTCACTTCCATTCTATCTCTGCAAAATTATTTCTTAAATTATTACCAGACACCAGAAATGGATCTATCCTAACCAAGAATTATAATTTTTAAAATGTGAAAAAAAAAACCCAATGTTAACAGTAGCCAGTGAAACACACAATTAGGAAAAGTTAATAATAAAAAGAAACAACTTGTTAAGACTTGTACATGTACCCAGGCCTGCATGGTTACCACCAAGTCTCAGCTCTTGTGGAAACAACTGTACACTTCATGAGCAGGGGAAGAAAGACAGAGATGGTTTTTCTGAAATCCCTTCTCGGAATAATTGACTGAACAATCAAGCATAAAGACCTCAGATGGTTCATATAAATGAATAAACAGTTGAAAAAAGTGAAGTTTGAATCTATCAGCCTCTCGTGTCAAACTTCAGAGATGCCTCTTCACAGATTTCTTCAGAGACAGTCAGCACTAAGGCGTTCAACTCATACAAATTTAATTTGTGCACTTGCTGGATCGTTGCTATGAAAAACAAACTATTATTTCACTTCTGTGTTCTCACCCTTCACCTAGATTCTATTCTACTTGAATACATGGCTTTTTTTATCTGTTTCTCCCAGAGCAATCAATTCTACTTAACATTGGTTTTTACCTGACCAGCTTGTTTATGAGGACTTCTCTTACTCTTAGTTGGAAGAAATTAAAAGAAAAGAAATAACTTATGCTCCTCCTATCATATATTTCACTCAGAGCTCACAACATCTTTAAACTGACATAACTGCCCATTTATCTAATATTGGAAACTCCTTTGCTAAAATCACAGTTTCTACGTAATACACATAGGTTTTTTCTCCAGCCACAATGCAGATTACAGATACCAAAAAGAGACTCGTGTGCCCTTTAGCTGTATTGGCGCTTTCTTTTAAAAAGGAAAAAAAACCATTTACATGGTGTTTTTTTCAATATAAATAGTTGAACTCAAGGATCACAAAAGGAATAAATCTAAGCACAACCAATGAAGTAAAAATGTCACTTATAGAATGAGGTAACATATTATTTAGAAATATTTTCTAAAGGCCACAACAAATTTTGCCCAGAACTCATACATTTTGAGTTTCTTTATTAAATATATGGTATTCAATGACTATAGAGTCCTGTTTTCTTATTTCATTAGATAATTCACAAATTATGCAAAATATAGGCCATCATGTATTCATTCATTTACTCATATTCTCCTTTTCTTTGAGTTTCTTCTTTAGTCTCACCTTTCAACTACCTTGTTTATTTGAAATTCCACCTGCAAGCAAGTTGTTTGTAATATTGAAATATTACATTAGCATAAATATATTTTACTTCCTAATTATGTTTCCATCAGAAAGTCCGTAATCATCTCAGTGAATGAAGAAGGCTAGTCAGTTTTTAGGAAAAAGTCCCAGTTGCCAAAGATGATCAGAAAAACAGTGTTTTTCTGTGGCTCTGACACACTTGAAACTGGGGATCTGTATCACCAGTGGAACTCAGTCATTTCTCAGCACTCAGTCACCCGGGTCAGGGGATGCAGAGTCATGCCCACAGGTGAGTGCAGAGGGCAGGCTCTCACCTGTGGTCCACCTGCCTCCTCTCCACCCAGGCCTCCCCTTCTCTGAGGACGCTGTCTCCCTGGGCTCTGGCGTGCTCGCCAGGTTGCTTGCAACATCCTGTCTCTTAAAGGTCACTGACATGGTCAAAGATGATCACACTTCCCTTGTGACAATGACACTGTGCCCAAGCCTAGCCTGCCCTCAGTTCCAGCTGCCACATTCAGGGTCAATAAACTATTATTGTAACTGCTTTTCATAGCCCACTGACTCGAAAATGACTGCCTGCAGCTCTGTTTTACTGCATGGAGGACAGAGAGGGAGAAAGAGAGAGAGAATCATGGATTAAAGGAAGGAAACTCCGGGCTTCCCGGGTGGCGCAGTGGTTGAGAGTCCGCCTGCCGATGCAGGGGACACGGGTTCGTGCCCCGGTCCGGGAAGATCCCACATGCCGCGGAGCGGCTGGGCTCATGAGCTGGGCCCGTGAGCCTGTGCTCCGCAGCGGGAGAGGCCACAGAGGTGAGAGGCCTGCGTACCACAAAAAAAATAAAAATAATAAAAAATAAAAATAATGGCCACTTACTAGGAAAGAGGGGTATATTCGTGGACTGTTCATTATGTCAGGCACTGGCCACCTTAGGATTCTTGGGTACATTATATTGTTTAATCCCCACGATGCCCTTTGAGACAGGCAAGAATTATTTTCCTTGTTTCACAGATGTGGGAATGGAGGCGTACAGACTTAGCAGCTTTCCTGGAGACCTGGAGGTGTCATTGGTGGGGCTGAGATTTGGACACTTACTCTGTAGCCCTGTGAGGGAGCTATTACTCTGCTCTCCTAAAGAAGGAAACTTGAGTCAGTGAAGAAAGCCGCTGACTCAGCATTCTGCCAGGAGCATGTCAGAGGGGCTCCTAAATCATCGATTCTTCCATTAAACCAAGCTGTCAGATAATTGCACTCCTGGGTCTCAGGGCTGAGCATTTAGCTCCCTCCTCATTACCAGTGTTTCCCCTTCATTTGTGCCCCTCACTCGGGGTTTTTGCAGGGTCTTCACCTTCGGCCGGCTGCTGGGTGTGTGTCCGTATCTGAGGACTGAAGAGAAGCCAGAACCTCAGGCAGCCTTGGGCAACTTCAGTGTCTTGTCTGAGACTTATTGCAACATTGTGATGGTCCCCCTTTCCTGGGAGGGGAGCAAACACTGCAACTAGAACCAGGGGTCCTAATGTGACAGCAGTGCCTCCCCACCCTGGACTGGGAAGCATAGGACAGGGTCCAGCACAGGGTGTTTCTCACTTACGTGGCGCTGAGCTTGCCAGGTTCTGGAAGCTTCTGCAGGCACTTCCAGAGGCACAGGCAGGCATACTGCGATCAGTGAGTGATGGTGAGACGTTATAAGGCAGCGTAGACACAAAATTCTTTCCCTCAGTGTTGAAAGAGTACTGATGTAATAAAGACAGTTAATTATCCCTGCAGCTTTCCATAGGAAACATTGTTGTTCCCCCTTTTTAGGTTGGGAAAATAAAGTTCCAAGAGGCTGAGTAACTTGCCTGTGATAGTAGCAAGCGGTGAGTTTGGGATACAAACCTTAAATTGCTTGATTCCAAAACCCATCTTTTTTGTTTATTCCATTCTGACAGTGAGCCTTTTTGACTTATCAAAAGCCGTCCAACCCTGTTAATATTGATTCCTTTGAAAACAATGATGGTGGTAGGGGTGTGAGAAAGAACTTTTCCTCCTGAGAGGCACTGAAGCTCAATCATCTTTAAAATGTTGCTCTGAGTGTGGCCGGGGGAGGGCCTGGTACCTCACCTGGCAGGTGGAAAACCCAGATCAATAGCCACTCTGGGCCAGTGACACAGCTTCAGGGATCAGAGCCCACATCCCTTGGTCCCCAGTACAATCTGAGAGAACAAATAATCTCATTCTTGAGCTTTGGCTCATTTGATGGGAGCCGTCCACACCTCCTGAGATGACTTTCTAATGTATAAAGTATGTCCGAGCAACCCCCTCTCCACACACAAATCATGTGGACCCAACATATTATGGGGAAATTGGGGGAATGCTAGTCACATTTGTGAATAAATAGTTCGTATCCATCTTATAGGTGTCAGAATCAAGTAGGTTTCTCTGGGTAGTGATGCATAGCTTATTGGCAAAGAGTGGATGTCTGCCTGAGGACCATAGATCTTGGTGTCTAATTATACCAAACAGTGGTGCAGCTACGTATACAAAAGCAAGTTAGAATGAGTTATGGCAGTTGGGATATGAAGAGAAGCCATGGTTTTCCTGGAAATTCCTCTAGAATTCACAATACTGACTACAGCATAAAAGCCACTTCCCTTTCAGTACCCTGGAAAATTTCTCATTGGTTCTGCCCTAGTTCACGAGTTCTTACCTTGATTAATTCACAGTGACCATTTTTAGCAGGTGAACACGGGCTTCTGGAAGGCAGGGTGGTAATGGGAAGTGTGTAGAGACCACGGGATATGTGTCAAAGCCTTCTTGTTGATGACATCTCGAAGCACAAGAGATGTTGGTTGTAGTGCTTGCAACCTACAGGCCAAAGAGCACCTTCATCGCCACCACCCTTCACCCTCATGCTGTGGCCGGAGACCTGAGCCCTGGGTCCATCTGCATTTGTCTGGATTGGATATGTCCATCCAGAAAAGGAATTTGAGGAGAGGGACCTGGGAATGATGGCTAACCCAGCCCATGCATTGCCATCCCCTTGTGCCACTGCCAATGAAACCCACTGCTGCTGCTAATCCTGGCAGCCTCAGGACCGCAGAGAGGGGAAAAAAGCCCTGAAGATGAGGAAGTCAGTTTGATCTACAGTGTAATTACAGCTGTGCTGTGAGACAATACAAATGTGGCCCCTGTGCAGGCATATTTCTTCTTGTCCAGAAATTAATTTTCATATCAAAAAGTAAACCATTTTACTCCTAAAACTGAATTGGACAAGGGACAGAAAATGCCGAGGATGGGAACCTGGGGTCTGGGGTGTCAGCCTTGTACTGGGCATTAATATTTCCGACAGAGTTTGAGAAGAATGGGAACTCCCCCCATACCTCCCTGCCTCACTCGAGGGCAAAAACCGAGAATAAGATTCTAAATGGAAGATAGTTGTGGAAGCAAGGGGAGGGGAGGGGAAGGAGGTGCATAAAGGAGAAAGAGAAAGGGGAAAGGGAGCAGAGAGCACAGACATCATAAAACCAGATCTATTCATCTTCCCCCAGGATCAGGAAGGGAGAAGGAAAATGATGTTTGATGCTCTTTTCTGAGTTCTGGAGGGCAAATGAAATAAAAAATAAGAAAATGCTGAAAAATCAACAGTTTATACCAGATAAAAATAGAGGCGCAGTAAAACAAACAGCACGAATGGTTCCTCTTCTACGGAGAAGTGGTGCGGAACAAGTGTGCTCGCTGAACTTCAGAACAGAGGTTCTCCTTGATGTGGGTCGTTTGTGGTCAGACTGGGGTGGGTCCTAAGGCTAAGATGAAGGGATGCAATCCCCCAGTCCCGCTCCTGTGCTATGCCCCTCCCCTGCCAACTCACTTAGAATCCTCCCAACCACCACGTGCCTTTTCTTAGTCCTCATTGCACTGAGTGGGTGCGGCTGATCTCACGTGCCCAATTGTCCCCTTTTAAGTGAGCTGCCATCTTTAAGGGGATGCCTTACCCAATGCCAGATACATCAGAACCCAGTGAGTGTCCATTCCCCCCTCCCCTTGACACCATTAGCCTGACAGCTTGATATCCAGAAGAAGCAGCTTTCTAAATACTAAAGGTATAGCACTCTCATGCATTTGAAAGAGCCGATGTGATCTGAAGCTCCCCGAGGGTAGTTATTATGTGCAGGGATCTTGCAATGGCACTGCTCCCCATATAAGAATAATGGCTTATTTATAAAGTAAACACATGCCTCAATAAAACATGAGAATGTGAGGGAGCAACACTAAATTCTCAGCTAAGATGGACAAACCTACCTCCTTCCAGGACAGAAGCAGGGATGGCAATTCTCTCCTCCCTCATCCTCTTCCTCCCGCTTCCCTCCTCTCCTGTGCAACCCTAAGAGAAGCCAGGGGAGTTTTCACACTACTTTAACAAACTTGAGTTAAGCTGATCATCTACCACTTTCTCTCTCCTTTGTTGTGTCCTGGGCTGCCTTGCCAGGGGGTGAGCAGTTTTCAGCAGATATCTCGGGAGCTGACAGAATACCATCTCCCCATCATCTCCAACTGATAAAGTGTCAAATGAGATGGAACAGAAAGTGAGATCCATTTGAGTAGCTGCCAACACTGGGCTGACTGATGGGAGGAGGGGGGGGGGAGGTGGTGGGCGGGGCTTCCCTGCCCCTCCCCACCGGTGCCTCAGTGCTTTGTTTTTGTTTTTTTTTTTAACATCTTTATAAGGGTATAATTGCTTTACAATGGTGTGTTAGTTTCTACTTTATAACAAAGTGAATCAGTTATACATATACATATGTTCCCATATCTCTTCCCTCTTGCGTCTCCCTCCCTCCCACCCTCCCTATCCCACCCCTCTAGGTGGTCACAAAGCACCGAGCTGATCTCCCTGTGCTATGCGGCTGCTTCCCACTAGCTATCTGTTTTACGTTTGGTAGTGTATATATGTCCATGCCTCTCTCTCGCTTTGTCACAGCCTACCCTTCCCCCTCCCCATATCCTCAAGTCCATTCTCTAGTAGGTCTGTGTCTTTATTCCCATCTTACGCCTAGGTTCTTCATGACCTTTTTTTTTTCTTAGATTCCATATTTATGTGTTAGCATATGGTATTTGTCTTTCTCTTTCTGACTTACTTCACTCTGTATGACAGTCTCTAGGTCCATCCACCTCACTACACATAACTCAATTTCGTTTCTGTTTATGGCTGAGTAATATTCCATTGTATGTATGTGCCACATCTTCTTTATCCATTCATCCGATGATGGACACTTAGATTGCCTCCATCTCCGGGCTGTTGTAAACAGGGCTGCAGTGAACATTGTGCAGAGTTTGTGTTGACGGACACTTAGGTTGCCTCCATCTCTGGCTGTTGTAAACAGGGCTGCAGTGAACATTTAGCAGAGTTTGTGTTGATGGACACTTGGGTTGCCTCCATCTCCGGGCTGTTGTAAGCAGAGCCGCAGGGAACATTGTGCAGAGTTTGTGTCTCAGGCAGATGGTGCCACTTGCAGAGCTGCCTAGAGGATTGCATCTGCTGAGGACTTTTGAGCCTGTGGGCAGTAGCATAGAGATGGCAGACAGGTGGAGGACAGGTAAAGGTGTGTGAATCTGTAAAGGAGAGATGTAACTACTTCCATGGCATGTTGGATACAAAGTAGCTTCAGTAACGTGGAAATAACTCTGGCATCTAGGACTGGCTCTACAGGGGTCTAGATTTCCAGCATCCATTGAGGCATCTGACCTAGGAGAAGTCACCTTTCCTAGATCTTTGAAAGAGTGGGAATACTGTCAGAGCTTGGAGGGACAGCTTGCCCAATGTCCCCCTGCTTTTCTTTTATGTGAGAAAACTGAGACATAGGGAAGTGGAATTCATGGAGGATTCTACTGCTTTTGAGTGTTTACACAGAATGGCTCAACCACACCCAAGGCTACTTATGTCTTGAATGGAAAACTAAGGAGTGGCCAAGGTCTCCAACTCCCACTCCAGTACTCTTTCGCCAACACGTGCATGGCCTGGCAATGTTCATCTCTGTCATAAAATTAACAGAAGGAGCAACCGAGTTACGGAACACAGAAGCACTCAAAGAAACTGTCAAGAGTCGGGTAAACACAGGCCACAACTGAGGGTTGATTAAAGGTAAAACTCAGGCTGTAGCTTTTGTTCAAAGCCAAACACCTTGCCAAGGGATACGTAAAACAGAACTTGGCTATTCCAGCTGTTTATTCTTTTCCTCTTGATTTTGTTTCAGACAGTAAATTGTCATCCCCTCTGACTTTTAATACCCATGTGCATCATCAAAATGACTGTTGTGTTGCTATTGTATACGTTTCGTTTAGAAACAGATTTCTAAACAGCTTTTCCCTGGCTTTTCTCATGAGTTGTACACCTGGGAATTATATCCATTTCTCGGATGGAGAAACTGAGAGTCCAAACCGACAAAGGTGCATAGAACACGTCGGGTGGGGAATGAAGTGTGACGTTTCCCTTAAGCCCTGCAAAGCATTCACAGGACCTGGAGAGCTGTGAGGAGTGCCTGGGAGCCTGGCCAGCGTCTAGCCACAGGGGAAACATTCTTCAGTGTGGTTCTCATAATCAAAGAGTTGTCTTTCCTTTTCTCGATATCTTTCCCCCCTTGCAGCATGTTTTTGGCAGGATCAGCTAAATAAGTGTTATACAATCTAGTACCTCTTGAGACCTCAGTGGCAAAAAGGCTACTGAGTAAGAAGGAGAGAATTTTCGAGCTCTCAGGGGGAATTCTGTCACCTATTCCGAGCTGATGCTATTAGCACCTGTCACAGGGAAGTTAGCCTCTTGGTTGTGTTTTCTTGGCTCTCTCAGTTTTTGTCATCTCATTTCTATTGTTCTTGGTGTTATTTTAATTATTCTTCATTCTTATTATTGGATTTTAATTTTCTGAACAGCCCCTGGGTGATGGTGGAGAAATAATAAAAAGAGGTAAAATAATAATTATTGTGAGTAGTGGCGCAAGGGATATTGTGCTCCTGGTCATACAGATACTGTTACTGGATTATTAATAATGATACTAGTCGTGGCAATAATGAAAGTAGTTTGCATCTAGAAGCTCAGAGCACGTTAGAGAAATATTAACTTGTGCACACTTGCACATCTTGGGGTAGAGCAAAGGGGAGGAGTCTGGGTATTAACAATGTCTCTACCCTAAAGTAAGAGAAGACAGGGCAACACAAGGAAAGGAAGAGCTGGGAGTCCCTGACACGAACAGTGCAAGGAGGGACAAGACTAAAGATTCTTGACTCTGTGTCCTACGACTGATGACTCCTTTAGCATGGGGTCGTGTCTCATTCACTTCTGGGTCCCTCTAGCACACTAGCAAACACGTATTTAGCCCACAATTTATGCTTGCTGGAAGGATGGAAGGAAGGGAGGCGGGAAGAAGGAAGGAAGGACTCACTAAAGTAGAAAGGTATCAGTCAAAGTCAGAAAGGAACAAGGGGGAGGTACTGGATCCATAGCTGGGCTTTATCAAATATTCCAACTGCATTACGGTGGTGATTCAGCCCCTCCAAAACCAGGCTTATTTCCAGAGTGACTGTTGAAAGGACAAGTCAGCTTCCAAGCTGGGGGATGAGGTGGTAGAATGACAGATGGGAAATCATTGACTAACAGGTTTGTGCCCATCTTCCCATGTCTCCCTCCCTGTACTGCCCCTGTGTGGGCCCTTTGTTGTCAGGTGTCTATGTCGGGCAGGAGTCGCCACCCGTCGCTTTTTTAAATACATGTTCAGGTTGTCAATCAGTTATTCCAAAAAACTGTCTATTGATGTAGACAAAAAATTATGAACAATGATGTTTTTTATAACATTATTCATAATACCAGATAATCGGGAATTATCTTAATGGTCAACAGTATGAGGATGTTACATAAATTATGGCCAAATGATATGATAGATTATTATACAGCTATTAAAAGAGTACTTTTAAAGGCAGGGAAAATATGATGATGTTAAATGGGTAACAAAGCCAGCAAAGAAAACCTAGAGGGCAAGGTGCTGGTTAGTGGAGCAAAAGGAAAGAGGAAGTTGGATTAGTAGATTCTAACATACCTTGAATGCCATGCTATAGGGATTTGGACTTAACTCATGGAGATGTGGAAGCAGCAGAATTTCTTTGTAAAAGAATAACATAGCTGTCATTTTTCATTAAAGCAAGGCTTCAATATTTGGTTAATAATTATATTCATCATGCTAATGCTATAAATTAATAAATGATTATCACCGTAATAATGTTAATGTAAAGCATTCTATCAATAGAATCAATCAAAAAAGAAATCAAAACATATAATTAGGGACAAATGACTAAAGCACATGAGACTTTAACTTTCCCAGGTATATTTTATTTTGCAGGATGTAATAGTAATGGATATTATTAATTGATTTGATTCTTCTCAGAGGGTGCAGCTCTTTAATAAAAATGAAAATTATAGCTCATTTTTTTCTCCCACTCGACTTTCTATAACACATCAGTGTTTTAATGTTAGTATGTTCTTTATAAAATTGACATGTAATCATGTCAATCATGACATGTAATCATGTAATGATATGTATGTAATTATGATGGTATGGCCCTTGTTTCATATGGGAGTATACATAAAATAATATTTGAAAGGTAAGAAATGCATATGGAAAAATATACGTTATCTACAGACCTGGACCATGAATCCTGGCAAAAGAAAAGCGTCCACACAAATAGACATCATCCACAAACACATCAGCCTAAGATGCAAGCAGGACGGAAGACTACAGCACCAGGCTGGACATGATGAGGCTCTGTGTGACAAAAAGACCCGAGAAAATCAAAAGCGGCAGGGGCGGGGGCGGCAGGGGGATTTGATTACAATTACAATTGATATATTGCCTTAAAATTTCCACTAAGGCAATCTCACAGTGAGAAAGTCAGTGCTCAGTTTGACATGGCCGGCTCTGTGTTTAAGGAGAACAAGTGTGATGACACTGGAAAGAGAAAAGGAACAGGGCAGTGGAGGGTGAACGGCAGAGCCACGGAGACGGTGAGGGCCTGAGTGAAGGTACGGCAGCCGGAACAGGGAACCGAAGAGGTGACGGAGCTGGAGACTGTGACACCATGAAGAGGAAAAGGTAGCCAGTTAGATACGAGTGAGGATGAGGAGAGAATTGGGTATTTATAAAGACTCAGAAGTTTCCAGCTTGGACATCTGGGTGAAAAAATAACCAACTGGGCCAATAAATAACAAAACGCACGACGGATTTTTGTAGTTTCTATTGTACTGAGAACTTGCTGTAGCTTCTCTCATTAATTCTCATGACAGCCGTATGAAACAGGTTCCTTAATTATCTTCACTTTACAGAAGAATAAAGCAGAGGCCCAGAATGTTTACATAAAATATGCCTAAAATCGCCCAATTAAGAAGTGGCCGAGATAGTGGAATTGGAAAGTGCGTGCCTTTTCCAGACCTTTATGTTACACCACACGCAGTAGGACATCAGACGGACAAGCATACGTACAGACAGAGGCACTTGCTGGGGTGGCGGGCGAGGGGATTGTGCAGAGGGATCACAAAAGCACAGAACAGATACCAGCAACAACCAGCACGCACAGCCCGAGAAGCGTTTTGCAGAGAAGAGCAATTCTCCACCGCTGAGGCTGTGTGGGTCTGGCCCTCGCCTCTGTAAATACATTTCGGTGAATTCAGTCATGAGGTCCAGCCAGCCAGCTGCCTGCCCGCTGGTGAATTTCTTTAAGGAATCTTGGCAGCCTACGTTCAGGGCCAATTCTGTTATGATTGCTTCCACTAAATCAGGAAGAAAATTGAAAAGATTGACATACACACACATAAGCCTGTGTGGAAGTCTGGAAAGGTGATGATTGGTGACCCAGCCATGACCTTTATTTTCCATTAATGGATCTGGGTGAGTGTCAGTTGTGTTTGAAGCTGCATAAAGTGAACTGAAATAAGAGGGATAAACAGGAACAGTTAAGAGCCTTTTTCAGGGGAATTTGGAGTTGATTAGATAACACCGTATACAAGGAGATGCTCTGATCAGACACAAATGGAAAATCGGCATCAAAACCAAGCATTGACCTGCCCAGCCAGACTGAGTTATTTTAAGCAACATGAAAATGGGAGCTGATCTACATATCCTTGATCTAAAGAAACCAGACAAGCATAAAGTCCAGAAAGATTCGCAACACTTGTGATTTTCTTTGGAGTCCTCTGAATAGAGCAAAATTAAGGTCAAGAAATTGGACATGAAGGTACAAAGAGAAAGCACGTATTAGGGGAATGAAGTTGTGGGCCCTTAAAAAGTTTAGAGCCAACAGTCAGGCCTCCCATTAAACTACAAATTTTTTCCTGGCCTGAGAAGTGTAAGGGAAAACAATTCTATACTCTGAATCTCTAAAGTATTTCATTGATTTTAATAAAAGCAGCCCAGCAGTCTGGTGTAAGAAGTATTGGGGAATGTCCTACAGAGAATTATTTTTTTTTATAACAAGACCTGATGAGATGTTACTGACTGGATTCTAGACCTGGTAGGGATCTTCCTGTGGACTGGTCTATTTCAGAGCGAAACCACTGACCTCTGGCAGTTTGCTGATCCTAATAGAATTCCTTGAAATTTGAATTTTGCTTTCCAAGAGGCACCCTAGATCCATTCCTGACTCTTGCAGATCCTTTTTTTTTCTTCTTCCCTTTCTCCTCTTTTACTCTTCCCTGAGCAGGGAATCCTGGATATACACCCAAGAGAAATGATGACATATGTCCATGAAAAACTTGTATATGAATGTTCATAGCAGCATTTTTATTTTATTTGCGATGGGCACCAAAAGTATTAAATCCATCCTAAGTCTGAAAATACTGGAAAAGTGTCTGGGCAGATCAGGGCATAATCTACAGAGAAGAGATTTTTAAGTAGATATACGATCCAAAGGAGGAGCACTGTTGAAAGTGGCAGGTGTGATTTCAAAGGGGACTTTCAAAACGCTTTGCCTCTAGCGGAGAAAAAAGGCCAAAAAGGAAGGTAGAAATACTCTTTGGCAATAGAATTGTGTAGAAGAAAAGAAAAATAAGAAGGCAATTTTAGGGTGCTATAGGATAAAAGAAAACCGTGAAACTGGAGACACACTAGCCTTCCCCTACCACCCAAACAACAAACAAACAACACACTTGGATTGTGCTATACTAACTAAAGGTAGAAGGTGTTTATGGATCATGCTCTGGTGTGAATAAGAACTCTTTGGTTAACCCTAGGTTACAAATATTTTCTCCCATGTTTTAAAGTTCTGTAATTGTATATTTTAGATTTCTGATGCATTTTGAGTTAACTTTTTGTATAAGGTATAGGGTTTAGGTTGAGGTTTACTTATTGGTTTGTTTCATAATAGCATTATTAAGGATAGCCAAAGAGGAGAAATAGCCCAATTTTCTATCAATTAATGAATGGATAAATAAAATGTGGTATATCTACACAATGGAGTATTATTTAGCCATGAAAGAGAATGAAGCACTGCTTCACACTACAACATGGATGAACCTTGGAAACATTATGCTAAATGAAAGAAGTCATATACAAAAAGCCACATATTGAATAGTCCCATGTACGTTAAATGCCCAGAAAAGACAAATCCATAGAGAAAGAAATTAGTAAACCCTAAGCCAGGGGCTGGGAGGAGGGGGAGGGGGGGTGATGGCTAACGGGTACGGGTTTCTTTTTGGAGCGATTAAAAAAGGTTTTGGAGATAGTGGTAATGACTGCACGATTTCATGAATATACTAAAACCCACTGAATTGTATACTTCAAAAGCATACATTTTGTAGTATGTGAATTATATCTCAAGTACAAACAAACTAATGTGCTGTGAAAACTAACTTGTTTTCACAAAACAACCCTCATCTCAATATCCCATTTTCATTGGTGAGACCCTGTCACCTCAAGCACCCAGGTGCCTGCATTCACCCCAGCAGTATTTACTGGGTGTCCATTGTGTGTCCTGGCCCTAACAGCTAGCACTTACTGACCATTCAGCCCATCCCAGGTGTTCTTTGATGTACTTTACATGGATTAACTCATTTAATCGTCACAATGACCCCTTGGAGCAGATGAAAAACTCAGGGCGGAGAGACTATGTAATTGCCTAATATCACACTGCTTGTAAATGTCAGGGCATTTCAGATTTCAAATCCATAGAGTCTGAGTTCTAAATTGATAGTTTTTATCATTACATACTATTATCCAACCCTATACTACATTATCCTACACCTACATTATCCACTACCCTCCAGGTGTATACCTGGAGAGCAAGCCTAGCTGAGTGGTTAATGGTTCAGTAAGCATTTGGTTCTATGACTATTGTTTTTGTTATTATGACTACACTCTAGTCTACCTTAGGCAAAGTGGTATAAGAGATGGCCCCTGCTTTCATAAAGCTTATTTTCTAACAAACATTTTCACAAATACCTACAGCACAGATGTACTAAGTGGAGTGTGCTGTGTTCTACAGAAGAGCAGAAGCAGAGTGATGGCTTCCCTGCTGGGCGGGCAGGAAGATGATGGTAGTGGTCATGTGGACGCTGGGCTTGGCTGGGGGTCTGTGTGTCAGCAGGTAGGCTGGTGAATGGGTCTAGGGGCACTGGGAGCCTTCACCCGGATCTGCCCGAGCCTGAGCCTCAAGTTGGCTTTCCTGCTTCCAGACTCTCTACCCTATAGTCTATCTTACAAACTTTTGCCAGACTGTTTTTTCTTTAGATGTTGTTTAAAACCTGTCTTTCTTTGAACGAAAACCTTAAAAGGGGGCCCTTTTCCTTCACGCTGAATCTAACCTCCTCTCCCTGGCGTGCTTAGAAGAGGGCCCCTCTAACTCGCCTGATTCCAATTACTCCTGCCGCTGCAGGAAGCTGTTCCCAATACTTCACGAACAGGTCCCCATAGTTCGATGCTCCTCTTATTCTGAAAGCCACAAAAAGCCAAGTTTGTAACTGTCTTCTAGCAACGCTTAGGATGGAAAAGCATGTGTTCTGTGTACTGGCTTCACATTAAGGTCCTATTCTTGTTTTGGTTCCCCTCGCTGTTTCTGCGCTATTTAAGGTATATTTGATCCTGTGCAACTAGGAGGTGTGGGTAAAGGTGTTCTTATATAAATTGGCTGCTTTGGAAACCAGATGCCCCAGGAGGACCGTAGAAATTGTCTTCCTAAGAGACCTCTGTTTTTCTTTAGGAAAAGGCCTTTCCACGCTCTTTGGGGTGACAGTTCAAGGTCCCGAAGGCATGACTGGAGGAAGAGTAAGAGGACAGCAGTCGTTGCTCTGTGTAACAGGGTAAGAAGAATTTAGGAGTCGGCCAGGCCACACGGGAATCAGCTTCGAGAGCAGGGGGCAGTGCATTCTTGGGAGAGAGAAGTGGGCCTCATTATGAAGCAGGAGACGAAGGCTTGGGAAGGACGATCAACAAGAAATTTCTAGAGTCAGGGAGGCTGAGTAATGTTTAGGACTGTGATGTTTGGTGCTCAGTTTTAAGTTGCTTTCTGTTCTGTGCTCTTATTACTCTCCAGACTCAGCAAGCCTTCCGTAAAAGCCTGTCATACACAGCAGTCCTGGGCTGGGGGTGATTTGGGCAAGAGAGCAAAGTGGATTCCTGCAGAAGAAAAGTGATGCCAAATAGGGCTGACGGGGGGTGTGTGGAAGGGAGGTGGCTGCCACACACCCCAGAGGTGAGAGGTACTAGAGGACGGTGAGTGCAGTGGGCTGCAGGGTAGACGAAGGCTGACACTGATTGGAGATCTCCCTTTTCCTTTAGACGTAATACAGGAAGGAGAACTTTGAAAAGGGGCACCAGGCAGACTAGAAGTTGCCACAACAAAGATAAGGTCTATATACATAAAGCATAGCAATATTTTCTTAGATCAGTTTCCCAAGGCAAAAGAAATAAAAGCAAAAATAAACAAACGGGACCTAATCAAACTTAAAGACTTTTGCACAGCAAAGGAAACCATAAACAAAACGAAAAGACAAACTGGGAGAAAATATTTCCAAATTATGCAACTAACAAAGTGTTAATTTCCAAAATATACAAACAGCTCATACGGTTCAATATCAAAAAAAACAAACAACCCATTCAAAAAATGGGCAGAAGACCTAAATAGACATTTCTCTAAACAAGACATACAGATGGCCAACAGGCATTTGGAAAGATAGATGCTCAACATCACTAATAGAGAAATGCAAATCAAAACTACAATGAGGTACCATCTCACAATGGTCAGAATGGCCATCATCAAAAAGTCTACAATTAATAAATGCTTTAGAGGGTGTGGAGAAAAGGGAACCCTTCTACACTGTTGGTAGGAATGTAAATTGGTGCAGCCACTGTGGAAAACAGGATGGAGGTTCCTTAAAAAACTAAAAATAGAGCTACCTTATGACCCTGCAGTCCTACTCCTGGGCATATATCTGGAGAAAACCATAATTCAAAAAAGATACATGCACCCCAATGTCCATAGCAGCATTATTTACAATAGCCAAGACATGGAAACAACCTAAATGACCATCAACAGATAGATAATGGATAAAGGAGATGTGGTGTATATATATATATATATATATATATATATATATATATATATATACACACATATATGAATATTACTCAGCTGTAAAAAAGAAAGAAATATTGTCATTTGCAGCAACATGGATGGAGAATACCATACAAAGTGAGGAAAGTCAGACAAAGACAAATATTATATATCACTTACATGTGGAATCTATAAAATAATACAGATGAATCTATATACAAAACAGAAACAGACTCACAGACATATAGAAAACAAACTTATGGTTACCAAAGGGGAAAGGAGGGGGTGGGATAAGTTAGGAGGTTGGGATTTACAAATACACACTAGTGTATACAAAGTAGATAAGTTACTGTATAACACAGGGAACAATATTTAGGATCTTGTAATAACCCATAATGGGAAATAATCTGAAATATAAATATATATATAACTGAAGCACTTTTCTGTATCCCTAACTAACACAATATTGTAAAGCAACTATACTTCAATGAAAAAAAAAGATAAGGTCTATAGAGAGAGCTCCACATAGATAATCCTGTTCTACATTTTATAAACTGCCTTCCACATTTTAGCAGAAGATAAAATGCAAAAGAAAAAGCACACCACTCTGTGTTTGCTCATGTAATTCCTCTTTTCTTGAAAGATTCTGCCTTTCACTCTCCCAGACCCTACCTGTTCTGCAAGGCCCAAGACCAGTCTACCTCCCGCGGTGCTTTGTCCCTCATTTCTTCCGACTGTCTCTCCGAGCAGTTCTCGACGTGAACTCCTCCAGATCAGAGGCAGCAGCACGACTTGAGAACTTGTGAGTGAGGCAAAGTCTCGGTCCCTACACCACACGCATTGGATCTGGGGGTGGGGGTCAGCAATACATGTCTTAGCAAGCCCCGCAGGTGATCCTGAGTTTGAGCACCAAAGTCTGAGAACCAACCCAGGGGCCAGAGGCATCAGAGTGGCAGTCAGATCATCTCTCTTCAGCACAACACCATCCAACAGATTCCCGTCTCACTCCTAGCAAAACCCAAAGTATTTGTAACAGCCTTCAAGGTCCTACACGTACCCTGGTTCACCTTTACCTGCCTGACCACATTTGCCCCACCTACCACTGTCCCTGTCACTCACTCCACCTCAGTCATGGAGGCCAGTGACTGGAGAATGTACCAGGCTTACATCTGCCTCAACGCCTTCGCTGGGGTGGCTTCTTTCTTTTGTGACGTCTGCCTTGGTCATACTGCTTGTAATTACGTTCACCCCCATCAAGAGGACTCATTCCTGTTTTGTGATTTTTCTCCATCACATTTATCTGTATATAACATTGTGTATATTTCGCTTCCTCAAATGTTTTATTGTTTGTCTCACTCTGCTAGAATGTTAGCTAAGAGACCAGAGATCTTACTTCATGTTTTCCTATTTTGTCCATTGATATAGTACCTGACTCATGTGGTGATGAATACTCAATACGTGTTTGCCCAATGTGTGAATTTAGCACTTATTTCCTGTCTGCCCTGTTCAGGAGCCACCCCATCCATTGTAGTCTTTGTGGTTAAGGAGTTTGTAAGCTCCATGGTAGAGATAACCCCCCTTGGATGCCCTTCTTCCCCACCATGCCCAGCACCATGCTGAGAAATTAGCAAAGCACATGATACTTCTTAATTAGAGGTCTGAACACATTGTCCCCTGGACTTGGGGTTCAAGACAGAAAGCCCACGCGATGCCCCATATTCATCTGGAGCTCCCTCCTCTCCGCTCCCTCCAGATCACTGCTCAAAGCTCCCAGCCTGCTTCCTCTTCCTCGTCCAGCCATAATTCCCGGTCCTTTCCCCTGATACGTGAAGAGTCCACTCTGACGGGCTGCTGTCCCTGCCCCCAGGCTCTGCCTGCTCAGGCAGCCTCCATCTGTCCCTCGGCCACGTTCCAGTGACCCAGCGTGACAGCCGAGATCCATAATTTATTAGAGCCCTTCTGCTGGGCCTTTTCTTTCTTTCCCCCTTCCTCCCCTCCTTCCTCCCTTCCTTCCTCTCTTCCTTCCTTCCTTCCTTCCTTCCTTCCTTCCTCCCTCCCTCCCTCCCTCCCTCCCTCCCTCCCTCCCTCCCTCCCTTCCTTCCTTCCTTCCTGGCATCACTGGTACCCAGGGCTTAGTCAGCACCATCAGAGGGGCTGCAGGTGTTTGAAAGGCCCCCAAATGAAGGTAATTTGAGTCAGGTATTGGGCTAAGATAACCAATTAGAGACTCTGGAACATGCTGTGCAGGGGGATAAACATCCTTATTGCTTTAAGTAGTGTCCTGGAATCTCTTCACCACCCTTCTTATATGCATTTGCCTGAATGTATAGTAAAATCACATTTTGCTCTTTGAAGAAACACATACGTGGTTCGAGGCTAAGAATCTCCGCAAGGGTGCCAGTCGGCACGCATGAGTTGTCTTCTCAAACCTCAGTAGGAAATATGTGTTTTTAATAATCATCTGGTAATTAAGAGCTGTGATTCCAAGCCTTTCATTAGGAAAAATAATAATAGTTTTACTTCCTGGTGCCAGGAGCCAGATGGGCAGCCGAAGAGAGAAGCCTCCAGCTATGTATCAGACAAGTAGAGAAGGTGGGGTCCACAAGCTCCCTGGTGACCCTGCAGCTGGCACAACATCTGGACGGGAGAACAAAACAACGGCCTGGATACCTGCACCCCGCCCCCCGTACACTGGTCCACTTAGCTCTGATCACAGCACTGGCTTATAATCCTGGCTCTACAAGTTATAGTCCTTCCCTCTGCTGACTTGTTTGAAATGACCTCTTTTAAAAGATGCGCTGCCTGATAAATAATGTCAAACTGGGAAATTATTTTGAAATATCACATGTTCATGAATTTTTTATTTGGTTTAAAGAAATTGCGTCGGCCCTTAGGCCTTCTTGGTGCTGGTTACCACCACCTCTGCATCTCCCCTTCCCCTTGCTGGTTTCTGTCACCTCAGGGTCAGTGAAGAGCAAATCACCTTTGAAGCATCACCTGTCTGCAGCAGACACTCAGTATCTTCACAAATCTCTTTCTCTCTAACACAAACACATAGTTCATACACATACCTCCCTTGCTGAAGACATCAACAGTGGGGAAATAAGAAAAAGAAGGAGGGTGACAATAAGCAAATGATCTGGATATATTTTTATTATATTTCTCGTTACTCTAGCGTATGGTCTTTTAGAAGCCTGGAATATGATCACTGGAGTTTATCTGCTTGGTGGCTGATACCATTTCAAACCTGACATGGATTTGAGGCTGCGTTACCACTCTCATAGAAAGAAAGAGAGGAAGAATGGAAGGAACAAAGAGAGGGAAGGAGGGAGGGAGGAAAAAGGAAGGAAGAGTAGAAGTGGTCTTCTGTAGCCTACCATGTTTATTCCTGTCTTTGTTTGCAATATGTTTAATATGAACGTATCACAGGCTAGATCCCATATGGCAAAGCCATCTTAGAGGTGACTGAATTCTGGTCCAGTGGCTGTGTGATCTCCATCACTTGAGTGGAAAAGGACCAGTGGTAACTGATTCTTGACTCTGCACTATTCCATCTATCACCAGGAACAAGAGCAGAGCTCTAGCTGACTTTCCAATCCTGCTTTGAGGGGCTTAATATTTTGATGGTTGCCATGGCAAGAAGGCTTAAAACACGACTGGGTGATATGAAAAGCAGAAGTAATGTTTCACAACTTTCAACAGCCAGAGTCTGAAAAGAGGATTTGGGGTTTTCCATTTTATATAGTGGAAAGAATAGAACACTGAGAATCAGAAGGACTGGATTCCAGGTTCAGATGGGGCGTTAAATAATTACATGAGCCTAGATGGCTTGCCACTTCACCTCTGGGCAGAAAGGTTCCTCTTCTGAAAAATTAGAAAATAGTCATGAATGCACTAAATATTGGGTTAAGAGAGTAATAATGTCAATTGTGGTCAAAGAGTTGGAATCTCGTCCCTCCTCTCCATTAACGAACTATGAGACTTAACCTTGAAGAACAGTATTTTAAGCACATAGAGGTTTTGATACAGTGGAAACCAGATGATTGAAAAAATACCAATGAGAGGAATTACAGTTGTACTTGCATCTGTTATTATTTACTGGACACTGACTTTACACCAGACATTGTGCCTGGTGCTTTACAAGCATTATTTGCTTGAATCTTCACATCAACCCTAAGAGAGAGACAATTCAATCCTTACCATACAGATCAAGGGACTGAGGGGAGGTCTAGGGAAGGTCATTACCTTCAGGGGGTCACACAACTCTGGCGGGGGGAGGGGGAACTCAAATCCAGGCGTACCTGACTCCACACTCCGTGCTCTTAGCCATTATGCATATTTAATATTTATTAAGCACTTATGATGCCAGCTAATGTTCTAAATCTATCACAAACGTCATCGCATTTTATGATCACAAAGGTCTAATGAGGGAAGCATTATTATCTCCATGTCATAGATGAGAAAACCGAGGCTCAGAAAGTTTAGGTAACTTGCCCAAGGCCATTCAACCAGTAAATAGAGGTGCCGGGAATCTATCCCTTGTCCCTTTGCCCCCAAAGCCACTGTGCTAAGATAAAATTTGAGAGAGGCAAGGGGAGCATAACAGTATAAAGGAAAGAGAAAGCCTGTAGTCTCCTGGGCTCCAGTAGTAATTCTGATGCTATTAGCTGGGTTATTCTGGTTCCCCACTGTCATTTATTCTAATTGGGCAGGAGGGTTTCTTGGAAGGGTAACACATTATGTATTTTAAAAGATATTTTCTATTGTTCTTTCTAGTTCTAAAAGCATTAATTTAAAGGGCACTTATTTTTTCCACAGGAAAGAGAAACAATTTCCATTAACTCTAAAAAGGAAAGCGTTTCTATGTACAAACCGGGAAGAAAAAGATGACAATAATTATCATTTAAGTACTTAGAATGGACCAAACCTATATGTGCTCTACTCATTTGACCCTTACAAAATCCCTATAAAGTAGACACTTCTATCATCCCTATTTTATCAATAAGACGACTGAGGCAAAGGGAGGTTAGGTCATTTACACGAGATCTTATAGACAGTAAGTAGCAGAGATGGGTTCTGAACTCAGGCAGCCTACTTCACAGTCCACGCTTTTAACTACTATAATATATTGCTTCTGGAGTCAAAATAGTTCATTAGCCTAACGGGAGTCAACATGGTACTAAATTGTATTGGGAATGCAGGGAGCTGTGGAAAGATTTCAAGGTGACAGACAAAGTTGGGTGTGAATCTCAACATTGCCACCATCACTAGGCTGCCAGCTTTATTGGACGCTCTGATTAATCTCCCCCGAGCCCCTCCAGCACCTACCCTATATATCTATTGAACGAATGAATGATTTTGTGGGGGTTGAGCCAGCCTTTGAAATTACACATGTCTGAGTCCAAAGTCCAAGAGCTTTCTGTTTTCCAGGGCTACCTCACGGAATACATTAATATAGAGCTGTCCAAAGCTGAGGGTTCTCCTGGGAGCATAAGCAAAGAGCTTGAGATTCGAAGACAGACACACTGCATTTAACATGGTGTGTGGCTTCTCTGAGTCTCCACTTACTTCTCCATCAATTTGAGAATATGTTGTCACATGTGCTTGTCATGAGGATTACCTTACGTCAAGCACCTAGCACTCTCCTGGTACAAGGTAGTCGTACAGTAATTGGTAACTTCTCAGCTGCCTTTCTACAAAGCATGTCAACTGAAGCAATAGTATCTGTAGCCTGGTGCTTTTAGCATTGTGGTGCTTCTTTGCTCTAAGGAAGCACCCACTGAAACACCAGGGCAGTGAGCCCTATGTTTCCTCCCACAAAGGTTTTCAAGGACACAAAATATACAAAAAGTGAGAATGAACATCAGTGTGAGAATGACACCTTGTGAAAAAAGGAAGTCCACCATTTGGACACACTCAGAACAAAGTAATTTCCCATTATTTGCAACTCCCACCCTTATGAGTGTGTCCTGAAGTTGAAGCTGTTGTTACTCTTCCACTTAGATCTCAGAGAGTGAATTTCCCAGTGGGCGTAACGTGTGATGCTTTGGCTGCTCGGCTCCCATTAGTGTTGATGGAGCACAACAGGACGCTGCAAATAAACAGGGTCCCCTTGGCCTCCATAAATGCCTCCACACTTACCAAGTAAGTAGTACGTTCAGCTTGGAATCACAGGTGTGGAACGGCTCGTTGTCAAGTTCCTACGGCACTCAGGGGGCCATCTGGGAACTCATCATTTCCCGGACTCGGCCCTCCTGAGGCGTTGTCCCTTCACTATATTAAGCCTCCAAAGCTATGGCGCCTCCTGCTTCTGTTCTGAGCACCCCCATGTGACCTCTGCATACTTTACTGCAGCGTTCACTGCTACGGGTTATTAGTAGCTCCATCTTTCTTCCTCTCCCTGAAAGTTTTCTCTGACATCATGGAGCCGGCACAGCCAAACGCTGCCTCTCCAGGATGACACTGCGTGGTTTCCCCCAGATTCAAAAGCTAACTGCCGACTTCTGCTTCTGGCCAAGACAGAGTGACAGGCACGAGACTACCCTCCTGTCTGAAACAGCAACAGCAACAAGAAAGACAAAATATATAAAACAGTAGTTTCCAAGACACTAGACGTCAGACAGGGAAAGACAGTGACCCCTGAGAGATGCAAAACAGATGAGGTGCGCCCTGCCCTTGTCCCAACTTGCTGCATGGAGAGAGCTCCCCAACATGTGCATGGCGGGTGGAGGGGACAAGGCAGAGCTCAGAGGACTCTCAGAATTGAGCAGCTGAGGAACCAGGGAGATGGCGGCAGTCAGAGTTCTCAGGATAGGATACCAGGCAGGAGACACCTGCACAGAGAGAACTCCAGAGATCTGTTGAGGTCCCTTTGAGTATTCAGCAGAGTAGTTAGTTCATATGTGCAATGAAACTGCCAAAGTCTAGGGAAAGAACCCTCCAGGGGATTGGAGGGCACACTGACCAGTCCACACGCAGGGTCAGCAATACTGCCTGTACCTACCAGTCAGACTGGAAAACCTGTGACTCATGACATTCACAAGCATCTCACCTCAGTAGCTGGTCCCAACACTAAACATTGCATTGATTTCACCAAACAAATCTTACTAAAGTAAGACCCGAAAGAAGCTGAATTTGTAGATAAAATCCCACCACAAAGAAACATGCAAGCCCAGATGGCTTCATTGGTAAATTCCACCAAACATTTAAGGAAGAACTAATATCAATTATAAATAAACTCAGAAAACTGAAGAGGGGGAAATCATTCCCAGCTCATTCTGTGAGCTCAGCATTACCCTGACACCAAAATTGTAAAGAGACATTACAAATATCCATCCATCAATCGATCAATCAATCAATAAGTAAATAAATAAAACTACAGACCAATATCCTTCATGAACATATATACAAAAATGCTAAGCAAAATTTAAGCAAATTGAATGCAACAGTATATAAAAAGGATACATCAGGACCATGTATCTTTTACTCTAGGAAACCAAGGTTGGTTCAATAGTAAAAAAATCAAAACAATGTAGTTCACAATATTAACAAACTAAAATAAGAAAAGCATATGATTATCTCAATAGGTAGAGAAAAAAAGGCTCTTGACAAAATCTAACATCAATTCCTGATTAAGGAAAAACAAAAAACAACTGTCAGCAAATTAAGGTGAGAAATTTCTCAATCTGAAAAACCTATAGCTATCAGCATGTCTAAAAGTAAAAAACGGAATGCTTCCCTTAAAAAAATAAGAAACAGGAAAAGGAAGTATGCTTACATGATTTCTACTAAACATTGTACTGGAGGTTCTAGCCAATGCACTAAGGCAAGAAGAGGAAACAAAAAGTATCCAGATTGGAAAGAAGTAATAAAACAGTTATCTGTAGGTGACATGATTGCCATCATAGAATATCTGATGAAGTATATCAAAAAGCAACAACTAATGAGTGTAGCAAATTTTCCAGATAAAATATTTTATGCAAAATCAACTGAATTTCTATACACTAGCAAAGAAAAATCTGAAATTTAAATTAAAAAATAATTCCATTTAAAAAGCATTCAAAATTTAAATATGAATACTTAAGGTTAAATCTATCAAAGTATGTCGAAGACCTGTACCTTGAAGACTACAAAACATAACTGAAGAAAATTAAAGAAGACCTAGATAGAGATATATACTCAGCTAATCAGTCACAAGACTCATTATTGTTAAAACTGCATTTCTCTCAAAATTAGTCCATAGATTTAATACAATCTCAATCCAAATACTAGTAGTTCTTTTTAGTTTAAATTGACAAACTGATTTTAAAACCCATAAGGAAATATAAAACACACACAATAACCAAAACAATTTAGGAAAAAAAATTTGGAGGCTGAATGTTACCTGATTTGAAGACTTGCTATAAAGCTACAGTAAACAGAACAGTGTAGCATAAAGATAGAAAAATAGATCAATGAAACAAAATAGAGTCCAAAAATTGACCCACAGTTATAAGGCCTAAATTTTTTAAGTGATAAAGCAATTCAGTGTAGAAAAATATATAATTTTTTCCACAAGTGGTGCTGGAACAATTAGATATCAATCAGTTTAAAAAAAGAGTTTCCATCCATGCTTTGCACCTTAGACAAAAATCAACTCAAAATGGATCAAAGACCTAAATATAAAACTTTCTTGAAAAAAGCATAAGAGGAAACCTTTGTGACTTTGGGTTAGGCAATGATTTCTTAGATGTGACACCAAGAGCACAATCTATAAATGAAAAAATAATACTACACTGGACTTCAGAAAAACTTAAAATGTCTCCTCTTTTATGGGCACTGTTAGGAAAATAAAAAGATAAGCTACAGATTGGGAAAAATATTTCAAATTGTATACTTGATAAAAAGCTTATCTTCAGAATGTACAATAAACTTTCAAATGCAATAAGAAGAAATAAAACAATCCAATACAAATTTTCAAAAGATTTGAACAGACATTTCACCAACGAATATATACAATTAGCAAATAAGCACGCAATAAGATGCCGAACATTATTAGTCATTAAGGAAATTCAACTTAAAACCCTAGTGAAATGCCATTACACCCGTGTTAAAATGACTGTAATTAAAATTCCAAATGTTGGCAAGGGTATGGAGGAACTAAAACTTCTCTCAGACTGCTGGTGGAATGTAAAATGGTGGAACCGTTCTGGAAAAGAGTTTGGCAGCTTCATCAAAACGCTAAACATACACTTAATGATATGATCCAGCAATTCCACCCCCAGGTATTTACTCAAGAGAAATAAAACCATATGACCATACAAAGACTTGTTTATGAATGCTCCTAGTAGTCTTATTTCTGCCAAACACAAACTAGAAACAACCCAGATATTCATCAATATGTGAATGGATAAAGAACTTGTGGTTTATTCATACAATGAAACACTGTTCTACAATTTAAAAGAATGAACTGTTGATAAATGCAACCACATGCATAAACCTCAAAATAATTATGCTGAGCAAAAGAAGTCATAAAAAAAGTGAATACATAATGTGTGATTTCAAATACATTAAACTCTGGAAAGTATAAATAAATTTATGGTGACAGAAAGGAGATCAGTGGTTGCCGGGTCGGGGAGGGCATGGCAGGAGGGAGGATTACAGGAAGGAAGAAGGGAACTTTTGACATGATGGATCTGCTCACTACCTTGATTGTGGTGAGGGGACTTCAAGAGAATTCATGTGTGCAGACATATCAAAACTTACCACATTGCACACTGAAATATGTGTCGTTCATTGTATATCAATTATACCTGATATCATAAAGCTGTGAAATATATGTAAAAATAGCAAATAAAAATTGGTGGAGGAAAGAGTCTGAAATGCTAAAACAAAACAAAACAAAAAACCTTTCACCTATTTGTCCCATACTTTCCTTCAGTCTGGAGTATCCCAGTCTCTGCAAACCAACTTGCCTTTGGGAAGTGTTGTTGGGTTCATTACACAGGGAACTTAGGGTTTCCGTGGTTTGGTTTTGCTGTGCATAGTAATAGGAATTCTATAACCGGCTCCCTCTTTGCAATGCCTCTTTTGCTGGTGTGACACTACTCTTTAAACACAACTGTGTTTACTACTGATATAATATGCAGAATACTTCTAATAGGCTCTGTGGTGAGTTGCATTGGATTCCCCCAAAAAAGTCCTAATCCCTGGAACCTGTTTACGTGACCTTCTTTGGGTATAGGGTCTTTTCAGGGGTAATCAAGTTAAGGTGTGTTGTAATGAGCTGCGTTATGTTCCCAGAAAATTCATATGTTAAAGCCCTGATCCCTAGTATCTCAGAATTTGCACTTTTCCAGAGTTGAATATGTTTGAAATCACACATTATATATTTACTTTTGTCTGACTTCTTTTGCTCAGCATAATTATTTTGAGGTTTATGAATGTGGTTGCATTTATCACTACATAACATAATGTAACTGTTATGGAGATAGGGCCTTTAAAGGGGCGATTAAATTAAAATAAGGCCCTAAGGGTGAGTCCTAAGGCAATCTGACCACACTGAGAGAGCCCAGAGGTAAGCACACAGAGGAAGCGCCATGTGAGGACACAGCCACAGTGAGAAGGTGGCCGTCTACAAGCCGAGGAGAGAGACCTCAGGAAAAAACCAACCTTCTGCCACTTTAATCTTTGACTTCTACCCTCCAGAACTGTGAGAAGACAGACTTCTGTTGCTTGTTTAAGCCAGCTGGTCTGGTATTTTATAACAGCAGCCCTGACAGACGATTACAGATGGTCCCATGGGGTCAGGGGGTTCCTGACAGCCAATGGCTGGTATCCTTACAGAGGAAAAAGAAGGGGGTCTGGATATTGACATGGGGAGAGAACACCACATGGAGACGGAGGTGGATACTGGAGTGTCGTGTCTACAAGCCAAGGAACAGCAGGCATTGCTGGCCACCCCCAGAAGGAAGAAGAGACATCGGAACAGAATCTCCCTCACAACCTCCAGAAGGAACCAAACATGCCGGCACCTTGATTTTGGACTTCTGGCCTCCAGAGCTGTGAGAGAATACATTTCTGCTGCTTAAGTGACCCAGTTTGCGGTAATTTGTGATGGCCGCTCTAGAACTGACACAGCCTCCTGGAAACCATGTTTGCTTCCGAGCTGCTTCTCCCCTTCTCCAGTTTCAGCTGGGCATCTAGCTATGCAGTTACAGACCACAGTCCCCAGGCTTCCTATAGGGGTCGTCATGTGACAGGTTCGAGCCCATGGCGGCATACGAGCAATAAAGGTGCAATCGCTTGTCTTGCATTCTTCCTTCCTCCTTACTAACTGGGAAATGGTGATGCCAGGGCCCTCTGCATGAGGGGCCCTAAGCCCCCTTTGTTCTGACTGTCAGGTGAGAGGCAGTGGAATCCTATCTTTCTTAAGCCACCATATTGGGGGGTGGCCTGTTCCCCACCTAATAACCATGTGTCCAATGACCACCTCTTCCTCCGTCTTGCATCATAAGCTTCTAGAAGCCAGTGCTTGTTGTTGAGAATCTTCCTGAAGCACCAGGCACAATTCCATGTACAAACAGTTCTTGCTTCTTTCTGTTGTCATTAGAAAAGCATTTATTAAGCAAGCGTGAGTCTAGGACTGCTTCAGCTTGCAATATCTTGGAGGCCATTTCAATAAATGTCAATGAGCATAAATCAGGTGAAATAGTATCACTCAAGCCACAATCCCTCATTTCTCGGCCCTGGGAAACAGCAACGGCTGGGGGATTTGGCCATGTCTCTGCAGAGGGCCAGCTGCAAGTAGTATCTGATGTCACAGACATCAGAGGGCTGGTAGTGGACTAGAGTGGACTCGAGAAGGACACCTCACTGTGAAGACGGGACGTATGCCTTCCACGTGGGCTACGGCTAATGATGGCATTGGCTTCATCTACGACAAAGCACATTTAAATTAATTCTTAAAAGAGGGGAGCGGGCCTCTTTGGAAACACAGAGAGAAGAGGATATGGTCACCGACCTGTAGTGTAAAACACACTTTCTTGGGGATTAAGAGAAAAGGAAAACATGCAGAAAAGAGGAGAGGAAAGTCTTTCAGAGACTAGCTCTTTAAAACATGGAGAAGAATGAACTGGACTTATAGAAGCTGAGAAAAGTCACTGGAGACACAGCTGCTGCTGGTGGCAAGAGGTGTGAATGGGGCATTTAGCATTTGGACTTTGCTTAACAGCAGAGGCTACGCTGAGACAGACTAGGCTGAACCATGTGGAGAGGAGGATAGCCAATGCTGAGAAACAGAACTTTATCGCAGTGAAGTGACAACAATACCCTTTTCCGAGCAGAGTGGATCGTTCTCTTCCCTCTCTCTCTTTTACTTGCGTGTATGGCATTGTGGAGTTTATATTTAGAACATGTACTCAACTATTTTCTATTTTGTTGTTCCCAAAATTTCCATTTCTTTATAATTACAAACCCAGTGGGTAGCATGATGTCCTTGTTTCCCCACACAAAGGCAGGCTCCATTCCTGCTCTACAGAGGTGCTGGGCAGCTGCTAGAGTGGCCGAGATGGAGTTCCAGGGGCATACACGTCACCACGAACTGCTCAGACCTCCACAAACCTCCACCTGGACCAGGCTTAGCCTCCCTCTGACCCTCCACGGGCTCCCCGCTGCAGTCAGAGCACACTGACCCCTACATTCCACGGAGGGGCTGGTGAGTCTGTCCTGTCCTTTCCTCCCTCCCTCCCTTCCCTTTTCCCTCCCTTCCTTCCTTGACTCATTCATTATTCTTTCTTTCTTCCTTTGTTTCTTTACAGTTTTCACTCATTTTATCATACAAGTGAAATATGTCCACCGCATTTTACCATACAAGTGAATATCTCCACTGCATTTTACCATACAAGTGAATAGGTCCACTGAAATATGTCGACAGCAGAAATTTTGGAAAATGTAAAAGAAGGAGGAGGAAAAACTGAGGAAGAAGAAGGAGAAGAAGAAGGAGAAGAAAGTCATGTACTGTCCTGCCAATTCTGGACAATTGTCCACATTTTATTGTGTTGATACACAGATATATGAATGATGGTCCCTATCTATTTGTAAAATGTGTACATTTATATATGTGTGTGTATATATACATACACACATACACATTTATAAACACACACACGCAAATATGTGATATCCTAATAGTTGACAGCAGAATCTCTCCCCTTAAGGGAGACTATTTGTCTTTATTTGGGAGGATATTTTGAAGGTACAAATGTTGAGAAGAGAAAAGACAACACAAGTTACATGCAGCTGAACTGCTCTGTAAAAGACACCTGGAAGCACTGCTTTTATCCCTAAGAGAGTGAGGAGAGGCAAGAAGAAGGGGAAGAAAGGAGCCCTGAAGAGAAGGGAGCCAGTGAGGTGACCGGAAACACCCCATGATGTGGGGCGGGCAGACGGATTTCTAGTAAGAGAAATACCTATTCGTCATTTTTGTGCAGTTTGCAGTGTGGCGTGAGATGTGATCCTTCCAGGTAATGCACGGGTGCCTTCATCACATTCCCCATGGACCACAGCCTTGACCGTGCGGAGGCTCTGGGATAGGGCCTCCGAGTGGCCTGGACAGCCTGCAACCACAGATTGCTGGGTCCTGCCCCAGAGTTTCTGATTCCTTTAATCTGGAGAATTGGGGGCTGGTGAATTTGCATTTTTTACAACTTCCCAGATGCTGTTCATGCTGCCGTCTGGGGGGTCCCACTTTGAGAACCACTGCATTAGCGAATTAAGGAAAAGAGGCTGAAGCCTGTGTTCGGGTAGACGGTGGCATCACACTGGGTATTTTACTTGGTGTCGTTTGCGTCCTTCAGCGCGGGATCCTGAGCATTTTCCGATGCCGTTAAAAATCCGATTGAGGCATCGTGGGACCCTTGATGCTGATGGGGATGATCCAGGAGGAGAGTGATGGTGTGGGAGAGAGGGTGGAGGGTTTTCTTTGGGGAGAAGGACCCAGGTCCGTGCACAGGTGGGTGGGTTAGTGCAGGCTTTCTCTCTCCAGCTGCCTCCTCTGCACCCCTGTCTGCGCCCTCATCACACCCACCCCGTGCCTCAAGGTCACTAGTGGCCTCCACACTGCTGATCCAATGCCCCATCCAGTGTTAAGTCTCCACCACACTTGGGATTCACGCAGCTCCTAGCACACTTTCTTCCCTAAGCCTCCAGGACACCACATCGTCCTGTTTGGGGCTTGGTTTTCTCCTCCTATTACAAGGATGGCCCCCCCCCTTACCCTCTTTTGCTGGTTCTCCTGCCCACGCCTGGTGCAGTGCCTGAGGCTCACACTTTGGACACCTTCTTTTTTGCACTTCTGCTGCTTTTTGTGATCTCATCCAGGTTTTTAGCTTCAAATATCATTTACATGCTGATGACTCCCAAATGCGTCAATCCTGCAAGACTTCTGCTCTAAACCTCAGACTCACGCAGCCAACTGCTCATCCCACGTCTCTACTTGAACTGCTAACGGATGTCTCAAAGTGAACACCTCGAAGAGTGACCACTGGTCTTGCCTAATCAAGGGTCCCCCCATTCTATGTTGGTGGCAGTGCCGTCCTTCCAGATGCTGGAGCCAAAATCCTTTAGTTCAGTTTAACTCCCATCTTTCACCTACAACTGTCAACCAATCCTTTAGGGAATCCCATTGTTTTGCTTTTAAACCTACCACATCTACATCTATCTTACCATTTCTATGGCTTCTACTGTCATCTCTTTCCTAGATTATTGCAAAATAGTCTCCCAACAAGTCTCCCTGTTCTACTCTTGCCACCTGCAGTCGAAACACAACAGAGAAGCCAGTGATCCTTTGAAATCAGGAGTCCTTCCATTCCAGTCCTCTGCTCAGAAGTTGCCAATGGATTTCCATTGACCTACAGTAAAAGCAGAAGCCTCTCCCTCGACCTACAAAACTCTACTCTGTTTGCGTATACATTCATTTGTTGTATTTTTTAGATTCCACATATAAAGATAAAGATCATACAGTATGTGTCTTTCTCTGTCTGACTTATTTCACTGAGCATCATATTGTCTAGGTCCATCCATATTGCTGCAGAAAACAAACTTGTGGTCATCAAAAGGGAGAGGGATGGTGGGAGGGACGAATTAGGGGTAGGGGATTAACAGGTACACGCTACTAGATATAATATATACAGGCAACAAGGATATACTGTACAGCACAGGCAACGATACCCATTATCTTGTAATAACCTATAATGGAGTATAATCTGCAAAAATACTGAATCACGAGGCTGTACACCTAAAACTAACACAATATTGTAAGTCAACCATACTTCACTAAAACAAACAAACAACAACAACAAAAACCTCTGCTCCAAAGTAGTGCCTCTCTGGCCCCTCCTCCCCTGCCTTACCCATCCCCCTGTCCTGGCATCTCCCACCCCACCGCGGCTCACTCTGTTCTAGCCATACTGTCTTCCTTACTTGAATACAGCAGACAAGCTCCCATCTCAGGGTCTTTGCAGCCCCTTTTCCCTCCGTGGAATGCGTCTGCTTTCCACACAAATGTCCACAACACTTACTGCATTCGTTACTGTCATGCATTTGTTCAAATAACACCTTCCCAGTGAGAGCAACTCTGATAATCCACTTGAAAAGTGCAACCCACCACCTCATGCTTTGTCTCTCCCCATCTCCTACCCATTTATATTCTTCTTCTTAGCACTTACATCTTCCAGCCTTTGCTTTAATTTGTTTATGGTTTTTTTTTTTTGTTTTTTTTTTGCGGTATGTGGGCCTCTCACTGTTGTGGCCTCTCCCGTTGCGGAGCACAGGCGCGCAGGCTCAGTGGCCATGGCTCACGGGCCCAGCTGCTCCGCAACATGTGGGATCCTCCCAGACCGGGGCACGAACCCGTATCCCCTGCATCGGCAGGCGGACTCTCAACCACTGCGCCACCAGGGAAGCCCTGTTTATGTTATTTTTAAAATCTGTTTTCTCCCCACAAAAATGTAAGCTCCCCAAAGACAAGGATTTTTGTTGTTTGGCTCATTGACGCATTCCCAGGATTTAGAATCGCTTCAAACACATAGAAAGTCCTCAATAGAATTTTTAATGAATGAATGTGACGTCATAATTTGCATCATATTCACTGTATATAACCATTCTCCTAAGGCTGGGCGTTTAGGTCCTTTCCGCTATTTTGGTGTTTTATAGAACACTGCAACAAATAGCCTTTTATAAAAAAACATTTATTAGTTCCATTTCAACCACCCAAGGATATAATCCCATAAATGGGAACACCAGGTATAATGACGTAGGTATTTTAATACCTTTGTCGCATGCAGCCAAACTGCTTTTCAGCTTAATTTTCCAACTGTTTGAGAATACCCACTTCTAAGGCAGAGTTAGCATTTTTCTTACCTTTGCCAATTTGTCAGGCAAAAAGAGGCACATCTCAATGTTACATGAATTTGAGTTGCTTTGATGCAAAGTGATTTGAAGTTTTTGTTTTTTCTTACACGTTAACATCTTTTTAACTAGCTCTTCAGTTCCTTGGCTTATTTTGCTACTGAAATATTCATGTTTTTCTTATTGAGTTTTGAAGTTCTTTGTGTATTAAAAATATTAAGTTTGTCATATTGTTAAAAATACGTACTCATATTGAGTGTTTTTAAATTTTACGTTTGACATTCAGAAGGATTTATCGGGTGGGCCAAAAAGTGCCTTTGGTTGTTAAGTAAAAATAAAAGACACATTTTTCATTTTCACCAAGAATTTTATTGAACAACATATTCACCCTTTTGTTCCACTACCTTCTGCCATTTTTCAGGCAACTTCATAATTCCATCTTCCCAAAACTTTTTACCTTTTCGAGCAGAGAACTGTTCCAGGCGCCTTTCACAGTCTTTCAGGGAGTCGAAATTTATTCCATTAAGAGAATTTTGTAAAGACCCAAATAAGCGGAAATATGAAGATGCAATACGGCGGAGGAATCTGAACTTCCCAGCCAAGCTGTAACAGTTTTTGCCTGGTCA
The DNA here is from genome assembly GCF_059928025.1 of Delphinapterus leucas. Taxonomy (NCBI): domain Eukaryota; kingdom Metazoa; phylum Chordata; class Mammalia; order Artiodactyla; family Monodontidae; genus Delphinapterus; species Delphinapterus leucas. The sequence goes on along the minus strand of NC_143135.1, from coordinate 106,248,806 downwards.
TCAAAGAAACACGCGGTCTTGCGTTATCCTGATGGAGGATGATGCGTTTCCTGTTGACTAATTCCGGATGCTTTTCGTTGAGTGCTGCTTTCAGTTGGTCTCATTGGGAGCAGTACTTGTTGGAATTAATCATTTGGTTTCCCGGAAGGAGCTCATAATAGAGGACTCCCTTCCAATCCCACCAGATACACAACATCACCTTCTATGGACGGAGGCCGGCCTTTGGTGTGGTTGGTGGTGGTCCATTTCGCTTGCCCCACAATCTCTTCTGTTCCACATTGCTGTACAGTATCCACTTTTCTTTGCCCGTCACAATTTGTTTTAAAAACGGAACGTTTTCATTACGTTTCAGTAGAGAATCGCATGTGGAAATATGGTCAAGAAGGGTTTTTTTTCGCTTAACTTATGTGGAAACCGAACATCAAAGCGATTCACATAACCAAGCTGGTGCAAATGATTTTCAACGCTCGATTTGGATATTTTGAGTATGTCGGCTATCTCCTGCGTGGTATAACATTGATTGTTCTCAATTACTGCCTCGGTTTGATGGCTATCAACTTCAACTGTCCTACCCGACTGTGGAGCATCGTCCAGCGAGAAATCTCCAGCACAAGACTTCAGAAACCACTTTTGACACGTTCGATCAGTCACAGCACCTTCTCCATACATTGCACAAATCTTTTTTTGTGTTTCAGTTGTGTTTTTACCTTTCTTGAAATAATGAAGCATAATAAGATGAAAATGTTGCTTTTTTCTTCCATCTTCAACATAAAAATGGCTACACTAAAATTCACCAATTTTGATAAGTTTTTTTTTTTTTAATGCATGCTGATACGACAGCTGTCACATACAACCCAACAAAATTGTTTCGAAGTTAAAGACAACTAAGTGCTACTAGAGCCACCCTACAGGAAAAACTGAACGAATCTTTTGGCCAACTCACTAATTTTAATGTTGCCAAATTCATCAGTCTTTCTGCCCTTATTATGCCATTGCTTTGGGACACAGAGAGACCTGTAAACTTACTTATATTTACTTCTGGTTTTAATGGTGTTGTATTTTACTTTCTTCTCTGTCATCTGTAATGTATTCTGGAGTTGGACTCCATATAGATTTCTCACTATGAGAAAAATCTACATCACTTACGGAACATCCCTTTCCTTCCTAACTTATTTCTGAAATTGTCATATTCATATCCCCAAATCTTATATTTCATAAAAGTATTTCTGGGCAATCGATTCTGTTACATAGACCCATCTATTGATTCCTATGCCAGAAGCCCACAGTTTATATCACTGTAGTTTGTGGAATGACTTAAAATAAGCAGGGCTCTTCCTCCCACCCTCCAGTTGGTTTCTCTTTGGGGGTTTTCTTGGCTAAAGCTAAAAGTAAACACTATCCTCCCCTGACAGCTATTACAACAAAACGAAACAAAACTATTAGCATTTTGCTTAGAATTGCCTTAAAACTATAAAGTCACTTGGGAAAAACTGACATCTTAATAGCCTTCAATCTTCTTGTCACAAATATAGTTTGTTTCTCTCTCTCTCTCTCTCTCTCTCTTTTTTTTTTTTTTTGGTTTGTTGTTGTTGATTCTGTCCTATTACACATCCCTCCAGACTCTGAAAGCTCTGCGCTTGCTCTGGAATCAGAGAACTTGGGTTCTAACCCCAGCTCTTCCACCTGTTCACTGTGTGACCTTGGACAGAATATTTGATCTTTCTAAATCTATAATTTACTCCATAAGATGAAGGTAAAGCAGTAACTACTGGTGAGACGGTCTTAAAGATTAAACAGGAAAATTATGTTGAAAGCCCTTTGTCTGGAACTAAAAATCACCCACTAAATATTGACTTTCAAAAATCAGCACGTCTTCACTGTACGGTAGAAGTTAACACAGAGTTGTAAAACAACTATACTCCAATAAAAAATAAATAAATGGGGCTTCCCTGGTGGCGCAGTGGTTGAGAGTCCACCTGCCGATGGAGGGGACGCGGGTTCGTGCCCCGGTCCGGGAAGATCCCACATGCCGCGGAGCGGCTGGGACCGTGAGCCATGGCCGCTGAGCCTGCGCGTCCGGAGCCTGTGCTCTGCAACGGGAGAGGCCACAGCGGTGAGAGGCCCGCGTACCGCAAAAACAACAATAATAATAAAATAAATAAATAAATAAAATAGCTAACCAGCAAGGGCCTACTGTATAGCACAGGGAGCAAGGCTCAATATTCTGTAATAACCTAAATGGGAAAAGAATTTGAAAAAGAATAGATACATGTATAACTGAATCATTCGGCTGTACACCAGAAACTAACACAACACTGTTAATCAACTCTACTCCAATATAAAATAAAAAGCTAAAAAAAAAATCAGCACGTCTTTATCCTTACCATCTTTGCTTTTCATAAAGAGAAGGAGTGAAGGTCACTGGAGGAGCAGAGATCAGAGATCTGATGTCAGGACCCTGCTTCTTAAGGTCAGCTATTCTGAGGTTTGAGTTGGGCAGTTGGTGAAAAGATGAAGCCAGGGCTGAGGAAGAAAGTTTGGGGCGATTTACGAGCACTAAGGGGAGGCGACAGGGAGCACGTGGAAAAGAGAGCTGGGTCCTCCCCACCGGGGCCACTGCATAGGTGGGTGCCCTGGGAAGTCCCACAGGGCCCCGGCTCAGGAGGGCTCTGAGTTTGGTTTCATGCTCTGCTAATGCCATCCTGAAATGCTTAATAATTTTTGAACAAGTGTCCTGCATCTTCATTTTTCACTGGGACCACACACGATGTGCTAACCCGTGCCCACTGCTTCCATGGTGGGCCCGGCCTTCCAGCTGATGGGGTAAGGACGGCCCTGTGTCCCTCTAGGCCCTTCTCCCCCCAAACCCCACTGACACACCATTAAATTAGGAAGTGAAAAGGCGCTCACAGTGCACTTGTTGTGACGCAGCTGGAGCTGGAGCTTGTGCTTTTTCAGAAATGTGAGTATTGGACATCAGTGCACAGACAGAACATAGGTCGTGATTTACAAGCTAACTGGATACTCAGCTCTCTAAAAAAAAAGAGGATAAAGTGCAAGAGAGATGGGAATGTCAGGCACAATTCTTGCCCAGGATTCTAAACCCCGTAGTTAATGACAAAGCTGACAAATCTGCTGATTTGCTCCCTGTCTCCTTCCCATTCCAGATGCTTCTCTGGCAGCTAACTATTTTCTTCTTAGACATGGATGGGGTGAGTAACTGCCATGAATGGGGGAGAAGAGGAATAACATTTATTGTGTGACTATTATATGCCAAGCATTTTGCTGGGGACTTTACACCCAGTTTCCCTACAATGGCCATGTGGGTGGGTCGTATCATCTCCATGTTACAGATAAAGAAGCTGGGCCCAGTGAATCAAGCAACCTGGGCCAAGTCACACAGACAGTAAAGGGCAGAAAAGGATATAATCCCAGGTCTGCTGTCACCATTTGCTTTGTTCTTTTTAGTGAAACTGAGACAGATGAAGACATACTTCATTACTATATTCCAAGCACCATATTAAATGCTTTCCATGTTTTAACTCCTTTAATTCTCACAATGAAACTGGGGCTCAGAGAGTTTAAGTAACTTCTATAAGGACTTGCAGTTGTGAAGTGGCAGAATCGGATTCAAACCTAAACCGTCTGGTTCCAAAGATAAAGCTTTAGCCACGACCTGATGCTGCCTCTCCTAAGAAAAACTGGGAGAGCAGAGCAAATGTGGTGACTGAATACAGATTGAATATGGAAAAGGTCAGGGAAGATTTCCAGGTTTCATGGTTGAGCACCCAGTGGGAAGATGGTGTCATTTAATGAAATGTGAACTGTATAAGGATGCGGTCCAGGCTTTAGGGGAGTGATTGTGACATCATTTGTGGGCATGCTGAGTTTGAGGTGTCTGGAAGGCATCCAGGAGGATGATCTACAATGATGGCACCTTCCTTAAAGGGTTGCTGCAAAGACTGAATGAGTTGGTTCATGCATGTGAGTGAGTGCTACAGAAGTGTTTGTTATTATTATGGCCCAGTAAACAACTGGGTCATTGTGGAGCTAAGAAGATTATGATGACCCAGTAAGCAACTGGGTCGAATGGAACTAAGAAGAGATGCAAAATCAGGAATTCTGAACTTGTAGATGGTAACTGAAGTCATGGGAGAAAAGGAGAAAGGATGGAATGAGAAGATATCCTTAGGACAAGCATCTTGAGAGATACACAAATTGTCTTTGAGAAACTGGATAAAGGCTGGCCATTAGAAAGCCATTTCTGAAGTTTCAACAAAAGGGAAATCTTTCTTTATATTTGCAATAAAGCATTGAGTCTCTGACCAAGGAAGACGATTCCTTGACTGGTAACCAACAGAGTCAGAAATAACAAATGAAATTAGATTAAACCAAACTCCTAGAGAAAAGGGACCACAGCTAACCTGGCTGCTCTGTTTAGCCCCCGAACAGAATGATCACGAGTTTGCATACGCTGATAATTTTCCAGTCCCTAAATCAGCTTCCAACCCAAATGTGATACCCAAGCTTCTATATGGTGAAGAGTCCCAGGACTTCAGAGCTGCGGTCCAGTTCAAGACACTGAACACGCGTGTGCACGTGTGCGCACACACACACACAGGCACACATGCACACACGTGTCTGGTACTTTCTGGTTGCTGCTTCTTACTAGTGATGCTGGGTGATCCTTCCTGATCCCTAGGGCTCATTACGGGCTTCCTGCAGAAAGACTTCTGTGCTTCAGCTGGGTTCGATCACCTCCTTAGTTCCCTACTCTTGCCTCTATCTTAGCAATTACCCACTTTACTGGAACTTTCTACTTTTCTGTCTTCCGTATTAGACTATATAAGCTTATATCAGGGATAGTTTTATTCATAGACCCAGGACCTCCCTATCATAGGTGCTCATTTAAAAAATTTATTCCTGGAAAGTGCACTTTTAATTTCTGCATCTTCTCTGTCGCCCGGCCCAGTTTTGTTCCTAAGTTAGAGAATATGTGAGGGTATCAGTGACCTGGGCCCCTCTTCGTCCAACATGGGAGGGCTTTGGTGGGCGTGTGGGCAGTCAACTTTGTTAAGTAAAATTTACACAGATTTTAAGCACACCCGTCAATGAGTTTGAACAACTGTATATGCGTGTGTCACCACCACCATAATCCAGATGAAGATCATTTTCATCCCTTGTATGTTTCTGCCCACCATCCCAAGAAGCAGCCTGCAAGATGGACGCTTAACGCATAGAATGGACGGGGAGGAGTCGACCTTGGGTTTTATGAAGGGAATGAATGACTGCAGATCAGAATGACTGCTATTATGTAGGAGGTGAAATACATGGTTTGGTTCAAAGAAAAGGTGAAAAAAGATACCACAGGTGGAAAAGGTCCTGGCCGAGTCAGGATAGCAGGGAGTTGAACTTAGGGTAGTTTAGGGCAGAGGTTTTGGGTCGGGAGGAAGCAGCAGGTGATAAGACAAGAATTGTTTGGGGTAGGAATGCAGGTTTCCGCACAAGCGGGGAAGGTTGGAGGCGTCTCATGACCTCGCTGGTGTCTGCCCTTGCCTGGGGAGGGTAAGGTCACTTGTGGGCACTGGACTCCTACCAGCTGGAGGACACACAAGGCACCACAGGTTGCCGAGAGCTGTCCCCTGCGATGTGAAGTCACTCTGGCTGATTCTTTGCCTTCTTCAACTCAGAGGGCTGCTGTTCCTGGCCTCGTCCTACTCTTTTCTGCCTTGTCAGACCTGGCAGATCCCAGGCAGGGATGACTCCCCATCCCACCCTTTCTGACTTGCCCTATCTGGCTTTCAAAGCCCAGTCTTCTTGATGAACGAAGAGAGAGAAACCTTTGGGCTAAAAGGTAACAGAAGGAGCCTCTGTTTCTCTGTTCCTTTTAATGTTTAACCATCATTCTCTGTAGAAATAGAAATATAATTTCAGAGCATAATCCGGAGACTAATTGATTTCAGCAGATAGATTTTTGTTTTCATAATGACTCACATTAAGGGAGGGAGTCCCCATCACCTTTAAGCCTCTCATTTAGAGATGTTCTATCTGTATTTATACATCTCTCCGGGTTTGTAAGAAACACCCTTCGTGGAAGACAAAATTTAACAGCCAACCTCTTATAACAATTTTGTGATCAGTCGATACAATCCTTTTGGTATCTTCCCTAGTACCAAGGTTGGTTAGAAAGATTAGCCGTAATATAGAGACACCTGAAACACGGGAGCAAGCCCACCTTTATGCAGAGGGTGCCATAAACATTCTCTCCGATTTCCCTCCACAGGTAAGATTTTGACTACAGTATAAGAAATGAGTAGACCTTCATCAGAGGAAGACTCTCTAACAGGGAAATCTGGCTCTGGGCTGAGGGTCTGGTTCTGACTCTGCTGCGAACTAACTGTGAGAACATGGGAAAATCATTTTCCTTTATGAACCTGATTCTTTTCCCTCTGCTATAAAACTATGACCTACATCTTTAGGATGTATTTTTTTTTTCTTCCAATGGGGAGTGCTTGCTCTTTAAAGAAAATCCCAATTTTACCATCTGGAAAATGGGGATAATTATAGCATCTCCTCATACTGTTGTGATGAGCGTAAATGAGTTAATTCACGTAAAGCAGTTAGAGCAGGGATGGCGTGTGGCAAAAGGACTCAGCAAATGTTGGCCGTGATAAGGCCGCTAAGGGTGATGATGACGGTGCTGAGAAAATAAAGGAATTCTCCAAGACTAACACTAAAGACGGTGTAAAACAGAGCGGCCGGGGCATGAACTGGTGCTTCAGCTGCCTGGAGCCGGGGGCGGGAGAGTCAACTTGTGGTGACATAAGCCAAGGGGCCACGACCTCACAGGAACTTGGAGAGTGAGGCCAGGACTGGAGGACATTTCCACAGGAGGATGGAGCCCTTGAGAGCCTCCAAGTGTTGGATTAGGAAAAGGTCCCCAGATTAGCACGAGGACAGCAAGGAACCTTGTCTGTCCTGACCTGGCTCTGGACAGAGCAGCTGTGTCTCCCCAGGGAATTTGTAATTGCAGGAAATTTGTGTTGTGAGGGGTTTGGGGGTCCAATTTATGCTTCCTGTGCTGATTCACTCTCACCGTCCCCGCCGAGGCAAACACAGAGGGAGAGACACGCTCTCATCCCAGGCCGCACAGGCGTTCCCGGCCGCACAGGCGTTCCCGGCCGCACACTCGCCTGCTGAGGATGTACCCCTGATCCCAAATCACCAAACACACGAGGATGTAGCCACATCCTCTGAGGCCCCTGTGAACTTCAGTAATCAAAAGACTAAATCGAGACTGGAATCATTCAGCTTTAAAAGCAGGAATCAAACACATATGAAATGAAGACATAAAAAAAGTAAAGCCTTAAAGAGCTGTTGGAAGTAAAAATTGAAGTCATGAAAAATTTAAAATCTCAATGAATGGTTAAGCATTATCTGAGAAGATGAAATTACCAAAGTGGAAGATAAACCTGGAAGTCATCCAGATACACAGAAATGAAAAATTTGAAATAGTTAACAGTGAGAGGACCCAACACATGCCTCACAGAAGCTTCAGAAAGAGAGAGATGAGAAATAATATTTGAAGAGACGATGGAAGATTAATAATTCTCCAAAATTACTAAAGGACCTAAGTATTGAAAGTAATCAGCCAATATGTCAAACAATCAAAAGTGAAGTATTCTGGACTGGGCTGCAGTGGCCACCCCAGCACAACTATCAGAACGGACACCATGCCAGCAGGGACAGCACCAGCCCCTGGGGATGTCCAGGACTCTGAGAAGTACAGCCTGCACAGCTCTGGACTGGCATCCCCAAGTTTCACTGACCGTGATATTTGTGTGTACCACACGCAGGACCATCCTCCCCTGCATCCTCATCCTGAAATGAATTCTGGGAAATTAACAAGCCGGGAGTCTGACACCTCACGGGCCAGTCTCTGTGCCCCCAGTGGGCTCCCTGCAGGCCCCGCTGCCCCTCCTGCGGGGAGCGGGCTGTCTCTGTTACCTTCCTCCACACACTCAAGGCTAGTCCACTAACATTTCACGTTCTTGTTTTCAGTGCCAGGGGCAAGGTGACATTCCTTAAGATTTATTATCATTGTTTTCCATCACCTGAGGAATGTCAGTCCTCTAAAAGCCTCTGCAGCAGGTCGATTCTCTAAGTTAACTCTGACTTCGCATAGATTTATGGGTGAGGTTTGTGGTTTGCCCCGTGTGTGTGCACACACGTGCATGTTTCAGACACAAAGGTGAAGGGAGAGAGAAAACCTATGTTTATTTAGCCTTAATCTATGCCACCCCCTGCACTAATTGCTAACATACACACCGATTCTTTGCATCCTCGGGGCAGGTACGGAGAGCAGTCCTCTGCTCCTTTATCACACGAGGACAGTAAGGCTCAGAGAAGTTAAGGAACAGGGAACGGTCACGTAGCTACGTAGCTATGCGTCTAGTTCTGTAGAAAAGAAAAGGAGACCAACAAGATAGAGAGAGAGCCACATGCTGCAACGAACCCAGAATCCACGAGTAAATGGAAACACAGTGGTGTGCGGTCTGATGCGGGCTTGCGGGGAAAGTGGGTCCATCTAACTGGGAGTGATGTTGTCTGCAGGGCCCACGGAGGAAGCGAGTCACCGTGCTGGCCCAACCCCTCAACCCAGGACTCGTGGAGGCTCCGTCCAGAACCGCTGAGGCTGCGTGCGTCCAGCTGTGTGGTCAGCTCTGTGTCCTGGGCTTGCTTCGCACTCTGCTTCCTCTCTGCCTGTGATCTCTCCTGGCAGGTCCTGGACCGTGTCAACCTTGTCCCAGTCCGCACAGTGACAGGGACCACCCGCCAAGGCCCCGATAGGCGATTCTGCTGAGGAAACATGTCTGCTCCCTCTGAGGACAATAATAGCTCTTTTGGTCCCAAATGGAATTAGCCTGCTCTCTCCCTGGCCTTGGATCGTCACAGGTCTACTGTGTCAACCACACTTTCTGTTGGGAAACTACTACTGAAATGTTAAACAGGTGTGTACCTTTCTGGGCCACAAATTCAGCCTTCCTCAGCCCCACCTGGCCCAGGGGGCTCGCAGACCCCAGCGGTGCGGGTTCACAGACCTCGGTCGCCCACTGGCTGTGCTGGCTTGGGACAGGAACCTCCCTGAGCCTCAGTTTCCCCATTTGAAAACCGGGATGTAATCCTTCCCATGCGGTTGCCTCGAAGATCAAGTGGGAAGCGTCCCCGTAAGCGTCTCAGTTACAAACAACGCCTGACATCTGGGGCTCTCCGTTCCAATCTGCTGCACTACCCCCTCCCCGGCCCTCAGGAAGCAGATCAGCTTCTCTGAGACACTCGCAATCCACAGGTTTGCCACTTACAACATAGAACACACCCCGTTTCAAAGGACAAAGGAGATTGAGAGGATTCGGAGTGAAATGGCAGGAAGGGCTTGAGCCCTTGAGCCCACAGCGACTGCCTCAGTTCCTGGCAGATCAGGTAACTCGTCTGAATTGCATTTGTGAAGTGTTAACCTGCACCTCTAAGGGTTACCCCGAGGCTTCAAGGAGACAGCGCGTGTGAAAGCACACTGAACACGTGAACTCATCCTCTTGGAAGCCTCCGGGCAAACCCCTCCCATCTCCAGCACCGTCCTGAGGGAGCTGATAGATGGGACAGGTAATGCAATAAGCATCAAACCGGGCATCTGGACCACAGGCATCCCGGCTTCTCATAAAAGCCCGCTGTGCATCTTGTCAGTGGAGCACAGAGATTTTTTCAAATTGAATCCTTGGCCTGACCGTGCCCCAGAACAATTTAAGGTGAAAACGGCCTGGATATCACATCAGTGCTCCCCCAACAGAGAGCTCTCTGCCCACCCTCCCTGTGGCTGCACCTGGACCTAGCAGCACTGCCTGCCTCTAGGCCTAGCACTGCCTGCATCTAGGCCCTCCCGCCACTGCCCTCTGGTGGCTGCAGCTTGTAATGCCATGGCTCTTCCAGAACCCTGGGGTTGGGGGGCTTCCCTTCCAGCCCCAGGCCCTTGTCAGGCTGCCTACTCTGGAGGCAGCCCCTGGGTGCTGACAGCTGCACTAGGGTGTGGTGTAAGATTTGCTCTCTCGCCCCTCCCTAAGGCAGGCAGCTTCTGGATCTCTGTATTGTCAGCCTAGCCGATCTTTTCTCTTCATCCTGGTCCCATCCAGTCCGGAGTGATCTTCTGAGCTAACCTTACTCCTTGTGGACAGGACTGCGGTGCTTCGTTTAAAAGCCTTTGATGACTGTTGGTGGGAGTGTAAATTGATACAGCCACTATGGCGAACAGTGTGGAGGTTCCTTAAAAAACTACAAATAGAACTACCATACGACCCAGCAATCCCACTACTGGGCATATACCCTGAGAAAACCAGAATTCAAAATCAGTCATGTACCAAGATGTTCATTGCAGCTGTATTTACAATAGCCTGGACATGGAAGCAACCTAAGTGTCCATCGACAGATGACTGGATAAAGAAGATGTGGCACATATATACAATGGAATATTACTCAGCCATAAAAAGAAACGAAATTGAGTTATTTGTAGTGAGGTGGATGGACCTAGAGTCTGTCATACAGAGTGAAGTAAGTCAGAAAGAGAAAAACAAATACCGTATGCTAACGCATATATATGGAATCTAAAAAAAAAAAAAGAAAGAAAAAGAAAAGATCAGAAGAACCTAGGGGCAAGACGGGAATGAAGATGCAGACCTACTAGAGAATGGACTTGAGGACATGGGGGAGGGGGAAGGGTAAGCTGGGACAAAGTGAGAGAGTGGCATGGACATATATACAACTACCAAACGTAAAATAGATAGCTAGTGGGAAGCAGCCGCATAGCACAGGGAGATCAGCTCTGTGCTCTGTGACCACCTAGAGGGGTGGGATAGGGAGGGTGGGAGGGAGGGAGACGCAAGAGGGAGGGGATATGGGAACATATGTATATGTATAACTGATTCACTTTGTTACAAAGCAGAAACTAACACACCATTGTAAAGCAATTATACTCCAATAAAGATGTTAAAAAAAAAAAAAAAAGCCTTTGATGGTCTTCAGTGCCCTCTAGCGAAGCTCAGAAACCTCCGTATCAAATGAACATGCTCCTTCCGCCACATCTCCGTTTACATGTCTAGTCCCAGATGTGGCAGTGGGGCACCCTTCAGGGGTACCTTGGGCCCTGTGCTTCTCCCAGAGACCCCTGATCCCTGTCCTGCCCAGAAGTGTTACTGAATGCAATTCCCGCTTGAATGCCCTAACCTGCCCGCAACTTCAACAGGCCAACCCCTACAAAACCCAACTCGGATGTCACTTTCTCAATCAGGGCCTTCGCTAGCAATCCCACCCCCCTCCAAGTGAAGTACACACCTAAGCATCCTGTTCTCAGCTCCTCCGGGACAGGACTTCCCAACAGATTCTGTGCTCCCAGACCCAGGAGCTACCATCTCTGCTTTCATTTAAAAAATCTCCACAGCCCCAGGACATATGTAGCATCTGGCACATAGAACTCGCTCAGTAAATGCTGAATGAGCAGCCCTATCGAGCTCGGGAACCAGGAGAATGGCAGATGCTGCAGTAGAAAATAATCTCTGTTACTTCCATTTGCATAATAATAGAATGGTAGCTATGGAACATTTGTTATCTGCAAGGCTGTGTTAAGTGCTTTAAATTCACTTTCTCATTAAATAGGCACAGTCTATTATACTATCTCATTTAATCTTTACAACAACCCTGGCTGGTAGAGGACAGCCAGCATCAGATCTATTATGGATGAGAAGACAAAGCTGGGAGAGGTTGATGGTCAAGCATCCAAGGATAACGGGAGAGCCAGGGCTTTCGTCTAGGTGTGCAATCTCTCTCCCCGTGACACGAGTCTGCTAGCCCCTGTTATCACTCTGCCACCCCTTCCTGAAAGAGGCAGGTCCCAGGAGGCAAAGCTAAACACAGAAATGTGCTTTGCCTGCAGACCCAGGCTGTAAAAGCAATCACAGCTTCTCTCTTGCCTCCAGTTCCTAATCAATTATGGAGGAAATGGCAATGAGGCAGAGGAGAGAGAGACTCAGACTGACTGCAGTTGATTGAAAAGATTCCCGAGGCTTTGTTTCTGCAGCTACACTGCCCGGCTGGGACACCAGGGCAAAGAGATGTAGGGTTTGGTGCGTGACACGGAGACAAAGGAAAAATGACGAACCAAGTGAATTAGTGAAGGTGAAACGAACGGTGCTCAGCAACAGATGGGGCTGATGCTGGGTAATTTTCTCCTGTCACCTCCCCTCCGGTAATAGATAATCCTGCAGCTGCTGGAGTTCCAGGGAAGGCAGGTTCACAGCCTCGGTCCCCTTCCTGTTTGGAAGCTGTGCCCACCCCCATCCCTTAACCTGTCTCGATGACAAAAATCTTAAGAGCCCCAACTTTTTGCAAGATGTATAGTGGCGATTTAACTCAGTCCTGGCTGAGGTTGTGATCTGTCAGGCTGTCAGGGCAACAGGCAGATTTGTAAATGCCCTGGCTCCAGTGTCAGGTTGAAGGTGACATTTTTCAGCTGGGGATTTTTTTTCCCCATCCCTCACAGAGACGGAACAGCTCAGAACTAGAAAGCAGCCCCTGAACAAGCCTTCATCCCACTTACGCCACCCTGGCCAGGGCTGTTGACCTTTGGCTCCGAGACTGTCGCTCCCTTCCTCTGGGTCACCTCTGCCCTGTCCCAGAACACTTAAAACACAGGGGTTCCTGTAAAGCCAAGCCCCAGACCCACGCCCCTCCCAAACCCAGTCCCGGGCCTGGCCTGATTTCACCTTACAATGACTTGTCTTGGCTGACAGTCGCTCTGCCATTACCGTTATAAATACTTACATAGATTAATTAACCACAGTATGAAAACCCAGAATCCCGGCTAGGTTCATTAATGACCTGTCAGGCTATTTCTTGGCTGAAGCATCGAAAACTAACCCAGAATGTTCATGACATTCTTCCCTTTGATTTCTTCCTGGAATCGGGAAACCTTAATCATGGTTCTGTTTGAACCCTTTCTTTCCCTACGATTTTATTCTCAGTGTCTTTACCCCTGAAGGAGCCTCATGAGGTGGGGTGACCAGGTTTCCTGCCCAATTCTCCCGCACTTACCTGACTTCCTTTATGAAGTTTGGGAAGACACTTTCTGCCCTGAGACTACATCGGCGCTTGGGCAAGGGCTCCGTTGTCCCTGGTTCTTGGCCCGGATGCCAAAATGGAATCTTTCTCTCTCCCTCTCTCTCTCCCCTCCCTACTTCCTTCTCTCCCCGCTTCTCTTCTCTTTTCTCTCTCCCCCTTCCCTCTCCCCCCCCCCCCACTTCTCTCTCATTCTCTGTCTCTCTCCCCCTCTCCCGTTTCTCTCCTTTCTTTAAAGAGGAGCCAGCCTGGTCTCAGCACCACCCAGAGATCTCCGCGGGGAAGGTGGCTCTCACATCACCTCCAGGAGGGGTCCAGGTAAACCTGGGGAAGGTGTTAGGGGCCAGCAGGGAGGGAAGAGACCGTGGAGGTTGTCAGTGCAGAAGTGTGAGACTGTGGTTCCCACCCCTCGCTTCGTCTCCCCCCCTCCCGTCCTGAGCCTCCTGTCTCATTGGTTGCTGTTCCCACCCCACCTGCAGGGCCACCCACAGGTGTTCCAGCCAGAGCGCCTTTCTTCTTTGACCAGGTGACATGGCCATTGCCATGCTGCCATCATTTTATCATTTTCAGTATCTGACATGATCACTGAGCATCTTATCTTCAGTTTCTTCATTTGAAAAGAAAAGTTAACGGTATCTACCTTGTACCACAGTGTGTGTGTGTGTATATGTGCACATACTGAGTAATGAGTGAGGCTGCATATGACAGGCTCCTCACAAACAGTAAAAGCTCAGTGGATGTTGGTTCTCCCCACCCGTAGCCTCCAGCAGCTTGTTAAATCTGAAAACACTAACGCTTAACGAGCTCCACCCAGTGGAGGGACCTGAGCTCAGCAAGGTCACCGCCGAGGACCCTGCGCCTCTGGAGTGTGGTCAGCACACGGTCCCCCCTTTGGGGGTGTACATTAAGGGGGAGGAAGAAATAAAAAAGGAAAAAGAGGAGAGGAGAAAAGGAAAGAGGTGGGAAGAAGGCTGGGGACAGGCTCTCAGGGAAAATAAGGCAGAGGGAATCTATGCGAGGTCGGTGCCGAGTTCCCTGGACGGGGCACGGGAAGAGGAGGGAGGGGCAGGGCCTGCCCATGCGCGCCCCCCACTCGGGCACTGATGGCTCAGCTCAGCCGGGCTGGGCCCCAGGGCTCCCGCCAAGTGGCCTCCTGGTGGACCCTGCAGCGGGGGAGGGGCAGCCACAGAAGATCCTGCTGAGGCAGTGCCACAAATGCGGGCGGGAGAGGTCTGAACAGGAGGCAAGAAGAAAACCCACCTGCAGAGGCAGAGCAAACCGTATGCCACCCTCTTACCCCCAGGCCACTCCACAGAGGGGCTGTCACTGCCTTCCCCTGTGAACTGGAGTCTGTAAAGGTTGAAGATGAGGGAAAAGCGCTCCCTCCCGCACTGAGGGGAGAAGAGGCAGCGCTGCACCCAGAGCGCGGGCGCACCCCGCGCATCCTCGGGCAGGGCCCTCCGCTGGTACCTGAATCCTCCGGGGCAGCTGCCGGAGGAGACGCAGGGCCCGCGTGGGGACGGGACGGACTCCTGTCTGCTGCCGGCCCGAGCCCCTGAGCTGCGCTCCAGCCCTGCACGCCCTCCTACAAAGTGAGAGGCCGTCTGCTGGGTCATCAGCCCCTCCCCTCCCCGGCGCATATCTGAACATGTCCCCTCCAAGAGCTGTCTTATCCCTGACAAGGCTCATCGGAGGCAGGCGCTGTATCCCTTTTGCCCTTCTTCCAGATTCCACATCCTCCCTGGCTCTCAGGAGGTATTTTCCATCTCCCTTCCCTCTGTCCCCTCCTCCCTCGTGGCCTGGTCCCATCCCAGCAGTGGCCAGTGAGGGAACACGACCAGTGCCTCTGGCTCTGCCAAAGGAGAGAAGTGGCTGGTCAGCCAGACAATTGCATAATGTGTGTTGGAACGGGGTATCCACGCGGCCCCCGAGTTCGGAGTACAGGGGTCTCACCTGGGCCCCGTCAGGCTGGGGGAGGCCCCTGCCGACGACAGCCCATCTGTGGGCGGGGGAGACAGCCAGGGCTCCTCTTGGATCCAGTAGACGTGACACGACGAGGACATCGGGTGGGTGGACTCAGGCAGACCCCCGAGGCAGGGGCCTGTTCTGGACCCAACTCCTCGTTTTTAACGGGCTTACTCTCTCCCCTGCCCTTAGGCCAGGTTCACCTGCTCTGGGAGAAGAGTTCCGCAATGCAATCCCTGTGATTTGTGCTTTCAGTGCTAACTGCTATCTTATTGGCAGGAGGGGCCGTCATTACACCCCTATCAGGTGGTTCATTTATTGGATACTTCTCACTTTTGCATTCGTTTGTGAACTATGTTCTTCCAAATCTTCTGGCGTCTGGGCCTCAGCCTGTCCCTTTGCTTTGCTGGGACACGTTTCCTCAGCCGTTGACGGCGAAGCGAAGGAGAGAACAGAATGGGAGGAAGTCCCGTGTTCTGCGTCCCCACCACTCGCCCTACCCCACAGCCCAGGCCTGATCTGGCCTGTCCACTCTTCCCACACTCCAAGGAGGAGCCCTGCCGTTTTGCTCCCGGAGGCTTGGGCCGAGGCCTCGGTGAGCACCCCCCACCCCGGGCTTTGCTCACTTCCCCTCCTGCCTGCTCACTGCCCGAGCCTTTCTCTCTCTAAGCCGAGGCCCCTCACAGTTCTGAGAATGCGGATAAGGACCTGGCTCTGTATTTCAGCATGAGATCGTGTTGATGTTGTGTGGTTTTTAACGGCGTGGATGTGTCCACTTGTGCACGAAGAACACGTGTTCTCTCGCGTGTTTCTGACTCTGGGGGCTCTGAGAGCACGTACCCTCAGGCTGCACCTCTGTGCCCGCCCCGGGCCAGCGTCTTGCTCGGCTGGTCCAAGCCTGCTTTGTGTCCGGCTGAGCCTGGACAACTGTGTGTGCCCTGCCCATCTCCTCAGGTACAGGGTGCAGGCTCTAACTGCTATTCTGGGAGAAGGCCCCGATCTCTGGGATTTGCGCAGCTTTGTTGGTACTTCTGATGAAATGTTGGTGCATGTGTGAACTGGGCCAGGGTGTCCGGGGAAGGCCTCAGTGGGTGGGGCCGGGTGTCGTAAGGTCCTTTCATTCTTAATCCGGACCCAGGCATCTCCTTGCCAGGCCCACGTGTTCCTGATCCCAGCTCTACGAACCGATGGGCTCGGTGATGGGCGTGTGTCAGGGTGACCCCATGTGGCCTCGAGTCCTGAGTGTGTGGCGAGCTTCCCTCCCCATGGGCTTCGGCAGCTTGGGTCCCGGCCTGTGAGACCACAAGGGTGACGGCTCCTGACCATCACTGCCACACGGCAACACAGGCCTGCACTGCAGACTGTCACCCTGTGCAGACCAGGGAGCCCTCACCTCTGTCCCAGGTAACAGCCGCATGCCCAATAGCGATGCTCTTTACTCTTCAAGCACAACAACCCCTTTGCCCTGCTAAGCCCTTCTAGAGGGCTGGCAGGTGCGATCGCGAGAGGGGTGGTCTGGGGCACGGTGCCACCTGCCTGCAGAAGGACAGGAGGGAAGTCTTGGTCTGGCCCGCGAGGAGCCCACCCTGGGGGAGGGGGAGGGGGAGCAGGAAGGGAGACGGACGGGCTGAGGCCGGAATTCAGGGCCCCGCTTGGGGTCCTCTCTCTGCCTGCCCTGGGTGCGCCGGCATCTCTATCGCATGCACATTTCATCCGTCACCGGGGCGCTGGGAAGCACCAGGCTGGTATGTCTTTACTTCTCAACGTCTAAAGGGCACACAAGAACAATGCTGCCCTGTCAGGAGAGTCTCCCCAGCCTGCCAGGCCTTATGGGGTGATTCCAGTGCTTTCTGCCTGTGCAACAGCTCAGCCTAGTGGTCAGGAGGAGGGGCTGGACGTGAGACCAGAGACCACCCACAACTTCCCCAGGCCTCACTTTCTCATCTACAGAATGGGGTGATGACAGCACCCGTTCCTGAGGGTCGTCACGAGACAGGGATTAAAGGATGAACACAGGGGAGGTTTCTAGCACCCTGCCCACACAGCACTGGTACTCAACCTGCGGCAGGTATACTTAGCAGTCCTGCTCTGTGCTGTCTCCTGTGCTACAAAATGGATTAGCGTCAGGTGCTGTAACGGTAACAATAGCGCCACCTCCTCGGAGGCAGCGGGACTGCAGGAAGGCAGAAATGACCGTGGAGCACCTGGGAAAAGATGAACATGGTAGCTAAAGAGGGGGGAATGCTTTCTGAATCAGCCTTCCCAAAATGCATGCAGGTGGACCCATGACCTTCCCAGAGGCAGACAGACAGAAAGCAGCAGAGGAACTGACGTCTCCTGACGCTGAGGCCTCCATCCCCTCCTTGTACAAGGACACCCGAATCCCACCCCTCCTTATGGATTTCACCTCAGAAAGAACCAGTGCTTTCGGGAAACGGGCTAAAGTAGCATTTTGGGGAAACTGAATTCCACAGGATGAATGTCATTAAGTCTGGCCTAGGGACTGAGCCAGCCTTTGAATTAAGGCCTGAAAGTTAAAGAGCTATTGTCCGGCCCTGGGACCCAATGGGCATGAATTCACCTCCACCTGCTCCTTCACCCCTTCCTTCCTTCTTCTGTCCTCCCAGCCCCTCCTGGGCGATCCTGTCAGGAGCTCCTGGGTTCCCGAGGGTGGGGTCACACTGGGGAGGTTGAGGCAGGTCAGGACCACCACCCCACACCCCCCCGACCTGCCTGGCTCTCCCTGGCTCCCCACACAGACCCACAGGTGGTGGCAGAGGTCCCAGGAGAAAGAGCAATCCTGCCCCATGGCTTCTTTCCTTCCTTCCTTGGCCCCCAAGGGCCTGTGGGCATTTTCCTTAACAAACATCCAACTCGTTTGCTAGCGTTTGCTCTTCCTGAAGAGTACGCCCATGGAAAATTAAAACTAACTGAACACACTTTTTTAAAAACCAACTAAAATAAACCTTGCAGTCTCGCAAGTGGTCTAGAAGTCCTAAGGCAGCACCTCTAAGGTGTGCTGGGGTCTGCGGGCCTCTGGGATTGGGTGAGACCATCTCAGAGGGTGACTGGACGTCTGTCCTTTGGTCTGTGAGACTGAGGGCTGCATTTTCCAATCCCAAATGGTGTCACATAGCCTGAGGGCAGGATCAAGGATTTGGTGCTCAGACCGCAGGGAGCGGGCTGGGATCTTCCGCACAAGCCATCACTCCACCCCACAAGAAGCAGTGTCAGGTTCAACTCAACATGAATTGCTATCAGCATCATGGCCAGGCGCTGGGGATGCAAGGTGGATAATCCAGGCTCTGTCCCTGCCGGGAGCCCCCAGGGGAGCAGGGTGTGGCTGAGGGCGTGCCCTTGGGATGCCTGGGTCATGTGTGCCCAAGGGAAGCAGATGGAGGCACGGGAGTTGGAGACCAGTCAGGCCTTTGGGACTCACCTCACAGACTTCTCCCAAAGAAAAGGATGCATTCAATCACATTTGGATGTGATCTGAAAGGATTTTTCGGGCGCTTTAAAAATCACCATGCACGTGCTGCTATCTGATTTAGTGATGTGTGCTCCCCAACCTCCTCCAACCGTACCTGTGTGGTTGACTTTGAAAACCATTGTTTGGACACAAAGCCAGGGGCGCGGGGAGTTAGAGAGCAGGGCAGGCTGCCCTCCCTCCGCGGAGCCCTCAGAGAAGTGCCCCACGCCCAAGTTTAAGGTTTCAGGGGTCCGAGAGCCCGGAGCGCAGGCAGCGGCGTGGGGCGCGCAGGCGCGCCCTCCGGTGGCCGTCCCTGGAGCTGCAGGCGCGCCCCGCCCCCGGCCTCCGCAGGCTCCCGGATCCAGATGTGCGAACCGGCGGGCCTTCCCGCGGTAACGTCAGCGCAATAATAGCCCCGGGGAGGCCATTACACCACTGTTTTCATCCAGAGGAGGGCTATTCCATCAACTGCTCCAGAGGCCTGCTTGGTAAATGAGTTTTCTTTTAAAAATACATTCACTTGATTGCCTTGCTAGAGCTCATTCTGGCACCAGGGGACGTGTCTGGGGCGCAGGGCCCGCGGGGGCTGGGGACCACCCGAGGGGCAGCAGCAGCGGAGGCCAGGAAGTGTCAGTTCACAGCCCTCCTGATGCCCGACTCTCGGTGCCGTTCCCCTCCTGTGATCCTTTGTCCCTCTCTCCCTGGCGACAAGAGGTGGAGTCGTTTTGCTCCCTGGGGAGAAGGGTCCTATACCCACTGGCCCCATGCCCCACTCTCACCGCAGCGCCTGGCACGGTCTTTGCAGGAGCCGGGGGAGCATCAATTCAGGGAACTGCGGTTGCTGGGTTCTGTCCTCACCCCAGGAGACAGCATACACAGATCGGTGGAATTCCAGGCCGGATGCCCAGGAAGGTCCCCTCACCCTGGGACCAGCCTGGTGACGGGGTAGGGACCCTGGAAGCCCCAGGCCGCAGCAGAAGGCAAGCTCTCGCCCTCGAGCCGCCCTCATTAGGGTCACTGAGTGATTGAGCAGGCTGGACCCTGCTGGGGACCCAAGCTGAAAGGGGGCAGAAACCCCACATTCACACAATTGGGGTGGAGGCGACCCTGGGAGACGCCGTGCTCCTGGCAGCTGTGATTCGTCCTTGTTCACTACCGACCGTATAACATGTGTTTCACACTTGATGCAGCTGCACTGTTACTTTCCCAGGAACATTGGTTAGTTCAATTGTCTGTTACCTGACAGCAAGCAAACGGGGAAGCGGCCGGAGGCGGCAAGGGGTAATTAATGAAGCAGGGGCACTTTGAGACTGGGTCCCGCCCGCCCTGAGCACGACTCCGGGTTCAGGGTCCCTGCTGCCTCCAAATGCAGCCGCCCTCGGGCTGTCTGTCCTGGCCTTGGAGGACGCAGCCTGCAGGCCTGGCTCCAGGGCCCCCTCAGCCCTCGGACAAGGGCGTTTAGCTCAGGCTGCTTCACTGAGGTGCACCCCAGCAGGTCACATCTGGGGTGTAACGGCCTCTAATTAGTATTTCCCACAGATGGAACATTCCCCAGCCCCCAGCCTACAGCTAAGTGGTTCTCAGAAAAGCACAGAAATTATATTCTACCTTTGAAAACATCAAAGGAAATTAGCCTATTCCCATGGGTGTCTCTGGGCCAGCCTCACTGTGGCACCCAGGGAGGGCCCAGCCTTTAGAGGTGCAGACAGGGTGTCTCTGAATCAGATAATCCTTGACAGGAAAGTGAGCCGGTGCCCAGCCCTGTCCTGCTCTCAGCCCCTTGCAGGCAGCTGTGTGGCCCCCTTCCCTGTGGCTCTCTCTCCACTGGGTCTCTCGTGGGCACCTGCTGGCTTTACCGATGCTTCTCTCCCAACCCCCCCACCATCTCCTTTGGGAAGATAAGTCCTGGGAGCAGGGCCAAGTCTAGACTTTGCAAACATTCAGTGCCAAGTGCAGCACTGCCTACGCAGCGTAAGGTCAACTCAGAGTCAGAGACGTCCCTCGGTTCCTGTGACTAGATTCCCCAAATTTACTTTCTAAGCCTTCTTCTGCCAACATTCCAGACACTGTGGATGGAGACGTGGCAGTGTCTCTGAGCGTTTGGAACTTTAATTCTAGGAGAGAGAGACTGACACAATGGATAAACAAGTACATTCATAACATGCCAGGTGCTAGAAACAGCTAAGAAAAGTGATAAACTGCGTTGTGGAGACGGGGAGGCGTTTCTAATAAGGTGTCATTGACGAGCCGGGAGGAATGAGGAACAGCCCACCTGACACATGGGGGAGCACTGCCGGCAGAGAAGCAGCAAGTGTCAAGGTCCCGGGGTGACAGTGTGTTTGGTGTTTTCGAGGAACAGCTGGGAGATCAGTGAGCGACTAGAGGACAAGGCTGAGATCAGAGGCACGTCACCCAAAGGCAAGAGAACAGAGTTACAGTTTGGCTGGGTCTGCACCTGCCAGCCCAGCTCTCCCATCAGACCCCACGTGTCTCCTCCAGAGGCTGGCCGAGCCCCCCAGCCTCGGTGTGAATGTCCCGGGGACAGTGGGCATGAAGGGCCTTGTTTGGCCGGGACGTCCCAGCCCCTTCCCAAGCCGGGGGATCTCGTCAGGTTACCCAGCTGTCCGGCTTCTGCTTCCTCATCTCTAAAACTGGCATCTTAAATCCCTCCACACAGGGACCCTGTAAGAATTAAGTGAAACGCCTGTGTAAGGCACCAAAGGAAAGCCAACCCCTACCTTGTAATTTCTAAGCTCTCTCTTAGCCTGAGCTTTCCACCTGGAGGGGTCCGAGCTCTGGCCCCTGAGCACCACCAAGCAAGCCCGCGCGGTCTCGCAGACACCAGCTTTCTTTCAGCCCTCGCTCCGGGAAGCTCAACAACCCTCTGAGGGTCTTTCTGGAGTTTCCTCCCCTCCAGGCTCTGCTCGTCTTTCCAGCTCCGTCTCTCCTCCCCCGCTTCAGCGAGGGACGCTGAGTCCCAGAGGGATGTTATCTCTCTCAGGGCATCACCTGGGCTGGGATTCAAACCACAGCCTCCAGACACCTCCCTGGTCTCTAGGAATGTGGGGTGTTGGGACAAGGAGGGCCCACAGAGGGACGAGGGATGGGAGGCAGGAGGCAGGTGCAAGAGGCCTGAGTGTGGAGGCCACAGAGCCCCAACCTGGGCTAAGCCCAGATGTCCAGCTTCAAACCCAGAGCTAAACGAACAGCGTAGAGAAAGCCAGTGCCCTGGCCAGAGGACAGGAGACTGGCCGGGACCGAGCCCGGGAGTGGAGGCTGTGCCCACCCCCTGCCTCCCCATCAGCACCCTGTAAGCTGCAGCCCAGGGCGGGTGAGGGCGTGAGAAAGAGGATGCTGTGAAGCGCTCAGGGGCTGTTGAGAGGTTTTCCACGCAGGGACCCAAACCCATGCTGCATTTGTCCTGGAAGCACAGCGAGAACCACCTTCCCACAGTTTGTAGGTGGTGCGTGGGGTCAGGCTACCGTCCTATGATCCAAGACGTCACCAGTCACCCATGCAGGGTGACCCTCCGTGGACCACTCTGGAAGGGTGGGTGGAGCCAGAGGGAGCTGCCATCCTCCTGTCAGTTTGCATCAACACATCCATCACCCCGTCCCTCTCTCTATGTCTGGCACTGGGGTCAGTGCACTCACGGGCTCACTTCATTCCCACAACCGAGTCCAGGGGTGAATATCCCCGTTTTACTGATGGGAAAAAATGAAGCTGGGCCAAAGATTAAGTTAAACACCGCCAGCAAGTCATAGAGTCGCAGTTAGAACCCCATTCTGTTGAACTTCAGGGCAAGAGGGAATTCGTTCATTCACGAGAACCTCGTCTTTCCACGGCCTGCCCCTCCTCAGTGACCCTTCTAAGCCCCTCGGCCTCCGAGGGAACCCTCTCCTTACCAGCAGCATGGCAGCGCAGCCGGCAAGGTCGGAGGCGTAGTCAGCCTGGGCACCATCGGGCCCGTGACGTGTGACATGGGGAATCCAGAGGTTCCCGCTCACAGGACCTTCCTGAGCCGTCCAGCTGCCTGTTCTGTGGCATCTCTCCCTCTGACCCTCAACTGTGAACATGGTCTGCACCTTGGAGGTGGGTGTGCCTCCCCGGGAGCCCAGCCCCTTTCACAGCGGTGATGCTGACTGGCTGAGTCACGCAGGTTTGCTGCTGACGCGTCTGGAGCGCATTTCCGCAGGGATCACAGAGGTCTGAGGGCCAGGCGGCCACAGAGAACCGCGTTCTCTGACCTCTGACACCCTCACCCCTCTCACCTCTGGCCTTTGCATCTACCTCCTCAGACTCTGGAGCCAATCGTATGGTTTCATGGCTTCCCAGGACGGACTGTCCCCTGGGGCTCAGGCCAGGCTCATTCCCCCCCCTCCCTGTGCATCCCGCACGGCACCCGGGACACGGGCTCATCTGCGGAAGCGTCTCGTGTAACACACGCACCCTCGGACCCTTTCCTGTCTTACGTCGGAGGAGCAAAGACGAGGGGGTGAAGTCAGGGAAGCGATGTTTGGCTGGTGGGGCACTGATTAGGAATAAAACGTGCAGACCTGCGGGCCGGCCTGGCTCAGTAGGAAGGAGGAGAAGCGGTACTTTAAAGGAAAGTTCAGTTATCATGACAAAGGAGAGACATGCAGATGACTGAGTGGGTATTTACACCAGCAGAGCTTCTGGAAAGCTCTAAGGGCCAGTGTCCGTGTGTGTTTCTCTGTGTGTGTGTCCGTGTGTGTGCACGTGTGCATATGTGCGGTTGAGAGAGGGGAAGAGGGGAAGCTGCTGTCCTGTCTCTAACACTCACGTGCCTTTAAATCGGGTTCTATGTCACAGGCAGGCCTGGCTGGCAGGTAACATGCACATGAGCCGTGCGCACAGTGCGCGGGTGCTGGATCCGCCCCTCTCTGGGCCACCAGGAGTCAGGAGGGACCCAAAACCCAAGAGAAGGTGAGTGCAGAGCCAGATGACACTCCTGATGTGGGAGGGAGCCAGTTTCAGATACAGCTGTTAGAACGGGACTGAACTGGGGTAACTTTCATTTGTAGATACTCTGTGGACTGGAGCAAAGATGCACCCAGCGTGGAGTGAGAAGAAAGGACCGGCCCCTGCGTAGGGGCCTCCAGAAGCGGGTGGCGGGTCCTCCCTCCTTGCCCGGTGATGCTGTGGGCCTGCAGCATCCCCAGCCGCCACCAGGGGGCGCAGCCCTCCGCACCGAGACTGAGAACAGGGTGTCCTGCTCTTACTCTGCAGCTGTGTTCAAACTGTGGGCCCAGAGACGGACTGAGAAGGGGAGAAGGGACCACAGGCAGCCTCAGCTCTTTGCACGCCTGGCCTCTGCGGAGTTAAGGAAGCAAGAGCACGACAGGGGACTTGAGGACACGGGGAGGGGGAAGGGTAAGCTGGGACGAAGTGAGAGAGTGGCATGGACATATATACGCTACCAAATGTGAAATAGATAGCTGGTGGGAAGCAGCCACATAGCACAGGGAGGTCAGCTCGGTGCTTTGTGACCCCCTAGAGGGGTGGCATAGGGAGGGTGGGAGGGAGACGCAAGAGGGAGGAGATATGGGGGTATATGTGTATGTATAGCTGATTCACTTTGTTATAAAGCAGAAACTAACACACCACTGTAAAGCAATTATACACCAATAAAGATGTTTAAAAAAAAAAAAAAAAGAGCATACAGAGGAAGGAACTGGGACCCGGTCCTCCATGGGACCTGCAGTATGTCCCCAGAGGTGGAGCTCAAAGTGCCTTGAACTGCAGTGGCGATTTTATGGCCACAGATTCTTAGATTAGCTCCTCACAACAACCTTTGAGACAGGCATCACCCCATTTCCGGGTGAGAAAACAGGCTGGCCAGACGTATGGCAGGCCAGCAGTAACGCACCCTTCTCTTAGTTGCTGACGAAGGACTTGAAATCAGAAACCTGTAGATGGAGTCAGAATTCAGCCCAGTGGCCCTCGTGGCCTGTGAGGTGTCTCAGCCATGGTGCAGACATTGAGGCCGGTAAGAGGGGCCACCTAGTGTGGAGGTTCGCCTTCGGCCCTCGGGTCTGGGCCCTGCATGTGGGCTTCCCAGAGATGTCACCTGAGATCAGGTGGGTGAGCTTAACCTCTGAGTTCATTGACCTTGATCCTCCAGCTGTAGTGTCCAAGGAGGGGAAACACACACACGCAGACACACACAGACACACACATGTGCACAAATGCACACAAGCATTCATGTCGATAGGTACTCCACTTCCCCCAAAAAGACCAAGTCTGGTATCTTCTCTGGTTCATTCCGATGAAATCCAAAATGCCAATTTCATGAGCAGGCGTGACCCAGGGGAGGGCAGGCCCGGTGATGTGATTGCTGGGACAGCGGTATGAACCTGAGAAGCATGGGGTCAAGGCCCTCCTGGAATGTCTTCATCTGGGTTCACATCCAGGAAGGATTTACTGAAGCTGATAAAACCTGCCGCTGAATATTGCTATAAAATACACTTCACCCAGAGAATCCTAAACCTGTAGATTCACCTTCCATGACTTTGTTGGAAGGAAGGACTTAGTCACAAGCCAGCACCAGCCTTTCCATTTCAGCCCCACATCCCGTGTCCCTCCTGTCCTGTTACTCACTGGTTCTCACGTGCTCGCCTGTGTCAGGGGGGACTGGGGAGCTGGTCACAGATTTCACAGATTTCTGGGTCCCACCTCTAGAGTTTTAAAGTCAGTACATTTGTGCTGGGGCCCAAGATTTTGCATTTCCAGGAAGTTTCAGGTGATACTGATGCTGTAACATTTGTATATTTCTTACTACCTTATTAGAGGAAACTCACTGCCCCAGAAGCTGTCAGAAGAAAATGGGAGAAACTGGACCCAGAGAACAAAAGAGATAGGACAGCATACTCAGAAGTATGACATCAGCTCCTGGATGGCCAAACACCAGCTCCCTCTGTCTGTGCCCATGGCAGGCATTACTAATCAATCACGGCCTTCCTTCTTGTTGAGCCAGACTTGGCTTCAGAATCCTTCTCCACCTACTGGTCCAGAAACCTGCTAAAACTGACTGGAAACAGCAGGCACGATGACAACCCTGCACTGTATTTGACTGAGAGACCAGACCACACTATTCCAGACACCCTCCCCATCACTCAGTCCTTCTCTGTTGCTTAATACTCCCTGCTGACTTTGAGCACGAGGGCCATCTGACCCAAGAACAAAAGCGGAGACAGAGGAATAGCCAGGGGGGAGCGTGACCTAATGTGAGAGGGACAGACCGGAGGACGGGAAGGGACTGGGTGGCCAGTCATAGAGCCAACCAGCATGCCCTCGGGGGACCCAGGCCCGAGGGACGCAGAGCACACAGGACAGGGCCAGGAACAGTGGCTGCGTTCCTAGAGCACTTTCTCCAGAAATGGACTATTTCCCCTTTTGAAAGTGATTATGTGCCATGCTGGCTGCAGTGACCATGACAAAAGGGAGGTCGGAGGACGCTTGCCTGAAGTAGCGAGGCATTTGCGCAGGTGGTCCTGAGGCCCTGGAAATGTATTCACGCCCCCTGAGCCAGTGGTGCAGGCTGTAGGGAGGGGCAGAGGTCAGAGACAAATGGTCAGCCATGGAAGGCCAACAGAGCCAATCTGGAAAAGACATAGGAAATCAAAGGGCTCTTGACGAAGAAAGAGGCAGAGAGAGAGAAGGAAAGGGCGAGCAGTGGCGTGGCAGAGCTGTGACAGGAAGAGGCGTCGGGGCAATAAAATGTCCAAAAGCCAAACCCAGCGGCCAGGCCTTTCCTGAGCATGTGGGGCTCAGGACGGGTGGGGATGGGAGGGGGTAAGGCATCCCTAGCACATGCTTCCTCTGTCTGCTCTCACAGGACGCAGAGGCCTTGCCCACGGATCCAGCCTGCCTCGCTGGCCTCTGTGTGCGGCTAGGGCAGGAAAAATGGGGAGCAGCATTCTGAGTGACCCGTGCTGTCCCCGACGGGGCCATGCCACCTAAAGGTACGCACGGCCTGAGGACTGGGCTGCCCACCCTGTAACGTCAGGCAGTCTGTCGGCCAGCTGCACGGCCGGGTGTTTCCAACATTAATGTCTGATGTCCATTCCATAAGCCTTGATGGAGGATCACCCCACTGAAAGCAGCAGGGGGACAACTGGTGAGAGCCTGGGGTGTGTTCTGCGGATGTCCAGGACCCCAGTCTTGGCGTGATCCGGAACATCTGTTTTCTGCTGCCCCAAATCCTGGGCTGGCCCCCAGCAGGGAAAGAGAGAGGGGACACCTTCCCAGGGGCCCCAGGAAGCTGGGATGCTTACGATTCCATAGAGGGTTCTGTACACGCACATCACTTCACAGAGTCAACAAATAAAGAAACTGAGAAGGTCAGGAGTGATGGTAGAGCCAGAGCTTATTAGCCAAAGCACATCAGGAAGGAGCCAGGTCCTGCTTTAGAGGCGGTAATTTACAGATTCAAGTAAACTGTTATTTAGTAACAGTTCGTCACTGGGCCACCCAGCATGTATTGGGAAGAGTGTAGGAAACACAGTCATCCCCCCCCACACGCACACACACACACACACATACACATGCACACACACACACACGCACACACACACGCACGCACACGCACACACACACACACACACACACACACACACACACACACACACAACGACACCTCTGCAGGAGGGGTCGGGAATGTGCTTTCTGACTCTGCTGCTCCCTGACTGTGTGACTTTGAGGGAATAACATCATCTTTCTGAAGCTCTGCATTTTAACAGAGGGATCCTAAGAACTTTCGGGTTCTCATGCGCTTCGGGGGCTTCTCTTGGCAAAGCACGTGGCTCTCGGTGGAGGCTCTGTCCCCGCAGCCACTTCTCCTGCACGAGCGTCAGAAGGTCGAGCCGAGAGGAGGCGCCACTGAGCCCCAGGACGAGCCGGGACTCCAGGTCCAGCCACCGGGCCAGCAGCCTCGCCCGGTCAGCCTGCTTTTACTTTTTTTTTTTTTTTTTTTTGCGGTATGCGGGCCTCTCACTGTTGTGGCCTCTCCCGCTGCAGAGCACAAGCTCTGGACACGCAGGCTCAGCGGCCACGGCTCACGGGCCCAGCCGCTCCGCGGCATGTGGGATCTTCCCGGACCGGGGCACGAACCCGTGTCCCCTGCATCGTCAGGCAGACTCTCAACCACTGTGCCACCAGGGAAGCCCCCTGCTTTTACTTTTATCCACAGCGTTTTACAGACTTTTCAATCTCACCATGAGAGTCTAGCTTCAGGCTGCCTCACTGGTGTGTTAATAATAAATTATATTGTACTGCGTGGGTCTAGCTCTTTGCAGTAGTTTAACTAAGCACTCTGCCCTACAATATGCCACTTAATTCTCATGACTGCCGGGAGGTGAGGGAGCTGAGGGTCACAGGAGGTGGGGCACGGGCACAAACTCAGAGTTCACACCTTGGCCATCCCTTCCCTGCCAGCCAGGATGACCAGGGCGCCTGGGCCATCAGGCCACAGGCTTCCTTCTGTCCTGCTGACGCTGACCAGGTGCTGTGTGCCAGACACGGAGCTGTCTGCTGGGCATCTGAGCAACGTTTGAAAAGCACCACGTACTACCAGTCTGTCTGTCCTCTGCAAAAACATCAGTGTCAGGACAGACGAAGGCTAAGGAGACATGAGATCGCATCCAGTGGCATGGACGGTCAGTGGTGGGACAGTGTGATGTAGGAGTGACTATACAACAGACTGTGCGAGGTGACAGCAGACAGCAGCCCGGTATCTGTGTTAAATTTCCTGAATTTGATCATTACTTTGTGATGACGTAAGAGAATGCACGGTTCCTAGAAGGTGCAGAGCAAATATGGGTGAGAGCTGCTCGTATGCTATTTGTGTTACTTTTTTAAAGGTTTGAAAATTTTTAAAACTGTGCAACAGGCAGGTTTCTTGAGTAAATACGTGTCTCTGATAAAGAGTGCCTGAAGGCCCATCTTAAAATTGAATTATAGAAATAATTCTGTAATTCTAACACATGGAGTCGCGAAAGTCATCTGATCAGATCTGTTTGCCCCTTCCCGTGTGGGCATGTTCACGCGCACGCACATTCACACCCAGTGCTAGAAAAACTCCAAGGCAGCCCTTTACCTCTTTGGGCACCTCTGACCTTTACATTTATTTCATATTGGTCTGACGGTTCCCAAATAATGTAAGCCTATTGGTCTTGGCTTTGCTTGACGTGATCCTATAGAAAACATCTCATTCTAGCACTTAAGTATTTGAAAACAGCTACGGGTTCTCAGAGTCTCCTCTTTCTCAGTTCCTCTCCATAGTTCTGCATATTTTAGAGCCAACCTGGACCTTGGAGCCTTCCCAGAGTCTCCTGTCAAAACTCAAATTTGCCAGAAGAGAAAGACAGTGGTTCAAGCCCAAGGCTCTTATCACAAACTTTGCAGGCGTCAGTGCTCTCAGACTGGGTGATACAAACCAGCTCGGTAAGGTCCTAAGAGTCAAACCAATGGACCAAATTTCTCTGCTGGAGCTCTCACCCCCAGCACTAAGTATTAGAACAATAAAAACCCTCGCAGATTACGTGTCTGGGCCCAGATTCCTGCTCATTAGGAGCTAAACCAAGGTCTGAGCTTTTCCCTCCAAGGGCAGGGCCATTCCTGGGAGGTCGGTAGGACTGAAAACGCACTCTGTTCGAATTCCGAGTCACCTTCACAGGAGAGGCCACATGAAGCCACGGCCGAACCGCTGACCGGTGGACCTGCCGCTGAATCAAGGCCCAGATGGAATTTCAGCAGAGGTGGGACTATGGGTGGAGGGTGAGCGTGAGCAATGCATGGGCTTTGGAGCCGGATCTGGGTGTAGGTCTTGTCTCCTCTGGGATACAGTAGCTGTGAGAACTGAGGAAACAACTCAGCCAGCCCACGCCTCAATGTCCTCACCTGCGACAACGGATAACATTATCTCCCTTCCAGGGTGTAACGAAAAATCGAAGAAATAAGGCAAAGCTGTGCGGCCCTAAGGAGGCACTCAACAAGTACGAATTATTTATGGATGTGGTCACCATTCCAGAAAGGTTACACGTGACGCAAATTTGGCAAAGGTCTACTCTGTGTTTTCGGCTATGTAAGAAACAAATTAATTATGAAAATAACATCAGTGAAAGCACATCATAGTCACTAATAAGAATTTTAAAAATGTGTTGGGAAAACAAGCCATGATATATTGGGATAAAGCCAAGACAACCAGGAGACAAACTGTGGCCAAACAGATGAGCTTCTGTGCTACTTAAGACACGTAATAAAACGCTGTAGCTTCCTGAAAGTGCTGTCTCACCAAACCGAAGTATCCCGAGGGTTTCAACAGAAAAGATAAATGACCCTGTTCGCCTTACGCAAGAAGTGAGGTCTGTGTGAGCTGGTCCCGCTCAGGACCAGGAGGTAAGGGCGGCGGGTGAGGGTTGATGTCTGCTCAGCTCACATGGGCTAAACGTCTGAAAAAAGAGGGAGCCTTTCGGTACAGAGGGATTAATGCAGAAAATGGTAACTTTTCTTGACACAGTGCGCACTGGGGAGCTTTCTTGTCGGGCAGTAAGTGAGTGAACTGTGTTAAGATGCAGATGAAAAGGGAAAAAATGTAAGAGCAAATACCGCTAACTGTGACCCCCAACTCAGAGCTCAGGGTGCCACCCGCCCACCAGCCTTCTGTGGGTGCACGTCTGCAGCTGGAGTGAGTTTAGGTATCTGATAAACCATAGCCCCCAGGGAAGGTTCCCTCTCTCTCCAGTTTCAGAGGCAGCATTCCAAGTCACAGGCAGGGAAGTCAGGCTCCGTAATGACAATGGCGACATTCTTGTAGCAGCAGGGGGAACAATAGGGCTGGCTCTGTTACACGGAGCTAACAGCGGATTCATCGGCGAAAGGCTGTCCTAATAGCACTGAATGAGTTTAATGCAATGAAGGAACCCCGTACGAAGAGTCCTCCCTAGACTGACATCAGTGACTCAGCAGCTCTCTGATGTCTCGGCATTTCTCAAGGGCTGCTGAGACCTGACAGACTCTCCCAGCTGGAAGGAACCAGAAGCGCTGTCCATTTCGAGTTTTATCATTTTGCAGGTGACGGGACTCAGACCCGCAAAGGATATGGAGCTGTAAGTCACAAAGACCAAACCAAGCTCTGGATGGACTTGCATTCCTACTATAGCTTCCTCTTCTCTTGGAGAATGCCAGCCATCCTGGGAGTGATAAAATGTCTTGTGTGGAGAAGGGAGGCTTTTAGGAACTGCTCTCCTTTTGAATCAGGGGCACTTTCTGGCTTTAATTCAGGCAGTGCTGCCGGCTTCTCTGGGAAACAGAACGTGGGATGGCCACGAGAAGGCGCCAGTGCCCCGTGCTAGGACCCTCTTCCCTACCTGATTGCCCATACAGCGTGTATATATTTATTTTCAATGAGGTCAGGAGTATCAAGGTTGTAAAATAACATATTTTCACTTGTTTTATTCCTACATCTCAGACATAGCTTTTCTGAAGTCAATTATCCCCCTGAGACGCTGTTCTCCCCGCCCCCTTTCTCTCTGAGCTGCCTTTCAACACATCAGAGTCTGACACCAATAGACTGAGAATTGCGGGGTGGGCGGGTCGCTGGGGGGAGGGAAAAAAAGCAACTTTTTCCCTGACTGTCTCCCTGTTCTGCCGTTCTGTTTTAAATGGCAGTCTGCAGATGTAAGGCCTCTGTTCTCCAGCCCCGTGGGGGGAGACTAGAGACGGCTAGCGCTGTGATGCTGCCTGGGAGGGGTCGGGTGTCATCTGGGAACCTCCCCTGCCCCGCAGGGGTACAGGGCCTCCAGCACCATTTCTCTGGCGCTGCTCCCGGCTAAGGATGGAGCAGCATTCGTGGAGAGGTCCCGACAGAGGACAAAATGAAGGCAGTGAGCAGACACCCCCAGACTGAACTGTGTCGATACCTGGTGCCGTATTTCAATGGAGGCTTTGTCCAGAGCCGGGTGACCGGGATGGTGAGAGGGCGTGAGGAAAGAACACGCGTGTTCACACACACACACACACACACACACACACACACACACACCCTCACACAGGCAACCGGGCAACAGCTTACAGCTCTTCCTGGCAGACACCTGAGTTGCATGTGGTCCAAAGGCCACGTGCTCCTTTCAGGGCTGCCATTCCTGGTGCTCAGAGAAGGCCACTGGCTTCCGTGTGTCTAAGGCAGTAGGGATCCTGTGGGTCAACTGCAAGCCCCACCCGCTCAGTCAGGACCCCTGCGCCAGCCCTGGGCAAGCGTGTGCCCTGGTTTACCAGCAGTACAGCAGTGGGCAGCCAGTGGGTGGGGGATCACTTCTGGCCCCATCACTGTCCCCACAGTTGATCACAGAAATGCCAGTGGGTCCTGCCCAGCCCTCTCATCAGTCTAGATCTATTTTGATATCTTTAGGCTTCAAATAACACAGTAACTTCTTACTCCAATGCACGGCGATCTTCTCTGTTCTAAGGGCAAAGCTCATCGCAAAGCCTTAATTTTGGGGCTGGGAAGAAGAGGTGTGGGTGCGTCCATGAGTGTTTCAATCCCATAAACCTCTACCAAGTTCCTAGTAAGCACCAGCGGAACTAAAACCTAAATAAGATCATGTCCATTTCCTGAAAGTACTAGGAATCTACTGGGAAAGAAAAATAAATACCAATACCGCCATCCCATTAAAGCCATCCTAGGGCTATGGGAACAAAGACGGGGGCTGGGGAGGAGGCGTGACCAGGGTCTTGAAGGATGAATGGGAAGCGTCCAGTCAGAGGGGAAGGAACAGGAATCACAGGAAGATGGGACCCTCCTGAGCAAAGTTGTGTCACAGGAGGGTCCGTGGTGCTTGGGGCCGGGAGGGGACGCAAGCTGTCCGGGGTGATCAGTATGCCCGGTGAGGTTTCTCCAGGTGGCAAAGCCGCGGGGCACTTGGCCCAAATCCGCCCCACACGTATGCCTTGTTGAGTGGTGTCAGCTCTGAATGCCCGCAGGTGATCCTTTAGATGAGGTGCGTTCCCTCTAGTCTGTGGCCCCCTGCCACCCCCCGCCTGACCCCTGAAGGCACTTGGGACTGCAAGTTCTGTTTTAAACCTCCCAAATGGAGCACCTCTGGATATAACGGTCCTGGGGCTGCGGATAGGAAGGGAGGGGTGCTTGTGCCAGCACCGCTCAGAACTGTTCTCCTGCCTCTGCTGAGAAGGCCTGTCCACCAGGACCCAGGGTGTCAGAAAGTCCAATCCACTCCCAAAACAGACAGGCTGTTTGGCAAGAGGAAGAGGGTTGGGTCACACTGAGATGAGCGTGTACAGTGCCCATCGCAGGCCCTCACCACCTGTTGCCTAGTGGAGACCAGCCCGGCGGTAGCCAGGACCCAGGGTCGTCCTTCAACGGGGCCTCAGCCCCCAAACCAAGAAGTAGCGTTGCCTCAGCCAGCCTCCCAGGGCCTCATTCTGGACTGCGCTTGGGGGACACAGTTCTCTCTGCATTTTTGATGCCATCTTTTTGATCAACTATTGTCGATTGGCACTTTGTCACCCTCTGGTGACCTGCAGACTTTAGCAGCCTTAACTTCTTAAGCCTCTGAGTCCTGGCCAGTCCTCACTAGCTAAGCCACTTGCTAGCTCCACCAGGTCGCAGAGATGCCCTGTCCAGCGTGGGCTCCCAAGGAGGGTGAGGGTCCTGCTGGCGCCACCCACTATCCCACCAGACCCAGAGTCTGCGCTGATTCTACCGCATTCTTTGCAAAGCCCAGAGCTGACAAGGCGAGTGCAAGCAGGAGCTGTGAATTAGTCCCCTGAATATGCAGGTCGTTTAGATGGAAGGAGGTGGAAGAGGACAGGTGCTTCATAAATACTGTGCAGCCAGGGGGTGGAGTGGGGCGAGGACAGAAGCCAGATAAGGCCCCGGGGAGCAGAGAGGGCGGGACTGGCCTTCCAGGCTGATTACTCCTTGCGCGAGGGGGCAGAGACAGCTCCACCTTGACAGCCATAAAGTTGCTAAGTGCAGAGCTTACCTAGAAAGGCGGGGAGGCAAGAGCTACACAGCAAATTCTTGAGCTGAGCCTTCTGTGGAGGAATCCCTGGCCCTTTTGTGCACAGAGAGAGCAGGGGGAGGGGGGACGAGAAGAAGGGTGGTGGGAGTACAGGAAGTTGAGGAGAGGGAAGGATAAGACGAGGGCGGAGGAGGGCTGATGGGGGAGAGCTGAAAGGTGAGGGGCTGGGGTACCAGCACTCCCGGGACCCACCCCTCCCCGGCTCTCAGGGTTAGCATCTAGCTGGACACCTACATAACCCCTCAGGGAGGGGCTGCAATCTCCACTCTCCCCACTGCCTAGGCTTATTCAGAAACAGTGACCTGCCATGTCCCAAGTGGCTCAAGAATCCAATATCCCTAGGCCTCCCAGCTCTGTGTCAGAGCAAGGAGACCTCCCTGACCCTGGAGGCCCATCCACGATGTCCCAAACGGCAGGATTCCTTCCTTCTTACGGCTGAGTAATATTCCACTGTATGGATATACCGTGTTTTCTTTACCCATTAATCCATCTGTGGACGCTTAGGCGGTTACCCCATCTTGGCTACTGTGAATAATTCTGCCATGAATATTATACTAAGTGAAATAAGCCAGACACAGAGAGACGACTACTGTGGCATCTCTCTTAACGTGTGGAATCTAAACTAGTGGAACTCACGGGGAGGCGGATGTGGGGAGATGCTGGCCAGAGGGTGCAACGTTTCGGTTATCAGGATGAGTGAGTTCTGGGGATCTAATGTACAGCAAGGTGCCTATCGTTAACGATACTGTATTCTACACTTGGAATTTGCTAAGAGAGTAGATCTGAAGTATCCTCATCACACAAACGTGGTAGCTGTGTGACGCCTTAGTTAGCTTGACGGTGGGGATCATCTCACAGTGTGTCCATACCTCAAAGCACCATGCTGTACGCCTTCAACACGTACAAATGTTACCCGCCAATTATATCGCAGTAAAGTTTAAAAAACCCAGTTCACTTTGGAGCAATAAGAGGTGGGTGGGATGGGGAGAGGAAGAGGGGAAAGTGGCCCCGGTGGTCCTTTCCCAAGCCCCCTTCTCTCCTTCTACCCAGCCGGGCTGATTCTGGGAACCTTGTGTAGTCTCCCACCCTGCGAAGCCACAGTGAAGAGCTGACCGAGAAGCTGCCCAAACCCAGCTGAGCCCTGCCTCTCTGCAACCCTCCTACAGCTCCCAAATGCTCAAGAAAACAGCCACACAATTCTTTGGGGCGGGGCTTGGGGGGGGGAGGCGGAGATTTCAGCAGCAAGAATTTTTTCTATTTTTTTCCTAATTGGTTCCTTTTGCTCCAAGAACCGAGTTTTTGCCCAAACGGGAGGATGTCACGGAGGCTGGAAGCGGAGCGAGCACTTTGTGGGGGGGGGGGGGGGGTTCCATCTCCTTAGCATGATGAAACGCAAAGTGATCGCTTAATAGGGACTCATTTTAATAGCCTACAAATGAGAAGTCAGAGACAATTAAGATTCATTCCCAATTAATTGGGTTTTTTCTTCTTTCATTACCAAGAGTTGCCAGCCAGATAACAACAAAGCCTTAGAAACAAAGCAGCCAGCAGCCTCCACTTCAATGGTGCCACCTGGAAGGAGGCTGGGAGCCCTCCAGCCTCTGGGTCTCAGCAAACGACTTCCCAACCCCTCCGTGGGCAGGAGTGACAGGACATCCTTAGAAGCTGAGGAACCTCTAAGCTGTGAAGTCACGGACGCGTTTATTACCAGGACGCTGCCGAGTACTTTTTTATAGTTGTTAATTCCGGTTTATTTACCCTTGGGAGTAATGGCGTCAGCAAGCACAATTTATTACTGACTCAGTCTCTGCTGTGGCTCCGAGCAAAGGCCCCCTCCCTCACCCCTCCACCTTCCCTTCTCGGATCCTACCAAAATTCTAGGCGACAACCAGCCTGAGATGACAGCCCCTCAGGACGCTGGCGCTCACCCCCCGGGGACAGTGGCTGGACAGTACCTCTCTCTCCCCTATCCTGCCGCCCACATCCCTGCCCCAAGGGAACCACTCGCAAAGCCCCGCTCCCCTGCCAGCTCTGCAGCCTTAAACTGACATCAGAACATGTGCTGATGGCATCCACCCAATGCTTAATTTGCGCCAACCTGACTTAATCCCCACAGACAGCCCTCCTAACCAGACACCTCCACTATCACCAGTTCTCTGATCAAACAAACAAACAAACAAAAAACAGGCTAAGTAACGTTTTCAAACACACAGAGCCGGGACTGGAACTTAGCTAACCCCTGACTCTCTATTTCCTGCACAGTTTTGATCTCTGACCCTCTTTTTAGGGTGCTGGAGTCACTGGAAAAACCCTGACCTTGCCCCCCACCGCTGCTCTGATGTGGGAGAATGTTCCCGCTGAAATCCTGGCCTCACCTGGGTCTAATGGCCCCGAGTGGATGGCTCTGAATAGCCAAGCTGCAGAGACACAAGGGCTGCAGGTCACAGAGAGGCTGGGCTAGGGAATCAGGTCCTGGGACAAAACCCTGAGATACCAGGAGATTCGAGAATCTGTCCCTTTAGAAAGCAGGGCTGGTCCTCACAGCTCCAACCAACAGCCAGTCTCCCCGGGATTAGGGTTCTCACTGAAGCTTTACTTTATTATTATTATTATTATTATTATTGTTGTTGTTGGTTGAAATGCCTTGTGAAAACTGGGAGAGATTTCTTAGGAAGGCAAATAATGGGATGCATTTCCACTCTGGCTCTATAATTAATGTTTGCATCATTTATCTTTCGTGGAAAGATTATTCTGACTAACGAGGTTCTGGGCCACTAATTCATTACACTGCCTTGTCACTTCCTGGGCCTTCTTATTACCCAGAAACAGACTCATTAGTCAGAGTTCAATGACTGGGAGAAATTGTCTTCGTTAATTTAATTCCCTCACTCATTCTGGGTCCCATGTTTGTCCGAAATTGGTCTTTAAAAGGGGGAAACATTGGTTGCCTCAAGTCTTTGCTTCTGTCTCATTATACCTTCCACTTTGCTCCTGTTCAACAAGAAAAAGGCCAGGAGAGCTCAGAGCAGTGGCCACATAGGCCACTCAACTCAAAGCTGTTAAGTGGGGCTTCCCTGGTGGCGCAGTGGTTGAGAGTCCGCCTGCCGATGCAGGGGACACAGGTTCGTGCCCCGGTCCGGGAAGATCCCACATGCTGCGGAGCGGCTGGGGCCGTGAGCCATGGCCGCTGAGCCTGCGCGTCCGGAGCCTGTGCTCCGCAACGGGAGAGGCCACAACAGTGAGAGGCCCGCGTACCGCAAAAAAAAAAAAAAAAAAGCTGTTAAGTGGTAGGTGAGGGGACATAGCCCAAGGGTTTAGGCACTTGTAACATATAATCGAGGTGCTGAGATTTTTTTAACCTCTAGTCTCAATTTGTAGTACTACCTGGGAACCCTTAAGAATACCCGGGCATCACCCCCAGCAGTAAATGATAATATATACACACATTTGTATATGTATTATATATTATATATTACATATTATATATATACACATATGTACACACACACACACATAGGAATGATACAAAGTGTCCCCAGAGTCCTCTATCACAGGCATGTAAGGTGATGTGATACAGTATCTGTAAGCTGGGCTCTGGAGTTAGAGAGACGTAAGTTCATGTGGGCGCTGTGTGTCTTTACTCCAGATGCTTAATCTCTCTGAGCTGTACTTTCTCACCCACGAAACAGGAATGCCAATAGCTAGCTTTTGTTATTATGAGGATCAAGCTACATGAGGCACCAGAAGCAGTTCTCGCAGCGTGCCAGGACTTTTAAGAACTTGGAGGAAAGATGCACTTGGAGTTAAACTAATCAAGACTCAGCCAATGGGAAGAGGAAACGTCTTCCAGCAGAGCTCCAGAGCTGGTGCACATGGAAATGTCCGAGGACGCCCAGGGCCACCCAGACCATTTGAGTGGGGATCTCCAGGCACAGGGCGAGGGCGCCAGTGCTTTTATAAGCTGTTCGGTGGTTCTAAGGTCAGGGTTGAGGATGACTCAACCTCTTGAGATCGGCAGGGAGCTGCTTCAACCTCGGTCAAGCAGGGAGTAGTAACCCCATTGCGTCTTTTTGAAAGGGCTGCCCAGAGATGTTCCACTCCCAGAAGGAGTTCACTGCTGTAAGACTGGGATATTTCCCTGGGTGGCTCCACGGGCACGATTAGGACCGACGCTGTTCCAGGAGCTGGGCGGATCACAGGAAGCAAAAGCAGCCCCAGCACCTGCTGTCCTGGGGCCGCCTGTCTCTCGGGGAACTGGAGCCAACTCACCAATGGATAAACTTAAGTACAAATCGGCACAAAGATGCCGAGGGGAGCAGGCTGATCCCAGGGCCGTGACCCAGCCTGGGGACCAGGAAGGCTTTCCCAAGGAAAGGCATTGGATTGAGTTATAAAGGATGCCTAGGAGCTCCTAGGGAAAGAGCAGGTGTGCTTTCCAGGCAGAAGAATCGAGGACCAGTGCAAAGCCCATATGGCCAGACGTCAGGATGAAGACCCCTTACTCCAGAGCTGAGGTACAGAAAGGTTGGGTAAGAAAGTAGCTGCCCCAGCTGTCAGTCTTCAGAGGAGATCCTCTCTTAATCTTCCAGAGGGATGGGAGGGGATGTGTAAACACAACTGGCAACAGAGCAAGAAAAGCAAGGGAAGAGATAAGCTGGAGAGAGCAGAGACCAGGACGTGCAGGGCCTGAAGGTTTGGTTGAGGGTTTTGGTCCTCCTTCAATAAGGGCAAAGGGATGCTCTTAAGTTGAGGAATTTTAAGTGGGGCAAACAGATGGGATGGCAGGATGGAATAAGCAGCTCCTCAAGTGCACTCACTTCCTGGCCTATGGTCCTGAGGGTCAAGGTGATGGCATGACGGCGAGGCCAGGTAAACACTCCCCCACCCCAGCCCCTGCGCTGAGACCCTCTGGTCAGCCCCTTATGGGGATCACCACGGTCCTGATACGCTCCCTTGTGGGTGAGGCTGTATCTCTCAGACATTCAGGAGCAGAAAATATCAGAGAACATCTGCTCTAGATCTTTACCCACCAAGAAACGGACCAACAACTCAGCTTCCAAAACTGTTGACACCAGCAGCCTCTAGAAAGGCTTGTCCTCCCCATGGTAAATCATTCATTTAGAATTCTGGTATGTCCATCAGCTGTTTGTGATGGTAGCCCTGTGAGTCTGTCACTAGGAGTCTGGCCATGTCTGGTGGACCGATTCACCCGTTTGTGGACTTGAAAGGCTGAGGGCCATGTCATTGCTGAGCGCACAGTGGGACCGTCAACTGGGACTTCATGGCTTTCAATCAGCCTCTGCCCGGAGGTCACGGGCTTCTCTCATGTCAGGATGTCAGAGTTGTGTGTGTTCACTGAGTACGTTTCTTCATTCTGAGACCCACTGATCTGGGAGGGCGTGTTGCAGGCAAGGCTCCATATCCAAACAGACCAGGACATTGGCAGAATGGTTGACCCCCATCCCTTTCAATGCCCGTGTGTTTGTGGTGCATGATGTGTTCACAGTCAGTAATCTCATCCTCAATGAGGTAAATAATTATAATAAGTGAATCCTTCAAGTCTGGCCACACTGTCTGTGTTTGTAACGTTCATTTAAACAGAGGAACACCTGGAGATGGTAAGAGAGGAGGCAGGCCAGGGACAGGGGTGTGGGCCTGTCATGACCTGTGACCAAGGCAGTCCTTCTCCCCAAGTCTGGAAGGCTGAGATCTGATGGGTGTCAATCAAGGAGGTGAAGAGTAGAAAGTTCAGAGGCCCCCATTCAGACCCTGGCCTACCAGAAGATGAGTTCAGTGGTCCCAGGCAAAGTGCCCTGAGACCAGACTTGTTGTTTTCAATTATGAGGGGAGAAAAAGTCCAGATTAAATGAAGCACCCTGGGTGAACGTTTAGCGTGATGCCTAGCGCACACTAAAAGTTACAACAGTATACACACAATTAGTTTTTACTCCTATCACTATTAAGAGAAATAAGAGTTAGAGAACTCGATGTGTAGCACTATGTTACAATATTCGTTACTCACTATTCTCAACTAATTCTCAACGCAGCAGTGAGATATATATCATACCCATTATACAGAGAAGAAAAGTGAGGATCAAAACGGTAACTTGCCAAAGGTCAGGAGAATATGGTAGGGCAGGGATCTGACTTGCAAGCCTGCCTATTTTCTTTGATCCACGGGAGCCTCTGTTGTTCCCAGACACTTGTGCTGAATCTTGATTAATTCATTCAGTGACTGTGTTAGTTTGCCTGGGCTGCCATAAGAGAGCACCACAGACTGGGTGGTTTAAACAACAGAAATTTACTTCCTTACGGTTCTGGAGGTGAGAAGTCCAAGATCAGGGTGTCTGGTGGGTCGGTTTCATTCTGGGGCCTCTTTCCTTGGCTTAGAGATGGCCATGTTCTCCCGGTGTCCTTACATGGTCTCTCATTTGTGTGTGTCTGTGTACTTATCTCTTCTTGCAAGGACACCGGTCAGATTGGACAATGGCCCATTCATATGACCTCAGTTTACCTTAATTACCCCTTTAAAGGCTCTATCTCCGAAGACAGTCACATTCTGAGGTACAAGGGGGTAGGCTATCAACATATGAATTTTGGAGGGGACACAAGTTACCCCATATCAGTGACCACACAGTTCAGATAAAGCTCTGTGTCCTTCACTCACCATGGCTTTTCATATCAACGCAGTGACTGTGTATCTAAAATATTTTTCGCCCCGTAGTGCTAAAGAGGCTTTTCCTCTGAATGGTTAGGAAAACGTCAGGATGAAGACCCCTTACTCCAGAGCTGACGTATGGAAAGGTTGGGTAAGACAGTAGCTGCCCCAGCTGTCAGTCTTCAGAGGAGATCCTCTCTTAATCTTCCAGAGGGATGGGAGGGAATGTGTAAACACAACTGGCAAACACAGGAAGCACTGAGAGCCTAGTTCCCCCAACTTCATGCGGGATACCCGTACGTCGTCTGCAGAGAGCAACTGCGTGGGTTCTGTCCCGGGCGCCAAATAGATGCACAAAGGCATCAGCTCCAGGAGAACCGAGTCAGCCACACAAGCTCCGAGGGTGTGCTGAGTGGGCCTAGTCCCTTGTTCACTTCTCTGCTTTCAGTTGGCCGTGAAAGGATGGTGACCAGTGTAAAAAGAGGCTTTTAAATAGTTCTAGAAAAAGAAAATGTTCAAATCCAAAAGAATGATGTAAGACAGGCATACCCACCTTCCCACTAACTCCGTCCTATAACCTTTGGCTTTGGGGGATAATGAACTACATCTCAAATCCACTAGGTTTGTTCTGTTCTACTAAAATGATCAAATGAACACATAGGAGGAAGAGACGGGAATGGAAACGCCTGGCCTGCGTATTCACTTGGTACCTGGCACTTG
This sequence comes from Delphinapterus leucas, assembly GCF_059928025.1. Taxonomy (NCBI): domain Eukaryota; kingdom Metazoa; phylum Chordata; class Mammalia; order Artiodactyla; family Monodontidae; genus Delphinapterus; species Delphinapterus leucas. The sequence continues at coordinate 106,207,774 of NC_143135.1, read as the reverse complement.
TGGGGAGACAGCTGGAGAAAGGGGGAATTTAATTTCCTGGGGCCCACACTTTTCTGAGTGATTGGCAGGCTAATTTTGCTCTCCACTAGGCCTGGTACTGAAAGGAAGTGAAGGCTCAGACACCTGCCAAGAACTGTCCTTTGCTTTTGGCAAAAATTCTAGACCTCATCAGAAAAATTAAGAACTAGGCTTAGAGATTTGGGGAGCCAGGATGAAAGGGCATTGTTCAGGTAATGATAATGAGTAGGTGTCGTTAGAGCATCCTTTCAGAGGTACTGTCCTCTGATGTGCTCTCCTATTAGGCTTATAAAATAGAACTATACTTCATATGCCTTCTTCATGATGTAAGAGGCTAAGAGAATTAAATAAATTGCCTGGAGTCACACAGTAAACTGATGGTAGATTCAGGCCTCAAACTTGAGTTTGAATCTAAGCCTGAGCCTAGTTCTCTTCCACCTCCCTGGGCTGGTGCCTCTAAGACCCTGTCCAGAGGGTGTCTACTTGGTCCAGAGTTGGGCTGATCTAAACAGCTAGAAAGAAGCAAGCCCTGTGTGATTTAAAGACTTCCCCTCCCTGTCACCCTGTCCTCTTCTGGGACAGGATAGGTGCTCTAAGTGGGATACAGCAGTTAAGAGCATGGATATAATAACGAGAGAGGGGCAGATTCAAAGTTAGCCTTCAAGGTCACATGACCTTGGGCAAATTATCTCATCTCTTTATGCCTTGATTTCCCTGTTTGTAAAAAAGAAGATGATAACGCCAACGTGATAGGATTGTTTTGAAAATAAACTATGTGAGAGAGAGAGAGGTGTGTGTGAGTGTGTGCGTCTGCGTGGCTTAGCGTGGTGTCTGCACTTCGTGAAGGTTAGCTTTAAAGAAATGTAACAAAATGGTCTTTGTCAGAAGAGTGGGGCTTCCTGCCGCCCCCGAAGCAGGCCTTGCAAAGGTGGCAGAGGAGAGGCTTGTGGAATCTGACCACCTCACACTCACTGCTGCTTCTGGATACCCAGAGACCCCAGGGCCCAAGAAGCACAAACTCCATCGGACAGCCTGGCCCTCCTTCCCGCCCAGAACCGGTGCGGACGGACAGAGGGAGCAAGGAAGGCCACAGAGCTGAGAGTGGAGAGAAAATCACGGAGGGAGATCAATGCTAGACCCTGGAGGTTAACTGTGCCCACCAGGGGGACTGAAGTGGGCAGGGGGACGGATCAGTGGAGTCCAAAGCAGATGAAGAAACTGGCTTTCGGCGACCAAGCTGTGAAGTAAATACGGTGACTGGGCTGGGCGATGGGGAGGTGATGGGGGAGTGAAACAGCAAGGTTAAGCTGTCTTGGGAAACAACAACGAGAGGACAGCGCTGGTTCTGAAAAAGGTCTTTTCTCCTTGTCCCCTTTCAAGGGCAAAACCCACAGCTTTGTGTGTTTGCATCTAAAAATATGCATTTGTGTGTTGTATGTGCAAGTGTTGGTGCGTTTGGGGACGTACGTGTGTGCAAGCCCTGCCTGTTCGTCCTCTGACTCCACAGGACACAGTGATGCTGTGGATTGGCTGTTTATAACGCAAATGGAATTTTATTCTCATAGTTCTGAGCGTTACAGCATATGGAAACTATTCAAATATATCCATTGTTCTTATAAACCCTGTGGAAACGTTTCTTGTGAAATTCACATATACTCTATTACCTCCTTATTAATAGGAAATTCCAAGGCACTGACTTCATGCATTCCAGCAGACTGGCTTTTCAGTACCCCTGCCTCTGACCAACAAGGCAAACCAGCGTGTCCAAAGGGGAAGCCTGGGGGTGAATGCTGCCCCTCCCCCCCCAACACAACACCTTCCATCGGCAGAAAAGGCAGAATATCAAGACAAAGAAGAAATTATGTCGCAGCCCTTATTCTGTTGACAAATTCCAAAAAGAGATGAACTTTCCAACAAAGTCAATGACTCAATCAACCTTGATCCATAGGTAGCAAACAGAAATCTGCATTTTGTGACAAAGGGGCTACAGAAAGCCCTATGGCTAAGAACCCCATCTTTGTATTGCCCTGTCGAGCAAGATTCTAGGATTGCTTCTTGGGTGCAGTTTTCCTGCATTTTCAAAACAGGCTCAGGGTGTACAGAGCTCTCTCTTGGACTAGATCCCGATAGATGCAGCCTAACTTTCCCCATTTTGCAGGGCAAATACCAAGAAGCATTCCCAGGCCTGTCTACAGCCATGAAAATGCAACATGAGTCACCGTGCCTTCAGTGGAAATATAATAAAAGAACACAAGATTGGGATATGATGTCATACAAAGAGATGCATGGCGATTTTCCGGATACAATGAAACTTTTCACATTTCAGAGGAGGTAATTGCATTTTGACCTTTTTTTTTTTTTCCCCTGTGTTCAAATTGAGGAGAAGAGAATTAAAAAAAACAACTGTGTAGCCAAAATTTAGAAATGGAATTAAATATCTTAAACAACAGACTCTTGTATTTTTGCCTCTTTCTAACATTTCTAATGTCTGCAGATTTGTCTCCTGTGTGTGGATGAGAATTTCCCTTCTGAGGACCACTGACTGAAGTGGTTTATACCTTTCTCTCCTTCCTCCCAACCCATCCCTCAATCAATTCTGTTTATCTCTCTTAACTGGACATGATAGGACCCTGCATTTTAAATATTTTTATTGAGTTGAGTTGTATGTTCCCCACCTAGATTTACAGACTATTAAATAGAATGCTTTACATTTCTTTCTTTCTCTCAAAGCAAATAGCAAATACATGTGGGCAGAGCCATCAGCCAATTATTTTAGTGGATCGTTCACAAGTTATAGGAAAAATAAAAGTCCTTCCGCTTTAATCTTAGGGGAGAGCAATTGAATTTCAGAAGAGTAGAAAGCCCAAACACATCTCGAACTTCAAAATACCTTCCCTGAATGACCAAGAAGGGGTAAGGCGGCTATAATGACAAATCAGCCTCCAGCTTTAGATGCCACTTTGCTGCAGGCCAAGGAGAGAATAAGTGGCGTCTTAGCTGCAGCACCCAGACAGGAATAGAAAAATACGTCCATAGTAACTAGACAGACCTTGAAGTTAAGTAAATGATTCTTAATGTACCAGAGGATCTCAGTTTCACCACAAATCTCCCTTCTGTCCAGAAATTGCCATCACATTTGCAGTCCTATCACAACAGGAATGTTCACCTTCCACTTGCCTAATTCTCCTCCTCGGGATGTTTGTTCCGCCTCTCCAGATGCAAGCACATTCACCTCTATCTCCTCTACCAGCAAACCACAGCAACGTAGCTCACGCACAGCACCAGGATGCAAAACCCAACCCGTTTCAGGATGGAAACCTCACCAGGGAAAGACTTCTTGGCAACAGCCCTGGGCATCCAGTGCTGAGAATAGACCTCTTCCCACGAGCAAAGGCGCTACATGTCAAAAGTCACAGCCACGACTCGGACCTCTAGTCCTGGGGTAAGGTGCTCACCTCCGCTTGGGGGCGCCTCGCCCCCCCTGCCTGCGCAAAGGATGACAATCTCGTGGGGCACCTACCTGTACCGCCCTCGATGGCCACCTCTTCCCACCTTCCCCGTTTCTTTTCCGATCATTTTTTTTCCACTTTAAAACCATCCAACTTTGCCTTGGGGATGAGCAGAATGAAATGTCACTTACCTATAAAAAGAGAAACAGAAGAGAAAGCCGTGCATCACGTTACACACGAGCTCTTTGAAATCAAGGCCAACTTCCGACTTTGAAACTTTAACAATGAGTGGGTATTATTTTCTCATCCTACCTTTCTATATTTAATGAAACTCGGGATTCTGCAAGAAGCCCATCCCCAGGGCCCAGCCTCCCCTCGTGATTTCCTTTTGTTTTGTGGCGGCTGCTTGTCGCTCCCTGCCACCCTGGCCCCGCGCTGCCTGTCCCCTCTCTTCATAGAGAAAAGGGCAGGAGGATGAAGGAGGACCAGGCACCATGGAGACCAAGGGGCTTGGATGTGGGCACTGAGCTTGGACAGTGTGTGGAGCCTCTCCTCTCGGGGGAGGGAAGAGGGGCGCCTCGGGACCTGGGGTCAGTGCTGGCCAGTGCCTGCCCGGGAACAGGGTGACAGCTCCCACAGAGTGACTTTCCTTGGAGGCTCTGGGGCCTCTCGGATGACTCTGGCTCTGAGTCTTTCTCTCTCTCCCTCGTCCACCTCCTCCCTCTCTTCCCAGCTGGGATGAACTCTCCCAAGGTCTCTATCCTCCCCACCGCCACCTTCATCACACAGCATCCAAAGGTCACTTTTGTGCTCAGGGTTCACACCTGTTTCTACAGAAATCGCTAGTTATCTCAGCACCGTGAGGCCCGCTGAGACATGCATGGGTGATTTTCTCTGGTCCCCTCCCTCCAAGTAGGATCCAGCCTGGTCCATCCACATCCTAGCAGACCCTCTGTCTTTGAACTAGGGATGCTGGGGCCCTTGTCAGGCCCCTGGGCTCCCAGGCGCCTACCCTTCACACCGTAGGTTCCTCACAGCTGAGCAAACCCCCAACCCCTCACTCTGCTACAAGGACGCCCAGCTCAGTCCCCTGTTCTTCCAAGAACAGCCCCTCACCATGCCAGGTCCCAAATCCCCTCACGTGCTCAATCGTTTAAAGTTGATTTTAGTGGCCTGCTAGTATCTTTTTCTTATTATGCCTGAATAACTCAGCTCTTTTGAGCCTCTTCTTAGAGATTTAGTTTTCTGTTTTCTCCCCTCCAAGCTTCTCTGAGAACCTCTACAGAGGACACCCCAGAGCTGAAGGTTGAATAGAAAGGTTACTACTTATTCCCCGTTTGACCAGTTCTAGCTGCATTCATTCCCCAAAGAGTTTTCCACTCAAGAAGCTCTGCTAAGTTCAGAATCGTGGCTGAATATGGACATGCTGTGTCCCCTTTGCCTTGGAGATTCATGACCACATCAGTATATTAAAGCCTTGGAGAAGGTCCATAGTGAAGAGCCACGATTAAGCTTTTCCTAAAAGTACGTGACTCAGAAACTTTTCTTCCTACACACAAATTAAAACCTTCTTCTCTGCTTCAGAAGGATGGTTATGTTGATGTCTTTTATGGGTGTTGCACTACGAATAACTGATCAGGTTTTATCACAGGCTGTGGCCAGGGACCAGGAGAGCAATGCCCCCTCCCTCCATGCCCTCTGGGAACCACGGCCCAGGACCTGCATCCCAGGCTCTGGCCCCAACCCTCACCCAGTGTGAGCCATCCACCAGCTTGCTTGGCTTCAGCGCCCTCATCTGAGACATGGAGAGGTTTCTACACACCCTGCAAATTCCACCAGGATGTGATGAGGCTGTTATGATTCTTTAAATGTGCTCTGTAAACTGTAAAGAGCAAATGGTTTTCAGGGCTTGGTGTCCAGTACTGGTGTCTTTCGGTTATACTCGTGGAAAAAGACAGACAACACTGGGCTCCAGCTGCCCCAGGGAGATGGTGAAGAACACGGCTTTTGCACTCCCAGTGAGTGAGAGGTCTGGACTGGTGGGCCTTGATTACTTCCCCGACTCTGCTCCCCAAGGGAGGGAACTGATCCCATAGGTCTTTCTCCATCTTTAATATCTATGCCTATGAGTTTCCCTCTGTTGCACAAGAATGATTTCTCTGACTTCTCCGTGTTTACGCCTTTCAAAGCGTGTCATCCTGTCCCCTCTCTGCTCTGTGGCATTGCAGCCGGGCAGGTTTCTCAGTAGACCAAGAGCCTCTAGGTGGGGGAAGTAGAGAGAGGTGCTGAATCAGATCGGGGGAGAAATGCCTCATCTGCCTCCATTATTTCTCTTATGTGAGGACAAACGGGCATTAAAATAATGACGTTTCAGTGTAGGTACATGGATGCAAGGAATGTTCCACTCTGGTGGGGCTGTTGATAACCGGGGAGGCTTGTGTAAGGGGGTGTGTGTGCGAAATGTCTGTACTTTCTGCTTGATTTTGCTGGGATCTAAAACTTCTCTAATACAAATAAAAAATAAAGCTTATTAATGTAAAAAGTCACACGTTCTAAGGTTTCACTTATTCAAGAAAATACAGTGGACCCTCGAACAACACAGGGGTTAGGAATGCCGACCCTCCCCCCAGTCAAAAACCCTCGCGTAACTTAGCGTCAACCCTCCTTGTCTGCGGGTTCCACATCTGGGGATTCAACAAACCCACAGATTTTGTGGTACTGTAATATTTACTACCGAAAAAAATCCAGTGTAAATGACCCTGCACAGTTTAAACCTGTGTTGTTTAAGGGTCAACTGTATTCTTGATCACAATCTATGTCCAAGACCCAGAATTCTTTCCTGCAGAATAGGAGAATTCTGGGTAGTCCTCAGAATGCCTTTTACTGGGCCACGTGGAAAGAATGGGAAAAAATGGGGCAACGTCCCAGCCCTGGGAGAGCTTGGAAACTCCATGGGAAGAAAAGAATACAGAAAGTTCGGGAAATCCTGTTACATGATATTCCAAGTTTATCTCCCCACCATCCCCTCATCTTTGGGAATCGGACCTACGATTTAAACCCAGCTCAAGTGCCGGGAGGTCTCTGAGGCTGTCCTGTCCACGCCCCCAGAAGTATTGCCCCTTCCTCGGAGCCCTGCAGCTACTGCCTGCACTAGCTTTTAGTGTTTCTGGCACAACGTCACTGGTTAGAGTCTGTTGTCTCCACTCTGCTACTACATCTTGACTCTGCAAACCTGCCAACACCTGGCCCAGATTTTACTGCAAAATGAGTTCTAAGAAACCTTTAGGTTTTCAGAAATTTTGAATTTGGAATTGCAGGTAAGGGACTGTGGATCTATACACACCAGATACTGTGATAGCTCTGGGGCTCAGAGACGAAAGATGTGATCCCTGTCTGCTCGGAGTCTAGAGGGAGAGTGGACCAGGAAGCGCTGAATTACAAGCCGGCATCAGGGCTGACATGATGGGGTAGGCATGGGGTGCCACGAGAGGACCGAGCACCCACGTCTTTCACTTGGGTGCTGAGAAGAATATAAAGGGAAACAAACAAACTGGAATTCAGTGGAGAGGATCAGGGAAAACTTCAAAGAAGAGGCTGGCCTTTTTCGAGCAGCTCCAGCTGCAAAGCTGCATTAAAAACCCGCTGCTCAGCCTGGGTCCTCCATCCCTCCACAGCAAGGTCACGCTCACCTTCGTTTTCTGCCTCCTGCCCTGCATCATTCTTCTGCGAAGGAATTCCCCACTGACCTGTCTCCGAATCTAAGGTGGGGCTCGGATGCTCGCCTTTCTGAAGGGCTTGGGATGCAGACAGGAGCTACCTCTGCAGACAGGCTTGCCTGACATTGTCTCTTCTCAAGGCACTGCAAGCCCAACCCATTTCAGTGATTTTCCTATCTGCTCTTTATAGGGCCATCGTAAAACCACAAGTGGTGACAGCCTGACTGTTCACGATAGTTTCTCAACTGCAGACGGTCTTCTGCAGACCTCCATTCCTCATTTTAACCTGAGTGTGAAGGCGGCTCTGTTAACCCATTGGGTCCCACAGCCAGGATGCTCCTTAGCCTTTGAGAGTTAAGAAAGAATGCCCGACACCCAGGGTGACTCACGGAGCACCAAGGACTCAGGCAAATCTGAAATGTACACAGTCCAAAGGTAGTTCAAGTGCCCTCCCTGGAAATGGGTCTTCTGACAGTAGAAGTGTTTATACTGACAGCTGCATACTTATTCCAAACTTGAGCCAAGACTAGCTCTTCTCAAGTCCTCCCTCTGATGGTCTTTGAGCCCCAAGGGAAGGGAGACAGGATGAAAAGGCAAGGGCCCGGGTCCAGAGCTGGCAATGCCTGTCCTCTCCTGTCCTGCTCTTACACCCACTCTGCAAAGTGGGAATCTGAAAATCCATCCACAGGAGCCACATCCCACATCCTTCAACAGCATCTCTGTAACAGGCTACACATGGCCAAGCCTTCAACTCCTCCTTGGCATTCATCACAGCTCTGTGCCAACTCCCACCAGGAGGGGTGACTCCTAAAGACCTGCAGTTATCCTCTTGATTCAGAGACACCACACCACAGCCCGTGCTGTACTGCAGGAAAGAAAAGCAATAAGAATTGCTTCTGAGTCTTTTGAGGCGGGGAAATGACGTGGGATTATCTAGAGATGGAGAAGTTTTAGGCAGGTGCTCTAAAAGGCAGTGGGTTGGATTTGAAACCTCTTTTCCAGCCAACCCCCGAATGGGATGGGGGTGGGGTAGAATCTCTCAGGCTCATCTCTGTGTTCCCTTCTCCCCAAAGCAGAACTGCTGAGATGCAAGAGCCTCCACTTTTGCTACCCACATCCTCTCCATACTCTGGAGACAGAGGGCTGCTACTAATTAATACTTTATTGGTGGGAAACCCTAGGCCCAGGGACATGCCAGCTGGACTCTGGTGAATGCAGGGGGAGCGAGGGAAGGATGGGGAGAACCAACTGCCAGTCTGGCTGTCGCTCACGTGTCCTCGCATCCTTTCCTGGGGTGAAGCAGGAGCTAGCAGCATGGCCAGCGGTGGGTGGGGACAGATGCCAAGACGGGCAAAGCATTTCATCCCAGCATCAGAAGGGAGCTGTTTTTATGCTCTCTGAGGCTTCCACTGGAGACCAGAGCTCCTCTTGGTAACGCCTTTCCTTCTTCCCCACTACCTCACACAGAGCTTGGCTGGGTAGATTTTTTTTTTTTTCCAGTGAGTATATTTCCTGATTTTTACAATCAGACATGTGCTCAACATCGAGGAGAGCTGCATTTTCCTCCCTGCCAGCCCCACCCTCCTTCCTCCACCACTCCTTAGGGGATTTGGGGTGGAAGCGATGTCAGGAGAGGGGTCTGGGACTATAAGCAGGGACGCAGCCCAGTCCACTCATGGCACAGGTAGGGGACAGCCACCGGTGCAAAGCCAGATGTGCCAGCGACTCCCCTGCATTCTAGGAGACCCCAGGAGCTGGTACTGACCTCACCTGGCCGCACAGTCCCCGTTTACCTGCGACTGTCTCTATAAAGTCAGGTGAAAGGTACCAGCTTAGATGGTACTAATTAGCATCTTCTCCTAATGACTGGACAAACGTCCCCAGATTGCTAAGAATTCCAGGAAACAAAAAGCATAGCAGCCAAAATTCTGGGATGGGATAAGGACCCGAGGCCCCCTTTTCTGTGACATCGGTGGTTCTCTACTTACCATGCCCATTAGAATCACCTGAGCAGATTTAAAAATCCCAGTTCCCAAGCTTCGCCCCAGTCTAATCAAATCAGAATCCCTGGGAGCAGGACCCTAGCATCACTGTTTCTGAAAACCACCCAGGTGATCCCAACCTGCAGTACAGTTTGAGAACCAGTGAGGTAGAGCAGGCCTGAGGACCCCCCAGGGGGCTGGTTAAAGGACAGGATGCTGGGCTCCAGCCCCCATTTCTGATTGAGCAGGTTTGAGGTGTGGCCTGAGAATCTGCATTTCTGGGGGGCTCCTGAGTGAGCGCATTAGACAGACCCTGAGGCTCTTTGAAAGAAACATGCCCTGGAGGAGTTACTCTCCATTACTACTGCAGTTCCTGGGGCTGTGAGGACCCTGCACATCCCACCAGGCTTCTCTGGAACACACGTAAGGGTTCTGGCCCTGCCACTGAGAAAGGGGGTCCACCTGGCTCATCCTTATCTTCCCAGGGCTGTGCCAGGAGAGAAACATTTCTGTGAAAGTGGCTTTACCAGCAGAAAGGGAAGGAGGCCAGTGTTCCCTTGTCCCACCTCCCCTGCTGCCAGAGATGGACTTCACTCCTTTAAGAAGGAGCCGCACAAGCCTACCACGTAGCGTCCTCAGGCAGGAAGGAGGTTGTCTCGCAGCGTGACCCCGGGGACAGCCATGAGTACAAGGATATACGTGTTCCATGTCTGCTGGGTCAGTCTGTGAGTGGACGACCCATGAGACAGGCAGGAAACCACGAGGCTGCCACACTGCCTTCTGGTAGAGAGTAGGGCAAGTCCTCAATCAACAACTGTTCCAGAAACTCCTTCTGTGAACGCCACATGCACCTTTTTGATAAGGCTGGAGGCCGCGATAACCTGAGACGAGGTTTTTATTTGCTTGGACTTCTGTGATCTACAGCCCTCTTTCAGCAACATCTTCTCACCCGTGCTTCTCGTCACCCACAAGCCAGTTCCCCGGGAGAGCCTAGAAGAGGCTGAGGGGGCAGAGCCCGAAGACAGGGTGCTTGGCTACCATCTCCATCTGTGCTCTCGTACCAGAAGGTGCTCCAGGAGCCCACACATGTGGGCGCCCCCAAGCTTTCCGCCCAGGACATTCTGGCACGCCTGAGGGCAAGCCCGCTTCTGCATCTGCTGAACATCTGGGGACAGCAGCAGCCGGGCTGCCTGCTCAGTGCACATCCCGTTTCCTCCTCTTCCAGGACTGCTCTGCTCGGGGCAGACCCAGGCCCACGGCAGGGAGGTAGAGGAGTTTCCAATGCCCTCCCCCCTCAGCCACACTGCAGCAGGGGAGGGGCGAGTGGGGGGCTGCATTTGCTCCCTCCTTCTGAGCTTGTTCACACAGTAAAACACAGAGGCCCCGCTGTGACTGTTGATCACATCCAAAGCAAAGGCAGGTTTTGAAATTCATCCGAGATTTTCTCCCACAGCTGCAGCCAGCCGGGCCTGAGCCTTGCCATCCCCCCACCCCACAGGGCCTGCTGGCTGCTGCCAGGCCTCCAGGGGGAGCGGCGAGGGCTATGAAGCTGTCTTTCTATCGCCCCACATCTGCTTCTTGAGGCTAAGAGAGACACTAGGTAGAGGAAGACTGAAAGAACAGAGGGAGAAAAAAAAAGAACACATTCAGCAAAAAAAGGCATAAAAAGGGAACAAATTTAAAAAGAGACTGCTGAGATCTCTTCCTTCCTTCCTTCCCCCTCCTCGTTTCTGAAGCTGGTTCAATGTTGCACACAGTGTACATCACTGGGGACCTGGTGACAAAGGCCCGCTTAATCCAGCCCCTGGTGAGTAATTGCAGAGGCTCATCATGCAGGCTGCAGTTGTACTAATGCTATAGCCTATGATCTATGGAGTTTACGGGGATTTTAGGAGATTGGTAATAAGGCTGCCCAGTAAACAACCTGGCAGAGCAGTAGAAGGTGAAGGTAAATCACAGGTTGCATTCTAAGTGGATTTGGGAAGGCGGAGTGACTGCCACCAGCAGCCCCTGGATGTGCTAAGGAGTGCGATGCACCTTCCTTTGTTGGCTGGTTTATTCATGATACAGTGGGGATGGCTCTTCCCTCTTCCCTTCCGGCTGCCCAGCAGCCAGGGGAGGGCAGGCTGGACAGGATCGAGCTCCAGAGCTTCTGGTCCCAGACTTCTGACCTCCTGGAGCCCCGAAGGAGGTAAATGATGGACCCTTTCCCAACCCAGGACTTGCTCTGGCTCTTTCCAGAGTGAAGGGAGTCAGCTGCTGTCTTGCCCCAAGTTGGACTGCTACCTATTTGACAACACTACCGAGGCACAACCTTCCAAAAAGGTCAACAGCAAGAGTGGGTCAAGCACTCAGGAAGGTAAGACCCCCATCTGCGTGGAACCACCCGGGAACCGAGACTGGACCACCATCTTGCATAGTTTGGGTTTGTGGCCACTGGAAATCTGAGTATTATCTGGACACCTCCCTTCCCAACGAATGCATTTGGTTGCCAAGGAAGCGTCACCAGAAACCTTAATGTATTATCTCAAGGCTTTTCTCCCTGGAAAGTCATCACAGCCATACTTCCTCTATTCATGTGCTGCACAGCATCCAAGGTCCTTTCATGCACCTTCTTACTATCACATTTGATAAGAAGTCTAATGACGTCAATATTACGTAAATGTAAAAATGTAAATATTCTTTTACATTTCCACTTCACAAAGGAGGAAACATGTTAGAGAGCCCGTCAGTTGCCCAAGGTCACAAGCTGTTAACTCCTAGACCTAGAACTCGGTGGCAGACCCTGACTCTATGCCCATATTCTGAGGATTCTGATGGAGGGCTGCCAGCAGGGGCCACATCACTGGAGATGAGCTCTAAGCCTGTGGCCGACATGGAGCTCCTCAGAGCAGCACAGCGGATCGGCTGCCCTAAGTGTCCCTTCCTCGTGGGCTCCAGTTTGGTTTTTATACTCTCTTTCTTTATTCTCAGCCTAAGAGGCCAACACTGAGACTTGCTAGTTAGCCCCAAGCCGGATGCATGTCCAGGAATCCTATGGATATCGGTGAATACGCTTTATTCCGTGGCTTCTACCAGGGAATCCCACACATTAACTATCAAATGTGTCCACTGGATTTGGATCCAGATAGTAACAAGGAGTTAATTCTCAGTAAATGGTTTTAATAACTGGTCGGTATTTATTCAACTTGTTTTTGACTAGATGTACATGACTTGAGTTTATATGGTGGTCACTACGTGTAAATGAAAATCAACTGATCATCAAAAATGTATTTACTGAAGATTAATTCTGCAATCACCACCTACACAGAATCTATCAAGGCAAATCCTCAGTAAATGCATATTTGGGAGCTTAATTTAAATTGTTTTTACAAAGAAAACTTAAAGAAAAATCTTTCCAGGAGAGTTGGCAGCTGCAGAAGCCAGGAACTAGAGTTTCTTGTTAGGTTAACTATAAAAATGAGAGCTTTCTCGGCCTTTTTCAGCTATAGATTTGTAAATCACATTGTACCATAAAAACAAGAAAGAAACAAAAAAACCTAGGATTCCTCGTCAGTAGATTTAAATTTACATGTAATTTATTGACAATAAATGGTGTCTAAATGCCTGAAAACATTCAGAGCTAGCACTAGAGTCACCCCTTGGCTCCAAACATTTATCATCCCAAGAGGATTGCAGAGGGATTTTTAGATATTTCCTTGGAATTGGATAACCGAATTTCCCAGTAATTTTATTTTTTAAAAATTAAATATTTTTTCTGCTGCAGTGTAAGCCCTTTCCTTTAACGAGGCCATAGCCGTGATGAAAACTAGACAATCACTTTTTCCTAATAGTCCTCAACACAACCCTTCCTAAACTGGTGATGATGGTAACTGTTTATTGAGAACTTTCTATGAATCAGGCCCATAATCTCATTTTAGCTTCATAAACGTCCTTTTGGCAGTTTTGTTACTTTTGCTGTTCTTCAGTCTTTACTGAGAAAACAAGGAAGTCTAGATCTAGTCTTCGATGTAGATCTAAGTCCAGCTTCTTGGCATCTTTGAAGAAGAATGGGGAGCCGGGGTAAGTTGAGGGCCTGGAGAGAAGGCTGAGGGCCCCCGTCATCAGATGAGGACAAAAAGGCAAGACCACAACAGGTCCCCGGTCAGGTTTCACAGACGTAACTCTAAGGCCACACCTGAGGTGTGTGAGGATGTGAGAATTTGACCTCCACGTTTAAGAGGACATTGCTCTTTGCATCATCGGGGAATGAAGAGATTGAATCTCTGGGAAAAGATGCGTGCTGCCCTCAGGCTGCGCCTTTCCCTCTCCGAGAACATGATCTCTTAGTAAAATGAGAGGTTTTGCACTCTGCAAGACTTCACAGTTCTGCTACACCGGAAACAACCCGTGGGACTTTGGACAGCCCTGTGCCTACCCGGACCTTGTTTCTCTCATCTGACAGATGTGGAGGTAAGAGTAGGTGATACCTAAAACTCCTCCTTGTATAACTGCCTACGGTGCACTTCATCAGGCCAGTGGGAAAGAAGTTTGTTTGTCCAGAGACTCTAAAGCCATGGCCTGGCTCCGCTGTTGACTTGTTGACAGCCTACTTGATCTGTATGGGAAGGGCTCAGTCTAGGGAATGCGAACTTTGCAAAGCAAACACCCCAGACGATTTTGCTCCAGAAGTTAAGAAAGGAAAGCACAAATGACTGGTTATTCAGAGACTGCTGTCCACTTTCCTTTCACCCACCTGGCCATCTCTATTGTCCTGGATCCTAGGGAGATTTAAACAACACACACACACACACACACACACACACACACACACACACACGTTTCCTATCTATGGTGCTTCTACTCAACGAGGTGATTAACACCTTGACCTTATGGAGCTCTAACATGACCTTGGAGAGCAGATAGAATCTTGTTATCTTGTAACGAGTTTTACGGCTTATTTCAGTCCATTTCAGCCATGTTTCTCTAGTGATTAAGGCAATTATCAGCTTATGCATTTCAAGATTATGAATTATGGAGCTCTCTCCAGGTACTGAAAGGGGCTTGGGAATGCTCAGACCACTTCTCAGCCCATTCGATACTTATCCTCCCTGGGCCCGCCCCCCCGCCCCCGGAAACAGACACTGCATTCTATTTCTGGAAGCTCCACCCTATACTCAGATATGGCTATCAAAGCAATAACTTTTAGATTTAATTGATTTAAGGAAATTCCCTGATTACCATTAATTGGCACCATGCACAGTGTTTTAATTACTATCATTATTAGGATTTAGGGAAAGAAATCTTTCCATCTTCCACTGCAATGTCACAGAGGGAGGGGCAGTGCTAGTCTGAACACAGGTTGTCAGCCTGTCTCCAGGCACCTGGCACGTGACACCATGAAACGAGCAACACTTGGTCTAACATCGGAGACGTCATGGGCCCCTTTTGTCTCTGAACCGCTTCCGTACAAAGTAAAAAGTAGTTCATGAATATTCCTTAAGAAGGTCTCCAAGAGAAATGCGCAACACATCTCGGGTTCTATGCCTCACGCTGTAAAATACAGAGAGAGGACAGGAATATGACGGGGGTTTACATGCCACTGCCCACACCTCCACGTATGATCGTTAAGGTACTTTAGTTTTACAAAGAGATGGGCTGCTAAGAGTATATGCTACCAAGGGAAACTAGGTCCTGAGTTGTACTTAGCCTAGGACACACAACATGCCTAAAGGAGATTACCTAAAGTATTAAAATCATCATTTCTGGTGGGCTAAAAACAACAACAAGCTTATTTATAAGCTACGTAAAAGTTAATGTTTTCTCCCAGCTTTGGTCCCCAGGAGAGCTTGGGACACTAGTATTTCTACCCAGGATGGTATAGTGAAAAATCAGATATGAATTTCTGTCCTGTTCCATCATTTACAACTATATGCCTTTGGACAAATTGTTCGATTCTAATAGGGCTTAATTTTATCATTCATTTAATGAGGATGATTAGATTCAGAAATGTGGCAAACGTCTAATGAGGTTGCGTATAACAAATGCTCCGCAGACTGGGAACCTCATTGTCTGTGGGATCACTCAGCCCTCATGGTGTTTTCTGTAGCCTGCCCTTCCCTGTACTAGAGGCTGAGCGGTACCCCCAAAGGCATCTTTCCTGTGAGTTCTACATTGTTGCCCCTGCACACAGTGTGGTGGTTGCCCTCTGAGAGGCCATTCTCAAAGGCTGGAGAGGCACTGTGCCAACCCCTAATGCTCTCTAATAACCCACTGAGGTCCATCCATGCACTTCAGAAAACCCTTAACGGTGAGACTCCCAAGTTTGCAGTAAGCTGTGAATTTCTTTCTTGGCCCAGGTCTCCTGTTTTCCCTGCATCAAATGCTTCTGAGTCTCAAGGACGTGCCTTTGCTATTTCTAGACCCCTCTCCATGATCCACTTGACCTTTAGGTTAGGAAGGTTGGTGAGGAATATAATCCTACCGATAAACGTGTGAGATTTGAGATGCGTTAGCCCAGAGTTCTCAGGTGGTACTGCATGAGTCTGAAGGCTAAACTTCCTATGCACAGCCTACGGCCTGGGAGCCCTGCAAGCAGTGCATTGGTTACAGGTCCCCTTTCACATTTTCTGGCTCCATACAATTCAGGGCTTAGGGCTTTTACACATCCCTTTGTGAATACATGGTAGTGTGAACATGGCCCAGAAACACTGAGCACATCCTTGTATTTCTTCTGTAATATAAAAATCAATACCGAAAATTAGGAAATATATCTTATTGGGGATAGTAGGTTAAAATGGAAACGAAACTCCAAATGTTGAAAAAGCAGAGATTGAACCCCCCCCCCAGAATTCATGTCTTTTCAATTTCCCACCATACAGTTCCGGTTGGAGGTGTCAAGGATGTTCTGATGGCTATCAACACGTACCCCAGAAATTCCTGGTCAAATTGCAAGATCTGGCAGAGACATTCTAAGTGTGAGACAATACACAAAATATTTTAGTACCATTTATGCTAAAATGTACTATAAAAAAGTAGAGCACAATAAAAAAAATATCTGGAACGTCATCGAAAATATGCTTCTAAGTAGACCACGGCTTTGAATATTCTGAGAAAATAATTGACTTGCAGGAATGGAAGTTCTGGACATCTTTTCAAATTGATATTTGTAGAAAGAGAAGGAAATGGCTTAAGGTCTGGAGAGAAAGTTGGATTTTCAGAGATTTTTCCCTGTGAAGTTTAGAAGTTGTGTGTGTCAAAAGTAGAAACAGAAAGGCTGTGTAATACAATTGAGGCTTTGGGGTCACAGTCTCTGCCTCAGTCCTGGACTCCACTGATGCAGTG
Source organism: Delphinapterus leucas (assembly GCF_059928025.1). Classification (NCBI taxonomy): domain Eukaryota; kingdom Metazoa; phylum Chordata; class Mammalia; order Artiodactyla; family Monodontidae; genus Delphinapterus; species Delphinapterus leucas. The sequence continues at coordinate 106,191,286 of NC_143135.1, read as the reverse complement.
TGAAGCAGCCCTGGATCACACGTCACAGGCTGAGCAGGGCTGTGTTCCTATAAGACTTCATCGTAAAATCAGGTGGACAGGCCAGACTTGGCCCACAGGCCAGAGTTTGCCAAGCCCAGTCTTAGATAATCGCTATGTATTTGCCCTTGAAGCCTACCCATAAAATAAGCTTCCATGCTTGTCCATTTCTCTGTGTTGACTGTGTAGGTACACTTTTTTAGTACATGCTTCTGTAAAGTACACATCTTCAGTTGAGCTCAGTGTTGGGGTTTCATGCTCTTAACCGTCAGAACCTAAGCTTTGTATTTCTCCTTGCAAAGGCCAGGCATCATGGACATTTTTGATGGCGTAGAATGGTGTTGAGGCCATGATCCAATCCCCCAAATTAGCTCTTCATCCGTTCTGTGTGCCCCATATAACCTAGTATCTACAGACCTATCCAAGTTCCTATGGGGAGAATCATACAATAAACAGAATATTTGACCTTCCCAAGGGGAGCCTCCGATCCAACGGAGGAGACAAGAAACGTTAAGTACATATTTTTAAAGACGTAATAGAGTTGGTCCTTGAATAACACGGGTTTGAACTGCGTGGGTCCACTTGTACACACATATGTTTCAAAAGTAAATACTCCAGCGCTACACAGTCAATGCTTGGTTGAAACCACAAACACAGAGATACTGTGGATATAGAGGACCGATTATAAGTTCTATTCAGATGAACCCCCATGTTGCTCAAGTGTCAAATGTATAATTATGTATAAAATATAGAGCTAAATATCTATCTATCTATCTATCCAAAAGCACCTACAAATCTAGCCATGGAGATCTAAATGCATAAGAACTAGAACGCTAAAATAAATCATTGGAAGAACGCTTCATGGAAGACGTGAGTTTTAAAACCGGGTGATCGTATTCAAAGAGGAAAGCAGGGCTTGCGGGTAGAGAAGATCCCCCAGGTTGCCTCCTGCCTTTTCCATCTCTCCAGCCACTGGGCTCTGATGCAGCAGGACTCAGTGCTTTGTAGAAAGGCTGAGAAGAATCAGCACATTGGAGAAGAGAAAGGAGGCATCTCTCAAAGCATGATGGGGATCTCAAGTATGTGGCCTTGTCATTGAAACTAGACCTCTCACCACTTTCTTATCACCTTCGGGGGTCGCTTAACCTCTCTGTGCTTCAATTTTCCTAACTGTTACATGGCTAATAATAGCATCTACCTCCTGTGGTTACTGTGAAGTTTCCTTACTGTAAATGAAGCGCTTGAAGGAAGGCCTGGCAGGCAGTAAGGGCTCAGTTCCTGGCACCTTTCTATATGGACAAGAGAACAGAGACCCCCAAACCTGAGCCCGGGGAGCCCTGGCAGTGCACTCGTTTGGCAATATTTCAAGCCTGTCTTCTGCAGAGGAAGCGCTTGGAAACAATGCACAAAATGGGATAAATGATGAGGTACGGGCTCCCATCACAAAGCACCTGAACGTACGTGGGCTTATTGCCATCCTAAATTCTTTTTCAGGAAAATAACATCATTTCCCTTCTAATCCAATATTTTATGCTGATAAAATATTCAGGGAAAGAAATTGAGAAATGCTGTAAACTAAGTCCCTTATAATAAGTCTGTCCCTAAAACATATATATGGTTCTGAAGAAAATCCACACATGAAAGGATTTCCCAAGCCGTGCTGGTATACTGCACAATGATCTTACGTAGTGTTTGGTACAATAACGTCCTGTGGCAAGTAACGAATTTGGACCACCCCTGATCAAGGGCAGACTGCTCAGCAGAGACCCCCTTCTGCTGGCCTGCTGCTGTTTTTTGGCCATGAGTCTGGGATGGAGGGGACATCTGGCCAGTAATCAGTCATGTGAATTGGAAGAGGAAATACCTCAGAGCAATGTCAGCTACAGGCCCTCAAATGAAGTTTCTCAACGTCCCGCCACTTTCTACTGGAACCAGAGTTTCAGGTGGTCACATGGATCACATATGCACGGATCACCACCTAGGTTCACACAGCTGCACATATTCCATGTGGCTAGAAAAACGGTTAGGTACTCAGTCTAACTGGTGCCTTCAAGCATCTTCCACCTCCCTCGGCCCCTCCCCCCGCCACATCACTGGTCTTAGCTGGGAAAGACAGAGGAGGCTGAGGATAAAAGGAAGGAATCTCCCAGGGAGACTGCGCCTAGCCTCTCACACGTCTGGCCAGAGCCAGCACCTCTGGGAAATTCCGCAGAGGTAGTCTTATGATGGATGATGATAGGATGATAGAAGGAGTGCCGAATTTCTGTGCACGTGTGATCATGGCCATAATGCAAAAATCCAAGCCAGTCCCATTTTTTTAGGCATCACTTATCTTCAGGCTACACCTCAGGTCTCTGCTTGAGGATTCCCAGGTCTCCTTTGTACAGCTCTCCACGCACACACTCGGAATGAGTTTGGCCAAGCGAGCTCTCGGCCCACTCAGTTTCTGTGGCCCACGGAGCTTCAGGTTGATGGAAGCAGCACTCACTGAATTGTGCTGTTGTTTCAGCAACGGGACGCAGCAGGAAGTCAGTGAATAGCTGGATGGATGACAGACAGGGCTGTGGGGCGGGGCCAGCTGCCCTGCCCTGCACCTCCCCGTGGAAGAGTGGGTTCCCTGCAACCCCAGGGTGAACGTGAGCACAGGACTCTGTGCACCACAGTCAACAGTGAGAGCTGAGCGGAGCCCCGGGGGGCGCCTGGGCCAGGCACACTCTAGAGGAACAGAATTAACATCATTCGTCTCTTGGGTCTCCTGCCCTCCTGACAAGCACACAGACCTCCGACCGTGACAGCTCACAGGTGTACCCAGGTACACGTGCTCTGGAAGAGTCAGCAGGTCCCTCACAGCCCCCCGCCAGAGCAGGCACAGCCAGGACAAGCCGGGCACGCGGAAAGCGTCAGAACGGCAGGTGCCTCCTGCTGACGGAATCATCCCTTAATTCACTCTGAGTTGTGCCACTTAGTTACCTTGATCCATGCTTTGTTTTACTAAAGTGAATGTCACAGATTGGGTGTTGCTTGCTGGAAATAGCGACAGAGGCTTGAACACTTCAGCACTGGGAGTTGAAATATGATCTCTCTTTTTCCCTGGATCATTTTCTCACTCCCGTCTTCTCAAATTCCTTGCCAGGCTTTTTTGTTTCTTTTAAGCGGAAAATGTAAAATATTAATTTTAAGCAGAAGTAAAATTAAGCCCTCTGGAAACAATTCTGAGAAACTGAGCCATAGCCTGACTTAATTAAGAAGCGATTATGCTGAAGAGCCTACACTAAGCCTTCACATTTATGGTACAGAGAGAATTGCTTTAGAAAAGTCAAGTCAGGCAGCAAAGGGACACTGAGGCAGGGGCCAGGATGATAACTGGATAGATGAGAAAATGCAGTGTTTGTTGTAGTGATGGGAAAAAATAGTAGAGGAAGTGTAAACTGGTTTGGAGATTTCTCAAGTCCATCTTTCAGGAAGGTCAAGATGAGAACATGGGTGACCATCCCTATTGCATCCAAGCTCTTTGGACCGCTCCAGGAAGGGCCATCTCCATCTCTCTCCCTTCCCTTCCAGCTCAGGTGTTGGAAGAGGCAGGGAGAATGGGCTGTGCATGTAACAAAACTCCAGGGAACGTGGTTAGCCCCCTGCTGCTCTCAGGATGGCAACAACAAATTAGCCCCACAAATTTATGGGCTCCAGGGATGTGACCAGATGGGTATTTAAGTTAACAGCAGATTCAATTTGTCCTCCATTAATTCCAGAGTGATATCTGAGTTTATTGGAGTTTTATATTGTTTCATCTATTTCAAAGTCAGTTCTCCCACTTCCCCAAATTGTCATTCTTTTGACAAGCAACTGTCTGGACCTCTCCAGTTTCTAGAAGGGAATACTGACTCCCCTCCAAACTGCTTTGACTTTCTCATATGCCGGGGACTCCTGATGCGGCTTCAGCCCGGAGCTCTCTTCCCAACCCTTCCTGTTTTCCAGGCTCCATTCAACCTGATCAGTTGTTCCAAAGTTGTGCCAGGACACGGTTCTCTTGTCAAAAATTTAAATAGACGTCTCTTTTTTTCTCCACTTCATTTAAGAGGTACTTTAGGGATCAAAAATCTTAAAATCCAGAATATTGGAGCTTTAACGAAACTCAGGGATTATCTACTGCAGTAATTTATAAGCTGGTGTCCTGCTCATGGCCACCAACGACTCTCATCCGTGCTGTTCTCTCCCAAGAAGGAGGGGCTGCAACCCAGAGTTCCCCTGGGAGAAGGCAGGCAGGCAGACAGAGCACACACTCACAGGGGCCTCAGTCAATGAGGTTCAGCTCTTCCTGCCCCTCCTGAGCTCACAAGGGTTCATGCTGGTCTCAGTGAGACTTCACAGAGGCAGAGCTCTGCTCCCAGCTCCTAACACCTGGCTGCAGCCAGAGGAACTCCTCTATAAACTGCTTTATTTTTTAATTTTATTTATTTATTTATTTTTTGTGGTACGCGCGTGTCTCACTGTTGTGGTCTCTCCCGTTGCGGAGCACAGGCTCCGAACGCGCAGGCTCAGCGGCCATGGCTCACGGGCCCAGCTGCTCCGCGACATGTGGGATCCTCCCGGACCGGGGCACGAACCCGTGTCCCCTGCATCGGCAGGCGGACTCTCAACCACTGCGCCACCAGGGAAGCCCTAAACTGCTTTATTTTAGAAGGGTTCCACTCTGAAATAGCTGTGGAAAACCCATTTAGTCTATCACACCTCTTCTTATAAACGAAAAAAAACAACTAAGGCTTAGAAAGGATAGTGACTTGCCCAAGGTCACAGTGGTGACCAGCTCTCGACACCCCAGAGTCATGCCCATCGTTTCACAGAACTGCTCAGCCTAGTGAATTGGGGAAACGTCATCATCACCATCAACATCATCCTCACCACCATCATCACGATCATCACCGTCAACGTCATGTTGACCTGGGTACCAAACGTAAGTCTGATCAGAGAAGTTAGCAAGTAATGACAACTTGGACGCACATTAATTGGCCTAAGGTGGCAAACAAGAACAGGGGGACGGCTCCTAAGAATACCGTTTTCTCGTGCAGACTCACTTCAAGTCTCTTGATCAACATCATTCCCATAATCCCCTTTGCATTTGTACTGACAGCAAACACTCGGTGCTGATCTTAGTGTCTAGAAGATTCAGGTGACTTGTTTAATAACATAATCTGCAGGAGAACAGAAGGTAGATAGATGCTAGCAGCCTTTGGTCACTGATGAGAAGTCATAGGCCCAAGTCATACTCAACCTGGGCTGAGCATCAAAATCACCTCCGAAAATTTTAAACAACACTGATGTTTCGGGCCCTCCTGGAGATTCTGATTTAGTCGTGCTGGAGTGGGTGGGACCAGGGCATCTACCAGTTTTAGAGACCGTCGCAGGTAATTTCCATACTGAGCTAGGATAAGGCCACAAGGTTGTGAGTCCCAGCACCTAATTGAAGTCACCTGTGCAGGGCGGCATCCTGCTGTCTGGCCTCTGAACTAGAATTTCAAGGTTTTTTTTTCCAAAGCAGTGGGATAGTTATCCTCATTAACAAGACAAGGAACAGCAAATTAGATGAATCTCATGGTTAGGGCAATGCCAAAGTATGGCTTATGAGCGCCTGCAGGGCAGCCTCTGTTGGGAAGGGTAACTGTCCTCCCCAATGTGCAAGATCTCCCAGCTATTTGGTGGCAAAGCCTGGAACTAAGATCTAGCTTTCTAGAATGCAAACCTCACATAAGGCAGGACCTTCAAACCATACAAAAGGGGGTGCAGCTCGGGTGACATAAGAGGCACGTCTTGAGACCAGCACTCCCACTTCAGTCAGAACAATTCCAGAGTAAAGCTTCTTTATCTGATTTACTTAGGAGGCATCCTTCTACGCCTGCTTTTGAATAAAGTTTTCCTACATTTTAAAAATTCTGTCCCGTTTGACTCCTTCCTATGACAGTAGTGCTTCTAACCTTATCAACAGGGGCGCAGTTTTCCAGTAATTGGTACATTTCATGAATTGATACATTCACACTCATCCTTCCAGAAACGTTTACCCTGCATGAGAACAAGGATTTCTCGAACTACAAGGGGCTCTTCAGATAACAATGGTCACTCCACTGACGCTGTGCTGTGCCCGGAGCAGCAGTGTGACCTGGTAGGGTCTGGCTGTTGAGGACAAGGGGCCACTGGGGGAAACTGGTACTTGGTTTTCAGACCACAGAGGAGCTGAGCTACAGGAAGAGGCTAGAATCAGAGTCTGGGAAGCAAAGAGAAAAGTCGACCATTTTTTTTGACAGCGTATTTCCTCCAAGTTCTTTCATTTTTGCCTCAACCTTGCAACTTCTCTGCAAGATGTGTCCTCTTGTGCACCACCAGGGCTAGCTTGGCTTTCGGGAGGTAAACTTTCATGCAAAATATCTATTTAAGGACAGTGGTTTCGAATTTTTGTTTTTATTCTTGTGACTTGGGCACAAGGACTGGAAAGAAGGGAGGTAGTGGAGGAGGTGGGCAGAGAACAAAATTAGGGGCAGATAAGACTCACCATCGACAATGGTAAGAGGGGACCAGTTATTGCCTTGCAACTCATGAACCTTAATTTCAGGCCAGGCTTCCCTGTCTAGCAGAAGGGCCAGGAATGAGTAGAGAAAGCTGCTGCCCTGGCAAAAGCAGGGGGGACCTGGACAGCATGGCCTGGATAGTGAGCCAGCTGGAGAGGACCTGAGAATACAGGTGGGTCAGATGAACCCAGTTTGGGAACCAGGGGAGGAGACGTGATATAGGTGTGTGCGAGGCCCTGAATACATCCGTAATATCCACACACATTCCTTTGAGACTTTACAGATTACGTCCCTAGCAGGTGGGATGTCTCTCCTGCTATTTGGCTTTCTAAAATTTCATTTAATTTATTTCTATGGAAAATGACTCTGGCCTTCCATGGAGAAAACAATCTCAGGGTCAGCATGTATAGCTGGCCAGAGGCGGGTGTCCCAGCCGCACAGGGCAGACCTGACTGGACTTGGTTGTTGCAGGGACCGAGCACTGCAGTGTCGGGCAGGTCACCAGGAGGCAGAGTGGACGGCCTGGGCCTCCGTGCTGGCATGCACTGCCTTGGAAAAAGCAGCAAATGTTTCCTGCAGAAGCTGGGAGGTGAACAGGGGACTATTTCTTTGGTCACTCCTGAGCAGAGGTCACTATGAAAAAAGCAATGTCAAAGTCCAACTCTGTCCCAAACTGGGCCAACTCCAACTGCAGGGGAATTCAGGAGACAGCTGACGTGGGTTAGAATCCCTTGTGACGTAGGGATGGTGGCCTCGCAGAAGATGCGCAGGGACTTGCTCAGGCTTATGCAGTTGTGAGGGGACAAGCTGGGAGAGCCTGGATCAGCCTGATACTGAAGCCTGCACTTTGTCCACCGAGCTTGGCGACAGCACAGAGATTGTGTCGCCGCTACCGCTGTAGCTGCTGCTACAGGTGCCCATTTAAAAAGAACTTCATATATGACAGGTGCTCTGCGTGATTTTATTTAACACTTACCACAGCCTAATGAAATGTAGGACATTATTATTTCGATTTTACAGATGGAAGAATTGAGGCTTAGAGAGGTTAATACCCAGGGCATGATTGGAACTCTGATCTTTCCAAATCCAGGACCAGAGTTAAGCTTCTCTTCCAGGTGGGGCTAGATATCGCCTCCTGATTCTCCTACAGAATTGCTGCCTGTGGTTGTACAGAACTGGGTAAATATTTAAGCAAGATATGACTGCATGAATTATGGCTGAATGAGTATATAGGCTTTACATGTGTATACACATATCCATATGTAATTTCTACCTTGTGTGGAGGTAAACTATGTACAAGATACTGTTCATGCAAAAGTATTATTTCTCATGTTTACAATAACTACACAAAGCAGAGAACATTAGATTATATTATTAAATTCATTTTACAGAGATAAAAACGGAAGCTCAGAAAACAGAAAAATGAATTGTCAATGCCACACAGTAAAGACTGGAGCAAGAATCCAAACTTCGGCTGTTTGAAGAAAAAAACCTCACACCTTCTTTTCCCCCCCTGCTGGGTTGTCCTTGTGTAAAATGATCCTAAAGTGACTTCAGAGAGCAATGGTAAGACCTCTCCAGCATAAAGCCTTGGGAAGCACATTACAAAATAAGTTTACGAATGTTCAATATCAACCTGCTTTTGGTCAGTGCATTGAAGTCACAGAAAAACTAGTTTAGGCTTAGAAAGAGTTTGTTTTCATTACTACATTATGCAGAGAAGAGTCTCTTGGAGAAAGCATTTTTTTTCCAGGGGGCTTCAAATTTCCTCTGAGCAGCTCTTTGGAGAAGAGTTATTAGAATTTATTTTCAATTATACACCAGAATAAGCCTTCAGCAGTATAGTTAACTTTCAATTTCAGCCAATTTTCGACGCATTCAATCATAGATGCCTCAGTGATTAAGAATCTATGTTGCAAAACAATTCCCACTTTGCAACAATGCAGTCAAACAGATCTACAACTCATAAGATATTATCCAATGCTTTTTCAGCTCACTGGTGAAGTGAAATAGAATTTACCAACCATCCCCGTTTACCCGGTATGCTCCAAGCTCATTTGCAAACAGATCTGCAACTCAAAACAGCTCACCAGGGGGGTTTTGGTTTAACACAGCCTGGAAGAGAGGAGCTGGTCTGCTTTGGATATTTATGACTTCCGGCTGTGTGTTTCCTCCTTCTACTCTTAATGTGCACTGGCTGAACTTCACACCACGGGGAACAAAACTCCTCCCCGTGCAATTCTGAAAGTGCTCTCCATGGTAGGGGTTCTGATTCATTAGGAAGACCCAAACAGGTTTACATCCAGCTGTTTGCTTTTCTAAATTGCATGGTTGTGTGTGTGTGTGTGAGTGAGAGAGAGAGAGAGAGAGAGAGAGAGAGAGAGGGGGAACCTTGGGTGAAACACTGAGAAAGATAGGCAGCCAACTTAAACTCTTCCTTTAAAAGTTTGGAAGACAGGACAATCTTAATAAATGTATAGAAAACTGCATTTCAGAGATTGAGTCAAGCCATAATAATCATTTTTGTTGGGCCTCACTTTTAATACAGTGCCTCAGGCATGAAGTTCTGATTGAAGTCCATGGGACAGGCAAGTTGGTAAAATGCGTGATAATTGGGAGTTTGGGATTGACATACACACACTGCTATATTTAAAATAGCTAACCAACAAGGACCTTCTGTACAGCACAGGGAAATCTGCTCCATATTCTATAATAACCTCAATGGGAAAAGAACTTGAAAAAGAATAGATACTTGTATATGTAGAACTGAATCACTTTGCTGTACACCTGAAACTAACACAACATTGTAAATCAACTCTAGTCCAATATAAAATAAAAATTTTTAAAAAGAAAGAAAAATATGGGTGAAGAGGAACCACAGCCTCTCAGAGAGGATTAGCTTCTCATTGACTGAGTGAAGTCTGCAATGTTCCCAAATGAAATACTCCTGAGTTCAGGACAGCCCCCTTGGGAATGTACAGCTAACAAAATACGGGAGGGTAAATCAGAGCTCCATTATTGAGAAATACTTCAAAGGGACTCAACTGCCCTCTCCCCTTGCTGCCCCCCCAGGCTATGGTGGGGTAGAACGCTGAACCCTTGTCTCTGAACAGGTCTGGGGAGGAATGAGGATATCAGAAGAGATAGATGGTCTGCACAAAGCTGCCCAAGAATGATCAAGATGAAAGGGAGTGCTATGGCAGCTCTGCAATCACACTGCAAAAAATAAAAAGGAAAAAACGAACAAATTAGAAATAAAGAAATTTTGCTTGCAAACATCAAATGAAGAACCCTGTTTGGAAGAAAATCTCATTTGAGATGCGTGAGAACATTCTCCACGAGTGCTTTGTGTCGTACAATGACTTGATAAGAGCATGAATGCAAAATTACAAGAAAAATTGGAAAACAGTAGACTGAGATGAAAAAGTAAGTCTTGGATCTAAGACCCAAATTGAAGATCATTTCAGGGCTAATCAATTGGGGCCATTAATAAAAATGAGGACATAATGGACATTTCAGTTACTGGCATAGAGGAAAGACTTGGGATATTCTTAGGACGGAGGAAAAAAGACAAAGTGGTTAAAGAAATTAAGCAGAAGATAACGAATATGGAGGGAATCCAACATAAGAGAAAGTGGTTTCCCTGAACCAAAAAACCTAATAATGCACTGAAAATGTATTCAAGTATATAATACAGAATAACCTGAAATAAAAGAATAACTGAATCTACAGATGAAGAAAAGCACTTTGTGTTCCTTGAACAACTGTTTCAGAATGACTGCTGCTGAAATATATCCTTGTCATATAACGTGGAGGATAAAGTAAGAATTCTGTGGCATCCAGGGAAAGAAAAATGAAGTCATCAGTAAAAACAAAGTATACAAGCTAATCTCAGACTTCTCCAACGTAACATTCAATGCCAGATGATATGAAAGCAGTGTTTACCAAAATTTGAGGCAAATGAAATGCGACCCCCAAATTTTATGGAGCCAAGTTGCCCCAAAGGCACTAGCAGACGTTCTCAAACATGTATGAATGTGTGAGCCAAAGTGAAGCAAAGGAGGTGAAGGACTCCTTGGGTGTGAAACTTCGATTTAAATTTACAATTAGGACCAAACAATTATGGAAATTGTTGTAACAAGAATGAATGACAGTGGAAAAATAATGACATAATTAATAAGAAAATGGGAGGAAGTATTACGGTGCTTATTTCCATATCTTTTTTAGTTGAGTCACTTGCTACTGTCTCTAGTGAAAACATGAAGTTTAAAAATTATTCCAACATCTTAATGATTTTAATCTCTTTTATCAACAGTAGAGGGAACTTTTAGAAAAAAAAATATGCATTGTGATTTTAAAATCCGTCTTGGAAAGTAACAACATGGACCTCTCTCTAGGTACTTTCGGTAGTAAGTTCATTTATTACCCACACAATTTATTGAACACTTGGTAAGCTAAGTGCTCTCCATACATTGTCTCATAAACTTCCCACAATATTCCATACTAGGTATTATTATTGTGAGTGAACAGGTGAAAAATCTAAAATCAGGGAGGTTAAGCAAATTGTTAGCAGGGGCCGAAGCCCTACTAAAATCCATATAGTATATTTCCAAATACATCCCCGAGTCCTTAACCACTATGCTGTACTTCCTCAGTCTGATTTCACTCTGACCAATAGAACCAAGTTTACGCAAGGATATTAAAAAGCAGGCTGGCCATTGTGGAACATGTAAGACAAAAATTGGGGCAAGCTTTTGGTTTCTGAAAACGTGGTTTTACTTTTAGAGTTTTTTATCTAAACTTGCTTCTTGCTCTGAAGAATAATATCACAGAGACATCATTAAACTTTAGGTTTTTTGAAGGGAAAAAACTCTAAATCCCTAACAAACCCTAGTTAAAATTTCATGTAATGTACCAGAGATAAAGACAGAAAAATATTCAATAAAAGGCTCAACCTGCGATACAGATAACTAATTAACCTCCGAGAGATCCCAGCGCAGAAGGCGATTATCGTGATCTGAGCCGGGAGGGATATAACAAAGATAAAACCTAAGTTTCTAAAAGAGCCTGTTGGATCGTGTATTAAGAGTCCTCGACTCTTGACTTGTTCTCCGACAGCAGCTCTCATTTTTATCACTGAGCTGTCTGGTCCATGCGTGGAGGATAACGCTGAGGAATGAGAGGATAATTTGAGGAACTGATCATCAGTCTGGTAAACTCTGACCACACAAAGACTGTTTTTCAACTCAAGCAAAGTATGGAAAAGGGCAACGCTGAGAACTTGGAAGGGTCACACAAACCTGAAGATTTTCCCTAGATTCAATTTAAAGGGGCTTTTACCCAAATCTTTGAAGCTAGGATTAATCACAAGAGATTAAGCTGGGGCTTGGAAGAGAGGGGGCGTTAAAATATATATATATATATATATATATATATATATATATATATATATTTGAGAAGCATCTTCTCCTAGAAATATCAGATTTTTGGATATGAAATGTAATAGATTTCTCCTGATCCAAGGTGGGTATTGCTAACTTTCTATCCCAATGTCCATTCTGACCTTCATAGACTCATCCAGTTTTAGTGGAGCATGTGGCCCAAACTCCTTTGTAATTAGATATGATTAAGTTCTAGCCAGCAGGAGGGTTGCGTGGAAGCTTACAAGAATTATCCTAAAACATAGCTGGTTTGTGCCCTTTGACTTTCCTTCTTCCCTCTGTGCTGCTTGGAAGGTGAATGATGTGATGGCTGGAGCTCCAGCTGAGACCATGTAGCCAAGTGTCACACTTGAAGGGTGCATCGGTCCTGGATGAGCACAGAGCCACCAAACCTGCACTGCACTGCCTATCTTTAGAATTTTACATATGAAAAATGGAATTCTATATTATTTAAGCCATTCTTTTCTAGGTTTCTATTACTCGCAGCTGAACCTGGGGCTAAGTGATACACCTTCTTTAGCAAAAGCCAACTTTATTCTTGCACACAGAGTGTGAGTCTAACAAAAGCAAGTAAGGTTCTGTCCTTTGTTCAACCAAAGGAGCCAAATGTAAATACTCCCATTTCAAAATTGTGTGCATGTATCTGTGCATCCTCCAGAGTGATTCTTGTAAGCGAGCTGCCTTCTCCCTGGGGCCTCCCTCAGTAGGAGCAATTTTAAGTATATAAGTGTGAGCAAGAGGCAGCCGAGCGTCCCATTCTCTGCAACCAGCCAATTATTCAATGTATGGGTAGCGTTGTTGGCACACTTCCTTGCCACAGAGCTGCCTATTCTCAGAACTCTGCTCAGAAAGTAGGTGTCCTCAATGTTCATTGCAGCTCTGTTTACAATAGTCAGGACATGGAAGCCACCTAAGTGTCCATGACAGATGAACGGATAAAGAAGATGCGGCACACATGTACAATGGAATATTACTCAGCCATAAAAAGAAACGAAATTGAGCTATTTGTAGTGCGGTGGATGGACCTAGAGTCTGTCATACTGAGTAAGTCAGAAAGACAAAAACAAATACCGTATGCTAACACATGTATATGGAATAAAAAAAAAAAAGTTTCTGAAAAACCTAGGGGGAGGACAGGAATAAAGACACAGCCAGAGAAAATGGACTTGAGGACACGGGGAGGGGGAAGGGTAAGCTGGGACGAAGTGAGAGAGTGGCATGGACATATATACACCACCAAACGTAAAATAGATAGCTAGCGGGAAGCAGCCCCATAGCACAGGGAGATCAGCTCGGTGCTTTGTGACCACCTAGAGGGGTGGGATAGGGAGGGTGGGAGGGAGGGAGATGCAAGAGGGAAGAGATATGGGAACGTATGTATATGTATAACTGATTCACTTTGTTATACAGCAGAAACTAACACACCATTGTAAAGCAACTATACTCCAATAAAGATGTTTAAAAAAAAAAGAAAGAAAGCAGGTGTCCTTCAGCTAAGGATGCCAATCTTTTCCAGGTGTGAGACCATTTCAGAGGCCAGGCAGCCATGCAAACTTGCAATGGTGGAGGGTGAGGAGTGACAGGGCTTCCTCGGGCTTAGGTTGAAACTGGACTCCATTCAGGCATGACCAGAAATGATCAGACTAAAAGAGCCTTGTATAAAATGACTTACGCATTCTGTACTCGTTCTAAAGATTAAAAAAAAAATCTTTAATGTATTTGCAGCCACACAGCTTTACTTTTCATTGAATCCATTATTAAGTCCCTGGGAAGGAAGACCTCTGTCATCTTCATTTAAAGGGATGATAGAAAAATTCCCCAAACTCACAGTTACAAACTTCACAAGGACACTGCCCAAGATCGCTCGCCTCCCAACCGACAAGCCTAGCAGACAGCTAAGCCACAGGCTGCGGTGCCCTGTCAATGGCTTCTCCCTTCAGCTTGGCCCCAGCCCTCACACGCCATGCGCCAAATGCCCCCAAAATGAGGCACCAACCAGCGCTTTGCAGGACCTGTGCCCACATCTCCTTTCACTCTGTTTCCTTTGTTCCACACCCCTGGCTCTTGGGCACACAGCTCACCACCCCAGCTGGACACTGGCCTCTGCTTCAAGGGTGCAGCTCTTCCTCAGGGGCCCCTTTTGACTTTTGGTAAAACTTTGACAGTACCTCAGCTTACTCTTTTAACTGTATGTCTCGGGCAATAAACGCCTTTCCCCAGACTTCAACCCAGATAACCCTTGATGCGCATGGACCAACAACACTCTGACACGTAATGAGATTCAGATGGAGACTAATTTCCTTAGAGAGCTGGGTAATTAGTATCAGGTATGAGGATGAACGACACGAGTACCATTTGGGTACCTGACTCTTGACTACAAGACATGCCCCAAATAAAACTGATGAGCAGTTAGTTCTAAAACACACACACACACACACACACAGACACACACACACAGACACACACACACACACACACACACTGTGACTCTACCTAAAAGCTTTTTAAACGTCTATATTCTCAGGCAAAGGATCCAAGAATGTTTAAAATATTCTTGTCAACAAAGATGTTTACCAAGCACTTATTGCATGCCAAACACTGTGCCCAACACATTTTCACATTAAAATACCCTTTGTGAAGTATGAATAACTATTATCCCCCCATTTTGCAAACGGAAGAACAGATGTCAGGACGCTGAGGGACTGTCCCACTCGCACCCAGCTCGTGCTGTGAAATGAACGGGGCCTCAACTGTCACTACGAGTGGGAAGGGTCACCAGAGGAGAAACAGGCAGGAGTTAGGGGGTCTTCTCGTCACATCCTGCTGATGCCAGAGTGGCGAGATTTTGTCTCCTCTTCCCTCCGTGTTCCTCCGGAAGGTGAGTGCTGCCAGTTTCCTCACCTGGCTTGATGAGTCCTCCAAACTGTCTGAATAATCTTGAAGCAGAACCAAAGTTTCCCACCTTGGTAGTCCATACGTCCTGCACACACACGGCTACTGCCATAGACACAGGGACTGCGTCTGGGGACTTAGGGCATAAGCTGTCTGCAGTGGGGATAGGGGTTCCTGTCGTCCCCTGTGGGGGTTACATCTCCTTTGACGTTAGGACTTGTATTTCTTTCCCAGGGGAAATCCTTATTATGCAAAGGACCCCTAATAGGACCTGGGAAGATGAGACTTAATTTATCCTCCACTAGGGGCCCTTTCCTCCAGTAACCATAGGGGTGGCACAGTCTGGCAGCCAGTGGCCAAGAAACAGAGACTCTGGTTCACTTCAGCTGATCCCTTTTTCCTTCATCTTGCCTCAGTCACGCGTCTTATAACATCCCAATGCCAAGTTCACTCTCCTCAGAGAGGTACTCCGGACACCCCCTTGCTCCCAGGCAGGGCAGTGCGCACACGCTTCCCTCTCCCACTATGTCCACTTCCATCCGCCTCCAACCCCCGTCTCCCCAAAATGCAGTCTGCTTTATTTCATGCATAAATAGCAATTACCAACCAAGAAGAAACACCTGGGAGAGTCAGGGCACTCATGGTACAAGATAATTAGAGATTATTATAATCGAAACTTCATTGCCACATCAAACTGTGTCTTTTAGCATTAATTAATCTCCAATCCCAGCCCCTGAGCCTCTCAACTCTTCTGCTGGAGAGAGACCAGCTTGTCAAGCGCGCCCAAGCCTTGCATCTCATTATCACTGGTGCAGGGCAGAGAGAGAAGCAGAGCGATTCCCCGGGGCTTTTGCCCAGGCAGCTGTGATTCACAGGGCAGTTTCCCTGGTAGGAGGCAAGTGGAGGAAGCAATTTCGAGGAGGAGAGCTGGGCTCTTTATTTATTTACTTGTTTATGCTTTTCTCAGCAAACTCAGAAGCTAGAGGATGCACGTGGCTTCCATGAGGAGAACTGTGTCACGTACGAAGGATAGTCATCGGTCACAGGTGGAGAGCGAGTGCGGGTGGTCCAGAAACCCTCACCCCTTAGCTGATCCTCTGATTCTATCCTGATCATTTAAGTGATAGAAAGCTGTCTGCCAAGTCAGGCCCATCCTCTCCCTCTGCCCACCACGCATGGTTTGCAATGTTTGCTGTCACTCTACATATAGAACGTTTCCAAACCAGCATTTTGAAGACTGGTCATTTCTTTTTGAGAACCACTCTGCCTGCAACTGAAGTAAGCTGCCCCATCTGGATGAAGAGCTAAGTGTCCCAGAGTTGTGATTCTATGACTATGTCTTTCACACGCTTCCCCAGTCATTTTGGTGATAAAATAGAACTCTTTACCAAAATAGCCGAGCATTAAGTTTACATCCTTTCTGTAGTATTAGTAATGATTAGTACTGCAATAATTACTAATTATTACAAAGAAACAGGGGAAGAAGTACAAGTGCCTTGATACAATTAGATTGTCTTTCTCACTAATACAGTCTCTGCGAACTTTTAAAACACGTTTCTATGAATCTTTGATACAATTCCCATAATGTGTAGCATATTCACCTAAGAGAATACTACCAGGCATTGAGAATGGCAACCAAGAATACAGAAGCACAAAGGAACCTCACAGCACAATGCTGAACAGAAGCCAGTCTCAGCAGAGAACATTCTGTAAGATCCCGTTCGTGTAAAATGAAGAGCAGACACACCCCTGGTGCTGGGAGCGGAGATGAGATGAGCTCCCCTGGGGCAGGGGAGCCGTGACTTCGAGCGGTATGGGGATTCTGGTGCGCTGTGTTCTACCCCTTGATCTGAGTGCTGGCCATCTGGGGGTGTTCAGTTTGTGACACTTCATTGAGTGGGCGTTCTGGGAACTTGGCTGTATGTATGTTATACTCAAAGACAGTTTTTCAAAAAAAAAGGAGTATACGAAGACTTCCTTCTTTCCCTCCCTCCCTCCCTCCCTTCCTTCCTTCCCCCAACGTCGCTTTCTCTAGGAAAAGTCTCCATAGAACTAATTTCTATGAATCTCAAGAAGCGAGTGCATTACCTGCTCTTCCTTGGTCAGCCCTGAATCCTAAAGATTCCTGTTCCTTCCTCTGCCAGTTACAGGAATGGAACCTCAGAGTCACTTTCTCTGCGGGCGGCTCCCTGTGACCAACCCGGGGAGGACCCTATCAGGGTGACCAACCACACCTGCATCTTGGCCACTGATGGAGCCACACGCCTTTGAAAGGACATAGTCATTTCCAAAGAACATGATGATTAAACACACTTACAAAAGACCATGAGTCTTCTTTTAAATGAAGTGGGTTCTCCACATTGCTGCCTCCGTACAAGAGAGCGTCCGAGTTGGCAACTCTGTTTCTAGTTTTAATGACAGGTGAACATAATAAGACGCAGGTTATTATTTACCTACCATCACGTTTTGTAGGTTATGGAGACCTCTGAGGACTTTGAATCATGGCTAATTTCTGTTTTGAAGGAGCAAACATACTTAAGGCAGATCAGCGATTGGAGCCCACTCACTCCTCTGCAGCCTCGTGGAGTCGGGACCCTGGCTGCCTCGCTTCTCACCACCTCGCAGATCCTGGCTCTCAGGAGGCAAGCGGGATGTGGTTAGTGAGGGAACCAGGGACCGCACCCAGCAAACCGAAGCTCAGGCCAAAGAGAGAATGCTTTGTTCTCTGCTCAAGCCTTGGAGAACTTCACGGCGAGCAGGCAGGCGTACTCTGACTTTGCTATTCCACTGCGCATGAAGAAAATCAGACTTGTGTTAACAAACCAACCTTTTGTTAAATGTCTATCCCATGCTCAGCAAAGTGCTAAGTGCTACATGGGTGGCATGATTCCTACCCTCAAAGGCAGACACTCATGAAACAGCAAATAATACAAAGAGCTGACAAACGGTGCAAATATGCAGCAGGGCCCTGTGGTCGTTTGGGAAGTGCAGGCAAGGGTGGTGGAGCAGACAGGGAGACATTCTATGACGTCTGTGGCTTACAAGGTGGCAGATGCCGTCTTGGCTCCGTATCTGGATGACTACACTTAATACTGAGAATTACTCTGTGGGTGAATGGCACTGGGTCCATTTTATGGACAGGAACCCTACAGCAACGTGCTTTAGATCGCAGAGCTGGTCAGTGGTGATCTAAGTGCAGAGACACAGTCCACGCTGTCGCTGAGAGATGTGTTGGGTGAACTGGTCTGTGAAAAATGAGCAGGGCACCGATGGATAGGATGCCCAGATCAGACCTCACCAGGGAATCGCCCCATGAACTGGGAAAATGGGCTCTGAGCCCTGCCGTCCACCTGCCCCTTCAAGCACAAACAGGAGGACTCACCCGGGGGCAGAACTCAGGACGCCCTGAGAAAAGACTGGGCCAAGAACATCCCACCATGGCCCCATCAGCTCTTTTCACAGGAAGAATTAAGAGTCTTCAGCTACCTTTGTCAAAGCAACTGCCTTTGTTGGATGAGTGTATGTGGGACTCAGATTCTGAACGGCCAGGGCATGCCCTCCATTTTATCCTACCCCAATGTGAGGTTTTTCCAGGCTGAGGAAGAGCAGGACACAAAAAGGATAAGTTAAACAGACACACACCGTTGACTTCTCCCCACTGTCTACATATGCATTAGATGCTTAACTGTGCAGTGTGCCTTCCTCGCGGGAGGGAGAGTGGTCCTGGCCCAGAGGGTGACACACTGAAGCATGAGGACCATGGGCTCTGATCACTCCCAGGCTGGGCCACTGCACGTGCTCTGCATTCTCATCTGTATCAGGGCCTAATCTACTGCTGATTATTTGTTTATTTAGTTGCTGCTGTCTTGCTCCAAGCATGCTGCCATCCAAATGAATTTCTACTTAAGTATGCAAGCAGTGGAAGATGGAATATTAACATGGAAGCACTTGGACTCTCCAACATGATTTGGTATAAAATGGAATTTGGTGTCCAGCATGGGGTCTGTCTTAGACTTTAACCAAGCACTTCTAGATATGAACAGCCTAAAGGATCTCATTTTAATGATAACCAGTATTTGTATAGGGCTTTAAACGTGAGGAGGCATAAAGCCTTCTCACATATGTTTTCATTTGATTCTCAAAACAGTCCTGGGAGGCAGTGTTGCCATCTGCACTGATGATGCAGGGGCTGAGGTCACCCAGCTGTCACACGGTAGAGTCAGGACGCAGCCTCCATCTTCTGATTGCAAACTTCATACTCTGCGCCGTGTCCACACCACCACCTAACGGGGTCCCTCCACCTCACGGTGAGCTCATCTTGAAGGAACTTACACAGTAAAATTCCAGTTCAAGGGGTAACTGTGCACTCATGGAGCCCCACCTCTGCCATGCTGTAGGTCTCTGAGTGAGTGACTTTTCTGAGATCTTCTGAGATAGCCATTTCCCACTTTCTTCTTCTCCTTCTTTTTTTTTTTTTTTTCTTTTGAAGAGCTCTAATTTGAAAACCAGTGCACCAGCAAGAATTCCTGAGTGGAAGGTGTCTTAGTGACAAACACAAAAACATGCTTTAATTGACAAATGCCAACTGACTGGCAGTCCCCAGACTGTCAGCCAGTTTGATTTCCTCTTTTATTAACTAAAGGGTCCAACACAGACAATCTCTGGTGGGTCACTGGGCTGTGGACTCCCTGGGGGGAAGTCAGGACACTGCCCTGCATTTTCATCCTGTCTGCTTCTGAAGAAGACAGGAAACAGGGGCCCGCAGGCAGAGCTGAAGCTGTGTGCCCCGCTTTACTCCTTTTATGTCCGGGGCTTTCTGAACTGGATTGTCACAGAATAGATACAGTCAATTTGTATTCTGTTTGTGCAGCAAAAGTTTGGTTACCTAATAATGGTTAATTTAATAATCTGGTCAACTTAGAGATAATTGACAAAATATTAATATAAATGAATTAACTTTTCAAGCAAGAAATAAATTATTTGTTCATTCTTTCCAGAACCGCTTTTGAATACTGGCCTACATTGAGCATACAAATGAATGGCTGTCCCCGCATAGCGTGGTTGATGACAGAGCTGGACGTGCTTGGGTTTTTCGTTTGTTTGTTTGTTTTCTGGCCACACCACACAGTTTGCAGGATCTCAGTTCCCCAACCAGGGGTTGCACCTGGGTCCTGGCAGTGAAAGCCTGGAATCCTAACCACTAGGCCACCAAGGAACTCCCTGAGCATGTCTGAGGATCAGAGTCTCAGCTCTCAATGATTCTTTACACGAGGTTACGCGTACGGTGAGATAAACAAAACACACGGTCACCTACTTTATTTCTATTCATCTTTCCGAAGTTCTCATCAGCTGTGGGTACCCATGAGGTCACATTACTGTTAATAATAAATCTTGCTGGCTTTTCACGCCTCTTACATAACTACAGGGACTCAGTCTCTGGCCATATCTTCCACACTGATTGGTCTGGATCCCTAGAAGGCCCCCTCCTGCCCTCACGCCTGGCCCTTGCTAGTGTCCACACCCGCAAATGGCTGCAGCAAGGCCCCTACCGCGCCCTCAGTCATTGACGTCCTCCTCGGAGACTCGGTTTTTCTGGCTCATGTGCTGTTTCCCACACTTGCAGTGAGAGACTGGACAGACCTTTTGTTCCTGACTCTCTATCGTTCTTTGCAATTTAGGTCCCCAATACAGGCTGCATGTCTCCTAAAGTCCCGCCTGGAAACAGTCCTTTCGGTTCCTGTATGCAGCTCCCTTTTCCACAGGGGTGACTCTTGAGCTGTGCTCTGGCTCAGGGCCAGACACTCACTCTCCCTTGCGTATGCTCACGACTGCCCGTCGGCTGTGCACCCACGGAGCTCCCTCGCCGCGTCCAAGGGGCTCCTCTCCTCTCCCTCCTCATCTCCTGGTCACCCACCACTCTGTCTACGGCACTTCACAGATGCTCTGCAGTTACCGTCCAATGAATACATCTGGTCTTCCCCATTACAATCATATTTTTTCAGAGGACAGATGGCTTCCTGACTAGTGTAAACAAGCGAAACTCTGGCCAGTGAATAGAAACCTAATTTATTGTCTGGACCCTACTTACTAGTTATATGAACATCAATGAAGAAGACATGTAGGGGTTTCATCGTCTTAACAGGAAGTGGGCTCCATCAGCTCTGAATTCCCTTCGTACTCTCTTACATGACATCATTTAGGGCTCCTGTATCCTGGCTTCATACGCGTTTTGGAGCTCTGTATTCTGGCAGCATCCAGCTACTGGGAGTGACTGGTGTCACTGGTTAGCATCATTCCCAGTTATGACTGATTATTACTTCATTCGTGTCACAAATAGTTACTGAACATCTACTATGAGCCAACTACCCTTCTGGGCACTGGGCATCTATCAGCGGACCAACAGAGAGAAATGCGGCTATTACAGAAATTACATCTTAGAAATTATATCTTACATCTTAGGAGAGAGAGTGTAATAAATAAATACGTGATTTAAAGTCAGATAGTAACGAGTGATGAAGACAGAGTAGGGCTGGTGGTGGAGGGTGTGCGACATGAGGAGGAAACGTACGAGCACAGACTTCAATGAAATCATCGAGTAGCCCTGTGACTATCTGGGCCCAGAACACTTCAGGCAGAGGTAACAGCCAGTGCTAAGGCCCTGAGGCAGGTGGATACTTGGTGGATTTGGGGAACATCAGGAAACCCCATGCAGCTGGGGCTGAGAGGGCATGGGCCGGGGGTAGGACAGGAGGCTGTGGAAGGGTTGTCAAAGTCTTGTGAATTGGGCTGTGGCATTTGTATTTTATCTGCATGAGATGAGAAGCCACCTGGAGATTATGAGCAGGGAGGAACAGCATGTTCATATAACTAGCAAGTGGTTTAAAATTTACGTTTTAAAAGGGTAACTCTGTCTGGTGAGTAGCGAATAAGAGAGAGGGACGGACGGGCAAAACAGGAAGATCAGTCAGGGGTTTTTAAAGAAGATGAGGACTTTGAAAGGGTTTTAGCAGTGTCATTAGGAGCTCCTTGGTGTGAGGAAGGGGCAAAGAAATCGGAGAAATTATATATAAAGAAAACGTCATTTCAGCTACTCCTGATGGGGCTAAACTTAGAGTCACAGAATGTACCTCCTTGGGTGAAATGTCATGCTACTTTTATTTACCACCTATATTCGTGCTTTAGTATACAGATATTTGAGGCAGAAATATGGCTTCTATATTCTCCCCTATTATTTTCCTGGACACCTCATCTACCACATTTCTCTCTACAATACATCACACCTGCTGTTCTCTGTAAGATTCGATGTTACGGTGCCATCAGGCATTTTTCTCCTTTTCCCACAAGCTTTGCTTCATGATCCCCTTAATCGTTGGGCCAAATGTGTGCTTCCTCTCCCTCCCATGGGTACATTCCATTTATTGCCATGCCCACCATTTTTGTCTGATGAATTATGGTTTCACAGACAAAATGCTGGGTTGTAGTACCAAATATATACCCAATTTTTATTTTTTCCTTTCTGCATCTTATTCCTGACCTTCTCTTCAGTGTTAGAAAGGATGAAAACCTCATCTGTGCTTCCACCGTGGTATCTTGTCCAAGCCTCCACTGTCACTAGAGACATGTCTCTTCCAGGTTCTCCTGCCTGGATCAAGGGTTTTAATATAAAACCAGAGTGGGGGCCATCGTGGGATCGGTGGGTCTTGGCTATCTCTCCATGTTACCATACAGTCCGAGAAGAAAGGAAACTTCTTAAACAACCATGTCAGTTTTCCATCTAATCACCTCCATTTTCCTTATTAGGTAAGACCCACCACCGCAAACACTTCTTTTCTCGTCCTCAGCGGGGTATGCCTGGGCATACTCCTTTGAGCTCATTTAAACTGGAGCTACTGCATCTCAGAAGTGCCACCTACTTCCATGGGCAAAGTTCTAACATCTTCCTTCCTTTTCCTTTTTTAAAAACATTTTTGCAGACATCTTTAGCTTAGCATTAATTCCTTCATTCTTAGTGTGCTTTTACTCACGGATTTTTGTCCTATCTAATCACTCACTCGAAACACATTCCAGGTAATTATTCCCTCTATTTCCTCACTGTCACCTCCTTAGGAACACCATCTTGCATTGGTAGCACAAGTAATTGGTGACTAATGCTTATGGGCAACCAGATACAGCACATAACTTCTAGCTCATTAAAACAGATTCTTCTGTAGCCATGCATGGAAGATGTTCTAAGCCTTCTGTTTCCAGAACATATTGATTTTTGGTACTCATACCTGAATGAGCTTAAAAATGCAAGCTGACTTTGGACTGGGAGTAATCGACGATTAAATTCCAATTTCTCCATCTCATCTGAACATCAAGGAGGCTAAAGTAGGTCCTGATGTTATCAGGAGCAAAGACTTCTGCCCACCTCTTTTCTTTGAACTGAATATGTTGTTCCCATCAGAACGAATCAGAGTCCAGCAGGAGCACGGAGCCATATCAAGGTCATTTAATTGGGAAAGCATGTCGCCACAGGGCACAGAAGAGAGGTACATTGGCACATGTGCTGACTGACTGACTGCTTTTGAAATATCTGTATCCATCTTGGAGTGCGTTTGGCTACAGTCCAGAGAATATGTTGTTCTTTTTCTGCTCAGCTTTGTTTTGGTACCAGTGCATTAGGGAGTTTATGAAATATCCTTCCTGAGAAATATCTCAAATGAAACACCACTGCTCTGGAATGGTTGTAGGCAAGACCTGCTTAGGGGAAGGGGCTGCACTTAGTAACCTCTGGGGGACTTTTGAGGTCTTGGATCTGCTGAATTTCTACTGTAGCTTCTTCAGTAAAAATCACTCCCAAAGGCCTTCCTTACTGGAAGAGAAAGGCCCCAAGGCTTTCTGGGATTGCTATTTTGGCACTAAGTCCCTACCCATCTCTCTGCCCAGCTCATCCCAAAAGCTTGGTCCTGGGCCACATCAGAGCAGCCTGGCTCTGGCCCAGGAGGGCACGTTGACAGCCCGCCATTGCTCCTAAGATGGCTCCATTACAGCCTGCCTCAAAGTCAGATGGCACACAGGGTGGGTCTGTGCCCCCCCACCCTTCTCCCTGCTGCCTACCTGCCTTCTGGTCTACATTCACCCCCATCATCTAGAAAAGGCATCTGGCTGTCTTTGCAGGGATCTGTTTCATTGCTTCAGCCTCAATGACAACAAAACTCCCTGGGGAAAGACCATGGTTTCAACAACATTTTGTGTTGTGGAAGGTGGAAATGGGGGGAGAACATCTGAGCTCTGCTGACAGGAGCCCCTGTATTGCTAGTTCAGTTCATGAACAATGTAGCTGAACTCGGACACATTAAAGCAACAGAAATCACCTTCAGATGAGAGCTGGTACCAGGACTGTCTAACACTCAGCAGTCTTGCACACACCACTGCGTGCTGACTACAACTCCTTCCTTCTTTGCACGTCCGCCGGGCTCACGTTCTCCCTTTAAGGCAGTGGCTCCCGGCCAGGCACAGGGCAGGTACTCAATGCACAGATGCTGTCTCTGGTTTGATTACATCAAATCCCTAAATTACAATCTCCATAGAGTAACGTTGACATCCCATGGACACAAAAGACACAGAAAGGTCAGAAGCTCAGCAAAACTGAACCAAAGACAACCTTACCAAACACAGGCCTGGTGTAAATGTGGATAAATGCTGGCTTCCGCCTGTGCACCTGCGCCTGCACATAACACACACCCTCTTCCCATACGGCAGATTCAGTTTCCCTGTGACACGGCCCATTGGTGAGCAGTTTCGCAGCCTTGTAGCCCGAGACATTTGCAGTCCCAACCGCCCGACCCGCACTGCACAATTCCTGAATACAGGCACAGCCTCAGTTACAGGTACACACACACACGCAATCAGAAAGGAGAACCAGGGCTTCCCTGGTGGCGCAGTGGTTGAGAGTCCGCCTGCCGATGCAGGGGACACGGGTTCGTGCCCCGGTCTGGGAAGATCCCACATGCCGTGGAGCGGCTGGGCCCGTGAGCCATGGCCAGTGAGCCTGCGCGTCCAGAGCCTGTGCTCCGCAACGGGAGAGGCCACAACAGTGAGAGGCCCGCGTACCGCAAAAAAAAAAAAAAAAAAAAAAAAAAAAAAAAAAAAAAGAAAGGAGAACCAAGGCAACACTGACATCTGTCACACACCCAACCCTCGCCTGCAGCAGCTTCCAACTCAAGTCTCCAACTTTGCTATCAGGCTGACAACTGGCAATGCCAAGCCTCCCACCTCCCACCCCTTGCAGATTCCTGTGATGGAGCCCGTATCTGCTGAATGAGCAGAATGTGTTCCAAACCCAGCATCTGAGGTGTAAGAACTCAGATCCTGGAGCTTATTTCAAGGTCAGTTTGCTTCAGAATCAAAACCCATTTGCCATAAAGCAGAGAGATGCTAGGGAGAGGGGGAGGGCCTTAGGAAGGGAAGGCACGGTCATTAAAACGGCTGTCGGAAATCTACACACACACACACACACACACAACCTGGGTATTTCTAAAACCCTGTCTTGATCTGAGTTTCCTCTCCACATTCTCTCTGTCCCTATGGCTTTTCTGAATGGATGTGCTCAGCCAGCAGAGGAGTGGGGCTGGGCAGGAAGACTTTCTGCAGCTCGTCATCTTGGGTTAAAAACAGGAGCCATCTCCCCTGGCACAGCTGCAGCCTGCCATCTCATTCCAAGTCATCAGGCCATTACTAAACTATTACCAGTTCCTCGCAGACATTTTCCTGAGCCGGTGACAGATTTCTCTGAGCCCAGGAGTAAAGCTCAGGGTGTCAGCGAGGTTTGGCAGCGGCAATTTTCACCTCATTGTCAAATTGTTTCCTCTGTTTCGTGGTGGCCTGGCTCCTCGGCCCTGTGTCTGAGGTCATTTCCTATCCCCTAGTTTTGAGAAATATTTCTTTTTCCTCTGTCCTTTAACTCTCAAACCCTGTTCCTGGGCAGTGGAGGCCTGCACTGAGCAGTTTGTCCAGACGCTGCCGTGGTCGGAAGAGGAGACGGGGTGCAGGAACGAGGGTGAGGGGAGTGGGCCCTGGCCCGCCGTCCTGCGTTGCCTCACCAGCCTGCCACGGACACAATCTATTCTTCGCCTCGTTCTCCTGAGCAGAGCTGGTGGTTGTTATTTGTATTGATAGATGAGTTGTACCCACGGAAGAAACAGGCTCTGTAAGTGCATGAAGCTGAGGCAGCCGTCAAGAGCAGTGAAGAGCAGCAGCAGTTAGCTTGTCGTGATGACTCCACTGAAGGCCAAGCAAGAAAATGAAGAAAACGCCAATTTGCTGGATATACTCATCGAAGTGCCACACACTGCTCTTCCTGGTGACCAACGCTGGGTGCGCAGATGACGCTCTCAACCTCAGTTCTTGTGGGCCCCGCAGGGGAATACGCAGGCCATAGATAGCCAGGTTCGGCCAAAAGCACCAGAGGTCCCACCTCGCTCACCTGTCTCAGCGCTGGGCTGTCCATTCTTCAGCTGATTCAACAGTTACTCAGTGACCCTGAGTATGTACATTTTCAGCACCATGCAGGGTACCAGAGGGTTCACAAAAGAAGCCTGGGACAAAACCCCGCTTTCTGGGAGCTGTGGGCCCCCAGGAGTCAGGGCCTAGGCATCCTGTGTGCAGTTGGGGCCAAGGTTTACCAAGAGCTTACTGTGAGCCAGGTGTGGTGCTCAGCTTTTAACCCCGAGCCCCCTGGCCCTGGGAAGCAGACATGCCCTAATCCCCGTATTGCTGGCGAGGAAACCCAGCCGGAGAGCGACTTAGTACCGGATCAGTAACTTGATCCGGTTCGCAGAATGAGTAGGTTCTGAAGAGCCAGTATTTGAACGCGCATCACTCAGACTAAGTTCCCCATGCAAGTGTGTAACCACCCTGGGTGCTGCCTCGGGGAAGCTGGGTCACTGCTGTGACTAGGAGGGTATCTGCTCACCAGCACTTTGTGATGGAGAGAGAGGTTCAAGGTGAATAAACTCCACCTGGCTGCAAGACCTCCTGCTCCACCACCTCTCAGGGTCGGGGCGGGGAGGCGGGGCAGGACGAGGGGCGTGGCCCAGAGCTGGGATCCGAGGGGAGGAGCTGGAAGGGGCGTGGCCTGGGAGCCAGATCTGAGGGGAGGAGCTGGAAGGGGGCGTGGCCCACGGAGACACAGGTCAGGTGCTTCAACAAAGCACGTTCCAAATCCAAGCATGTCCTGCAATTTCACAGTCATGGTGGTCATTGCGGCTGCAACAGCTTTTTGTGCTGAGACCTGGGACAGACAATGGCAGTTTTATAACTCAGGGGACCTTTGAAACAAGACCTGACAAAGCAGTGGCAATCTCAGTGAAAAGTCATCCTGAGCTAGCCAGGAAAACTGGGCCAAGTCTCGCGGAAGAGCTTCAGGCCAGCTTTGGCCTCGGGGACAACTTCCACCTCCTTGGCCGTGGCTCCAGAGCCTTCTTCCGGGGCTGTCCCTTCCTAGGGCATTCGGAGGGTCCACGCCCCACGTGCCCCACCGCGCTCTACACTGTGGGAACATCAGTTGCCCCCCGTGGGAAGAACAAGAGATCAAAAGAGAAAAAAAAAAAAGCTGACCCATTTTTGGGAAAGTGCCTATTTCCAACGCAGATCTGTAATTGCTAATAGTAGGGCTGGAGCGGGGAGCGGGGCCCCAGGGGCTGAGAGGCAGGAACTCCTTCCGACTCTGTGCAGCCCTCCGGGCACCAGGACATCTACAGGAACTGCTCTCCGGTCAGGTCACGCTAGGGACAAGTCTAGAAATAGGGCCCTGTGACTGACCCACAGTTCCTGCAGAGGCCTGCCTATGAGACGGGAGCTCCCCGCACGCGTCCTCCCGGTTCTAGGCGGGCCAGGTGTCGCCCCAGAATCCTGGTGGCCCTAGGCAAGCACTGAGCCTCTCCACGGCATCCTGCACCTGTGTTAAGAGGCACTCGAAGTCCGGTGATGACACCACTTTTGAGGTTTTCTTCAAAGCAGGGAGGGACACGCGGGATGCATGTCTGCAGAGGAGAAATGGCATTTCACAGGTAAAGACAGGCAGGTGGGTTGGGAGAAAGCCGGGCAAACAAGGCATTGCCCGGTAGAGCACCTCTGCTTCCCCAGCCACAGACTCGAGGCTGGTGCGCAATGCTCTCTCAGGTCCTTCCAGCCTTGTGGTAGTGGAGCGCCCAGGGACCTCCAGGTGGAGACACTACTGAAATGAAAAAACCTCAGGTCCCACAGGCTGTGTGGCTTTAGGTAAATACTTAACTTCTCTGAGTCTCAGTTTCTTCTGTGAACCAGGAATGGTAAAAATATCTCTCAGAGGCACGATGAGGATTCAGTGACCATGGATGCACTCTTCTTGCCTCTTCATCATGCCTTATAAGTGGAAGCTGTAACTATTAATATTGTAAGATTAGACTATTGAACTTGAGTCACGATATGTTTTTAATTTTTACTAAATTTGAAGGAAGTGCCCAACCGACCATGGATTCCTCCTCAGTCTGGCATTTGGGCATCAGCGTTAGAAAGGAGAGCATAGCACACCCCAGAAGGGCAGCCTGAGGGAGGGGCCGAGAGAGCTTCATGGTACCTACTGGAAGAAAAACATACTCTTCACAGGGGTTCGCAGGGGACCTTCTATAATTAAAAATTCTATTTCAGAGACCTCACTGTAAGGATGCCAGGCTGTGGGCAAACTAGGAACTGGCTTGTGTCCACACTTCGTGGGATGGTAAGTGAGGTCATCAGGGGTCTGATTGTAGGAGTGACCTAGGAGCTTCAAGGGCAAGGACGATACCCAGACCTGTGGGCTGATGGCTAGCTCCCAGGTGAAAGGTCTCAAACAGATTCTTTCAGCAAGAAGTGGACCAGATGAGAAAGCAAGAGCTCCTGTAAAGGAAGCAGGAATTGGGAACAGAAGCTTGAATGAAGACCCCTTGGGGAGGGACAGACCAGGAGGCTCCCCTGAGGGCAGCTGAGGCTCTGTGTCCTCAGATGGGCGTGGTTCCAAGGATGAAAGCTTCAGCTTAGGGAGATGGCATCAGATATGATTCATTTCACCTGCCTGGACTGAGGTGAGGCTGAGCTGGGCGGGGGGGGGTCACAGAAACACTCCTGCAGCAGAGGCCAAGGGAGGGGGTGACAGCCAGGCCATGGGAGAACACGGCAGGAATAGGATAGGGTTGAGCTTCCTTCTGCCCTGGGCGTGGTTCTGGGCCCAGAGAAGATGCTGTCCTATCCGTGGAGTCTGCCGCTTGCCTCGCTCTGGTGTGGCTGGGTAAACTTGAGTTCCACCACGTTAACCTAAGCCACGGAAGTGTTTCACGTCCTACACTGTTGTGCGAGTTCAGCGTTTGATAAACATGTGAGGTGACAATGTAAAGTGCTTCATCTGTAACTGTCTGCAATTGCAATTCAATTTAACTCAATAAGCACGTGCTTGACATCTAATATGCATCCATTTCTCTTCCTGAGCTCTGCTTCCCTCCACGAGACTTTTGCACATTTTTGGATAGACTTTGGGCTGAAAACATTTATTCATACATTTCAATAGCTTGGCGATGCATTACAGCAGCCAAAATATTTTTCGCATCAAACATTGAGAGGAGGGGCTTCCCTGGTGGCGCAGTGGTTGAGAGTCCGCCTGCTGATGCAGGGGACACAGGTTCATGCCCCGGTCTGGGCCCGTGAGCCATGGCCGCTGAGCCTGCGTGTCCGGAGCCTGTGCTCCGCAACGGGAGAAGCCACAGCAGTGAGAGGCCCGCGTACCGCAAAAAAAAAAAAAAAAAAAATTGAGAGGAACATTCTAAACAGTTCTCGTACATTTCTTATGACTCTAGTGTATTAGTTATCCATCACTGGGTAATGGATCAGCCCAAATCTTAGTGGCGTTGACTACAAGAATCCTTTATTATCTCTCACAGTTTCTGTGGGTCAGGGATGAATTCAGGAGCAGATTGACTGGGAAGTTCTGGTTCAGGGTCACTTATGAGGTCGAAGTCTAAAGCCTATGGGGCTGAAGTCATCCATAGGATTGACTGGGGCTGGAGGACCCACTTCCAAGGTGACTCCCTCGTGTGGCTGCTACACTGGGGCTGCTTGTTGATGGGGGCATGTTGGGTGTGCTCTGGGCTTGGGGGGTGGCTTACCCCCAAGCAAATGATACAAGAGATCAAGGCAAAAAGGGCAATGTCTTTTATGAGCAAGTCTCTGAGGTCACATCCCATCAGTTCCTCCATATTCTAGCATTGGGCTGATTCACTGTGAAGAGACTACACAGGGTGTGCATTCAGGAAGTGAGGGTCACTGGGGCTCATCTCGGAGGCTGGCTACCACAACTAGCTATTTGGAATCTACTTTTGGACTATCTTCAGAAACATACGTTCACATACAGACACACAAATAGACAATTCTATCTCCGAGTGGGAAAAGTCTCAGTTGACGCATTTTAGTGTGTTTCATTGGTTCCGCCAGCTTCCGTTCCATCACCCCATTCCAGTTGAGTCCAGCCCTGCCCTCGTTCCCTGCTGGTCCTATAGCTGTCTCGTTGCTACCGCAGGACTAGTGTCTGGTCAGCTCCTTTTGAATTGCAAACCTTTTGTCTTTGCTCCTTGTTCTTTCTGTCTTTCCTTACATAAGTGGGTTCCTCTTTGATCAATTGTTCTCTGGGTCCCAGAGCAATACGATTCCACACTGAGGAGCAGGAGAGGCAGAGCCAGAGGATCCATCCTGTAATTACCAAATTCACGTGCCTACGCAGAGTGTAGCATATTATTATAAAATGCTATCGCATGCGCGGGCACCAGGACTTAGTTCCGCACAGATCCGAGGTGCCATTTGAAGTTCAATTTTTCATTGTGTTTCTCCACCTACCTGCGCTAGGATGCCGGGCTATTACCTCATACTTGGCATATTTAAGTAAAGCCAAATTCATCCTCCTCCTAAAGTCAGCTTCTCCCCCTGACTAACATTTTTCTGCTCGTGTTTCCACCTAAAAAGGTGCAAAGGTTGAAAACCTCAGTGTCTGCTTAGCTTGCCATGACCCCCTTTGCCCTGTATTACACACAGTGGTCAGTGCTGAAATGCTTCTCTTCTCATCCCTCTTTCCTTTTTATCACCACCTCTGTCCTGGTTTCGTTCACCTCTCAACACGCTATCTGCCTCCGTATCCCAAGTTGTCTGGCCACCCCTCGTGCTCCCAACCCAGTAGGTGCTGCATGCTTTGACCAGATCGATTTTTCTCAAAGGCCACTTTCATCATTTCATTTTTCTGCTTGGAAGAACCTTCCGGTATGATGTCCGGATGAAGTCCACACTCCTTGGCCTGACATATATGATCCTTACCATTCATTCCAGAGTATATTTCAACGTACATGTCACTTGCGCCAACCTGAGAACATCACCAGTGCCTCTATGCAGAATGTTCTCCATTCCTGGTGTTGCCCTGGCCCTGCCCATCCCCCCAAGCTCTTGCCTTTCTTAAACTCCAACCTCAGTTATTGTCTGCTCTGCCCATTTGCCCCAGTATATAATCTGTGTTAAAGTCAAGCTCTTCTTGCTCTGTGGGCAGAGCTCCTTAAACAACAGTCTCCTTGTAGACTAGACCCTGGGTCTTCTCCACACTTGAGCAACTGTTCTATGTCAGAGAAGATTTCAGTACTTATTTACTAACAAATTCTCTGGGGCAAAACCCCAACAAAAGCCCCAGAAACAAGGTTTTTAATGAATTCCTTTCTTCCTCTTCTGTCTCAACAGCTACTTTGGGTGGAAACTGCTGGGTTTCCCATCATGGTTTCAACCCGAAACCTTGGCTTCTGCATCAGCGAGGGGCGTGGCAGCATCCCGCCCCTCCCAGCACAGGAGGGGGATTCCATCTACTCTGCCATCGCTGAGGCCCCAGGCTCGTTGGTTTGCTTGCACTGGGCTTATGTTATCTCTCAGTTTACCCTGTTTATTTTTTGACAATCTAATGATCTTTTCTGGTGCCACTGGCAGGTGTCCTATTTAGGACTACCCACTGTGGGAAGCTGGAGTCATTCGTGCTTGTACGTGTTTGTTTTCCACAAGATGCCGCCCGGGTGATAATGCCAGAACTGTGCAAGCGACTGAAACAAAGGAATGTGTTTCTCCTGCGGCCAGGGGCAGGGACTCCCACCTCCTTTGCTAGATGAAGGGATGGAGGCAGGAGGAAGATAGGCATCCCGAGACGCACCACCCTCTGGAAGAGGGAAGCCTATGTTTGGCATCTTCTCCCTGAGAGAGAATAATGACCTTAAGCCCACATCCTAACGAGCATTTATATTAAGTGAACTAGGGACTGGGTGGAAGGGTTGAAGACACACGCCTGTTCAGGCTTTTCGGGAGGAGCGAATCAAGGGGAGCAGTTATTTCCTCCTCTAGTTGATAAGGATCTGTTGAGTGCCAGACGCCGGGACTACCACTGTCATTCATACAAAACAAACAAACAAAAAAACCCAAGACATAAATCCAGCTCAAATGCAAACCACAGTCTGCTTTCTCAGTGCCCCGCCCCCTCACGGAGCCTTTGGTCTTCTCTGGATTAGGTCAGAGGCTGTGATGGAAACCCAGGCTGGGTCACAGTCAGGGACCCACAGAGCATGAATGCAGATGCCACGGAGATTGAAGCAGGAGGTGGAGGAGGCTTAGGTCAAAGCTTCCATTACCAGGTGTGGGCGGGGGCTTCCCCACGGCGCACTCACAGACTTGGTCTTGTCTGGGTTTAGTGACTTGAATAATACAGCTCTGACCATCACCTCGCACCCACTATTAAACCAGGCACAATGACGGTGAAATAACCCACCACGCCAAGCAGCCCAGGCCCACACTCTCAGCGTGGCCGAGACAGACCAAGTCAGGAAGATCGATCGTACCAGCCTGACCCAGGGATGGAACCTGGCGGTCACTCCTCACCACGTCCAGCACGTGGAGACCCTGACCCTAGGCACAAGTCACCATCCCAGAGTTCAGAGGGAAGCTGAGTGGGTTCGTTTCCTGTCCACACCCTGACCCGAGCTCATCTACTTTTCTTGGTTTTAACTATTGGGCATGAACATAGATTTATTTTGATAAAAGGAGTTCCCTTGGTTTAAAAAAAAAAAAAAAGGTTCTACATAATTATTTTAATCAATATTTCCAGGTACTACAGGTAAAATAAATACAGGAGAGTCAAAAAGATCAGGGATTAAAAGTTTGATATCTAATCTAATCGTGACTTTGCCGCCAACTTTGTGGGACATCGTTGAATCCAATGTCTCTGAAAAGGTTTTCTTGGTGAACAAATGAAGCACCTCCACCAGCTGGTATCAGAGAAGAATTCCCAAGCAAGGCATAAGAAGAGAGAGAGAGAGGGAAAGAGGGGGGCGAGGGTAGGAGAAAGGGAAAGAGAAAAGGGGGGATAATTGGCAGGCTGGAAGGGGAACAGGAGATGGCGCACACGGAGTTCCTGCAGGTGTTCCCAGGAACAGGCCTGGAGACCAGGACAAAGCTTCGTCTGCATCTGATCAACCACAGATCCCAGGTCAGGAAGTATTAGACTCACTTATGAAAAACGGTGTGACACTCTCGCATAGAGAAGGCTCAAAAAGAAGGCGCTTTCTCCTTAATTGAGATTTTCAAATCTGCCAGTCTGTAGATAGAATCTGAGAAACATTCAAACTAGTGAGAGGAATAGTTAATTTTATAAATACCAACTGTGTCACCCGGAGCACTTTCCCATTGTTTCATCTCATTCATTCATTCAAAAATGTTTATTGAGTGAGTGATGTGTACTAAGTTTTGCCAACGAAGGAAACAGAACAATCATTCCCTGCCTTCGTGGAGTTTATGGTCTAGTTTACAGTATATGTTGGGAGGATGACAGTAAGTAAATCAGTCCAGCAATCATCAATTATAATCTCTTTTAATAAGTGGTACGTGAGTATCAGGGGCTTCGTTTTACAGACCGTGAGACTGAGTTTTACCTTGTTTGGCATTTTGCAGCTAGAATCATCACTGGCAGAATTTAAACCAAGGTCTGCTAACCCCCAATGTCTACTCTTTCTATTTCATACACTAGCCACCTTTCCTCCCCCAGGAGAGAAAATGCATTAGCAAGAAAAGAAAGAAATAGGAAAACAACGAAGTTGAAATTATGGGTCATGTTACGGTTGGGGTTGATTGGCCCAGGAGAAGTTGTCATTTGCTCATCAAAATTTTCAAATGTATAATTTGGCCACTGCGGTGACCAGGATGACCTAGCAGAACAAGACTGTGATGAAACAAACAAAATAAACCACGGGGAGGATGCTGCCAACAAAACTGCTGAGAAGCACGGGACCCTCTTCCTCCTCTCTGAGGAAGTGAACAGACCTCCGCAAGGAGCCCTCCCGAGCTGCCCTCAAAGGCAATTCCACTCACAGATTCATAAACCTTCCAGCCATGGATGTGTCTTTTCTGCCAGGTCCTGGCTGTTTGCAAGCAATGTAGACATTTGTGTGAGATATACAAAGCCATGGCAGCTGCTCAAAAGCTATCAGCACGTACATGCTGGGTTTGAGCAAGACAGATCCTGCGGTACTCAGGGCATCAAAGGGGATTACCCAGAAACCCATAACAGATTTTAATTTAGATGATCATGATGGAGGCTCAGTAGGAGGCGGCTGAGAATCGGGCAGATTTAACTCCAGGGTGGTGAAGGGAATAAGATGAAACGCATGATAAAGGTACATTTGGAGGTTGATTTACCCGGCCCCTGTGCCGTCTCCTCTGGCATGGCCTTTCCTTGGTGACACGCAGCAGCCCGGGGTAGGGAAGCCCCCAGAGCAGGCTGGACCTGTGCCTGGGATGCTATAGCCCACTGGGGAGAGAGTAATATATCCTGGATATATTACTGGATTTGCGGTGGGGTATGAGGGTGTCCCACTTCAACAGAGCTTCTCTTGCAGTCAGTCTTGACTACCGTTTGAACTCCTTCATTGTAAAAGATTTTCTACTATTTTCCCCGACTCATTACTTGTCATCTCTACTTCAAGTCCAATCACTGGCCATCAGTCTTTTTTGCTTCTATCTCCTGAGTGACCATACAGCACTATCTGTATACCTATACAGGACACATTCATTTCTTCACTTATTCAATTATTCAACAATATTTATTGATTGATCAACTACTATCTCTCAGGAACTGTGGTAGAATCTGAAACTACAGGAGTGAACAGGGTAAACTTGGTCCCTGCCTTCCTGGGGAGAGTTTCATGGACATGGTAGGATAAAGAAATAAAACAAAACAAAAACAACACAAGGAAGGTGAAAAGTGCTTATAATTTTTAATAAGTCATATATAAAAAGAAGGACAAGGCTGAAGCAATGATTATAAAGTGGGGCTGGGGAAGCTGACTTAGATGATCTCCAGGAAGGGGTCCAAGGAGCTGGGATCAGGGCTCTCAAAGGAGAGAAGTTGTAAGCTGACTTGAAATTGAAGAAGATGCCTTTATGTGATGAAAACATTCTACAAACCAGGAATAGATGGGAACACCCTCATCCCGATAAAGGGCATCTACAAAACACCCACAGTCAACATCATCCTTACTGATAGGGGACTGAAGGCTTTCCCCCAAGACCAGGAACGAGGCATGGGTGTTTACTTTTACCACTTACATTCAACATTGCACTAGAGGTTCTAATCAGGGCAATTAGGCAAGAAAAATAAAGGGCATGTAGATTGAAAAGGGAAACTTAAAAGTATCTCTGTTTGCAGAGGACATGAGCTTATGTAGAGCTAATCCTAAGGAAACCACTGAGAAACCGTCAGAATTAAGAAAGCAATTTAGCGAAGTCACAGGCTACAGGATAAATATACAAAAATAAACTGTACTTCTATACACCAGCCATGAACAATCCAAAAGTGAAATTAAGAAGACAATCTCACTTACCATAGAAACAAAAAGAATAAAATACTCAGGGATAATCTTAATACAAGAAATGCAAAATGTGTGCTCTGAAAACTACAAAACATTGCTGAAAGAAATTTTAAAAGACCCAAGTAAATGGAAAGTCATTCCATGTTCATAGATTGGAGAACGTAATATTGTTTAAATGTTTAATTTCCATATTTGTCAACAGATTCAACATAATTCCTACAAAAATCCCAGATTTTTATTGGAGAAACTGACAAGCTGATTCTAAAATTGATATGGAAATACAAGACACCCAGAATAGCCCCAACAATCTTGAAAAAGAAGAACAAAGTTGCAAGACTCACATTTCCTAATTTCAAAACTGTAAGTCTGTAGTAATGAAAACAGTTTATTACTGACGCAAAGAAAGACATATAAATCAATGGAGTAGAGTAGAGAGAAAAGAAATCAAACCCTCACATTTATGATCAACTGATTTTTGACAAGTTCACGAAAAAAAAAATCAATGGGGAAAAGAATAGTCTTTTCAACAAATGGTGCTGGGACATTTGAATATGCACATGAAAAAGAATTAATCTGGACTCCTGTCTCACATCATATGTAAAAATTAACTCAAACTGATCACGGACCCAGACATAATAGCTAAACATAGGAGCACGTATTTGCAACCTTGGGTTAAGAAATGGCTTCTTATATATGATAACAAAATATGACTGATGAAGGAAAAAACAGATAAATTGAACTTCATCAAAAGTAAAACGTTTTGTGATGCAAAGGACACCATCAAGAAAGTGAAAGGAGACCCATGGAATGAAAGAATATTTGCAAGACATGTATCTGATAAGGGACTGGTAACCAGAATGTGAAATAAAACTCTTATAACTCAACAAAAAGACAAACATCCAACCTAACAAATGGACAAAGGATCCAAACAGACATTTCTTCAAAGAAGACGTGCAGATGGTCAACAAGCACATGAAAATATGTCCATCAACTGACGAACGGCTAGACGGCGTGTAGCATGTCTATGTAATGGAATGTTATTTGGCCATAAAAAGGGATGAAGTATTGATACGCGCAACAACACAGATAAACTTTGAAACAATTATGTCAAGCAAAAGAAGTCAGTCACAAAAGTGCACATGTTGCATGATTCCATCTACATGCAATGGCCAGAACAGGCATGTCTGTAGAGGCAGCAGTAGACTACTGTCTGCCTAGGACTGCGGGTGAGGGCGATGTCAGGATGCCTGTTAGTGGGCACAGGGTTTCTTTATGGGCTGCTGAAACGTCTCAGGACAGACTGTGGCGATGGGTACACAGCTCTGTCAGTATACTAACCAACGCCGAATCATACACTTTAAACTTGTGAATCGCAAGGTGTGTGAATTACACCTCAATCAAGCTGTTCAGAATTATGAGGAGGGAGGAACGACAGCATCATGGTGGTACGAGTGCACACCCTTGTCTCCCCTTCAATCTACGACCAGTAAAGCATCCTCAACTCAACAAAGGTGCCCCTGACCAACACACCAGGATGCTGGAGAATGCCACACATCTGTACATCTAGAGGTGGAAGGACTGGGGAAACAGCGGAGGCCGTGCCCATGAGCCTGGCTTCCCAGCTGGGGAGCTGCGCCCACAGCTTCAGAGAAGCAGGCAGCAGCACACACGACTTTGGCCTCCTGGTTGCAGCAGGGTCAACGGCCACAGGAACAGGCAGCAGTGGTCGTGGGGCCAGTGACCTCAGTCCCTGCAGCCATGGTGGCACCCGTGACGCCAGCCTCCCTGACCACAGCAGTGACACTCGTGAACCTAACAACCCCAGATTGGGCAGAGGTGTCCGCAGCCCTGGCTCCCACCCCGTGCTGTCACTGTGGTGCCCGTGACCCAGGCAACCCTGGATGCAGTGGAGGCTCCCGCCATCCCAGTGCCCCTATGGCAACACCGGTGACAGCGGCAACAAGGCACCGGCAACCCCAGAGGCACAAAGAGCAACAATAAGGGCACCAGGCAAATCTTTGGCAGGGTCAGTGGAGAATGGAAAGCGCAGGTTCTCAAATACCGCCAAAGGCAGCTCAGGTGAGAGAAACCAAAAAATTTGTGATACAGCGCCACCTACTGGAAACCAAGAGAAAGGCCTCTAATTACCAACCTACTGAATTGTTAGAATGGAGTAAAAAAGCTCTACCCAAGAAGGTACTGGCTACTTCAAATGGGCCAGCAGAGGAACAACTCACCAAGCACCATGCAGAAGCACGGCAACACGCGGGACCACAGAAAGACGACAATTCTCCAGAAACCAGACTTGAAGTCATGGAATACTGGGACCTAACTGATGGAGAATTCAAAGTAGCTGCGTCAGGAAACTCGACGAGTTACGAGAAAAGTCAGATGGGCAGTTCAGTGAGCTCAGGAATAAAACTAATGAACAGAAGGACTACTCTACCAAGAGACTGAAACTCTAAGAAAGAATGAAACCAAAATTCTGGAGCTGAAGAACTCAATAAATGAGATGGAAAATGCATTAGAGGGCTATGGGGATCGAGCCGACCACAAGGAAGAGGGAATTAGTGAGCTCCAAGACGGAAATCTAGAAATGATTCAGGTAGGAGAGGAGAGAGAGCTAAGATTAAAAACACGGAATCCTACGAGAGCTATTCCACTCCATCAGGAAGAGCAACAGAAGGACAGTGGGCATCCCAGAAGGAAAAGACAGGGGAAGGGAGCACAGAGCTTGTTTACAGAAGTAAGAGCTGAGAATGTCCCAAACCTGGGAAGGAACTGGATACACAAGTCCATGAAACTAAGAGAACACCTAATTACCTCAATGCAAAAAGATCTTCTCCAAGACACATAATATTAAAACTGTCTAAAGTCAATGACAAAGAAAGAATTTTAAAGGCAGTTGGAAAAAAAGACAATAAGCTACAAAGGAACCCCATTAGGCTAAGAGCAGATTTCTCAGCAGAAAATCTACAGGCTAGGAGGGAGTAGAATGACAGACACAAAATACTGAAAGATAAAGACTGTCAGCCACGAATATCTATCTGACAGAGTTAGCTTTCAGATATGAGGGAGAAATAAAGTCTTTCCCAGACAAACAAAAGCTGAGGGAGTTCATCACCACTAGACCTGCCACACAAGAAACATGGAAAGGAGCTCTTCTACCTGGAACAAAAAAGCAAAAGTACACAAACGTTGAGTAAGGTGATAAATAAAGAGACAAAATCAGAAAACTGCAATCAGAATAGGTTGTTAAACAATTACAGCATAACGTTTAAAGGGGAAAAAAGAAGTAAAAGTAACCATGGCTACTTCAATTTGGTAACAAACTCACAGCCTGAAAAGGGATAATTTGAGACAACAAAAACATAAAAGTGTGAAAGGACAGAACCCATGTAGGCAAATGAAGATAAGATGGTATTAGCAGAAAAAGGATGGTTTTATCTATGAGACATTTAATACAAAGCTCATGGTAATCCCAAAATATAAATCTAGAGCATGGATGCAAAACATAAAAAAAAGGGAAAACTAAGAAAAACATTATAGAAAACTACCAAGTTAAAATGACAGACAAAAACAGAAGGAAAAAGAAACAATGGAGACCAACCAGAAAACAAAAGATAAAATGGTAGCACTAACTCTTCATTTATCAATAATCACCCTGAGTGTAAATGGGTTGAATTCACCATTCAGAAGACACAGAGTGGCCGGACGGATTAATAAACAAGACACCCAACTCTATGCTGGCTCCGGGAGACTCATCTGAGCTCTAAAGACAAACACAGGCTCAAAGTGAAGGGCTGGAAGATAATTCTTGAAGCACATGGAAGCCAAAAGAAAGTGGGTGTAGCCACATTCATATTAGCCAAAAAAGGTAACAAGAGACAATGATGGACATTATATAGTCATAAAGAGGACAGTTCATCAAGGAGATATAACAGTTATTCGTACATATGCACCTAACATAGAAGCAACAAAATATCTAAAGCAATTATTAATGTACCTAAAGGGAGAAATTGACAGCAAACAATAATACTAGGGAGCTTTAACACCCCACTTTCGTCAATGGACGGGTCATCCAGACAGAAAGTCAACAAGGAAACGCTGACCTTAATGAAACATTCAATCAGATGGACTTAATGGATTTATACACAACATTCCATCCAAATGCAGCAGAATACATGTTCTTCTCAAGTGCACGTGGAACTTTCCCAAGGGAAGACCATATGTTGGGACACAAAACAAGTTTCAGTACATTACAGAAGTTTGAAATCACGTCAAGCATCTTTTCTGACCACAATGGCAGGAAACTAGAAATCAACTGCAGGAAGAAAATGAAAAATCACAGATACGTGAAGACCGAACAGCATGCCACTGAACAACTACTGGGTCATTGAAGAAACCAAAGGGGGAATCAAAAATTACCTGAAGATAAACGAAAACATGACATACCAAAATCTATGGGATACAGCAAAAGTGGTTCTAAGAGGGAGGTTTATACCAGTCCAGGCCTATGTCAAGAAACAAGAAAAGTAGCAAATAAACACTCTAACCCTATACCTAAAGGAACTAGAAAAAAGAACAGACAAAGCCCAAAGTCAGTAAAAGGAAGAAAATAATAAAGATCAGAGTGGAAATAAATGAAAGGCTAAAAAGAGAATAGAAAAGATCAATGAAACTAAGCGCTGGTTCTTTGAAAGGATAAACAAAACTGACAAACCTTTAGCTAGATTCACTGAGAAGAAAAGAGAGGAGGCTCAGCTAAATAAAATCAGAAATGAAATAGGAGAAATTACAAGAACACCACAAACACAAAGGATTATAAAGTAATACTTTGAACAATTATACATCAACAAATTAGACAACCTAGAAGAAATGGATAAATTCTTAGACTCATAACCTTCCTAATACTGAATTATGAAGAAAATAAATCTGAATAGATTGATCACTAGTAAGGAAATTGAAACAGTCATCAAAAACCTCCAAAAA
Source organism: Delphinapterus leucas (assembly GCF_059928025.1). NCBI lineage: Eukaryota > Metazoa > Chordata > Mammalia > Artiodactyla > Monodontidae > Delphinapterus > Delphinapterus leucas. The sequence continues at coordinate 106,150,462 of NC_143135.1, read as the reverse complement.
ACAAAAGTCCTGAACCAGACATCTTCACCAGTGAATTCTACCAAACATTCAAAGAAGATTGAATACCGATCCTTCTCAAACTTTTCCAAAAAATCGAAGAGGAGGGAACGCTTCCTAACTAATTTTATGAGACCAACCTTACTCTGACAGAGATGTTCAGTTTATTTTAAACCTAATTCAGTTTTTACTTGTAAAAAAAAAATTATTTGTACCCCCAATATCACCCTTAATTACAGCAAGTTGTTTGCTCCATGTCTTACACATGTTCTACATTCAAACATTACTTAGCCCAGTATTCTACACGCAATGCATGTGCAATGCTTGTTGAGTAAAAGATAAATATATGATGACTCTAAATAAGTGGGAGTAAAACTGAGGCCAGAAGAAGCCATTCTCTCATTTCAACAAATCATACGCGGGCCACAGTTCAACAGCAGAAACTTATCATTCAAAGAGTACATTGGTTTTTACCCTGTACTCCAGGAATCCCTATGGAATCAGAGTTCTGGTCTTCCTGGGGGTTGCCTTGGAAAACAGGAAGGAAATTGGTTTGCGGTAGGAGGCAGTTTGATCCCGACTCTTCTTTAACTAGAGAAACAACTTTATCAGCTTGCAAGTGAAATTCCATTAGAACAAATGGCTTAACGATCTATTTTTATAATAGGATAAATAAGTAAAAATATTAAAAATTATGATCTCGTGAAAAGCTCTCTATTTTTTATTATTAAACTGAGACCCAGAGAGGTTAGGTGATTCTGGCAAAATTACCCAGTTGCTAAGAGAGAGGGACTATGGCTGTGCTATTTGTAATACCACGTAGTTTCCGCCTGGATTCCTATACCAACTGCTGGATGACCTCTGGGCCACTGCTGTCTACCTGTACACTCGCTGAAAGACCATCGGACCACCGGCTGTACAAGCTGAATAGGACCTTGTGGTTGCTAGGATGCGGCCCATCCCTTTCGGACTCCATCCTCCTCCACCCCCTCCCTTAACTGGTGGGGAAAATTCACCCTGAGCAAGGATCAGAGAGCTGTCCCCAAATCTGAGTCTGTTCGGAACCCAGCTCTGTATTTTACTGGGAATGAGAATCTTCAAACCGGGAAGCTACACCCTGCTCAGAAGCAGATGGTAAATCAGATAATCCCTGCTTCTGACGTCACCATTTAGAAGCACACCTCAAAGGAACTCCTCGTTTCACAGGGAAAACACTGGAACATCCATTAGAAAAGTAGCCACATTTAGGCGGGCAGGGATTGCAGGCCTTTTACGCGGAGGCTTTGCTCCTTGTTTTGCCTGGACCAGCAAATCCATTTCCCACCCTCTGTTCTTTCAACCCATAAATACTGGTCAATGATCAGTTTTCTCTCTTGGCAAGTGACATAATAAATGTAGGCAGGATATTTACATTCCCTATTATGTGTTTTTAAATTTCTTTGGCAAAAGAACTGTATATGCAAAGCAAGAGTATGGCTGGGAGGCAGGGGGCCATAATTAAACTCCCTTTTCATTTTTTAAATGGCTTATTAAAATGCTTGTGAAACCTGCAAACACAAAGCAGCCGCCCAAACCCCTTTGCTGCTAAACGGAATGAAATGGATTTTTCAAATGTCACGCTAGTACCCACTTAATAATACATTTTCCTATAGACAGGACAATAATATATATTTTAATCACTTTTCTACAGGCAAATAGACTGCACAGCATCTGCCCTTCACTGGCACTTGGAAATTATGAATTTTTCAATAACCTTTTCTATTATTCATCCCGTGTTATTCTGTAACATTTCTGCATGAGGAACGTGCTTCCCAGACACTTTATGAATCTTTTCTATTATTTATTAAACAGCAAGGTGTCTCCCCACAGCCCTCACACCAATCCCCCAGAGGAAGCTGCCTGGGGAGGGGTCCCGACATGGAGAGCTACACCTCGGGTTATTAACAATTTCCAGTCTATAAGAGGTGCAGATTGAGTGGCTGCTCCTGTGTGGTTCAGCTCTGGCCACCAAGAGGTGTGCTGGCTCCGAGAGGGGATGCGTGCTATTCGGGAGAAGTCTAGGAAAATAATCAGACTAAGACAGTCACTTTTATAGCAATTGGGCTATGTGCTCAACTCCCAGACTGTGTTTATTCCAGAAGGATGGCCACCTGGGGGTATAACTCTGACCACAGAGACGGGAGCCTGGATTTCACTCTCTGCTAGGCTCTGATTTGGAGTAACCTCAGTTTTTTCACCACCACCCAACCACCACCACCACCATTTCCTCTGCCTGGAAAACTCGAGCACATGGACTCCTGCCAGGTGCCTGCATGGTACCCCGTGTCTTCCCTATTACAGCATTCGTCACATCACGTTATTTAACTGTTGTGAGCCATTTAGGGAGGGATGGGATCTCTCCTGTTCACCATTATAACCACAATGCCCAGAAATATATTTAGCACAAGGTAGGTGTTCAATAATTATTTAGAATTATTGAATGTATAAAAATATGGTGAACCAAATGCTTCTAAAATGGCAGTTAAGAAGGTCTAAGATGCTGAAAACCTATGTGGCAGAATCGAATATCCCTGGAGCCTGGAGGAACAGAACGAGATCACAGCCAAAGGGTGGAAGCTTGAGGTCCTGAGCTACCCAGGCTGGCAATGTTTAGAGTTTTGCGGCTTGTCCGTCTTGGGGATTTCCTGATAAACTGTGGAATTTTTCTTCACTTGGGCGAATGGACTTCTCTGAGTTCTTCTGAATGTACTTTCCCTAAATCTAATAATAAAGAACACCAAAATGATCTTATTTGCAAAGCAGAAATAGAGACACAGACGTCGAGAACAAATGTATGGATACCAAGTGGGAAAGGTGGGGGTGGGATGAATTGGGAGATTGGGATTGACATATATACATTACTGATACTATGTATACACTCATTAGATAACTAATGAGAACCTACTGTATAGCACAGGGAACTCTATTTAATGTTCTGTGGGAACATTGTTCTCCTTCCCTAGATGGATATATGTAACTAGCACAACACTGTAAAGCAACTATACTCCAATAAAAATTAATTAAAAAAAAAGAAAAAGAAAAGAAAAAAGAATGATGTGGCCGCTTTTGCCAGGAGGTTGACCTGAGTGTCACCCTTAGGAAACAAGACATTCTGATGGAACCTCTCCCCTGCTTGCTTGCCTCATCCCCCTCCATCTGGGGCGACATGAAAAGTGAAATCATTATTGTGGAGATCTCAGAGTGCAGAGCTCAGGAGGCTAGACCATGACCCATTCCTTCCCCAGGAACAAGGGTGCAGAGCAGGTGCAGTCCACACAGCAGTAGGAAAAAGGACTTCTGAGCTCAGGGCTGGAATGCCCAGTTGGGGTAAAAGGGGATCCCTGCCTGGGGACTGGAGGAGTTGAAGTGAGTTGGAGGGCTGGAGGTGGAAGTGATTCAGGCTAGAGTGTGAAGGAAGCCTTTGCAGATGTTTCACCACCAACACATGCAGGGTAGGCAGTGAAAGTGGAGGCTGGACACGGAAGAGGGGAGGAGAGAAAGGGGGAGGGGAAGAGGTTGAGAGCTTAAGGGAGTGGAAAGAGAGGGGAAGAGGGAGGGGAGAGAGAACAACAGAGGCTGAAACATCCTGTGTGGCATTAAAGGGGCACTAGGTTTCCTGAAGGCCCAAACTGAGCCTCAAATGATTAACTGGGAGAACAAATCAAGTTTCAGCCCCAAGAGGAAGCCTGATGGAGTCCTGGGGCCACGCCACAGAGATGCAGGTAGAAGACCTGCAAGGGCTTAGGAGGAGGGCTCATCCTCCAGGGCACCCTCAGACACCCACAAACCCCAGAGGAATCCTGGCTAGCAGAGCACAGCGGAGGGAGCTGGAGAGGAGGAAAACCCGGAGGGGGTATGTGAGGGTCAGCCCACCATGGCCCTTGTGCTCATTCTTATAAATTAAGTTTTATTGAGACACAGCCACTGTCATTCATTTACCTGTGTTGCCAAAACGGCCGAGTTAGGTATTTGCAGTATTTGGTCCAAAAAGTCTAAGATACTCACCATCTGGCTCTTTACAGAAAATGTTTGCTGATCACTGGACTTTCCTCTAAATAATAATCTTGAATTTGATTGAAAAAGGAAGATACACATGAGACTGAACCAAGTATACTTGGAGGCATCTAGATCAAGCATCCCATCGTCCAGGGAAAGAGGGGTCAGCTCAAGCCCTCTTAGAGCCCATCCTGGGGCTCGTGAAGGGGGTCGCTGGAGACGCAGGCCTCCGTTTCTCCACCTCAGCCAAGCTTCCTCCCCAGTCAGCCGCTCTCTAAATATCATTTATTTATGCACGTTTAGAGTGAGGGGGGAACACAGTCACTGGAGATGGAGATGTCATTTGCAGAATAATAATAACGTCCCAGCTGATGAGAGGCAAACGCCCTGGGGGGTCAGTTCTGCTAAATGATACATATTTCTTAACTATTTAGCTTGTGAGGATATCTGAGGAGAGCACTTAGACTAATTCCAGGGTCTTTTCTTCCCTCTGTATGAACTGCTCAGCCCTCCTGAATGCAGACTCTGTTTTCCTAATTGGATCTCATCAAAGCTTTCTCATTGCCTTCAGCTGGTGGAGGCCCATCGCGATGTGGAGGGAGGGGCAGCCGTCAGCAGGTGATCTGCTGGTGGCCCTGCCTGGGTGGTGGCTGCGTGAGCCCCGTCTGCCCCACGTAGAGCCCACACAGAGCAGCAAGTCTCACGCTGAGACTCGGCTGCAGCCACCCAACCTCCGTCAGGGCACTGTCCTCACTCGCAAAGCGTGAAAACAGCCACGGTATTAAGGGCCCTCTTTAATTGAGGGCTTACTGTGTATTAGACACTGTGCTAGGCATTCTTCATGCATTTTATGATCAATTTAAATCCAACAAAATTCTATAAGGCAGAGGCATCATTAGCTCAGGTTTACAAATAAGGAAACAGAAGCACAGAGAGGTTGAGTAAGTGGCTCAAAGCCACACAGCTAGTGAGTGGCTGAGCAGGGACAGAGCACCGGCAGAGGGACAGGGGAGAACTGATTGCTGGGACACTTACAGCATGTAATGATCTACCTTCCTTCCTACTGACTGCTCTAGGTCTTGTGCAGATCCACAAGCCAGAGCGTATTTCATCCCTTCAAGATGCTGCAATATTTTCCTTGGAAAAAAGATTGCTACCAATCTTTCTTAAATTAGTAATTTTTTGTTACAGATATAACACGAGAACATTACGTAAGGCTGGGGGTGGGGGAAAGAGCCGAAAGGACACCCACTCCTAATTCCTCTGCCCTAACACAAACATTATTATTACTTGGACAGACACAGGACAACTTTATGTATATTCCCCAAATCTGCAGGACATACCAGAATTTCTCTCCCCAATCCTTTTGAGTACCAAATTAAACAACATATAAATGGGACGATGGGTATGGATTTTTTTTCTTGAATATAATTGTCATGGGGTATATACTCTATAAATTGTCCTGCCTTCTAACTTTGTCTAAGACAATCAAAATTACGCATCTTGAATTTCCCATGTTCATCAAAAACAAGTGTATATAAGGCTGGTGCACAGAATTTAGCATTTGCCAGACAGCAACCCAACCAATGAAATGTCAACCCTCTGAATACATTCATTCTTAACAAATATATGTAGAAGATCCACTCAGCGTTGGCCAGTGTGCTGGGTGCTGAAGGGAGTAAGGGAAAGAAGAAGTAGGCTCTGCCCTGGAGTATTCTGCATCTAGTAGCAGACAGACAGACAAACAGGGCATCATAAATCAACATGGTAAAGGGCAGAGATGGAATGCACTCAGAAGTGCAGATAAACATGCAAAACAAAACAATTAAAACACGGGGAATTGGGGGACTAGATGGTGTCGGTTTAGATCCCAGCTTTCCCACACACAACTAGCTGGGTGACCTTCCACTGGGCACCGAGGTTTGGTTTCCTCACCTGTGAACAGGGATAATGATGCCCCCTTTGCAGAGCTATAATGGGGCCTGGCTAAGGTGGCCTGTGTAGACTGGCATGGGGTGGGTGGGTCTTTCTCCTGCGTCTGTTCAGATGCGCTGATGGAATCACCTTGAGCCCATGCACTCTGGACCTCAGCCCCCTAACCCTGCGGGAGGACAGCCTGTCTTCAGGAGATTCCCACGCCCGGCCCTCCAAGGATCAGCAAGGAGGTAACTGGCTTCCCTGCATGTCTGCCTCTAACCTCCGAACTTCCTGGAGCAAAGTCCAAGCAGGAGCCCAGGTGACTGGAAGAGCTGAGGAACCCAGGAAAGGAGGCGTGGGGTGGGCAGGGCTGCAGGAGGGCTGGCTTGTTCTTGGCCTATTTCCTCTCTTGAGCGGAGAGGGAGGGAAAGAGAAGAGATAACGGTTGGTTTCTTGCTGGATATTGGAGCACATTCCCTGCCAATACTACCTCTCACAAAAGCAACTCCTTGACACCTAGGCAAGGGAGCGTGCAGGGAGAAGAGGACAAGATAAAATTACAAGTGACAGCAGAGCCTGTGTCTGCAATTACAATGCATTGTCAACAAGGCGAATTGTGAATCCAGCTGCCAGGCATGGCCAGAGAGTGACAGGAGAAGATGGCGGGCTGCTGCACATCTGCCTCGAGCCCAGGATGGTGGGGAGACAGGGCAGGGAGAGAAGACCTGGGGGCTGCCACGTGGGAACTGTGGTGTCGAGGGCTGGCGAGGAGACCGGGAGGATCACAGAGCAAGACGTGATGGGGAAGCTGGGGTGGGGGGTGCCAAGAGGGCAACTTTGAACACAGGAGGGAGGGTGTGTGCTTGTGCACGTGGGTGTATGTGTGTATGTATGTGCACTCACGCACACGCACACGTGTGTTATGCAGGTGAACAGGAGAGAGGAAACTTCAGCCTCTGGTTGCGTGACCCCACCACCACCACAGGGCAAAAGACACTGGCTTTTGGAGAACCCTACTGTACAGCAAGCCTTGTAAAGCATTTCAAATGTGCTATTTCAAATGTACCACAATTGTTCAAGCATCGGCCTGTTACCAAAGCAGTAATTATTGAGCATCTATGACTCCAGACCCCAGGCTAGGCTGTGTGAATATTAGATTAAGGGGAGGCAGCAGCTGCCTTGAAAGAGGTAGACGTGATCACCCCATTTTACAGATGGGAAAACTGAGTCTCGGGGGTTGTTATGTGCCCAGGGCTTCTCAGCCAGTGCTGGGGGTGCAGGGACTTGGCCAGGACCACCGCTGGCACTCAGCAGGCTCTACAAGAGCCCAGGAGTTTGTCCTCCAGAGTCGAAGCTGCTCCTCTGGTTTCATCAAGTATTAAATTAAAGAGAGTGCATCACAGGTGCTCAATGAAACCTAGTTTTCTTCGCCTCGTCATTGACTTGACCAATACAAGCCCCTGTCCTGAGGAACTGCACTGCCAACCCTGAGCCATACGCGTCCCCGGTGCCCACGGAGGGAGGAAGGTTGTGTGAGTCACAGGGGAGGGACAGCGGTGACCTGCTGCTTCCGGGGATGAAGGCTAGGCCGCCAGCCTAGCGACACCAGAGGGAACACAGGCCGACGCTGCAGCAGGGGGACACAGGGTGCATAGGCAGGGGATGGGGCAGCTGTGAGAGGGGCTCCCGTTCCCTCCTGAGCCAGCCGTCCCCACCCCCCACACCCCAGGCCGCCCTGTGATCCCCGGCAGGTGAACCTGTGTGAGGCCTGGGGCTGCAGCCCCAGGCAGTGTTCTTAGAAGGTGGCCTCCATGGGGACGGGGTTGCCGGCCTTCCCTCCTGGGCCCCGGGGCTCCAGGCCATTGGCTGGGCAGGGCACCCCTGGCTCTGCTCCAGGCCCTCAGCGGCCCCGGGACATTGGAGACGCCAGCCCTTCTGCAGGCCCCATCGGCTCAGCTGTGAACCAGGAGGGCGGCTGGTGCTCCGCTGATAGTCGTTGGGATGGAGTTGGAAGGACTTGGACCGAGTGAAGTTCACCTGCCGCAAGAGCACAGAGAACGACGGTTCTTTTTGCCACATGGGTCTGTGCGGCCAGTGACCTGACACAGGTGTCGAGAGGCCACATGTGTTTGTGCGTGTGAAGAGCGTCGAGTTGTGTGTGAGAGGGGTGTGCATGAATGTGTTGTGTGCGTGTATGTGGTGTGTGTCTGTGGTGTGTGTGTCAGGTATGAGGGGTGCATGTGTGTGAGGGGTGTGTGCTGTGTGAAGAAAAGAAATGAAGGAAACGATACCAAAGATCAATGAAACTAAAAGCTGGTTCTTTGAGAAGTTAAACAAAATTGATAAACCATCAGCAAGACTCACCAAGAAAAAGAGGGATAAGACTCAAATCAATAGAATAGAAATGAAAAAGGAGAAGTTAAAACAGACACTGCAGAAATACAAGGCATCCTAAGAGACTACTACAAGCAACTCTATGCCAATAAAATGGACAACCTGGAAGAAATGCACAAATTCTTAGAAAGGCGTAACCTTCCAAGACTGAACCAGGAAGAAACAGAAAATATGAACAGACCAATCACAAGTAATGAAATTGAAACTGTGATTAAAAATCTTCCAACAAACAAAAGTCCAGGACCAGATGGCTTCACAGGTGAATTCTATCAAACATTTAGAGAAAAGCTAACACCCATCCCTCTCAATCTCTTTCAAAAAACTGCAAAGGAAGGAACACTCCCAAATTCATTCTATGAGGCCACCATCACCCTGATACCAAACCAGACAAAGATACTACAAAAAAAGAAAATTACAGACCAATATCACTGATGAATATAGATGCAAAAATCCTCAACAAAATACTAGCAAACGGAATCCAACAACACATTAAAAGGATCATACACCATGATCAAGTGGGATTTATCCCAGGATACAAGGATTCTTCAATATATGCAAATCAATCAATGTGATACACCATATTAACAAACTGAAGAATAAAACCATATGATAATCTCAATAGATGCAGAAAAAGCTTTTGACAAAATTCAACACCCATTTATGATAAAAACTCTACAGAAAGCGGGCATAGAGGGAACCTACCTCAACATAATAAAGGCCATATATGACAAACCCACAGCAAACATCATCGTCAATGGTGAAAAACTGAAAGCATTTCCTCTAAGATCAGGAACAAGACAAGGATGTCCACTCTCAGAACTATTATTCAACATAGCTGTGGAAGTCCTAGCCACGGCAATCAGAGAAGAAAAAGAAACAAAAGGCATCCAAGATGGAAAAGAAGAAGTAAAACTGTCACTGTTTGCAGATGACATGATACTATATATAGAGAATCCTAAAGAAGCCACCAGAAAACTACTAGAGCTAATCAATGAATCTGGTAAAGTTGCAGGATACAAAATTAATGCACAGAAATCTCTTGCATTCCTATACACTAATGATGAAAAATCTGAAAGAGAATTTAGGGAAACACTCCCATTTACCACTGCAACAAAAAGAATAAAATACCTAGGAATAAACCAACCTAGGGAGACAAAAGACCTGTATGCAGAAAACTATAAGACGCTGTTGAAAGAAATTAAAGATGACACAAACAGATGGAGAGATATACCATGCTCTTGGATTGGAAGAATCAATATTGTGAAAATGACTATACTACCCAAAGCAATCTACAGATTCAATGCAATCCCTATCAAATTACCAGTAGCATTTTTTACAGAACTAGAACAAAAAATCTTGAAATTTGTATGGAGACACAAAAGACCCTGAACAGCCAAAGTGGTCTTGAGGGAAAAAAATGGAGCTGGAGGACTCAGACTCCCTGACTTCAGGCTATACTACAAAGCTACAGTAATCAAGACAATATGGTGCTGGCACAAAAACAAAAATATAGCTCAATGGAACAGGATAGAAAGCCCAGAGATAAACCCACATACTTATGCTCAACTAATCTATGACAAAGGAGGCAAGGATACACAATGGAGAAAAGACAGTCTCTTCAATAAGTGGTGCTGGGAAAACTGGAGGGTACATGTAAAAGAATGAAATTAGAACACTCCCTAACACCATACACAAAAATAAACTCAAAATGGATTAGAGACCTAAATGTAAGGCCAGACACTATAAAACTCTTAGAGGAAAACATAGGCAGAACACTCTTTGACATAAATCACAGCAAGATCTTTTTTGATACACCTCCTAGAGTAATGGAAATAAAAATAAACAAATGGGACCTAATGAAACTTCAAAGCTTTTGCAAAGCAAAGGAAACTACAAGCAAGACAAAAAGAAAACCCTCAGAATGGGAGAAAATATTTGCAAATGAATCAATGGACAAAGGATTAATCTCCAAAATATATAAAGAGCCCATGCAGCTCAACATTAAAAAAACAAACAACCCAACCAACAAATGGATAGAAGACCTAAATAGACATTTCTCCAAAGAAGACATACAGATGGCCAAGAAGCACATGAAAAGCTTCTCAACATCACTAATCATTAGAGAAATGCAAATCAAAACTACAATGAGGTATCACCTCACACCAGTTAGAATGGGCATCATCAGAAAATCTACAAACAACAAATGCTGGGAAGGGTGTGGAGAAAAGGGAACCCTCCTGCACTGCTGGTGGGAATGTGAATTGGTACAGCCACTATGGAGAACAGGATGGAGGTTCCTTAAAGAACTAAAAATAGAATTACCATATGACCCAGCAATCCCACTACTGGGCATATACCCAGAGAAAACCATAATTCAAAAAGAGGGCTTCCCTGGTGGCACAGTGGTTGAGAGTCCGCCTGCCGATGCAGGGGACATGGGTTTGTGCCCTGGTCCGGGAAGATCCCACATGCCGCGGAGCGGCTAGGCCTGTGAGCCACAGCCACTGGGCCTGCGCATCCGGAGCCTGTGCGTCCGGAGCCTGTGCTCCGCGACGGGAGAGGCCACAACAGTGAGAGGCCCGCGTACCACAAAAAAAAAAAAAAAAAAAAAAAAAGACACATGCACCCCAATGTTCATTGCAGCACCATTTACAATAGCCAGGTCATGGAAGCAACCTAAATGCCCATCGACAGACGAATGGATAAAGAAGATGTGGTACATATATACAGTGGAATATTACTCAGCCATAAAAAGGAACAAAACTGGGTCATTTGTAGAGATGTGGATGCATCTAGAGACTGTCATACAGAGTTAAGTAAGTCAGAAAGAGAAAAACAAATATCGTATATTAACGCATATATGTGGAATCTATAAAAATGGTACAGAAGAAACTGTTTGCAAGGCAGAAATAGAGACAGATGTAGAGAACAAATGTATGGACACCAAGGGGGGAAAGCGAGGTGGGTGGTGGTGTGATGAATTGGGAGATTGGGACTGACATATATACACTAATATGTATAAAGTAGACAACTAATGAGAACCTGTTGTTTAAAAAATAAATAAAATAAAATGCAAAAAAAAAAGAGTTGTGTGTGAGAGGGGTGTGCATGCATGTGGTGTGTGTGTGTCTGTGGTGTGTGTGCGAGGTATCAGGGATGTATGTGTGTGAGGGGTGTATGCTGTGTGTGTGAAGTGTGTCTCTGGTGTGTGGTGTGTGCTGAGGAAGGGGCGGTGCCTCCCTGCAGGTGTGTGTCCTGATCACAGCCTCTGAGCTAACTGTGGTGACCTGGGACTGGACACCCGGGGAGGAGAGAATGGCTGTGGCTGCCTGGCGGACCGTTGTGGCGGAAGGAGAGGCCGAGGTGCTCCCACGTGTGTGGAGCTCGCCTGAGCAGCGCCCCGTCACCCCCTGAGCCAGGCGAGCAGGTTGTGGACCATCCTGGCCGCTGGTGGTGGAGGTGCTTCGCGGTGAGCACAGGCCCCCTTGCTTCCCGGTGAAATGTGTGTCCTGAAGAGGAAGCCCTGCCCGCCTCGCCCTCTGGGTCTCGCAGAGGGGTCGCTGGGAACAGGATCCCCCGCACCCCAGCCTGTGTCCTCCCTGTACCGAGAGCCTAGATCTCCTTCTCGGGGTCACCACGTGGCTCCCTGTACAACTCGGCTTTCCTAACCTCCCTTCACTACTGCTTTCGTCATCTCACCTGTCAGCTCCTGGGCCTGCGGGACAGAGACCAGCCTCTGCCCCCCAGGCACCCCAACTTGGAGCAGGCGCGGCCTCCTCCCCGACCCCGCTCTTGCGTTGACACCGGTTCTCCTTCTCTCTGGCTCTCTCAGTAAGATCTCCTGCTCAAAATTCCAATCACAGCTCACAGTGGGCTGTCTCTCCCAACCGGTCCCAATGGGGTTAATATTTTCACCCAATTTAGCCACGATGACACATCACCCTGAATTACCGATGTGTAAGGGTTGTCTTCCTAAACAGGGTCAGAACCTTGTCTTATATGCCCTTGCCCATGATAGATACAAAGTGTTGGATGCCTGGTAAAATTCTACCAGGGAAGAACATCTACCCCTAACCTTTTGATTCCTTTTGACGGTCTGCTCTTACTCTAGGTGGAATCAGGTTGCCGAGATGTGAGATCCCTCTAGCTGCATTTGGGTTTTTTGTCCCTGCACGACCTGGGTCCACCACCTAGAGAAGACACCGGAAGATAAATATTCCTATTTGTCACTTCAAACTGCTTCAGAGCCTTGGCTTTCTAGTACCACTGCCTCAAACTGTATCACCAAGAAAGTTTAGTGCACTGGCTAATAGGACGGATTTTTGATTCAGGCTGTCTTGGATTTGCATCCTGGTCCTTCTATTTCCTAACTGTGGCTTGGGATTAACAGTAATCTCTCTATGCCTCGGTTTCTTCGTCTGTGAAATGAGGGTCCTTTTAGTGACCATGCCATGCGGTGACATGAGGATCGTTGTCCAGCATAGTGCCTGGCACGTCGCACGCGTCCCATAAAGGTTGCCATCTGAGTCCTTGTCTTACGTCATCTTCAATGTTGGGTCACTCTTACCAGTTTCCTAAAGATAGTAATTTGGTTTTCCTCTATCTCACTTATTTTACTAACCCTGAACTTGTTGGGATCCCTGGGCATCTCTTCTTTAATACTGACAACTACGGTGTTGTGTTCTCTCCGTCCCTGTTGGACTTGGGAGGGCCATCTAAGAGCGAGAGAGCTTGCCCAAGACGAAAGTCCTAGTCTTTCTATAACTGAATCTTGGAAGTGACACCGCATCACTTCTGCCATATTCTATTCTTCAGCATCCTGTTGGTAAGTAGAGACCACTCTCGGGGGGGGGAGGGTCACACAGACCACAAATACCAGGATGTGACTCTCTCGGGGGCCATCTCAGTGGCTGACTGCCAAACCTTCTACACAAAAGGGGACCTCTGGAGAGACTTGCACACCTGTAGTCTTATGCCCCTGAGATAAAGAAGGAAGAACTAACATGTTGTTTAAGAAGACAAAGCTAATGCTCACCACCCCCCAACGCACACCAGAGATTAATTACCACGATGGGATGCAGTTCCATTGACCTTGGAGAGAGTGGGTGCTATGAGCCAGCCTCTGGGCTCAACAGTATATACACATGATCCCTTTTTGTTACCAGGGAAAACTTTGTGGAGGATGTGAGCCTTGAGTTAGGTCCTGGTAAACTGGGGAGAATTTGCCTCAGTGGGGAGAAGAAAGGAAAGAAGGTAAGAAAAAACACTAACAAATGACTATGGCCTGAAGCCAGGGTGGGGAAAGGAGGGGACAAAAAGGAGAATGTATGGAAACAGAGAAGCGAAAGACTGGCTTGGCCATAAACTGCAGCCATTGAGGTGGGCAATGTTTTCACACCTCGTATATCTTGGTGTTTTGATGAAATGCCCTGGTTAGAAACAGAGGAAGGAAGGGGGTATGGCTTACATGGCCTTTCAAGATGGACTCTGGGCACCAGGGATTCTGCAGAGATGGTGCTCTCATGATGGAGAGGAACGGCCTGCGCTAGTCACTGTCTGCTGAGTGGACCAAGGTGAGATGGCGGTGGTGGCCTTGGCACCCTCCACTCGTGGGCAGAGAGGGGTCCAGTCCTGCTAGGGGGGGGGTCCCCTCTGCCCTCCTTCCCTCCAGGCACCAAAGCCCAGACTAGGGTCTGGCAGTGTCTCCGAGGCAAACTTCCTCCCACGAAGCCTGCGAGAACTTGTCAATGGCAGTCAGCCACCAGCATGGGTTCCCCCAGCCAGGCCAGCTGGGAGGAAGGCTGCCAAGGCAGCAGATCTGACGAAAGAATTCTCAATCACATTTACATGTGCATGGTGCAAAAAGGGAAAGGAAGGGGAGAAAAACCCCTCCGGAATCCAAAAAGAAAGTCACTAACTAATCCACCAAAAAAAAGAATCAAGCGCAGATTTGTCTCAGATGTTCTCAAATTGCTGTCCTTAAAAGCTCTGCTTCCCCGTCTTCCTCCTCCTCCCATCCGTCCAATCGCCCAAAGAAAGCCTCTAATTTTGCCTTAATTTGTGCCTTGGTTGCAAGAACAAAACAGGACGTCACCGCAGACCCTCCCACCCCTCCCCTAGGCCCCTCCACAGCTGCGCTTCCTCAATGGCCTGATCGCCTCCTTTCTCTGCCATCATCCCCTATTCTCTGCCGAGCTGATCCTCTCGCTGCCAGGCCCAGTGGCGCACTGGAAGCGGGGTGGGAGGGAGCCCTGAACCGGCAGCCCCCTTCTGACATACATCAAAGGGTCACATTTACACCAGCCATGCCCTTGACCTCCCAGGGAAGCAGGGACTGCAAGCTCCGGGGCAGGGAAGAGCAGGAAGCGAAATGACCCAGCCTGCGAGATGCAAACTGTCATCTCGCAAGATTACAGCTATCTTGGGCATCTTGCCAGGACCCCGGGAGAGGGGGGGGCTGTAACAAATTTGGGTATTTACATCATTTTTCAAATAAAAAATAAACACACACAGCCTCCTTCCTTCCTTCCAATTGAATCCTTTTGGAATATCAGATGACACGTTGTTTCTCTCTTGCCTACTAATGGGACACAGGGTTTTATTCTCAGATAAAGTCCTGGCTTCAACCAGACAAGCCCTCACTTAGAATCCTCACTTCCCACTCTCGGGGGAGGCTAATTTAACTCCCCTCTCGTGGCCCCCGCCCATGCGTCCACCAAGGATGAGTTCGGAGGCGCTTCTAATTAATCTTCGTAAATTGCTCTGCGATCTTGGGATATAAAGGCAAAGTATTATTAGAAAATGCCGGCTGGGTTAGTAGCCGGCCATGAAAGTGAGATGCTGATCAGCTCACTTTTCTGGCTGCAATTATTGGGGACGGTTGCAAGTGGTTTTATGTGATGGGCACACCGTAAGTCCTCAAGAAAAGCACAGAGCAGGGACCTAGGGACATACTCCCACGACTCAGGGTGGATGTCAGCAAAATGGGTTTGCAGCCAGTTAAATCTCGGCTTTTTGCCGTCCTAGTCGTAGGGTAGCAGCAATCCGGGAGATGCTGTGGACCTCTGTGTTCTCCCACAGCAGCCCCCCTCCTTCCACTTTTTGGCAATTAGGCAAAATCACTCGTGGCTGAAACAGCCCTCAAAACCAAGTGGCCCCCATCTTACTAGGCAGGGGGAGATCCCCATTGTAACCTCTTCTTTTTTTTTTTTTGCGGTACGCGGGCCTCTCACTGTTGTGGCCTCTCCCGTTGCGGAGCACAGGCTCCGGACGCGCAGGCTCAGCGGCCACGGCTCACGGGCCCAGCCGCTCCGCGGCACGTGGGATCCTCCCGGACCGGGGCACGAACCCACGTCCCCTACATCGGCAGGCGGACTCTCAACCACCGCACCACCAGGGAAGCCCCCGATTGTAACATCTTTTAACTGGAGACTTGGCATAAGTGAATTTCTGATTTAAAGGGGGGAGATGAAAGTGTTTCTCAGGGGGTTCATGCAAATCAAAGAATAGAATAAATCTCTAAGAAATTTAGGATAAATAACCTTTGATCTCTCAGCCCCACTTGTGACTTATTTCTGGTCCATTCATGAGGATTTAGCTAAAACTTCCTGCCTCAGAATCACTGTGATGTGAGGCCAACTCAGCCTTGCTCTCTCTTTGAATCTCCATCTGCATTAAGCAGATACTAATCCACACCTCCTAGGATATTTGGTGGAGTAACTAATTAACATTTAAAGAATGTTCCTTGAACACGAAGAAGCACAGTATCTGAATGTAAGGTGTGATTACTCTTGCAAATTGCACATTTGCCAGGGTGATTTTTGCGGAGGCATATGACCTTCAGAAGAAAACTATCCAATTACTGCAGTTTGTTTATTATCTCATGTTAAAATGTTGTTAACACAGACGTTTTCCCTTAATTTTTTATGAAGAAGATACCTGAGGCAGATTGAATATTTGAATATCTATTTGCCACAAGGGCTGAAGAATTAAATGATGGAAAGCATGTATTGTGTGCGAGGGTGGTCAGGGGGAGGAGGGACTGTTAGGAGGTTTCAAATTTCTCTGAACGGAGTTAAATTCAAGGCTTCAAGGCGCTGAGAGACCATCTTCTCTACTCTCGGAGGGCCAGCAGGATTCAGTGTAGGGATCTGAATCCAGTCGGAAAACCAGAGAACATAATTGGTTCTACTGGAACTGAGGACTTGAAGAGCATCCTCCCACACACCGTGGAAATAGGTTATAATGTGTTTGGGGTAAACAACGTGAGCAGGAAAGACGGGCCCACACCGGAGGGGAACAGGTAACAGCAGAGTGGCATGCGGAGCCGTTGTCCCAAAGGAAACGCCTTCCGTTGGGTTTCTTTAGAAGCCGAGATGAGTGTGGCCGTGATTCCCAGACGGGACAGGTGGCAGCTTCGCAGGCAGAGCTCAGGTAGCGGGACGCACAGGGGCCCAGTTCTGGTGCAAGGGCACCACCCCTAAGCGGGAGACATCTGAGAAGAGCCCGCTTTGGGATTTTTGAGGTGTTTGCCCAACAGAAAAGTAGTGGCGGGGGGGATGTGACATTGGTTATGATGAATAATGTCAGTGTATAAATTACTGAGTGTTAACTCGGTACCGAGGGCTGGCCCAAGTGCTTTGAGGATGTTCATTGAGGCTTCCTCCCATCAACTCTGGGGCAACTGTGATTCCCTTTTTCAGATGAGAAAATGGAGGCTCGTCCAGAGTCAAAACAAAACAAAAACAAAACTAGTAAGTGGTGAAGCTCAGATTTAAAATGCAGGCAGCTTAACTCTGAAGCATAGCTTAACGGCTAAGTTAACTTTAGCAGTGTATCACTTAAATTTAGAAGTGAAGATACTGCTATGGGTCTAAAAAAAGACAAGGATTCATTTCCATACGGTTGGGCCCATGGCTGACAGGCAGCAGAGCTGGGCTCCTTTTTTTCTCCAAGTTTCTCATAAGCTGGGTGGTGCCAGTTGGTGTAGATTCCAGGCCCTGTTTTCCCCCTCAAGGCAATTCTTGATGTTCGTTTACAACAGATTTTGCTAGTACAGGAAACCCCTCCAAAGGGCGTAACTTTTAAAGCAGCAGCGCTCTTGCATTCTGGGGGTGAAGGAAGCGCAGAATTCATATGCTGAGTAAAGCTGGCTTTTGGGGGCGTGTGGAGGTTGGGAGTTAGGTTGTTTAACAGACTTTTTGATTTGCAGAGTTAAGGGTTGGAGCCCCGTCTAGAAGGAGACTTTGAGCACACCAGGGTGGAAAGGTTCTACATAATAACATCAATAACATCCTGTGTTCTTTGTGGGCAGGGCAACACTCTGGGCAGTTAAGACGGCAAAGGTAGCTCATTGTCTCCCTTGAAAAGGGAGAGGTTGGGCCCTGGAATTCAGAGAAGACCAGGGCTCCAGAAGAGGGAAGATATCAGGGCAAAGCCGGAGTGACAGGTGTCATAAGTGTGATGTCAGGTATCAAATTAGACTTCTCTTTCCCGACGTAACTCCCCTGGGCTACCATCATGTGGTCTCACCTCTTTGGAGAAGAAGGAAAGGAATAGTGCCTACATTTTGGGATAAAGTGGGAGAGAGAGGTGGAAGGACAGAGTAAAGAGGCGACAGACCCGCAGGGTGATGGAGCCCTGAGCAGCCCGGGCGGGTGGAGACCCAAGGAGGCCTGGGAAAAGCCCCAGAACCAGAAACAAGGGGAAGGAAAAGCAGGCGTCTGTGGTTCTGTGAGCAGAAAGAAGACAGCATGGCCGAGAAGACTGAAAGGCTGGGTTTTTCCAGAATGAAAAAGAAACATTTTCTTTGAATATGCATGTGACATCCCCAATATTCTACATGCTTCTAGCCATAACTCAGGATCCTACAATTCTCTAAAGTGTTATTGCCCGCCCTGCCCTTTTATTTTTGTTTATCCGCAGACAGGTATAACTTTATTTCTAATTTTTGACGGCCACCGTGTCTTCCAGGAGAGGGACTTGTGGCTCCTTCCTGTGTGACTATGGTTCCAAGGGTTCATTCATAGGACCCTCAAGAACCCAAATGCAATGGGACCAAAAACAATTTTTTTTTTTTTTCCCATTGCTGTAAGAAAAGCAATCTTACGAATGTGGCAAGACTGATGCAGGGGGTAAAAAGAAATGCTTACTTAGGTCCCTGATTTCAGACACAAGATAAAGAAAATCTATTGCCCCTCTGTCAGCCTTGAGATCTGGGGGGTCCTGAGAAAGGCCCATTCAAATACAGACTTCTCCCCCTCACCTCTCTTTCCCCTCCATTAACTCTCTCCCTCTGGCAGGTCACTTGGCCAAAGGAGACAGGCCTGTGATTCTCAGCCCTACGGCGCAGCTCTGGCCTCCCTGAGTCCGCGTGAGAGTGCCTGGACCTTTGTTCGCTCTCTTTCTCATAAATCTCGATTTGCCTGTGTCTATAGCCTGAGCCCTAGCTGTCTGTGGAGGGCAGGGGTGGCAGGTGGGTGGGTGTGGGCCAGATCACGGTCTGGGGCCTCACAGTGTTGGTGTGTAATCACAACTCAGGCATATAGCGTAATGTGGCCCTAAAGACCTCAGAACCACAGTACAGGAGAGTTATGCCTGAAATGAAGTCCAGTCTGTGATAAAGCTGCCAGCATTCACGCCACGAGTATGCGACAGCAGCAGAGAAATGACTGATTGGGGATGTTTATAAATATAGGAAGTGAGCTGCCTGTGGCATCCAATAGAGGGGGTTAGCAAAATGAAGACAGAGGGTGGCTGGTTAGCCCTCAGGCTCCTTTATGGCTGCCAATGCACAGGAGCCCCAGAGTTCGCTTCATCCCGAGGCCCTCCTGGTGGGGTCCCGGGGGGCGCCTTACAGACCGGCTCCACCTCTTGGCTAGGCCTTGAACTACAGCTCGGTTAATAAGAACTGAACAGACAGCAGGGAGAGATGCAGCCCAGCACCGCCATCCCAAATATGGCACTGCTGCCTTGGCACTACAGACAAAATCCTGGGATTTACACAGCTGTCTCCTTGTAGTTGCCATAAAAATATAGAGTACTACGTTTGGAAAAAGATTTTAAAGACCCCCGTCTAGCCCACCTCTTAAAGCAATGCTGAAATGCCCTGGGCATCTCGGCTCTGCCTGTGGGAACGATGCCCTTTTCCAGGAAGAGGCTCCCTTCTTTGGCATTTCACTGACAATGAATTTCAGAATTAAAGTTCTTTCCCTGGAGCACCCATCCTCTGGTCCTTAGCAGCATACTGAGCAAGGATTGGCCACTCTTCTTTCACAAGACAGCCCTGAAAATATTTGAAGAGGTCTCACGTTCGTGTGTGGACATGGCTTTGTTCCCCCAGTGGACGGTGCAAGCCCTATTGCTTTCTGTTCACACACCATGTGCTCCCGTTGCTTTAGCATCCTGGCCAGCGTGTGCCATTGCAAACCTTTAGCTGTGGTGCGATGGTCAGCAAGGCACTCGGGGTATTGTCGGACTGGCTTATAGTAATGCAGTGCTCGGGAATGTTTTGTTCTATAGAATATAAAAAGGGGAAGGTGCTGCACTCCCGTAACTTGTAGGAAACTAACAAGCAGAAGACCTCTTCCTTTTCCACCCTGCTAACACCAGACTCTTCCATCTATTGGCCTCTTCCTAATTTCAACCTATTTGCCTGTGGGCCCCCTTGTTCCTGAGAGCAGGGTCCATGACAGCTTCCACCCTGATTTTGTCTCTACGATCAAATACAGGAGATTTAAAGTGTATTAGCCCAATACCTCAGGCTCTCCATCCATTGCTAGCTTGACTTGGACGTTGCATTTATTTCGATTGCTTGAATTCCATTTTAGTTCCCAAGCCCAGTTTGCTCCTAGTTATGCAGTTCTGGTTACTGGCTCCCTGTGACTGTCTAGGGAAGCTTCCAGGCCTTGGGATCTTTAGCACAGGGCGCTCTGCTTTGATGGACCGACCCTTCCTCCAAAGACATCACGTGTCTTACCCTTCCTCCTTCAACCAAGCCGTGCACCTAGTAAAGAGGAGTCAAAATAATAAATGATCCGTGTGCATTCCTGAACCGGATCTCACAAGAACCCTACAAGGTAGGCAGCTACAAATATATCCCCATTGTATAGAGGCAGACATTGAGGCACAGAGGATTTAAGTATTTGGTTGGTCAAAAAGTTCATTCGGGTTTTTCCACAACATCTTATGGAAAACCCAAACGAAATTTTTGGCCAACCCAGTAACTTGCCTACGGTATGCAGCCGATAGGTAGCAAAGCCAGTATTTAATCCTGCAGAGTTTGGGTCTAGAGCCTGGGCCCTTGAGACCCTACACTGTGGGTTCATACGGAATATATTCTTTTCTGTACCTGGATCTCAGCCTGGAATGGTTGCCAGTTCTGACCCACCACCCTCTCCTGCAGCCACTCTCTTTACAACCCACACTGTCCCTGATGCACTGGCCTTTCTCCCAATGGATCATCCAGTGCTTAGGTCTACCCGAAGGACCCTCCCAAAGAGCCCGTACCCTGGGGAAGCTACTGCAGTTAGCTAGACCATGCCTGAATCTAATAGAAGATTTGACAAAAATCTATATTTGAATAATTTACTTTTTCAACCAAGTCATAAGATATGGCATTTTTTTTCCCATGTTAAATTTCATCATCTTAGATTTGACCCATTCCTCCAGCCTGACAAGATCTATCTGGATGCCATCACCTGATACATTTGCTTTGGCTCCAAATCATGTCATCCACAAATTTGATAAGTGTCATCTCTATGTCTTCATCCAAGTTGCTGATGGAAACATTTAATGATACAGGGCACAGCCTGTGTCTCTTGCAACCCACGCCTGACATTGATCAGTTACTTGTTCGGGACCTGTTGGCTATAGGTGTTCACCCACTCACTAACACACCTAATTTTACTAGTAGTATTCAGCCTAAATTTCCTCATCATTCCAACAAAGCTATTACAAGAGCCTTGTAAAATGCATTCCTGAAATACTGATTCACCACGCCTACTGCATTTCCCCACAAAACACTGTCAAAGTCGGAAATGAGGCTTGCCTGATGTGACCTAATATTAATATATCTAAGACAGTAGGAAATCACTATTAATGCACACTGTGCGTTGTAAGAGTCTAAAGAAAATTCTATGCCTTCAGCACATTGGGTTCTGAACTGTCGTGGAGTCCTAGATTTCCTTAGAGGAGTTCAGAGGCTACTGCAGGGCCTTGCGGGGGAAATGGAGCAGGCAGCAACCAGCCCTGCTTTCAGAGCAGCTCTACTAGTCTGTATGCTTTAGTGATGTTCTATTATAGATCCTTCTTGAAAAAGTGAGATGCAAAATACCCACTTTGAAAACTACTACTTTAAAGGAAGAAAGCGATCTCTCTGTCTAAAGTTGTACTTGATTGCGCTATATTGACTGGTGCTTAGGACAATAACTTTGCTAATAAAATCGAGGCACTATTATCTGTGTTTGCTCTATGCCGCACAGAAGTGCTGTAGGAGTTGACAGATAGCCTTAGGACAGAGCGACGGAGCGAGTCCTTTATTGAAATGCACACACTGAAATGCCCGAAAGAATCCTTGTCATTTTTTCCCAGCGATCTGCTCAGAGGATGTTTTCCCCATCCCCAAACATTTATTGAATGCCTCCTAGCTACAAAGTATTTTCAAACACATGACTTCTTCAAGCTTTGCAACAATCCTAGTGAGGGAGACACGATTATTCCTGTTTACCAAAGAGGAGGAAGGTGATGCTAAAATGAGGTTAGACAAGTGGTTTATAATCACACAGCCAGTAATCAGAGTCGAAATTCAAACTCAGGTTTGCTTGATCCCAAAGTCCTTGAAATTTGCCTTTGTATCTCACGGGCTCATAGCATGAGCAGCAAATCAAGAGCTAATAGTTTTGAGTGTTTACTGTGAGCTAGGCACTGTGTTAAGTGTTTACAAAGATTATCTCATTTAATCTCACAATAGCCATACTGTGGGTGATGGTACGATGCCCAGTTTTGCAGATGAAGAAGCTTCCCAGGGTCACAGAGAAAGAAATGGCAGAACTGAGATTCAAGTCCACATCGCCTGAGTCCAGAGACCCTGCTGTCAGCAGTCATGCTATCGTTGTTTAATCAGGGCTCATCCTCTTTTCAAATGACACAGGCAGCTGCTCACTGGCCGTTCTCTGAGGGGTCTGGGAAGCTGTGTCTGTCCCCATGAGCTCTCCTAGGTGAATTTAATATTAGACATTACTGTTTTCTGTTGAGTGAGGCACTGGCTTATGTTTAAATGGGAGCAGTTTCCATCAGTCATTAAAAGTTCGGTGAGAAGCGGAGCCTCTCGACGTGTCCAGTTGAGAGTAGGACACGGAAAGCGAGGGGCAGCCAGTCAGGTGAGCTTTGACAGGCTTAGAGGTGGAGAAGAGGGCAAAAGCTCAGAGGATGGGTGGAGGTAGGTCTGGACCACCTCCAGACCTACCGGGAGGGAAGAGGAGACTAAGGCAGGCTTTATCGTCAACACATTTAGCTCCAGACCGATCCTGGTTCTTTTGAAAGAAGACCCTCAAAGAGCCACGTCCTGCTGTTTCCTCTCGTCTTGTTCCAACTGTGCTGGAGAAGAGCTGAAAGGATGCAGGCCTGTAGAATCCGTAGGCGATACGAACAGAATCGTACTTGGAAGAAGGGGCATTTCAGGGGTGTAGCTGTTATTTATGGTCTGGGGCCGGCTCCCTCCCCCATCATTGGCAGAAGCAGAGTGCAGAAGGGAGTACAAATCACAAGGACTCCCTCCTTCCAGCCCGTCTTTCTAGGCACCGTGTCAGAGGCTGGCTTTCTGCCGACATATATATTTCTATTGCTTATTGAGCACAAAGGAAGAGAACGGTCCTGAATCACAGCAGACAAGGAACGAAAGGAAATTCTAACACCGGTAATGTAAGATGCTTTGCACTTTTCCTCCTTTTGGAGTATATTTGCCCCTTGAGATAATTTGGCTGGAATCCACAGAGCACCCGGGGAGCAAAAGCATGAAGGTACCAGAGACAGGATATTAGTCAATAAGAGGAAATGGGATCCGAGGGGTGGTCTGTGTAAGATCCCCTGCACCGTGGACTCTTTCAGAATTGGGGGAGGTTGAGCCCTCACTGCCCATACCACTGCCCAGTGATTGCTTTTGAACCCCATTAAATGGCTTTCTTTTTTTAAAATTTAATTTAATTTATTCATTTTTATACAGCAGGTTCTTATTAGTTATCCACTTTATACATATTAGTGTATATATGTCCATCCCAATCTCCTAATTCATCACACCACCACCACCCCCCGACCCCGCTTTCCCTCCTTGGTGTCCGTACATTTGTTCTCTACATATGTGTCTCTATTTCTGCCTTGCAAACCAGTTCATCTGTACTGTTTTTCTAGATTCCACATATATGCATTAATATGCCACCTCGCTACAAATGACCCAATTTCATTCTTTTTTATGGCTGAGTAATATTCCATTGTATACATGTAGCACATCTTCTTTATCCATTCATTTGTTGATGGGCATTTAGGTTGCTTCCATGACCTGACTATTGTAAATAGAGCTGCAATGAACATTGGGGTGCATGTGTCTTTTTGAATTATGGTTTTCTCTGGGTATATGTCCAGGAGTGGGATTGCTGGGTCATATTAAATGGTTTTCTTGAAGATACTCAGCTAAAACATAGGAAGAAATGGAAGAAAAGCAGGAGGAACAGGCTGGGAGTGACAGAGAGGCAGGTTCCAAGTCAACTCTCTGAACTCTAAAAGTTCTAGTGGCCTGACAATGAACCAAGGTTATTCCATTAAGTATAGTATTCAGTTAGAAAGTACTGTTTCAATTTTCTTATGTGTCCTGTTAGAAAGAGCAGTATTGAGCCTCTCTGTGTGTTCTGTACTATGAAATAAATAATATGATATATAGTTCTCGTGTTAAAGAAACATCTCGGCTGGAAGAGAAGATAAAATGTCTCTACTCTCAAGACACATACTGTAACAGCACTTCAGGAGCAAATTTTACTGTAATAGTGGACTTCACGTCTCTGAAGCTGTTTAAACCGTGTCTGTATAAAATTCTGTTAGTCTCACTGTAATTTAACCATGCATTCCTGGTTGCAGACCTTCTCAGAGCCTTGATCAGCCAAACTTCACTGTGAATCGTTCAGAGGAAGACGGGTGTCCAACAGTTCCATAAGCTGGTGAACCACACAGCCTTCTCCCTGTTTTGTTTAAAGAGCCGTCCAAAGGGACTGATGTTTTGGAGATTTGGGAAACCCTGCTGAATATGGTGTTCTTGCACTAAGTAGAGGTTGAAACAGATGCCATCTAAGGTGTCCTCCAAGCCTGAGAGAACACAGACCACCGGCCCGGCAGGGGCCTCTTTGGGGAGGGGCAAAGCCCAGGAGAGGCCCGCTGCTTTTCAAATAGCCCCGTGGCCCATCCCGGCTCCACCCCCCAGAGGCAGCTCTAGGAGAGGAGAGAGCCCCCTCTCTGTGTGAGACCAGGGCTGAGTGATGGGGGGGTCCGCTCCTAGTGCACATCTGGGGGAAGAAGAAGACCTTCTCAGACAGATCATATTGCTCCTCTGACCAAGTCCAGGTCACTCCTCTTCCTTCAGATCTGCTGGTCTCCTTCACCTTGACTGGCATCCATCAGCATCGAAAGAAGGGATCCTAGCATCACTAAGTGAGTATAAATGTGCACCTGTTTGCACACACACACTCACATACACACCGACAGACAGGCTCTGGTTTGCATTTTGTGGCTCTGTCAGTGAGGCCCAGTGGGGACTGAAGTTCCCCCGTCACACGGAGTAACCTTGGACAAAACACATCACCGCTATCCAGGTCTCAGGTTATGCAAAATAGAGAGAATATGAATATCCTTTTTTCCCCTAGGATGTGGAAGAATTTAAAGGGAGTCTTGGACATGAGGGGCGTTAAAAGTATGGTGTGGCTTGGGGTTGCTTTTGGGTCCTATTTCACCAAATAGATTTGGGAGTGCAGTGACACTGTTTTCTAAATTGCAGCCACCACTGAACGGCTCACCCGCAACTACAAAGAATAAAGTTGTCTTTTCAAGGTCATTTGGTTTTTAAAAGGCTGATCTAGGTCTGTCTCTCCAAGCACTTTACAGAACCTCTGCAAAACCCAGGCACACACACTGGACTTCCAGCTCCCACACCCTCAAGTCCAAATCCAGCCCTAACACCCATCCTGGAGCCACTGCAGGGAATAAGGGAAGTTGCGTTAAAGAAGAAGAAGGCACGTGTTTTTATCATGTAAGTCAGCCCGAATCCTCCTTGCTCGCCAACAGACAGACCATGTCTGGGGGCTCAGAGAAGAAACCCATGGGGACTTGAGTGTTCCCAGGTGGAAAAGTCTTCTGTCACTTCAGAAAAAACCCTCATTCTCATCACCAAGCCCCCAGAGATGACTGAGGAGCTGTCTTCAGGTTCTGATTCTTTAAGACGAATGTTCCCCAACCTTTCTTTGAAGTAATTCTATTGGGTATTACCCAGATTCAGGAGAGATTTGTGGGCAGGAAAATGCTGTTGGGAAAGGATGCTTCTGCTGGCTAAAATAATCCCCATTCATTTTCCTCTCAGCTTCTCCCTGGCAATCTTAGAAGAGGGAGCTATTTAGGAAGAAGGGACCTTGGCCAAGCTGGGCCTGCCTGGGAGAGGTATCAGTCTCCCCCATAAGCCTTCGGGAAGGAGGAGAACTTGTCTCAAGTCCACAATTGGAGGAAACTGAAGTTACCGTCAATTGAATTGAGCCCTAACCCACTGGCTGGGAGTCCTTGCCTTTGTTTTCTTACCATTTGAAAACACCACCCAGGCTAATTTATACTGGCTTTCTACAGCGAGACACTTTATGAAACACATTTCATCTGTTCTTCTCTTCGGTTTCAAAAGGCGGGCATCTTGCAAATGAGCAAACTGAGGGATACAGTGGTCAATTACAGAGATGGGAGGTCAACCCCAACTTTCCTGGTTCCAAAGTCACTCCCGTGGGTCAAGTTTAATTTTTAAGAACGATGAAAAAGCACTTGCGCCCCAGCCGGAAGGTTGGAATCAGGGCGAGTTCTGCAGCCCTGTCCCAGCGGGTCACCAGGCTGGTTGCTGCCACGTTGTGTTGAGGATCCCCTGGCCCCCGGGAGGTAGAGGGGTGCAAAGATGGGGTGGTCTGATGTCTTTGCTGGGTCCGAGCCCCCTCTCTCCGTCCCTCCTGTTGGTTGGGAGACCGAGGGGAGATGACAAGAGGGTAGACACAGGTGACAGTGAGTCTGCAGGCTCTCCATCATGTGGCTGACAAGGGGCCGGGAGCCTGCTTCCCATTCCGCCTGCATCCCGGCATGTCCTCCTTCATCAACACAAGAGTTAGATATCTTGAAACACTGAAGTTTTCATCTCCTCTTGATTGGGCTCTATAGCAGTTTAAAAAGTTTCTGCCTGAAAGTGAGAATCATGTCACACCTTAATAGCCTCATTTCTAGGGCGACAGGGGCTTTTTAAAGTCCCGAGCCTTGGTGGGGATGTCTGAGCAGCGGGCTTTGTTTGTCTCCTGTGCATTTCTATTCAGGGAGCCATCTCTGAGAAGCCTTTCATTGAGCTCACAGTCATCCATCCAAAGGGAAAGAGAAACATGCTCTACATGAACATTAGTGGCACCCGAAATTTGTCACACCGGAGATCAGAAAGCACAGCCAGGTAAAGGAAGACGAAGAGAAGGAGGAAGGGGTGGGGGAATGGGGGATGCCCAGACGGTCTCAAGAGTTGGGTGGGCGTGGTGGTGTTTCAGGTTTGGGTTTTACCCCTCTGGAGAAGAACAACAGACACAGACTAGAGCTTTCCTTGAGGGCAAACGTATTCAGCTGCTCTGAGTGTCAGAAGGATGCTTGGTCCTGAGAGGGGGCCCTTGGGATATGCCCACTGTGATACATGAGGGCACCTCTGACTTGGCCGCTTTCTGGGGAAATCCTGGGGCCACAGTGTCCTTTCTGCAGGCGGTGGTCCTGCACATCGGGGCCATATGCACCATTTACCTGCAAGACAAAGCCCCTGGGTCTGGCTGTACACGTGCGCCTGACGCGTACTGACGTGTGTTTGTGGAGCCAATTGGTACCAGTCAAATTTATTTCAAAGGGGCCCAACTAGGGTCTCAGATTGCTTTTTAAGACTGTCCGCCCAGCCTGCGGTGCCCTACGGGAGAGGAAGCTGGCATGCAGGATGACACATCACATAGGAAGGCAAACTTCACCTTTTCACACGCTCTCTTCCTCCCAAAGCCCGTATCACCAAAAAGGAGTGTCTGCACGGAGGCGTGTTTGTGACCTAGTTCTGAAAGGCTGGGTCCTATGTTGCTTTAATTAAACAGTACATGACTCAGACGGCAGCCTCCTGTGCTGTGCGATCGGCTGCGGATGGGGGGATCGGGCCCCCCTTTGTCTTTCCACACTGTGATTTTTAACAAGGAGTATGAACACGGAGGGACAGAACAGAATTTCCTCCCTGGAACACAGTACAGCTTCTCCTGCCTAGCCTTCTCTGACCGTGGTACCAAGAGGCTTGTGCAAGAGGGCACGGTTCCCCAAATCTCTCAGTTCTCTCAGTAATCATTATGCAGCTTCCCTCCCTCGACTGCATCTTCACCGGAGTGACGTGCAGGGAATGTGCCTGGTCTTTGGAGCAGGACTCGGCTCTGTTTCCCGTTAGATGACCTTGGGCAACCTGCTCAAACGTCCCGAAAAATGTCAGTTTTCTCCTGGGCAAATTAAAACAGGCAGAATACCTACTCTGCAGAACTTTTTTGGATTTGTATTAATATATGTAAATCATCCGGTAGAATGCTCGGAGCCACTGCAATGTCACTCCATCAGGAGGCTCTTCCAGCTCAAGTAAGGAGCTCCTGCTACACCAAGGATTCCACCTCCCCCTCTGAGCATTCAGCAAAAATCAGGTAATTAATCACCTAGTGGTTAATACTTAATGTGTGCCAGGCATCCTTTGAAACACTTTTCTTCTTATAATAACCAATGAAGCACTACTGCTATCCTCATTTGCACATCAATAATTTGAGGCACAGAACAGATAGGTAACCTGCCCAAGGCCACACAGCAGAACTGGGATTTAGCCCAGGGTGGTTGCAAGTCACTGCTCTCACACACCACACTGCACTGCTACGGGGCCCCAGTCACTTCTTTGGTGGCTGTCTTCTCTGTTACCCTGTTCATTCTGGGAGGGCAGGGATTGTACTGCCCTTGTTCATTTCTGAGTCTGTAGTGCCTGCACATAATAAGCAATGGTGTTTATTGAGTAAATGGTTATTATTTTTAAATTATTACTTTAGCCAGCATTATTTCCTGCGGGTAAAGGACTCTACAAATTCATGACCCACTGTCACCCCATTAAATGTGTTCTCAATGCATTTCTTTCAAGGTTCACATAGGGCTTCTGGGTTTTGTGAAGGGCTTCAGAGTCTGTGAAGAAGTCCAGCCCACGCCACCCTTCACACATAACAGGCATCTGTCATCTGCCTGCTGAGCATTCACTTTCCACCCGAAAGATCTGGATAGACCTCAGCCAGCACCCTGTCTCCTCCACGGGCTGGCTGAGCTCTCCGCCCTGCCTGCTCCAGGGGGATGTCTTCATGGACCTGTGCTCCCAGGAGGGCAGGTGAGACGAGCTCTTCTCCAATCAAAAGAAGGGGCACCAGCCTGCGAGGATGCCCCTGGCCCCAGTGGCCTTGTCACATCTCTCTGGTCTTGTGCTGGCCTGTCCCTCTCACATAGACCATCTTCCTGTGATCTTCTGTGAGACCTGATCTCATTTCTTTGAGGCTCAGCTCCAAGCCTCTTCTGAGGGGCCGTTCCTGACTCCCAGTCTAGACAAGTCTGTCTCAGCCCATCTTAGTTTTCCCTGCTGCACTTAACACCCTGAGGACAGCTTCCTCATTTCTGTGCCATGTGTTTATTTCTAATCGCCCCCGTCTGTCTTGTGTGCTGCTGTGGGCTTGATGCTCAGAGCACGGACGGCATTTATAGGCACACAGCCAGGTGGGAGAAGGCAAGGAGGAGTGAGTTACACACCTGGATCCCTCCCAGTAGGGCGACCTCCTTGAGGGCAGGGGTCAAGGGTGATTCATCTCAGCTGGCCTTGCACCGAGCATACCTTAAGTTCAATAGATACTTCAGGCATGGCATGAACAAATAACTGAAATTTTGAGTTTTTCAGCAGTGGAGTGGGAGGGAAGGCAGTGGTGAGTTGGTTGGAAAATGGACATGCCTGTCCCTGGAAAGGAGTTGGTGACGAGAGATAGAACCAGGGAATAAAAAAGCTCCTGGAAACCATGTGAGGAGAGGATCCAGTGACCAGGAAAGGGTAAAAGAATTCTACCACTTCACACTAATTTCCTGGAGATCCTGTGGGAAATGCTGCTTCCAGTGAAAGGAATGAAAGTCCTTGAGATTAAGGTCCAGGAATCAGCATTTTAAATCAACTTTGGGTGGTTCTTTGCACCCTGCAGTTAGAGGAGCCCTGGGGGAGAAGTTTGAGAGCAAAAATCAGAGGGAAGGGAGGAGTGAGTGGACAGACTCAGTGACGCCTAGAGAGGAAGCCGGAATTAACAGAAGAAAAAGCCAAGATGGGAAGTTAAGGCCTGGCACCCTGCAGCTGCCCGGCACAGGGACTAAGGCCCCATCAGAAGCTCAGCTTCTAGATTCCACATATGAGTGATATCATGTGGTATTTGTCTTTCTCTGTCTGACTTACGTTACTCAGTATGACAATCTTTCGGCGCATCCATGTTTGCGCAAATGGCATTATTTCGTTCTTTTTTATGGCTGAGTGACATTCCATTGTATATAATCTTTAAAAAATGGTACAAATGAACCTATTTACAAAACAGAAATAGAGTCACAGATGTAGAAAACAAACTTAGGGTTACCAAGGGGGAAAGGGGGAGGGGAGGGATAAATTGGGAGATTGGGATTGACATATACACACTACTGTATATAAAATAGATAATTAATAAGAACGTACTATACAGCACAGGGAACTCTACTCAGTGCTCTGTAATGACCTAGATGGGAAGAGAATCTAAAAAGAGGGGATACATGTACATTTGTAACTGAATCACTTTGCTGTACACCTGAGGCTAACACAACATTGTAAATCAATTATACTCCAGTAAAAATTAATTTAAAAAAAGAAAGAAGCTCAGCTGCTCCTAAGGAGAAGGATTTCCGAGACTGGGAAGGGTTCACCCAGAGCCTGAGACAAGAAGAACCAGGTTTCTGGACTGGAAAAGTGAGAGAGAAAAATCTGGATCTGTAAGTAGAAATAAAAAGAAAGTTCAGTGAAAGACGGTGAGAAGAAGAGAGTGTCTGATCAAGAGGAATGAGGCACAGATCCATGGACGGACCTTGAAAACGTGGCGCTAAGTGAAGGAATCAGACACAGAGGCCCACATAGTGTGGACTCCATATATGTGCGCTGTCCAGACTAGCATCACTGTTACCCCCCGTGGCAGTCATCCAACCGGTCAGCCATGAGTTCGGGCCCCGCACTGTGACAACGCCGCTGTCTACAAACGTTTGTAAGGTTTGGGTCCGTGGGACCTGGGTGACGTTCCACCCCCCACAAGCCGGCCATGGCTGGTCCCATCCTTCTCACTGTGATGGACAAACGGGAGGGACCCAGGGAGCACCTTTGTGAAGTCATTTGGGGCAGAGTTAGCATTTACACAGCCGAGCTGATGCAGGACCACATTTCCATTTAGAATGATTATCATTTCCAAAAAAGTAAAGAACACATTTTTAATGTTTGGGGTGAATTTGATTATTCATGAAATGAAAGGACTCATAGAACAGGCCTAGACAGCAGCACTTCCAGTGAGAGTTTTGAGTCTTCTGGAGCCAGAGGTCTGCGCAGTGCCTCTGACCAGATTCCAGGATTTTCCTTATCCCCTTCCACAGCCTGCCCCTCCCCTGGCCCCCAGGCCCCGTCAGATCATGAGGACCCAGCCCCGTCCTTACCGAGATGGACAAGAGCAAGGCAGGAAGCCTTCTCTTCTAACCCAGCCCCTTGCCCCGGCTTGGCCCTGTCTTCCCAAGCCCCCTGCCTCGCTCTGCCTGCTGTGAAGGCACGATTTCAGCTGCACTGTTTTTCCAAATCTAAAATATGGGGATTCTCCGAGGAGCTGTTCTCACTTCTAAAGCCTCTGCCATTCCAGGTAGTACCTGGCAGGACTTTTCATCACAGGCAATTGATATTCCACTGAGCATCCCCGTAAAATAATCTGCAAACAAGAGGCTGTGGGCTCTAACAGTCTCTCTTCCTCGCTTCCTTTCCTCCCTCTCTCTTTAAAAAAAAAAAAAGAAAACGTAGCTCACAGCTTAATAAAAATACAGCCCAAGCAAGAGCAGGAGCCCTTCGCACTTTACCCAACAATATTAGCCTTTTAAGAGTTTTATTAATCGGTTTAAAGTTGTGCCGCATTTGGCTGAGAGGTGCAAGGTGCCTTCCCCTGCTGACAAGATTGTCCTTGCATTTCAGGGGCTGGCACGGTTGGTTCAATTAACAGAATGGTCAGAAAAAGAGGGTCAGCCTGGGAGAGCTCGAGACCCACACCGCGTGCGTGATGAGATGAGCAGCAGTGTGGCTCTCCTGCTGCCTCCCACCCCTTGCAACACACGGGCGCGCGCGCACACACACGCAGGCACACCAAGACTGCCTCTTGGAGAAAGCAGCATAAAGGTAGAATAAAGGAGTTCCTGATTTGTTTTCATCTCCTTGCTGTTAAGGAACTTGTAATACATTCTGCCAGGAAGGCTTACTAGCTTGCAAGAGCAGACAAATGCCTCTGTCAATTTAACGGCATCATTCGAGCTCAATCAGTGTGGCACGGGAGGAGTCCCCTAGATGTTTAATTTCTTCCAGCACCGTGAGTGCTGCAATAGGTCTTATCAGGATCGTATTGACTGCACTAAATGAGTCGTGGTATGGGGCGGTTTTCTTGAAGGGAGAGATGTTAAAAGCACGCGCCAGGAACCCATTTAACAGGTTTCTAATAATATCACTTCTGTCGGCATCACATGTCCAT
The DNA here is from genome assembly GCF_059928025.1 of Delphinapterus leucas. Lineage (NCBI taxonomy): Eukaryota > Metazoa > Chordata > Mammalia > Artiodactyla > Monodontidae > Delphinapterus > Delphinapterus leucas. The sequence goes on along the minus strand of NC_143135.1, from coordinate 106,118,009 downwards.
TCCCAACCACTTCAGCCGCGGTGTGTACACACAGACTACTCACCCTCCTGGAAAACGCGGTGTGTTCTAGCTTGGGGCTGCCAGCACTGAGGGTAGAACAAAGGTAGGACTTGCTGCGCATGTAGATTAGTTGGCGAAAGGATCCACATTCTCCCCTGAGAACTGACCAGTGAAGCCGGCACTACAACATGCCTCTGGTTTTGCTGGGAAAGGGGGAGGGTGGTGATTTTGGTAAGAGGCACTGGACCACATCAGAAGCCACACGAGAGTGCCGGTAGGGACTCAGTGCCTGATGTGGATTCCTTAGATATGTTTCTAGCACATATGCAAAGTACATCAAATGTATGATTACTTTTTGCTTTAAAAATGTGGAACAGAGAGGCACTTGTTTGCTCACACATTCATTCATTAAATATTTATTTGGTGACAAGGAAGGCCCGGTCACTGTTCTCAAGATGGTTCTAGATTAGAAGGGGAAGGAGCCCTGAAAACACACATGTTCAGCCCAGCACGGCGCACGGTAACCATCCAGCGACTCCCAGGTCAGCGGGGGCACACAGGGAGAGGGACCCCCACGTCCAGGGGGACACACAGGGAGAAGGACCTGCTCCTCCAAATACCTGGAAGAATGGGGGGCGTGGAGCACACCTGGAAACCTCACTGAGGAGAAGATTGACCTGGGCCAAGACTATTGGCTGGATTTCTCTGGACAGAAAGTGGAGTTACTGCCATTCCAAGCAGAGGGGCAAGCAGGGAGAGAGGCTCAGAAGAGCAGGACATGGCATGTCCACAAGACGACTGAGTCTCCTTAAGGCTGGAGGCCGACTCTGAGTCAAGAAACACCTGTAGACAGCATGAGAAGCCAGCCCAGGGAGGTGGTCAGCTGCCCTCGTCCAGCGGAGCGGTGCTAGGGACAGTCACCACAGCCAGCGCGCAGCCGTCGGAGAGGCATCTGCTGAGCACTCGGCCTCACTGCGGTTCTCACCGCGCTGGCACCTCATGGCCACGCGAGGCCAGAGAAGGACCAGAGCTGGTGTGTGTCGCAGATTGCGATGGAACCCGTCAGGGACTAGGAATCCAGCAGAGCGCAGATGGCTGTGGCCTGGGTCATACGTGCACGCATGGAGTCGTCCTAAAGAAAGCCAAGGGTTCAGGTTACAGGAGAAGATTGTGTGTGTGTGTGTGTGTGTGTTTTGATAAGACTGTGTGTGTGAGAGTTGATGAGACTGTGTGTATGTGTGTGTCAGTTGATGAGACGGTGTGTGTGTAAGTTGATGAGTGTGTGTGTGCGTGAGTTGAAAAGACTGTGTGTGTGTGTGCGCGCGCGCGCGCACGTGTGGTGAGAATGTTCTTGAACAGAGGAGGGTGGGAGTGAAGACTCAGGCAGGAGAGTGAGCAGTGCAGGCCAGGGTCGCAGCGTCAGGACTGGCCGCACCAGGACGAAAGAAAGAGCAGGTGAAAAGGTATGTTTTGTTCCTCGGTTTTGGTTTCTTCCTCAGTAAAATGGAGTCAACACTAACCTTCGGATTCGGAAAGCTCACGCAGCGACAAGGGACGTACACGTCTGGGAGGAAAAGCCTGACACAACACGCCCACTGGGTGCCCCATCGCAGCGCTCCTGGGGCAGCTCAGACTGGTCTGACTTTGCGTGATGCTGGATACAGGGCAGGGCGAGGACGGGCACCAGGAATGTCCCTGCCCCGCAGAAAAGCAGCACGCGAGGCCTGGAAGGTTGTGCGGAGAAACAGGGGCGAAGCCCGGGAAGTCTGCCGGCGGGGCGGATGAGGACCTGGGCCTGGGGAGCCGGCTGGTCCATCAGGCCTCACAGGCAGACAGGAAAGCGAGAAAACAGCTACCAGCGCCTCACACTACTTTTATCCCCGTGGAAAACATGGGGCCATTGTCTTGGGGGAGGGGTTGTCGTTTGACGCCATGAATTAGTCTGACGCTTTTAATAGAGGCGGTGCCCGGTTATCTGAAATTAATCCAAGCGTATCGCATGAAGCCTTGTTTCTTACTTGGCTTCTATGCTGAGCCAGAGGAAACGTCCAGAGCTGGAGGGACGGCTGCGTAAAGGGCAGTGGGTGGAGCTGGGGACCCGGGCGAGGACCCCATGGCCCAGGAAATCAAAAGCACAGGGTCGCTCTGGCTCACCCAGGCTAGCACCCCAGCCTGGAGAGCCAGCCGAGAACAGGGACAGGAGAAGGGCCCAGACAGAGGACGCCCAGGGAAGATGGCGAATATGACGATCTTCTTGCAAACTTCCCCTGAGAGGGGCTGCTGCAACTTCCATTTAGACAGCGCTGCCCTTGACAAATGGTAACTTTTTCCCTACTATCTGATAAATGACTCGGAGTTAAAATTAATATTTCTTTTCTCCGGGAAAGAAATAATTATTAGCCTCAGCAGCGAAACTGGAGTTCGGGCTTCTGTGATGCAATAATAACTTGAGCTCACAAGGCTTCTTTCAAGCAAGGGTCTCGGAAGCTTTTCCAAGCATTAATTAATTAAGCCCTGCAGATCCCCCCCAGGAGGCAGGTAGCTATTATCTCAGCTTTCCAGATGTGGAAACTGAGGCTCGGGGAGGTGAAAGCGATTTGCCCAAGGTCACTCTGGGAATGAGAAGAGGGACAGAGACTGAAATTGCAAAACCTGCCTCGTGCCCAGAGTTGGGGGAGGCTCTGCCACCACCCCTCATCCCCCCTGGGGTGCTGCAGTGGGGAGGTCTGTAGAGGAGGAAGAAGGAGCCGGCTGGTGCCTCGTGTCTGTGCAGGAACTAAAAGCGCTAAAAGTGACAGCAAAGGCTCCCCAAACTATGAATTTTCCTTCGCAAGATTCAGGCTGGCTGTGACGAGGCAGCCACTCTACTAAAATTTGGAAATGAACAGGGAGTGGTCAGGGAAGTCATGACTGCGGAAGGCTCTAGAGAGAAAGCTCCATGCAACACTCTTCATGGAATTATTTATACCTAACCTTGATGCAGAGCCTGAAAGCAAGAAGCACAAAGAAAGGGATGGCGCAGGTGAATTGCAGACGGAAGGAGGGCCTTCAGGGAGGTCCCCTGTGTCTGCTGAATCCCCCGACTTCATTCTGCATGAGATGCCCTGAGCTCTGCCTGGCCTCCTCCGGAATCGGGTGGGAAGGCTGTTTGCTGGCAGAACCGCAGCCCAGTGCCTCTCGGCCTCCACGCCTGGTTTAGCAGCTGACAACCACCATCAGTGAATTTCCCACCCTCTCCCCTACCCTCCCGTCTTGCGTGCTGCTGACATATTTTGATATTTCCTCGTGAGATTATAGTTCACATAATGAATTTGATTCTTCAGTTCTTTCTCTCATCCCCTCAAAACTCTGCAGCTTCTGAGAGCTCATCTGTTGCAAGATGAATCGCCCAGAGACTCCTGGTGCATCTTTCTTTACACTATGCCTCCCCCTACCATGGATGAGAAATAGACGTTCCCCTCATCCATCATAAGTCAGTGTGACAGAGCTGTCGGTCCCCAGGCCAGGCTCACTGTATCATCCTTCTCTCTGTCCTGCTTCAGTGCATGGCCTGCTTTCTTGGGAACAGTCAAGACCTTTATAAAAGACTTTAAATTGTAGTAGAGCCAGACCAAAAAAAAAAAAAAAAAAAAATACTACTAATAATATGAGGGAAAAAATGAACTTTAAAAGTTATGTAAGAGAAAGTTATTTCTAAATTTATTTTCTCAGTGGACTATTCTCTGTTTAAATGGGATATTGTGAAATTCTAATAAATCCAGTCTTTTCCCTGACATGTTATCAATCTTCAAACATCCCTAGAGGGTGAAAGGTAAATCCTATATGCCTGATTATACAGGTTGGGAAAATGAGACAAAAGGAGGTGAAGAAGAAAGGGTATAATGGAAGGCCAGGGAATCCAGAGAGGGTGCATGAGGGGTGGTGTAGTAACGTGCTTGTATGATTGGAACGGGAGAGTATAAGTAGGGTGCTGACAAATCGTCCTATCACTCCTCCTCCTGTGTGTCCCCTGACAGGAGCTAGAGGAATAAAAATAGATTCAGATTTTAACAGAAGAAAAATCCATTTACAATGCTGAAGCCAAAGGTCGCTGGACTGGGAGCTGGGAGACCTAGGGCCCAGACCAAGCTTGGATGCAAACTACTGACATGAATTTAGGTAATGTTCAGCCTCTGGGTGAGTGGGGAATGGGATACAGTCTTGTTTCTAAAAAGATCGGTCCAAATGGAAGACTTCTAATTCCTTTCCAAATAGGAAGATTCTTCGATTTTATTACTAACAGGGTTACGGACATTCAAAATTACCAAGGAGGGTTAAGGAATGCTGCTACAACGGAAGGTTTTTAAAATCCAAATAAGCATCCACGGTGGGAAGAGTTTGATAAGGGATTCTCTACAATCCAGGACCAGCTCTGAGTGAGCCCAGGTGGCCAGCCAGCAGTCGTCCCAGTGATTTGGACAGTGGGTAAGTCTTCTCTTTATGAAGACAGGGTCAGGAGAAGAGCCTTCTAGGACTGTGTCATCACACCCCTAGCAGTTCAGCAGGGCGGGGCAGGGTGGCGGGGCATCCATTCTCGCAGGAAATACCTGACTATGCTAAGGGAGTCGACTGAGGGTCAGCTCCACGGGAAGGGCTGGGCGTGGAGAATGACCTAGGGGCTGCGATTAAGTGAGTGGTCGTAGCTCCTGTGCTTGGGTCCGTCTCCCCACTGCCACTTCCCGAAGATGCCATCCACTCTCTACGCACTGTTGTTTTCTTCATGGCTACGGCACGGGCAGGCTGAACCTTTGCTTCCAAATGTTATTGGAAGATTTAATTAAGCAGCATTTGAAATTTCTGAATGGGAATTGCCACATTACTCATGATTATTACCCACTTTCTTTAAACATAGGGCCAACTGCTAAGCTGTTAGGCACAAGCATGGAAATTACAAAAATACTCAAATAACCATCATCTGAGACTCTGTTTGCCAAGCATCCTATCTAATCAGGGAAAGCCTGCTGGAACAGATGGGCCTTACACTCTGCCCTAGAAGCCAGGAAACTTGGACAGGCTAGGACCGAGTGCATGGAAGTGCCAAGTGTTGCCGCTACTATGGAGAACTCATTTTCCACCCAGTCAAAGACAGCCTGTGCTGTGCTTTTCGATGATCGCCCCGTTCTCTACCTGCAGCAAGTTCCCTGACTCCAGGGAGGTGGACATCGACATTCCTGAGAGACAAAGACCCAGGGTCAGATGGTCTGAAGCAGGAACCCTGAGCTATTTGCAGGGGGGCAGGAAAGACAGCAGACTTTAAAGAGAGGGCTGTTCAAAGCCGCCTAACGCAGGTGCTTCAACATAGAGAAAATGCCTTCATTTCCACTTTATATTTATGAGTAGTTTACAGAAAGCTTTCCAGCCAAAGGAAACAAAATTGGTAAACACAGTAAGTAATAGATTCAACAAATACAGCTAAGGATAAAGAACTCATTTACATTTAATGAGACAGCAATTGTTTATTAAATAAGAAACGGCAAATAAGAAATGGCGGTGTTTACGAAGATGGCCTTAAAGGTTTCTCGGGAATAATACATTAAGCATTGAATATAGCTTTTCATATTCAAAAGATGCGACTTGAGGAAAGGGGGAAGGGAGGGACCAGCGGAATAACGAAGAAAGCAAGAGGCTGATAACTCCTCCTGGAATATAGGGCATCCACCAGACAAAAATTGAATGGAAAATAAATTCCACGAAATGTTCCCTTCCTTGGATGTTACACCACAGGCTGACTCCACAGTATTGATTAAAAAAAAATAGTATATGATTACTAGAGAATGTATGGAATATTGGAACATATATTCTGGCCCTGACTCTGTATAATCGATTTTCGAATCAAAATTTCTGCATCTGTGTTTGCATATAGGGATATACGTTAGTTGCAACTATATAATTTCTAAGTGAGGAAAAACTAGGGCTTTCCATGAAGAAAAGTGGAAGACTCCCTAACCTCCCATGAAAGATAAGACCAAGCAAACATGGTGACAGCATAGCAAAGTCATTTCGGTCTAAGATTTGCAAAGACCAGCTGAATCGCAGGATTTACCTGCGACGTTTACCTGAAGGGTCTTCTAGACGCATGTGGTGTAGCAATGGTGCTCATTCATTTTGGGGCCAAATCACTTTTTAACTTGTTGCTTTATGTCTTAAACAGTGCCATACACAGAGTCAGAACACATGAATTTGAGACCTGGTGGGCCACTTGCTAGCTGTGGCAGAAAATTCTAGTTTTCACCAATATCTTCTCTTCCTATTTTAATCGCTGGTCTACATTTTCCATCCATTGCTTCAGTTAGGTCTCCACTGGGCACTGTTCTGACCAACAGGATGAGGGCAGAGGTGATGTGTACCATTTTCAGGTCATGCTTTTAGAAGGAATGAATGTGTGATTCCCTTGTTTCCTTACTCCTCTGGGCTGTCTGGGTTACAGATGTGATGGCAAGTGCTGAAGCAGCCATTTTGGAACTGGAGTTAAAAGCTGTGGCTGTCAAGGTCACTCCACCAGGCCTAGGCCATCTACCTACTGGAAAGGGAAATAAATGCATCTCTACCTTGACTAAGCCACTGGATTTGGAGTTGCCCTTGTTAAAGCATTTTTTCTTGACTAATACAGAACTCAATTATAATGGCCTTTGAAACTAAGACATTATTTTACACATTTACCTCTGGGTTTTAAACACAAACTTCATAAGTGTCAGGACTATAATAAAGTTGAGACTGTAAAGCAAACATACTATGCTCTTCCCATAGCTATTAAGGAGAAAGATAAGGGCAAAGGAAGGAGAACAAAGCCATATACTTGGAAGTAAAAAAGAAAGCCAGTTAATCACTTTACAAGAGAACTGTGACGAAACACCACACTGAACTACCAGGAGTAGTTGCAACATGAAGAATACTCTTTGTAATACTGACATGTTTCACTTAAGGGAAGAAAAGTTTTAGGTCAGGCTGAAAATGTACAAAAATGGAGGTTGACTTATCAAGAGAAATCCAAGTCAGCCAGAAGAAGTGCTGGTTACATGGAATAAAAGCAAACAGAAACAATCTTCACTTTTGTCTTACCATGTACTTCACAATTATCCCTTCAATTATATTTTGAATTTATTTTTATTAAGATATCTAAACATTCACAGAAAAATGACAAAATAAACCCATACATCTATCATTCAGATCAAAAAATTATCCAGATTTTGCCACGTTTTTTGCTTACCTATCTTTTTGGTTTCTTTCTCTTTCTCTCTTCTTTTTTTTTTTTTTTTCCTTTCGATTTTTTGAGGTCAGCATAAGTCACATGCAAGTAGAACAGCACAAGGGAAACCAGAAACCAGAAATCTCTCTCCTTCAGTTCTAGTCAGTGTTTGCACAGTCAAGCAGGGAAATCCAAGGAGGGGAGGGAACAGCATCCTCTCCCCTCAGATTGACCACTGTCCTCTTAGAGACATGAAAACTATGCCCAGCCATCCTGATGGTACTTGGCTGACTTTCCAGTTCCCTACTCTTCAGGCCAAGGAAGGAACTGCTTGGATTATTAGAATATTGCCAACCCCATTAGCAAAGGATATTCTAAAAATCTCCAGAGATCTTCTTGGAACTGTGTTAATAATAGGATGGGTATGTATACAAAAAAAGGGAGGAAATCCTGATAACCTGAGAACAAACACACTGGTAGCTCTAGGCTAAAGAAGTGAGGCAGCTGAGGCTTTGGGAATAAGTAGCACATTTTTATATAAAAATCAGCAGTATTTTTATATAAAACTCTGAGGACAAGGGAACAGACTTGTCCTCTGATTACCTGAAAATCTGAATAATCGTGGGCTATGGGACAGTTATGTATGTTTCCAGTCCCTGAGTGTTAAGCCCACCAGAACGGGACTGTCATAGTGCAGGTGGCTATGCAGAGCCAGGGGCCAGGTGGCAAGCACCAGAGGGGACCACCGGGACTCTGTTGCCCCCAGTGCACAGGTAGAGAGAACTAAACAACAGAGGGTAACCATCGTTCCAGTCCAGCCCATCCCTGTACATGGATGGTTTCTGTTCCCGAGTGGCTGGACTCAGAGGGTAAAATCTCTGGGTATAAAAGGCTCGACCCATTCTTTAGGGTGGTTACTGTTTGCAGGTCAGGATGAAACGGAGCATGTCAGGAACGGCAAGAGGGGATGGGACTTCATGGGTGGGTAACTTTTTTCTTTTCGGTGGCCTTGAGACAATATCTCTAGGTAGCAGCAGTGGTACCAGCGCCCAAAGCCAAGCTGCATGCTGCAAAGTGAGTCATGTGTTGGGCTCTGGGGCTTAGCTCTTTTGGTATTCCAGTCTTACGCTGACATTAACATTGGCTCAGAGATACAGGCTTGATAAACCACCACTCACTGCCCCCCATCCTCACCTCGCACCATCACTGCCCTGCCCTCTACTCCACTAGCCCCATCATCAAAATGCTCCAAGAAGCATCTAATGGGTCAGACAAACAACTGGATCAACAACAGAATCCCCTACATTCAGGGAGGTGACAGTGCAAAGCACTGACCCACACACTTCTGTGTGTCACATAATAGAGCTGATAAAACATCATCAACTTAATTTAAAAATGTGTCTTCCAATTAGAAGTAAAATAAAGTAAAATAACTCTACTATTGGCTTTAGGTCAGGGAGCCTAGGTTTCCGGAAGGAAGAGGGCTGATGAGCACGAAAAGTTTGGAAGACCTTGACACTGCGATTCAGTCATGATGAAGGAAGGGGGCAAATCTCTTCCACGTCTGTAAAAAAGGATTCTCACCTCCTTCAAAGGAGGAGCCCGAAGCACAGAGAGGTGAGGAAGCTCTCGGGGGCTCAGGAGTCCGTGCAGAGACGGAGGTGATGGCAAGTGTTCTCCGGATCCCCCTCTCCTTTCCGTTTCTCTGAGCCAGGCCATCCTTCCTGGAGCAACCCATTTGTGGCACCCAGGTCTCAGCCACAAGGACTGTGTGGCAGTCACTACACGCTAAACAAGCCTCTTTCTTCCTCCCCCGAGGTCAGTGGCTTAGCTGGGGAGAGAAAATTCATCTACATATTTGCTTCTAGAAGAGTGGTCACCGCAGCGGCATCCGGGGCCAGAGTTTTCTGTCCTCTGAAGCCTCCCCTGATGCTCAGAGCATCCCAGCCCAGCCTCACCCTGCCCCTCCTGGACCTGCAGGTACCAAACACACACCCGAAGCCACAAAGCGTAGCCCGAGGGCTCCAGCCGTGCCCAGCTTCCCTTCCTGGGAAACGCAGAAAAAATAAAAGTATTTGCTTCGAAACAGTAGAACGAGCTGCTCCTGCCTGTTGCGATAGACTGTCTTTTAAAACTAAGTTGCAAATCACCTGAAACTCACCTTTGCAGTCACACACACACACACACACACACACACACACACACATGTGTACAGCAAGATAGCACGTAAGTTATCCCATCATTAGCACTCTGCCCCAGGATGGTATAATAATAAGTGATGACAGTCACTGACATTTACAGCATCGTCTTCTAAGATATACAGATGCTTTCCCCTTAATTCTGAAAATTCCCTACGAAATAGGTGCAATTTTTTTTGTTTGTTTGTTTGCGGTACGCGGGCCTCTCACTGTTGTGGCCTCTCCCGTTGCGGAGCACAGGCTCCGGACGCGCAGGCTCAGCGGCCATGGCCCACGGGCCCAGCCGCTCCGCGGCATGTGGGATCCTCCCGGCCCGGGGCACGAACCCGCGTCCCCTGCATCGGCAGGCGGACTCCCAACCACTGCGCCACCAGGGAAGCCCAGGTGCAGTTTTTATAGACTTTTTTCACAGAGGAGGGCGCCGAGACAGAGAGTTGCGGTACTTTTCCCAAGGATTCACAACTTGTAAGTGGCAGATCCTCACTTTCAACTCAGATACTCTGACTTATCCATTATTAAATACCATTTCCAGTAAGAGTGTAATCTGAAGTATTACGTGATACTACTCTGCTTTTAATGTAATCTACACGTATCAGCTTGTTTTCCCAAATGTATAGCGATGGATGACATTCTGTCTACCTGCTTTACTCTAGGGGCTGGGGAGGGAGACGGTGATGACTTTTGGTGTGTGTTCTAATGGCCTGATTCTTTTTTTCTTTTCTTTTCTTTTTTTTTCTTTTAAGGCCACACCATGCTGCATGTAGGATCTTAGTTCCCCAACCAGGGTTCGAACCCGTGCCCCCTGCATCAGGAGTGCAGAATCTTAGCCACTGGACTGCCAGTGAAGTCCCAATGGCCTGATTCTTCATGTGTGAAGGTGACTTGGGGGCTGGACATCAAACGTCAGAGGCATCCTTGTTTCTCCTCCTGCACTTGTGTGGCTCTCACTCTTGTCCCCAATCTTCCATCTCTGTTTGCCTGTTGCCTTCAGCCCCAGGACATGTTCTCCACCGTGAAGCTCTCACAACACAAACTTCCCCCCACAGGACACTAAATCATCATTTCCTGGTGAAAGCAAGAGTCCTTCCTTGCACGTTAGTCCCTTGGTGGCTGGCTAACCTCCGCTGAGGCATGTGCACAGAGCTGGAGCCCACTAGGCAACTACAGAGGCAGGGCCTTTGCCCCTCTGCTGTAGGGAATTCTTCATTACTCGCTACCCATGGGCCGGGGCTGGGGGCTCAAAGTACAATATCACTGCTTGCATTTAAAAAATATTCATTTTGCCCGCGTACCACAAAAAAAAAAAAAAAAAAAAAAATTCTTCTAAGCCCGTTCCCCGAGGGCAGCAACTGCTCTGAGGAGCAGACGCTGGCAGAGGAAGTGTGTTCTGTGCCCCATGGGATTGTCATCTTCCTCAGAAAGGAAAGAGAAGGCAGGAGCAGGGACCTTTCCTGCCTGGGCAAGAGCTAGAAACGCTCCTCTCCCCAGACACCATCTGAAAACCAAAGCTGACAATTGAGCTGGGACCGATTGATGAAAGTGAGGAAACAGCCCCTCAGAAATGTTCCTAGATGGCGCTATGCTTCACTCATTGCTAATCTACCTGTAACTGGGTTTGCCACAGGCTGGAAATTTGGGTACATACAGGCAGTTCAGGACCATTAGTTAGTTCTCCTGTGCTGGGGCTCTGCTCTACAATCCATGCCATCAGGAAAGGACTTGGGAGCTACCAATGGGTTTCAAAGAAGACTATCTCCAATATACTTTCAGTCATAACGACGAAGGGACCACTTGTCTAATGGAATTCTACTCAGTTTATCACATCCTTCCCCTAAGAACCAACCAAAACAGACCAACAAACAAAATGGCACAAGGAATAATTTGACTTTGATCTGAGGTTGGGAAAAAAGTTTGTATCTACCTTATATTCAGGATATGTGGAGTTACCTGGGTTAAATACATATTGGTGACCTAGAAAATGCGTGACTCCTTTAAAAGAGCTGGCTTCTTTTGTCTGGTCACCCAGAGGCACCCTGGGTGGTTTAATTAGAAAGAGCAGTTGGGGCAGCTGCCATGCTGTCAACAGCCTCCATTCCCCAAGCAGGAGGAAAGCTGGGAGGCAGTGCCTTTCCGAAGGAAAAGCAAAGCACAGCCAGGTAGAGATTGGGTTTCTCCAAGAAATATGGGGAAAAAAGTCCACGTGAATTCAAAAAACTTTTTTGAAACTTAATTGCCCTCGGTACATAGAAAAGTAATGTTAATATATAACTTAATCTGAGAGATGATTTTGCTTTTCACTTGTGGACTATCTAACAGTCCAAAGCAATGGAAAAGCCAAGGAAAAATTAGAACAGAGTGTTAAGAAGTATATCCCATCTTCCTTTGTACTTATGAGTTATCCCTTTATAGATGTACGTGTGTGTGTGCGTGTTTGAAGGTGACCTAAGTAAACTTTGTCTGCTGTATAAAAAGAAGAGTATTTGTAGTAGCACTTGTTTGTAAGTCGTTACATCCCTGAAGATCTTGATTTTCCCTGTCTGCTAAAAGTCATAACTGACTAAATGTTGTGTTTGGGCAACAAGGGCTATGACACCAAGATAAGGCACTTATCTTCTTCACGTTGTGCCTTAAGCCTCAGACTATCACAGGGTCATCATGTAAGTCATTTACTGCTCACTCATTCATTCAGTAACTCTGACATCATACATTGTGCCAGGCACTGTCTTAGGAACTGTGGACGTACATGTTGACAAGGCCGTTCAGAGGTTCACATGGTCAGATAGGGAGACAGATATGTCAACATGCAGTGTCCACAGAACATGTTAAGTAACAAAATTAAACTAGGTCCATTATCGGCTGGCTGGCTGTGGTACCTTGCTTTCTCTCCCTACCCGAGGGCTCAGGGTTTGCTATCGTAGCCATAGCTTTTGGCTTTGGTCCCTGTCTCTAATCACCCAGAGGAAGTCCCCACAAGGACATCTGTGGGTCCTCTCAAGGGCAGAGCAGGAAGAAAAGAGACCTTGGGAAGTTACATCTTTCCAACAGAGCAGTCTCATGTATAGAGGATGCTCAAATACCTGCGAGGATGACAACGAAAGGTAGAAAAAATGGTGGATGAGCTGCTCACAGTTCCATGGGTTTGAAACACACCAGTTTTAACAAAGTTAAATTGATTTCTCAGCTTCATGACTTCCTGGAGCCTTTATGTACACTGAGGATGGAGCTTTCAAGAGGGTGATAATAGTAGAAACCATGTTCTTAAACTTCTTTGGCCATTGAGATCAATCATGATATTGATTTTTATTTATTTATTTTTTGAGGAGCATTGCACAGTATTTCCACACTAGATGTGTTCCCCTCACCTTCAAAGTCCATTCGTTTTTGTTTCCATAGTTCTGACAGGTTCACTAACTCCTGGCTACCTGAGAAGTGTTTCCGTTCTGAGCCATTATCTTCACTCTAAGGCTATCACTCTAATCTCCAAAGGTGGCCCTGAATCCCTCCTCTCTATGAAGGGGCAGGGGGTACGCTGGATAACAGTTATAAGACAGCACTCTAGGGAATTCCCTGGTGGCCCAGCAGTTAAGACTCTGTGGTCCCAATGCAGGGGGCCCAGGCTCAATCCCTGATCAGGGAACTAGATCTCACCTGCATGCAGCAACTAAGAGTTCACATGCCACAACTAAGGAACCGGCAAGCTGCAACTAAGGAGCCCTTGAGCCACAATTAAGGAGCACGCTTGCTGCAACTAAGACCCGGTGCAGCCAAATAAATTAAATAAATAAATAAATGATTTTTTAAAAAGAAAAAAAAGGCAGGGCTGTGGAGTAAAATGCTTGGGTTTGAACCCAGGCTCCGCCACTGCCAGCTGGCAGCATTAACAAACTACTCTACACATCTCAACTTCCCTCCTCTAAAAAGGAGACAGAACAGTGTCTATTTCATAGGGCTTTCTTTTTTTGAGGCTTAATGACTACATTTCATGTAATGTGTTCAGAACAGAGCTTGGCACATAGTAAATATTTAATGTAGCCATCAATTGTCCTTGAGATTATCTTATTATTATCCCTCCTTCTTCTGCTAGTGTGGATCCCTGACTCTCCAGATACAGAGCCACATGCTCCCCTGGAGCGATGCAAGCGTTTCACGTGTGCTCATGGGTCTGCCTTGTAGGACCTGAAACGCACATCTTCACGTTTGACTCCACTAACATGACTCAAGATGGGCACAGGTGCATATGGAAAGGACACTCCCTGAAATGGTGTGTTGTCACTTGAAGGATGGGACCTCATTGCTAGTGTTAGATGTCAATCATCTTCGGGGCAGAATTTAATTTCCTCCTGTGACTAGTTACCCTCCCACCCCACCTCCCACCAGCATCACTTCTCTACTCTTCACTGAGGAAGATTTTTGAGAGGCTGCATGGACGGGCTTTGAATTACCTCCAATAGAGCTTGTCCTTGAATGAAAACCCTTCCTCAGAGTCCAACGCACAGGAGCACATGGTGTCAAAAAGCTTGGGGGCAGAAAACACAGCTCTTTGTGGCTAGGGGAAGACTATTTGCCATCATTGGGTCACAGTTGTGTCTTTTTGTTTTGTTTTTCCTGAGAAATGGAGGATGCCATTACTGTTCTATGGCTCATTGTGGGATCATAAATATGAAAGGTTCAGCTTAGTGCTCGACATCTTGTAGGTGGTAAGAACTCTCGATTTTCTCTCCTTCTGTCCTTTTCTACCTGGAGTTTCTTCTACGTAGGGGGTGACCCCAGACATATATTTCCTTATTCACCTGATTGCAATATCCTGACACACCATCCCAGATACATGCAGATTCTTTCCTACTAACGTGCCCCAACCTCTGTGCTTCCAGGTTTCCATGCTTCTGCTGTCAGATGGGATTGAGGATACTGCAGAAAGGGGGAAAGCTTCCTTCCCCAAGCTGACTCTGAACTGTGCCCATACTTTCTCGGTGTTCCTTTCTGGACACTAAGAAGAGTAGCGAACGGTGAGGATAAGGAGCTTCTCCGCCCTTGGTTATTTATTCATCCATTAATTCTTTTTAACTGTCATATACGCACAAGTGCCGCGTATGAAACAAAAGTGCATGAGACATGAATTCTGGCTTCAAGGACCCCCAATTTTGAGGGCAATCAGATCATTGGCTATGGACTCCTTTATTCTTATAGATTTCTTACTGCTACCCTTTCTGCATCCGTGTTCCAAATTCCCAGTTATCTGGTAACTGACTTGAAATGATTGGTCCATAGTGGAAGTGTGCTGTTGGCTTATTTCTTTTCATTTGATGTAAACGCTAACTGCTAGATTTAGATATACTAAGAGGCCTGGAGGCAAGGGGTCAGTCTCTCATCTCCCCACCCCCTTCTCCCCCAGGCGGCCCTGCTGGATCAGAATAGAGAAGTCAGTCTGGGTGGGAAAGCATTCCAGTGGGAATCAGCAAATTTTTGTATCTCCTGAAGCCTTGTCAGTATCACATTTAATCTGAATGTTATCATAATTATTATAACTTTACATTTATATACACTGAGTCTCTGAGGAGAAAAGAAGCAGCATGAATATAAAAGAAGATGATTAAGCTTCACCCCTCCCTTCTAGGGAGACAGAGCACATTTTTATAAAATTCTTTTTCTGCCTTCTCCTGACTCACTCCTTGAGGTATCACCTGGATGTACGTACTGCCTGGGAGCTATTTCTTTCCTGGGTGGGACTGGCTTAGAAATAATGCAGAAGAGGAGGGTGGTGATGGAGGCAGAACATGTTTGTGTCCAAAGGAAAAAAAATCTTGCAAAGATTCTACAAGAAAGGAAGATGTATCAACTACCTAGTGAAACCCAAACCCTGAGTCACTTCCTTTACATTCTAATTCAGCAGTCACTAAAACTCTCAGAGAAGTAGTGCTGTCCCTATTTTATAGTTACAGAAACAGAAGCGTCTTTAAGTTCAGGACCTTGCCCAACATCAGCTGATCTGGGGTAGAGGCTGACTTCGAACCTCTCTCTGTCTCTTTCTGAAGTTCCTGCTATTTTGGTGTGATCCTGAAAACCTGTTTCAGACCTTATTCTGATGCCTCCTAGTTTGAGAGATACTGATGACTAATAAGTCCTGTCTCCCACCTCCAAGGATCTTCCAAAGAGGAAATGGGATTGACGCACAGAATCCAGGAGCAACCAATCCAAGACAGATGTGAATTAGGTGTGAAAATGAGACAGGAAGTGGGCAGAGCACAACCTTTAAAAGAATGGTAGCCAATGAGGACACAGTATAACCTGGTTAGAACCAGCTAGGTCCAAGATGGCGGATGAGTCGACTTCCACTAGACCTTGAGCCTCATTATACATTCATTGTAATATATCAGCATATGATTCGTGACACACCCACCAGCGCCACGGCAGTTCCGAGGCTGACCATAAAAGGTCAAAAAGTGGGTGGTGGCCCAATTCCTGGAAATCCTTGCCCCTTCTCCAAGATAGTTGGAATAATCCTCCCACTTATTAGCCTATGAGATTATCCAGCCCATAAACAAAGCACCCCGTATTTCGGGGCCTCTCGCCTTCTGAGACGGCCCACACCCTGTCTATGGAGTGTGTATCTCCCTGAATCAACCTGCCTTCTCTTTACTATGGTTTGCTCTTCAATTTTTTCCTGTGAGAAGCCAAGAACCCACACTCGACAGCCATCCCAGGGACAACCTGAGTCCTAGGACATGACCATACTCTCCTTCCCCACTTTCTTTCCTGCAACAAAATCACACAGTGAGCTCAGGAGGAGATGAGATGACAGGAGATAAATGAGAACTATAGTCCTAGGACAGTCTTCATGGAGGAGCAGGAACTCACAGAGCAGCAGCACCAAGGGGCCAGCATCATGGAAGGCAGTAGGATGGCAGGAAGCCCCAGGACAGGACTAGGGCTGCAGGGACGGGGAGAAAGCAGCCCTTCCTGGCAGATAAGGGCAGCCCAGGGGAGCTGGGGCCATACGGAGGGTCTGAGGCCTGGGAGGTGGATTCAGAGGAGAAGAAAGGCACAGCTTGAGAAGCAGGGAAAAAAAAGAAGGAAGGTGCTCCCTCTGGGCCTCTGCTTTCCTCACAACCCAAAGGCCAACTGCTTCCTCATCCCCACCTTGGGTCACTGGGCAGCTTTGCAGAGAGGCCAGCACGGTGCCTGTCATTCCTGGTTTCTGTGGTTGTTCACGTACGTTCCCCCAGTGGCTGTGGCAGTGGCAGAGGCTGCTGGGTCTCTCTTGCTACTGGGGAACATGGTGATGCCAGACGGGAAAGTTCCAGGTGAGAGGAGTTGGTGCATCGGCCAGCGCAGGGAGCACGGCTGGCTCCCAATTCTGGAAAACATGGCATGGTTTATGTCGGCCAGGGATTCATTGGTAATTTTTCAGCCTGAGCAGAAATCCCACTGTGCAGAATGTAAAAGGAAAGGCAGGTGTCTAGGAATGGGATGACAGGGAAATGGGAGGGCAATCTGGGCAGAGTGGAATTGCTAATGGAGCAGCAGGGAGCCTTGTTTCTGCCGAGGGTCACTGACAGAAAATAAAACCAACCATTGATCTATATTTCTGTTTCTGTGCCAGTACCATACTGTCTTGATTACTGTAGCTTTGTAGTATAGTCTGAAGTCAGGGAGCCTGATTCCTCCAGCTCCATTTTTTGTTCTCAAGATTGCTTTGGCTATTCAGGGGCTTCTGTGTTTCCACACAAATTGTGAACATTTTTGTTCTAGTTCTGTGAAATATGCCAGTGGTAGTTTGATAGGGATTGCATTGAATCCGTAGATTGCTTTGGGTAGTAGAGTCATTTTCACAATGATGATTCTTCTAATCTAAGAACATGGTATATCTCTCCATCTATTTGTATCATCTTTAATTTCTTTCATCAGTGTCTTATAATTTTTTGCATACAGGTCTTTTCTCTCCTTAGGTAGGTTTATTCCTAGATATTTTATTCTTTTTGTTGCAATGGTAAATGGGAGTGTTTTCTTAATTTCACTTTCAGATTTTTCATCATTAGTGTATAGGAATGCCAGAGATTTCTGTGCATTAATTTTGTGTCCTGCTACTTTACCAAATTCATTGATTAGCTCTAGTAGTTTTCTGGTAGCATCTTTAGGATTCTCTGTGTAGAGTATCATGTCATCTGAAAACAGTGACAGCTTTACTTCTTCTTTTCCGATTTGGATTCCTTTTATTTCTTTTTTGGAACAGGATAGAAAGCCCAGAGATAAACCCATGCACATATGGTCACCTTATCTTTGATAAAGGAGGCAAGAATATACAGTGGAGAAAAGACAGCCTCTTCAATTAGTGGTGCTGGGAAAACTGGACAGTTCATGTAAAAGAATGAAATTAGAACACTCCTTAACACCATACACAAAAATAAACTCAAAATGGATTAAAGACCTAAATATAAGGCCAGACACTATAAAACTCTTAGAGGAAAACATAGGCAGAACACTCTATGACAAATCACAGCAAGATCCTTTTTGACCCACGTCCTAGAGAAATGGAAATAAAAACAAAAATAAACAAATGGGACCTAATGAAACTTCAAAGCTTTTGCACAGCAAAGGAATCCATAAACAAGACGAAAAGACAACCCTCAGAATGGGGGAAAATATTTGCAAATGAAGCAACTGACTAAGGATTACTCTCCAAGATTTACAAGCAGCTCATGCAGCTCAACAACAAAAAAACAAACAACCCAATCCAAAAATGGGCAGAAGACCTAAACAGACATTTCTCCAAAGAAGATATACAGATTGCCAACGAACACATGAAAGAATGTTCAACATCATTAATCATTAGAGAAATGCAAATCAAAACTACAATGAGATATCATCTCACACTGGTCAGAATGGCCATCATCAAAAAATCTAGAAACAATAAATGCTGGAGAGGGTGTGGAGAAAAGGGAACACTCTTGCACTGTTGGTGGGAATGTAAATTGATACAGCCACTATGGAGAATAGTATGGAGGTTCCTTAAAACACTAAAAATAGAACTACCATACGACCCATCAATGCCACTACTGGGCATATACCCTGAGAAAACCATAATTCAAAATCAGTCATGTACCACCTTGTTCATTGCAGCACTATTTGCAACAGCCACGACATGGAAGCAACCTAAGTGTCCATCATCGGATGAATGGATAAAGAAGATGTGGCACATATATACAATGAAATATTACTCAGCCATAAAAAAGAAACAAAATTGAGTTATTTGTAGTGAGGTGGATGGACCTAGAGTCTGTCATACAGAATGAAGTAAGTCAGAAAGAGAAAAACAAATACTGTATGCTAACACATATATATGAAATCTAAGAAAAAAAAGAAAAAAAAAGGTCATGAAGAACCTAGGGGTAAGATGGGGATAAAGACACACACCCACTAGAGAATGGACTTGAGGATATGGGGAGGGGAAAGGGTAAGCTGTGACAAAGCGAGAGAGTGGCATGGACATATATACACTACCAAACGTAAAACAGATAGCTAGTGGGAAGCAGCCGCATAGCACAGGGAGATCAGCTCGGTGCTTTGTGACCATCTAGAGGGGTGGGATAGCGAGGGTGGGAGGGAGGGAGACGCAAGAGGGAAGAGATATGGGGACATATGTATATGTATAACTGATTCACTTTGTTATAAAGCAGAAACTAACACACCATTGTAAAGCAATTACACTCCAATAAAGATGTTAAATAAATAAATAAATAAATAAATAAATAAAACCAACGGCCACCCAGAGGTAAAAACTGACTGGTTTAGTTTGTTTAAGAAATATATGAAAAGCTTACACTCAGCTATTTTAAAATGAAGGGATAGGAAAACAACAAGTTCCTACTGTATAGCACAGGGAACTCTATTCAAAATCCTGTGATAAACCATCATGGAAAAGAATATGAAAAAGAATATATATATATATGTATAACTGAGTCACTTTGCTGTACAGCAGAAATTAACCCAACACTATAAACCAACTATACGTCAGTAAAATATTAAAAAATGAAAAAAAAATAAACTGAAGGGATAGGAAACACGGCACAGTTACAGCACTCCGACCACACCACTGTCCTGCTTAAACTCTTCCCACCCCCAGCTCTCAATTAGGAAGAGACCTGTGGCCTTAACTCGGCACATGATGCTCTAAAGTACTAGTGTCACTTTTTAATAAAAGTAAGACAAAAGTTCAAACACCACAGCAGGGTATTTGGTGAAATATAAATGCCCCCTCTCCACTCCCTCAGCTGAGAACCCATGTGGAAATACTGTGTGCGTTTTCCAGTATCCTGACACATTCCCGATGATCAAACTCAGAAGCCACCCCTGACTCGGTTCTCACTGTTGCCCTCCCAGCCAGGTCAGGTTGCTTTCAGATACTCAGAGGTCCAGGGCTCCTCGCCTCCAACGCTTTGCTCAGGCAGCACCCTCTGTCTGCAAACTGTCCTCCCACCAGCCCATGCCTCCCACCTGCTACTTGGTGACACCTTCAACACAGTTGCATATTCACCCCAAATGTCACATTCTCTATGAAGTTTTCCCTGATATGACCCCATCGACCTGCTCATCAACTTAAAGGTCCCATCATCCCCTGCAAGTATTTAATAGTTGCCCTGACTTCATGCCTTTCTCCCCTTGCTGAGTCAGTGTCGCTCCAGCGCAGAGATTGTTTATGCATCTCTCTGCTCTGAGAAGCCAGCCAAGAGATGGATGAAGAGTGAGAGCTCTGGGAGTGTTGGTGGAACGAACTAATAGATGGATGAATGAATGCATTCAATGTATCGAACCAAATTTAGAAATGCCCTTAAATTCCTTATTCTTGTCAAAACGGGAGGGGAGATAGAAAAAGAAGAAAGAGAAAAAAGTGATAGAGAAACAAATGGAGGAAAGACTGATAGCCATAGAAAGGGAGACAAATAAAAGAAAAAAAAAGAAAAGAAAGAAACAAGGTAAAGGTCCCAAACATTTAAAAAGAAAACAAGATAAGGCACTCTGCTCACACCCTACTATTTACTTGGATCTGTTCATTAACACCCTTAGAAACGGTACATGACCACTTCTCATAGTTCTTTCTATTCTCTTCATTCTTAAACTATCAGAGAACCACTTCTGGGTGGAGTAGATTGAACAGTCCTTTAAGGAAGAAAGTACTGTCTGAATTGCAGTGATGGTGCTAAAAGGAACTTTATCTTTGCAGCCAAATGAAGTAGTGTCTGTAAGGAGGAGGATGTGGTGAACAAAGAAAAACATGACAGATTGAGAGGGGTCCAGGTCCTCCAGCAAAAGATCAAACTATGGATGAGATTTGGCTTGTACCATGGCTGCTCTATTCCTCTGCCTCTGCCACTACTGTATCATCACTTTGTTCTGTGGCCAAAGATCCGTTTTTACAATTTGGCTGTGGGACCACTTAGGGGCTCGCAACAGGGAGCTGACCGCCTACCCGAGGAGAAGCTCTCAAATCCACCCAGAGGCACAGAGTCAGGTACTGTTTTGAGAAGCAAGACTCTCTCCAAATTTAGATTCAGCCTGAATGCAAGGGTGTTTATGTAATTATGTTTAAGTGCCATGACCCCTGGAAGTCAAAGGAAAAAACTTTCCAAGATGAGGTGTCTTCAGGGCCCCACAGAGCTGGATGCTCCTCATTTCTCCTTCTTGGTCCTAGAATATGAGCATGGGAAGAACCCTTGAGTTGGGAAATAGGACCAGGGCTAGAGGACGGGTAAAAGCCCTGCAGAACCAGGAGTGCAGGGTTCATGATGGGGATCGTTTAGTCATCGGATGAAACCATGTGTGCACCAGGCAGAGGAGGGCACAGAATCAGAGTAGGAGCTGGTGAGAGGAGAGATGGAGGACTCAGGGACAGGGAATGTGGGCAGACCCGCCGGCGACAAACCCCACCCCTGAAGCACGGCTGAGGGAGGCTCTCCCTTCTTTACACACTTCTGTAGTATTCTAATTTTCAAAGCAAATTGTATTACTTTGGAAACTGGAATGTCACTGTTTGCAGATGACATGATAGTATACACAGAGGATCCTAAAGATACTACCAGAAAACTACTAGAGCTAATCAATGAATTTGGTAAAGCAGCAGGATACAAAATTAATGCACAGAAATCTCTTGCATTCCTATACACTAATGATGAAAAACTCTCAAACAGAAATTAAGAAAACACTCCCATTTACCATTGCAACAAAAAGAATAAAATACCTAGGAGTAAACCTACCTAGGGAGACAAAAGACCTGTATACAGAAAACTATAAGACACTGATGAAAGAAATTAAAGATGATACAAACAGATGGAGAGATATACCATGTTCTTGGATTGGAAGAATCAATATTGTGAAAATGACTATACTACCCAAAGCAATCTAAAGATTCAATGCAATCCCTATCAAATTACCAATGGCCTTTTTTACAGAACTAGAACAAAAATCTTAAAATTTGTATTGAGACACAAAAGACCCCAAATAGCCAAAGTGGTCTTGAGGGAAAAAATCGGAGCTGGAGGACTCAGACTCCCTGACTTCAGACTACACTACAAAGCTACAGTAATCAAGACAATATGGTACTGGCACAAAAACAGAAATATAGATCAATGGAACAGGATAGAAAGCCCAGAGATAAACCCACGCACCTAGGTTCAACTAAACTATGACAAAGGAGGCAAGGATATACAATGGAGAAAAGACAGTCTCCTCAATAAGTGGTGCTGGGAAAACTGGACAGTTCATGTAAAAGAATGAAATTAGAACACTCTTTAACACCATACACAAAAATAAACTCAAAATGGATTAAAGACCTAAATGTAAGGCCAGACACTATGAAACTCTTAGAGGAAAACATAAGCAGAACACTCTATGACATAAATCACAGAAGATCCTTTTTGACCCACGTCCTAGAGAAATGGAAATAAAAACAAAAATAAACAAATGGGACCTAATGAAACTTCAAAGCTTTTGCACAGCAAAGGAAACCATAAACAAGACCAAAAGACAACCCTCAGAATGGGAGAAAATACTTGCAAAGGAAGCAACTGACAAAGGATTAATCTCCAAAATCTACAAGCAGCCCATGCAGCTCAATATCAAAAAACAAATAACCCAATCCAAAAATGAGCAGAAGACCTAAATAGACATTTCTCCAAAGAAGATATACAGATTGCCAACAAACACATGAAAGGATGCTCAACTAATCATTAGAGAAATGCAAATCAAAACCACTATGAGGTATCACCTCACACCAGTCAGAATGGCCATCATCAAAAAATCTACAAACAATAAATGCCGGAGAGGGTGTGGAGAAAAGGGAACACTCTTGCACTGTTGGTGGGAATGTAAATTGATGCAGCCACTATGGAGAACAGTATGGAGGTTCCTTAAAAACTAAAAACAGAACTACCATATGACCCAGCAATCCCACTACTGGGCATATACCCAGAGAAAACCATAATCCAAAAAGAATCATGCACCACAGTGCTCATTGCAGCTCTATTTACAATAGCCAGGACATGGAAGCAACCTAAGTGTCTATCGACAGATGAATGGATAAAGAAGATGTGGCACATATATACAATGGAATATTACTCGGCCATAAAAAGAAACGAAATTGAGTTATTTGTAGTGAGGTGGATGGACCTAGAGTCTGTCATACAGAGTGAAGTCAGAAAGAGAAAAACAAATACCATATGCTTACACATATATATGGAATCTAAAAAGAAAAAAAAGAAATCGTTCTGAAGAACCTAGGGGCAGGACAGGAATAAGGACATAGACGTAGAGAACGGACTTGACACGTGGAGGGGGAAGGGTAAGCTGGGACAAAGTGAGAGTGTGCTGTTGACATATATACACTACCAAATGTAGAATTGATAGCTAGTGGGAAGCAGCCCCATAGCACAGGGAGATCAGCTCGGTGCTTTGTGACCACCTAGAGGGGTGGGATAGGGAGGGTGGGAGGGAGACGCAAGAGGGAGGAGGTATAGGGATACATGTATATGTATAGCTGATTCACTTTGTTATAAAGCAGAAACTAACACACCATTGTAAAGCAATTATACTCCAATAAAGATGTTAATAAATAAATAAAATAAGGGAAATAAATAGAAAAATTTGTTTAATCACCAGTGCCGGGGAAAGCTGTCTCAGGACCCGAAAGGACCCAAGGACCTGTCTCCCAGCCCTCTTTCTCAAAGCCAAGGATTCTTCCCATGTGCCTGGGCGCACGGGCCTTGTTCTCTTCTTATTTGCCAGGAATTGGGGTGAGGAATAACCCACGATTTACTGCACGTGGGGTGGGGCTTTGAGGGGGGCTGGCATCTCTGCAAGCAGCAGCCCCAGCCTCTTCCCTGGGAGGGAGGGGGCCACCTGCCTGTGCGTGTTTGCTCACAGGCAGGAGCTGTGGCCTGTCATCATCATTAGCTCTGTTCGGTGTTTACTGACTGTGATTAATTAGAACGAGCAAACTTGGCATTAATGTGCCCGCCATAAGGATGAAGGCTCTTACCGCACAGCCATCGTGCACAGGCAGCTAGACAGGGGCTCATCTACCACCTGTTACCAGGATGATGCAGGGCCATGGGCGCCAGCTGATGGAGGAATGGACAGAGGCGAGAGGTTTGGACCCGCATTTCTCTGGAAATTTAGAGTTCAGGGGAGCTTTGCCAGAGCAGAGGGCAGCAGAGCCTCTGCTTATCTCATGTGGGAGCTGCTAGCTGGCTCCAGGTAGCTTCCCAGAGCAGCCCAGGCAAACCAATGTGGCTCTTGGTCACCACATAGAACCTCCCTCTGGCTCTGGTCACAGCAGCCTTCTCCTCAATCAGAACCCTGCTGAACACAACTCCCTTTCCAAGTCAGTGGGCGAGGGTCCTGCTGCCCTCGATGAGAGACTCGGACCTCCAGTGGGTCTCGGGAAAGATGTTAAGGGTGGGTGCAGTTGCCGAGAAAGAGAAAGCATTGTTTGGGGTTCTGGTGTACCATAGAAGACTAATATTCTTTGGTTTCTTTGGAAGTGATGCTATACTTATGTATTTCCTCCCATTAAAAGATCAGCCTTCGAAGAGGAGAGCGCCACCATGTGGGACATTTGGAGACGGGAGGTAGAGGAGGGTTGATTCCTCCTGCGTGGGTAAGCGGCCTGGGATGTGGAGAGGTCTCAGGACAGAACAGAGACATTTCCACTGGCTCAGAATTAGGACGCACAAGAGCCTTGAGGCAGGAGAGAAGAGCATTCTGCCCAAAGAGGTCACCTGTTCCCCTCCAGCTTCCCAGAAAGAGGCAGAACACTTGCCACCACGTGGGCACGGACACCAGGGCCATGTCCTCTGGGCTCTGGGTCCCGTGTTTTGGGTCATGGGGGGACCATTGTTCACTTTCCCATGGGATCTAGGCACAGGTCAGACCCACTGCAGAGCTCAAGCCTGAGCAACCAGGGAAATGGGCAGCAGCTGGCACGTGGACGAATACCCGACCAGCAGCCAGGCTACACGCCCCCTTGCCCACAGCCTCCGTCCTTCCCTCTCTGCTGTGTGAGGGTTCGGCGTCTGTGTAGGCAACAGCTTCCCTGAATGCTTCTGTTCCCTGTGGACACTTACGCCCTTTGAACTGAGTCCTAGGTGGAAGTAAGGGTACTGTGAATAGTAGGAGGGCTGATGGATGAGCGCACTGGGGCAGCAGGGGGACCTGGGGGACCTGAAAATTTGGGGGAAGGATGGGTTAGGATTCTGCATCATCAAAGGCCTCAAAGAGTCCACAGGAAAACACTCTCAGACAACCCCACAGTTCTGAGATCTCAATGGCTAAGGAAGGGGAGGCCCCCTGGTCATGGAGGTTTTAACCTGCAGGGGCAACTGGGGAAGGGCCCTTAACATCACCGCGGTGGTCACGTACCCAACCCCCAGCAGTGCTCGTGCAGTGCCGCTCTGGAATGGTGCTCCTTTCTGCCTCCCTCTTTTCAGGTCCTACTTGCTCTGCTGAACATCTAGCCACTCCTTTAGGCATTTGAAGAGATACATGCAGTTTCAATCTCAAATTCCACATCTACAAAGGTTTCTTGACCCTCCAATCTGAGCTGGGTCTCTCCAGCCTCTGTGGGTTGATTAGACCTTGTATGTTCCTAGAAGGCAAGCAAAGCGTGGAAACAGAATGCACAGTCTTTCCCATTTGGTCGTGAGCTGTCCAAGGTCAATACCTATGATTTATTCATCTCTCAGCTCCTCTAGATCCAGTGCCTGGCACGCTTATAGGTATTGATGAGTGAGCCAAAGAATGAAAACCGCCATGCAGAGCAAGTGGCTCTCCTATTACAGATGCTACAGGGACGATACATTTACAGTTAATATCGAACCAGTGCATAAAGAGATAAGGAAGGGAACTTCTGAAGACAATGTAGATGCTAAAGTATGGAGGGAGTGGGGGTGGGGAGGAAGTGACATTCACTGAGCAGCCGCTCTTCACCTGCTGCGAGACATGGGCTTTAAGCGTGTTGTCCAATTCGGCCATCGGCACAACCCCCTCAGGTGTTCCCTCCTCACCTGGGCATCCGCTCATCCTCTCTGCCAGCCCTGTTCTGGGTGACAGAGTCCAGCTGTGAACAAGAGGAGCAGAGGAGCTCTCATCACTGTTTACTCACAACCCATAGGTGATTCTACAGCTCAGGCAGGTAAGTGTCCTGCTGGGCTCTGTGTAGCTCCCAAGGGTTCAGCCGGAACTGAAAGTCTGGTCCGTGCGGCTCTCAGGTCAATTCTCTTTCCACATTCTGGGCTGTATATATTCCAGAAGAGCCGGGCCAGGGAACTCTGATGTTTCCACTATGCAATCAAGGAGGGCATCCTGGAAGAGCCTGCAGGTCCTGAGCATTCTGGGGGCTCCAAATAGCCTTTGGTGATGTTGAACCGATTCCATTTCATGAGTCAGCACTGGGCTTGGCATTAGCATTCCATGGGGAAGGAGAGGGCTGCCTCTCTGTCACTTTAAGTCCTAAATCGTTTTCAGGCGCTCATTTAGAGACAGCCTGGAAAGGTCTCCTGTCATGCTGGGAAGAGGGTGGACGTGGTATCCTCCAGACCTCTCCTCATCAGACTTACTCAAGAAGCACGGGAATTGATTTGACGCCGAACGGATAATCAGCCGTCATCAATAATTGTAATCACTAATCTGGTGCAATTAGAGGCAATTATAATAAATGCAATTTCCTCCTGAGCCACTAACGAACTACAGAAATATGAATTGACTTAAGGGGGCTGCCAGTGATTTATGCAATTGTGAGATCACAAATTTCCATTATCCTGGTAAAGATTCTTAAAGGAGCCAGGTACTATTTGGATTTCACACCTAAGTAATGAGAAGCTAGAAAATACAATTTCAAAGGTGATGAGCACGGAGGCCACTGGATTTCTCTCACAGCTAGCTTTAGATAATCCTAGAGACCGTGCAGACTCAGCTGGGACTGTCATGTGAAGGCCTTCTCCTTTAAGTTTTGCTTACTATAGAGATATTCTGAGTTCAAACCTTCAAGTCTTAAGGAATGAGGACTGAAGTCCAGTCAATTCTGCAAGAGGGGGTGTTGACAGGAACATCTGGGTGGAGATGACCTCTTTTTATTCCCAAGGAAGGCCTGCCTATTGGCCCATTAGCCTTTCCACACCCAAATGAATCCCAGATTTCAACAGAAAGGCATCTTTATGTACATCGAATGACCTTAGAGCTTTTCGGTATCTTAAAAGTGCTTAAAAAGCTTTAATTATGTTATTCCTGTTCTCAGAAAATTTGAATGGCCATCTATTTTCTAGGGAATCAGCCAGGGGATTTTGAGGGGATCCACAACACGGCCCCCCCAAACTGTGACAGGAGTGTCATAAGTAGGAATGAGGGTGGGAGGTGAGGTGACTGACCCCCCCGTCGCACTTGCCCGAGGAATGACGGTTTTCATGGAACACTGGGCTTTCAGTGCTCAAATGGGGAAAGTCTTCGGCCAACCGAGATGACTTGTTCCCATGGAGACAGAGGCCAAGGCCAGATAATGCAGGAAAAGAGGTTAGACTTTATTCTCATGCTACTTAGAACCAAATTCAGTCTCCCGGCCATGGACTAGAAGGTTCTACCTAATCTGACCCCAACCTCCTCTCCCACTGGTGGACTCCATCAAACTTTATTTCACGCGGGCCTTTTATTTCCTCTTTCTCAAATGAGCCGAGTGTGTTCTTGCCACACGCCTTCCCCTTGCTTTTCCTTTGCCTCTCCTGACCCTGATTTTCCCACGGCTGGCTTCTCTTTGTCATCACCTCCAATGACCCACGTCACAGCAGGCTCCCAGGCCCTCGCTGTCGCATCAGAGTCTGTGTGTGGGTCTGTGCCTCCTGCATTCACCCTCCCTGTCTCACTGGCAGCAAAATCCCAGGCCTACCAGGGTGCCTGGGTAACATCCATCTCGTGAATAGCTGAACCCCCTTTCCAGCCCCGCCTTCCACCACCTCTGCACATACACTCACCACCACTCACACTTGCGTACATGTTGCTCCCTGAACGCACCCCAGCTCATTTCTGCCTTTTGCTGGAAATGCCTTCCCACGTGGCCGTCAGCTGACCTTCTTCCAGCAGGAAACTCAGTGCCGATAACTTGACAAGCCTTTCCTGGTCCCTTGGTGGGGGACGGCCCCCTCTTGTCCATTGACAAACATCTAGCTTGTACCCCGTGCCAGGCACTGAGTGCTTTAGCTCCCAACTCGCTTCGTTCCTTATTGTGTCCTGTTTGTCCTGTGTCATCACCTCCACTAGATGGTCCGGTCCGGAGGGCAGCAGCCACCTCCCTGCCTCGCCCTCCGCCCCGAGGCCCTGGCTCTGTGTCACCTGCTCCAGGGTCCTGGCACTTCACCAACTGAACTGATGGGGACAAATTCCCACCTTTGTGAGGGATAAAACAGGAAACGCTACACAGTACCTTACACACAGTGGGATCTCCTGCACAAAGTAGGATTGTGACTGGAATAGGAAGAGAGCCTGCGTGGTGCGGTGATGGGGAACTAACTTAAGATTCCGTGGGCATAAACGCTAGTCTCAGGGCTGCCACTAACTAGGTAAGTGGCAATGACTGAGTCCCTATATCCCCTGCCCGGGCTTTCCTTGCGCGCAAAATGAGGAAATATTGTTTGGATTTCTTGAGTGTTTCCAGGTCTAACAGTCCACGGTTCTCTGCGTTGCTAGAACTGCAGGGGACAGGGAGGCGGGGAAACTCACATGCTCATGTTTATAATTTCAAATGGAGGAAGTTGTTGTTTTCCCCCTTCTCTTCTCCCTAGTGGTAGCAAACAGGCAATAAATATGGAAATCCTAAAAGCCAGAGAAAATAGTGAGTATGCTCCATCTTGCTGACAAAGTACACAGACGCCGCATCACGAAATGAATGGGCTTGTCCTCCACTGCACTTGCACGAATTCCTCCCACCCCAGCAAGAGCAAGCAAGCGTGGCTGGACCATCCGCAGGACAGGTATCCTTTGTTCTGCAAATGCCAGGCCCCCTGGCCCTGCTCCAGCCAGTGCAGCAAGGGCGACCACTGCGGAGGGAGGGTGCCTTATTCTACCACCAGGGAGCCCCACGGTGGGGGGACTGCATCCCAGGCCAGGAAAACAATTCAAAGGGGACAGAAACAATGCAGGGGAAAGGGGAGAGCGGTTTGGGGAATGAGCGGAGGAAAAGAGGAAACACAAGGCAAGGCATAGGTAACCAGCTTTCCAAACCGTGCAGATTGCTCGATAATTGCTCTGCACCTTCTCTGTCTGCCTTCGAAGCACAAGCCTAGATCGCGGGTGACTCCCATCAAGAGCAAATGTCCCAGTGATAACCAACGTGATAAGAGCCTTTTGAAGCTGATCTTCAGAAACCTTTTCCCCAGATGGCGCTGGGTGGACGGCTGCTTATTTGGTGGGTCTGCAGCTCCTACCTCCACCTCCATCTTGTACCCAGGAAGGTGGCTGCTCTTCCCGAGGCCAACACGTTCCCCTCTGGCTGGTCTGTGTGACCTTCCCTACCTGGGAGGCAGGTGGCAAGCTCTCTGGTCTTCACCAGGTCCCTTCAGAGGGAGTCCTCAGATTCCCTACCTACTTCCTAACCATTTCCTCAAGTTCCTACAGCTCCCACACATCCAGTTAGATCTTTGTTCTTTAACTTCATTCTGGGTGAAAAAGGCTCATCCCTCTGGACCAATGTCTTGAATCCCACTACCTATGTGTCACTCAACAAGAAAGATACCCAGCTTCCTCAGGGTCTGAAGCCCCTAAGGCATTCACATCCAGGTTTTGTCCTCAGCTCTGATGACACCAGGCCAGCATCGGGCAGGAGGAAAGGGATAGTGTGGTACCCCTCGGAGCAATGGGATCCTACTCCACTGAGAACCACACTCTCTCCCTCTAGCTGTCCAAATCTTACACATTCTTCCAGGCCCAGCTGAGGTCCTGCCTCCATGAAATGGTCTCTGAACGCTGTATTCCTCACGGAAGATCACCTCCTCTGCTCCAATCACATGCGTGCCTATATCTCACTATTTAGCACCGCCCTGCAAAACACTGTGTAATTGTTCCACGTGTACATGCCTTGTTTCCTTAAGTGGAGCATATCCTTTATAAAATCAAAAGTGTCAGATTGATGGATGGATAACAGATAGATAGATGAACTTCGGACAGAAAACTGAATAAAATGTTAATTGTAGAATCTAGCGATGGGTTAGTGGGTACTCACTGTAAAATTCTTTCATCTTTTCTGTAGGTTTGATGACTTTCATATAAAAATGTTGAAAAACATTGAATAGTTTATCTTCTGCATCACTCATTAATCTTGAGAAACGGCTTATGAAGTGCCTACTACGTTCTGGGCTCTGAACTCTCTGTTCACTTTTCTTCTCCTAACCAGGGTGATGCTGAGAAAATTTAGCAGGTGCTCAGCCAGTAATTGCAGATTGCCAGTCCTGTCCACTTAGGTGCCCGTGATTCACCTTCCATGCTGTGTCTGCCTTCCGATTTGCTGACAGGGTTGGACAACATTCACACAGTAGGCTTGGGAAATTGTCGGGGTACCAGGCTACATTGCATCTTACTCTCTTGGGTCCTGCCCATCGCTTCTGCCCCAACCTGATGGAGAAACAGCCTGTTCCCACCATGGGTGGGGCACACATGACCTATGTGCCCCTGGGACTGTCTCAGGGAAGATATAATTGAGCAGGACCCCCTCCTCTAAGTTCTCTATCAGGGAAAAGAGGAAATAAGGTAAGTCCCCCCAAACCCCCAACCTCTACTTTTAGTACAAGCTTTTTGACAAGCAAAGAGTTATTCTTTCCGGTAAAGCACTGTCCACTCCTAAGAGTTGTGTTATAGGTATCAGACAAGTTTGGCAGTAGCAATGCATTAAGCCGGTAGCGTTCTATAAACGCCCAGTCAACCATGCTCTGGGAGTGGTTTCTGTGTGTCGGTCGTCATATTAAGCAGTGGCAAAGAGGAAGCTACAAAAACAGGAGAGACAAGGCTGTCTTTGGTCTGTGCTCTTATGAGGGAGACACATGCATGAACAGTCCCAAGGCTGTGATAAGCGCTCCAAGGAGATACACACGGAGGTTGTGCTAACCTCTTCCTTGCCTCCTACCCTTGGGGGACTTAAGCACCAACCGTGAGCACCTGGAACAAACTGGAGGCGATAGGGATTCTGATAAGGACCTTTATGCCATTTGCCTAGCACTTAATGGACTGCCAAGAACTTCAAAATAGTGTTGGATGAGGAGGCCAGGGCAGGGGTCCTGAGAAATATCTGGCTTGTTTCACGGTCGTAGGTCTGCAGGAGGTGGTCAATAAACACACGCTGATGGATTTCTTCCCATAGCACTTCACGTCTGCGCCTCTCTTTGGGTAATTAATCATGGACTGGGGTATTAGGTGACATCGCCGATATCGAATTGAGTTGTTATTTATTCCTTATATTCCTATTTAACTTTTTACACACTTATGTATTATCACCCGTGGCTAGAATTTAAGTCACCAGAAGACAAGACTCTGCCTTGTTTTCTATCCCCCGCAGTGCCTAGCACAGTGCCTGGCTCTCAGTAGGTGCTCAATCAATGCACTGATGAATTAAGTCCTCCTGCCGCCTGGGGACCGTCATGCTTCAGAGCAGCAGCTGTCACCTGGACCACCCCTGGCCACAGGGGCACACAGACAAATGAACTTCAGCTCCCTCCCCTCCGTGCAGCATCAGGACCCTGGGAGGCAAACCCAACGTGAATTTTAAAATCACGCTCAGTGGTGGTCGCAGAGCAAACATGCTTGCAGGGAAAGGTCTTTTTCCTTCTCTCTTCAGGGGCAGCAGAGCGGTTCCTTCCACTAAAAATACAGGGATTTGTGCCACACGGCTGTGCAGCAGTTGGGCGGGTGAGGTTCACCCCCATCACCAGGGGCTCGGCACCGGCTGACGGGCTTTGGGCTGCAGACGCTCGGGCAGCCCGGCCCTGGTGAGCACAGCCTTCCTCCTGTCCCGGCCACGGTACCACCATTTCTATAAGTGACTTCTCAGTCATGGCCCTGTGCCCCAGGGGGATGCCAGTGCGACCGCTGGGAAAGTTTCTTTTCTCCCTCCTACCCCTGTCCTCTCCCAAAAACATCATAAGAAGGCTTTTCATTTAGGCAAAGAAATAGGCCCAGGATTTGCTTCTATGTTGGGTTAGGAACTGAAGAATAACATTTATTAAGCACCAACAAAATGCTAGAGCCCCTCTCCTCTGCCATCCGATTTGATCCCAACAGGGAACGTGGGGTAAGAGACTGGCCCCATTTCACAGAGGAGGGAACCAAGATTCAGAGATGCTTTACAACTTGCCTAAGGTCACGAGCTAACAGGGAAACTTGAGTCTGAAGGGTGTGTGTGTGTGTGTGTGTGTGTGTGTGTGTGTGTGTGTGTGTGTGTGTGTGTGTGTGTGTGTGTGTGTGTGTGTGTGGCTCTGGTCCGATGTCAGTGATTACACAAATTCCCTGTGAGCATTAGGAGAGGTTGCACTGTACCCGAGTTTCAGGCTGTAGAGAACCTGTCCACGCTGCCAACAGCAGAGCGGTGGTAGGGCTTGGTGACGGGAGTTTCAGATGCTTTCCGAAATGTCATAGGCAGATCACTTATTATTCAGGGAAACACCCAAGAAACTGACGACTCCTTTCCTCCCTATCAGTATCGCTACCAGCTGCTCACTTGGACTGGGGGCTGTGACGGATTCAACTCTGAATTCATGAATGCAGCTAAGCCTCCCTCCAAGAGGAACCGCGGGGATTAGTGCTTCTAGA
Organism: Delphinapterus leucas; assembly: GCF_059928025.1. NCBI lineage: Eukaryota > Metazoa > Chordata > Mammalia > Artiodactyla > Monodontidae > Delphinapterus > Delphinapterus leucas. The sequence continues at coordinate 106,085,258 of NC_143135.1, read as the reverse complement.
GCAGGACTGCCTGGCAATTCCAAAGCCCAGGGGGGAAGGGAGCGCGGGTGGGGATCTGCACCATAGAGAGGGGCCTTCAAATCTATGGGAAAACACGGCACCTAACAGTCCAGCTGCTGGATAGCGCTTTCTTTGGGCTGGACGAGGCTGCAGTTGTTCCTATGTACGTGGGCTTTGCTGCCGAAGCCCATCTGGCCTGGCTCTGTGCTTTTTCCTTCTTCTACAGCATCTCTCAAACCCTGTTCCCCGTCAGATCAACCGTGCAGAACATGCTTTGTTTCGTAGGAATCATATCACAATCCTAGAGCTGCAATTCCTTTCCCCATTTTGCAGAAGGGAAACCTAAGGTTCAGGGACCTTCAGGGCCACCTGAGAAACAGGGCAGACCAGGATTTGAAGGCAGGAACTCTGCCCGCCAATCCTGGACGAGATCCATTAGAGCTAGCGGGTTGGCCTGCCTGACCATCCAGGATCCAGCCAGGGCAGGCAGAGAAGCCCTTAAGCTGATGGACACAGGTCGTCCTTGGCCCAGGTCCCGCACGATATGCTCGGGACACCTACTGCATTGTTCTCCAGGGCTGGACTTAAGGACAGAGAGAGGCAGCTTCAAGGCCAGGCCAGATCACCCTCTCCCATTTCCTTAAATGCAGGGATGTACATCAATCACGCTTGAAACTTACTTGAAACGTATGGGCTTTAGCGAGTCAGACAAGGGTGATGTGTTTCGAATCCAATGGCTTTCACCATGGATGACTCACACCTCAGAACACCTTAAACACCTTAAAACATCATTGGTTCCATTTAGTTCCTGTCCCATAGTTCCCCAATACTCAAAACTTATATATTCAACCACAAAAAACCAAACAACCCAATTCGAAAATGGACAAAGGACTTGAATAGACATTTCTCCAAGGAAGATATGTACATGGCCAACAAACACATGAAAAGATGCTCCGCATTACTAATCACGAGGAAAATGCAAATCAAAACCATCAAGACACTTCACACTCACATGAGGATGGCTATAATTTAAAAAAACCAAAAAACAGAAAACAAAAGATGTTGGTGAGGGTGTGGAGAAATTGGAACTTTTGTGCATTGCTGATGAGAATGTAAAATGGTACAGTCACTGTGGAAAACAATTTAATGGTTCCTCAAAAATTTAATCATAGAAACACCATATAATCCAGCAATTCCACTTCCAGGTATACACCTTAAGGAATTGAAAGCAGGAACTCAAACAGATACATACACACCAATGTTCATAGCAGCAATATTCACAGTTGCCAAAAGATGGAAACAACCCAGTTGTTCATCAACACATGAATGGACAAACACAACATGGTGCATACATCCAATGGAATATTATTCAGCCACACACAAAAAAAGAAATTATGATGCAGGCTACAACCTGGATGAACCTTGAAAACATCATGTAAGTGAAATCAGGCACAGAAGGACAGATATTGTATGATTTCACTTATATGAAGAATTGACAAACTATCATAGAGACAGAGAGTAGAATATAGGTTACCAGGGGCTGGAGGGAAGGGGAGACGGGATATGAATTGATTAATTAAAGAGCTTCTGTTTGGGGAGATGAAAAAGTTCTGGTGATGGATGGTGGTGACGGCTGTACAATGTTATGAATGCACTTAAGGTCAATGAATTGTACATTAAAAAATGGTTAAGATGGTAAGCTTTATTTTCTGTTTCAATTTATTTAAACTAAAAACAAAAACAGTTTACCTATTTCTGCCACTTCCCACCTCTGGCAACCACCAATCTGTGCTCTGTGTCTATGAGCTTGTTTATCAGATTCCACATATAAGAGAGAGCATATAGTATTTGTCTTTCTCTGTCTGATTTACTTCATTTAGCGTAATGCTTTCCAGGTCCAGGAAAGATGGTAAGTTTTATTTTATGCATATTTTGCCACAATTTAAAAAACAAAATACACCCTCCCCAACAAAGGTTAAGGCAGCAGGGCTTGAAGGCTCACTGTAAACTCTGCTTTCTCCCCACCAAACAGCCTGGATGACTCTGCACCCCAAATGCCATAGTCTGGGCCTTTGTGCTGCAGCTCCTCTGTCTGGGATGCCTCTCCCACCCTGCCCTCAAAAAAATCAGCTTACCACAGAAGCTTAGCCAATTCCCCTGACATCAGAGATCTTAATGCTTTCCTCCTTGTTTTCTTAAAGCTTTTACACATGCCTTATTAAATCACTACCCTGTTTTACAATGATTTCCTGACGTGGAATGGGAGTTTCCTATGTAAGGGACAACGTTTTACTCATTTTTGTGTCTCCAGCACATGGGGGCATGCCTAACTGGAGGTAGAAGTTCAATGAATATTTAATGACACTGGTGGGTCTTAGAAGTGTTTTTGTTTTGTTTTAGCTCTATGCAGGGCCGGGGTCAGGCCTTCTTAACTGCTCAGAGAAAGCTGATACAATTGCACCAGGGAGGAAACAGAAGCCTCAGGGGAGATAAAGGGAAGTTTCCTCCCTTCCTAGGCTCTCCTTCAACAGCATGGCTGTGGCATCTAACTCGTGGGGTGAAATCCCTGGAGTCCTGGTCTTGTTATTTAACCTGGCTGAAACCTCGCTTACTCCCCAAGGATGTGAGAAGAGCTGGTCCTCAGTAAATGTTGACGGTGAGGATTTGGTAAGCTGGTCTGGGGAAGCGCCTGGCTCAGGGTGGTCCCTCCAGGTGGGCAGCGCTGTTGACTGCAGGCGCCTCTCCTTGGAACCCTGCTCATGGGTCATCTCTCCTCCCACCACTTTTCTCCCTTCTCCCCACCCCCAGTTCAGCTTTCTTCCTTAATTGCCTCCGCATTTTTTCTGCATAGGTCATTCCATCAGCAACACAATCTTGCTGTTTCTAGTCTCATAATTAACTCTTTATTTTGCTTCCTTTCACGATTAGAAGGAGAGAAATAAGGAACAAGTTAGGATGCGGGCGCTTCTCTCCAAAATGGCCTTCATCGCAGCTGTTCTAAGGTCACCACTGGTCTGTTTAAATCCCTTCCCTTGGCTGCATCAAAGGGCAAACGCCCCGCATGAGCCGAGGTTGGCAGGACCTCGGGCGCCTTGGCACGTATTTGTGGTCCTTTAGGCTTCTATTCTTGGGTGAAGCACAGCGCTTTTGTTCCTGTCCCAGCCCTCCCTATAGTGGGGGAGTACTTTTCCTCTCCCTCCTGTTTTCCCACCCTCCTTTCTCTTTTGTGAACTTTCAAGTCCCCCAATTAAATAACTGGTAAATTTTTCTTTGTGAAAAGCACTAAACTTTACTGGATGACTACCATGGTAAATGTACTTCTTTCTCTTTTCTATTTGCCCTTGAACGCTCACACATTAAACCTTCTTATAGGGGAAAAATAAATTAAAACAGGATATAAAGCATCTGTCAAGGTAATCTGGGTATATCTCAACCCCATGTAGAATTTCTTTCCTTCGTGTATTCAGCAAATGTTTATTAACGCCCACTGCGCACCAGACACTGTGCTAGCACCAGAGGGTCCCAGAGCAATGGAACATGGTCCCTGCCCTAAAGGAGTGTCTGGTGAACATATATATATATACATAGAAGGTGTGGGAGTGTCTGAACAGGCAGGTAGAATAGGATAAGACCTCATTCCTCCCAAGGGTAAATTATTCATGAATTAAAAAATCAGGACCAGGGGGCTTCCCTGGTGGCGCAACGGTTGAGAGTCCGCCTGCCGATGCAGGGGACACGGGTTCGTGCCCTGGTCTGGAAAGATCCCACATGCCGCGGAGCGGCTGGGCCCGTGAGCCATGGCCGCTGAGCCTGCGCGTCCGGAGCCTGTGCTCCGCAACGGGAGAGGCCACGGCAGTGAGAGGCCCGCGTACCGCAAAAAAAAAAAAAAAAAAAAAAATCAGGACAGGTTATGCCTTTTTGCAAAGAATGCCAAGCTGATGAGGTGCAGCAGGGTAACTAAGGGTAGGTGGGTGGTCACTCCAGGCTCAGACTTTCCCACCTTCGTCTTAACTTTTCTTTTAGCTACTTCCTAGGAATCTATGATCTTCAGATAAATGTCCATGCCATGAGGTCAACACACGCATCCATCAGTTTTGATTTAAGTAGGCACTCATGAAGTCCTGGAATCTCAGATGCTGAAGGAAGCCACGATTTTCCCAGCCATTCTCGACACTGACTATCATGGCTTTTCTTGATGTCCTTGGGCACTGAGATCCTATATGCATTTCCCCATTATATTTGCCCTCTGAACATTGTTTTGCTCCTCACTTCCAGGAAGGAGCAAGATTGAGGTCTAATTTTGCCCACAACTTTGAAAGTAGCTGAAGGATCAGGAATAATTAAGTTGGGGTATGTGTGTGTGCGCGCGTGCGTGTGCAACCATCTCAGGGCACCGTTCATCCAGTGAGTGGAATTTTGTCAATTACCGTGGGGTCTCTCTCTCTCTCTCTCTCTCTCTCTCAGACCATTGCTTTCTGGATCTCCTAAAAGCTGCATAACACCCTTTGTCTCTGGAGGTCAGCACTCGTAGGTGGATGGGAAGTGTGCTGTGGAAGCATGTCAAACTGTGCCTTAAGCCAGCAGCCCGGGCGCTGCTCCCAGACCTGTCAAAAACATCTGTTTAGCAGAAACCACATGGCAGTTTCTTTGAAGAAACAACAACAGCCCAGGAGGTTACTGCTATTTCAGTGTTCCTTCTGGTTTGACGTGTGCTGAAGCAATACTCAATTCCACTTCAGTCTGTATTCACTGAGCACTCAGTATACTCTGGACACCGGACTAGGCACCAAAGGGAATGCAAGGGACATATAATACAATGTACTAGGAATACAAAACACACACACTGAGCAGTTAGAATCAGCAAGGGTAGAAAAGAATCAAATGCCTACACATGGAGTGTGGTGTGCGTGGTCAAAGAGAGATCGACCCAAGCTGCGCTCACAGACTGTTGACCTAGAAAAGACTTCCAGAATCAACCATTCACTCGGCCATTTAGTTAGTGGTCATTTATTAAATTATTTACTGAACACTTGCTATGTCCTGGGTCCTGTGGAAGTTGGTAGATAAGAGAATAAAACTCAGTTTTTTAGAGGAAACGTTCAAGTTAGTAGCAGAACTGGAAACAGAATTCTTGTCTATTTTTTAAAATAAATTTATTTATTTTCGCTGCGTTGGGCCTTCGTTGCTGCACGTGGGCTTTCTCTAGTTGCATTGTGCGGGCTTCTCATAGTGGTGGCTTCTCTTCTCGTGGAGCATGGGCTCTAGGCACACAGGCTTCAGTAGTTGTGGCACGCAGGCTTCAGTAGCTGTGGCACACGGGCTTAGTTGCTCCGCAGCATGTGGGATTTTCCTGGACCAGGGCTCGAACCCATGTCCCCTGCATTGGCAGGTGGATTCTTAACCACTGCACCACCAGGGAAGCCCCAGAATTCTTGTTTTAATTCATCATTCGTTCAACTAACCTGACCAAGAATCTCTTGTGTGTCAGGCTCTGGGGTAGATGCAGAAAAGCTGCACTGCACACTGACTCAGAGGCTCTGACGCTCACTCGAGTCCAGGAACCTGCACCAGGTTCTTAACATCTCCCAACGTCTTTTTCCTCAATTAGAAAATGTGGTACTGATAGCACCCCCCTCAGAGAGTGGATGTGAGCATTCAAAGAAGTAAACATGTAAAGCGCAGAGCACAGTCTCGGACACAAAGTGCTTAATAAATGTCAACTTTCATTATTATCTTGGAACGACCTCAATGGATAAAATATGGTCCCCATCCTTACGAAACATATAAATTCTGATGGAGAAAAAGGCATATTCTCAGATCAAGGTGTCTCCCTGATACCAGAGCTTTGGGGAAGTCAGAAAAAACATGAAAATAGGATGGACCTAGAGATTATCATACGAAGTGAAGTAAGCCAGACAGAGACACATAAATATATGATATCGTTTATACGTGGAATCTAGAAAAAATGATACAAATGAACTTCTTTACAAAACAGAAACAGACTCACAGACATAGAAAACAAACTTACGGTTACCAAAGGCGGAAGGGGGGAGGGATAAATTAGGAGTTTGGGATTAACAGATACACACCACTATATATAAAATAGATAACTAAGAAGGACCTCCTGTATAGCACAGGGAACTATGCTCAATATCTTGTCATAAACTATAAGGGAAGAGAATGTAAGAAAAAAGAATATATATGTCTAACTGAATCACTTTGCTGTACACCTGAAACTAACACATTATAAATCAACTATACTTCAGTTTAAAATAAACATGAAAATAAACAAGATGAGAGCAGGAGTAAAGAGAGGGAGGTGAAAGTGTAATATGATGGACTGGGCAAAATGTTATGAATAGCCATTTTATTTATTGCTTTCCAAATCTACAGAGCAGTCAGATCTTTAAATCCTGGAAAGGAAAACATTCAGAGGCCACTTAGTCCATGCCCCTGTCTCCATCTATTAATATATTAAGAGCACCAATTAAAAGCCTATTATCCTCTAGTGCACACTCCAGTAACGTTGTAAGTACCATGAACCATGGTCGTTTGGCCCCGAACTACTGTAGAGTGCTGGAATCTTGAAAATAGCCCAGGAAGAAAAAATGTAATAGAAATGGCTCTTGCAAGGGTGGGTCTTGAGAAGCTAATTAAACAATGAAGCTTCTTCTTCCTTTGATATCCACAACAAGGGCTAAAAAAGAGTTCAAATGTCGATGTACAAGAGATAAAGCAAATCTTAGGTAACAGGTAACAGTACGCTGGGGAATTATTTTTGGGAATAGGATGGGCATGGCAATGGGAATATCCGGGGAGTGATGGGAGTGAAGCTGCTCAATGAAGGCAGAAGATAAATTGTGATCATGTGTTTGATCAAAAGCTGATATGAGACTAGGGATGAAGCAAGGGGAGCAGGGCACCAAATATGAAATCCAGCTCCCAGGGGTGGGAGAATAGAAGTTGTTTTGTAGAAAATGCTGGCAGCTGTCAATCAAGCTGGAGTTCAGAATAAGGAAACGTTACAGGAACGAAGACAAAAGCCTGTACGTTTAAACCAGGCACAGAAGAGGAGATGAGGTGAGAAGCCCTAGATGCTGGGGATTTACATACAGACACAGGAGCCTCGGTGGGGACACAGATGCTCCAGATTCTGTTTAGGAGTATAGATGAGACTTCTGACACTCGCTAGACTGAGTTTTCACTGCTTGGGACGAAATAGGACTGAACTGCCAACTTTATTAACTGCCCCTGTGGCCAAGCACGGACGTGGAGGACAGTGTGGGTGACTGCACAAAGGTACACCTTGGGGGTCCCCCCACCCAATACTTAGTAAATTAAAGAGCCCTCCCGTTAGTGCATGGAGAGACGCAGCAACTCCTTTGTCTCCTTGGCCGCAGCCTTCCGGGGCCACCCCCAGGCCTGATGCGCACTCAGTCCCCTCCAGCCCTGATTCAGATCAAATGCTGACACTTATCCACGTTGCTCTAAAAGTCACCGCCGCGGAGACGACCCCGCCTCACATTCCTTCCTGCTCCCAAGCTGCCCCCAATATACAATTGTTTTAAAGCAGCTCGTGTGTTAATTAAAAAGTAGGAATCAATTGTCCTCATCTCTCCATTCCAGGCTGCTGTGCACACAAGGATTAGAGCTGCCTCGACTTAAGTCAATTAGAGATAAGGAGAAGCTGACATTTCCACAACCCGCCTTATCTTTCTGCTCAAAAAAATGGCTCAGATTAAAATGTACAAAGATGATTTCTTTAGTCCTTTTCCTCCTCCTTTACCTTCTTTTAATCATTATGAAGAAAGCTGACAGTCCAAGCTGATGGCAGAGATGCACGTTCCGGCCATCCTGAAACACCCATGTGGCCAGCCTGGCGTGAGCCCGGCTGCAGGCTCAGGACCTCGCCGGAGGCTGTGCCTCAACTTAGGGCAGGTGATGGGGATGCAGACAAAGGATGGATTGGGAATCAAAAGCCACGGCTTTGATGCTGCTTCATGAACTACTTAACCCTTTAGGCCCTCAGCTTCCCTGAGCCTCTGTTGCCTTATCTGTGAAAGGGAGCAATGATGCTGCCTGACACTTACCGCTGTGAGGCTCCGGTGAGAGCACACGTGTGCAAATGCACGGTACAGAGCCTGACACAAGGCACACTTAATCCACGTTTAGGTTGAATGTAAGCGCTCTGGGGTTCATCCTAGGTAATTTCTGAACAGAGAAAGGAGGCCTTTCACACGTGATCCCATCCATCATAAACATTCCTACTTGTTGATCACACGCCTTTATTCCAGGCAATTTAGATATACATTACGGCTAAGCAACCCAGCAAGTTGGCCACTGTCATCCCCATTTTCAAATGAGGAAGCTGAGGATCAGAGAGACTAATGAACTCGCTAAAGTTCACACATCTAGTGATCAGTAGAGCTGGGATCTGAACCCAGAGCCCATTATCTTTCCATTACCTCATGCCCCAGCGATGCTGAGTAATCTCAGGAAACAGAAGAAACGTGGTCCCCTGACCTCTCCATCCATCTGCAAAGTGAAGAGAGTGCTACCTTATTGACACTGGCCTGTGCATGTATTAGCAATTTCTCAAATTTGCCCAGTCCATTAGCTGAGCTTTTGCTGGCTACCTTTGACTCTGTTAAATGCTGATGCAGCCCGTGCCCGTCTCACTTGCTATCTTCTGGTCCATCTCCACAGCACCATTCAGCAACTGCCTCTCTTGTCCCGCTTACAAGCACTACTGGCAAACAACAGTTGGCACGCAAAGCCGGGCTGGTGCCTGGACGCATCATGAACGCCCCACAGTGGGCACTGGGTGTCCCACCCAGATCCCCCTCGGATGATGGATTGTTGTTCCAGGTGCCAGGAGTGTTACTGGCAGATGCCCTTGGCTGTCAGCCCTACAGGGATCCCTCGGCTGGAGAGAAGCATCTTGTTCAAGGGCCTGGTCCCCTCGCCAGGTGGCCACATCCAATGACTCAGTAGAGACCTGGCAATCCCAGCCTACTCAGAATTAGCTCACTCCAGAATTCCATCCTGTGCGGTCCACCAAGATGTTAGAGGCCTGCATCATGGTTTGAGTTATCCCTCTGTCCCTCTGTCCTATTTCCTTCCCCACGCCCCCCTTCTGTAGGTGGTGATTTCAAGGCCATTCCCCAACCAACAACTTTTTGCTCAATTTTGTCCCAGATTCTGCTTCCTGAAGAACGCAGCTTCAGGCTCAGACAGGTCCTACCATTAAGCACATTTTACAGATGACGAAAGAGTCCACGATGAGTTGGCTAATAAATAGCCAGGGATAGAAACCAGATCAGTCTTAAGCTGGAGCCCCAAATACACTCTTTTGTCTAAGTCCCCCTTTTACTAACAGGCACAGGGTATTCAATACTGAATTTTCACTATTTTCTGCCTCAAAATTGCTCTTTCTACGATCATCTGTTCTTTCTAGGGGGTGGCTACGGCAGATTAATGATGGCCACCCATTATTTGATAGCCCTGCCCTTGAGGGAGTTCCCCTCCCTCCGAATCTGGGCCAGTCTCAGAGCCTTGCCAGACCAGGAGGCTGGAGCAGAAGGGATACAGCCCCAGGATCGCCGGCCCAGCCTGAGAGGGCTGGCGGCTTCCATCCGGGTGCCCTGGAGCTCTAGGCTCCCAGCCATACTGGAGCCCAGCACGCACAATGGAGAGACCACATGGAAAGGTCCTCAGTCTACAAGCAGAGGGAAAGGAGCCTGAGTGAGCACGGCCTTCCAAAGCAACAGGGCACGCAGTGGCCTTGGACCCTCCAGGTCAACGCAGTCACCACCCAAATTCCACCAACTGACTCTATTTGATACATGAGGGGCAGGAGAATCACCCAGCAAGTTCTGACCAAATTTCTGATCCAAAAGTCAGGATGGTTTTAGGTTAGTTTGTTTCACAGCCATAGCTAACTGGGCCAGAGATGCCACCTGAGTTGCTCTGAGAAGCCTTCTACCTCTGTCTTCAGTCTCATCTCTGGAGACTTCTCTCAGCCATGCTACCCTGCCCAGCACCTTAGCTCGTCCCTACCTACCCCTCCTCTCTTATCTTCGAGCTTGCACAGAAAATGTTTCACCCCCAGGTGTACCTTACTGTCTCTTCACTCTACTTCGAAACTTCACAGATGACTTATCAACAACCTACCACCCACTTCTACACCACCCACTGCCTTGGTGATCTTTGAATTCTGACTTCTATTCTGACTTCTATCACTATGACTCTTGCGTATGAAAGTCTTGAAGTTTAGCAGATATCTTTGCATCACAAAACTCTGTGGCATTTTCTGTAAGTATCGCTTGCCTTGGGGAAGCCATTCCTGAAATTCACCTCTGCAGACCAGCATTGCAAACTGCCAACTGCCCTCCTTTGAGGTCCTTTAGCGTTCATTCATTCATATCTCCATTCGACACATATTGACTGAAAATCTATGCTGAGATATCCTCTGCGAGACTTGAGGTTCCCAGGCCACTAAGTAGCTGAAGTAGATGGTCAAGTCAGAAACAGGTTTACTACGTCAACTGGCATAGCCATAACCAGTGCAACTCAAGTATGACTCACCTAGATTAAAAAAAAAAACATCTATAGATGATTTCCTGACCTGTTTCTGGGACCCATGTTTCAGGAAATCAGCCCCTTTATTCAACCCAGTAGTTCTCAACTCTGGCTACACATTAGAATCACCAACATAACTTAAAGAAAATGCTAATGCTTCGGTCTCACCTCTGGAGATTCATTAGTCTAGGATAAGACCCAGGCATCAGTATGGCTTACACAGTTGCTGAGTGATTTTTACATGCAGCTGGGGCTTGAGAGCCATTGACTGAACTAAATCCCTAACGATACAGCTTTAGATCATCCCTCCTGCTCTATGCTCTGTGGAGACAGAGGAAAACAGTGCTTGGAGAATGTTTGGGACACTTGAAGTTTTCCTGAAATCTCTGCAGCTTTTCTGCCCCAAGTTCAATAATCCCACTTCCCCAACCTTTCCACACAGGTCTTACTTGCAGCACTTTAATCACTCCTTAATCTTGTTTTGATTTAGCTCAAATAGCTCTGTTTCCCTGGAGAAAGCTTTTCCAAGTTAGAGGTCTCTGTTTTACAGAAACGCGTAACCCTGTTAGCTCATCAATTCAGCTGTGAATTGCACAGTAGTTGTTATGAAATGCATATTAGTCGGGGTTTCAGCAAATCATCTTGTTTTATTTCTACACTTAACATTAGTAAAAATGAAGCCCCCCAGGTATCAACAAGGGGGCTCTTCTCTGTTGTCCTGCAAATATCGTTAGCAATGCACGTGGTCACCTAATTCACGAGTCAGCTGATTTGTACAAGGCTGGACTTTGGTTCTCCCAAACCTTCTCTCCTTCTTCCAGTAATTGCAGTTATCAATGGTCCTAAGAAGAATAAGACTTGCTCAAAAGCCAGCCCGTGGATGATGAACTCAGAAGGAGAGAGGGTCTGGAGTGACCCCAGCTGTTAATCCTTATACACCCCCGAGCTAGACTAACAACCATAAAATTGCTCATCTCTTTCACCCAGGAACCAGAGCCACTCACTCTTCACTGTTTTCTTTTCATATATATCTGCATGGCTGTCCTTTCACGTAAATCACATCGATTTCTATTTTAATTTGCTTATGGTTCCAAGAGACTTTTGACTTATATTAGAAAGGAGAGAAACATGGATTTATGAAAAATCCAGGCATAGAGATCTTCGGAGATTACAAAGGGGAAGCAGGAGGTAGTGAGGTACGGATACAGGGGTCTTAATAACATGCAGAGAAGAAGCAAGCATGTTTCAGCTTCCTACATGTGCAGAGTCCTTTTAGTACATACTTGGATGGAGGGGTGCTAAGTGGTGGATTTCAGGGCATTTTTTTTCTCCTTTAAGGTAATATACATATAAAGCTTTTAACTCATCACGTCGTTGAGGTAAATGTAGGATCATGGCATGGCAATGGCGACTGGGCTGTCATAAGACACGTAAAGCATAAAATCGGAGTTAACCGTCATAGATCACTTGTATTTGGGAAGATTTTTTCAAAAGCTTAAACCGCTCCCTGAGTGTCTAAGAAAGAGTCAGGGTCTAAGGACATTCATAAATCAAACTACTATCTTGGACACTACCTAAGGATGGTGGACAGACACTAAAGAGAATGGACACTTGGGGTTTCTCAGAGGCCTTTGAACTTCTTGGTGTAGTGAAATCAACAGACTCCTGGTTTCAAATCCCAGTGCTGCTTTGTTAGGCAAATGACCTAAACTTTTCAAGCTTAGTTTATCTCAAAACTGTGATAATATCTGATTGCCAGGAGGACTCAAAAGAATCTTTATAAAGTATCTAGAACAGTGTCTCTACATGTTGGATGCTCGATAATAATAATAATTACAATAATTATTCTTATCAGGCAGCTCCTGCTTTACCAACACTATAGGAATTCTAGGATGTTTTATACTCTGGTGATTCCATAATGCACCTGCGGAACAGGACAGAGGTTGCAGCCTCTATCCACCACCTCCCAGGTACTAATGCAGAACAAGACAGAAGATGCCGAGACCTACAGGTAAAGAAGAGCTGGGTTGGTCATAACCACCTCCATGCAGGTTTCAGGTCCTAATGAAGCCCCAGATGGGAGACGGGGGCAGAAGAAGGGAAGGAAAGGTACACACCTTGGGTCTCAGTTTTGAAGTTTAGGCTTTTCCTCATGAAGCAACCCTGGAAGCGGTTCAATGGATTACTGTCCAGACATGTGGGTGAGACATGACGTTTACCTAATGTTGCTTCAATGCATCAAGTGGCAAAACTCCTGATCTCTATTCATTTAGTCTCTATTAAAGGCCTCAGAGGTTATTTATGGATGCTACTAAAGAGAAATAAAAAGAAAAATACACTTGCAATATAGGATGTTTGGAGTATGTCACATCTGAATTGACCCCTGGAATCAACTTTGGGAAACAGGTTGGTCTAATTAGTTATTGTGATCAGGTATCTATGGAAACAGACATACATTTGTCCTTAAGCCAGACAATCACTTCCTCATTTAATAGCATACAATCCGCACAAACCAAGCTTGGTGCTTGTATGTATGAGCTCCTTGCAACCCATACAAAATGAGAGAGAACAGAAAATATAAGGAAAATAAACAAACGGGGGAAAGTAGGTAGGCCTGTTACACTGAGAGGATGCCCAGCCTACAGTGAGTAAGGAAGGCAATCCAAAGGGCAAAAATTGATTGTATTCACCCCGCACCAGTTTTGAATGAGCCCAGAGAAAGCCCTCCCCAATGGTGTGGCGGCGGAAAGGATTGTCCTATTAAGAGCACGCTTCAGCTACATTATGGGTTAAATGGGTTAACTGGGCTTTTGTGGAATGGCCTTGTAACATAGTAACCATTCATAACATAATCTCTATGGGAGAATGCGTCCTGAATTCCAAGTACTCAGCCTCTGAAACACAGCCTCTGTGTGTGGTGAGGACTTCCTGTATCCTCAGAGAAACAGCCAGGTGAAGGAGAGGCAACCCAGGAGCAAATTCCACAAATCTCTGTTCCAGCCCTCACTCTTGCACTTACTATGTGAGTGACTTGATTCTAACTTCTCTGGGCCTCATTTCCTCAGCTGTAAAATGCAGGAGGTAGCATCTATCACATCCAGAATGTAAGCTGCACCAGGGCAGAACCATGCCTGTCTTAATCACCTCGGCTTCCCCAGCCCCTCGATCAATATTTGGTGAGAGAAGGAATGAATTAGTAATTGCCTACATCCCAGCCTCGTAAGCAGAACCAAATGGGGTGATGCATGTGAAAGCAATTCAAGAAGCTGTAAAAGGGAATACAAATGAGAGACATGATAATTATAACCTATTGTTACAGACAGAATGTCACCTTCTGTGCATTCCATGTAAATGAGGATGTTTGTGTTAGTGCTAATGCAAATGGCTGAACTGATATCCAGAATACTGAGTGGTACAGATGGACCACGTGACCTCGGGTAGCAGCAGGGGCTGGGGCCAGAGGGAGGGTGGAGAATGAGAAAGTTGGTAAGAGAAGTTAAATGAGTGCAGATTTTGGCTAGAAAATAGGCTCATTAGACCCGGGCAGGTCTAAGCCAGTGAATACAGGTGCAGGGGTCTTGTAAAGTCTCTCCAGGGACCTGCCGAGGAGTCGAAGGCCATTCTGCCTGAGGCAGAAACAAAGAAGAGTTAGACCAAAGAGACTGGGTACCACCCCACTCAGCTAAAAAAAAATAAGTGATGCTTGTGCAACCAGTTAGGAAGGATATAGAAAGGGCATATGTGAGACATTGGATTTAACATGTAAGCAGAATGAAGAAGAACTCGGTCAGATCACCCAGCACCACTGTTTGGCCGCCTGCGTGTTATTTTTGCCTCTTACTAATGACTCTTGTGATTAAGCGTTTGGGATTCACCCAGTGCTAATATTCAGGCTGGGCCGCAGAGAAAGGGCGGAGTTGACCCTGAAACGGAAGGGTCCCCCCGGTGCAATGACCCTGGAGACTTTGTTTGGCATGTGACTCGGGCAGCCAGATCCCGGTTTTTCTACGCACTGTGCAGAATCTTACACAAAGATTCTCGGTGCAGCCACAAGCAAGTTCCTTGAAGGGCGTGGTTAGGATTTCTGCAGATGAGACCCAGTCAGCAGTTCAGACCTTGGCCACAGTATAAGCAATGAGACAACAGACTTTCTGATCACTGCCCTCAACGTTCGAGTCTCTGCCAACACTGGGAAAGGCTCTTCAGTCCGCCTGCATATCCCCCCCAGGCAGGCATATAGCTACCTCCAATGGTGACCCTTCTCCTGAGTCTGCACCACCATATCAAGATAGATGGCCTCCTGCTCTGCCGTGGTCACCTTTCCTGCTCCAGCAACCAACCCTGAAATGCAATCTGCAGTGGCTCTAGATCTACTTCTGTGGAAACTACTTTAAAGGGCCCAAGAGGAGGTAAAAAATAATCCTTTTTACATTATAGAAGAGGAAGAGACAGAGAGACAAGCAGAGATGACCTCCCTGAGCAGTGACACAAGAAATTCTTCTACGGTAGTTTTCAAGGTCTCCATCCCCCAAAGCCAAGTTAATACAACACATATTTTCTCATAAGGCAGGGTGTGACTTTTCAAGAGGGCAGTGTCATCGTGTGGGAAGAGCACAGCTTGGAGACTCAGAAGCATGGGGTCCCAGCTCTGGCAAGGCCACCCTGTCCCCTGGCCTAATTGCTTAAGGAGCTCAAGCCTCGATTTCTCCATCTGTTATACGAAATGAAATAATGCCTGCTTCCTGCTACATAAAACCACGGTGTAGATCAAATCAGATAATATACGTTAAAGCACTCTGGGAAATTACAGGCACACTCTAGGAATAGAACACTGATTAAAGGAAATCTATTCAATCAAGCGGTGCTTTCCCTATATCTAATGTGTTTATTAAACAAACAAACCAATACACATTGTTATCAATGGGACAAATAGGTTCTACTTAACTCATTGGAAATGCTACGAAGTTTAGGAAGTTGTCCATATTTTCTAAACCCAAGTTCCATATGAGTCTTCTCTTTATGACTATTTCCCCACCTGGAAACTAGGTAGAAAATACTAATTTGATCATCCCTACCATGGCAGTACATAGTATAATTAAATGAAAATGGCCTAAATTAGCCTGGACATTCACAGGAAGCTTTATATGTACAACCTTTCTGAAATGTTTCTCCTTTCTGTGCTTAAGCACCTGATCCAAGCAAACTGGACAAATGAACAAGAGGAAAGCTCTGATTCTAGGGCCATAACCCTGTACGTTCATTAACTGTGAATTATTATTTTGAACCAGGCTTGGCTTCCAAGGCCAGAATTGCACATTCCTAAAATAATGTTCCTGACACCAGCAGAAAATGGTCTTCACAATTCTCACTTTGAACTCATGGAGAACTCCTACCTCATCTGTGACCTGCTCTCTGGATAGGTGAGTCCATCCAGGTCTCCGGTGGTGCCTTCATTATCCCAGCATTTAACCAGATTGTTCAGAAGGTCAGTAATGTTCGCAGGGAGGCAAAGCACCACATCCACAGGCGGAGAGCCCTGTTCCTGCCTTTCCCCTAGTCTGAGTCTGGGTGCAAACAAATACTGAGGCCCCACTGTGTGCTGGCCACTGTGCTGGCCACTTGACCTACATCATCTCAGTTAATCCTCACAAAACCGTGAGTCAGGCCAGTGATTCTGATCTTTGGTGAGAAGGAGATTCTGATTCATTAGTCTCGGGGGATGAGCCCCTACATCTGCATTTGAAAAACATCTAGAGGTGATGCTGAGACTTTGCAAGGCCTGGCAATAGTGCCAATGTTAATAACAGCTAACAGTACTTGAGAGTTATCGTGTGCCAGACAGTCAGCTGAATGCTTTACATGCTCCTTCTCATTTGGATTTTAAAGCAACACGATGAGGTCGATATTAATGTTATCTACACTTAAAGAAGCTAAGACTCCACGACTAGCGCACATCAGGGCTGGAGTCCCACCCCATTTGCTCCGACTTTGAGATGTGTGATCTTTCTACTTTATCAGCTACCTCAGAGTCCTCGTTGAGGAAATTAAAGTGTTTATGTTAGGGGTGAGTTTCTTCTGCTTTCTCTTCTGGGACTTTAGTGAGACTGTCAGCTGACTTATCACTATTTTATTATTAGTCTTATCATTTATAACTATTTTTCCTGGTGGTGCCTGGTGATGGCTTGGGAGCCCACGTGCCTGAGGGAGGACCCACGGTGAAAACGGCAGTCGTGGTGTCTGTCAGGAGGTGATGGTGCTGCGGGGAAGGGGGGTACATTTGATTCTCTTCCTCCTGGGCTGTGAGTTGGCAGAAAGCCACTTCCCAGCACACGATTAAGATAAAACTTCACCTCTGGCCCTCCACCACCTTTATAAATCTTCGTCCGAACCTCAGTTGCCAAGCACCTTTACACAACAATGCTTATAAAGACATTCAGCTTCCAGCCAGCCAGCCGCAGAGCCTACCATGCTCCCATAGAATCAATACCATCATACAGTTAAAAGATAATCATAATACTTGAGATCCTTAAAGCTCCTCTGAACCTAAAACAAGTTCAAAGCACTTTCATATTGGCCCTTTCATTCTACCATCACCACCTCTGACAGTAGGAGGAGGATATAAGGAAGGAAGCTGCTAGTATTCCTTAATCCCGTCTCCCACAAACCTGAGACGCCTGCCGCTGCCCCTCACATCACAGCTGACAGACGAGCAAACCCTTGGCTTGTGTTCCACGGTCCTTCTTGGTGATGGTTCAGAGTTTCTGGTCCGGCGGGCTTGCTCCCCGCCACTCACCCCACAGTCTATCACCATGCAAACCCCAGAGGCTGAGTGCAGAGGCCGTAATCCTCCCCTGTGGCCTCAGCACAGCATCCCGCCAACACACTGGGGAGCGGGGTGGGGTGGGGGGGCTCCCTGGGGACAGCACTGACCGGTCAGGCTGCTCCTTTCTAGAAAAGAGGTTTGGGTTCACACCCTCAGCAGTGGACGGGATCCCGCTTCGGCATTAATGCCACGCAGAGTGCGATGCCTGTTGTGTGATGTCCTGAGTGAGGGCCGTTGGGGCCTTCCTGGAGGAAGTGAAGAGGGTGCAGCGTCGTGGGCAGAAATGCTGTGACCGCAGAACAGAACACGGAACTGAGCGCAGCTGGAGAAAAGGGCCGGAAAGGACAAGTCAGGACACCAGGACCGGCCTCTAGGGCACGTACAGGACCAGGCCCCAACCTCAGTAGTGCCAAGTAGTGCCAATTGAACAAGACTAAGGAAGGGGAAACTTTCCAGAGGGCACACCTGGGCCAGCACAGGGAACAAGCAGACGGGGTGGGGCTGTCCCTTCAGGGGCTACACAGTGACGATCCCCTTCCACCCGGAGGTGAATCCGGGTCTGGTTGGTGGCTAAGGGAACGGGGGAGGGCAGAAAACAAAGCAGAGCGCCTGCAGCCGGGCAGCGCCTCTGAGCCTGTTCGTGAGCTCATGCCCACCCTGTGAGTCCCAGCCTCTGCTGTCATCAGCTTAGCGGCTCTGGGCTGGCTTCAGGAAGAGCCGGGACAGGCCTAGCTGGAACTCACCCCAAGGACAAGTAAGGAAGCACAGCCGGGCCCTGTTACCCGGCTCTCCAGAGCCAGAGTCTTCAGGGAAGGGGCAAGGCTGCAGGTGGCTCAGGGCTCCAGGTGAGATGGCTGGGGGCCCAGGAGGCCAGGGACTGGCAGGTCTCTGCACTTCAGCGGGTGGTACCACCTCTCTGGCCCCTGGCTCTCTTCTTTCCCCTTTCCCATGTCCCTGGAATCCGTGTGGATGGTTGGTGTGTCTGGCTTCCCTGTGGCTGGAAACCCAGGGCCACAGGTCTGGGCCGCCTGCCTTTGGCCCCAGGTGTGGGTCAGGCTCTTCTGCACTCCTGCTCTGAGAGGTCACCCTATGACACGGAGACTGGCTTTCCAAAGTGTTTCCAGTTATAATGGGATTGAGTAAATGCCTCGTGCCATACGAGCTGGGAATTCTGTCGGTAGGATGGAGCTAGATGTTGCCTATTTACAAGGGTGTAGAAAGGGGAGGTGCAGCCCTCAGCTGCTAGGTGCCTCAGCTCGTGATTGCCCAAGACAGTAATCCCATCCTCCTGGCTTCCTGCAATTGGGGATGGAGAAAAATCAATCCTCAGCAGAGACTGGATGCAATCATGTAACATGTATAACCTCGGGATCTTTGCTTTGGTTTGGTTTGGTTGTTTGTTTCTCAAGTGCAGGCCTGAAGTCAGGCTGACATGAGGTCTCAGGCTTCAGATTGAAGCCTGGCACCGACATTGCTGTATTCAAATCATCCTTAAGACTGGAGGGAAATGAGGTGGGGGGTGGTTAGAGATTGTAGGGAAATAGCATGACTATCACGAGTGCCCTGAGACAGACCAAGGGCTGCTGCAGCCAAGCCGTCTCCACCTCACTTTGATTCAATTAGGGCCTGGGACTGCTGTGCTCTTCCCACTGGCTGTCGTCCCAGCCTCACCTGTCGGGCTCATCCATTCGGCTCTGCCCCTGAGGGGCTGGCGTGGTTCCTTTCGAACCTGTGCTGCTGGTCTCGGGAACCCGTGTCCACCAACCACCTGGCCTCCCTGCTCAGATGCATCTACGCGTGTGGGCATCAGAGGGATGGATGGGGAGCTCCTCAAAGCATCACTTAGAGACCGCCTGGCCTGGAGCACAGGGCTATACGGCTTACGAAGTGTGGGGGTTCCCTCCCTCCATCCCCCCAATAGCCTAGAGGGATCATATTCTCTTCAAAATGGTTTTCAACCTGAAAAACTAGAGTTTCTGAAACATTAAACGACTTCCCCAAACCGCACTGAAAGTTGGGGGCAGAACCTAGGTTAGGACGCGGCATGCCAGTTTCCTTCCACCCAGATGGCTCCTGGCTCGCTCCAGAGAATCGGGACGCAGGCTTTGTTGCAGCAAGCTCTTCTCACAGCCGAGCAGGCATGGCAGACCCTGCCCAGCCAGGTTGAGCAGAAGGCAGAGCTCTGTGCCAGCTCCCTGGCTGAGCATCAGATCCTCCAGTTCCACAGGCCCCTGGGCCTTCCAGAAAGGTCTAGTGATAATAAAATAAATGCAATAAGAACCCAGTGATAACAATGGGTATATGGCAGGTAGGAATTGTTATTCAGATTGGAAAAAATTGAGGCTAAAGTTATTACTCAGAGGAAGCTAGTAAATTGAACACAATCGTACAGCTATTGAGAGCTGGAGCTGTATTTGAACCGAGGGCTGTCTGGCTCCAAGCTGCACTCTTTGGGTAGCTAGGAACCAGGAGGGGAGAGTGCACCGCAGGTCCATCCATTTCCATCTAGACCAGGGAGTGACACAGATAGAGGGGCTATGCAGGGCTGGGTGCCTCCACCAGGAAGATGCCACCTTCGCAGGCTCTGTCTCTCTGGGCTGCAGCTGCAGGACCATGCAGCCGGGTGGAGCGTGGCAGGTCTGTGGTGCTGGCCGACCAGGCAGGGAGGAGGGGAGCCTGATGCTTGTGCTGAGGGACCCCAGAGCTCACCCCAGAACTGGAACTGCACAGTTGTCCCCCTCAGTGAGAGATCCTGGGTTGCTTCCTGCAACTTGTGAGTTCCGGTCCCTGTGACATGACGGCCATGTGGCCGCAGCCCAGGGGGCCCACAGCCCTGCTCTCCACAGGCTCTGCTATGCTCACTCATGGAGCCACAGAGAAGCAATACTAGAGAAATGGAAAACACAGCCTCCCCCACACATCCCTGCCTTGGTGCAGGCGGTTCCTTCTTGCTTGAAGATTTCGTTCTTCCGCTGATGACTGTGGCATTTGCATCTATATCCTGCAAACAGGCATCATCTCATTGGCCAGCCCCATCTACCTGAAACTACAGGCCCAAGATGGAGCTGTAGTTAAAGAGCTTTCTAACGTCATAAAATTGGACCAGCCTCAGTCTACCTGTTTTCCTTATCTTTAAAGAAGGAATTAAAATCCCAATGTCCTCTCCCTAACAGGAGGCTGGGATGAGATGCTGTCATAAACGTTGCAGACTATGAAGAGCTAAACATTGGCAACAAATTGCTGTGATTTTTCACTTATGGATGGATATAGCCTATCGATCCAGGACATTTGTAAGTTCCTTGAAAACTCGAGCCGGGTTTTATATTTCTTCATCTCTTCCACAGGGTCCCGTTATGCAAATATTATTTACTCAGTGAATGCTTGCTGCAGCCTGGCCCCGGAGAAGCTGACGTTTTGGTCTGGACAAAGCAGGCTCACGACACAATGTGAAGCCGCCGAGTGATCTGTCTGTGTCGGTGTGTGGTGGGGCGGGGAAGGCGGAAGGCAAGCAAAACTCAGAAAAGGAGCCCCAAACCAGAGAGAACTGCAGGTGCGCCGCACGGACGGCGTGAAGGGGAGCTCAGAATGGGACCCTCGGGAGGTGCCCGTGGACGGCGGCACCAAGGTCAGGTGGTCCTTAGACATCCCCCGCCACTCATAAGCAACCCAGCGCCCCAACTTATGACACCCTCCTTACTGACGCTTACTTGCTGAGACAGCCTGACCTCAAGGAGGAGGCTTCTGCCTCCATCTTCCTGGAGAAAGCAATGTGGCCAAGCGCGGGGAAGGTTGGGTTCAAATCACAAAATCTGGGGTTGAGTCCAATCTAAGCAACTGAACACTGGTGTGTCCTGGAACAACTTACTTCAGGTCTCGAGTTTTATTGTTCATCTCTACAATGGAAAGAACATAGTCTGCTCGGCTGTCTTTCTCCTCCGTGGCAGGGATCTAATGAAGGCTCTCAGTAGATGGCGTGCTGACACGGGGACCCAGCTTCACAAGGAGCCCGTGTTTATAGGTTAATTAGCCTGAATGTGAAGTGTCTATCTATCTGTTTTTCACCATGGTTTTACCCTGAGGCACCTGTTTGAACCCAACATCAAGATGGGGCCATTGCTGTTCCGTCTCCACAATACCCACCATGTTCTTGGGGTCCTGCCCCACTGAGCTCTAAAGGACAGGGGTACCTGCCTGTGGAAAATAACCTTAAGTCTTCCGTCCAGAAGCCCTCAAAACAGAGGCCTCAGAGAAGCAAATGTAAAGGGACAGAGGCAAAGAGTAAAGTAGATTTCTTACAGTCCTCTTCCTCCTTTCCATCAGTTTCTGTTTCTTTGAGGCCCTGGGGCTGTGGACCCTGCCATACTGTCACAGCTTAGCTGGGCTCTCCAGGGCAGTTAGCGACTCATCCTGAGGACTGGATCCACAGCGGCGCCCCCAGCGGGCCCTGCCACATGCGTGGTCAGCGCCACAGAGTGAGCCAGCCCTCCCTGTGGTCCCTCTCCCCCCTCCTCCTCGGAGTGACTGGCAGGATTTATAGGGCCGCCCCGGCAACACGCCATCTCAGTAACTGCAGAATGGCAGTTGTAAAAAATCCCATTTGCCGGGGTATTAGAATCCCATTAGCACTCCCGATGGAGAAATAACCCCGACCCTTCGAAGGAATTAAAGTTATTTGGGCACCAGCACTTGGAGTGTTATAGGCCCTTCCCCCCTTTGGAACGATCATACCAACAGACATAAAGCCTCAGGCACCAGATGTCCTTGGTCCATAAACCCCTTGAGAAAAGTCCTAGGAAAGATGTATGAAAGGGCCTCTGGTCCAACGAACAGGCTCCAGAATAATCACAAAAGGTAACTGACACGGGGCCCTCCGATTTGTCTGTGCTCGAAAGGGAGTGGTTTTAGGGGAAGCCAGGTTTGGATTTCAGAACCCCACTGCTCTCTTACAGCCTCTCACATCCTCTTTGCCACTCCCCACACCATTGCCAGGGCAGTAACTGACATCGAACAGAACAGAAACACCGACAAACTTCTCCTGCCCAGACTGTCAGAACACAGTCATCTGCAAAACAAAAGGATGACCACCGAGGGGCATTGTCACAGTGTCGGGTTCAATCACTTCACTTTATCAATGAAGCAACAGAGGCTCAGAGAGGTGAAGCAACAGGCCCAAGATCACACAGCTCATTAAACTAAAGTCTCCTCATTCCCTGTCTGCATTTTAAAAATTCCCAGGTAATATCAACGCTATTGTTTCTTGGACCACACTGATAATCCGCGTCATCGGGTTTTGTAAAATATTAAACACAACAGGGCTTCCCTGGTGGCGCAGTGGTTGAGAGTCCGCCTGCCAATGCAGGGGACACGGGTTCGTGCCCCGGTCCAGGAGGATCCCACATGCCGCGGAGCGGCTGGGGCCCCGAGCCATGGCCGCTGAGCCTGCGCATCCGGAGCCTGTGCTCCGCAACGGGAGAGGCCACAGCAGTGAGAGGCCCGCGTACCGCAAAAGAAAAAAAAAAAAAAAATTAAACACAACAAAGCATATAAAGTCTTTAACATGGTGAGAATAATTACTCTATAAATGGTTGTCGTATTACACGTTTGAGATTTAGACCATACACCATAGTTTCAAGAGCATTTAAAAGACCGACTGTGTGCCATAAGCTGAGCTAGACATACAGTGACATCTTGTTGTCTAAACTTCAAAGTACTCCGGTCTGACAGGGCACATGGCCCTTACTTCTCAGATGGGGCAGGTGAGGCTGAGAGAGAAGAGGAAGGAGGAGACAGCTTAGTGGCTCTAAGATCGGATGGATGCCTGTCCCCCCACCCCACCTGCTGTAGGTGCAGAGCAGTGTCCTGACTCGTGCTGACACCCTCTGCCTGCTGTCCAGCCGGGGACGATATGGCTGAGGACGAGGTGGGTTGCTTTCAACATGCATACGTTGATTCTGAGGGCTTGAGTGCCAACTGCCAGAGGAAGAGACGTGGCTGCCACGGGATGGAGTGGGATGCGGGCACATGTGCAGACAGAAGCAGCAGAAAGGGGTGGACAGACTGACAGGATGCACGATGGCAGGGAACCGCATTGCCTATTGAACCTGTAGATCAATACAGACGCATATCCGGGGAGTCTGGTAGCCCACAGCTATGTGGAGGTGCACACAGACCAGGGCCGAGTGTGGAAGGCTGCGAATCTAGGGAGACACAGTCCAGCCAAGAGACAGGCAGAGAAGCATCACACGTGATTCAGGCAACGCCATCTGTGAGAGAGACCCCCAGCGCCCTGTGAAGTGGACCCCAAATTCCACCTGGAGCTGGGAGCGGGCGTCATGATGGTGCTCAGCTATTTTCAATCCCTTTAAGCTCTTTTGCCCCAAACCTCCGTCTGAAAAATCCATCCCTGTCAAGCTCCGAGGGATTAAACCCGGGTGGTGATGGGCAGCTGCAGCCCCACCTGATTTGAGGGCATCCCCCGGCAGGGGAAGGTCCGTTTGTGCCTCTGGACCCACATTCTGAAGTCAGAAGTGGGGTGGGTCTGTGGCGACAGTGGAAGGGGCAGCGGGGGCAGCTGGTGGCTGGGCACAGCTGGGCCCGGCTGTGGAGGGAGGAGCGCCGGGTCTACAGCAGATGGGGCAGAAGAGGGGCCTGGGGGGCCGCTGGGCCAGCTGGTGCTGGCTGGGGTGGGCCTCGGGGCCGGGGTCACAGGTTCCCTCTGAAGGCCCTGGCCCAGGCCTTCCTGCTGGGTGGCCCGCTCTGGAGGCAGGAGCAGCCCTCCTGACGTTGGCATCTGAGTTCATCTCCACTCCAGGTAACTTCGCCTCTGACAGAGCAAGTGAATGGATCAGAGAAGAAGGAAAGCCACGCCACCTGGCCTAATTCAAGCCTATGACCTCAGAGACGGAGTGGGCCTGAACTGCCCGATGATCCCTGTACATTTTCCCAGCGAATCCACTTTCCTTTCCCCCAGAGGGGACCACCTTACAGCTCCCACTTCCTCCAACCCTCCTTCCTTCCCCAGGTGGAGACCTCACTTCTCACACCTGTGAGGAGCTGGACACAATCAGAAGAAAACAAGCCATCTTCCCCACCCCGCCCCAGCAAACCCACCCCTATGTGTCTGCTCTATGTGTCCTCCTGCTTCCACTTCCACCTCAAGTCAAGTCCTGCTCTGCGCTCGGGATTCCACGTGCATCCCCTCTGCGTCCCCACCAGGCTGCTTCCTGCCTTTATCAATCTTTGTTTCCTCACCTCCAGGGGTTCCCCTGCCCTGGACAATCCCGTCAGCTTGCAGACGCCAGGCCAACATGCTTCAATGTCTCCCAATGAGAACAAAGAAACGTCAACCGGCCAAAGGTCTCCCTGAAGCCCCCGAAGAAGTTCTCTGTCTCCCCCATCTGCACTTCCTCAGTCCTCATTTTCCCTTGGCCGGAATTCAGGTCATCACGAAAAACAGTGACTTCCGACCTGTCAAAGCCAGTGGGCACTTCTCAGTCCTTATCTTACTCGGTCTCTCCCTCAAATGACACATTCACTCAGTGGGGTAATTTATTCAACGTTGGTGATGCGCTGGGCCTGTCCCCAGCACCAGGGATACATCTCTAAATGGACAGAGACGCAAAACTCGCTGCCCATCTGCCCGTGAGGCTGTGTTCTATGACCTCAGCCTGAACAAACAGGTCCCGTGTGTGTGGAGGGTGAGTGATGGAGAAAAATAAATGGGGGAACTGGGAGCGAAGGGACCAGCGTCAGAGATCCCGGCAGCATCCTGCCCGACGGGCTGTCACCCCTCTTACCATCCCTCCCTCCCTTTGCTGTGCTGGGTGCACACGCCTGCATCTCCCCCCTGCAGGTCATTTGCTGGCTTCTCCTCTTCCTCGTGACGCCCCCAGGACTGCAGGGTATCATTCCTCCCCACGGCCCCCTCTGTCTACACTCTCTCTGAGCTCTCACCCTGTCCGGCGCTTTAAGGCCGTCCTAATGCTGCTGTGTCCAGCCTCCATCCCACCTTGAACTCCAAACTCACAGATCCACTGATGGCATCTCCACTCAAGTGTAACCGAGAACTTCAACCTCACAGTTCACAACAGAACCCTTGACTGAGGCCGACCTGTTACACACACACACTCCTGTCCCTCCCCTGTTCTCTTCCCATCCAACCAGCTGCTCAGGCCAAAGCCTTGGTGATCGTCATTGATCCTGCTTTCTCTTACCTACTGTCCCGCCTTCAGTTCTATAGCAAATGCTGTCACAACAGGGCCTCAGAAACACGGTCTGAATCTACTGCACTTCCACGTTATCTCTTACCTGGACAGGCAAAAACCCGCTCATGGGTCCTCCTGAGCTCATTCCCCAAAAGCAGCCAGGATGGCCTCTTCAACATGCAGGTCAGATCTTAGCATCATTCTCTCAAGGACCCTCCAGTGGCCTCCCCTCCCCTCCCCCTTCTGGGCTCATCCCCTGCCATGTCCCTTCTCACTCCCAAGCAGGACAAGCCCTCCCCCACCCTGTCCTCCGCCTGGAACCTTCTTCCTCGGGATAGCTGGGCAGCCAGCTCCTCACACAGGCCCTGGTCAACCATCCCCCCTGCCCACTCCGCCCCCTGCCAAGCCACACTGTGTCCCCTCCCTCCTCCAGACTCCCCTCCCTCCTCCAGACACACCCCCACCCCAGTGCTCGCTGCTCCCTGACAAACAGCCTTTGTTTCTTGTCTTTATTGACTTATATGCTGCCTGTTACTCTCACCAGAGTGTAAACCCCGTGAGGTCAGGATGCCGCCTGTCTGGCTGGACTGCACAGGCGCTCTAGGCAGGCTTGCGGTCAGACTCTGCATTATTTCCAGCTGCACCTCTTACTCACTGCGGGGGGGTCCTAGGCCCAAGACTTCACCTCTCTGTGCCTCGGGGGGTCTCAGCTGTAAAGTGAGGGTAAACATAACGTCTGCCTCATGGGCGTGTTGTGAGGGGTGAGAAACAGATAAATTAGACGATGTGGAGCAGAGCTTCATGGGAATATGCACTCAATAAATATCTGTGGAACAGGTAAACCCTCACTCCGAATGGTCCCCTTGGGGGTAAAGATTTAAAGAAGAGGCAAGATGCTCCCTGCGAGAGTGAAATTGGCCAGAGAAAGAAGAAGAAAGCGTGAAGCCCTCTCAGGACAGGTCTACCCAGTTCACGTCTTGGGAGGTTTATTTTCTCTAATACCCACCGTGGTCATGAGGGGACAGAGCCGCTGCAGGGAGGACTGTGGGGTCTGGAGCCCAGGGCCATCAGTGCTGAGTTGGGAGCCCCAGGATGGCACTCCTGCTAGGAGGCAGGGCAGGGAGCACACGAAGTCCTTCCAGTGAATTCCACCCCACCCCGACTTCCACGGACACGCAGCACTTCTTCTCACTCCTTTGACCCCTGATCCATGCCGGAACACACATCACCCAGTGGGTTCTCTGCAGGGATGCAGTTTCTCAAAGAGGGCGAATGAGTCACAAAATAATAAAATATAAATGAACCACGGGAACTACGTGGATAGTTGACGACGCACAGGCACACAGTAACAGCATGGGACAGACCCAGAGCTCAGTAAAGGGACTTAATCTGGTTTGGGGGCTCAGGAGACTTTTCCCCTGATGCAGAAGGAATTTGGCATATTTTTAAAAATTGCGATAGGCCAGTGTGTGAAACAAGAGTGGAAGAGCCCAGAGGACAAGGTAGAGATTTTTGACCTTTTTTCCCCAGAGAAGGGGAGCCGATTTAGAGTTTAAAACAAGTGAATGATATGATCCAGTTTGTGTTTTGAAAAGGACATTCCGGACGGTGTGGAGGAGGGATTGGAAAGAAACGAGAGGGACGTGTGGGTGGGAGGGCTCCAGGGGTGGTTAAAGTGATCCCGGCCGGAGACAGGAGCAGCTGGGCCCGGGGGCTGTCAGTGGAGAGGCAGGTGGTCACTGTGTGGGCGAGACCAGGCCCTGCTTCAACACCATTTTACCTCCGCGGGGCGGTTACCGCTGGACCCATTAAAGGTGAGGACCCTGAGGTTCAGCATAGTTGAGTGCCTAGGTGACCCAGCTGTTGGGTGACAAGGCTGTATTTGAACCCGTCTATGGACCCCAAGAATGTTTTCTTTGTCCACCACTCAATCACTCTAGAAAGAATGTGTAAAATCACTGAACCTGTGCTCCGAGATTCTCCCATGAAATTACGGACACCTGCCTCGGTGGGTACATCTTCCAGGCTACATGAGCTGCAATAATCATTGTGTTTAGTGCGTGGCTGAACTGGGCTCTGAGTGGCCTCCAAGTGCTGGAACGGAACGTCCCGGGACCACTCGGCCACGTGATGCCGCTCCTGGAATGGCAGTGCCAGGACCAGCCTCCTGCACTGAGGACAGCACAGGTCACATATCCCGTCTGGACCAGACACTGACAAGACCACGCTGGTCAGAAGCATCCGTGGCAGGAGCAGGTGCCTCCAGAAAAGGGCACATGAGAAAAAGGAGACCAGAGGAGAGCTGAGCAGTGGTCCCTCCTGGCAGCCTGGCCGGGGCATCCCAGCCAGCCCTCCCCAGCAGAGCTCCCTTCCAGGCCCAGCTCAGCCCACTCCAGCCTGGGAAGGAGCCACTCATGTATATGCAAATACCAAGGTAGGAAGGCAGGCTGGGGGAATTAGCATTTCGAATGAGACTAGACAACAGGGAAAGAACAGAAGTAATGGGCAATAACTTGCCATGGATTTTAGAGAAAAAGGAGGGGAAAGGTCCTGGCCCCAGGGCAGAGGTCACAGCTGTCTGTCTCAGAAGAACCTTGTAATAACCATAATAAAAATAACAATAACAGAATCAATAAAACAACAGTACGAAATACCCAGTTATTTCAGTAACAGTTAACCGGCATTTTGCAACATGCAGAGCGACAAGTGCATACACCTCCCAACCACTCCACAAGGCGGGGAGCGTTCGCTCAGTGTCATGGAACGTGGAAACAGAGGCTCAGGTCTGTCTCAAGTCATGCGACCAGCGTGAGGCAGAGCCAGGACTTGAGCTTCGCTCTGTCTGACTGCAGAGCCTGTATTCCTAACGTCCCGTCAATGCTGCCTCTGTCCTCTTTTGCACCAGAGCGCTGGAGCATGGCAGACACGGCTCAGGCAGCAGCAAATGGAAGGACGGGGGTGGGCGATGGCGGGCGGGAGATGGGGGGGCGGGAGATGGGGGGGGCGGGAGATAGGGTTCCACTCACCAGGGGCTGATGGGGGGGAGGTGGAAATGGTGACCCTCCTCCCTGACCAGAGCATCCCCTAGAGCCATGTTTCTTTCTTTCCCCAAACCTGAACAGCCTTGTTGTGAGGCAAAGCCCAAAGTCTGAGAATTCAGTATTAGCAAATCCCATCTCTGTCCGGGGGCGGCCAGAGGTAGGGGCATGGGGGTGACTGTGGGCTGGGATGTGTGGGCGCCTGTGCTCCGGGGTGAGGCCTCTCAAGGCCCCTCCGTGCCCATTCAGAGTCGCGGTCGTGACTCCTATGGTCCCTGCTTACGATGTTCACGCCACCTGGTTTTCACTCGCGGGGGCCTGTGGGCTGGTGGTGCTGCGGGCCCTCAGGAGGGGCGGCCAGCGGGCCTGGAGCCACACACCAGTCTGGGATTCCCATCAGGCACTACCAGCTTTATTGAGTGGAGTACGGAACTGGAACAAACTAACTGCTCCCAAACAAGCTGATGGAGATGCTGGGTCAGGATGCCCCCCAGCGAAAAGGGATAGGCTGATCTCTACCCACTCGGCATGCAGCTTCTGGGAGCTTCTGCACCTACCCCCTGCCCCCAGGTTAGTGATGACGGGCACAGGGTGTGTGTGTGACCCAGGCCGCGGCACCCCTGACCGACCACCTGACCTTGGCTATGCACCCCTGGCCTGCTGGGGTTTGCTCCCTGCTTTGTCTGCAGGCAGGGACTTGGCCGCTGTCCCAGGTAGGGCCCCTTCAAGGTGAATGCAAGTGCCCTAGAGCCAGAGCAAGGAGGAGCTCTCGGAGATGCCGGGGACGTGACAGGAGCACAGCTTCAGAGCCTCCAGGAGGCTGCCCCTTCCTCAGATTGAGGCCGTATCCCGGCTGGCTGCCAGCAGGACCTTGAAAGCCTCATTCTTTGGTGTGAGAGGGTGTGAAAACCATCACCTAGGTTATTCTCAGCCATGAACTCTAAATCCCAGAACAGGAAATGACCCCAGAATGCCCCCGCGTCCCCAGGCCTCTTGTGGGGCTATACCAGACAAGCCGATGTTCAGACAGGGGAAGGGGCATCTGTTTCATTCTGAACATTTGCCTCCACAGATGCCAACTTGTGTTCAGCCCTAAGGAGTTCAGTTTTGGATTCAGCCAAACATCTCACATTTGCC
Organism: Delphinapterus leucas; assembly: GCF_059928025.1. NCBI lineage: Eukaryota > Metazoa > Chordata > Mammalia > Artiodactyla > Monodontidae > Delphinapterus > Delphinapterus leucas. The sequence goes on along the minus strand of NC_143135.1, from coordinate 106,055,475 downwards.
TCTTGCTGGGACTGGAAGACCATTCAGATCTCTAGCCATCACTTTTCAAAATCTCGTCATTCGTTCTGATAAACTAACACCTCTGCCACCCTCCGGCGATCTCTTTTGCTGACAAAGCCATGGCGCCAGTGAAGTGGGATGCAGCATCTGGGAGGGGAGGGGGGTTGGTAATGAGACATTCTGTTGAAGTGCAGGTGGTCTGGGAATGAAGCTAGGAGACAAACTTGAACCTGAGGCTTTTGCTGAGCCTGGAGTAGGGCTGCTCCCAGGGTGGGAACAGAGCTTTGGGGCAAGAATGTCTGCCATGGGCTCTGGGGGTGCCGCCCTGGAGCAGCCGGTCCCGCTGCCCAGCCTCTTTCCAGGTCGGTTCCTTCTGGCTCCAGGCCCAGGCCGCGGGCCTGATCTCAGCCCGGGAGAAGGGCCGTTGGGAGTGCGGGGCACCTCTGCTGGGTGGAAGGAAGCTCAAGGGGTGCATGGCGGGCGGGAGGGTCTGCAGGGCAGAGCAGGGGCCGGGAGCCTCACCACCGCACCACAGGCCTTGGCCACCGCTTCTCCCAATCAGCCTGATTGCAATCAGCCCGAGAGCCACATGCATTCAAAGGAGCAGGCGAAACATGCCATCTGCAGAACACATGTCAGAAATCACAACACAGACAACAGCAGGGCGCGTGGAGGAGAGACGCCCACAGCAGCCTCTGGCCGCACCGTCCTCCTGGCCCCGGTGACCAGGCTGGGGACAAGGGGCTACGTGGAGGGTGAGAGACCCGAAGACCCCGGACGGCGCGCATGATGAGCTCAGGGTCGGGCCACGTCAGCCCTTCAATCAGTCTCTTTTACTACTAATTTCCCCTCATGTTTTTTAATTTAATTCTCGGCTTCCTTCAAATACCAGTCAATGAACCATCCAAATTTCCTCCAAATACCCTTGAAAATGTTGAATTATGCAATTAAGGTTGGTGTAATACAATAATATGAGGACAAATGTTGTCATACATATTTTAATGAAACGCACACGCTTGGGAGGGAGAGACAGAAATTTCCCAGAGCCGTCCTCTCCCACCTCTGGTGACTGTTACATCTTCTTCTCCATCTTTTGTTATTAAAACCCTGCCATCAACGCAAACCCCACATGAACATCACTGGGTGGGCCCTGCAGGGACAGCTGCAAAGACGCAGCAGATTTGGGTTTGCGAATACCAGAGGGAGGTCACTGGGTGTGGGATTATTCTGCCGCGGATTTATGCATGATTTACTCATTCATTCAAAAATATTTGCCAGGTTTGCCTAGGACTGTCCCAGTTTCAGCACTTAAAGTCCAGTGACTCAAAAAACCCCTAATCAGGGCTCCCCTGGTGGCGCAGCGGTTGAGAATCTGCCTGCTAATGCAGGGGACACGGGTTCGAGCCCTGCTCTGGGAGGATCCCACATGCCGCGGAGCAACTAGGCCCGTGAGCCACAACTACTGAGCCTGCGCGTCTGGAGCCTGTGCTCCGCAACAAGAGAGGCCGCGATAGGGAGAGGCCCGCGCAACGCGATGAAGAGTGGCCCCCACTTGCCGCAACTAGAGAAAGCCCTCGCACAGAAACGAAGACCCAACACAACAAAAATAAATAAATTAATTAATTAATAAACTCCTACCCCCAACATCTTCTAAAAATAAATACGTAAATGAAAGATTCACTTGGTTTAAAAATAGAAACAGTTCAAGTCTTTAAAAAAAAAAACAAAAAACGCTAAGCCTAACGTGAAGCTGTGTTTTTTGGCTAATTTTGATGAGTTTATTAGGCTCAGAGGTACCTCCTCTGGAAATCTTTCTCTGATAACTCCAAAATGGACTCCATCCTTCCTCAGTGCCATTAGTCACTCCAACACGCTGTACCGTGTGTGTCACCACACTGGCTTCCACTCCCGCCAACACACACACACCTCACCATGGTTCCCTGAGGCCAGTATCATGTCTTATTTGTCACTGTATTCCTAACACCTCACAGAGCTTGAACAGGTTGTTGGCACTAAAATATTTATTGGATGATCGATAATAATGATGTAAATAGCAGTAATTATAGTAGTGATTATTTATTCAGATTTACTATGCACCTGACACATGAGAGCAAAACCTTAAATGACATATAGGGGTTTGATAGAGCTGGAGAGAAGCGTATTTGAGAGAGAGAGAGCTGTGTACGTGTTGAGAAAAGTACTTGGAAAAAGCTGGGTTAATAGAACTTATTGAATGACAGACACTTAGGGGTACAAAAAGAAAAGATGTTTGAGGAGAAATGCTTACAAGTTTGTGAGAGAATAAAGTTGAAATAAGAGGTTACAGGGAAAAAGTTAGGATGGACATGTAGGTTAGGCTCAAGTGTAGATGCCATAAATATGAAAGTCAGTTGCTCAGCCTTGACTGAGTAGAAAATAGAATCCCAATACAGGTTTCTGGGCAAAGGAAGGGGGAGGTAAAACGCAGGGAAAAGGTTCTGAGGTTTATGTCCTTTTTAATCCGACTTTAGCTCTGGTTTACCCCTTGGGAAACCACTTATGTTTCTGGGCCTCACTGCCTCATCTGTAAAGTGGGGGGCTGGTACCTAACTTGAAGAGTAGTTCTCAATCAGGGGCAGTGCCTATGACCTGCAACATAGCCAGCAATGAACAATGGAAGCCACCATCACCATCACCATCATCACCATCACCACCATCATCACCATCACCACCATCACCATCACCATCACCATCACCATCACCATCACCATCATCACCATCACCACCATCATCACCATCACCATCACCATCACCATCACCATCATCACCATCACCATCACCATCACCATCACCATCATCGCCCCCATGGAGGAGTTTAAGGGAAATTAATCTAATGGACTACGGGGCGAAGAGAATTCTCCCACTTATCAATGGCCACTGGCAAAGCTACAACCTGGGTCACCCTCTAGGTCAACTTTAAACAGAAAATATTTAGTAAACAGTGTTCCCATGGATTCCCTGGGGCACTTTACATATTATGGCTATTGTATTACCCTTTTATTTATAGTTCTGTGATCCTAAGACTCAGTAGATAAATACTAATTTTCTGTTAAGAGACTGGCCTACTCTTACATTAATATTCTTAAGTTGCTGCTTTCTTGTTGTTTTTCCTCCTTCCCTTATATACATTTGTCACTCGCAGCCTAGACTGCAGTTTGCAGCTAAAGAACACACTTTGATTTCTTTAGTTTATTCACTGCTGTTTAGTACAGATTTCTGTGTGTACCCGATACTCACTCCCTGCAAAGTGATGCTCACATCACGCTACTCAAAACCTCTGCCCTCTGGTCTTAATTGTTTTTCAATTTGACATCCATCCACCCTACGCTCCAGCCACATCAATCCTCTCAAAGCTTCCTGGGCCCGCCAGGCACTTCCAAGCCCTGGGGCATTGGCTCTACCCTCTGTTCCCCCAGCATCTGAAGGGCCAAGCTGTGCTCAGGGTTAGGCTAGCAGACGGGAAGCACCACCACTTGTGAGGGGGTGAATGCTGCCTGTGAATCTGGAGTAAGAAGCTAGGGCTCGGTGCAGCTCATGTGCCATCTCCCTGACTCACTCGTTTCTCTATAGTAGCATTGGGATAATAATACCTTTTTATAAAGTGGTACATGTTATTACGTTAGCGTTAAACATAAAGATGTTATAGAAACTGAAAAGTACTCTGGCTGAAATGTATTAATCCACAACGTGATATAATGAAAAGCACACAAGAGTCTGCTTTCAGTCTAATACCACCGCTTACTGGCTACCTGATCATGAATAAGTCACTTTGCAGTTTTAGATTTCAATTAATCACCCATAACATGAGAGTAGCAGCAACTGTCCTGCCAACTTTTCAGGGCTATTAGGATTGCAAGTGAGACGCTCTCCGTAAAACTGCTTGGTCAGCTGCATGTTGCTAGATTGATGCAAGTAGTTAAGTAGGTAAGGAAGCAGCCCTAGCCCCACCACACAGAGGCAGCGTGCCCTGGGCGGGTCCCTCCGCTCTCTGTGCCTGCTTCCCCAGGTTACAAATAGAGGGGACATGGAGATTTACAGCACTGTTAAGGGCCCAATGAGTTAATACACACAAAGTGCTCAAAACAATGCCTGAAACAATAACTACATAAGCGGGCTGAGCTATGTTGTTGGCGCTATTATTAGCAGTATTATTATCCTGCGCTCCCAGATCTTAGGGAGCTTCAGGACTGAAAGTGTCCCATGGTCACAAGGCAATGTTCCCCCCTCTGCCTCGGCAGCCACCAGGTAAGGCAACTTTCTTCTTTGCTTTTTTCATAGCTCATCTTGTCTAATCTTGCTCTGGGATCCTCTGATTCTCTATCTTCCCAGAAAGACAACCCAGATAAGTCATTTTACACTGAGGATGGCTCCTGCATGCTGGGAGACAGCACCAGCTCCAAGATGTTATTAGTGAACATCTTTTATGGCCCCCGGTCTAGGTGCAGACATGGCCCAGATTCAGTGGGACTGAATCTTATACAGTTTTCAGGTTCTCTTTAAAAAGAAGAACATGAGATTACAAATATAAAAATAAGTATGGAGGTAATCTTTAAAAACTGTGAATCACTATATCGTACACCTGTAACTTATATGGTATTGTACAGCAACTATACTTCAATTAAAAAAGAAAAGAAATTTAACATTAAAAAAATAACTATGGATGTATCTATTTAAAATGAGAAATTGCAAGTTGTAAATACTTTAAAGCTAAAAAATACCCATATCAGAAAATCTAGAAAAAATAATGTATTGATATTAACTCTCTTCCAATACATTTCAGTAATATTTTCCTACATTCTTAGCTATATATATTTATCAATTCTTCACATAATAATTTTATAATATTTTCTATAGAAAAAAATGAAAGACAATCCAATGTGTCCTCTAGCATGGCTGATGTTTTAAAATGATAGTTCAGAACAGTTTATTTCGGCTTCTCAAATCATGATCATTAATGTCATGAGAATTCTTAAGATTTGGGCCAAATCTGGAAACACATCTACCAAATTTCTTTCATTTGTGTGCTACGATATTTGGAAGAATTTCCCACAGTCTAGTCTGCAGCTTCTTACCATTCAAAGCTTGTTTCCCCTCCACTCCCCACATGTTCCCAAGCCGGACCCCGAGGACACACTCACGTAGCAGTGTGACGTTGGGTAGCTGGGTGTCCCTGGCAGTCAGAGCACTCTGGGAGCCATCTCTGCATCAGAACAGCTAGCAAGGATCTCATGTGCGTGGAAGTGACAGGGAACTGTGAAAAGTAAGTCTGACTAATCCCAAACTAGATGTATCCCCAACTCAAATTCCTCTGAGGTGGAGTCCCAAAATGCTTACGGCCATTCAAATGGCACCTGACACAGGGAAAGTATGATCAATGTTATAGTCAGATTAGAAGTAATAAAAGTCCTGATTAATTACAGCTAAACTGTCTTACTTTTCTATAGTTTACAAAATATATTTGACTAGGTGACTATTTTTTTCCCCCAGGGCCCTGTTTCTGTTATCTATTGCTATAGAACAGACTGTCTCAAGACGTAGTGGGTTGAGCCCTTCTTAGATGTTCCAATCCCAAAGGAGCGTAGATGAATGCAGCCACACGGATGACCCTGCCATCGCCTTGGAGAGCGCAGGCGAGTTATCCCTGCTGAGCTTTGAATTAATTGCAAAGTCATGAGTAAGTAAGTAGTTGTTGTTGTAAAGCCATTAAGATTTGGGAAGGTTTTCTGTTCAGTAATAAATAACTAAAGCTGTAAGAGACAACTAAATGCACCCAGGAGCGTGATGCTGTGGTAGACATGTGGCTTGGCTCTGAGGTGATGTGGCAGCAAAGGCTAGAAGGGGGGCATTCGTAGGGGCCGGAAGAGCAGGGAGGTTAGTGGGTACATCACACACTTGGCCAAGACAGTTCCAGGCAAAATGCTGCCAATGCCACTTGGCTCCTTGCCACAGGGTATGTTAAGGTGCTGCCGAAGAAGAGCTGACCTGTGTCCGAACAGAATTTGGAGGAAACACAGGGACCCCAGGATAGTGTCTGGGGGGGCAAAGCGTCTCAAGGTAAGGGCCTTAGAGAAAAGAGCAAATCAAAGCAGTGACTGGAGGACCCTTTGCTGCAGTCCCTGGAAGATTTAAGGCGATGCCCCCTAGACTCTGCGCGAGACAGAAGGACTCCTAGAACCACGCTCTTCCACAGCGGCACTGCGTTCCCGACATGGAAAGAGGTCAATCCCAGAAGCAAGTGTGCTGGGGTATGGTGCGTGGAATAAACCCCATAAGACTGGTAGATAACACGTTATATCTAAAGAGCTTTGTCCTGATGAGAGAACTGCCAGGTTGGATAAAGGACTAGAGAAATTCCAAGCGAAAAAGGTAGTGAAGCTCCCACGTTCCTGAAGCAAGCAGGCTTCAGTCATTCAGCGGCAAGCCTGGGCTACATCTTGTGAAAAAGGAGGAATGAGTCATAGAGGGCAAAGCCAGGAGTCCAGACGGTAGAACAAAAAGCAGTGGATCCAGAAACCCTCAGAGGCAGAACTTGACCCTAATCAAAGAAAATTCTTTGCCCCCAGGAAGGGTGAACGGGCAGCAAACGCCTCTCTGGATTTCAGAATCACCATGCACCAGTAACTGCTAGTGTGTCCTGTTCCTCTCCTTCTTGAATGGGAGTGTTTATTGCAATTATCCTGTTCCTGTATTATCATTATATCACAGCTATCTGTTGAACATGGAGGAACTTGTATTTTCAGATCACGGTTTTTTAGCTTGAGAGATGCCCAACCCACAGAGCCTCACAAACATCTCTACCCACCACAGATCATGAGATACTGGACTCGAACTTGATGCCACAGTGGATGAAAGGTTGGGCGTCTTGGGAGTGGTGAATATATCTTCCATATAAGAGAAATGTGAACTGCTGCAGAGAGAAGGCAGACAGTGCCGGATTGTCTGAAAAGAGGCCCTGACAATCTTCCTGCCCTGTACATGCATGCTGCTCCTTCCTACCTGAAGAAGAGTCTGTATTCCCTCCGCTTGAATCAGTGACATCTTTTGACCAATAATAGTATGAGGCCCAGGTTCCTGCTTTGGCTCTTCTGGAAGACAGCTGCCGTGTGAGGAGGTTCAGGTGTTGAACGATGAGAGATCTCGTGGAAAGAGACTGCATGCAGAAGCGAGGGCCCCAGACATGCTAGGGGAGCCGTCCTGTATGTTTCAGACCCAGCTGACACGCAGCTGAAATCAGCTACGCAAGTGACTCCAGCTGACACCACGAGCAGCGGAAGAACCACCTGGCCAACCCACGGAAACATAGGAAATAAGACATTTTTGTTTTAAGCCATCAAGTTTCTAGGCGGTCTGTTGTACAGGGAGACACAATGGAGACAGACCTCAAAGCTTCACTTTGACCAGCTTCACGGGCAATCCAACCCTGGGGGAAGAGCCTGGGGCAGGAGGCAGCGACTCTCGCATATGTCAAACGATAAAGGACAGATCACCAAATGTGCTGACTCTCTGTGCTGGTGATGTCCCGCGGTCCAGCCCCTGACAGGCCAGCCGCTGCCTTGCTCTGCTCTGCTCCGTGTCAGGGGATGCTGATTCCACCAATGCATCACTTCCTTTTTCGCAGGCTGCTTCCAGCTGTGTTTGGCAAATGCCTCCCCAAGAAGGTGGCCCTTGTCTCCTGTTTCCTCCTCTGTGCTTCAGGCTGAGTCTCAACAGTGGCCAAGCCCTCCAAGCCACAGATCCTGGAAGGCAGACCCTCTTCCTCGGCTCCAGCTCTCACTTGGCTTCAATGACAACATCTCTGCTCCCTTTCCCTCTAGGTCTAGAGGCGGTAACAGCTACCCTTGATTGTGAATCACTGGGAGCCTCAACATTCCTGCTGGATTTCCTGGACCTGCCTACACATTCTGTCCATCCCCTCTTCCTGACCCTGTCTTCCTTTGATCCAGCTGGAATTCTGTCTTCTGCTACCCTGACTGATATACTCCCCTACGTGAATCAGCAGAAAGAAAAATGAATATGGAAGCTGAGGTCGCAGATGCATTTCAATCTTAGGTTTATAATGTCTTAGCTCGTGACCTAGAAATAATCAGTTGATGTATCTGAGCCGTAATTTCCTCAACCGAAACTGGAAATGATAATAACCTACTTTACAGGTTTCTGTAAACCTGTAAATATTGGAGCGTCCAGGATTCACCAAGCCCTTAGTCCTGAACATGGAACGTATCAGGCACTATATTTAAAATACATCAGGGCGCTGAGTTAGAGGTCTTCATCTCTTCCAGCATTCAGCAAGCACCAAGACATCAAAACCATAACGAGAGTTTAAAATAATGAAACATAAGGCTTGAACTGATTCAGGCTGCCCACCATTACAGCAGGTGCCCAGGGGTCCAGGGAATGGCATCAGGACAGGATGTCAGACAGGCCTTCCCGGTGGTAGAGCTGGGGTCAGACAGCAGGAGAAACACCGCCCTTCGCTGGGGGTCCCTATTGATGAACAAGCAGGTGGGTGCCTCTCAGAATGAAGAACTGGTGGCATTAAGAAGAGTAACTAGGATACTCTGTTATCTAAAGATCTCTTTGTAATCAGAGGGCCTCTCCAGCTGTTTCTGTGCACTATGCATTATTTATGGCCCATCCAGGGCTGGCATCCTGCTATCTGTCTGCTTTCTGAGGCTGGCGGCAGGAAAAGGGCTCATTGACTCAGCAAGTGTGAGCCAGGCCGAATGAGATGATGAGGGAGAGAGAGGAGTTGGAGAAGAACGCGGTTAGAAAGGAAAAGGGGAAAGCCAAAGAGGTGACGGTCAGCCACGGGTCACTGGAGATGCTCAACGTGACAGTGAGAGAACCTGATGCCTTAGGGAACCACCCGCAGATTCCAGTGGATCTGGAAGAAGGGATGGCGTAGGGCTTAGTTGCTTTGAGCCCTTGTCAATTCCTGACCAGTGAGATGCAATCTAGGAGGTCCATTTCTGGCAGGTTTCAGAGGATTACTCAGAGGTAGAGCTGGGTGGCGAAGGTCAGGGAGCTAAGGGACCCATCTGAGAGCATCTCACTGTTGGCAGAGGAGGTGAGCTGGTGGGTGGCCCTGAGGCCCTGAGGTGGAGAAGACAGAGTTGAGTGAGCCCGTGGGGCAATCCACATCCTCGTGCAGCCCGTCGCCATGGGTGCCAAGCACGGCTCTTCTGCCTGGAATTGGATTTCAGGGCCCTGCTGGTAGCAAGAATCAGCAAAGCCATCTCCATCCCCATGTCCACTCCTTGCCGCCGACTCACCGCCATGTTCTGGAGGCAAAGGAGTCTCACGCTTGTCCTGCTTTCCGAACACCCACAGTGACGCTCTGACTACTACCATCGTCAGCATCAGACAGGACTCCTTTGCCAAGTGTCCTTCATCCTGCTTCTGCAGCAGGGACCCAGTACGAACTGCGCCTCCGGTAAATGGCGGTTGCTCTGCTTGGTATTTAAAATGTTATCTAAATGAAACCTCACAACAACCCTGTCAGATGATACCATCCCCATTTTCTAGAGGATATGACATGCTCAAAGAAATAAAGTAATTCATCCAAGGTCACACAACCCATCATAGGCAAAATGTGGATTACAATCTGTTCCTAGGCTCTCCTAGAAATAGAGACCTACACCCTCCTTCTCTCCCTCACAACCGTGCCCTTGAAGCTGCATTCAACCTTGGAGGTCGTTAGTCATTCATAAGGTTCCATAATAATAAGAGCACTGCAGGAGCCTGGGGTCAACATGTTCAAGAAAAGTAAAATACACACCTTGGCGCTGGTACTTGACACGTGGAGACAAGTTTAAATTACACACCTTGGCACTGGTACTTGACACATGGAGATAAGTTTAAATTAAGTCTCAGGTTCCCCCCCGGGGATGGCCGGAGGGTAAAGCTGATCTTCCCTGGTCTCCAAACTCTGTCTGCAAAAACTTGATTAATTACTAATTTACAGCTTATTCTCAACTGCAGCACAAATCTTTATTCCATTTAGGAATTAATGATCGTACCATATGTCCTCAGAACTGGACATGCCTTGGTGATCAAAGACTAAGGCTTAGCTGTCTTCTGGGGCTCTGGGAAGTTCCCATTTCCTATTTGTCCTCCTGACCTCGCTGGAGACATTCTGGAGTGGTTGAGGTCGGATGGGGCAGGGATTCCTACCCCTTCCCCACCCCACAAGCCTGCAGAACAATCCATACACAAGGCCGAACGTGTACCCGGCACAGAAGGGCCCCTCCGTAGCCCTCTGTTCCCTCGGAACCCAAATCCCCCCTACTCCACTGTACCTGGCACAGTCTCTATCCCTCCTCCCAGCCTCCTTGTGTCAAGAGGATCGTAGACTTGTATCTTAACAGGCACAAGTAAGTGATGTTGGCCTGGGGGGTTGATGCCCTGAAGGTTGTAAGTCAGAAGCATCCCTGGGAGAAAAATGTTCAAAGTGAGAGTACCAAATGAGTACCAAATGAGAGTTCAGAAGGAGGGTGGAACAACCCATGGTTCCTGAGCACTGATTCGGTGATGGCCTCTGTGATAACTGCTTTACATGCATTATTAATCCTTTCAGCAACTCTCCGAGCAGGTATCAATAATCCCCTCCCTGTACCCCAACTTCCGAGTATGGAGTCGTAAGTTATTTATCTCAGGCAAGACAGGCGTTGGTGAAAATCTCCATTCAGATCTCTCTGATTTCAGTGCCCATGTTCTATTTCTGTTTGACTGCTATGCTGACAGCCTCCTTTTCATGACCGTGTTTTTTAATTCCCTGGGCGTGGCCCACTGTCTGCGACTTAGAAGATGCTTAGGAAATGGTCATAGGATGGATGATGCGTGAAAGAACGACTATCATAGATGCCTTTAGGACTGACCCCCCAGACTGGAAGAGAAGGAGGGTCTCAGTGCAACTCAGTGCTGAGTTGACTTTCGTTGTCCCTGGGAAAGGGCAGTGCTGATGCAGGGAAAGGAGGGTCTCATGTGTTCCCCTCACTTCCACCTGGAATGACTCAGGCTTGGCTAAATTTACCAGCCTTTCCTCACCTATGCTCCCCACCTCAACCCACTGTCGGCTTTCTTGCCAGGAAACCAGGGTGCTTGCAGGAGGCAGAGCTGTGTCGTCCTAAAGCTAAAGGTGTGGGCTTCCCAGACCCTATCCTGCGAAGTTGCAGGACCAGACCATTGGACCGTTTCTCCTTCTCCAGCATTTGCATTTGAACAGGAAAAGCTTATCTCCTGGCTCCGTGCCAGTCTTGTGTCTTTTACTGGGATGGTGATAGTCTCACCTTTAAATTGAAAAATCTTGCTTCAGCCACTCTCTTTTTTTTTCTTTTTTTAATACAAAATTTACGAATAAGAGGAATTCAGTCAAAAGATTTCCGGCGTAAAGCAACTGCTGTTGGTGTAGATGATGGGACACAACATAACGCAGGCAGAAAATTAGCCTGTAATCACCACTTTCTTTCGGATCTGCTTTAGATGTATTTAAGCCCAAGAGACTCCCCCAGAGAGTGTGTCCCTGGGACTCGGCCCCTCCCCTGACTCATTACCTCTGGTTTTGTTGTCTCCGAGGAAGAAAATTAGGGCACCGTGGCTATTGAGATGCTGGTGCTCAGCCAGTGAGATGTTCACACAGCAAAATGACAGTCACTGCATGTGATTTGGGATGATTTAATGGCTTGAATTATCTCGCAGGTTTGTGGAGGAAATGCCAAGGCTGTCAAGCACAGTGCGGACATCTCTGCCTTGCCCGTCTACCCAGCCCTTCACTGCCAAGGGCAGAGGACAGACTCCGCTTCCCTCACCGCCCTTTTGTTGGAGCCAAAGGAAAAGGCCCCATGAGTGGAGGACCACCAGGCATCTGAGGCTGAGATGTGGGATGAAACACTGCATCTCTGCTCCTCTGTTTGTCCCCCTCACTCTCAATAAAAAGCTCAAAGTGACCGCATGTAAGAGAACCACCCCGGTGAGCCGGGCACGTGGAACCCAGGAGCCTCATGGTTTTTACTGAAATCCTGCCTCTATTTAAGAACTCAGTTTCCACGTTCAATATCTTTCCCTCTTTGTTCATCTTCCCTTTTACAAAAATTCAAACATAAACCCTAAGTTGAGCTGCTTCTTATGAACCTTGTAACCTAACCACGGACTAATGTGTCATTCTAGGGCCCTGTACCTCAGTTTTCACATTTATGAAATGGGAAGATAATATCTCCTCCTGAGAGTTTATAGAAGACTTAAATAAGAATGTACGAAACTGCTGGGTGACCACAGAGCCTTCTGGAGACATGTTACTGTGGATAGCAGGGAGCGACTTGGACCTCAGGAATTTTTAACACGCTCTGCTTTGATGAAATCTGTTAGTCAAGGGAGCACCTAAAAACGTGTTTCTGACTCTAAGGTCAAGAGGCGGAAGCAAGGTCACTGTCCTTGTCTGAGCCTCGACCTTCCACCTCCAGTTTAAACACCACTGGATAATCCGGATAATCCCAGTGTCCTCCATGGGAAGGAAGTGCTCCAACAACTGGACGGAATTAAAACTGATACCAGTGTTTATTTGTATCTCTCTAAAAATGCCCAAAGCGATTGACTGATAACAGCAACCAGACTTCTTAAAATCTACCTTCCCCTGCTTGTGCTTTCTCTCTCATGCACACCACACAGCTCCCTTGAAACGTCTTTCTTTTCCAGCCCCGGGCTCAGCTTCCCCCAGCAAATCGCTCCCATCCTGAATTGGACTGTTTTCACTCCTCTGCTGGGTCTGGGCTTTTTTCTTCTCTCCCCCAAGTTTATGCCTCATCGCCCCTACTCCAGCTCTGTCTCGGTCTACCCAGTGTCCCAAATTTACATCACAAAAGCTTATCACAGGAGATTAGCTCCAGCAAAGGTAGACTTCTCTTTCAGAGGGTAAAAGGAAATGGGGAAAAAGAGATAGAGAGTGGACAGAAATAGCATCCTCTTTGTCAATCACTTCAGGGTGGAAGGCCGTGAAGATTCACATGTTAATAACTCTGTCACCGTCAAATATGACTGAGGACCCATTCCGGAGTGGTTAAAGATTCTATTCCAGCTCACCCAGGAGTGTGTAGAAAATGGAACACCAGCACCAAACAGGTGAAAGCAAGGGGATGTCACACTTTTGTCAGTCTGTTGGATGAAAACCCGGAGTGGTTTTGGTTCATGAATATGCATCATGTGTGTGTCTTAGCTCTCGTCAGCGGTGCTCAGCAGATGGCGGGCATGTTTGGGACCTGCTACACACTGTAGCGGGATGTTGTGATGGGGGATCAAGTGCTAGGTGGAAGCTGTCAGGATGCATAACACGTCATCTGGGGGAGTGGCAGCTCTCCATCACCCTTGGTCCCAGGGCCAAAGGCCAGGATCTCATAGAATATAAAAGGCATCTCTAATGAGTAAGACAAAAAGGGGCTTGACCAGCAGTGGTCATTAATGTTCCCATTCCCAGGGCCATTAACCTTGGGTTCCTTGGCCTAAATTTAACCAGGTTAATTGCACACCACCTTCTCGGATTCCCTCCTGCTCTGACAGCTGTATTCAGCACAGTCGTAAGAAGTATTAGCAGCATCCGTCTTCATTATCAGCCTGAGGATGGTGCCTGCATTATTGACTTCCACATTTTAGCAACTTTAGGACGAGTACGGGGTGGGGGGAAACAAACAGTGCTACTAAGGAAATAAATCTTCCGTACAGGGATGCCTGTTCCTAAATGGTGCTCCGGAGAAGCAGATAAGACGCCTTCTTCTGCCTAAGAGGGGTCTTTGTGGCTGCATTTCAAGAGAAGAGATGGTAATGTAATGACGCAGAGGTCATCGTGATTGTAGGGACACCACCATGGCAAAAGGGGCCCCGGTTGCTAGAGAACTCCGGCGCTGTGGCTGCCTCCGCTGATCCAGGGCTGGTCCTGCCGAGGCAGCACCCTATAACACACAGATCTTTCAGCCGCATCCTGTACTTTCAACAAGTGACGTAAACACTGGGAAGCTTGAGAGTCTTCATGGTTTGTCTCTCCCCACAGCATCGCTGGTCCCATCAGCCACTGGCCCTGAGGCTGGCTACGTCTAGACTTCTCCCTCTTCTTCTATGCTCATCCGTCACCTGCCTTACATAATCCCAACCTGGGATCAGTCCCAGGGCTTGCCTTCTCCAAGCCTTTGCCCGGAGATAAAAAAAAATCACACAACTGCGTAGATTGGAGTCATGTGCATCTGTGGCCTCCAAGTGCAGAAGGTCTGCAAGGATCCCTCCAGATCCACGCACGATCTTTGGTCAATCCTCTCTCCCCTTGTCTTAACCTTTACTATCCTGCTAATGATTCACCTCAGCCCCATACTCTCAGAAAGCAGTATTTTCTCCTACTTCTCTAAGGAAATCGAAGCTATCAGGCAACTCCACTCAAATTTTCATCCACCCTCCCTCATTATCAAATTCTCTATATTAATGCCCGTTCCTGCCCATTCGGTCATTTTCTCCACCCAAGCATTGCCTTGTACACAATGATACAGCTCGTACCCTCCCCTCTTCCCCTCACCGTCCCCACTGTACTCCAGCTGCACATTGCAATGAATTTGGAAATCCCCCCACCCGATTCCCTCCTGGATTTCCAAAGGCCACAGTCTTATTTTAGGCCAAATTTTGCACTGACAGAATATATTACATCTGCATCAAGCCAGGATATAAAGCGAAGAGAAGCTTCGGGGGGTGGATACAAATGAGTTTCACTGCCCCAAGGAGCTGGAGACAGAGCTGACTGCTCCCCCTGGCAGACCACGCTCCCCGCTCGTGCTGCCCCTTCCCAGCACTGGCTGGTTGCCCTTTATGACTCTTGCCCCAGGGTTTCCATTTTAGGGGTGCACTGCTATCTCCCACAACCTGCTCTGTAGGAATCCCTTTCATAGCACTGCTTTGTTTTAAACCACCCGTATTTTAGAAACTGCTGGAGCTTAGAAACCAATTTCCATGCTTATTCCAGAGCATGTGTAGCATTTAGGCAAGCTGTATACAAGCTGTATGTAAGTTTCATCATGGGAGACCCAAACTCAGTTTGCGCAAATGGAGGGCAGTAGGCAGGGTGTGCGTGAAGTCTGCACTTGGTGAAAACTCCTAGCAGAAAATGGCAAGCTTGGTGGGCAGAGGAAAGTTATCTGGGAAGAAAGTCACTTTTAGAAGCAGACTGTGCAGTCCTTCCATGGAGAAAAGCTCCATAGTGGGGCATCAGCATACCCTACACAAGAGCCTTACAATCGTTCCTGACACCTGCCCCTCTCTGACCCCAGACCTATTCCAGGGCCAGGACTAGGGTGAGGAGAATGAGGGACCTGACTTGGCACAAAATTTAAGAGGGTGCCCCTAAAAGATAGTTAATGAGATAAACAATATTTTAATGCAATATTAAAAAAACCCTCAAAATCATACCAAAAAAAAAAGTAATGAACCAATTACTAAAATTTTACAGAAAGCCAGAATCAGTACGTTACCATGTCAAGCCATATTGGAGCCAGAGGCAAATGGAAAACTTGGTAATAATGATCGGTCTCTATTTTAAAATCCCGTCTGTTGTTAATCATGGGTTTTATTTAGTGTTCAATTTTATGCCTTAAAATACTGCACCAAAATATGGTTCATCTTTATTACTGAGTATCGGCACCCTCTAAATTCCGTCCCGAGGTGAGTTTACCCTCCCTGCCCTGCCCTGCCCTGTCCACACACACACACACACACACACACCACCTATCATGACGCTCACCTTTGCCTCCCAATTACCTTCCAAATCACTCCTTTCCTTCCATACCTATGGCCCCAGGCCCAGTTCATTTCTGCATCATCCCTTTCCTGCATTCATATAACAGCCCTCTGTTTGGTCCACTAATTTCCAGAACTACGTCTTTCCATATTGCTGATTCCACTTTTCACACTGTTTGAGGGCTTCCTGGGCCTACAGTAAGGAATTCAAGCCTTAACTGGCCACAGCCTCGTTTCTCACCATCTCCTCTTCCAGATTCCTGAAACGTTCCATCAACACTTCCCCTATGATGCCCTGCACGTAAGATCTAACAGTTTCCGGGAACTCTCATGCTCTCTTCCAGCCTTCTCACATTTTATACGTGCTGTTCTGTCTGCCTGGAATACACGTTTCTTCCCTCCGTCTGGAAATCTTGCTCCTTAGGTGAAGTTCTGTTGGAACACACTTTCCATTGCATTGCAATTGTCTGTCCCCTCCACCAGGTTCTAAAATGCTTCTCAAGGACAGGGAGACTGTTGCTAATCCATCTCTATATTGAAGGCACACAGCAGGTGCTCAAAACAAGTGTGATGGTCATATGGATGAACTACGAATAACTGAGTAATTGAATCATTATGGTGGTTGGCCAAAAAGTTCGTTTGGGTTTTTCCATAAGATCTTATGGAAAACCCAAATGAACTTTTTGGCCAACCCAATAAATAAGCCTTTACTAAGCTCCTGGTCGTGCAAGGTGGTATGCAGGCACTAGTGAGTGTTCCTGGTGACTGGTGACCTCCACAAGCCTGGAGCTGCCTGAAATCTGCCTCTCATCCCTCACACCCAACACATGCACAGTGCAGAGTAGACACTCAGGAAAGAGCCCAGTGGAACTGAAATGGTGGTGGTGCATTATGTGGTTACGTGTTTGACTTTCACATGGTTGAGGTGACCACTTTCAACTAAAAACTGTTTCATTGGCTAGAACAAGCCATCTTTGAAATCCCCAAGAATAGCCCATATAGGAAAGCCATTACTATAAAAAGAGACAACCCATCTGGGATAAGGGAATTGGGGTTGGGTGCCAGAAGACAAAAAGAATTATCAAATGCCTGTAGTATTTAGACCCTGAGATGAAGATCTGAGAGCTCTTCTGCCTGTGTGTTGGCCTGGGCTGGAGAAGGCTGGCTGGGGTGGGCGCAGGTGAAGTGTGGCATTTGTTCAAAGTACTGTATTCCCTCTTAGACTCTCATAATATAAAAGGGCTGTTCTCACCAGAGCTCTTTCCTCTCTTTTTTATTGTCTTGATAAATCCTTTATTGGGGCGGCTGTCTTAGAACACTGGCCCGGAATGTACATAAACCCCTCTGAACAAAAGTTATAAGCTTGCCCTCCCCGCACTGCTCTGGGCCCTGTAAAGAACTGAGACTGATTAGAAAACAAAGACTGGGCTTACCCCAGCCCTGAGCAACGAACCACCTTTCTTCTCCCCTTCTGGGCGTGTGTCAGATGGCCGCCCATCCAGGGGTCTAGACAAGCAGGAAGGCATCCTCTGATCCCCAGCACGGCTACAGGACCCAGGTACACGATTGGCTGGGGTGCTCTTGGTACCTGGTTTTAAACCCCAGCTCTACCACTCACTTGCTGTCTGGTTTAAGAACTCATCAGATTTAACATGCTGAATTGATGTATAGGCCACAGCTTAGCCTGATAAAGTGCTCCCTAACCTTAATGGGGAATAGACATAGTATGAATTTCCTAAAAGAACATGCCACAGGCTGAAAAGCTAGACGGTAAATGTTTATAATAGAGATTCATCTGCTTTAAGCTATTCTAGACCAACTAACAATAGGGCACCTGTTTCCTCCCTCCCTCCCTCCCTCCTTCCTTCCTATCTTCCTTCCTTCCTTCCTCCCTTCCTTTCCCCATCCCCTCCCTCCACAAATATTTATACTGAGTACCTACCATGTGCTAGGTGGATACTCACAGCAGGGTTCATGCCCACACTGGTCCAACATAATCTCAGTGGAGTAACACTCTCTGGGTAGACGCTCAACACAAGTTTGTTGAATGTGTCCTTCTCTTCCTGCCTCTCTTCCTTCTCTTCCCAGCCTTTTGATGGTTACATAATTTCTTCCTCACTCTACATTCAACCGCCTAGAGGATACCAAGCGCCTTATCTTCATGTTTTATTTCTAATGCTCGACGGTATGTTGGTCCATCTCACAGGATCGCGTTAAGCAATCCCTCTTTGACAGTTTGTTTTTCAGGGAAAGGAACACAGGGCTCCATGGGTGATGACTACTTATTATGCAAGAAATCTTTTTATCTTTTCTCTTTTTTCGTGACCTGGGCATTAATTTGGTTCCCAACTTACTGGCATTATGCACAACATTGGACCAAGGTAGCTCTGTGATATGGACGTTGAATGGACGTGTCCTCCGCTCTCTGTGAAGTAACACTCCTCCACGCCCTTGATGCGGGTTTTCATCTTGTGTCCCATTTTACTAAGAGCCTCACCCTCAACTAACTGCCATGATCCCCTTCCACAATACGCGGAACTGTTAAGGTTCATGGGATTAACCTCCTTCCACAGAAATCTAACGAGGATTCTCCAAAAACAAAACAAAGGCAATCAAAAGAATGACCCAGTAATGAAATAATTTTAAACAATGAAAGATAACTAGGTATGAGCTTTCTTAAGCTTCATTACTAGAACCACATGGGGAGGCACCCATTCTATCTACTTGTAAGATCGGGCTTGACTTGACAAATCTATTCCCTTGTTTATAAAGGACTGTGCTCAGCCAACTGAGAGGACAGATTAAAGAGCTAATGGATCCAAAGACTTGATGGAGGAGAGAGGATGCAGGATGCTGTAGGCAAAGGGGCACTCTGCGCAGAGGGTAGGAAACACCAAATCATCATAGGCTGGGGTAATTGTAAGTAGCATGATACCCATGTCACAGGAAGAGAAAGGGTAGGCCCTGAGGTGGAGAATGTGCCGATGGCACATAAATTAAATCTTTCTATGTAACTTGGAAAAGCCTAAGCTCTGTCCAGTAGAATATGGACACTCACAGAGTCAGCTCAACATTTTGGAAATACTGTCCTGGGAGCAGCATGTTCAATCTGTTGGGTGGGCAGGGGATGCTCACAGTGGGGGTAAGGAGAGCAGATAGGAGACCACTGTAGTAGTCTAAGAATGATCTACAGAGAAGCTAAACTAAGTTAGTGGCATCGGGAACGACAAAAGGGGGATTAGCATTAAAATAGATTCCAGGAGTGGTGACATGGTAAGAGGAGCTCTGGAGAAAGATGAATATTGAAAAGTCCAGGTTCCTGGCTGGGCCACTGAGAAGATGCTACAAGTCAAGAGAGAGAGTTCAGAGGAAAACAGGAGGAGACATGAAGGTGATGAATTCCATGCTGGATATAAAGAATGTGAAGCATATGGTGCTGGGGAGGCGTTCAGGTGACTCTGTCCAGCACACAGTTGGATATGTAGGTCTGGAACTCAGGGACCAGAGACAGAGATCTGGGGATTAGTAGCATACAAGTGGGACTTCAGAACATGAGTATAGATGAAATTGCAAGGAGACCATGTCGAGAAATAAGTGAGCTAAGGGTAGAACCAGAAGGAACCAACGTTTTAAGATGATACTTGGAAAAAAAAAAAAGCAGGTATCCTAGAAGTTGAGGAGAAGGAGTTGCCGGATGGAGGGGGTGGTGAGGTGCATCAACGCCAACGAAGATGTGAGACGTGAATACATCCAGAGGAAGATCACAGAAACCCTGGAAGTGCTTTGTAGATTTTGTCATGTAGTAGGTCATTATTTCTGACTTTAATGAGAGCAATTTGAATGAAATGGGGGGGGCAGGTAAGAGGTCAGATTACAGTTGCTTGAGAAGTGAATATGAGGTAATAACGTGAAAACAGCGGGGGTGTGAACTACCCTTTCAAGAAATCTGGATGATAATGGAAGGAGAGAGATGCAATTATTGGAAGAGGACTGTGTTTAAGGTTTATTGCTTGTCTTAGTTTCTAAGAAAAACTTGAGAGGTTGAAAAAGGTAGGTCAAAAAAAAACTGGTCAAAGGGAAGAAGAGGTTAAAGATGCTGGAGAGAGAGGGCAGAGATAAATGGCCCAAAGTTCCAGGGGGGATGGGGGTGGGCGGGATTGGTGGTAAGAGCGGCAGGGTCAGCCCACAGCAGGGGGAGGGACACCTCATGCCCTCAGGTGAGAATGATGGAGCAAATTGTAGCTATACCTGGTGGTTAGGCATGGATGGTGGTTCTGGTTTTATTTTATTTTATTTTATTTTATTTTTAACATCTTTATTGGAGTATAATTGCTTTACAATGGTGTGTTAGTTTCTGCTGTGTCACAAAGTGAGCCACCACAAGGGAACAGGACAGGGAGCTGACGGCCACCACACTGCATGATGGATGAAGCCCCCACTTCCCCTCCCCTGTGTCTCGATTATGCTTCCAAGCTTCTCAAAAACCTTGCAGCCAGGAAATTCTCAATAATATCCAATCTCTACTTCTTCTGATATGATTTAAAACCTGCCCATCCCAGCCTCTTTGCTGAGAGGATAAAGGACATCTTTATCCGTGGCATCCCCAGGTGCTGCAGAGAAAAACTGAGCCCCTAGAGGGGAATAGGGGGAAAATCGAGTGTCTGGTGAACACACCCTCACCCACTGATACACAACCCCTCCCTCCCCCATCCAGGTCCCTACATTCGGCTCATGGGCCCTGCCCCCGTAAGGAAAACTCTTGGAGCAATTGGCAAAGCACGGGGAATTTGGATTTTGGCCTGGAACTCCTGTGCTACAGCCCAAGGCACCCCAGCCTGCCCCAGCCCTGGCCTCAACAGTGGGTTAACAGCCTGCTTTCTTCTCTAGCCTGCCACCTGGCCCCGACCCCCAAATAATCAGGTTTCAGGGCACGATGGTGATGTGTTTGGAAGCCAGCTGTCTAGATGCAGGTACATCGCTGAGTGAGTTAATATTTATAAAATGCTCGGAAGGAAGCTTAGAAAATAGTAATCACCATGTAAATATTAGTGACTATTGTCATTATTAGTATTATGACTGCCCCTCATATTCTCTACAGGACTAAAATCTATTTCATGTCTGCAGTGGGACCAGATATTTTGCACATTAATTAAGCATTACGATATACAAGAAGCTCGAGAAGGGATTGAGAGGTGGCCGAAGCCCGGGCATAGAGTGGAGTTAATACAGGATTTGGAGTCACACTGACATGGGTCTGAATCAAATACCTGCCACTTCTTAACTGTGCCTTCTTAGCCTCGTCAAATGGGTATGTTAACTATTTCCTTACAGGGCTGTTGTATATATTCATCACCAGACGAATAAGATCAATAAAAATTCAAATCTTCTCCTATTTCCTTCTTCCTAGGTAAAGAAAGTGGAGCTGAAATTGTTTGGATAAATGACTGTGCCTTTCTTCTGGCACCTAACATTTGCTATCTTGTATTTCGTAATTATGGCATTCTTCAATGTTCTTCCCCCTTCTTTATTAACCACTCACCAACACACACACACACACACACACACACACACACACACTCTCTCTCTCTCTCTCACACAATCAATAAACGTTAGGTTCTGAACAAGTTAAGTCAGAAGCCAGGGCAACGTTTTTTGTTTGTGGGATCATGTTCCCTTTGTTTTCAAACCTCCAAGCTGATCCCCTTGGTCCCTGGCATCCCCTAATCCTCTTGCAATAGTCTCCGGGGCCATGAGTGATGCTCAGGGCCCTTCCAGGGGGTGGGCCTGACACCAGTGGGACATACCCAACACGACTACACAAGCAGGCTGGCTTCCCCACGTGTCTCCCAATTAAATACCCATACAGAAAGTCACTTGAGGGAATCCCGTTGATGTCAGCAGAAAGAAGAGACTGGATTACAGCCTCTGACTGGGCCAGCTTATTGTTATTTATAATACACAGCCGACTGACCCGGGAAGCCAGGGGGGAGAGAGATGCTGGTGTGAGTGCCACCCGTTAATTGAAATGTCTTAGTTTCAAGAAACTAGTTGGAATTCTCACGGCACTGGGCAGCGTACCTGTGTTCCCAGTGAATCCCCTGGCTGAGCAGATTCTGATTCTGCCCCTTTCAAGGCGTTGGTGGAAAGAGCTCATTCCCAGGATGACACGGCTGTTGAGCGAGCCGGGTGTGAAGATGGGCAGCTGAAGGTCTAGTGAATCCCCACATCCCAGCCTGGCAGACGGAGCTCCCAGGAGCACCTCCTCCTCCTTTGAGGTGTGAACAAAGCCAGGCCACCCTGAAGACCTGAGGACAGGGTGGGTTTAGGGGCACGTGTCCACACCAGCCAACCAACGATGGGTCAGAAGTCCTTAAGAAAGGCAAACACCTTAGCCTGCCCTCCCCCAAACTTTCCTGGAATTCTCACACTCCTTCCCCAAGTCTTAATATAAGTGTCCTGTCCTCAAAGCCTTCTTCCCTCACCTCCACCCTGCCCTCTGGGGCAGATTTGGGTAGGGTTTCCTGTTACATACTCTTAAAACACTCTTTAATTCTCACTATCGTAGGGAACTAGTGCAATTAAAAAATTCCTTTAACTATGGTGTAATATTGATCTTTTCCCCATATATGATCAAATCTGTGTGGGCAAAGACTGTGGCTGCCTTAATCCCCTTGTATTTCCTAGTATGGTGCCGGGCATGTCGTTAAGACTGGCTAAATGAGTGAATGAATCAACCAAGGAAACACTTCTTTGGGAAGGCAAATAGATACAGAACACTATATATTTAGAGGAACCACAGCATTGTCCTGGAGATTGGTCATGCTTGTTGGATTACCTGGGTCATGACTGCTCTCCCCACATTGCTGTTTAAGAGCTAACCACACGCTTAGATAATATTTCATTTGGATTCAGTTTGGACAATCCAATTTGAGTTTTCAGGAATTTGCTGAGCATTTGCTATGCTCCCGGCATGATGCTCGGCTGCAGAGGATGTCAGGCTCCCTGTCAACCCCGAGCTGTGATTTCCTGAGGGAGCACAGTATAGCTCAGACATGCGTTCCATGGTCTAGAATATACAGGCTGTGCGATTTGGAAATGCAAGTGTTGATAGACATTGCTTCTGCTTCTCACTCAACAAAAGTTGAGTGCTTTCTCAGAAAGCTTCTGCTTTCTCTTTCAAGTTCACAGGTCTCTGAGCTTTCCCTGTCCCTCAGGACCTGGTATAGCCTTGCTGCATGCAAATGACCCACCGGTGTTCCTTTCTGCTCTGACCTGCACACCCTGCCTGCCGCCCAGGGGAGCAGATCTGACTCCCCCAGACAACATTCTCGAAGAACTGGGGGAGCCTTGAGGCAGCTTCACGGGCTCCCACTGGCCAGGCTTTGAACTCTCCAATCCTTCTTGCTGCTTTGGGATGTTTCACTTTTCTCTTCCCCCAGGGAAACCGTCTGCTTTCATGACAGTTGTACTGTGTGCCAGTGCGAGGGTCTAGAAGAGACAAGATTAACTGCTCTCCAGTCAGGAAAAGGAAAAGTGGTAAATTTTTATGTTTAGAAAAAGATGAGTTGGTGAAATACAGCCAGGATGCTTTGCCCAGTCTTTTATCTTGGAATAGAAAATGCCTAATACAGTTAGACAAAAAGCTCATTTTCTAAGGCGCCTCCTTGCTTGGGGTTTGATTCAGAATCTCAAATCCCTTTGCCTTGCAGACAAGTGAGAACTGTCTTGGAAGCAGGGCATGTGGACTGAGGTTCTGCTCTTTCTACTCGCTTTCTGACCTTGGGCTAATCACTGGGCAGTTCTTTAAGATGGGAATGTAATCGCTGCCCTACCAAAAGGGATAATGGGAGGCGGACGTGTTCATATGAAAAGAGGTGTCGACACAAATAGGCGTTGCCAGTGTGAAAGATGCAGCCGTGCCAGGCATTCGTACTGCTTGTAGCCATTCCCGTTTTCACCCTCTAATTTTGTTCTCATTGGCGTAACACCATGGATAGCTACAGAGCTTTAGGGAAGTGTACACAGAGACCTGATTCATAGACTTTCCAAACTAAAGTAGGCCTTAATGATCACTGCATCTCCTGGACACACAGACGGAAGCTGAGTACCGATAACGCACACGTACTGAGAGCCGACCACTCACGAAGCTGGGCTTGAACCCTCCCACCTGTGGCAACCCACCGAATCTCCAAAGCCACTCCCACCAGGGAGATATTACAATCATCACCTCCACTTTATAGATGAGTAAGCAAATGTCAAGTAACCCGCCCCCCACCCCCGCCAGGTCACATTGTGGCAGTGCAAGGGTCTAAACCCAGGAGCCAATTCTCCCCACTATGACAGTGCGTTGCTACCAGAAACTGAGTTCCAGAGAGATACGGGCAACTGGCCGAAGATAACTCAGCTGTTAGGGATGAAAACCAGGTCACCCGGTCCACAGTCCAGGTGTCTGTCTGTCTGTGTGGATGAAGGTAGGGCTCAAATCCTAGCTGGACACGTGGTTGTGGGAATGACCTTGGGCAAGTCATCAACTGACCTGGGATGTGGTGTTCTCAGAGATAAACTTGTCATAAAATAGCCTCACAGTTTACTGTGAGCATTAGATGAGGTAATACCTGTAAAGCACTTAGAAGAGCCCTGGATGTAGCTACTCAACAGCTGTTACATCTGCTGCTTCTTCCAGGGGGCCTCCCAGAGGGGAGATAACATCGGCATCGTGCTGGAACCCAGAGGGGCTGGTGAGGGAGGGGAGAGGTGGTGAGGATGCACCAGAAACTTGTGTTTGCAACAGAAAGCAGCTGGCCCTTCCCAGATAAAGATGGAAAATGAAACAGAATAAAAAGGCTAGAGCCACAGACAACCTAACACTCTCTATTTGCCCTTTCATGCTGGCAGCTCCTCCATTCTCCATTCCCTCTGCCCTAAATGGACCAGGAGCTGAATGGGCATGCACTGCATCACTCTTCAGGTCCTGGCAGGATGCCCGGAGCTACCTGCCCCTCTCAGCCTCTAGGTTCACCCCATGACGGGTCCTGACAGCCAAGTTTGGGGGGCCGACCAGCTGCCAAGACCCGAGGTCCCAGGCCAGGAAGTAGCTGCGTGCTTGCTGCTCTCAAGGGAGCTCTGGAATCATGCAAACTTCTGCGATTGCTTCTGCCGACTCAAATCTCTCTCCCTCTGTTAACAACACAACAGACATCTTGTCTGTGTTTGATAAATAAGCTTCTCTATTTATTCAGGGGAGTGAATTTGTAGCTATTATGATTCAGATGACATTGACACGATATTTTCTCTCTTTTTTTCCCCCCTGATGTTGAATCAGGAAAAGAAAATCCATAGGAAAAAAAAAAAAAAACCCACAAAAACCCAAAGCGATTGCTCTGCATATCAGTCCATGAAATAAAGAAATGCCTAAGCCAACTCTCTTTTGGGGTGGAGGTAAGGGAACTGATAAATAATTTAGAAACTGTTGCTCCTTCCTGGTTCCCCGAGATGCAGCTGGTATGTACTAATAGGAGGCACATGCTGCATTTATTAGGCACTGAGCAACGTTTTAATTTCTCAACCATTACCGTGATCTGCAATGGGCCTGTGCACAAAGTCAGATCCCAGGGATGTCAATCCACCCAGCTAAGGAGTGTTGGCATCGTCATATGGGGTGCCACCTCTCACTGGGTTTCCTGAGTACGCCAGTCAAGCAGACGTGACTGAGCAGACAGGCAAGACGGGGAGTGGGCCCCAGCCAGCAGAGTCAGCTCTGCATCTGGAAGTCCTTGTGTTAGACACCCTTCCCGTTGGATCAGTTCAGACTCACCTGATCTCATCCCTTTCCCCAACGGTGCTCATCCCCAGCTGCCCGAGCACAGTCCAGAACGTTAAGTCTTGGATGTCGAGGATAGGCTAGAATCTTCTTGAACATCTAATGCCCCAGACAGAGGGAACATAGGAGAGCTTGTAATCGGAAGACTTCCTGGCCCATGTTTTCTAGACCCAAGTGGCCTTGTGGAGCAGCTCAGAGTCAGAGGTACAGGCCTGCTGGGTTACTTGGTCCGTGGCTTTCAACATTTGACAGTGACCTAAAGTATCAGATTCATCCTATATCACAACACTGCACACTCACACCCCACACTCTACTGAAAGAAAACGTTCATAAAATATCCTTACGTTATGACATGCACTTTGATAATTCTATTTCATGTTTTTAAAAATCACAGGTGGAAGCCACTAAAATATGTAATAACCTCTAATGGGTTGCAGCCTGCAGTTTGGATAACACTGACAGTCCAACAATGAGGTATGTCAGGTTGATGAGAATAAGTAGACCTGCAGCCAGGGCAGGCATCTCCTCAAAGAAACATGCAAAAACACCTGGGGGAAACTTCAGAGTGGCCAGTTCAGAACTGGTCTGGACTGGAGTTCCAAGTGCAGCTGGGATCCTTGGTTGTCTGGAGGGCGGCTGGGCTGATAGAGTCTAGAGCCCTCCTGGCGGCCGGCTGGACTCCGGCTGCCTGTAGTGGGAACGAGGGACATGTTTACATGTCCCGGGGGGAGGGGGCTGCCACGGGCAAGCTTGTCTAGAGCTAGGCCTCTCCCATCGCAGCTCACTCCCCCCGGGACTCTCTGCTTTTCCCTCCTGCTCTCCATCCCCACCCTGTGCCTTTCCTTCCTCTTACTTCCTCTGTGTCCTCCTTTGCCCTCTCCCTTCCCTATCTTTCCTTTACCAACAAGTATAGATTTTTTTTTAAAATGTCCCCATTCATCATTCACAATCTGCTAAACCAGTTTTTCAAACTCCCTGTAGGCAGGAAACCTAAGTGTTGGGTTGAGAGTCATGTATGGTGTGTGTGTATCTGTGTGTGGCATGTGTGTTTGTGTGTGTGTGGTGTGTGTGTGTGGTGTGTCTGTGGTGCGTGTTCGTGGGTGTTTGTGTGTGTGGTGTGTGTGTATCCGTGTGTGGTGTGTTTGTGTGTGTGGTGTGTGTATGTGTACACGCATGTGTGTGTCCATATCTCTGTGTGTGTGTGGTGTGTGTGTCCATGCATGTGTGTGCAGTGTGTGTGGTGTGTCTGTGTGTGTCCATGTATGTGTGGTGTCTGTGTGTGTGTGTGTGTGTGTGTCTGTGTGTGACATGAACCGCAGAGTCGGCCAATGCTTGTGTCTCCCCTGAAGGAGATGTGAAAGCACAGTGTCCAAGAGGAATAATCCTACAGATCCCCAACCCTAAGAAAATAACTTACAAGGAAAGAAGACATCATTGCTTTGTGATTTTGCTTTCAAATAACCTGTCTCCCTTCTAAATATATTAGTTTTATATTTGATTCTATTGCTCTATCAGCAACCGCAGTGATTTGGAGCCATGATATACTCAGCCGCCTGATTTCCATGGAAAGGAGGGAATTTATAGATGTAGTCACCAAGGGGTTAGCAATGCTGTGAATTTCAGTGGCGCTTTCCTTGTTGAAAGCACATTCTAAGCATTAACTAATTGTGCTGCACAACATTGGAGAGAGAGAGAGAGAAGAGTGGTTCTCATGTGGCGGAGACTGGGGAAGAACCAGCGCAGGCCTGCACGGCTCCAAGGAAGCGTGGGTTCCCAAGAACTGAGATTAGGATTCAGTTGTCACTTTTCCCAAACCTTCACAATTCCTTAAGCCTCATGCCAGCTGCAGTGTCTACTTTTACACGTCCTAAGGCAGTTGCTTAAGTTTTCAGCATGTAAGTTTCCTCAGCTATAAAGTGGAGACAATAATAACACCCATTGTAATAAGCTTGCTCTAATAATTAAATGAGATACAACTTTGCACAAGGCCTGGTCCTTAGGAAGTACTTAATGAATCATGGCTCTCAGCTCGGAAAATACCCCCACTTCTCTTGTTCACACTTCCTTCTCTGTCTTCTCCCTCCCTTCCTCTCTCCCTTGCTTTCTCCCCTGGGCTCCTTTCATGGGCAGAATCCTTGGCTGTCAGGCATCTTTGGAATCTGGGGGGAAGACATCACGCACCCGCTCCCCTGTGGCTGGCTGTCTGCTGAATGTGCCAAAGGTGATGGCTGTGGGCAAAAGCTTACAGGAGCCTGACAGACACATCCTGCCCTGCTTGAAAGCCCTGCTTGAAAGCCCTGCTTGGTGATACGGCAGCTCAAAGGCCGATACCTCCACTGCTCATCAGACATCTGCTGGTTATTAGCAACCACCAGGCCACCCTGCTGGGGCTTTGGAGGACAGACAAGGGCTTTGTGATACCAGGAATGGTCAGGGGACCACCACCGGCCTTTTCTACCAGCCTAGGTACAATTCCTCACACACAGACCAGCAACAGGCTTTGCGGGTTGCTCTGGTGCATTCAGACAGGAGTACCTCTCCCTGTCCGTCTGTGCTAACGATAGCCTGGTTTGGAATTCTGAGAAAGGAAAGACAGTGTTGGCTGTGGAATTCAATACTTTATCAACTTTCCATCAGAGTTCGTGCTCTGCTCTGTGAAATCACAGCACCCAAGAAACCTCGGATTAATACACAGGTCCCAAGGTCTTAGGCCACAGGACCTGGGGACAATGGATCCCACAGGTGACAAGGATTTTGACTGTGAATAGAACAGGCTGCGCTAAGCTGGCAACGGGGGTGACACGGCTCTCTCCTGGCGGGCATCGCCTCCGTCACGGCTTCCTGATCCAGCGGGTCATGCCTAGTGCATGGCCCGCTGGAGTCTTCCCAGATTCTAGACTGACTCAGTCTATCATTCCCTCATCCGGTCTGGGATGCCGAGAAAGCGCGGGCCGCAGTTGAAGCAGTAACTGTGCACGGGAACCGCAGCCCAGGTGATCCAGCCGGCCACCCATTTGTGGGGCCGTCTGTTTGCAGCTCATCCCCCAGCAGCTCAGCCTCGCCATCCAGCTGGGATGTATTCAAGGGACACAAGCTCATTTATCAGCCGAGCAGAGCCTAATTAGGAAGGTGATGCCACCGCGCATTAACACGCATTAAATACTCTACACCTGCCTCCCACACTCGTCCTCAGTGTCTAGTCCTCAGCAACCACTCAACAGGGTACAGGTGATTATCTGCAATTCTCAGCTGTGAAAACTGAGGTCACAAGTTGAGGGGCAGAGCCAGGGTTCCCACGCTCCCCTGTGCCCCGCTGCTGTGGGTGATGACCTCTGGTGACACGTGCTCCCTGCCAAATCCCCTGGAGCAGCGTCTACCCTTCCAGGGATCCTGGTGTGTGTGCCTGGCGGCACCACTTGGAGGAACGCGGGAGAAAGTGAGTGCCAGGAGCAAGGCTCGTGCTGAGGACACAAGGATGGTGCCAGGAAGGCCCTCACACACCTTGCCATCTTTTTATAATCTTTTTCCAGATGGGAAAGTTGAAGCCGGAGAGGTGAACTCACAGACCTCAAGGCAAACCTGGGCCTACAGCCCAGCTCTTGAAAGGCCTGGGTTGGCCATTTCTCGACTGTATTCGAAGGGGATGAGGAGAAACTGTACTTGAAACTTTGAAACAGTGGGAGCCTCTTCTGACCCCCAGCTGTTCCTCAGGCAGAGGCCAGTGGCCCTTCGTAATTCAGGGTGAACCTTTCGAGTCCCTCAGGGTGCAGCGGGAAGGCAGGGGGCTTCAGGCCTCAGGCTGCCCACCCTCTGGAGAGGACGGTGCCACTGGCAGGGCCCTGGGAGAGCTGTCCACTGCTGGCATGGGAAGGCACCTGCTTGGTGCAGGATGAAAGGCAGCAACTGGACACCAGCGAAAAGAGGACGCAGGAAAAAGGAACACAGAATTCACGTGGCAACAGTCCCTCCCTCTTCCCAGCTGAACATAATTCACCAACTCAGAGCCCACTTCTTATCCCACCTCCTCTGAGACTAGTCCGGCCCTCGTCAGCCTCCACTGTGTTGTTGTTTGCTCTTTTAAAGTGAGGTATAATTTACTAGAGTAAAATTCACCATTCTTAGTGTATAGTTCTACACGTTTTAATGAATATACAGTCATGTAACCACCACTGTAATCAAGGTATGGGACATTTCCATCACCTACAAAGTTCCCTCATGCTCCTGTGTAGTCAGTTTCTCCCCCAAGGCCAGCCTGATTTCTGCCACTATAGTTTTGCCCTTTCAAGAATGTTATGTGAATGGAATCATACAGTCTTTAGCCTTTTGGGTCTGGCCTCTCTGGATTAGCATAAAGCATTCCAGGTTCAGCCATGGTGGTCTGTGTGCCAGAAGTCCCTTATTTTTTACTGTTGTGTAGTATCCCATCGTGAGGATGTACCTGAGTTTTTTAATTCTGCTCACCCACTGAAAGATATTTGAGCTGTTGCCAGCTTGGGGAAATTATTACAAAGCTGTCACAGATATTCACACGCAGGTGTGTGTGTGAACCCGGGTCCTTGTTCCTCTCGGGCTTGCTGGGGTACAAGGTGAGGGCACGTTTAACTTGAACCTCTCTGTATTTGATCTCTCACATCTCTTAAGGTCAGCTCTACAGAGATTTTTCTTTAGTTCTTTTCTAGTCTTCTTTTAACCAACCCCAAATCGTTGAATACACTAGGTGCTGGGCATTATAACGACATTGAAACTGCAAAGATACGAGGGATGCTTTTCTAGGATGTGTACAACCCCATGGTGCCAACTTGCTGACTGAGTGGCAGACACTCCATCGCAGCAGGGAGGTGGGACTGGAGTGCACCAGCCAACCCAGGTCACCTTGGTGCAAGATTGCTTATAAGCAACAAACGCATGGATTGTGTATAAGCAGTACAACGTGCAGTGATCACCTGCAGGCACACCCACAGATTCTGGTTCACAGGCAACCCCTCACTCAGATGTGGGGCAAGGGGAGACTTTACAACTAACACCCTCACCTTCACAATTTCCCTTACACTTGAAAACATCCAGAGGAAACAATATAAAATATTTGAAGAATAAAAATATTTTGTGCTGACAATTCTCTCTGTGTGCAAGCTTTAAAAAAGGCACTATAGGGCTTCCCTGGTGGCGCAGTGGTTGGGGGTCCGCCTGCCGGTGCAGGGGACACAGGTTCGTGCCCCGGTCCGGGAAGATCCCACGTGCCACGGAGTGGCTGGGCCCGTGAGCTATGGCCACTGAGCCTGCGTGTCCGGAGCCTGTGCTCCGCAACGGGAGAAGCCACAGCAGTGAGAGGCAAAAAAAAAAAAAAAAAGGCACTATATTTCCAATATTTCCAGAACCTAAGGTCATCTTGTTCGACCTCCTGATACTCAAAGCTCCTCTGCAGCATGACTGCTCACCCAATGGCTGCCTTTTCCCAGTGATGTCAGCTCACCATCCTGATGGTCTAGTGGAATCAAGCACTGTGTTTGGAGTAAGTCGTGTTTAATGAGCCTGCAGGAGTTGTTGCTCACTTCGTCATCCTCACCAGCATCATCGATATTATCATTGTTATTATTTCACCTATAGACAATCTGGATACTAGAATCTCCATCTTTGTATTAAGCCAAAATCTGTTACCCTATTACTTCATCCATCGATCTTACATTTGGTTTTGGGGGCCATTCAAAATAAGTGGAATTTACATGAGACATTTCAAAGTATTTGAAGACAGTCAATGGGTCTTCCTTCAGCCTCTTCCTCTCTAGGCGCGAAGCTAAGCTCCCTCACTTCCCTCCATAACTCAACCTAAGAATCACGAGACACAGTACGCAGTCTATTCATCATCGAGGCTGCGTGGCTGTGATTCTGTTTTGCCTCCGAATCCCCAACTGCTTATAATGCTGCAAACGCAGTTTGTTCTGGGTGCTATTCGTCTATTAATACGGTCTCGTATATCAACTTCTGGGGAAGTTACATTGCACTAATGCCACGTTATGCTTTCTACCAACTAAAATTCCTAAACGTTTTTTAAAGTTCTGCTACTGAGCCTTCCTTCTTTTTACTGCTTTGAGATAAGTGTTCCATTTTTTCAAAGCCTGGCCCACTTCCTGAGCTTGTCAAGATCCTTTGAAACTCAGTTCTGTCATGCTGACTATTAACTATCCATCCGGCTTTGAATTAGGTGAAAGTGTGATCTGTGTGCCTGCTGTTTCTTCATCTAATGCTGGTAAAAATGTCAAACAGGACAGGGTCAAAGACGAAGGCCTCTTTCCAGGTTGACACTGATCCGTTACTCAGAACACTATGGAGTCCAAACCCACCCACCACCTGGGAACATCGTGAGGGCCCTGGGAAATGCCATGCTTAAATTTAAAAAGTGATGTCTACCAAATTTCCCAAGTGACTTCTTATAAAAAGGCAATGAGATTGGGCTGCTAGGGCTTTGTGGCAGTGAGCTGGTGCTTTCATCTAGTGAGTATCCTTTCCTTTCCAAGTGCTCACAGTTGTCCTAGTAATACTTTTTTTTCTATAGTCTTTCTTCTTAAAAGTAGGCACCACGTAACAGCTAAGGTTCTGAAAATCCAGAATAAATATGGCCTACTTCCTGTTCTCAACAATCATATAGACAGACATAGAGTTTAGGCCTTCAATGATGTGCATATGAACGAATCTACAAGATAATTTCAAACGTATCTTCAGGAGCCACGTGCCACTTCAGAACCTGGGTGATGAAGCTGCAGAGAAGGTGTGGGAGAGTCTCCCCTGCCTATTTGGCAGCCTTACTGGTGAGTGCAAGGGGCCTGTGGCCCTCGATCTCAGTAGGTCGAGGATGCAGATCTCCAGCCTCATCTCCGATGGTCAGGCAGATGTCTGCTCCCAGCTCTGTGCGGGAGTCTGATGCATGGTGTAGTACTGGTACTTAACTGTGTGTGCGTTCTCCCATGCAGCCAGACCAGATGCACAAAGAGGAAAAGCGCCTTCTCCAGGGAGGTCAAGTAATAGCCATGCTTGAAAGAAATCACACTCCAGCTCTGGGGCAGCGGTTCTCAAAGTGGTTTTCCAGAACTAGAATCAGTATCAGTAGGAGCTTTTGTTAAAAATGCAAATTCCTGGATCTCTCCAACCCACTGAATCAGAAACTCAGGGTTGGGGCCCCGCGATCTGTGTTCTAATAATCACCCTCCAGGTGATTTGGGGAAAAAAATTTTGCGAACCGTTGCTCTAGCATTTGACAACCCAGTCAAGACAGCCCTGGGAAGGGGGAGCCTGAGGTTGGTGACAACTCTCAACGTTCAGTTCGGCAAACACCTTCTGGCTTGGCTCTTCCAGGTAAGGTTCCAGGTGCAGAAGTGAAGTAGAATGTGAATAATGCACAAGGCACAGCCCCTCTCCTTAAGCTGCTTACGATGTCGACAGGAACAAGCGGTGGAAACAGTAACAAGAAAAGCATCATAAAAATAAAGTGAATCAGTCCGACTGAGTAGGAGAGGATGAGAGGGAAGGTAGATGGCGGCCCATTCATGGAGGGGATGGCTTTTATGATGGGCCTGGAAGGAGGGCTGGGACCTTGGTCGGCAGAGTTTGGGGAAGGAGCTCCCCAGGGATGTCGGAACACGCTTTCCTTCTCTGTCCTCCACTGGACCCTATAAATACATCTCCTGTGGTCCTTCATCAAATTATGCAAATCTGCATGTCTCCACCATTCCCCCAGGAGGGCTGCTGCCAGGTCATGGGTGACCTCGACACAGCCAACCCCAGGCACTCTTCCCAGTTACCAGCTGATCCATCCCCGGCGGGATCTTCCCCACAGTCCAAGGTGTTCTTTGGTTCCAAGTTAACATTATGCGTGATACTGAGGTTTGCTTTTGAGCTCTGCTTTCCCTTCTCAGTCAGTCCTGTTTCCCTTGGAGCTGAACTTGACCTCTGACTTCTCCTGCTGTCTACCCTGCCCCCAATGCCCCAGGCAAGGAGCGGTGGCCCTGGACTTTGGCATGCCCGATGAAGACAGGGAGTGAGGGACGTCTCGACCGTTCAAAGAGGGGAAGATGTGCCATGTTGAGGAGCGTCTGAGGCTTTCCCCGACGGCCATGCCTCCCCCAGACCAGGCCCAGCCACCAGCAAGGAACTGCATTGCGTCAGCGCCCTGGCCAATTAAGCCCACTCCTCCCTTCCAGTTCCCCTCCTAGCCCCTGGGCTCAGGCTTCCATTTGAACCTGAATTTAAGCCACGCTCCATCTGACTCTGAGCACCTACCCAAGGGTTTTGAGACCCGGCCTCTGTTTTTCTCAGCAGCCTTCCCTACCTCGGGGGCCCATTTCCTCCCAGGGAACAGACCCTTTAACCAAATTCTAGACCCTGCCATGCCCCGGGGTCTACTCCTTTGTGGTAAGGCTCTCAGTAAGGTTTCAGCTCCCAGACAGAGGTCTAAACCCAGGGATCAGAGTCTGATGGTGGAAACACCCATTGCAGCCTGAGAACAGGGACACCTGGGGGTGTGCAGACCTTTAGATCAGGAGTCTCCAACCCCCAGGCCGCTGCGGACTGGTACCAGTGCGTGGCCTGTTAGGAACCAGGCCGCACAGCAGGAGGTGAGCTGCTGGCTCTGCGTCGCTCGCATTACCACCTGAACCATCCCTGCCAGAGCTCTCATCACCCCCCTCCATGGAAAAATCGTCTTCCACAAAACCGGTCCCTGGTGCCAAAAAGGCTGGGGACCGCGGCTTTACATGATGCACAGCCTCTTGGCTGGGCCACCTCGGGGCCTTGGCCTGCAGCACCGCCCTGCCTCCAGGCTGTGACCAAGGCTTCCACCGCCCGCCGGTCGGCTGCCCCCTCACACTTGCAGGTCAACAGCTGAGCCACCTGCCCACAGCACCTGATGCCTTCATTGGCCCAGCGGCTGCCAAGCAGAGATTTTCAGTCTTGCTGAGCCTCTGAAACGGAACTATCACGCTCGCATTGAATAGCATGCACCAAAAATCGGAAAACTTATAGCCTGCAAGGGTACCTGCAACAATGTTTCCCGTTTTGGAAAAACATCCTGATTAAAAATATTAAAGATTGTGATGTCTTCCTCCTTCCCTGGAGTCCCCCCACCCGGCCCCACCCTGCAATCTTCTCTTCTCTGTGTTTATCTTTTGCTGGAGGCACATTTCAGAGCTTAAGGCTGACAGTTGCATTTAAAATTATTTAAACTATGCCAAATACGGGATTTGTATACAGGTGAGTTTTCTTCTCTCTGGGGCCCCGCTTGTTAGTAAATCAGGATGTGGAGGCGTGCTGTGGATGTCGCTAATTTCTAAGTCTCTGCGGGTTCCTCCCTGCTCCGGAACCCTTCACCACTCCAGGCACACACACTGCCGGTGGAGACTGACTTCTGAAAATTTATAGCACCGGCAAACCGCGTGCTTCCTTGGATGGATATACGTGCTCTACCTCTCCACCTCCCACATCTCCACCCACAAAGTCCCCAGCCCTGGTTCCAAGTCCAGGAGGAAGCAGGCAGCAGTAGTGTGTGCTGGACTGCGGTCCAGCCGGAGAGGAATGGAGAGTTCGGAGACATTGCTAGGGATCACGCTCTCATCATCAGGTGGATTTTGGAGCAAAGGCTGGGCAGACATTACACATGGCAGAGTTTATGTTTTCAGCATGGACTGGGTGGCCGGGGGTATGAAACGTCAGGCGCTTCATTTCACCGTCGCGTGTGTGTACTCTACACGAGCATACAGCCACAGCTATGTGCAAAATTGGCTCTTCCATGAGGCCCGCGGGCTCGATAATTCCTAGAGGAGCTCTTTTCCTTTGGTTTGCTTGTTTTTTGGATAAAACCGCTCTTTGCCTTGTACTGTCTCTCCCTCTCTCTGTCTCTCTCCGTCACCAAAGAAGCAGTTTCTACTGTTCACCCAGAAAACCGGCTCCCCGATTTGCAGTGGGATTACTGACTGCCCCTCAAGCCTTCTAAAAAGAGAAGTATTTCCAATCACTCATCAGTATTAATTATAATCACAAGAGGTCTCTCTTTGAAAGCACGTGTTGGGAAGCTGCAGAGGTTGGGGTGTCTACAGAAGGCAATTTTTCCTTCTCCTGCTGCTCACTTTCCCAAACTAGGTCTGCTTCCCACAGGCACCTCTGAGAGGAGCTCTCCCTGCCACAAATTCCTGGGGGCGGGGCGGTGGTCCTGGGTCTCTGTCTTTGACCAGTGGTCCTGAGAGGATGATGTGGGCATGAAAGGAAGCTCAGAGATTCAGAAAGCATCTATGCCCCCAAAATATGTCTGCTTTTAGGACACGCAGCTCCTCTGAGAAATAGGTGGAAGTCTGGTCTTGGGAGAGCCAGTCCCAGAGCGAAAGGAAACCAGAATCCTGTGTGCTTTGTCCCTCAGGACACTGGCAACTGCACATCCCTAAAGGGAGCTGGGCCGCAGCAGTGGTTATTAGTATTGTTTTTCCTAAGGGGACACTGGATAAAGAAGCAATTCCAGTCATCTGAGTGATAAAAAACCCACACAAAGGTATGGCAGGGACTGCTCAGCCTGTCTCAGATCCGTCTGTGCTGATGGAGAAGGAGGTGGGCCTCTCAGAACCTCAGAGGCTCTGGGCTCACCCCAAGGACCCCGACTAACCAGCATCTTGGGAAAGTCAAGAAACCCCTTGGGGCTGCACAGGGATGAAAAGAAATGTCTACGTTAATCACAGCTTTCCTCACAGAGCTGCTGCTACACAGCAGATACGTTCATTTGTCATCACTTGTCTTTATAAGATTGAATAAAAGGCCCTGTTCACCCCTTTTTACAAATGAGAACACATGTCACCTGGTTCAGGAAGCATCTCGCCAGCCCATTTAAATCTAGCACCCCCGGAAGTAAGTGGCCCTCTGCTGAGGATCTAGACTCCGGGAAGGGGAAAATCTTTCCCTGAGTCTTACATATGAAAAAGGAGGAAGCCTTCAGAGGGGGACTTCCACCTGAGACCACCGTGGACCGTGGGCTGAGTCAGGTGTGCTCAGGATGCAGGCTTCCGCGCCTCAGAGATCCTCGGAGAGACGGAGGGGCCCGAGGCCGGGAGGCTGCCCAGTGCCCGACAGCAAAACAGAGGATGGGAGGCCCAGTCGTGGCCTCCACGTGAGCTTCGCTTTCTCATCCCATGAAGCTCAGAAAACTCCAAACATTGAGAAGACATTCACTGTGATAAAATAGCATTGAGCCCGCCCACCATGGCAGCCACTCCGCTACCCCTTCCAAGGGAGGCTGTACCCCAGCTCTAAATCCCAGGGCCCCGAATTACCTCCAGCTACATGAGGAAAGGATGCTAAGGGCTCGGGAAATGGGGCAACAGCACAGAAACGCAGCCAAGCCATTGTTTAGGCTTTGCGGGCAGCCACCCTGGAGATGCCCAGGCTCCTGGCCCTTCAGGAGCCGTGTAGTGCACCACTGCCGCCGTCCCCCATCACGTGCGTGGGAGCCCAATGAGGTCACGCTCACAGCACCCACATGATCCGGATCCCTGTGGGCCTCTGCGCTGCTGCCTGTGCTCTCTCCCATCTGCCATGTGCACCGCTGTCACGATCGGCTCTCACACGTGATGACCGCGGGGTCCCAGGTCCCACGCCGGTGACGCTCCTCACTCACTATCCCCGGTGTCAGTCTCACCTCCGGCCCCAAGTCCTTCCTAATCTGGCCCGCCCTCCCCAAACATGTGGATTTCATGTTCCTTCCCCCAAACCCTTCCTGTCCTAGTCACACCTGTCTCTCTACAAATGTCCAGACGCACGTGCTGTTTCTGAATCTGCGCACGCTAGCCCTCTGGCCGGGATGGGCTTCCTCTCCCCGACCCAGCCCTGCGTGGGCCCGTCCTTCCAGCCTGAACCCACGGCCGCTCTCCTCTGAGGAGCTTTCTCTGAGACACAGCCCACGATGATCTCTCCCTCCACTCACTCCTTGCACGTTACTTCTGCACTGCATAATTAGCACCTGATGGTCCGCTGTCTTCTTCTCTAAGTATCTGTACCAGGTAATGTGGGCCTTAAAAACAGCATGAGAAAATACTCGTCTGCAAAACTCTGCCTCGTGCATCCGCTTGGTTCCCACACCTAGACTGCAGACCCATGCCTTCACACTGTGTGTGTGTGTCTCACAGGCCCATGGGACATTAGGCACAGAGCTGGCAATTAGTAACTGCTTAGAATAAAATGTCTGCCATGTATTTACTTTTTTTTCTCTACATAGACACCTTTTCCCTCTAGTTCTGTAAACAGAAGAAACGGACTCTACTGTGTTCAATTTATAACATCCAGAACAAGCTTAAATGGTTTTTCAAAGATGGCTGATACAGATTGACTTCTATGTACAGAGACCCCATGAAAGGGGCATAACCCATCCAGGGGAGTTTCTGGGCACTAGGGGGACCCCATTGTGCTGCCCCATCTCCTCTGCGTCCCTACATGCTGGAGAGACGTGTTCATTCATTCAGCAAACATTTCTGAGGCATCTACTATAATGGTTCTCAACCCTGAATGAATATAGGAGCTTTTAACAAAAATATATCAGGACCCAATATTCTGAAGACTCTAATTATTTGAAGGTAAGATCCAAGCACAGATATTTTTAAAAATCTCCAAGTGATTCTAAGTTATAATTTCTATTAAGAACCAGAAAAATACCCCCCAAAAAGACAAGTTATGGCCTAGGCCTTGAGAAGGGCGTGATCTAGTGAGAAAGGCGGGCGAGGAGAGTAGACACTGTGATGAGGGCTGTACAGGGTGTCAGACGGCAGGAGGGGGGCAACCTCCCGGTTAAGGGTTCAGGGGAGGCTCCCTGGAGTAAAACAAAACCTGACCTAGAAGCTGGCAGAGTAGGAATCAGTCAAGTGAAAACAGAAGGGTTCTAGGTGGTGCATCCCAGAGGGAGGAGAGAGGCAGGTGGGGACTCCAGGGGCAGTGGCCCTGCCCCTGGGTTCCAGCCAATAGAGCCCAGGGTGGCCGTGCATCACTCCTGGGTCTGCCCGGGAGACCCCAGTGTGAGTCCCTGCCCCATGGGTGAACTTTGGCTTTCTTCCCCATCTACTGGAGGAACCCAAAAGAAGCTGAGGGCGGAGAGAGAAGTCAGTGAAGATGGGGATGGGAAGGTGGTACCCAGAAGACTGTTCCATGCAGGAGCTTAGTCTTTGAGAAGGTTTTTGAGGGACAAAGTAAGTGGTAGCAACTTGAAGGATTCAGTAAAGCAGCCTGCCCTGAGGCCGGCAGGAAAGGAGAGAAAAGATGTTAGGATCTCCTGCTGAGGCCCTGGAACTGCGACTCCCTCAGGAGAGGACCAGAACCTTCACTAAAGCACATCTGGCCTCAGTTCCAGATCCAGAGCTGGTATGAGTAAGTGAGGGGAAAATGCCTGGAACTGAATGGCTGCAGGGAGTAGGCAGGGGCATCCCTCCTTGACTCACCCAGTTTCCGTCTAGCACCCAGAGTGAGTTGACAATGCAGTCCCATTTGTCCAAACAGACTTTCCCAGTCAGGGCACAGGTGTGAGATAAGCGGGGCTTCTGAGGGCTGTCTAGGGCCTCATGGGGAGACACACTCAGCCAGCACAACTGGGGCCCCCGCCGATTCTGTGCGCACACATTTACGCAC
Source organism: Delphinapterus leucas (assembly GCF_059928025.1). Classification (NCBI taxonomy): domain Eukaryota; kingdom Metazoa; phylum Chordata; class Mammalia; order Artiodactyla; family Monodontidae; genus Delphinapterus; species Delphinapterus leucas. The sequence goes on along the minus strand of NC_143135.1, from coordinate 106,016,219 downwards.
GCACACACACACACGCACGCACGCACTCTCTCCTGTAAAGGGACAGCTGGTGGAAATTACCACAAGGACAGAGAGAGCTCAAGTTCATTAGGAGAGGAGAGAGGGTTTGAATGGGAAAAGAAGAAGGAGAGAAAGAGCTGGGCGATGCTGGAATTGCCATCTGGCTGTGAATCCACTGTGCTCTCTCCTCCCTGCACTGCTAACAATTCTGTAGGCAAGAATGCACAGAGGAAAGGCTCACTGGAAAGGCAAGTGAACCGCCCTAAATCCCGGCCCCGGCTCTGCCACCAGTTTGCCATGCGCCCTGAGGTATGGCCTTTCATCCACCCGGGTCTTTCCTCCCCATCAGTAAAGTGAGGAAGCTGGACTCTACCTCCGGAGTCCCCTTCTCATCTGTACATTAAAAACACAGTCCCCAGTCTGCTGGCCCTGCTGAAGCCCACAAGTGAGTGGCCACACCTAGGCCCCCTCGGGCTCTCCTCACCCCCCCCCCACCCTTCCTCTGTTGCTAATCTCATGCATGAGTTACTGCACGGCAGCTCCATTACCAGCAACAGCGTCCGTGCTGATGAGAAAAAAAATAAATGTAAGCACCTAACCTGACTGTGCCGATTTATAGCTCTCAGTCCCTAAACACTCTTCCCTTCCCTGGAGTGTCTGGCACAGCGCCTTTGTTTGCCAAATGCCGCTTGTTCACTGCAGGTTTCTGTTCCCCTTCTTTCTGTGCGTGTGTACTATGGGCCCTACTGCAGCCCCTGGAGGGTCCATGGAGGATGAACAAGAGCCTTCTTCCAAGCAGAAGCTGGAGGGCTTAAGAGATGCCCCCCCCAGAAGACCCCAAAATAACTGTGGCTGCCATGCCTCCAGCTCTGAGGCTGCCATGCCTCCAGCTCTGCTGTGATCCAGTTCAGCTGAGGTCGAAGGCCATTACCATGCAGGATCCTTGTCCTGTGTCTTTGGGGTCACCAGCATCACTGGCCTGTCAGCCTCTGAACTTCAGAGGAACGTCCAAGGGCGAGTACGGTGTCATAAGAAATATACTCGGTTCTTCGTCCCTGTTCCAGGCACAGACCTCATCAAACCCTTGGAATTTCCTGAGTGAAAGGACTGTGTTTCGTCCTTCATAAGAAGCCCCTTTTAAAAAGAAGATGTGGTATATATATATATACATACAATGGCATACCACTCAACCATAAAAAAGAAGGAAATAATGCCATTTGCAGCAACATAGAGGGACCTAGTGAATGTCATACTAAGTGAAGTAAGTCAGAAAGAGAAAGACGAATACCACAGGATATCACTTATACGTGAAATCTAAAATACGGCACAAATGAACATATCTATGAAACAGAAACAGACGCACAGACATAGAGATCAGGCTTGTGGTTGCCAAGGGGGAGGGGGTGAGGAAGGAAAGACTGGGAGTTTGGGATTAGCAGGTGCAAAGTACTATATACAGGATGGATAAACAACAAGGTCCTACTGTGTAGCACAGGGAACTATATTCAATATCCTGGGATAAACCAAAACGGAAAAGAACATGAAGAAGAATATATATATGTATAACTGAGTCACCTTGCTGTGTGGCAGAAATTAACGCAACACTGTAGATCAACTCTACTTCAGTGAAAAACAGAAGCCCCTTCTGAGCGTATGCTAATGAGGTGACTTAAGGTGGTGGCCCTGGAAAGGGGCAGATAGGCCTGGTCACCGGAGAGAACAAGTGACTAGAGGGCTGGAACTTTGAGCCCCACCTGGACCTCTGGGAGGGGAAGGAGGGGCTGCAGATTAAATTTTGTCAAAACTCTTGACCAAGATGGGATGAGCTTCCTGGGTGGTGCCCGCCAGCCCCATGGGGGCAGAAGCCCCTACACTTGGGATCCTTCTGACTATCCAGATGAAGTATCCTCTATACTATCTTTTATCTGGTAACCATGAGTAAATGTTCCTCTGAGTTCTGTGAGCCACTCTACAAATTAACTGAACGTGAGGAGGGGGTCATGGGAACCTCCGATTACAGCCGCAGGTGCCAACCTGGACTTGGAATTGGCGTCTGAGTGGGGGCAGTCTTGTGAGACTGAATCCTTAACCCATGGCGGTCTTCAGACAGCAAGTGTCAGGATTGAGTGAAACTTGCAGTGGGCAGTGTCCAGTGAGAACTGGAGAACTGCTTGGTGGCGCTGGAAAAAAACTCACGGGAACCAGGCAGGAGCCACTCTGGCCTGAGGCATCCCTTTCTTCCACGTGGCCTGAACCGACTGACAGAACCTCACGGCCAAGAAGAGGCTGGTGGCAGGCTTTCCTGTGAGTGAGGGATCTTGTCAGCCCCTGTCGGGTCTCACTGGTCCCCAGGGAGGGCAGAGTCCAACTTCACGGCCCGGACTCTCTTTCAGATTCTCCCAGCTCATCCTCGAGAACCTCAGGTAGGGCTGCACACCTGCACGGGTGTATATTCTAGAGACACAGCTTTCTCCTGCCTTTCCTCCTCCCATCAGGCTGGAAGCTGGCGTTTGTGAGGCCGGGAATACGAGCGCACATAGCCAGGAGAATGAGGGGTGGGAGGAGAGACTGTGCTGGGAGGGACCAGGTGCCCGTCAGCAGAGGAGGTGACTCAGGGGGACTGGCCTTCCCTCCACCTTGCTCCTCACGCCTCACCGGGGGGCTCAGGCAGCCTAGCTGAGGGAGGGCCCGGCACAGAGCCGTCCCTTTGAGCTGCTCCCTCACTAGAGACCAGCGTCTTCAGCTCTAAGATTTGGAGCTTGGCAGGGGTAGCAAGGCCCCATCTGTAAACACAAATCAGGAGGCATTGCAAGCGTGCTCTGATTTCACCCGCCAACAGGGCCTGTCGGCTGTGGTCATTCAGCCAGGCTGTGTGCCCCCTCTACTCAAACAGGGGAGGCAGAGGTCTGAGGAGTCAGGACGGGCCAGGTTTCCACCTTCTGCCTTACTTGCTTCACCTCAAGTGGGTGTGAAATCCAACCGCCCAAGGGGAAGTCAGTGGAGCGAAGATGCAGACCCAGGATGACAGGCCTGTGGCGTCGGGACGGGCTCCTTCCTGATTCCAGATGCCCCGGTGCAGTTTCGTTTCAGGCCTCTGCTCTGGAGGCCCGAACTCAGATTCAAATCTCATAATGAAACATCTGCCTTTCCCTCCTTTCCCTTCCCCCAGCACATCCAATTACCACATCTAACATTATCCATCATCGCATCTCTGTGGCAGCAAGATTCGGAGAGCAGACGGGGGAAATTAATAATAATTGTGGTGTCGGGGTGCCGGATGCAATCAGAATTCAGCATGGAAGCAAATACAAACACAAACAAACCATATTTATTCTGAAAGATTGCTCCATTCTCCCTCCTCCCCAGCCAAGAGCGGCCGAGCTCAGGAAAGAGAAGAATCAGCTCTAACGTGGGGACCAGACGTCAACTCTTCAGCCCAGCCCCTACCACTGCAGAGAGCACTCTAACTGAAATGAGAGCAGGGATTTGGGAGCTCTGAAGAGACGACCAAAATCCGTTAGGGCCTAACTGGGAAGGAAAAGGGAAGGGACATCTCTTCAATTCTCTGTAAGCCCGTGCACTCTGCAGAGATAAAAGCATAAACCGAAGCATCAGCCTGGGGAAGGGCCAAGAGAAGTAACTCCTCGATGACCTTGGCTTTTAGGGGTCTAAGAAGCACATTAGGGGGTCTGCAACCTACCAACGTGGTCGTCCCCAAAGCAGGCTTTTCCAGCCCACGTACAAGTCCTCAAAGCCTGGGAAAGATCACTAAACAAGAGACTATGCCAACACAAGCAACTCAGTGATCCATGTCAGGGAGGGGGCGGCCTTGCCATGGATCCTATAAAATGGCAAAGTATTCAAAGCAAAAATAATGATTTGGGGGCTTTGGTGCACGTGACACATTCATATTCGTATCCTGTTACTGCTTCCCTTCCTGACATTATTTTTAGTTAGGGTAATAAATGCATGGACTTCTGGCAGCCTCTCCACCCGCCAGCCCATCCAGACGCGCTTACTGACGTCTGCCAGTCTCCGCAGACAGATGCCAAGGTCTGGAACGAGGCTGACCTGGGTGGGAAACCTACCTTTGCCTCTTACTGCGATGTGATTTGGGGCCAATGTACTTAACCTCCCTGAGTCTACATGTTTAGCAATATTAGATACTCTTCAGAGATCGTTTTTGAAGAATACATGAGAAAATGTATATCAAGGGTGTAGGAGGGTGCTTGGTACCTAGTAGGTACCCAGTAGAGAGCTGTAGCTGCACGTGGCCTGTGCGAAGCTGGATCCCTTCACACCCGGGTGCGACGTGCTGTTTCAGAAATTCGGCAACAAAGAATGCAGGCGTATTTAAGGGGCAAGCAGGGGGACTGCACCATGTGCCACAGAGCGAAACTTCCTCAAAAACCCTCACCACGTATTGCTTTCTCTCAAAAGCTTCACATTTGTGGCACCCACTGGCCCTCACCTGGTTTCTGCACTGTGAGACGTTGTCACAACCTCCTAACAAACAAAGCTCGAGGCCCTGCTAGCTGAAGCTCTCTCCCACGCACAGTGCCCCTGGAAAGTCACCCGTGGGTCGCACGAGGGATGCTTTTCTTGTCAGGGGCAGCACACTGCCATTCTGGCCAATGACACTCCCTCCCTCGCCCTGTAGCTAATAGATGCAAAGAGCCAGCATCACACGACCATATAGGAGGCGCCCAGCAGTGGGTAGGCATTCATAACATGCGTTAAGAGTCCAGGCCATTGCTCCTGGGCATGGAAATATCACAACCTTTCTTTCCCCCATTTTCTGATACCCTGATCCAGCCCAAGGAAGGACTGCTTTCAGAGTAGGTGGGGTATAAAATGAATCGATCTGCAGTTGTCAGAGGGGGCCTAAGGAGAACCTTGCAAATCCACATAACCCAGAAAATCATACCTTCCCCTAACTTCCATCTCCACGGCCTAGATTTCATGAATGGTGCCGGGGACTGGTCAGACTGACTGGGCCGGATGGCCAGTGCCACCATCTGGGGGTCTCTGCTATAAATAAACAGATATTCCAAGACCAGAAGGCTACTAGACCTATATCCCTGCTGCAGGCTCTATGCACTGGGCTGGACCTTACTGATTTTTAAAATCAGCTATTGTTAAAATTGAATCTGCCCCCTGCCTTTAAGTACAGTTAGACTGTTGGTTGTAAAGTTCCACAGCCAGCTATCAGATTAGGTCCTTGTGACAACTGAGACCTATTAACTACAGCACGTTTCCTGTGAATCTTTTGGAAACCAGTGAAGATGGAAGCCCAAGTGTGTGCTGAGCACAAGTCAGTCATCCAGACGCTCTCGCTGTGCTAAGTGCTGTGTCATGTGTAGCCAGCACTGACTTCACCTCAAACCCTGAGTCAGAGACGCCCCTTAGGGCTTGAGGAAGGTTCTGGGATCCAATGCTATGGGGGAGGCTCTGAGAACTCACTTCAAATGGTTCCAGAAGTTCTGCATTTCAAAGGTGAAGGAGAGGAAGGCGAATAAATGCATAAATGCATGCCTCAATGTGATGGCCGGAGCAAGTCCTTTTATATGAAGAATACTTGTTTTTTTTAAAAAAAATGTGCTAACTAGCTCTGCTCAGCATCTCTACTGAGGATCAGAGAGAGAAGGAGAAGAGTCTGAGTCCAGAACTGAGTGTGCTTGCTTGGAAGATCTAAAAGAGAGAAAAAGTAAAATCTGGAAGGGGAACGGCTGAGAAAGGTGAATAAAGACAAAGCAAATCTGCTTCCCAGTAGAGCTTCTGCCAACTGGAGAGTGTGGGGAAACTGTTACAAGGATGAGCTAGACTGAGGAAGTTCTGTTGGAATGCAGACTGGGTTTGAGCACAGAAATTCTCATCGGCTCACCCTGCAACCTGGAGGGGGTTCAGGTGAAGGCTGAGGACTCTCTTAAGGGTAAGGTAGCCCTTCCCCCATCAGGCTCGAGGAGTCTTACATTAAATTTCTGAAAACTCAGAACCATCGTCAAAAATGAGCAAGAAGGATCCGTAAAACGTATTTGCTAAGTTTTATCTCACGATATAGGTCATGCTAACGTAGAGGTCTTTTTCTATAAATAGGCAGATAAATATTTTAGGCTTGGTGAACCATAAAGTCTTTGTCACAATTATTCAAATCTGTCGTTATCAGGGAAAGCCAGCCATGGACAATATGCCGGCAAATAAGCATGACTCTATTCCAAGAAAACTTGATTTACTGAAAGAGGTGGGGAGAGGCAGGGGCTGGATTTGACCAGTGGGAGTGAGTTTGACAATCCCTGATCGAGAAGAAGAAAGAAGTGGGCTCACAATAATTTATGTGGTGTCCCCCCAGAACAAAGGAGCTTAGATGGTGTGTATAAAATCTCACCTTGCAGGAGTTAATGCCCATCGGGTCCATCACTTGGGAAAACGGGGAAGTCAAGTGTGTTCTTGTCGCTCACACTCTTACACACCTCCCCAACCTCCACTGTCTCCAGCCAACTCCGGCAATTCCGGGGCTGATTACCCCATGCCCGACCTCAAATACCAACTCCTCCGTGTGCCCCACGAGGACACAGCCCTACCTCTGCTGCCCCGAAGAGCCCGAGTCTGGCGATGCTGCCCCGGGCTTGAGACCTCTCCCTCTGCTTTCTCATCTCCTCAACTAGATGTGCTTTCTCTGTTTCTCATTCATTCACTCTGGTGAAGTTCTGTGCTTCCCAAGGTGACCATTGAGACCTGAATGAATCTCAAAATCTGACCGAGCTCACCTGACAGTGGGTGCTAACGGTTTAAGGCTGGAGCTTGCAAACCACTTGAGAATACCCTCAGGGCAATATACCAAGTTACACATAATATAGGGCGATGCGCCAAGATAAACATAATAATACAAAGAAGACAAGGTAATATAAATATAATATAAATACTACGAAAAAGATAAATATAATGCAGCTTTCAGAAACTTACATTTTTAACTTTGGAGGAAAGTTAAATACAACAAATTTAAAACATATGAAAATACGGCTACAAAACGAATATAATATAAATAGTATGTATTAATAATGAATTTTAATTTTTTAGCGTGCGGCTGACCACTCTGTGCTATGACTTCAGATTCCTAGGGAATGTTCAACCTCCTCTCTCATTAGGGATACTGAGTGGAAAAATGTGAAAAGCACTGTCTTGATCTAACCCCCTGCCTGCTTTTCTAAAAAAATCAAGGTCAAGGGTACTCTCATACAATTTCTCATCCTCCTTCCCAGAAGCACATATATGTACCCACTTCTTCCCTTGTATCTTTGTATCTTCAGTATCTTTGTATCCTCCGTCTTAGCTGATGACAGTCCTATTCGGGCCAACTCCCTCCACCTGTGTGCTTGACGCCAGCTTCTCCCACTTTCTCTGTGCCTTTCTTCCACTGGTCATCCCTAACCTGTCCTGAAATTCCCACTCCCTCTCCCCTGTCCCTATTTGTAGTCATAAATGCATCCAAGCCCTTCCATCATGAAAAGCCATCATTTTGTCACATCTTCTTTTATCATACAACCCGTCTCCCTTCCTCAATCATTTCTCTCAAAACATAGTCAAAAACCAAACCAAAACAGAAAATATAGTCTACGATCACCTTCTCCCCTTCCTCACGTACCATTTATTCCTCAACCACTGCCATCTGGCTTTTATCCCTCCCTACTCCACTGAAACCACTCTTGCTAAGATCAGCCAGCTTATATCCCAATTGCCAAAACTATAGGACACTTCAGACCTTATATTATTTGAGTTATCTGCAGTATGGAATGCTGTTGATCTCTTTCTTTCTATAAAATGCATTTCCTGTGTTTTTAATAAAGCCAAGCTGCCCTGTTTTTTCTCATTTTACTCTTACTGTTTCTTTTGTTCCACATATCGACTCTCTTTTTGTTTGTTTCCTTTAGGCATTAGTGAGCATCAGGGTCTATGTTTCTTTCTCTACACCATCTTCCCGGATGAGCTCCAGTAGTTTCATAATTGTAACCATCTGTATTAGTAGGCCATTGCTATGTAATAAATTACCCTAAAACTTAGCAACTTGATACCAAAAACATTTATTATCTCATGGTCTCTGTGGGTAAGGAATCAGAAAGAGGCTTAGCTGAGTCCCTCAGACTCAAGCTCTCTCATGAGGATGTAGTCAAGCAGTTGGCCAGAACCATGGTTTCAACTAAAGTCTCCACTGAGGGGATGGGGCAGCGTGGGGCGTCTTTTTCCAAGCTCATTCACACATTCTTTGCTGGCCCGCTGGGTCTCCCCACAGGGCTGCCTCACACCATGGAAGCCGGCTTTCACCAAGGTGAGTGATCCAAGAGGAGCTGATAAAGAGAGCCCAAGGTGGAAGTCACAATATTTTTATAACATCACCTCGGAAGTGATATCTCACCACTTCTGCTGTAGTCCACTCATTAAAAGTGAGACAATAATCCAGCCCACACCCAATGGGAAGAGATTACACAGGGCATGAAAATCAGTAGATGTGGATCATTGGACACCATCTAGGGCTCCTAACACACCACCTGTGCACCGATGGTCCCACGTCTGCATCTCTAGGCCTGGACATCGCCCTTGAGTTTTAGACTCATACACTCACTTCTTGCAGGATAGCCCTCCTTCAGCAGATGTCTCTCAGGCATCTCAATCCCAATATATTCCAAGGAAAACTTTGGAATATGATCTATTCTCTCCTATTCCTAAACCTAGGCATCATAGCTTGAAACTTGGAAGAAAAACTTCAGCCTTCGCCTCCTTTATTCTACCACAATATAATAAGTCTTCATTCCCTGAATTTATTTGCGTTTTTTTTTTTTTTTCTGTTTTTGCTTGCTTCCCTTCTTTCTAGCCTTTGACCACTTACAAAGTTGAGTTACTCGTGTATCTCACCTGGATCCCTGATACAATTCTAGCTCATGAAACCTACAGCTTAAGTCACGCTGTCCAGCACATCCCCTGTGTTATGTGTTCAGTGCTCTCGGGCTAGGAGGACAGAGATGGACACAGATAAGGTTTTCACCAAGTGCTGAAAGCTGTGGTGTCCCCGCTGTTGTAGTGCCACTGCCTGAGGACGATGACGATGGCAGTGATGATGATATAGATGAATTACACCATCTCTAATAAAATGCAAAGCTCAGACTCCACCGTGGATGCAAACAAGTTATATCTATCTGCCACATCTCTCAGCTCCTGTCAGAGATGCCAAAGCACGAGTTCTGACGCCACGTGTCAGCATCTCTGTCTGCACCTGGGAGCTCAGTCAGGGCTCAGTCCTCAAAATAAACTCTGTTTTTGAATGAGGAATCATCACAGGATAATTGGGGCTGCTCAAGTGCCTGGGATGTCATTCCAATTGAACACTCTTCTGTAGTTTTCCCCAGCTAAGAAGTGGCACAGCTAATCAATCATCTAATCAATGATGCAATCTTTATAGATGTACCCCTACGCAGACCTCTCTATCCATCTCGTCCAGGCCTCCAATGCTTTCCTGTATCCTGTAAGGACATTGGCACGTCCTCAGAGGTGAATCAACTAAGTCCTCACCACCAGCCCCTGCACGGCAGAGAGAGAGTCAAAGCTGGAAAAGCCGGGAGACAGACACCATCACCCTCCTGCCTGTGAATTCAATGGACTTCCAAGTGCAAAAAGACAGTGCGTGCCTCAGGACAAATTTAGTCGTGGCTCGGCGAGATCATGGATGGCTCCTAGCATGAAAATTCGTTCATATGACTTTGGAATATAATACCTGACACAGATATATTGTGGCTGCCACACTCCTATCCTAGATAAGGACACAGCAGTAACAGATGGAGGAACAAGGCACTTATCTTGTTAGTTGATGGATTTATCTTTTTTCCCTCTTTCCTACATATTCCATAGTGTTTAGTGAGTGGCGGTTTTTACCGAGCATCATACGGAGAGTGAATTGATTTCTTTTCTCCCTCCTTAATTCAATAAGAATCAAAGCAGAGGATAAACAGCTTGTTGTGCTCGAAAAAATTCCAAATAGTTGAGAAACTGTCAAACTGCTTTTTCTTCTTTCTGTGGTTGGAAGCATTCCTTGCTCAGCAGGAATAAGGATGAGAGTGTCTTTTGTGATGAGGATGATGGCGCGTACCTGGTCCCTGGTCCCTGGCCCCTGGTCGGGGGCGGCTCCAGCCTATTCTGAGCGCACTGCCAAAGGCAGTTGTACTTCCTGTTAGAAGGGAAGCAAAGCCCTACCATCGAAAACACTCTTGACATGACTAATTACTGTGGCCTGAAGAGCTGTGTCACGTTCTGCTTCCTTCCAATACCGTCCAAAATAACACTAAAGAAAAAAAAAATCTATGTTGACAAATGAAGCAGGGGAGAAAACATCAGATGAAATATGTTGACAAAATTGTACAGGACGGAAAGCGAATGAACGAATAGTCACTGACTTAGCCAAGCAGGGAAAGTTAAAACCAAAATGCCCAGATGGGAGCAGCAAGCTGACTTAGGCTGCAACACTCTAGAAATACTCGTGAATTCGGGACACCACATCTTTGTGGAGCCTGTGGTCATGGATGAGGCAAAAAACAAGGAGACTTGAAAGTCTCTACGAGAAGACGGCGTATTCCCTAAAACCTTTCTCAGACTTGAAAACCAGACTTCTATCCTGGTAAGAGATGGAAAGCTTTTGCCCTAGAAGTGTTCATCAGGGTTACCTGGGAACTTGTTAGAAATGCAGAGTCACAGGCTGCATCCCAGAACTCCTGATCAGAACCTCGGGGGTGAAGCCTGGGTAACCTGTGTTTTAACCAGTCCTGCACGCCCAGTGTGAGGATGTTTGGGGACAAGGCTCCAGAGTCAGAGGTGATGGACAGTTCAGCAGGCTGGGAGTTTTTGCTGAAAAATGCACCCACAAGAAAGGAGCAAAACTGTTGATACTTGAAGATCCTCCATGGAGTGTCTGGCTGCTCATTCTGGCTGTTTACCATTCCCTACAAGATGGCTCTCAGGTCAACATGCTCCCACACAGACCTCCCAACGGGCTTCCTAGTACTTGCTTCTCAAACAAGACCAAACGAGAGAGAACACTGAAGAAGTGTTAGGAATTAAAAATGCTACAGCTGAAACCATTGCACAAGGCAATATTCATTTTAAATGTAAGATGATAAAGTGGAGGAGATCTCCCAGAAAGTAGAACGAAGAGATAGAAAATAGAAATAGGAGAATATATATATATGTGTCTGTATATATATGTATGTGTGTATATTTATATATATATATCCATTTAATGGAACATCCAGAAAGAAAAAGAGAAAAAAAGAGGAGAAAATTAGCGAATAAATATCAAAAGATTTGTTTCCAAAACTGCCTGAAAAGGAATTCACCAAGTACCTAGGAGAGTAAGTTTAAAAAAAAAAAAAATAGGCCACACCAAGGCACTCTATGAAGACATTTCAAAATACCAGGGATAAAGAATATTGCCTAAGACCTTTCTAGGGAAACTACAGATCACATACAAAGACACAGGAACCAGAGTAGCACAACATTTCTAAACAGCCACCCTGGAAGCTACAGGATAACAAGGAAATTCCGAGGTAAAAACACGTTGAGGTGAGATTTCTATGTCTAACCTGACTAACAATCAGGCGTGAAGGAAGATGTACGATATTTTTCAAACAAGCAAGTTGTCAACGCTTTCCTCAGGAAGTAGCTGAAAAGTGTGTGCCTCCAGAACACAGGAGAAATCAAGAAAACAGAAGTCGTTGGTCCTAGAAACATTAATTCCAAACTGGGCGAGGGACCAGATGAGTCTAAGGTTAAACAGCTGGATGACAGCTGTGAAACAGGCCTGCAGTACAGCCAGCTCAAATGGAACAGGCCGATAGAAGGTTCTAGAAGAGATGCTCAAACAAACAGGCAACAACAATAAAAACTGCTAGATTGCCTCATGTGTGAGACTTATTTACAGCACAACGAGAAAGATTCTGGAGAAACAGGCATACGTGCACAGAAAAATAAGTAACTCCAAGAAAAGTAGGAAGTTGCATAAGAAAGTAAATGAAATTATAATTTACTTGGTTTGATTTGCATTATATCGATAACAGGAACATTGGCTATTGATTTGACCAAACATTTGATGTAAACCTATATATTGGGAAAATGGGAGAAGTAAATGTGCTAAGGGGAGGTATAAGAGTGCTAGCCCTTCATCTTCTGTAGTAAATTGGTGTCTAGAACTTAGGAAATAGCTTTATAAGCATGGTATTTAGAAACCCGGAGGTAAATGTCCAAATAAACAGATGGGAGTTGAGAATGGTTGGCTTTGAAGTATGGACTCATGGGTGGGGAGAGTGAGGCCGGGTGTTAGTTTTTAATTACGCTTGTAGTGTACTTGTAGATATATGATTATTTTGATAAAAATAATATCCTCTGACCCTAGTCCTAATTCCACTGTGTCCTACCTATGTGACCTTGAACAATTCATGTATCTCTCTCAATTGGGTGGGGTTTATCGCTTTGTCATCTCTGTTTAATTGTCACTTCCTCAAAAATGTCTTCCCTGACACCCTCTAATATAAATGGGGTCTGCTGTCAGTCTCTCTCACAGAAACATGTTCTGCTGAGCACTCGTCACACTTTTTAATGGGAAAACTATCCATTTACTGTCTGTCTCCCCACCAGAGTGTAGAGTCCATATCTGTGGGTGTTGCTGTGCTCACCGTGATCCCCCAGCGCCTCACAGAGAATAAAGGAAGCAGTGAACATGTCTGCAGCCCAGCTCATCCTGAAGTCTATCTTCCTGCATCAAAAGGGGCAGCTCGCTCCCCGAAGAGGATTTACCCACTCCCCCCACTCCTCCACAGTGTTCTTGGCAGTAAGAATTCAAACCTGTCAAAGTGCAGAGGGCCCGCTCCTCCCTCCCCGCTGGGAAGGTTCAAAATCTCCTGCACGCATTCAACTTTCTTTAAGTTCTCAAATAAGGATCATTAGGTATAGGAGTGTTTCTTCCTTGAAAATTATTTTTGTAGGGACCTTTCATCATTCCTCCTTCCACCACTCAAACAAGAAGGTTTAGAAATGCTGGGGGATAGGGGTGGTGAGGGGTGGGGGAAGTCAGGAGCAGGGAGTAGGGAGAGGGAGACAGGGGAGTGATGGGGAGGGCAGGAGTGGGGGGAGGGGGAGGGGGAATGATGGGGGAGGACAGGAGTAGGGGAGGGAGAGGGGGAGTGATGGGGGAGGGCAGGAGTGGGGAGGAGGGGAGGGAGAGGGGGAGGGGAGTGATGGGGAGGGCAGGAGTGGGGGGAGGGGGAGGGGGAATGATGGGGGAGGACAGGAGTAGGGGAGGGAGAGGGGGAGTGATGGGGGAGGACAGGAGTGGGGAGGAGAGGAGGGGAGGGATGGGGGAGGACAGGAGTGGGGAGGAGGGGAGGGGAGTGATGGGGAGGGCAGGAGTGGGGAGGAGGGGAGGGGAGGGATGGGGGAGGACAGGAGTGGGGAGGAGGGGAGGGGAGTGATGGGGAGGGCAGGAGTGGGGGGAGGGGGAGGGGGAATGATGGGGGAGGACAGGAGTGGGGAGGAGGGGAGGGGAGTGATGGGGAGGGCAGGAGTGGGGAGGAGGGGAGGGAGAGGGGGAGGGGGGTGATGGGGAGGACAGGAGTGGGGAGGAGGGGAGGGGGGTGATGGGGAGGGCAGGAGTGGGGAGGAGGGAGGGGGGGAGTGATGGGGAGGGCAGGAGTGGGGGGAGGGGGAGGGGGAATGATGGGGGAGGACAGGAGTAGGGGAGGGAGAGGGGGAGGGGAGTGATGGGGAGGACAGGAGTAGGGGAGGGAGAGGGGGAGTGATGGGGGAGGACAGGAGTGGGGAGGAGGGGAGGGAGAGGGGGAGGGGAGGGGGTGATGGGGGAGGACAGGAGTAGGGGAGGGAGAGGGGGAGGGGAGTGATGGGGAGGACAGGAGTAGGGGAGGGAGAGGGGGAGTGATGGGGGAGGGCAGGAGTGGGGAGGAGGGGAGGGGAGTGATGGGGGAGGACAGGAGTGGGGAGGAGGGGAGGGGAGTGATGGGGAGGGCAGGAGTGGGGAGGAGGGGAGGGGGGTGATGGGGAGGGCAGGAGTGGGGAGGAGGGGGAGGGGGGCAGGTGGAGTGTGATGAGGAGAGGAGGGTCTCCTTGCTGGGCTCTGTTCCACCCAGGGCTCTGCTTCTGCGTGGGGACCCGAGGGGCAAGCAGACCCTCATCCAGAGACTGCCGTACCAGAAGATGCTTGCTGGGCTCCAGGCTCTGGGTGACCTTGAGAGGGTCACCTCTTCAGCTGTGAAATGGACGTAGAGACCAAAACTATTCCACATAGATCTCAGTGCGGTTGTGCGAATCAAATGAGATAATGCACATTTACTGAATTAACACATGGATTAAAGGGCCAGGGGCTGGGGCTAGTCATTGAGCACAGGTCTTTTCCTGTCCTGGAGCTCCGTGTCTGTGGAGCGGCAGGCAAGCAGATCCTGAACCTAGACTTGCCTTTGCTCAGAGGTATCTTTTGACCTTTTCTGCCTGTCAATCCCCACTCCCACCCCGCCCCAAGTAAGCATGAGTATACAGGGGTGTCGGGAGGGGGTGTCTCAGGCAAGAAGTAGATCTCCAGGGGCTGTGCCCTCACAGTGCTGAGTGACTAACTCCCCTCCAGCGTGCTCTTTTCCTTTCCTCTCCCCTCCCTCTGTCCACAAAGCCCAGATGGGAAACCCACACTCCTCGTGAGTGACTCCCCATGGGAACGCTGCAGTCCTGGGCAGGGCTGAAGAGCAGCCGCAGCAACAGGCAGACGCCACTGAGAAAACGCAGAAGACAAACCCGACCCACACCAGGGGCTTTCTGCATGTCTCTGAGACCCTCTGCCCAGAGCTGCTGCAAATCAAGCCCATATGCACCAGCACAGCCTCTCCCCCCGCGGCCGTGGGTGGGGGGCTGCCTTGCGCCCCAGGGGATAGCCCGGTGGGTGGAGAAGTCACCACCTGGGATCCAGCTACAGGCTTCAGAGGCTCTTAGGGAGGCAGCCTGCAGGATCCTGCTGGGAGAGAGCCTTCTGGGGAAGCAGATTACCCAGGATCTGGGATGTGTGGCCCAGAGAGGCCCCTCACTGCTGTAACCTGCAGGGAGAATTTCTAATAGAAGAAAGTGGTCGAGGTGCACTGTCAGGGGTCTGGGACCCGTCAGCGCCACTCTTGCCATCTGAGTGGCTGATAAGGGGCAGGACAGGTGTCTTGCTGAAGGAGAACTGCCTAGTGCCCATGAACGTGATGTGACTTGCAGCATGAAGTCGCTGTTTTCCTTTCCTGCAGTCAGTATGGCTCTCGGCCCACGGTCACACTCAAGTCCCTCAAGGCTTTCTCCTGTTTTCCCGACCACAGCTCTGCATTGTGCTGTGTGGCCTGGGATAAACCCCCTGGATTCTAATCCTTCTTCTGCTCTTAGCTGACTTGGTAACCCGGGGAACCCATCCTTTATCTGTCTGGGGCTCAGGTGTTTGGTTTCAGCCTCTCTCAGCCTGGATGGGTCCTCACATCCAGCTTCCCTTGCAAGCTCAGTATGGATAACTCTCTCTCTTTCTCATAGTTTAGATTTTAATATAATTTCCTCAAAAACCCCACACCTTCAAACATGGTCGGGGGCCCACGTTTTTGCTGTATTGGACTTACTGCAATGTCCATTAAATAATTCCTATGGCTGAGCCCCGTTTTTCCACAGTGTCCGTGAGTGGACACTTGAGGGGCACGGCTCAAGCTGGGCGCCAGCACAGTGGAGGCTCTCCCCTGTGTGTGTCCCTGAATGAATAAATACCCAACTTAAGAGTTTCACACTCCACTAAGTACCAGGAGCACAGGGAACAAGATGCTCAAATAACATTTGAGACAGACTGAGAAGTAAACCAACAATTGCAATGTCAGTGCCATGGTAAGGGTAAGATCAGGGTGCCCTGGGACACGTCAGTAGGAAATGCAAGCTATTTTTGGAGACTAGGAAGGGTTTATGGCATGAATTCATAATTGCATTATAAATCCCACTGAATACATGCACTGGAGCAATACTGTATGAGTGGAAAACCTGAGTCGTACAGAGACTAGACAAAGCTGCATTCGTAAGCGTTTCTTTACATGAGAGTCCCCCAGTCTGATAAGTGTTCAAACACCATGTATGGAAATAGCGGAGTTGTCAATTCAAATGGCTTGAGTGTTCTCCAGTTATTTTCAGGTTTCAATTTTCCTGTGTAAGTTATACAGCTATTAATTTTTGTGTCAGTTTGTCTTTATTACTCATATTTTTTTCATAATCGTCATTATCATCAGCTTTACAGATAATTACTCCCAAAAGTAATGACGTCCAAAATCTGGGCTCATGAATGACTTGCGAATGCACGGAGGATACTCATTGAATTCTTGCAACAAACTTCTTCCTGTTTACAAATAGGAATCTGAAGCTAGCGGGCTCCTTGCCCACATCTTGGAAGTGAGGGAGAACCTGGGCTTTTCTCCATCTCACTGTGCCCTTTGTACTCTTTTCTGAGGAGGCTGCCTCTCTCCCAGGCACCCTTCCCTGGCTTGGTCCCTGTTCAGCAGGTCTCCTTACCATCCCTCAGTCCCTTCAAAATTAAACACAAAGCATTACCATCTTCCAGGACTCAGGTGAGAGCTCCTTGGCAGGACAACATCTACCTCTAAGATTTACCAATGTTTGAAGCAGAATTTATTCCTAATCCAAACATTTACTCATTTATTGTACCAAGATTTGTTGAGGTTCTGTTGTGTGCCAGAAATTGTGCTACAAAGTTGGAATGATACAAGGATAAAGAAGTAATTTCTTTCTGTTCTTTCCTCCAGTCTGGGGGCAGGGACAGATATGTCACCACATAGTGAGACACAGGCAGGGGAGGTGTGTACCCTGGGAAGACCCAGGAGTAAGTGGTCAGTTGCATCTGGTAGAATAGAGGAGGCTTCCCAAAGGAGCCATCATCCGAAGCGGGTCTTATAGAATAAGGCACTGAAGCCATCAAAAGGGAAAGAGACCGGACACATAGTAGATATTTATAGACAAATGAACAAAGAATAAATAAGTAAATATGCAGTGCTGGAGAGCACTGAAAGGAGGTAGAATGGTAGAAAACGGGCCTAGGTTGGATGGAGGCACAGGCAAGGAAAGGTGGCTGTGGCCAGCTTATGAAGACCCTCGTATGCTAAACCATGAAGTATGGATTTAAACTGAATAAGGAGGTGGACAGAGAGAAGAGTGGAGCTTCTGTCAAAAGTTCCAGCCTGGGAAACCAGGTGAATGAATGGAGATTCCATCAGTCCCAGCAATGTGGTGAGGAGAAGATTTGAGAATCTGGTTTTCTATGTATGGAGTGTGAGAGACCTGTGGGACGTTCAGGTACACGTTTAACTGGTAACTGGAAATATGTATCTAGATCAGAGCGGGGAGAGCTGGGCTAAAGATGTAAATCTGGTTGTCCTTTGGTGACACTGAGAGCAGAAGTTGTGGGGATAGAGCGATCACTCGGAGGGTACAGAAACGTAAGAGTCAAAGGGGAAACCTCGGCAAACCTGGATGTTGAGTCGATCAGAGAAACGCAGAAGAGCGAACAAAGGCACAGTTCCAGAGGCAGAAGGGGAAGCAGAAGAATGCAGTGCCCTAGCTGCCAAGGAAATCCAGCTGAAGAAGGGATGAGACCAGTCAGTGGTAAGGTCATGGTTGACACTGACCAGGGTCGCAATGGAGGCTGATGTGCAGTGGGCTGAGAAAGAAGGTTTAGAGACCCTCTTAGGGGGCACGGAGGTGAGGTCCAATCCTATTCATGGTGATGTAAAGACTTTAAGCTATAAGTTTGAAGATTTTCACATTCACCTGTCCCGTGAGTTCAGTTCACTTGTGGTTTCCTGGGGACCACAGTTCAAAGATGCTAAAGACTGAATATGTCCTCCCCAAATTCATATGTTGAAGCCTAATCTCCAACGTGATGGTGTTAGGAGGTGGGGCCTCTGAAAAGTGATAAGGTTATAAGGATGGAGCCCTGATGAATGGGATTAGTGCCTTTGTGAAAGGGCTCCAGAGTGTCCCCTCGCCCCTTCCACCACGTGAGGACACAAGACAGCCATCTATGAACCAGACACGGAATCTGCCAGACACGGAATCTGCTGGCACCCTGATCTTGGACTTCCCAGATTCTAAAACTGTGAGGAATAAATCTCCGTTGTTTAGAAGCCACTCAGTCTATGATACTCTGTATAGCAGGCTGAATGCGCGAAGACAAAGCGGTCTCACTAACAGATAGCTGTTGGTCATTTTCCTCTTTCCTATGCCCCGGGTCTTAGAAGTCAATTGAGAAGCTTCTTTCTCAGTAACTTGTAAGGCATGCTGAGTTATCTGCTGGATCTTTTCAGGGTAATTGCCAAAGGAGCCACCTTGTTTTTCAGACCTCCTTTGGTTTGCTTCAGGAAGTATGAAATGATCTTTCTTACAATGACCAAAAAAATAAAACAAAACCCAGATCGGATACGTTGCCCCCTCAAGTGCTGGTTTTCGGCTCCAGGACTGGACATGCCCAGTGAGACCCCAGCTGCCTCTCCTTTATCCCAGAGGCGACTTGAACTCAGGGGAAGTCACGGGCTCCTCTATTCAAGGTCAAAGCCTTCCTTCTCCTGGGCAAGTCCCCCGCACCACACCAGTCCCGCTGCCGCCCTCTCCCTCCGGCTCTGAAGGTCAAAGGGGTAAAGACGGACTGTGGGGAAGATAATAGAGTGACAGCGCCTCCTCAAAGGGAAATGGGAGGATGGAGGCCAAGCACGGCCGCCGGTCCAGGTACCTCTCTCGAGATGTGAAGAGGAGTGATGTTGAGCTGTGAGCCCAATTTGCCCCTCTGCTTTACACTTAAGAAAATATTCCAGTTCTTCCTCTGCCTTTTGTGCCCAGGAAAGCCCAGTGGCCGCAGTTCTCTGCCACCTGCCACCTGCCCGCTAATTCACTCTTCAAGCAAAGAGTCCTGGTTCTGACAGGTGGGCCTCCTGACGGTGGCGGGGAGGGGGGTGTTTGCAGGAGGGGATGAATAGCAGGGTCTCTGGCCTCTGGGCCTCAGGCCAGGCTGATTTCATTTCAGATTAAGAGCCCCTGAAATGCAGCGATCGATAACTCAGCCCTTTTGTTTGCTTGTATTTTCCAAGTCCCCAAAGAGATTAGATCTGATTTCACAGACTAGCAAATTTAATTGTTTTTTACTCACAGTTGCTCAGTACAGCTCCTTAGAATCTGGGAGTGGAGAGATTCTCCCCCCCCGGCCCGAGCTCTGGGTCACTTCACGGTGTGAAGCCGGGGCCCTCAGGTCTCGCTGGCCGGCACGCAGATGCGGTGCTTCCTGGGTTCCGTCCAGGCTCCTTGCCACCCTCCCACCGCCGCCCTGAGCAGGGTGCCCAGCCTCCTCACTCACGGGCCCAACAAAGAAACACGTGGACACGAAATCAAGCACGTGCCCCCTCCATTCCCAGACTTCACCCCGACGCCCAGATTGCGGCCACTAAGTGTCTTCAGGAAGGTTGCAACGGATCCAGAGGACAAGGTCACCTCTTGGCCAAACAGGACCCTTCTGGCTGCAGGACCCATCAGGCCCTCAACGGCTGCTTCCAGGAGGTGACACTCACAGTCTGCCAGCAGCAAGGGCCACGGATCCCCAGCTCGAGACTGTCCCCGTGACCAGCTTCGAAAGGTCCCACTTGGTGAGACGAGACCCCATACTCTGCATTTCTCACTGTCCTTCCTCTTCCACTGTCTTCATCAACACTTTCATATTTCTAAGACTCTTGCCCAGGAAGGTAACATTTCCGAATAACTTTATTATTCCTTCCAGGAGCTTCCTGAAAGACCCATTAAGTCATCAATAGAAAATATCAAAGGCCAGCTTCCGCCAAGACTCCTTGTGTCTCTACCCATCTAAGAGGTCACACTGGGGTCCTTCTGGATCCTAATCAGCCCCTCCTTAGCGCTCACATTGAAAGACCCCCTGAAAACCAGGCTTGGACATCTCAAAAGCAGCCTGGATGTGCCCTTCCTCCCAGGAGCATCAGGAAGACCACGCAGACACGGTGCTCCCCTTACCATGGGAAGCGACGGACTCAGCTTGGCCTTATGAACAAGTTGTTTTAGTGATTTTGGAGGGGGGCCAGAATTCGACCCCAGCCTCAGAACTCCTTCCCCACTCAGATTTCTAGGTCTTCTTTATCCTGTTGTAGGGTTTTAAATGTGTTTATTATTTACTTCAGTGTTTTGGGGGTCTTACCATCAAAAGGCTGCTATTGACTGAGATGCTTGGTCCCAGACTGTTTAGACATCCTGATCTGTAAGTCTCAGCAAGGAGCTGGTGCGAGCTGTGTGGACACTATGCCTTTACCTTGTACAAAACCTTGCACACGCGGTATTTCAGTTAAATTATTTCTCACCTGCCCCCTACCAAGCACAAACCAAAAAAATCAAACCGTACAAAGCAAAACGGAACAAGTAACCCCCAAGAGTATCAAAGTATCAAACGTCTCCACTTTAAAGATGGGAAAACTGAGTCCCAGAATGGCTCCCTCACGATTTGAAGGCAGGAGAGAGAATGAGAGCTTCAGTTCAAGCCTCTTGCTTCTTAATCCAATGATCTTCACAACAAAGCGCACTTAAATTTGAGAAGGAAAACAAATGAAGAATAAGAGGATACAAAATAAAAGTAAGCTATTGCAACTGGACCGTAAAATCATCAGCACGCTCCTTCTGAGGACAGCATGCTGGTTCACAGGCCGATCAGATACGTCAGGCATTTATCTGTAATGACTGGAGGAGGTTGCATAGCTCAGCTTGCCTGCCTGCCCAGTGGGCCTAAGTGGCTCAGGAATCCCTGAGAAATGGAAAATCCAGGCTGGCACCCCTTCGCAGTGTAGAGAAGGCAGGCGGCAGGCAGGGACCTGCCCCAGGGCAGTATGAGTGGCACCACCTCCAGGCAGCCCCCATGCTGGCCGTATGCAAATAAGTTAGCAGGACGCCAGGAGCCAATTGCTTTCCCATCTGCTATTTTCTCTCTTTTTCCCCTTCTTAAAAAAAAAAAAAAGGCAGAAGTTTTTTGCACTCTGCATTAGTGCTTGATGTAATGGTGCAAAGCATTTTTCGTTTATCATCATAACGCCTGTCAAAGAAACTCCTGATAATGTAAATGCAGGAGAAAAGACCTTAGGGTTTATTTGCCCGGCAGCTTTAAGCTCACTCCCCACTCTGGATGTGAAGTGGGAGTCTGCGGGTGGGGCTGCTTCCCTCACCAGCTGGCCAGGTGGACACCGCATCCAGCCTCTTCCTGGAGGAACCTCAAGAAAATGGAAATGCCCCGCTTGTGAGAGACTGGAGCTGGGAAAGCAGAGCCTGGCCGCTGGTGTTACTGGAGGAACTCCAAACTGCCCCCTATGACTCCCTCCCTAGACAATAGGGGAAAAGATGCTGCATCCTGACCAGCCATGTAGAAGGACCAAAATACTTTATTACCTGGGGGTAACTGGCGTACTTCGAGCTCCAGGAAGCCTGCCATTTTAGAGGATTGTGAGTCGATATCAGAAGCACCCCTGGTCTCTGAGCGGCCAGTACATTCACGACTTGTCAGAAACAAGCATTCCTCCCAGGCAAGCACCAAGCCCCTTAGGCTCTGTACCCTGGATGTCCCTCATGCTGCCAGGTTCCAAGAGAACCTCAACAACAATGTGGTCTCACAAGAGTGAACGAAGGAATGAACTACACTTACAGACATTCTACTGGTCAGCGCCTTCAGACATTCTAACTATATCAGCTTTATCCCAGCAAACTTCAGAAAACGCAGGGAACCCAGGCATCATCAGAGCTGAATCTTTACCATAGATGTTTTCTCCTCTAAAGCCATAGCAGAACAGAAAAAGCATGGAGTATGGAGACAGAGAAAACTGAATTTGAACCCCTGACACCAATTTAGTAAATAAGACCTTGGGCAACTTAATTTTCCTGAGCCTCAGTTTTCGCATCTGTAAAACGGGGGCAATAATCCCTACCTCCTAGAGTTACTGTAAGGGATAAATGAAATGAGGGAAAGCTGTATCTCTCAGGTCAGGATGTGCAGAGGGAAGACCCCAGTGTCCTGTTGAAATGCTGATGCTCATTCAGGAGGTGGGATGGGGTCTGAGTGACTGCATTTCTAAAAATCTCCCAAGCAAAGAAAATGCTGCTGGTCTGGCACCATGTTTTGTATAGCAAAGATGTACTGCTCCTAGGATGATGCCTGGCCCTTAATAAATGCTCAGCAAACGTAGATCTTGGTATTGATTGCTCGCTGCTGCAGATGACTTTATTCACTGTTATAAAGTAGAAACAAGAACAATAAGAGATACGGTCCTTGATCTTAAGCTGATGATTTATTCAATATTCAACAACTATTTAAAATTTAGGAGAAATAAATTACGTGTGAAATGTATCAAATAAGCAGGTGGATTTAAAGTATAGGAGAAGGAATAGAATTAGCCATTTGCAATGATTTCCTCTGTGCTGCCTTCTTGATTTATACTGGAATGTGTTCCTTTGACAGGTAGGGGAAAGAAGGAGGTTCTATCCCAAGATTTCCTACTCAGACTTGTGTCTAAAACAGATCATGTTCTATATGGCCTGGAGGAGGGAGGATGGGCCCATTTACTCTGGAAGATATTTGCTAACTTTGGGGTTTCTGAAGGACTTCACAGCTTTTGGTTTTCAATTTAATGTGTACCTCGTGGGGAATGAATGGTCTTTTTAAAGACTCAGCTATTTGACTGCCATTGCTCATCTACCACTGATTTCCAAGCACACAGTTTCAGTGGTAATGTTCTTCTACTTTAAAAGCCAAAGCAAAATGCTTCTTTCTAAAGTGAAAGTGAAAATTGGGTGATGCTTGACACCGCATCCTTTCTCCAGCATTTCAAAGAAGAAAAGCTTTTTACTCCTCTCCTCATTTTTTTAAATAAATTTATTTACTTTATTTATTTATTTATTTTTGGCTGCTTTGGGTCTCCGTTGCTGTGCGCGGGCTTTCTCTAGTTGTGGTGAGCAGGGGCTACTCTTTGTTGCAGTGCGTGGGCTTCTCATTGCGGTGGCTTCTCTTGTTGCGGAGCACGGACTCTAGGTCCGCGGGCTTCAGCAGTTGTCGCTCGCGGGCTCTAGAGCACAGGTTCAGTAGTTGTGGCACACAGGCTCAGCAGTTGTGGCTCACGGGCTCTAGAGCACAGGTTCAGTAGTTGTGGCACATGGGCTCAGTAGTTGTGGCTCGCGGGCTCTAGAGCGCAGGCTCAGTAGTTGTGGCTCACGGGCTCAGTTGCTCCGTGGCACGTGGGATCTTCCCGGACCAGGGCTCGAACCCGTGTCCCCTGCATTGGCAGGTGGACTCTTAACCACTGCGCCACCAGGGAAGACCCTCTCCTCATTTTTTTTATCAATTGAATTCTACCTCCCGTATGGGGAAACCAAGACTTAGAAAATTAAGGTATTTGCTTAAAGGGGCTTTTATGGAGCCACGTTAAGGGGAGCATGACTGCTGTTTCCCCTTACACACAGTCCATGATTTCCTACCTTCTACGGTCAGGAGGCACATTGTGCGACGGTTGAGAACTTTGCTTTGTGTAGTCAGACAGACACGTTCATCCCCTGACTCTCATGTTCACTAGCTTTGAATCAGTGAACCTCGAGTGAATTTTATCCTGCCAGCATCTGTTTCCTCCTGGAAGAGGGTGATTTTGAAACACTTGCCTTATGAGGGACTGCGGGGTTAAATGAGGTAATATCCATGAAGCTCTTAAGATCATGCCGGGCACATATGAATTCTCATTAAATGTGATTATTAGTGGTAGTACTCATAGGGCAGAGAGGTTAAGAGTAGAGATTCAGAGCCAGACTTCCTGGATTCGAGTCCTGTATCTACTTACCAGCTGAGAGTCCATGGCAAGTTATTTAAGTTTATGCTTAAGAATGAGATAACATTTTCAGGGTTTGGAATAGTTCATGGCATACAGTAAATACTCCGTATGTTTTAGGAGTTGTTGTTAAAATAATACTAATAATGACTATTCTCATGCCTATGGTTAGCAGGGTGTAATGAAGAGCTGTATAGGGTGGTGCTATGGATGAGCTGTGTCTCCCCAAAATTCATATGTTGAAGTCCTAACACCCAGCACCTCAGAATATTTGGAGGAAAGGTCTTTACAGGGGTAATTAATGCAAAATGAAGTCACATGAGTGGGCCCTAATGCAATCTGACTGGTGTCCTTATAAGAGGAGGAAATTCAGACACACAGAGATGCCAGAGGCACGGGCACAGATGAAAGACCATAGGAGGACACAGCAAGAGGGTGGCCAAGGAGAGAGGTCTCAAGAGAAACCAAATCTACCAACACACTGATCTTAGATTTCCAACTGTGAGAAAATAAATTTACGTTGTTTAACCCCCCAGTTTGTGGTATTTTGTTATGGCATTAATCCAGATGAACTATTACTCTCCACCCCAATTGTATGTTTTTAATGCCACATTACAACATCTTTTATCTTATGTATCCCTTAACTAATTATTGTAATCATTGTTATTTTTACTACTTTTGTCTTTTAGCTTTCATACTAGCTTTATAAGTAAGTGAATATCTACTACTTTTGCTATGTATTTACCTTTCTAGTGTGATTTATTCTTTCATATGTGTCCTTATTACTAATTAGTACGCTTTCTGTTCAGCTTAAAGAAGTCCCTTTAACATTTCCTGTAAGGCTGGTTTAGTGGTGATGAACTAATTCCTTTAGCTTTTGCTTGTCTGGGAAACTCTTTAGCTCTCCTCCAATTTTGAAGGACAGCTTTGCAGGGTAGAGTATTCTTGGTTGTGAGATTCTTTTTTTTCAGCACTTTGAATATATCACGCCACTCTGACCTGCAAAATTTCTGCTGTAAAATCTGTGGGTAGTCTTATGGGGCTTCCCTCGTATGTAACAAGTTGTCTCTTGTTGCTTTTAAGATTCTCTCTTTAACTTTTGACATTTTAATTATAATGTGTCTTGGTGTGGGCCTCTTCAGGTTCTTCTTCTTTGGAACTCTCTGGGCTTCCTGGATCTGGACGTTAGGGAAATGTTCAGCCATTATTTCTTCAAGCAATGTTTCTGTCCCTTTCTCTCCTTCTCCTTCTGGGAGCCCTATAATGCGAACGTTCGTCTGTTTTATGTTGTCCCGTAAGTCCCTTAAGCTACCTTCACCTTTTTAAAAAAATTTTTTTTCTCTTTTTGCTGCTCTGATTGAGTTACACTGCCTTGTCTTTGAGTTCACTGGTCTTTTCTTCTGTTTGATCTAGTCTGCTGTTGAACCCCCGCTAGTGTATTTTTCAGTTCAATTACTATATCCTTCAGCTCTGTGACTTCTATTTGGTACTTTCTTATATTTTCCATCCCTTTGTCATTTGTGTTTATCCATTCTTTGTTCCAGTTCAGTGTGCATCTTTGTGACAACTACTTTTAATTCTTTATCAGGTAAATTACTTATCTCCATTTCATTAAGTTTTACATTTTGGGGGGAGGGTGGAGGTTGTGGTTTTCTTTTGCCCCTCAGGTTTTATCTTGTTCTTTCATTTGGAACATATTCCTCTTTTTTATTTTTTTAATGTTGCTTGACTCTCTGTGTTGTTTTCAACACAGCAGATGAAAAAACCACCTCTCCCAATCTCATGCAGGAGATAAACCTTGTTGTTCAACCTTGCTGAGTTCAAACCTTTGGGCATGTCCAAGGGCCTGTATGTGGTTAATGGCTCCCAGTAGTTGAGGATGTGTCAGTGTCCCAAAGGGAAATATCTCAGCACCTAGATTCAGGCTGACTGGAAGCCAGACCCTCATTTATCAGCTTTTAAAAGTATGCAAATATATACATTCCTGTGGGACCACAGAGCCAGGTGATCAGGGGGCATCTCCTGGGCAGCAGTTACAGAGATTGGGGCTCCAGACAAGCACCTTTCTGGGTGATACCAGCGAGCTGGAGCAAGGTGGAGGGAAAGCACCTAGAAGGCATCCACAGCCAGTGTGCCTGGAGAGCAGATCTGCAGGTCACTAACGCAGCCCTCAGGCCAAAGCTCCAGGACAAGCAAAGAGGCCTCCTCCACAGACACACTTGGGGTGTGTATCCCATTTTGCTGTCTGTGCAGTGCCCTGGGGGTGGTAGGTAGCCTGCCAAGAACAGTATCCCCAGTTGCCATAGTCCCTTGGGACCCAGGAATGCAAGCCCCTCTGGCCACCAGAACCAGGTGATCAGGGGGTGTCTACTGGGTGGCAGCCACAAAACTCAGGGCGCCAGACACACAAAGCTCCCCTCCAGGAGACACTGGTGCTCTGGAATGCAGCAGAAGGGGAGTGGGAAGACAGTGCCTTCCCTCTGGGGTCTCTGGAGAGGATTACAGTCAGCCCCAAGATATGTGTTTAATTAATTAGAATTAGAAGCCTGCCTGTCAGGCCACAGTCGTGATGATTAGCTCATTGGACTCCTTCACAGAAAACACTGGGCTCCTGGGTTTATTACCTCTTTCTGTGCCCCGGGGGTGTTTGATGTTTAAGAACTCTTTCTCTGTTGGTTGCAGTTCTGTGGGACTCAGGAGCATAAGCCTCACTGGCTATCAGACCCAGGCAATGTAAAGGTGACCCCTAGCATCAGGCACAAAAGTTGGAGCACTGACAGGGGTATGCACTCCTGTCGGGGTGACGCCAATTACTACATTCCCATGGGACCAGGCGTGCAAGCTCCCCTGGGCTCCAGATTCAGGTGATGGAGAGGTGTCCCTAGGGAGCAGCCACAAAAATAGGGGCACTGGACACATGTCAAAGCTCCCTCCCAGGACATACTGGTGCTCTGGGTCATGACAAAGGGAGAGCCCGAAGGTGGCGCCTGCCTGTCTTTATCACCAGGGAGCGTTCCACCAGGATCCTAGATGTTTATGTTGAATTAGATGCCTGCCCCTCAGGCTGATGCTTTAATATAAGCAGGTAAGCCTCCTTCACTTTAAATATGGGCCTGATTGGCCTCTGAGTTGGGCCCTGGGGTGGGTGAGTCTGAGCACGTGAACACTTTAAGAGCAATTTCTCAGATCACTGGAGTCTTGCGGGTCTCAGGACATAAGTCCTATTGGTTTTCAAAGTTAGATGTTTTAGGGAATCATCTCTCAAGTGCATGTCTTAAAAGTTTGGATGCCCAATATGGGGTTCACACCCCTCACTCCTCAGGGAGAAACTCTGGGTTTTGAGTTCCCCTCCTGGTTGTGGGATGCTACAACAGGTGAGATTTATGGCGAGATTTTGTTCCAGCCTCTCCTATATGCATTGATGTGGTTTTCTTCTTGTTTGCCTGATGTGAAGTAATCACTCAGCCAGACTATAGGTTTTTTCTTAAGAGAAAAAATTTCCATATGTAGCTGTAGACTCAGTGTGTCTCTGGGAGGAGATGAGTTTCGGATCTTCCCATGTCACCAGCTTAAATGAATCTTCCACACCACAGAAATAAAAAGGATCATAAGAGACTACTATGGACAACTATCCACTAACAAATTGTATTACCTAGAATAAATGGATAAATTCCTAGAAATACATAACCTACCAAGACTGAATCATGATGAATGAGAAAATCTGAACAAACCAATTACTTATAAGAAGATTGAATCAGTAATCAAAAAGCCTCCCAACAAACAAAAGTCCAGGACCAGAGGGCTTCACAGGTGAATTCTACCGAACACGCAAAGAAGATTTAATACTGATCCTTCTCAAACTTTTCCCAAAAATTGAAGAGGAGGGAATACCTCCAAACTCATTTTACAAGGCCAGCATTACCCTGATACCAAGCCAGACAGGGGCATTACAAGTAAAGAAAATTACAGAACAATATTCCCTGATGAACACAGATGTGAAAATCCTCAACAGAATATTAGCAAACTGAATTTAATAATACACTAAAAGGATCATACACCATGATCAAGTGGGATTTATTCCAGGACGCAAGGATGTTTCAACACTTGCAAATCAATCAACATGATATGACACGTTAACAAAATGAAGGATAAAAATCATATGATCATCTCAATAGATTCAGAAAAAGCATTTGACAAAATTATACATTCATTTATGATAAAAACTCTCAGCAAAGTGGGTACAGAGGGAACCTACCTCAACATAATAAAGGCCATATATGACAAGCACACAACCAATATCATACTCAACCATGAAAAGCTGGAAGCTTTTCCTCTAAGATCAGTAACAAGACAAGAATGTCCACTCTTGCCACTTTTATTCAATGTAGTAGTGGAAGTCCTAGCCACAGCAATTAGGCAAAAAAAAAAAGAAAAGTCATCCAGATCGGAAAGGAAGAAGTAAACCTGTCACTATTTGCAGATGGTGTGATATTATATATAGAAAACCCCAAAGATCCTGTCAAAAAGCTATTAGAAATAATAAACAAATACAATAAAGGTACAGGATACAAAATCAATATACAAAAGCCTGTTGCATATCTATATACTAACAACAAACTATCAAGAAAGAGAATTTTTTAAAAAAATAATCTCATTTACAATTGCATCAAAAAGAATAAAATAACTAGAAGTAAATTTAACCAAGGAGGTGAAAGACATGTATATTGAAAACTACAAGACATTAATAAAAGAAGTTGAAGAAGACACAAATAAATAGAAAAATATTCCACACTCATGGATCAGAAGATTTAATATTATTAAAATGTCCATACTATCCAAAGCAATTTACAGATTTAGTGTAGTCCTTATCAAAATACCCATGACATTTCCCACAGAACTAATGTAATTCTAAAATTTATCAATATATAGAATGACAAAAGACCCCAAATAGCCAAATCTTGAGAAATAAGGACAAAACTGGAGGCATAACGCTCCCTGATTTCAAACTATATTACAAAGCTCGAGTAATTAAATGTGTGGTATTGACATAAAAACAGACACACAGACCAATGTAACAGAAGAGAGAGCATAGAAGTAAACCCACACATATGTGGTCAATTAATTTACAACAAAGGAGCTATGAATACATAATGGGGAAAGGACAGTCTCTTCAATAAATAGTGTTGGGAAAACTGGATAGTCACATGCAAAAGAGTGAAACTGGACCCCTACCTTACATCATACATAGAAATTAACTTAAAATGGATTAAAGACTTGAATATAAGACATGAAACCATAAAACTCCTAGAAGAAAATATAGGTTGTAAGCCCCTTAACAAAAGTCTTGGCAATGATTTTTTGAATCTGACACCAAAAGAAAAAGCAACAAAAGTAAAAATAAGCAAGTGGGACCACATCAAACAAAAATGTTTCTACATAGCAAAGGAAACCATCAACAGAATGAAAAGGCAATCTACTGAATGGGAGAAAATATTTGCAAATTATATATCTGATAAGGGACCAATATCCAAAATACATAAAGAACTCATACAACCCAATACCAAACAATTCAATTTAAAAACGCATAGAAGATCTGAACAGACATTTTCCAAAGAAGACATACAGATGGGCAACAGAAACGTGAAAAGATGTTTTACATCACTACTCACCAGGGAAACGCAAATCAAAATCACAATGGGATATCACCTCACACCTGTCAGAATGGCTATTATCAAAAAGACTAGAAATGACAAGTGTTGGCGAGGATGTGGAGAAAAGGGAACCCTCATGCAATAAAGGTGGGAATGTGTAATTGGTGCAGCCACTATGGAAGACAGTATGAAGTCCTCAAGAAATTAAAAATAGAACTATTATATGATCTAGCAATTCCACTTCTGGGTATTTAGCAGAAGAAAACAAAAGCACTCATTCAAAAAGATATACGAACCTCTACGTTCATTGTAAAATTATTTACAATAGCCAAGATATGGAAACAACGTAATTGGTGGATGAATGGATAAAGAAGATGTGGTACATATATACAATGGACTATTGCTCAGCCATAAAAAAGAATAATTCTTGCAATTTGTGACAACATAGATGGACCTCAAGAGCATTATGCTAAGTGAAATTAGACAGAGAAAGACAAATACTGTATGATTTCTCTTATATGTAAAATCGAAATATATCTAAATATATATTCATATTATCTTATATACTAAATATATAAAATATATTTTATATATTATAATGTAAATATATAGATATAGATAAACAAAGGTCATTGGATGCAGAGAGCGGATTGGTGGGGTGATTAGAGAAACAGGTAAATTGTTCTTTTTCTTTAGTTTGAATAAATTGAATAATAAAAAGGTCCTAATATCTATAGTTACTTATAGAAATAAATACAGATGTCGGTATATGGGTGTGTATGTGTATACATACTTGATAAATGGTGCTGCCATATTTTGATATCTAAATAAAAAAAATTTTGTTTTACATGTGCACAAAAATTAAATTCAGTAGTTTAAAGCCTTACAGGCAAAAAGCAGACTTTCATACTTTTAGAAGGAAATCAGGAGTACTGCTTTATGCTCTTGAGTAAAGCAGGATTTTTTTAAAAATACAAAAACTGCACAAAATATACAGGAAAAAATTAGTAAATTTGACATCATTAAATTTTAAAATTACATCGAAAGGTATCAGAAACAAGTGGAAGTGACAAAATAGAAACACTGACAGAAGTTATTTGCAACTCATATAATCAATAAGGATCAATACCTAGAATATACAGTTGACTCAGACAAATAAACAAGAAAAAAGCCAACTATCAGAAAAACAGACAAAAATATGCTCATAGATTCCTCATAGACGAGGAATCTGGAATGGCCAATAAACATAAGCAAAGGTCCTTTACCTCATTAATAATTAGGAAAAGGCAACTTTGAAGCCATTTCATACCCATCCCTCAGCAAAATGCTGTTTCAGTAACGTTGGCTTGTAAAAATGTGAAAAATTGTCAACTCTCATACACAGCTAATGGGTGCATAAACTGGTATTCTCATCTTTAAAAGCAATTTCAAAATGTATATTTAAGTTAAAAATAATATACCCGTTATCTCAACAGCTTTACATTATTTAACCTGTAGGAGCTCTTGTACATGAACAAGAATGTTAATTGAGTCACTATTTGGAACCAGACACTGTTTTAGGTGTTCAAGGTACAATGGTGACAAAAAAGACAAAGACCTCTGCCCTCATGGAGTTTATATTCTAGTGGGGAATGACAGAAACAAAAACAAAAATAAACAAACAAATAAACAAAAAACTGTGAGCAAAATAAATACACAAATTTTAATAGAAAGTTATGAACATGTTTTTTAAAAAAGAAAATAAAATCAGATACAAGACTCTAATCAATTTTTTTAGCAGAATTTTTATCTTCAGGGTTGTTTATGCAGCTGGTAACCTTGAAAGGTGAGATAACAGATCCCCATGAACAAGGAACGGGCCTACTTAACTTCTTGTTATCCAAGCTGTAGATTTCCTAAATTCAGGCTTCCCTGGATGCAGCATAGGTATCCTGTGTATACAGCATCCATCAGAGCCCACTGTGTCACCTCCTTGGGACTTGGGGGCTACTTTAAAACATACAGAGGGACTATATCTTTTATCATCTCTCTTTCAGAAACCCCCTGGCCTACCGACCACAGGTATGGAAAGCTGGAGGTCCTAAACTGGAGTGTCAATTCTGAAGGGTCACCATCAGTGCAAGTTCATGGTCAGAAACCTGAGTTGAGTCCAGAGGGACAGGAAGTGCCATGGAAGGGCTCACCGGAAGAGAAGGAGAGGCAGTGGACATGGACAGAAGAACAGGAAGTTGGGCACCTTCCTCGCCCACATTGGACAGGGCAAGGGGACACAGGTGGAAAATTTTGCGGGGAGGAGACAGACATCCAGACACAGGGGACAGGTGTCTCGATGGAGAATCTGGCAGAAGGGTCAGAAGGGAGACAGCAGATCAGAGCCAGGCACACATCCATTTCTGAAATATGTGGCAAAAAATATTCAGCTGCTATCAGATGTCACAGCTATTCCTCTGAGCAGCCAATCCAAATCCTGGGCTCTCCTCTGCTCAACCAAGATAAGCATAAGGACAAAGCAGGATACTTACACCAAGTAGGGGCATTACCTTGTGGCCAAACTGTGGGGTTCAGAGCTGAACGCGAGAACTCTGGGTTTTCTGATCCGGGGATTTTTCAGCATCTGATGCTACTGACCACTGCCTGCTCACAGGACACAGGGATAGCTAGTATCTATCTCCAGAGTGCTTAAGCCCTGCAGTAATTATGGAAGTAAAATGCATTTAGAGGTACAACCCTTATTAGCGAGGCATTCACCATAACAAAGTTAGGAGGAAAAGCAAAGTCCTCATGTGTATTCATAAGAGGAAAAAATAGCTAACCCCAAATAATCGCAATGCTAAATATGCATCTCTCTGAGGCTAAGGTGGAGTGTACTTAATAAAGGGATGTAGGTTAGTCAGCAAATGTTTTGTTTAAATTTGAGGTAGAGTGGGAAGCCTAAACCAGGCAGGACACAGCGACAGTTCTGGGAAAGAGAGAGTCTAAGTCTTGACCCATGTCACCCCTGTCATCTTTGTCTCGAGCCCTTGGGGAAGTCACCTGGAACTGCATATGCAATAACTTCCTATAAACGAGCCCTAATGAAGCCCCTGTTCCGGAAGTCCAGTCTGGATGTTACCAGATCATTAGTCTTGGTTTCAAAGAAAGAGTCTATGTGGAGAAAAGGTCAAAGGATCCAGAAGAACCTTCAGCACTGTCCAATCCCTTCTCTTTCCCCCAGGCAGAACCGTGTGCCTGCAGCCTGGCAAGGGAAGGAGCATCAAGGAGGGCAGGATTCTAAGACTTCCTTAGATGCCTTGGTCCTCTCCTCCACTGGGGAGCTCTGTTGCTTTCACAGAAAAAAAGATTAGCCAAGGGCCTTTGGTCAGCCCATGCAGGAATCACTGCATAGCCACGCCATTGGACTTGAGGGCCCCATGCAGACGTGCATGGTGGGAGCCAGTGCAGAGCTGTCAAGTAGATGTATAAGTTTATTTCAGGGCAAATGCTTGATTTCTCAGTTAAGAAATTGTTGGTAATTCCTCTTCTAGTGGAGCCCTCAACAAGCTGCCCATCCATCGCACACCCCACAGGGATCAGCGTGCTCTGAACCAGAGTCTGAAGGGCAGACACACTGCATTAGCTCTGAATAGAAAGAGAACGAAGGGAGGAATGAGGATGTGAGAGAGAAAGGCCAGTGCCAGAGCCTGGGCAGGACCGAATGGAGAAAGATTGAGATCATTGAACACAGTAAGACCAAGCACCTGCCAACAAACACTCAGTAGTTCTACCAAGCCGTCATTCTTGCCACTGTTGGCTATAGGACAGAAACTGACTTTTATAAAACAGAAAAAGAAATGCATTCTTTGCTTGGTTTTCTGGGTTATGTTTCTTTAGCCCGTCCAATTCCAGAAGCTCGAGGCTTGTGTGTCCTCAGTTGGCTGCTCTGGTAAGGGAAGCAAACTCTACCTGCATTGTAATGGGAGGCCAGTCCCAGTCCAGTGATGGGAGGCCAGTCCCAGTCCAGTGATAGGGGACCAGTCCCAGTCCAGAGATGGGAGGCCAGTCTCAGTCCAGTGGGTCTGAAACAGGGGACCTGGGAGGGTGCAGAAGACAGATCCTGACACATGAAGTGGGCCTTGAAGTTACACAATGTCACGTTGTTACTTGCTGTATTAGTTTCTCATTGCTGCTGGAACAGATTACCACAAACTTAATGGCTTAAAACCACGGAAATGTCTTATCTTACAGTTCTATAGGTCAGATATCCAACACAGGTCTCACTAAGCTGAAGTGAGGGTCTCCACAGGGCTAGTTCTTCCTGGAGGCTCCAGAGGAGAATCTTTGCTCTTTTCAGCTTCTAGAGGCTGCCCACAGGCCTTGGCTTGTGGCCCCTCTTTGCATCCCTCCAACCTCACATTTCCACGGTCATAGCTCCTGCTACTGCCTTTGACCTTCTTGCCTCCCTCTTATAAGGACTTTTGTCATTGCACTGGGTCCACCTGAAGTAATTCAGGATCACGTTCCCATCTCTATAACCTAATCACATCAGCGAAATCCTTTTTGCCATGTAAAGTAACATACAGGTTCCCGGGATTAGGGTGTGGATAGCTTTGGGGGACCATTATTCAGCCTCCTGCACTGTCATTTACAAAGCTCCACTGAGAAACTGTTAAGCAAGAACAGGACACTGTACCTGGTGCTGACCACCGGCAGGGAGAAGCTGATGCAACCTCGCAGGGTGTAGTCCTCCAAGGAGATTCTGGGGCACAGATGACTCAGCTTTACATCTCCAAGAATGATGGGCATCCAGCCCTGACCCACATTCTCTCTTGTTCAAACCACGGGCATCACTTGCCCAGGCTACTACGATAGCCCCCCAATGCCTGCTGTTGCCCTCCTCCAAGTTCACCTACACCCAGCAGCTAGAAGAATCCCTGGATACCCCATCCCTCCCTCAGTGTCCTACCATCGCACTTAAAATTTAACCAACTTTTGATGGCCTCCAGACCCCTGCGTGATCAGGCGTCTGTGTCCTCCCCTCTCATCTGGCTCCTTTAGCCCCCTGCCACATGCTGGGCTGTTTCCCGCCTCGCAGCCTTCTAGCATGTTCCTCCCTCCGCCTCCTCTTTCCACCACTGGTCTCTCTTGATCCTTCAGGTTTCAGCTTAAATGTCCCTCCTCCCAGAGCTCTTCTGTGGATCACTCTCTCTCAGGAAATCCACCCTCTACCCTCCCCCGTTCCCCCTATTTCACTTTGTATACAGTCCCACGTCGCTCCCTATGTCCCAGCACTTACCACACATTGCAATGTTCTGTTTATCTACCTGCATATAATAACAGTTTCTCTTACATGTATATAATAAAATCAGACAAATACTTTACTAGCAATGTAGCTGCTCCTTCTAGGACTGATGACTCTCCCGCTAGACAATGAGCTAAGGGTGAGGACCAAGCTCAGGTCAGTTCTTTGCATCCATGTACACTGAGCAGCTGGGCCATCTGTTGGGTGGATGGATAAATGAATAGATGGTGGTTGGATGGGAAGATGGATGGATCTATCAAAGCTAATCCAGAAGAGATGCTCAACTCACCCTGACCTGCATCCTGGTCTCATAAGCGCATGCCTTGGTGACTGCCTCTGGCCATTTGGCGATGAAACCCTTATTTCAATGCGTGGGAGATTCAGTTTGGGGCACAGACCCTCCTTGGTTTGAGATTTTGTCCATATGTCGGTACACACGTGACACACAAATATCAACCGACAGGCAGGCCAAGTCCGGGCGACCTATTTTGCCTTTTTGAGTTTTAACAGAGAACCAGCACATTACCCAGGAAAATCTCATGTCAGTTTTATCACTCCTAACCGCACAGCGATTCCTGCCCGGGTACAGGCAGCTGGCCTTGCACAGGAGACAAACAGCAACATAATCACGTCTGGTCTGTGACTGGACGGGCAGCCTTCAGGGACGACTCAATCACAGCCCGCGTCGCCCCTGCACCAGCCTCCGCCCCCTTACTCCCTCTGCATGGGCTGCATTGGGTGAGTTCAGACGAGGTGTCTGTTCCTTTTCTACCTGCTCGGATTCGCTCAAAGCCCAGTCTTTGAAAGAACTGTTACCAATTCCCTGGCGAGTGGGAGATGGGAAACAAAGGAGATCTGGGCATCTTTTGGTCGTGTCCGACCTGTGCTCTACTGTGATAGTGATCTGCACCGATAGCTCCTGGCCACAGATGGGCTGTTTTCCAACGTGCTGTTAAAGCTAGCAGGCTACAGCCCGTGCAGGACGCTTCCGCGAGATCTACAGACACTCGGTTCCTGTAATTCCTCCAGCATCACAGCTCTGATGCTAGCATCCCAGTTGGCTCTGAATTCCATTCAAAATTGCTTTGTTGACATTTAAAGGTCTCCATCCGTCTAGTCACGTGGCAAAGAAGACTGGATAAAATCACCCCCACCTCACTACCTCCTAGCTGGACCTCAGACAAAATGATCTCTGTCTGGAAGGCAAGCCCAAGTGTTCCCTCCAGCTCTAAAATTCTATGATCTTATGATGCCTCCTGTTCGGCCAGTTGTCTGAACCCTTCTGACTGCCAATAACTCACAGAAAATCCCATTAAAAGAGCAAATGAAACCTGTAACCAAACCTTTCAGGAGGCCGCCAAAAGGTAAGGACATTTTCCACCGTGAGCTGTTTGTTTTCCAAAAGACTTGCACTGCCCAAGGCGAGTTTTAGGTGAGATACGACATACAGCTTCCTAACTGTATATGGTATGCATCAAGGGAAGGAAAGCCTTTGTCTGATCTCTTTCTTGTGGGGAGGGTTGGGCCCGATCTTCCTTTAGGAAGAGGGACGGTCCGGATGGATTTTGAAGGGCTATGATTGCCTTAGGTTCTCTGATTCTGTCCTTTCCTTGATAAATTTTACAACCCTCATTTTAATTGCCAAACTGAACACCTCCACTAAGATAATGAGTGTGCCATTTTCCTTCTAAATAAAAAATTCAGCCTGGAAGAGTAGCTCTAACGTTCCTTGACGTAAATTCCCTGAAGAGTTAAAGTGTGTTGAGAAAAACCCAAACACCAGGACAGAACTAACTGTGGGACCCTTCTCCTATAGGGAGAGAGCCCCAGGACAAGTAGAAAAATGAAATGCTGATCTGATCCTGGATGAACAGGAACTTGGGGGCCTTTGGGTTATTATGGTTTCAAAATGCCTTGCCCATGCCTTGCCCTCTGCGGGGATCCAGCTAGGTAACCACACAGCTAGGTGTGGTGCCTGTGTGTGCACTGCAGGTCTGCCCCGGGGGACATGTGTACATGCCAGTGGGAATAGCCTATGACAGCTGGCAGGGACTCAGCACACCGGCTTCAGCCCATCCAGCCACACCAGAGTACATCACTGCACCTGCTCCTCTACCCTGCAGAGCCCTCTATATCAGAACATGTTTCCCCTCAATGATTAAGTTTTCAACCTATGCACAGAGGGCTGCATACTACCCTCTAGACAAATGAACTTATCTGTCCAGTTCCTGCTAATATCAAATAAGAAGTTCCTTAATATCTAACAAAACTCAGCTCTTTCTAGAGCCGGCAAAGCCTTCCCCATCAAGGATAGGCTACACTGATCAGGTCAAAGGATCCCTAGTCCAAAATCGTATTTCATTAAATTCTGCCCCCCTGACTCCACAGTTTGGGTAGGCTTTGCTATTACCACTGTAGAAGGCAAGGGGGAAAAGGTGTCAGCTGTCTTCTCCCCTTCATTGTTTAAGGCACAATACTAGGGGTGAAACAAGTGGTATTTGATCGGTTGACATCTTGCCTGTCATAGTTTGCTGGTGCAGGAAGGGGCTTAAGCTGCCATTCAGATAAGCAGAGATCTGGGGAAGAGTTTAGCCGATCCTGAGAAAAATGATATAATTTATAAGTCATTGAGCTGGAGGTTGGCTAATTTCACAAAGTATCCTCACTTTACAAATGAGAAGATTGAGAACGAGAAAGATTTTGTGACTAACTCAAGGTCACGTGTTAATATCAAAATAGAATTGAGACTAGAAAATGGGTCTACGTAGTGACTCTCAGCCTAACTCCACCCCCAAAGGAAATCAGACAAGGTATACAGTGAGAAAACATTTTGGGGGAGGTTTTCCATTCTATTTGCATTTTTCTGCCTTCCAATCTCCAAATCGACTCCCTAATTCAAGCTCCGTTACCTAGGAGAGTACACCAAAAACAAGACTACAGACCCGTTTCCTTGGATTTTCAAATCAAGTCTGACTGGAGGTTCAAGTTCATTTGGAAGATCTTAGGGTAAAACCGATGGGACTTTCTCTGCCGCCCACCATGGGGTCCCCAACTCCTTCCCCCCACCCAGTGGTAGCTGTGTCTGCCGCGGAGTCTGACTCTGTGTCTGACAAATATGGACTCGGTTTTGCTGAAGGTCCAGACGGGGCCACAAGCAGTTCGTTGGCCAGCCTGGTGAGTGCATCAGCAGACATGGGGGTGACAGACAGGCTGGGGAGCTTGCTGGGTGGGGTGCAGAGGGAGGGAGAGGCAGTTGTGTGATTCTGCCAAGGTTTTCTTGGCCTCTTACTCAGCAGTTTCTACAATGCGGTGACAGTGCAAGTGAAATAATGACAGTTAAAAATGGTGAGCTGGAAGGCTACTCCCTTTACCATTTCACATGCTTTAGTTCCTCTCTCTGCCAGCTTCTCTCACCAACATAGAAAGGGATTTGGGAAATAAAAGCACTGCAGTGAGATAGGTGTCTGACTTTGGGTCTAGAGAAGGGAGGAGAAAAAGACTGAAAAAGGAAATGTTCCCAACTTGTGATCTGTCCCAAACAGGGTTGCCAGATAAAATACAGGATGCCCGATTAAATGTGAACTGCAGATAAAAAACAACTTTTTAGCATCAATATATCCTAAATATTGCATACTTATACTAAACTATTTTTCACTGTTTATCTGAACAATAAATTTAACTGGGCAGCCTGTATTTTTTATGTGCTAAATCTGTTGACCTTCATCCCAAAGGGATGGGGGCGGGGCCTTCTGTATATATTCTAAATCTTCTCTCCCTCCTCCTGGGCCCACTACCAAAATGAACACATAAAAACACCCATATAACACTAAGAACATTCCATATTACTGGGAAAGTTCAAGGATCATCAAGGTTTAGGCCACAACAGCTGCTCTCAGCGTGCATCATGGTCACCTGGAGGCCCGGTAGAAACACAGATTTCTGGGTCCCTTCTCTATAGTTTCGCAGTTGGTCTGGAGTTGGGCTTGAGAATTTGCTTTCCTAACAAGTGGGTAGTACTTGATCGTGATGCTGCCAACTGGTACTCTAGCTTAAAGGAGGGAGTACAATTGGCTTCCCTGGTGGCGCAGTGGTTGAGAGTCCGCCTGCCGATGCAGGGGATGCGGGTTCGTGCCCCGGTCCGGGAGGATCCCACATGCCGCGGAGCGGCTGGACCCGTGAGCCATGGCCGCTGAGCCTGCACATCCGGAGCCTGTCCTCACGATTCTGGTTCCTATCCTGTGTTCCTCATCAGATGTCCAACTTTAGATAAACAATTTAGAATCATTTTGCTTGTGTTTAATAATATGGTACACTTCTATATCCTCAGGATTACAAAATCAAGAGACATGGAAATAAATAATTTACTGAAGTACTGTCCTTAATGGCCTCATCTGTAGCAGAATTTATTAGCTTAGATCAATGGCACGTGCTCACAAGGCCAGGGCAAAGCGTCCCTGAGGACCAAGCAGCTCTGGCTCTAGGCTCCACCTGCTGCCACCAGCAGGGCCAGGTATCTGCTTTGTAAACGGGGGCCTGCTAGAGATTCTCTTGTTATAATGGTGCCACCAGTGTAAAAAAGTCTGCAACCCACTGACTCAGAAAATCACCTAGGATCCTTTCTAAGAGTCTATGATTATAGCTCAACTCCATTCCAATTTCAGCCCTTATTATTTTCCCAGATGGCCTGCCCTTGGAGTCACTAAATGGTCATTCAACAAATGGTCCTATCAGTCTCTCAGGGAAGGATCAGATCTGGGCTCGCACCTGAGGCCCCCCAAAGTCATCATGACTGTCCTCACTAGGTGTCAAGGGGCAGGACGGGCAGGACGGGCAGGACGGGCAGGGCGGGCAGGCCGGAATTGCCTGGGTTTCGGGAATGCGTAACTGCTTTCCAGAGGCCTGGGCAGCTGCATTGTACAAAGAATCCTGTTTGGAGATTGAAGGAATAACACACAAGCCCGTGAAGGGTTGGAGAGAGGCTGCAAGAAATTAGGGAGATTGCATACACCGATGGGTAAAGCAAGGCGCGCTCACTGGAGGTACAGACATGCAGATTTTGACAAAGTTAAAGAAGGAACGGGGAACCCAGTGGGCACGTCCATCCATCACCTGCAAAAATCATGTACTCTGGGCAAAAGGCCAGGGTCGGGCACGGGAGACAAGTATGCATGCGTCCAAATGATCTCAGAGTGCTGACCTTGCTCTACCCTCCTCCTAAGGACCCTGCCCACTCTTCAACACCCCCCAGTGAAGTGGTAGTCTTGGCTGCTGCCCTGGTCTGCTGCAGCATCTCTGTCACAGGACAGAGTCTGGTCTGACCTTGAGCACGGATCTCCTCCCCGGGCTCAGCGATCCAGGGCCTCAGCAGGGGGGCAGCTACACCCAGGCAGCGGGAGGCCAGGGTAGCCAACAGGCTACCTGCTCAGTCCAGGACGGCCACACCCCAGGCCCTTCTGCTCACTTCACCTTCCAGCATTTGGGAGGGGACACCCTGTACCATTAGTCTCCTGAGTTTATCTATTTTTCATGTTATCCCACCTTTAACCAGAAACTCCTGGTCTTTTCTTTTTCTGCATATGGAGTGTTCTCCAGAATTCAAGAATGTCATAGAGGAAGGAACCTTGAAGATCTATCTCTTTGCACATAAGGTGGATGAAACCGAGATTCAAAGCGTTTGGGGCTGTGGCCCAAAATCACATAGCCGATTAGGGCCAAACCAGGCCTAGGAATTGAGTCCTTCACCTGCCTGACTGGGGTTTGTCCCGGGTTCGCTTCCACCGTCTGGGCACAGGAGGCCACCTCCTCGTGACCTCAGGAGCCTCTGCCTCTCCTACAGGAACAATGTACATACAGGCAGCTTCAAAAGGCAAAACTGCCCCAAGCACTATTACTTTTAATAAAATCCTTGGGTGTGGCAACCCAGCTGTTGGTGCATCTGCCTTAGTTGATTCTGGCCACTGTGTCTTTTGGGCTGTGGCAGGGAGGAGGCAGCAGTGAACTGACCAGGGCCCCTCCCTCGGGGAGAGAACAGCAAGTGTCCCCGCAGGGGCCGGACTCTTCCAGAAGCTCCGGGAGGGAGGGTGGGACGGCTCGGCAATGTCAGGGTTGGAAGTCGGGCTGTGTCACTGGGTTAGGTCCCCTCCTCATCTCCACCCACGAGGAGGGCACACACTTGGGACTGGATCCTGAACGCAAAGGGAAACACACGTCCACTGGTTATCACGGAAACGGAAGAAAATGCTACTTAAAGGCAATCAGTCGGAATTACTTTCAATACATAAATATTTTGGGAAATGATGAGTTCATTTTAATTACTTCTCCAACATTCGTGACAATGTTATTTGCCGACAGTGGCTTTTCCAAGGTGGTTGCCTCAATTCCAACCCTGGTGCCCTCACCCTTTCCCTTGGAGAATCTGCCATCATGTAATTCAATAGGCACACAGAGGAGGTGGGGTCTGGAGGGGAGAAAAGACTCGTGATGACCTCACAAAGCCAAGCAGGATTCTGTCTCATTTTCACCCCAATCCAGCATGAGGTCTTGTTATACCTGAAATACTCTGTGGCCTGAGACCCCTGTAACTGGCAAAGGCCACAGCTCCACTCAGAATCTAAAGCCATCTCCACACCAAATGGTCCTGTCCTAGTTGTTTTCCATCTAAACAAACCAGTAGAAACAAGCAGACATTTTCCCTTTCTTGTAATTAGTGATGATTCAGAAACATACACACACACTCCCCATAAAGAGGTAGCTGCTTTTTCCAAGAACTACATTTGAGTACATATTCTTTTTTGAAACCACTCTGTAGATTTTATTAACTCAAAAAGCCGAGCATGGGCTTCCCTGGTGGCGCAGTGGTTGAGAGTCTGCCTGCCTTTGCAGAGGACACGGGATCGTGCCCCGGTCCGGGAAGATCCCACATGCCGCGGAGCGGCTGGGCCCGTGAGCCATGGCCGCTGAGCCTGCGCGTCCGGAGCCTGTGCTCCGCAACGGGAGAGGCCACAACAGTGAGAGGCCCGCGTACCGCAAAAAAAAAAAAAAAAAAGCCAAGCATGTATCCTATACTGATAAGCACAGACAGCAGATCAGACACAAGTGTCATCAATAAACCACAGCAGTCAGAGAACAAATTCATTACTATCAATTACTTGGGAATTAATAAAACTCTTCTGCTAAGTATCGAAATGAATAACTTGATGCGGTGGGGAGTGGAGGGCGGTTTTGTCTTAATATTCCAGGTTACTATCTGAAAGTTGAAGGGCCAAAGATTATAGAGGTGAATATTCCATTCATAAATGTCTGCTTTGGATTGAAAATGCACAGAAAACCAAACTATTTGGTCTATTTGCTTTTCTTCCCCATACCACTCAAGAGCTTATTCTTTTTCTTTCTTTCCTTCCTTTCTTTTTTCCTCCCTTCTTTCTCCCTCCCTCCCTCCCTCCTTCCTTCTTCCTTCCTTCCTCCCTGCCCCCCCTTCCTTCCACAAGGCATCATTTCTACCAAACTAAAACACCCAGAAGGTGACCCATGCTGCCCCCGGGTTGGTCCTCCCTGACAGCTTCCCTAGGTCCCAGACGCTGAGTTCATCATTATCCATGATTAAAATCCACAGGCTCATGAGATCAAAACTTCCTTAGCTCTCACATCCCTCTGGCAGGACTTCTCAGGCTAACATGGGGCAGGGAAGGAGGAGGTAAAGACATAACTATTAGGGTCAATACACTGAAGGGCAATGTGCTCTTACATCTGCAGGGACACTGAATGACTCTCTGAACTGGCGCCCAGCTTTCACTCCCCAGGCGGAGGGGCAGGGCACACGGGAGCTCTGGGTCCAGGGGTCCCCAGGCCCAAGAAAAGAGAGGAGGCATGATTTCAGATCTAGCTGTGCGGGGGGATTTGCAACAGCTTCCTTCACAGAAGTGCGACAAATGCTGCTTATGGTTTGGTTCTCTTTGCTGCATAAAACCGTCCTCGGGGCTCTGTTCCAAACACATAATTGGGGGAAAAGAATAAAAAAGTGGCAGCCATGTGCTCTGATTTGCCCAACATGCTCTCTGCGCTCTGCAAATCTGGTATGGTGGGCAGAGAGGTATCCCCCCTGCAACTAAGATTTGGGGTCACTGTGGGTCTTCCCTCCAAGTCTGGGAGCAGAACATCCTTTGCTCTTGATTTCAGGAACCCCGGTAGTTGCTAATTGCAGTCTTCTCCCTGGTAATTGGCTTCATCAGCGCGCACACACACACACACACACACACACACACACACACACACACACACACACCCCTCTATCCTCCAGTAGTCCTTCCCCTCTAGCCCCTTAGGCTCGCCCGATGAAACAAAATCACTGGAACCCAGAAACCTTTCCTCCTCTTTCCCTCCCTACGTTTGAACGTCAGAGGGGTAGGTTATTATATTGTATCCTTGAATACTTGGCAATCTTTAGCTCAGACATGTGTTCAGTGTCAGCTAGGTCGCAGGCATTGTGCTAGAAAGGATAAGGCACACTCCACACTTCTGAAAATCTCATGGAGGTAAAAAAAAATGTCCACATAAACAAATCATTAAGAGATAACTCAATAAGCACGTTATTAGCGGAGCACATGGACTGCCCTGCAAGCATCACAAAGAAAATGATTTAAACCCCCTGAAGAGCTCATGAAGGCTTCACAGAGGAAGTGATTTTGAGCAGAGTTTTAAAGGACAAGACGGCATTTGCCAGGTGGGGGAAAGAAAGGAAGCCTCGAGGGCGGGGTAACTCCCGGGACAAAGTCCCATCAGATCATATCCAAGTGGGCAGAAGTGCAGGGTGTCCGGGGAGGGGTCTGGCGGTACAGGAGGATGGGAATTTATAAAACTCGGGGCACAAGGACCTTAAACCATGCTGTAGTGTTCAGAGTTTTACCGTAAGAGAAACCAGGTGCCACTGAAGGCTTTTAAGCCGGGCGGTAGCATATATTGTTTTAGAAATGTAATTCTAAAGCAACAAACCATAATCAGAGATGAGGAAAATAATTAATCTGTTTATGACAGAGATGAAGGGTGAGTGCCTTGATGAAAGACAAAGTAATTACACAAAAGAGGCTGCTACAGGGGATCAGAGAAAGGGTCCCAGGAGGAAGAAGCGGGGCATCTAAGTACGCAGTCAGGTGAAATCCCTTCTCATTCCAGGCCCCTTCTCCAAGGCGCTAGTTTGGATTGACTGGTCGGCCACAGGAGCAGATTTGCAACTGAAAAGCACCCTTCTCTGAGGCCGGGCCTGCTCAGGCAGTACCTTGCAGGCTTCCGCCCTCCTGGGACCCCTGGCCAGTGCCTGCCACATCCTGCAGCCTCCCCTTCTGACCTGCTTCCCTCTCCCATGGGCTGGAGCCCCTGCCTCCTCTCCCCTCTCTCCTGTATTAATTGCTGAGATTCTGGGCCACTGGAGACTGTTGCGAACAAAAGATTAGCCCTTTTTACAGGAGGCGGCGATTAAAAAAGGAGAGATTTTTGGTTTTGAGGCAGATGAAAGAAAGCCCAAGGAGATGTGTGTTTGACCCTCCAACATGCTTCTTCAAGCCGCCCTCAGCAGTACTTAAAGGCGCTTCCAAGGGAAGCTTTATGAATGCAGAATGAAGCTGGGGCCTGTGTCTGCGCCAGAAGAAAGGGAGAAGGGATCCTTTATACACAGTCTTTCCTTGATGGCTGGGCTGCTTCCCCTGCCCCAGCACTGCTGCACCACTTCACACGCCCGCCTGACTTTCTCAAGGTCACTCCACTCAGCAGGCCCCCTTGTGCCTCTCCCAGGGACCCACCAAGGAGCTGAAAGGGCCGGGGTTTGTTTTCTGCTTCTCCGTAGTCACAGCAGAGTCCTTGCCCCCGGCAGAGACACCTGAAGTTCCCAGCTGGGCAGGACTGGTGGCTGCTGGGGAACCCACACCCTGTCTGTAGAAGGAACCCCGCCCGCCCTGGCTGTGTCTGCCCAGCTCAGCTTGCTGCACCCACCTGGGGGCCATGGACATGGCCTTGTGGGGGCTTGAACCAGGGCTCAATGGAGGGCTCCAAGTTCAGATGCGGGAGTGCCCGTCTCAGGGTCCCTATAAGCCCCCTTCATCC
Organism: Delphinapterus leucas; assembly: GCF_059928025.1. Lineage (NCBI taxonomy): Eukaryota > Metazoa > Chordata > Mammalia > Artiodactyla > Monodontidae > Delphinapterus > Delphinapterus leucas. The sequence continues at coordinate 105,971,250 of NC_143135.1, read as the reverse complement.
TCCTGCTTCTCAGACGGCCTTTGATGCTAATACTTCCCAGTCTTTCTACCTTCCGCTCTGCAGTTAGCATTTGGCCGTCACCTTCCCTTATTTGCTCGCCGCTGACATGGGTGATTTTGGTCCTGGATCGCACGTCTCCGGTCTATAGAGATGGCGAGCCTCCTTCGCCTGTCCTGACCTCCTCGGAGGGTACAGATCCTGCCATCCTTGCCTGGGTATCTGCCTCAGGACCTGCCAGGCACCGTGCTTTGCAGAGAATTACCACCTGTTCATTGTATGCGAAGTCATTTCTTTTTCTCCAAATGCAATTTTTCATGCATTGATGGATGAATCTGCTTTGTGGTGAGGATGAGCCCGCTGGAGTAAATTCCTGTATAGAGGAATTGCTTCCAAAACAGTGCTTTGGTTAAAATCTCTGTGTGCCTAAGGCTGTGTGGCTTTGGGCAAAGTATTTACCCTCTCTGAGCCTATTTTCTCATCTGTAAAATGGAAACGATGCTGCTTTATATTTCATAAGGTTCTGGCAAAGAACTTCAGTCTCACAGTAATTGCTCTTTTAAAAGTGGCAATTCTAAAGACAGCAGACATAGAGAATGGACCTGAGGACACGGGGAGGGGGAAGGGAAAGCTGGGACGAAGTGAGAGAGTGGCATGGACTTACATATATTACCAAATGTAAAACAGATAGCTAGTGGGAAGCAGCCGCATAGCACAGGGAGATCAGCTGGGTGCTTTGTGACCACCTAGAGGGGTGGGATGGGGGGGAGGGAGGGAGGGAGGCAGGGAGGGAGATGCAAGAGGGAAGAGATATGGGGATATATGTATATGCATAGTTGATTCACTTTGTTATAAAGCAGAAACTAACACACCATTGTAAAGCAATTATACTCCAATTAAGATGTTAAAAAAATAAAAACTAAAAACATAAAAGTGGCAATTCTTCTGGCCACAAGCTGATCACTGTAAGGTAGGCAAGTACAGGATTAAAAATCTACCTGGATTGCTCTTCACAGCTCCATGCATATAAATATTATGTATCTTTTCAAGGCTCTGCTGAAACGTTACCTTTGTGAAGCTTTACCCCAATTCTTCCTCTCCCCAGGACAGAATTAATTTCTCCTTCTTCTTCAGAAGTTCTGGAATTTCATAAATCCCTCTCTTATATATTTATAGCTTTCTAACACAGAGATGATAAGCTTCCTACAGGCAGGGTAGGGGTTTGCCCCTCTCAGTAAATATTTGTACATATGCACAGAAGGAAGACAAGATGGGCATTTTGTATCCCTCTCAGCAGGGAGGGTGTTTCCAAGAGGCTGTTGGCCATTCCTGGCCAAGAAGCCTGAAGAACACAGAGTGACGCAATGATGAATGGCGGGCTTTTAGTTTAGGGTAGGCCTGGGAATGCCCATTAAGGGGGGCGTTGAGGCATTGCACATTAGTCCTACACATTTCACCTGAAACCCAAATGAAATAACTAACTGTTGCATAATTCAATAAGAAACCCAGGCTGGGGGCCATATTCGCTTTCCAGGTAGCCAGTGAATAAGTACCATCCGCCAAACTATTAAGTTAATTTAAAATCCTGACAATTTAGCACCACTGTGGTGAGATAAGAACCATTTATTAAAAGGCACAGTTCATTAACCCAAATGCTACTGACATATTTGCTCGGAGAAAGGGGAGGGTCCCAACCTCATCTGCGTCGCCTTCTCTCCCGCCCAGGAGCCAGACGATGGGGCCGTGAGGCCACAGAGCCCCCGAGTGTGATCCCAGGAAGGTTTCTGACCATGTGGCCCCTGCCTCTCAACATCCAATCAACCAGGGACCATCTCAGAGTCTTTGAGTTAAGGCAGCAAGTGTGACAAATCCTGAGCCCAGAGCAGAGAGGGTGTCGAGCTTCACCTTGGTAGCTTCCACGTCCATGGACTGCTCTTCCCCCCAGGACTCCTCCCTGCATGCTCTCTGCTCTCTCTGCACCTGGCACAGGCTTCCCACATCATTTTTGCATGCTCCCTTTCTGTCCTTGGCCACTGGGCTCTCTGGTGTGCAGACTGGGAGCTGCTATAAAGTATCCCACAACTGTCCCACGGTACTGCCTCCAGGCCATCGAATGCAGCCCTTGTGTCAGTACTGACAGCGTGGAGTGCCGGGCTTCCTTTTGTGATGCTCTTTTCTGACTACATTAACAGATCTATTGGGGATGAAAACACACTGAATCCCATGACAGACACACTGAGCCACTAAGGACTTCTCCTGGGGGCCTTTGTTGTTTTTGTTTTGTTTCGTTTGTTTGTTTAAACCCAGTCTTGTAACTATTCGCTGGAAACATTCTGATAATTTCTGTCTTTTAATTGGTGTATACACATAGGCTACTGATAGAAACAGAAAGTGGAGGGGCCTCTCAGAAGTGAACCAGCGCCTGGAACTAGCGACAGAATGGGCCTTCGATATTTACAACATAAAACAGTGTCCTTGCTCATTAAGTGTAAAGAGTAAGCACCTTAACTTTCCAAATCACTGTAATCAACCTGAAAACTGACTCAGTGTGGACCAAGGTAACAATTCGTGTTTGTGTGGGGAAAGGTGTCTTTACCTGCGGTCTTTGCAGGTATTAGGTGCAGAGTTCAACGCACATCTGTGCATTTTCTTAGACTGCAGGCCAGCGCCCTGGGAGGGGGACGAGAGCTTTCATCCCATTCTCAGAGTAACATGATAAGGTTCCCCATTTGGCAAAATATTTGTTTGCATAAATTGTTCCATTTAACTCTAGAAACATCCCAGAGAGATAAGGATTTCTGTATGACCACTCTACAAATAATTAAACACAGGGTAAGTGAGGTTTAACAAATTTCTCAGTTTCTGCAAGGGTGTTACATTTTATGTTTCTGAGGAAAGTGTCTTCCATTCGGAGACACTACTTCCTAGAAGAAAAGTTGGACTATCTGTTCCTTCATGAATTCTAACATTATTGATCAACATCACCTAGTTACCAAACTCCACCTTAAGTCTTCAAGATACAATAATAAAGGAGACGATGATCCCCTTCTCTCTTGAACATCTTGGTTGGAAGAAATAAACGATACACAAGTAAACAAATTAACAAGCTAGCCTCAGAAATTAGTAGGGGCTCTGTGAGAAGTTGTACTCAATGATGGCTAGAGAAGGATGGGGCATATTTACAGAGGTTCAGTGAGAACGGCCTCTCGGAGACTGAATTACAGAAAACAGCCCTGCCCAGGAAGGTCTGGAGGGGGAAAGCTCCAGGCAGAAATCCTAGCAAATGGAAAGGTCCTGGAGTAAGACAAGTGTGAGAAACAGAGGACAGAGGACGGGCCGAGATCCTGGAGCAAAGTCACTGGGGAAGGTGGTGATATATGAGGACCTCTTAGAGGCAGGCAAGGTCCACGACTTCAGAGTCTGGGGGCTGCAGGGAGGAATGTGATCTTATTCTTAGCATAAACAGGGAGTGATAAAGTCCAATTTATGCTAGAAAGCATTATTTAGGCTGCAGAATGGATTGTCAGGCTCATGAGGTACAGGATGGATGGGCAGTGTGAAACCAGCAGAATTGACTACTGCAATGGTCCAGGCAAGATGCCATGACCCCTTGGATGAAGGCATTTGGGTGAAGGGGATGAAAATGGATGGGAGATTTATTTTACAGGCAGGAATAACAAGAAAAGCAGATAGATTTGATGTTAGGGGTGAACAAAAGGGAGGAACAAGGATAATTCTTAGGTGTTGTGTTTAAGGAACATGTTAAGAAGGGTGCCAGTCAGTGAGTTAGAAAAACTGAGGGAAGAGCCGCCTCTCCATGGGGTGCGAGATGGTAGGATAACGAATTCCATTTTGGACGCATCAAATGGCAGGTGCAATGTCTTCTAAGACACACAATTCGCTTAAGTGCTAATAAGATGTGAAAAGCCAAACACTTTCAAATGGTCATATCAACCTCTATAGATCTGAAGCCTTTTTCTACTGCAAAGGACTTAGCAATTCCCTCTGCCTTAAGTTGAAGTTTGTATGTATCTCAACAACAAAACTGTCAACTGCGGGCATCCTTTCTATCTTAGATTCTATAAAGCCTTTGATTGTTGTGGTCATTCTTCCAAAGACAAATAGGACTTGGCTATTATCAAATTTACACCCTGCTCTTCTGTCTCTATGAATTTCTGAATACATGATTTTCTTCTCAATGTTAAATCAATATGTGATTGAAAATATTTCTTGAAGAAATTTTAAGTGGCAATAAAGCTAACGCATGTCATACCGACAACGCACATCACTCAAGGAAGTAAAGAAAACGTGGCCAAGTTTGTGCTCGTGCAGGCAATGGCAGCTAAACCTCTCTACTCAGCAAACAGAGATGATGTCATTGATTGTAGGAGCCATTCCAATTTCAGAGATTTTAATAAGGTGAGAAAATATGAATGAATGAATGAATGAAATGATATATTAAGTTTGAGACGTCTTTATATATCTAGAGTTCACAGGCAGAGTCTGGGCCAGAGATACATATATGGCGGTCAACTGTATAGAGAGGTGTTGGAAGCCATGGTGTTGGATGAGCTGTCCTAGAAAAGTGGAGAGAGAAGATGCCTGAGGACCAAACCCTTGGCAAACCTGCACACAGGTATGAGGCAGAGGAGAAGAAATCAGAAAAAGACACAGAAAAGGAGTGCTCAGTGACGTGGGAAGAAAGCCAAGAGAGCTGTGATACCAAGGAAGCCAAGAGGAACATTTTCAAAAAGGAAGAAAGGGTCAACTATGTTAAGTGCCTCTGAGAGGCAGATTAAAGTTTGGGAGCTGACCGCTGTAATTGGCAGTATAAATGTTGCTGATGACCTTGCTGAGGACAGGTGGAGTGGAGTGGTGTGGACCCACACCGGACGGGAAAGTGGAAGAATGAGCAAGGCGAAAAAGTGAAGACGATAAATAAAGATCGTTCTTTTTGAGAAGCTTTACTGGGAGAGGGAGAAGCAAAGTATGTCTGTACCTGAAGGAGGATGTGAGCTCAGGAGAAGTTGTTGATGGGACAGTTGTTGTTTTAAAGATGGGAGACACTAGAACAGGTGTGAATACAGGTGGAAATGGTCCAGTGAAGAGGAAAGAAGTCATGATGTATGGAAAGAAGAAAGAACTGCAAGGTTGCAATCCTTAGGGAGGAGGGGAGAGGCCCCAGAGCATAAATTCTGAAAGGGATTTTTTTTTTTTTTCTATTATAGCAGGAGGGAAGGATGGGTCTGGAAATGAGAGGCAGGTAGAGAGGAAGATTTGGTATCTGGAAGATGAGTCAGCTCCAGCTTTGAGTAGAGGGGAGAAAGTACAAACTTGCTGTCTCAGAGGAAAGGAAAGCAAACCTCCTAGGAATGCATGGTAGGATTCCCAGTCAGTAGTAAGTACCCACTGAGATTTAAAATGACATCACATTTAGTTTTTCTGTTGTTCCAGCAAGGTCTGGCTTCCCAAGTCCAGGATCAGAAGATGTGGCTAGCTGTTTTCAACCAGGCTTGCGGTTTTGCCAGGAAAATACAACAGAAGGAACAAGAACGAGGGGGTTGAGGGAGTTTGCAAAGGAGGGATTATAGCCCCAAAGCATTCATGGTAAATAAGGAGCAAAGGGGAAAGAGGAGAGGGGCAAAAAATTGTGGGGTCCGTGGTTTTGGTAACGTGCTGTTGTAACCTTTGAGACAAGGGGGTATCTTTGGTGAGCAATGGAGGGTCTCGGTATTCTACATGGCAGAGACAGAGACACCTTCCCCAAAGAAGGAGTGAGCCCATCTGAGGGGAGTGAAAGCAGTGTCTCTTCTCGGAGCACAACCACCGTCCAGGAGGCCTAAAGACCTCCGAATCTGGGAGAAGTGTAAACGGATGAGTTGGTCTTTCTTTGCATGCAGTCTAAGCTTTCCCCGCTGCAGTTAAGTCAGGTGTCACCTTCTCGAGTCCCCAAAGCCTAATGAAAAGCAGCTTCTTGTCACCCACGCAGAGTGCCCTTTATTTTAATTGTGAGCTTGTATTAAGTCACCCCTTAAATTTCTTTATCCTGCTGCAGCTCCTATTTCCTCACGACGGTCCTCATAGGCCCTATGATATGACCTTTTGATCATTTCCATGGAACGCTCTGGGATACTAGCAGATACCATAAATGTTCAATAAGGGGGATTTCCCTGGTGGCACAGTGGTTAAGAATCTGCCATCTGCCTGCCAATGCAGGGGACACGTGTTCAAGCCCTGGTCCCAGAAGATCCCACATGCCACAGAGCAACTAAGCCCGTGCGCCACAACTACTGAAGCCCACGCGCCTAGAGCCCGAGCTCCACAACAAGAGAAGCCACCGCAGTGAGAAGCCTGTGCACTGCAACGAAGAGTAGCCCCCGCTCACCACAACTAGAGAAAGCCTGAGCGCAGCAACGAAGACCCAATGCAGCCAAAAATTAAAATAAATAAATTTCTTTTTAAAAAAAAGTTCAATAAGGGTTCTAATAAAGGTTCAAGAGAACCAGTATGACCAGAGGATATCCTGCTGTGTCTGTATTTTTTACCCTGGATTGTATGCTTTGTTTTAATAATTACTTTCCAGGTACTAGTATTCTCTTGTAGGCTTATGTTCAGTTCTGGGTTGTTTCCAAGTATCTTTCCATCCCGCGTAGGCACGCACTTGAATCTACACCGACTCTACGGTTTATTGGCATGTGCTTCTTTCCTACGACTCCCATTATTGGGGACCATCTTCTATGGGTATTCATTTTTCTAACTTTTTATTTTATACTTGAGTAGAGTTGATTGCCAATGTTAGTTTCAGGTGTACAGCAAAGTGATTCAGTTACACTGAATAGATACATGTATCTATTCTTTTTCAAATTCTTTTCCCACTTAGGCTGTTACATAATATTGAGCAGAGTTCCCTGTGCTATACAGTAGGTCCTTGTTGGTTATCCATTTTGAATATATCAGTGTGTACATGTCAGTCCCAAGCTCCCTAACTATCCCTTCCCCCCCACCCTTACCCCAGGGAAGGGGGGAGGGGAACGAACTCCCCCCTTAAGTTCATCCTCTAAGTCTTCGAGTCTGTTTCTATTTTGTAAATAAGTTCACTTGCATCATTTCTTTTTAGATTCTGCATGTAAGGGATGTTATACAATATATCTTTCTCTGTCTGACTTACTTCCCTCAGTATGACGTGGGTATTCATGTAACACATTTTTCCTCTTAGTTTTCATTTCTTGAACCTTTCCCAAGGGGCGTCATCTGCCAAGCTCCATTTGGCCACTGGGCGAGCAGGATCCTCTGACAGTTGGTGCTATTTCCTCTATGACCTAGTTACCCCTCTAGGGGAGAGAAGAAATGGTCCCCAATGACCACTCTCTCTGAATGCAGTACAAGACTTGGAATCCTAGAGGTGCTCCGTGTATGGGACTGAGCAGTGTGACAGAGGTCACAATAATTGCTAAATGTGGATCTACTATTTTATCCTCGTATTTAAGATATGACACAATTTTCATGGTGTTACATCTATAACATTATTTTTGAAATAGACTCCGCTGAGGGCTCACCGAGGCCAAATGCTCCCACCCGTACAAACCAGTGGAGACGCTGCCCAGTCCCTGCCAGCTCTCTTCCCTAAGTTGATGCCACATCCAGAAACCACCTCAGAATGAGTCTCAGCTCACAGGGCGTGCCACCCCACAGCAGCAAGGTGACTTCTGCCAAGACCCTGATGGCTGAGCGAGGCACAGCTAAGCATCTCCTACCTCCATCCGAAACTAAGAGGCCACCCAGCAGACATCACTCGTGGTTTAGGCTCTCTCTTGCTGAAACTCTTAGTTTAAATTTAAAAAAATAAGTCCAATGATCTGACTCCCATGATGATGAGATAATTATGGGGTAAGGAAGGAGATTTTCATGATAAAATATGTCTGAAGGGAATTCTTTCAGTTTACCATTTCTAATTGCTCCAATTAGAACATCTTGTCCAAATACCCAATGTCCTCAGAAAGAAGAGGGACACTGGTGAGCATGAAGGACACACAATGGAAGGTGGAGAAAAGAAGTAGCCGCTACAGACACATCTAAACATCAGAAATTAAAATACAGTGTCTCTATGGACTGAATACACGCTACATATCAAGCACGGCCATATACCACTTCATTTATCTTTAAAACAACACTAAGACTGAAGTATTACGGCTGACTTAACGAGGTCAAATAACTTACAGCCAGTGCAGGACTCATGGGGGATTTGAAGTCTTGTCTACTTGTTTTTAAAACCCATTTTTTAACCAAAGGAAACAACTGAAAGAGACATCCCAGCAGTCTTCCCTGAGCAAAAGTGTGTGGCAAACACACTTAAATGCTACAGATCTTGATGGGATGTGGACCTTCCATGGGAACAGGTAAATCTAGGTGCCCTGGGAGTTTAGCGGGGATACTTTATAAGGCCTATAGGATTTTGTTTTTAATTAAAGGTTTTTCTGATCACCAAATATCATTGACTTTTGGGATTTTAAGGGTTTTAATATCTATCTATCTATCTATCTACCTATCTACCTACCTACCATCTTCTCTCTCCATGTCACTTCCACTGTCTTCTTCTCTAAGTTTCTGTTTGTCTCTATACATGCCTCACTCTTTTTATGCTTTCCTATCTGCAGGGCGGCGAGGGGCTGTTTATTAAGGAGGCCGAGCATCAGACCCCAGAAACTTAGGTTAGGCCCAGAGTGAGGGGACAGAAAACTGGTTTTACTCCAACCTCAAGGGACAGAGATTAAATAATAAGGAACACGTGTCCTAGATTTTCTAAAACGTGACATTTGGAATGCTGTGGTCCACTGTCCACACAAACATACCTGCGCTTGTTGGAACTTTGGGGCCAACTTCCAGTTCAGCACATAGTTTCTCTGTGAAAAGATAACCTCAGACTTCCTTCCCTGGCATCCTCCCAGTTCACCATATACAGAAAGAAAGGGGAGCAAAATGTGCCGCAAGGCCATGAAGCATGGACAGTTTTACACACATTCCAGAACTTAATCACTGGTATCTCCTGTAGTTGATAAAACCCAAGCTAAGAGAGAAGAGACAAACTGCTCAAGGCCACATAACGGGTGGTAGAATCAGGACTCAAACCAACGTCTCTCTAGTTCTAAACCCCGTGCTTTGTTCAGCGCTGCAGGAATCTAGAACAAGGTGCTGTCCAGAGATGAAGATCATGCTTCTGGAGGGTGCTCCTCTGGTGCCTTACATCTCAGGAAAGGAGTACGGTCCTCAGCAAAAGGAGGTCAGAACCCCAACACGAGTCCTCATGAGAGCTACTAAGAGCAGAACCTGAGTTGCAGCTGCTCAGTGAAGAGAGACTGGAGAGAAGGGGCACGTGACATCCTAATCACCTATCCGTAGCTTCCTCATCCTACAAGACTCTAGGCTGTGCGGGGTCCCTTTGCAGCTTCCCTATGCTGGCTGGGGGTGGGTACAGCAGCCATATGCCCACCGTCTCCCCTTTGCTGCAATATGCCACCAACCAATGCTGAGCTGTGCTAAGGCAATCAGGCCCAGACATATAATAAGATAAGCCTTATGAAAATGACGTTACCGGACATCAAAATGGTTAAATGTTGGCAATTTTTCGTGGTCCACGCGAATGCTGTCATCATGATCATCAATTACGACCTTCCTAATCATGCAGAGCACAGAGCTCGGTCACAAGAGGTTGCTGCCTGGACACCCACCCACCCACGTCTACGCAGGAGCAAGTGTTGTCTCTGTGATTCTGGAGAGCCAGCCGGTAAAGAGGGAGGTCAGATCTACTGAGTGATGTCAGGGTCAACATGGCAACTGATGCAACAACCCCAGAACCACGACTTCCCACCCAGAGTAGGGGAGCACGGTGTTGGCACTGTGCCTGTGTCCTGTGCTTGGAAGAGGGGAACGAAGATCACCTAGCAGCCTGTGAGCAGCTCATGTTAATGTGTAGATGCCATTCTTGTAGGTGTTAACTGCGAGCTTAGCTTGAATTAAGGGTTTGGGCGGGGGGGGGGGGGGGGGGGGGCGGGGAACCACTTAATTACTGCTAGTTTTGAGATGTCTATGTGAGTACTGCTGGCACAGATGCAGCAACGTGGAAGACTAGGCGATGGGGTCACAGTTATCTGTGTTCCTATGGAAACTATTGGAATATTTGTTTTATACGGATTTTTATTCACTTTCCAAACATGCTACTAAAGAGTGACCCTCGAAACTAACACACCATTGTAAAGCAATTATACTCCAATAAAGATGTTAAAAAAAAAGAGTGCCTTTCAACTGCTGAGCAAGTGTTTGTAGCTTGTGCAGTGGCAGAATGGGCAAGAAGCTTAGTGTTGTGACCTGTTTAAAAAATAAAGTATCTTGAAATAAAAAGAAAAAAAAAAAGAACAGGGCCGGTCCCAAGAGTTACACTCTCCCTCACCCCATCACTGGCTTCTGAGTGAGCTGACCACATAAGGACCACGACCTGCCTCATCACACTTCTCAGTGTTGCGGAGTCACGGGGTGAAGGAGGCTGTGTTTGCACAGGTAAGAGGAGGGGACTGACAGCCATGCTTCCGAGGCTTTAAGCCCCACTCTATGTCTAGTTTCTGTGTGCACCGAACTACTGTCCACTTCAGTTTTCTCATCTGGAAAAATCATGATGAATGTAGCACCCCCTTCACAGAAACACTGTAAAAACTAACGAAAATAATGCATACGTGGCAATTAGGATCATACCTAGTACCTAGTAGGCAGTCAGTACATTTAAACCATCGTTATTATTGGAGACTATTCTTTCCAGTGGCAAAGCCTTGAAATCTTTACATAAAACTTATTCCAACTCTCAGTATTCAGAATAGCCACTCTGTCTCTCTTCTATCACTCAGCTACCCCTGAATTAAAGAGGGCAGGACAGGTCCAGAGGGAGGTAACTGTGGTTCCCATGGGCTCTAGCTTGGAATGAATATCCTGGCAGAAGACTCAGGATGGCTGCCTTCTTTTTAAAGGACAATGGACCTAGCTGGGGGTGGGATGTGAAGAGGCAACGAGAGTTTAAGAGGGATTCAGAATCCACGTGTGCGTCAAGCACCGTCAGCAGATGGAATAGGTATTTCTCAGCATATACGGCTTGTGTTATTTCCAAGTACCCAGGGATGCTGCTGCACTTGATTCCACATACATTGTTCACAAGCACTTCAGAATTCACGGTAGCTCCTATTGTGTTTTTTCTCAACCACAATATTTTATTTTATATTAAAAATAAAATTATTTTTCTGTGGACACCCAAGACATTTTCAAGCCCTTTTATTTAGAAATTCTAAAGACTGCCATTGAATGGAACAACTGTGAAACCAGGAGGCAAAAGACCTGACTTGCGGCCTAAGTGCTGCTCTTCTGACAGTCCACGGGATCTGGACTCACTTCATCTCCCTCTGCCTCAGTTTCCCTGAGGGTATTAAGAGAATTGGTGGCAGTGGGATTTCTAGTGATCTGGTCTAAGGAAACAATCCTAAAACTGCAATAAGGCTATATTCATGGAGATGCTCGCTGGAACATTATTTATAACAGCCCCCAATTAGAGCAACATAAAAGTCCACGCATAGGGTAATGGTACTGTACATCTACTTGATACAATGTAATGAAACCAATTAAAATCATGTTCCCTAATACTAAATAACCACATGGAAAATTGCCTCTGATCTAGTCTTAAAAGAAAAAATGAGATATAAATATGATTACAGCTATATAATAAAAACTATGGCAGAGAATAAGGGAAAAATGGGAAGAAAATACATTAAATGTAATTGTGCGTGAGTGACTTTAAATCTTTTTAAAGCTATTTTTGTATGTGTCCAAATTATATTTAATAAGGATACATTACTTAAACTAAACTAGATACATCAATAATAATCAGCTGAGAGAGTTGAGGTAAGTGTTTTCTAAGGCCTTTAGTTCTAAAATCCAACTACAGCCATGGAGATTTCAAGAGACAACAGATTTGTGAAAGCCTTTTCAAACGTGTACAGCACTGCACCACCGTAAGGCCTTATTATTATTAACTTGTACCAAGTAGGAACTGACACAAATCCATTAATAAAGCAAAGGAGTGAAATGAGAAGGAGGGAGATGACACAATACCCCGCTTGCTGTTAGAGCTCTTTCTGGCCTGAGTATTCTTGATGCAGCCTTTGCAGGAAGGAATTTTACACAGCTTTTTGCTGTGCAGCCCTCTCTGCCCTTTGTGCAGACATGATTGTCAGGCAGGTTTTACTGCATTGTCAAGTGATGGGCAGAACAGATGGCCAAAGCCCAGCCTGGGGACTGGTGTCTTCTTGGAGTGTCAGTGATGCTTGTGGAGGGGAGGGGAGGCATGGCAGTCCCTATAAGGATGGGCCTTGGGACCACACAGAGGGGAACACCAAGCATGGGGGGCTTCCCTGTAGAAGACCCCACGGAAGCTCACTTCCACACCGTAATGCCCACGTGAAGGTAAGCACACCGAGGAAGGAACCCAGGAAGGGAAGCTTTTAGCCCAAGTCAAAGGTCACTAGTTACAGTGCATGTCAGTACAGGAGCAGCTGCTAGATTATGTCTATATTTCATCCAAGGTGTATCACCTAATCATCATTCATCAAGGTGGGGGGAGGGAGACAGGATGAAGCGGTATCAAAAAACCAGAAAAAAAGCTGGACTTAAATTCAAGAGGTCTGGGTTTGACCTGTGACCCTGCAATGTACAAGCTACATGAACCTTGAACTACCACACTACCTCTTTGAGCCTCAGTTTACTCATGCATGAAATGAGGTGAACCTACTATGGAGAAGCATCAAAAAGGATCAGGTGCCTGGTACCCCACAGGTCCTAAGGGGTCATCTCAGCTCAACCTCTGGATTTGAGGTCACCTTGAAAATAAGGTCAAGCCCATGGTTTGAGCTTCCAAATGCCTCGCACATAGGTGCGTGGTATCAAGAGAAACCAGAGTCAAAAATGAATTAAATACACACTTTCTATTCTCCTCATCTACCTGTGTTTTCTTTTGTTAAGAGTTCTAAACTCTAGGCCATGTTGCTTCACAAGACAAGGAGAATTTAAGAGCTCAGACGGTCAAAGGGACCAGTTTGTCCCTGTTAGGCCTGAGTCCCTGCCATGGCCCTTAGGGGTTGGCAAGAAAATCACAGGCTTTACTAGGTCAAGGGGCCTTATAAACATGAAGTCCAAAGATAAGAGACCTGAGGCTCAGAGAGGTGAAGTTGCTCAGAGTTGCACAGTTAATAAGTAACAGAGTGGATACTCAAATTTAGATTCCCACCCTTCCCAATTTAACATTCTTTCTGCTACAGAGATTTTGATGATTTAAAATACACTTTTCTGGCTTGAGAAGGAAGACATAAATGGAATGGCTACGGAGGTTTGAGAGCACATACGCGGGTATGAATGACCCCAGGGTGAGAGGGCAGGATGCATGTGTGGGGACGCGGGGAAGGGCAAGACCTGACACTTTGCATCGATATCACAGTTTTAAAAGTTTAGTACAATTTCAACTCTATTTACTCCCTGTGGATTTAACCTCATTTGTTAGGCAGGACAGACATGGGCCCCGTTTTGTAGACGTGGAGGGAGGTGAAACGTTTTGCCCAAAGTCTCAGAGCCCATTAGTGGCAAAAGTAAGGCGGGTGGCGAACTCTCGTGACACAGAGAGGATTCTTCCTGTGATGCGACCCCTTTTAGTGGCTCATGTGCTGTGTGTTTGTGAGTGTTGGAAAAGCCACATGGGCAGTTCTCAGCCCCAGTTACCTCTGGACACTTTTGTGCCCTGTCACCTTTAGGAGCTACCAAACCATGTCAGGACCCTGGGTGAGCAACTCCTCAGAGGTTGCTGCCTCGGCCCCGGGAGTCCAAAGACATCAGAGTGTGTTTATTTGCCCAGAACTTTAAGTCACTGGGCACTTTTGCTACCGATAAACATAGGCAACCACAGAACAAACTGAGTTGCCGTCTGGTGCTGGGGATAGGGGGTGGAGGACAAAAGCACGGAAGAAGCCAACCAGGCTTTATCAACTCCTCCACGCCTTTCCCCAGCGGGCCAGCACCGAGGCACCCGCCACTTGCCTCTTTACAGTTTTAACTAAAAGGAGCATTACAGAGGTGAATTAACATTTACAAAGAATGTAGAAACTCAGAGCTGTTCTAGTGATGATTAATGGAGAGTTATAAGGGGGCCGTGACCTGCCAGTGTCATTAAATGGATTGGCAGGTTTCTGAGCGTTAATTATAAATAGCCACAGGAGTTCTCCCACTTAACAGAATGATGATAAATCCAAGTCTCCGAGAGAGAAGAAGAAAGGAAAGCAGAAAAGGGAAAAAAGTTTGCCTGTACATGTCCGCCCGTGTGTTGGGAGAAGACAGCCAGGGAGCAGAGGGAATGAGATAAATGATAAATTAGACCCTGCCCGTCAATCACGTTTCCTAAATGTTTTATGTCCCCAAAGCTATAAAAGCAATATTCCTTTCTGCCCTTATTGGCACCATTTCTGTACGGCAATCACATCAGTTTCCTTGGGGATTTCTGCCGAAATGTGCTTTGCCTTTTCTTTTTGTATTTACTCTCCAGCCTGCGACCAAGCGAGGGTCAGAGTCCGCATACAAATGGGCAGGAGAGAGGCCCGGTGACCTGGAGAGGCAGGCAGGGGAGCGAGGGGCTGGCAGGGGGCCCTGGCTCCACTGTGCCCACAGCAAAGGCAGGGACAGCAGAGGCCAGGAGCTCTGGTTCCTGTCCTGGGATCCTGGGGTGGCCTCAGCCAGCAAGGAGGCCCAGGCCTGCTGCAGCCCACGGCGAGCGCTCAGCGAAATCCTTGCAGACTCCACACGTGCTGTGAGGACAGGGGTGGGTTTTGGCCCACTTTACTCACCGCTGCCTGATCAGAACCTAGAGCAGAACCTGGCGTGTCAGAGGCGCCCCGTCAATATTTGTTGAATGAGAGCGTGAAGGAAGGAGTAATGAACAAGTTTATCCGTGACTAGAATGCACGGCGGGGCCCTGTGAAGAAGCCACGTCAAGTGCAGACACCTGGGCCCCGCGGAGCCTCCGGGCCACGGGCATTCAGGTCCTGGGCACAGTCATCGGCTCTGCTCTTCCCTGGAACGCTGGGAGGCCAGCTTCCTCCTAGCCTGCTCTCTGAAAACGCACTCAGATTCCCTGCATTTTGGAACTGGAAGGCAACCCAGAGGGGTGAAGGGGCTGGTCCAAAGTTACTCAACTAACTAGTCTAAGAGCCAGGACTGGGTCCCTTCTAGGGTCTCCTCCCTTACGCAGCACCCTGCCTCTCTCCCTCCCCACCGTGACCCCCAAATCTGCTAGCACAACAGTCTCAGCCAGCCAGCCTGCCCTGCATCCCTGCGTCAGGGAGAGCTGGGGCCATGGGTGGGCGGGTCTCCCTGGAGCTCTACCTGCCAGGGAACTGGGTTTAGGTTATTACCCGTGGTGGAAGAGACAGGGAGACGGAGAGAGGTCAGGAGAAGGAAAGAAAGAACGCACCCTAAACTAGTATTTGGAATAATGGGTAGTCCTGGATGATGTTATATTTTGCGTGTTGGTACTTTTCAAGGCTTTCCCCTGCAAGTCATTATTTCAGCTGATTGGAAAACGGTGTTGAAAGACCTGCTTCTCTGGTACCATTTTCTTCATATCCTATTAGTTGCAATACAATTACAGAGAATACATCAATTTCTAGCCTGCCCGCTGCTGCTGCCGCCAGAGCCGCCTATTGAAAAGCGGCCTTATTAATGGAATTGTACATCTAGGATTAATCGGCTTGCATGGGCCATTTACATTTCTCATTCCACAAGCACTTTTGTTTGCTTAATAGTCTGAAGGAAGTAGGAAATGACACAACAAAAGCCTCTCCCAATTGCCACGTGTATCACTGGTGGATGTAATACCCCTTCCTCCTTTCATCTTGAAGTGCTGCCCAGGGATAAGATCTAGCACGTGCCATTGGGGAGAAGCAAGGCGGCGGCGGACGCGAGGGGGGAGAGGCCTGGGCCAAGGAAGGTGTGTGGGCTTTGGGGAAGGAGCCCAGGCTCCTGTTCAACGTTCACGAGAGACACGCACGGGGCCAAAGGCCCAGGAAAGCAGGATCCCGGTAGGGTGACGGCGAGGGGGACCCTGCATTCGCGAGACAGATGTACCCTACCTTCACCATGAGTGGCTCCAGCAAGCTGTGCTTTATCCAGGCGGAGCTGCTGTCCTGGTCGGGTCCCTGCCATGCACACAGTCCTCCGTCCATCTCCCATTCACGGCTCAGGTGCGTCAGCCCCAAGTCACTCCACTCCTGGGCCGAGCAAAGCATAGTTTCTCGCGAGGGGGAGTGTGGGAGCCGGTGGAGGAGAGCACACACGTCCACTGGGCTTGCTTTCTTCTGTTGCTGTGGAGGCAGAGGCCTTAGGACTGACAGCTGGGGGCTTCTCTTCAGAACTTGGGGGAGGAGAGTTAAAGAGCATCACAGCGGAGTCCTTGAGTTCACTGGATTCCGAGAGACCAGGTAAGAGGCCGCTGTCTCTGTAGCCGCAGTCTGCCCAGGAGTCCCAGAGAGATGCCAGCCATCTGAGTGGGCCCAGCGTGATGGCAAGGGAGTGGTGCTGAGATGGGGACAACGGAGGCTAGGATGCTGCAGTCCCCCACCCTCCGTCTCTGTCAGACTCTCTGGAGAATGTGGGGATTACACTCTTACCCAGGCAGGGGCAGACATTTACCCCCAAAACATCCTTCCTGCAGGGAGTTTCCTGGGACATCAGAGAGAGGTTGAGACATCCCAGGGAAAAGTCACTCAAAAATCTTAGACCTCGAACCTTTTAATCAAACCCTGTGCCCAGAGAATCCAGCCTGTGCTGAGCAGAATGGGGCCTGGGAGGAGAGGGACACACAGGTACGTAGGTTCTGAACTGGTGGGGCTGCAGCATTAAACCACAAGGAGGGAGTCCAGTCTGAAGATGGACAGAGAACGGATTTCCTCTCCCCGGGCGGGAGCCACACTTCCCAGCCAGGGACAGTTGCCCCCCTGCCCACCCTCTACTCCTGTCCTCTCTTCTACCTGCTCCAGGAGGCGATGCTTATAAAGGCTCATCCTTTCGACGACGACGCCTTATTGCATTTGCTTCTCTTTTTGTCTCTGGCTGGCTGGCTTCCCCCGTGGCCCACGGAGGTCTGCGCAGGTCGAAAATGATGGACAGCTGAGGCGTATGAAGCCTCAAGCCCCTTCCCAGACAAGGGCTCTGGTTCAAACAGAGGGGCTCCAGTCTCGGATGACGTTACTGCAGCAGCCAGGTCCATGATGTTGAAGTGCTGTAATACAGTATGACTTTTCGCCTTAATGGAATTTTTCTAGCCCACTAGGAAAAAAAGACTCCATTAACCGCACTACAAAGGCCCCTACTTATTAGTATTTTAGAACAGTGGCAAAACATTTCGTGAATCTAATTATTGCTGACAAATATGAAAATTGAAATCAAAGTTGAATTTTCAGCTACAGTGCCTCATATGCCAGCCTTCTCCAACTCCAGCTATTGCATCAACACATTTATTCTTCCAATAGTTTCAGCAGAAGATGGCTGATTTTCCCTCTCCCCACTCGCTCCCAGCCCCCGCCAGGCCCCGCGCCCTCCCCGGCTTGGACCCTATATATTTTGAAACATTAAATCTGACATATTCATCTTGGTGGTTGGCACTAGCTAACTAACTGCATGTTTACCTGTCACGGATGCAGGAATGGGCTGAGCTGGGATGCTGCTACCCTCCACCCTCTCTCCTCTCGCCCCCAAACCTAGCCTTCTTTTCTGCAGATAAAAGTCATTTGACTGATTGCAAATTCCTCGTGATATCAGGACAGAAAAAAAAAAAAAAAGGACTTGTCAACACCTTTCTTTCTTTCCCCTATTAAGCATACTGTAAAAATCAATCCCTTTTGTCACTTCACTCTGCTTGCGAGAATGTTTAATGGATGTCAAGGGAGCTAATGATCGCTGGTAGAAAATTCATTTTAGATTTGCTATTTATAAAGTGCTCAGTACTCAGGTGGGAAATTAACATGAGGCAAGGAACCGGCTGGGTGGGGGAGGGTGGAAGGGAGAGCCGGCCCTGCCAGGCTGGCATGAGCTTTGTGTAGGTGGCACCCAAGGCGGTTCTGTGGGCAGATGACACATGGGTCAGAGGTGCTGTAGGGTTCAGTGAAAAGAGCATAGGCTCCGGAAACGTCTGGACCCTGGCGAGCTGACTTTTTCTGAGCCACAATTTTGTCAGCAATAAAATCCTATCTGCAACACCCAGCTCACAAATTGTAGAAAGGATTAAATAAAATATCACACATAAAACATTTACCAGTGCCTGGTACTGAGGGCTAGGATGTGTTTAATAAATGTTCAGTTTCTTTCCCCACAGCCCCAAAGCCCTGTGAGGGGACCAGGACAGGGTGTGGTCAGCCCAGAATTGCTCCAGGATCTGGAACTGGCCAGGGCTTCACTCCCAGGCAAGCCTGCAGAAGAACCTGGGGCATCCAGGTGATCACAATAGCCAGTGGTTCTCAAACTAGAGCAACGGCAGAGATCGGCATCACCTGAAGGGCCTCTTCATCCGCACGCTGCTGGGCCTCTCTTCAGAGTTTCTGAGCGTTTACAGGTCTGGTGGGGTGGGGGTAGGGCCTCCGAGTCGCCATTTCTGAGAAGTTCCCAGGAGGTGCTGACCACACTCTGAGAAGCACCCTGGTGGCCGTACACTGGGAACTGTCCCCTGAAGGACGACGTGGAACCACCACCAAACCAGCACCTCCAGATGTAACAAGTCCATCCCCACCTGACTGACCCCCGCCCCTCAAACAGGTCTGGGACTCAGAATTGTCAAGCAAATCAGCAAACGTAAGTTCACTCCCTCCCAAAATTTACCTCACTGGTCAAGCAGAAGAGGCAGGTGCCGGATTCACTGTCTGGTTTGTGTCAATGCAGAGCCAAGCCTCTGGGTAGTTGGTGCCTCAGGGGCTCTGGTGGGTCAGCCCTCCTGGCCCCCAAAGTTGTCCCAGTGACACATGGAACTCCAGGTCAGAACGCGCTCGTCCGCCCCTCACCTTTCTTCTAGTTTCTCCTCTTCCTGGCCTTCCCCTGGATACTTCTCTGTTATATTTGGATTAACTGCAGATCTCCTTTGATTACTCACTGTGTTGAAACAGACAGCCTGTTGCCACGTGTTTGATGACTGAACCCCCGGGGGAGTTCCTATTTGCAAGGCAGCCAGTTACCAGCGCTTGGCCTTACAAGCGCTCCTTGAGCTGCTAATTCATTGTTTAAGAAGTTGCTTTGCAGTTTCTGATTTTTCAATAACAGGCTTCTCACGAAGCCTTTAAGCTTCGGAAATAAGCCGAAAACTGCTTTTTCCGTCATTTACATAAACACCAGCGGATCAGGAGGGAGAAAAAGGGAATACTTTCGCCTGTTATTCCTGGGGCTCTGGAAGCCTCTGTGGGTAGCGTGTCAAGGCTGCAGGTCTGGAAAAGTGCCGTGGGAAGTGTGCGGCTCCCAGAAAACCTGACTCCCCGGCGAATGATAAAATCCTGAAATTTCTCCTGACGCCCGGGCTTCCGCTTCGCCGAGCTGGGCAGATATTCTGGGCACCAGCAAATTGTTCTGTCAGCAAGCGGCTCCCTCAGCTGCATCCCGTTAGGATGCCTGTCACTCATCCCCCAGTCTTTGAACCACAGCCCCGCCCTCTGAGGTGGCATCCTGCCACCTGGGACAGGTAAGGGGGTGGGGAGTAGCTGTAGAAAAGCTGTCAGGAGGCGCAGCCTGGAGGGGAGGGGACGCAGTCTCCCTGAAGCTGCCCCTCATTTCTGTTGTCGGGGGTGTGGATCCAGGGTGTGGACCATAGTAGGTGCTCAGTTTTCTCAACAGAGGGGAGGAACTTTCTGGAACATGGGCCATTTTCAACCACCATCTGTTTCTCTCTCTGTCTCTCTACTTCTCTTTCTCTCCCAAATGTAGATTTTACAAATAATCCAATGAGCCAGAAAGCGCAGCCATCCTTTTTTTTTCCCTGCCAAACCATGTACCTCCCCATTAAAAAGAAAATAAACTGTGAAAACTTACTTTCACTGTTTAGTCTCCAAATTCTGATCGGGCTATTTTCCTTAAGTACCGAACGTGTATGGACCAAAAATAGGGTGCCAGATAAAAACAGAACAAAAATAAGATGCCCAGTTCGATCTGAATTTCAGATAAATAGCAAATAATTTTTTAATATAAGTATGTGCTATGCATAATTAAAAGTTACACGTTGTTTATCTGGAATTTAAATGTGTTGGGCATCCTGGATTTTTATTTACTAACTCTGGCAACCCGAGCAAAAGGGAATTTGCATTTACTTACATAGTCTACATATTTCCATAGCTTCCATACCACGAAGCTTGCTTTGTCTGGTGGTTCTTTCCTAAGGTGGGAATATTCCAGAGAAACCGAGACCCCTCCCATGTGGCCCACAGAGCCCTGAGGGGCGGCCCTTCCAATCAGAGCTCCTCACCTGTGCTGCATGACTGCTTCACGTCAGCGGTTCTCGAAATGTAGGGTGACTTGCCCTCCAGAAAGGCTTCTTGAGACGCAGGGAGCTGCCTTTTAGAAAGTCCCAGACTTTCTGGTTCAGGGACTTTGCTCAGATCAGACTGGATGGAAGCCCTGGACTCCAAGGCCGACTCCTAACAAGGAAACCTCTGGGAGGGATCCTCTAAGGATAGAATCAGTGGGTTAAAGCAGGTCCCAAAACCCTGTTGTTCTCCTTTTTCAGCTTTTTAAATTCTCTTCCTGGCCCCGTTCTGTCCGTCCCTCTCAACGCTGAAACAAGTGTGTGCAGGGTTGCACGGTGCTGACCCTGCAGGAAGGACACACCCGGCAGAGAGCAGCTCTGCAAGGTCACGGAGAGGTGAAAGGGTATCAGTGTCCTGTCAGTGTCTATAGTCAGTTTCTGGGTCAGTGTCCAGGGTCAGCGCTGGGGTCAGTGTCCAGGTCAATGTCCAGGTCAGTGGGGCTGGAGAGCAGTATGAGGAGGCCTCTGGGAGACAGAGCAGGACCGAGGCTGGGGCAGGATAGGGCAGGAGAGGGAAGGACCCTGACAAGTTGAGGAACTCCGGCTTTATCTTGAGAGCCCTGTGGGCTAGTGGAGATTTTTAGCCAAGGACTGAAGTGGGAAAATTTGCTTTTGTAGCAAGATAATTAATGATGGACAAGATGGAGGAAGGGCTGAGCTGGGATGCAAACTGGTAGCAGGAGACCCATTCAGACACAGCGTTAGTCCATAGACAATGATGTCAGCCTGAGCCGACAGTGGAGACGCAGGGACGGTTCAGAGACACAATGGAAGTGAGCTGTGAGTGACTGTGGGAGTGCGAGGGGGGAGGGGAGGGAAGGGGGTGCAGACGCCCTCATGGGGAGGGACAGACACTAACACCTACACTGTTCAGAAACCTCCTAAGATCCTTGGCTTTACTTTTCCAGTATGAATTGAGTGACAAGTTTCCCAGGATAATTCAAGTAAACGTGAAAGCTACATTCTAAGGAAGTTTAAATATCCCATTTTACAGATGAGGAAAATAAAGCCTTCAGGAAAAAGAAAAAAAACCCTCGATTTCTAAAGTTAGAGTTAATGATGGAACTGGGATGAGAAAAGGATATTCTGATCGATGTGGAAATCAAGAAATATATTTTACACAGATAGGTTCTGTAAACTGGCAATGTAAAACTCTACCTGTGTAATTCCTTGCAGAGTTAATTAATTTGAGAACTGAGTTGGAGATGAGCTCTGACCATGTCTGGGAGAAGGTCTCTCCATCTCCTAGACGGTGGGGCAAGAGATGGAGATAAGTTGGGGGTAGGTCATATCGTATCTTACAAATCCAGAGAAGAGAGGAATATAGCCAATATTTTCTAACAACTATAAATGGAGTATAACCATTAAAAATTATGAACCACTCTGTTGTACGCCTGTAACACATAATATTGCACATCAGCCACCACACTTCCATAAAAAATAATGATAATAATCATTTTAAAATCCAGAGAAAAAAGAATGTTGTGAGGAAAGGAGTGATTAATACTACGTGGAATCCCTCTGATTTGCTGGCCAGTGCTCTCCATTACTACGCAAACAACGATGTTCAGTCCTTTTCTGCTTCCTGGAAAAGCCAGCTTTTCCAGAGCTATAGGCACACACAGGAACCTGGATACACATGCATGCAGACACAGACCTTCCCCGAATTATACGCAGAGAAAATAAAAACTATCAAACATAAACTTCTTCAGCTTCCTGTTGCGAAGCTTAAAACTCTGCCTGCATCCATACAGTGCCCAAGACAGCTAACTTTCTTTTTTCCATTTTTCTTTATTGTGGTAAAATACACATAACATAAAAGTTACCATTTTAACCGCTTTTAAGCATACAATTCAGTGGCATTAAGAGCGTTCACAACGTTGTACAGCCATCAAATGTATCTCCCCAACTCTCTCATCATGCCAAACAGAAACTCTATACCCATGAAATAATAACTCCCCATCCCCTGCTCCTGGTAACTTCTATTTTCTGTCTCTATGAATTTGCCTATTCTAAGTACCTCATAGAAGTTGTATCATACACTATTTGTCCTTTGGTGTCTGACATTTCACTTAGCACAATGGCTTCGAGGTCCTTCCTTGTTATAGCCTGTGTCAGGATTTTATTTACTCATTTCCTTAAGGCTGGATGATACTTGGTTGTATGTACAGACCACATTTTGTTTATCCGTTCCTCCACGGATGGGCACTTGGGTTGCTTCTATTTGGGGCTATTGTGAATAACGCTGCTATGACCATTGGGGTGTAAATGTCTGTTTGAGTCTCTGCTTTCGACTTTTGGGGGTATATACCTAGAAGTGGAATTGCTAGATCATATGGTAATTCCATTTTTAATTTTTTGAGGAACGAAGAACTGTTTTCCACAGTGGATGTACTGCTTTACCTTCCCACCAGCAGTGCACAAGGGTCCTAATTCAGCTTCTCTGTATCATCACCATTTTTAAAAACTAATAACCATCCTAATAGGCATAAAGTAGTATCAAATTATGGTTTTGATTTGCATTTCCCTAATGACTAGAGAGGTGGAAAACCCTGGGTGAGATCACAGAGAGTGGCGATGCCTTAACCATGTGTTTCTCGTTTAGGCTGAGGGCCTCTCGCATCCCTGTTGAGGGAAGTTTAACCTCCCCCCTTTCATACAACAGGCGAACTGCCTCTTAATATTCACAGCCCTCTTCTTCCATGGTTGTAGGCCCCTGAATTTGTCTGGGCATGTGGTCATCCAAAGTGGATGGTACCTTTCCCACCCTCTCCTGCATCTCAGTGTGGCCGTGTGATCAAGTTCTGGCCCAGGGCGTGTGAGGAAGGGTGTCCTGTGAGGGCTTCCAGGGAGGGAGCTTCTTTGGGATGCAGTCCACGCGTGCGTCTGCCCCTTCTTCTGTTTCTTCTCTTTCATCTCACGGCCTGGCCCAAGGATGCTGCCAACTTAGACCATGTACAATGGATCCAAACCACAGACAGGAGGGAGTCCTTCAGGAACTCCAGCCAGGAACACAGTGGAATGTTTTTGTAACCAGAGAGATAAATTCCTATCTCCTTTAAACCACTCTCACTGTGTATTGTCGTCATTTGTGGCTGAATCCAATGGTAATGGATATTTCCAGATACGTGGCTCCTTCTTTACTTTAAATGCTAGCGATACTGGTCTGTCCCCTTCTCTTTAAGACCCATTTTTCTGCCTGTGCTCAAGATTTGCTCCCACCCCACCCCTTACATTCCCCGAGGGCCCTCACCCAGTCAGGCACCTCCTGTGCCTCCCTTCATGCCCCCCTTTAGCAGCCCCTACCACATGCATTCAGAGCCGGCTTCCCCATCTTACAAAGGTAACAACCTTCTCTCCAACTGCAGCCCACCCTTGGTCTCCCTACTTTCTCTCTCTTTAAAAAAATCTGAAAGAATTATCCACATTTTTATTCTCACCCCAGTTTATCCTCACACTGTGGCTCCAGCCCACAAGACTGTTCTCCCAAGAGGACAGAAGACATTCTCACCCCTAAGTCGCACCTTACTCGATCCTCAGCAGCACTGGATCAGGCGAACACTCCTGCCTTCCCCAAACACACATCCTCTGACCTCGACGCCATCATCCTCTCCTGGCTTTTCTCCCATGTTTTGGCCACTTCTCGTCAATCGTTTTCCCAAGATTGCGTCCCTTCCCAATCCTTAAATCCTAGTTGTCTGCCCCGTTTCTCTTCACCTCCTCTCTACTGTCTTCCTGGGTAATTAACTGTGTCTGCGTCGAAGACCATCTTCGTTCAAGCTCAGATAACCTCCGAGGGTTCCAGACCCGTCCGGCTAACTTCATAGTGCGGTGCTCTGTGTACACAAATAAAACCATCGTGACCCAAATTGCATGCATTACCACTCCCCTAAAACCTGTCTGTGTCCCATTTACCCGGATACTGGAAGTCCTCTTCCATTTCCCTTTCTCACCCACCACTGTTTTTCCTCTCCATCTCCAGATCACACCCTCTAAGTCCAGGACCCTTGGATACCCGTGTCTCTACGTCTCTGCCAAGTATTCTTACCTGGTTAACTCATGCCTGACTGGCTGCCATACCCTCTACTCTTGTCCCCTTTTAATTCACTCCCCCACTGCAACTAGAGGAACATTTTAACATTTTTAAGTAACCCAAATAATGTTATTTAACGATTAAAACTGCAAAGCTAATCACGCTGCTGTCGGGCATACAGCCTTTCCACACCCTTTTTTCCCTCAGAATACACTCTTTAACAGGAACCATAAAGCCATTCAAGGTCTGACCTGTGACTACTTCTCTACCTACACCCCTTGTCTTTCTACCTACAACCTGCCCCTCCACCCCCACTTTATCCCCACAAACTATACGAACACATTCAATCTAGCCAGATGGGATACTGGATTCCTAAATTCCTACCATGCTCTCCTGCCTCTAGGCTTTGGCCTACGCCATTTCCTTTCATTGTAACACTTTTCTCTCCTCTCACCTGGTTGAATCTCTTCACCTTTGTGTCTCAGCTTTAACATCTCTTCCTTCTAGAAGAGTTCTCTGACCTTAGAGATCTAGATGCTGCCGTAGCAAACATGACTTGCTTTTATCCCAGCACATAGCATGTTGTATTGAATTGTCTTACTTCACTGAGTATAAGAAGTAGGACCCGTGGTTTATGGCCAGCGCACAGTAGGGTCTGAATAAATCATTCTGGAGTGGATGAAATATAAATGTAAATAAGAACTCGGCCATGCCCCTGAATCTACGATTTTGCTTTTTTTTTAAATCATTCACCTTGGTGATGTGGACATGACAAGTCTATATCACTTGGGGATGACACGAAGCTGATGGTGACAGCTTATCAGAATACAAAAACAGTCTCAATGGATTTAAATGATGGACCCACGTGAAATGAAATTTCATGCACGTAAAAGCAAGGATGGGAGAGGTCTTGAATAATTTTAGTCAGGGGAATGAGTGCAACGCCAATGAGCAATCGCGTGGAATATTTGAAAAGGAAAAGAAATGAATATAATAATAAGGTGGTCCTAGATATAAAGTCCAAACTGTGGTAGGTAATAGCCCACTCCACACCCTGCTGGTCCGACCACATCAGGAGCCATCTCTCTGGTAACGCCTCCTAGTGGATCATTATCAAACTGCAGCAACTTTAGAAGACAGTGATCAGGATGATCAGTGGTCTAGAAGTTATGCCCGTGATAAAGACGAGAAGGAACTAAGATTGTCAAGATAAGATAACTTGGGTCCATAATAGTCTTCTCTTAGAAAGAAACTGCATCACACAATATGACTTGTATTTTGAGTGGCTCTAACTGGTATAAGTTAGGAAGAGGCAAATTTTTGCTCCACATAGATTCTCCAGGATTGTATTCAACTGCAAGTAATTGAAACCTAATTATATGGGGATTTTTTTCCCATAAATTATAAGTGTGGACATAGGTATTCCAGAGCTGGCATCACTACTATGTTATCTTGAACTTGGGGTCCTTCTGTTAGCTTGAGCCATGTGAAATTGTTCATACTCAGCTGGTTTTGATTTACTAAAACAACAAGTCCATTTAGTTCAACCTAAGAGCTTCCTGTTTTACCATTCTGGATGTGTTTGCCACTCTGATGCCATTTTGTCCTCCTGTTTGCAAGTTGGTTCCTGGACCCCCGGGTAGTACGCCAGGCTCTCAGTCAAGAAAAGGCTGGGGGAGGGGGGTGGTAAGGTTCACAAAGCACAGCCTTCCTGAGTAGAACCCTCAAACTCCCACCCGGGAAACTTCTGCTCACTTCCCATTGGCCTGACCTGCACGGCATGACCATCCTCAGCTCTAAGGAAATCTCAGAGGTACGTATTATAAACAGGCACTCTGCTGCCCTGAACAAATTTAGAGCCCTGTAAAGAGGAAGGATAGAATTTATACTGAACAGTATTTTCTCACAGAGTTTATCCACTATACAAAGGGAGGCTAGTGTCAGTTGATCTCCACTGTATCTGCACTGTAGAGTCACAGGTGTTTCAAAGCAGAGGTGATCTTGCCCCATTCGGATCCATTTAATGAGAATTTTTGTGAGTTGAACCTGGGCCTCTGCTTATGACGATCTCCACAGGCGATCTGGATAGACAGCCGGAACTGGGACCACGACTCTGGCAGTGAGCGTCTGCTCCCTGGAAATCCTGGAGTTGGTCAACAGGAATTAGCGAACATCATTCAGGTGGGATGGTTGTCTTGGACGGGAGATCGGGCTAATTCCAAGGTGCCTCCCGTAACTCTAGAAGTCCGAAAACACTTCTGGGTTTGATGATTAAACTATTCCAGCCTTGGACAAGGCTTCAGCAGTGCAAGAAAGTAATGAAAAAGTGGTGATAAGACATTCCGATCCTTCTACTCAGAAGGTTTACGGGAAAAGGAAGAAGAAATATAGAATAATTATTCTTAGTTGCTTTCAGACTGGGCAAAATGGTTTATCCACCTGCAGGTGTCTGTGCATCACCAATTGCATTGAGAAAAAAGGTTGTCAGTCTTTTCATGTTTGGGCCAGGTGTCCTCTGGCTGTTTAGAGGACAGTCAAATGCCCCGGGGGGGATGGATGGTGAAGAAAGACGCAGAG
This sequence comes from Delphinapterus leucas, assembly GCF_059928025.1. Taxonomy (NCBI): domain Eukaryota; kingdom Metazoa; phylum Chordata; class Mammalia; order Artiodactyla; family Monodontidae; genus Delphinapterus; species Delphinapterus leucas. Next base: position 105,944,020 of record NC_143135.1, on the reverse strand, counting down.
TAGGTTTGAAGAAGCAGGTAAGAAGCACTCGTCCACTTTGCCTTCCCCAGATAAACAAAGCCACCCAGTCACTCTCCTCTTTCCTCAGGTGCACCCTTCCCTGGCCCCTGGTGCCCCCTCTGATGCCAAAGTGGTTCAGAGAGCAGCCCCTTCCTCCACACTTCTGACCCGCTGACCACTGGAGGTCCCATTTCCTGCGCTTGGGTGAGTTTAGCCAAAAAGAGTGAGCTCATCTCCCGCTCCCTGGATGCCTATAACATCTGGTTTACATCTGGTTATAACCAGGAGCGATTACTGATGTGTGGGATTACATATTCAGGGTCCAAAAAAGATCTTGTCGGAGGAAGATAGGAGTTGAATCTAATAAAGAGACTTCAGAAAGGGTGAGTTTCGAGGCCAGGTTGCCGTGTGTGCAGTACAACACAGGCGTAGGAGAAAGAAGGGCTAATTACAGCTCGCCCTGAGTCTACAGGGTTCTACGGCTCCTCATAGACCTAAGGGCGTCTCTCTCTCTCTCTCCCCTTTTGTCCAATGAGCACTGGTCCCCTTTTGTCCACAAGCACTCGTCCCCTTTTGTCCACAGCACTGGTCCCCTTTTGTCCACAGCACTGGTCCCCTTTTGTCCATAAGCACTGGTCCCCTTTTGTCCACAGCACTGGTCCCCTTTTGTCCACAAGCACTGGTCCCCTTTTGTCCACAAGCACTCGTCCCCTTTTGTCCACAGCACTGGTCCCCTTTTGTCCACAGCACTGGTCCCCTTTTGTCCACAGCACTGGTCCCCTTTTTTCCACAAGCACTGGTCCCCTTTTGTCCACAGCACTGGTCCCCTTTTGTCCACAGCACTGGTCCCCTTTTGTCCACAGCACTGGTCCCCTTTTTTCCACAAGCACTGGTCCCCTTTTGTCCATAAGCACTGGTCCCCTTTTGTCCACAGCACTGGTCCCCTTTTGTCCACAAGCACTGGTCCCCTTTTGTCCACAAGCACTGGTCCCCTTTTGTCCACAAGCACTGGTCCCCTTTTGTCCACAAGCACTGGTCCCCTTTTGTCCATAAGCACTGGTCCCCTTTTGTCCACAAGCACTGGTCCCCTTTTGTCCACAAGCACTGGTCCCCTTTTGTCCACAAGCACTGGTCCCCTTTTGTCCATAAGCACTGGTCCCCTTTTGTCCACAAGCACTGGTCCCCTTTTGTCCACAGCACTGGTCCCCTTTTGTCCACAGCACTGGTCCCCTTTTGTCCACAAGCACTGGTCCCCTTTTGTCCACAAGCACTGGTCCCCTTTTGTCCACAAGCACTGGTCCCCTTTTGTCCATAAGCACTGGTCGCCTTTTGTCCACAAGCACTGGTCCCCTTTTGTCCACAAGCACTGGTCCCCTTTTGTCCACAAGCACTGGTCCCCTTTTGTCCACAAGCACTGGTCGCCTGTGTGTCAAGTACTGTGCTGAGTGTGCAGATATACAAGGCAGTCCCAGGCCTCCAGGAGTTCACGGCCCAGTGAGGGGAGACAGACGTGTCAGCAGGCAGCCACACAGATGTCAGCGGACACGAAGGCCGGAAGGAAGTGCCAGAGCAGTGGAGGCAGAAAAGAGAGAAGGAGGGGCTTCAAAGGGACGCTGAGCCTGGAGTTTTGTCGTGAGTCACAACAAGCGTTTTCCAGGTGGACAGGGCAGCCCTCAGCAGAGCACGCGTACTTGGAGGTGGAAACCTCAAAAAACCCCTAGGAATCCACGGAGCAGGAGTAGGGTTAGGGGAGAGGCCGGCGCCCCTGGGCCATGCCTTTCCAAAGAGCTGAGACTTCATTGTATCCTAATCTGGAATCAGGAGAGGCCACATCCTGTAATATTCGGGGCTACTCAGAGCACACTGGGAGGAGATTTACCTTAAAAAGAACATAAAGTAGCCAGAATAACTTTAGAAAAGGGCCATCAGCACCCTATCTGTGAATGGTTATACAGAAAATAGGAGAAAAGCTTGGAATATTTAACTAAGGGAGAAGGGGAGGGAATCCTGTTTTCAAATATTTGAAGGAAAGTCATGTGGAAGAAAAATCAGCCTTGTCCTGTGGGTAGTAGTATTAGCAGCAATCGTAATACTATTAGGTGATATTTATTGAGAGCTTACTATGTGCCAAGCACTTTACCTGCAGTAACTTGTTTAATCCTCATACCAGCCTTAAAGGTAAGACTCAGAAGTAGCTCCGTTTTATACAAGAGGAAACTGAATCACCCACAGAAGTTGATTAAACCGCCAAAGGTTTCAGACTAGGAAGTGGCACAGCCAAGGTTTGGACCCAGGCAACCCCAGCCACTATGTTGTGTGTTCTCTCCAGACCTCGAGCAAATGGCTGGAATCGATGAGAAGACAGATTCTCCTTTGTCTCCCCGTCTTCCTGAACGGTCAGATGCAATAGCTCTCTGGAGAGATGCAAGTTCCCCCCATACTGGAGACAGAAGTTAGGGGACCACTGCAGCTGCACTTTTGGGGTGTTAGAGCTCCAAGAGAGGGATCGAACTAAACCATCTTGAATGTTCCTCTGGGCTCGGCTGGCTGCGACTCTGGCTTGCCTGACACAGCAGCGTGAACACTTTGTGAGTTACCCAGTGACTGCACTTGGTACAAATTTGCATGAGAGCTCTGCTCCCCCGGCGCCTCCTACACCTGCTGACTCCATCAAAACAGGCAAGCTTTCACTCCTGCCTGCACCACAGGATCTGACCTGGCTTGGAGGGGAGGGCCAGCATCACTCTGCCTAACACAGTAGCTGCCAAGTTGCCATTGGGGTTCTGAGCACGGAGCCTTTGTTGCCTGTGAGAAGGAGAGCCATGGAAGCCGCAGGCTGCCTAGCCAGTTCCTGGGGAGCGAGCGGGAGCAGAGGCCAGGAGAGAGAAATGCAAAGCTTCACACTTATGAATGGAGTGTCTGCCAAGGCTCACCATCACTTAGCTCGCTCTAAATCCGCCGCTAGCACATTCATTCCTGACCCATATTCACACATCCCAAAGCACCTGAATTTCTCCTGTAGGGTTGATTGTTATCCTTCCTGAGTCCCCCTACCTGAAAGGCCGCGACTAGTTCATCCTTTCTCCCCACCTGAAGGATGCCTTCTTGATGGAGAAGCGCATGCATGTATGGATATGTGGTACAGTATGTATGATACAGTGTGTGGTGTTTGTGTGCACACACACCACTCACACGTTCTGGCTTTGGTCGTCCGTCTGTGACTGTGTTCATATTCTTAGCTTCCTACAAACAGAGACTGCTTCTGAATATTTTCTCCTAGCACCACTACCTTTCAAGGACTAGACTCAAAAAGACGATTTGCGGAATTGCAAAATGTGAGACTTGAAATGAAACTTGAAAATCTTTTAGTCCAACTGCTTTATTTTAGAGATGAAGCAACTGAGGCTCATGGAGTGGATGTGTCTTATTCCAGGTTGGAGAACATTTTCGGATGACTTGAGAGGTATGGTTTTCAAACCTGGCCACAGATTGGAACCCCTTAGGGAGCTCTGAAAAATACCCAGACAGCTCACAAAGAGACTGTGGTTGTAATTGTTCTGGGATGGGGCCCAGACACTGACACTTTTATAAAGCTCCTCGGGTGATTCTATGTAGCACAAATTTGAAGACCACTGGCTTAGAAAATGGGAATATTGCAAATAAAGACACAATGCACCTACCCACTGAGGCCCTTCTAACATCTGAGACAGGGTCAGAAGAGGTAGAATTGCTCCAGGTTGCTTGACTTGGAAGAGTCATGGATCCGTGAGAAAGGTACTTACCTGTTCTCCTACAGGGGAAAAGCTAAGAAGAATCACCACCACTATGGAAATGCAGATAGAAGCAGTGGGGTAAGCAACGTTCCTAAAGCATCCACGGGGCAGCCACAGCACACAATGTGGGCGGAAGAAAAGCTCGATTCCCTTTGGGTACATGAGGCTGCACACACAAGTTGACAACTGAAAGAAGACTTGTGTCCCAGCCACAGCTGGAGTATCAGAGGAGAACAAATAAATGACGACGCGTGTCTACTATTCCAGGAACCCTAAATTAGGGTGTGATGAGTGGTTAGCAAAAAACAAAATAGGTTCTCAGAAGGGAGGTCATCTTAAGTCTACCTTGAAATTTGAATCCCTCAGAGTCCCCTGAACTGCATTTGCCTCACCCCGACCAGCTGCCTCAGCAAACCCTGCCCTGCCCTGTGTAAGTGGCCCCCCCTTGCCGCCTTTGACCGTCTAGTTCTATGCAGAAGGCAGGGCACAAACGTGCTGCACAGGCCACTGGATAGGACGGCAGCAGTGCCAAGAATCAACCAATAACTCGAATGACAAGAGCCAATAGTCGCAAAGCCAACTACCTCACGCCAGGTTTCGCCATCCTTGTGCTAACTGAGGGAGCGTCACACATCCCTGAGCCCCTTGCGGCAGGAGTCAAGGTGGCGTAGCAGAGGCAGCAGCTGTTACATGATGGACCCAGAGCCCGGTGGAGCTTCCTCCTCCAGCACTCCCCATCTAAAAACAAGCATCCAGGGCTGCTGCGTTCTTCCCGCCCATCATAATTTGCACAAGCAACTGTGCAGGAGGCCATGGCACGCAACGTGCCCCCCTTGCTTCTGGTCCTGTTGGTTCTTCCCAATGTGATTAAAAAGGATGGCCAATGAAATCAAATCTGGGAGACTGTACTCTTTTTTTTTTTTTAAGATTATTTTGGATGTGGACCATTATTAAAGTCTTTATTGAATTTGTTACCATATGGCTTCCGTTTTATGTTTTGGTTTTTCGGCCATGAGGCACATAGAATATTAGCTCCCCAAACAAGGATCAAACTCGCACCCCCTGTATTGGAAGGTGAAGTCTTAACCACTGGACCACCAGGGAAGTCCCCATACTCTGTCTTTACTTGCTTTGATCACTGATATGTTCCCAGCACCTACGACAATGCAGGGAACATAATAGGAACTCAATAAACACTTGCCAGGTGACTGAACCAACGGACAAATAAACAACTAGATCTAGTCTGTGTTGGATTAGAGTTTGGTGACACCACCACCAAGGAGAAGCAAAGGAGGCGCCTCTGGAGAGTGAATTTGAATGAGCAATTGAAGCCAAAACCAGTCCATCTTTTGAACATTCTTTTATTGCTGTAAAGGACAATACTCTTTGAGAAGCCAAAAAAAAAAAAAAGAAAGAAAGAAAGAAATCAAATTTAGTAACCTAAGATGTCCTTAGTAACGGAGCTGAAGAACGTGTTTTCCAATATTTGGTTTCTCAGCCTGACAGTCTCTCTTGAAATACTTTTTTCTCAGCAATGAAAATGTGAATCGTTGTTGGTTTGTTTTGCGGTTTGCAAATGACTTACAGAGCTCTTCTGGCAGAGTTTCTGTTTTTCTTCTTGCAAGTAAACAAAAGGCCATTTCTCTAATATGACTTAAGTGGGGGAGATTCTGAGATCTCCTGTCTTGGTTTTGGAAAGAGGAGAAAAGGTAGGGAGGCAAGCAGAAAGAAGAACGAGGACACGGGAACAAGCAGGGCGTAGAAACTAAACAGAAGCAGGAAAGAGGCAAAGGGAAAAGGGACGTGGAACACTGGAGTGTCGGGGACACACAACAGCTGAGAACGCTGCTGTCAGTGGGGTCCCAGCCACACTTATGGGGCGTGAACTCGCCACTGGTTCTTTGGTCCCCCCACTATCATTGCAGCACGTCATCTGGGCTCCTGGTGACCTGGGAGGACAGACTCCCCTCCTCTCCTAGGCAAGCCTGTGCAAGGCGGAGCAACCCCTGCCAGATTGACCCAGATCTGTCAGCTGATCAATTATGTTTCCCACGGAGGAGAAGGGAAAATGAAAGGGAGAAAGAAAAGGGGAGAGAGAGAAAGAGAATTGGGAGGGCAGAGGAGAGGAGGAGAGAGGGCAGAAAGAGGGAGGGAGCACAGGGGAGAGGAAGAGAGGGAGATGCAGGGAGAGTGAGAAGGAGAGGGATGGAGGAGGAACACACGCATCTCTTTGCTGAAGCTCTTGTAAGTTTAAGCGGCCACAGCAAGAGCGGGCTCAGTCCAGAAGGTTGCAGAAACAAATACATAAACTAAAATTCTAGAGGTTACTGGACGAAATCAGTCAAGGCAGAGGATAGAGTCCTCTTCTTCCCACCCTTTGCCAGTACAGCTTAGAGCTGTTCTTTTCCCTCTGAAATTCTTGGCTCCACCCTCCCCCTTCCCAGGGCCCCGCCCCCTGCCATTGGTCCCACCCCCTTGCCCCTCCCTGAACAGTCTCCTCCTACAAAACGATGGGAGGTATGGTCCCCGCCGCATGTTTCTTCTAAGTCCCTTCCTGTCTTCACCAGCACATCCTCTAAGGGTAGGAGGCCTCTGCCACCAGGTGGGAGGAGACACCTGGGAAGATGTGGTACCCAACCCCATCTGACCTGTACACCATCGATTACCTTATTTTTGAGTGTTTTCATTTTTTATGTTTAATTAGTTTTATTGAATTTCAAATGACTACAGACATAAAGTAAACATGTAACAAGCCAGTAGAGCAGAAAGAGAAGGAGCTGCGTAAATACCAGCAGGCTCAGCACGGAGCTCCACTTAGCACCGCATGTTTGCCGCGTTACGAGCCCTAATGAGTCCTTACAACACCCAGGGGAGTTGCTCCCCATCCTGGCAGGCAGGTGGGGAGACGGGCGCACAGAGGGGAGTATTTCCACCTACAGAAAACATGGGGGACTTTGAGTTTGGATGTACCTGCTGCCCACCCAGCTGTGCTCAGGCCACCAGAACTGGCTGGAAATCTGGCAGGCACACTCATTAGGGTATTGGAAGGGTCTGTGGGACCTCCGCTGGGGTTACATATAAAGCAAAGTGGGAGTTTTTTGCGTCTTTATCATTCTAGTTGAGGGGCAAGAGGCAAGGGCAGGTCGTGAGCTCCAAACCTAAAAATTCTGGAACAGAGACAAATCCTAGACACAACAGTCCTCTCCAAAGTGTTCCCACCAGGAGCAGATGGCAAGAGCATCGCAAATCCTTCCAGCATGTTCCTGGACGTCCCAGAATCACGTGTCCCACATTGACTCAGAAATGTCACCACTGCTTAGGATGTTGGGATACCTCACCTCGCCCCAAGGGGTAAACTGTGGCTAAAGCCAACACTGGTGTGGCCCATCCACGACACATAGCTGGCCCCAGCCTGGGTCACTGCTTCTCAGGGCTGCCAGACTGCGTGGGTGCAGGGGCAGAGCCCCGGGGAGCTGCTAAGACACAGTGCATGGCAGAGCACACAAGCAGGAGACCAGGAGAGGCCCTTCAGGGACACAGCTCAGCACCCTTCATCTCAGCACCCTTCATCTCAGCACCCTAGGAGAGGCCACTGGGAAACCACAGAAGTCAGGGGCAGATGTCACAGGATGAGAAGGGGTTCCAGGGCTCGTATTTGGCTTTAAAACTGACAAAGGGAAGAAACAGCACCAGGACAAGGCTGTGTGCCTGGCAAGTAACGCTGCGACCCAAGAATGGCCCCGGCTGGGACCCTCCGGCCACCTCGATCAAATGCCCCGAGGACCGTCACCGTGTGTGAAGGATGGAGGTGAGCTGCATTAGTTGTGCCATCCACGGCTCACCCATGGCTCGCCCCCAGCTGGCAGCTCCAAGCCTGGCAGCCAGGGTCCACACCGTGAAGCTCCTCTGCAGTCTCCCCTGAAGTTGTTTTTGGCCATGCTTCCAAGTGCCCACAATGCTTACATCAGGCCCAGGATCCCATCATCCCAAACCGATTTTTCACTTTGCCAGTAAACATTGTTATGGTCTCATCTACCCCCCTCACATCTCAGAAGCACTGCCCAGCTCAGGCTGCGGCTGGCACCCAACTATTTACTGTGAGTGGCAGGAACTTGGCCAATCCGCCCAGCTGAACGGTGTCCATGTTGCTGGTGCCCAGAGAACGAGAGGGTGAACCTAGCCCCATCTCCTCTCCCTTCCCCGCTGCCCTGCCTGTGTATAAGTGGGCAGGTGTGTTGATGTGGGATGTGAGAAGGTGAGAGAAAATGAGAAAGGTTAAGACAGGAATCTAGCCAAGCTCCTCGGAAAGTGTTGAAAGGAGCATTAATCCTTCGAAGGAGAAATGGTCGGGTTACTAGAAGGAGAGAAGCTGCAGCACCACCAGCCATTCCTTTCAGAGCCTCTCAGTGGCAGAAGGTGGGCGGTGTGCTGAAAAGGACAGCGCCTAATCCCGTCCTCGGTCCTCACTCTGGCTCCCAGGAACTGGGAGGGGCTCTTGTTAATCAACCTCAGATCTTCTTAGGACCAGAGCCCCAGGGCGCTAATCGCCCCCTGCCTCCCGCCCATCAGTAATCAGTGCTGACTCCCTCCCCATCTAAGCTGGATCATGGTTGCTGGTGGGGTAGAGGTGAGAAGCAGGTCAGCGAGGGGTCCATCACCTGCCCCTAGCCCCGGGCACCTTTTCAAGAAGGCAAGAAACCCAGGAAGTAACGGCTTTAGGAAGAGCCAGCTTAAAACAAAAACAGAGGAGAAGAAAAAATTGCCTTAGAATGTGTACTGCATTCTAACTAGTCCCACTGGGTCAATGCAATAGGGGTGGATTACTGCAGGCAAGATGTGGCTGCCTCAGTAATTCTGTGAGTTTGATAAGAGGTAGCTGGCTGACTCCAGCTCTCAACCCCTTGAAGAGAAAACACACATCATGTTGGCTGGTCCAACTGGCATGTGGCTCAGGGGTCTTGGGGGTCCCTTTGCCTTAAAATTGGGCAGCCCTGTCCTTTTGTGACACTTTGAAGGCTATTCAGAACTGGCTCGAGGTGGGTAGCACAAATAAGGCCATTATTCGTCTTAGGAAAAGCAGGATTTGGTAAATGTGAGGAGATCTGGGATAACCAAGTCACCTCCATCCGCACCCCAAGACGGCAACAAGAATGCAAAATCAGAATTCGCCCTGGAGAATTTTGCATCACCACTTCCTTCCCATCTATTCAGGAATGATTCAAAGTATGAGCAAATATTATGCTTCCCTGCATTTATTTCTGATTTAAAAAAAATCATGTATGCTAATTTATATGTAAATTCAGTATGGCCCTGGGGCTCCTGGCATGCAGCCCGTGGGGCTGTGGATGGTGGAATTTTGGCCATTGTCTCCGGTTTGAAGTTACAGATGGAAGAGACACAGACCTCAGGACAGATGGAAATTATGGAGGTCTTGGGACCTTCCCTGTCCCTTCTTCTGACCCCTCACTCCACCCCTTGCCTAGTTAGTTTCCATTTCTGTGGTTAGCATGATAGAAGCTGTTTCCCTGAGGCTACCTGGCTCTGGACTCAGTTTCCCCGCTGCCAGAGTTGGGGCTCTGACCTCACTGGGTGAGCCCCTGTTCACCCAGTACAAGCAGGGGTTTGCACGCACGCGCGCACACACACACACATGCTGCCACAGCTCCTTGTTACGTAAGACGAGTCAATCAGGGCTGCCGCCACGTGGCCTCCTTCACTCTCACACCCACCACCCGGTGAGGGAGGAGAGACACCCCGAGGCCGGCGCCCCCGAGGCTGGGTGCAGCAGGCAAGGCAAGGAGATCCCGCACAATGGACTTGCTTGCATCCAACTCACTGCTTGCATCCAACTCAGATCCCTCCGGGGCCCCCTTCCTCCCCCTCGAGCCCCAGCCGAAGGTACACACGCATTTGATTCTTCCCAGCCTGGTCCCTCTGCCCACCTTGCGTGGTCACCCCTGCAACTATGGCAAGGGGACAGTCCCCAAAGCCCACCCTCAGAGGGAGGTCAGCGGGACCCGAGGTGGGGACCAGTCCGGACCACGAAAGCCCAGTGCTGCAGTGGGGAAGGGAATCAGGTGGGTGGGACTCCTCAGCCTTCTCCACCCCCTGGGAGTGAACTTTCCTCTGGGGACTCAGCTGCCTGGGCTGAGCTTCCACGCGGGGTCCTCTGGGAGATGGTGCTGGACCACCCGGGGGAAGTTTCTCTGCCCGTCTCAGTCCCTGGGAGTGCAGGGATCTTCAAAAAAGAAAGGCAAGCCAGACCCTCAAAGGACAGGGTGGGTGGGAGCAAGCAGGTGGGCAGGTAATGCGGCTGCTGGGACCTGAAAGCCGGGACAGAGCGCGGGGCCACCCGGTGCAGCGAGCGGACTCAAGGTTGAAGCGGATCCCAAGCCACCCCAGCACCGCAGGGCCACGTCACAGCGCGCACTCACCCCCAGCAAGCCTGGCCCCAACTGCAGCCCCTCAGCTCCGCTTCCCAGAAGAGAAAGAAACCAAACATTAGCATTCGACTCTTCATGCCTCTTTCCGTTCAACTTAGGAGAGCTTTCCGGAATTTCAGAGCCCCGCTCTGATAAGATAAGCCTCTTATCTGCTTGTTACCACGCCCCGCTGCCCCCCTCCACAAACACACCCCAAAACACATGGGAAACTACCCCGCTGCCCACCACTGCTGCGGACCGATCCAGCCCTTCTAGCTGGCTCTGACCACGATGCACAGGTACCTGATTATGCCTAGCCTGCGTTTTCTGTTTGCTCCTTGCAGAAGCTTTGCAAGTTTACTGGCCGATAGATATTTAAAGTTTCCTCTCGTAATTTCTTCCCAGTACCATAAGCAATGCGTTAGCAGCCCCGTCGCCCTCCGAATCCGTGATTCCATGTGTCTCCATCTATCGTGTGTGTGCAAGAATGTACGGAGGTCCAGGGGACCAGCACACAGCCACGTACCGCACGGGAGCCCCAGACACATTTTACTTCTGCACGTACATTCCCCCCCCCCGCCCCCCCGCGCCACACACCCACCCACCGTTCTGGCAGCAGCCAGCCTCAAATCAATATCCTCACAGCCTGGGAGGGAGGATGAAGTCCCAGCCATGCTGCTCGGACGCTCTCTCCCCCACCTGCAAACCAACCGCACAGCAGAGCCGACTCAGAGAGTCTGCGAATCATCAACAGCACACTGTACAATTCCTGGGTCGACTGTAGGCAAATCAATAGCAAGCTCTTACCTTGAAAGAGAAACAGAGCAGCCAGCGCTGTGAAGATTGCCCAAGAGATAGAATTGTGCATTTTTGCCTGGATGGTTTTCATGATTTTTTTTTTTTCTTCTTTTTCTTCTTTTTTGTCAGGTTCGGGGTTTTTCTTTCTTTCTTTCTTTCCTGACAGATTGCGTTGCTCTCGAGCTGGTGGAAGGAGATTTAAATCCACTGTTTTGCTGAAGGACACCACAAGAAAGCCAAGGATGGGAGAGAGTGTGACTTCTCAGTAATTATCTCTCCTCATACTCTGGCACTGAGACACCTCGTACAATCTGGCCCTGGACAGCCCTCCTACAAGCTGCAATCATTGGTTCTAATCCAAGGATTGACAGAGCTACAACACACGCGCGTGGGTGCGCGCGGGCGCGCGCACACACACACACACACACACACACACTCAGGAATCATTTACTGGGCAAATCAGGCTAGCTGATTAAAGAGACAGGAGCCTGGAGAGATGGTATGATAAATGCCACTTTGCCCCGTCTATATTACTTTCATTTTTTAAACTGACAGTCTCAGAACCCCAAGCATCAAAAAATCCCTTTCCTTCTGGCATTCCCTGGCCTCCTGAACTCAGATTCCCTTTACACTGGAAAAATCCCGCAGCCAGCAACCGCTTACGGGAAATTTTAAAGGGACATTTTCAAGCTTGGTGAAACTTGCAAAGATGAGTCAGATTTCATTTGTTGGTACTTATTTTCCTCTCCGATGAAAATATCATTCAATGACAATTTTTTTTCCCTCTCTCTCTCTCATCTTTCACCTTTTCCAATCAACCTCCTACTTTGTTGCTTTGAAAATAATAAATAACTTTCTATTTTCTTCTCCTGTCACTCCTGTTTCAGAATATCTGTATTACTCCTATATTTCATCCACTAAGTTTATTTCCTGAAGTCATCCATGTGTGTATGATACCATGAAAAGAGACGGGGCTTCTGAGATTTGAGAAGAACTGCAGTCCGAATATGGAGAAGATTCTCCAAAAGGGAACAAGGGGTGAGTTTATTCTACATGCCTCAGTCAATCCACTTTCACTAAGATAAATAATGTAAGTGCTTGTGGTTTATTTAAACTGCAGCAAGATAGACTTAGGTTAGACACACTGAAGGACTTTCTGAGTATAGACTTTGTGTGTGGTTGCAAAATGTCCTCAGAGAGTTGCAGACATGCATCTCCTTGATGGTGGGTAAGAATATAACTCTGACAGAAATAATCTAATGGATGTGATGACTTTTTGAGAGATCTGCTAACTCTAAGGTCCTGAAAACTGATGATCTAATTTGTGGTTTTCTCTTACGGGAAGCAAGTTATGTGATGCAAACAAAAATTCTGGAAAACTTAGCCTGTTCACGGCACCTTCCTTAGCTGATTCTGACACATGCATACCATCATGATGCCTCAACACACACATTTTTGAAGTATTTCTTCCAGAGTTCCACGGTAATTATTATACTTCTTGTAACCCCCATAATAATTTGAATGTACATATCCTTGAACTGCATAGAACAAAAGTACTTGCTGGGTGCACAGGTGAACTGGAAGCAGCAGTGCCATTTTGCACAAGCCTCAGAGGCGTCACTCACCTTGTGTTGTGCATGAAGGAGAGAGGCGCCCCCTGCAGGTGTGCAGCCCAGTGACTTAAGTGGAAGGAGCAGTGGGGTCTGGGGACCTGGATCCCAGTTGCAGCTCCACACAAACCAAGGGACCGTGAGCACGTCGTTTTATTTCTGTGAACCGTGGCCTTTCGTCTGTACAGTTAAAGGGCTGTGTCTCAAGTCTCTTTTTATTTTAAAGGCTTTCTATGCTAACTTCTTTTTTTCTGCCACTGCGTTCTAATTCACACATCCACCAAAATGCCCTTGATGTTCTGATCTCCCAAGGGACAAGCATTTTATCTCTAGACTGGTCTCCTTGTGCAGTGCTCCACAGAGTGACACGTGCAGTTGGATGCTCCGGAGTGGCTTTGGCCACAGTAATAACCGCCCAGCACAGAAGACAGAAGGCACAGTGGATTCCTCTACTGCCACTTCACTGCTCTCCAGAGTGACGAGGAAGACAGCGGGTCACCAGTAAGCCTTTCATCCCTACCTGAAGAGACAGAGACCAACATTTACAAGTGTCCTCACCCGGACCTGCAACAAATCTGTACATTCACCAATTTCTTTTAAGCATCCATAGGCGTGCCCACAGTAATAAACTAATCATTCTAGTTGACATTTATTGAGCATTTGCTACGTGCCAGGCATGAGAGCCAGTGTTTTGCATGCATTTTTCTCTTTAAATTCTCACAACCTACGAAGTGGTACACTTATCATCCCCATTTTACAGATGAGGGCATTGAGGCTCAAGGAAAACTTGTCCACAGCCGGTCAGCAATGGAGCCAGGATGTGATGTGAACCTGAGCATTTGTCTCTCAGACCAACCTCTAAAATACCATCCTATGCTAACTACCATAAGGGACTCAAATAGATATCAGACAGTCTTACGTATAACCCCTTTGCTATTGTTTTCGTTTTGTTTTTTAATTTTTATTGGAGTATATTTGCTTTACAATGTTGTGTTAGTTTCTGCTGTACAGCAAAGTGAATCAGCCATACGTATACATATACCCCCTCTTTTTTGGATTTCCCTCCCATTTAGGTCATCACAGAGCATTGAGTAGAGTTCCCTGTGCTGTACAGTGGGTTCTCATTAGTTATCTATTTTATACATAGTATCAGTAGCATATACCTGTCAATCCCAATCTCCCAGTTCATCCCACCTCCCCGCTTTCCCCCTTGGTGTCCATACATTTGTTCTCTATGTCTCTGTCTCTATTTCTGCTTTGTAAATGAGATCGTCTATACCAATATTTCAGATTCCACATATATGCATTAATATACGATATTTATTTTTCTCTTTCTGACTTACTCACTCTGTATGACAGACTCTAGGTCCATCCACATCTCTACAAATGACCCAATTTCATTCCTTTTTATGGCTGAGTAATATTCCATTGTATATACACATCTTCTTTATACATCCCTTTGCTATTAATAGCCTATGTTAATAGCCTAGTTATTAAAAATTATATGAAACAACACATACATCCATAGAGAGCATACAGAAAACCCATGCCTTACGTTTAGTAATAACTGAGTTGCAAATGGTTGGTGCAGGTAATTAGTAATTTTATCTGAACGCAAGGAAGTGGTAGATGGGCATTTTCTACGATAGTTTTAAAAAGTGCTCTGGAGATGGTGAGAGTCATGCTATACCTTGAAAGTGAGGTAGAGACCAGATCTAAAGCAGAGGGAAGAATGCACAGTCAAGCGATACCATAAATCAAAAATGGAGGATGGAAATACACCACCTAACTTTGGGGCTCTTGAAAGCTGTTTGAGAGCCCTGACCTTGCCCTGCTATGTTGCAATAAAATTTTTAAAAGATTTAAAAAAATGAACCCTGGCACAAATTCTGATCCATCTTAGTTATTACCCTCTACGCACAGATAATGTAACCATGCCTGACACACACGGGCACACTCAACAGACACTCGTCATGGTCAGCACGGCTTGTTGACCGCGCGCACAGGCTGGGCTGCATCCAGCTGGTTCAGATCCCTGGGACCTCGGGACCTTGGCTGAGTCATCTCAACTCCACGTCTGAAATGGGGATACTAGCTATAACTCATGCCCACCATCACCATACATCGTAACCATCAGCTAGTTTTCATTTGTTTTACCGTTTTGGTCAAATGGAGACTGAAGCGGTCCGCTACGCGTCCTAGGGAGGAGCTCTCAGCGCCTGTGAACCAAACTCCTGGGGAGCTTCATTCCAGAATCCCACTTCCTGCGTTCACCAAGGTGAAATCTCTCCTTAGGCACGGTCAAGCCAAAAGTCTAATTTGGACTCTGAGTACTGCTCAGTGCTAAGCTATCTGGAGAGCTATATCTCTTTCAATGCTGGAATCTATCATGGAGTAAAATTCTCCAGCGGCCTACATGTTTCACAGAAGCACACAGTGGAGAAGACATCTTTTCCTCTCCTCTGATGTGGGTTGGACACAGGGGAACCCACACAGGCCTGTTGGATATTCAAAAGATCATTGATATAGTTACAGAGGAGAAAGCGGGTCCACCCAGGGGTGTGCTCAACCAGGCCCGTCCCTTACCTAATGGATGGATCACATCGAAGCAGTCTGCATTTTTCCTTTCCTTTTTCCATTTTAATCTCAGTCTTTCAGGCCTCAGGGCTGGGAATCTTTTCTTCTGCAATTGCCCCAAACAGCTGGTGTCTGGGTCCTTCCATATGGGGTGGCCTGGGCCGTGCAGGGATTCTGTGACTCTGGAGGCCCCGACTTGGGGGGAGCTCTCATTGGAGGGCACCCTTGGAAATCACAGCTCCTCACTCAACAATCAGGGCTCCTTCCACTGAGCTCGGAGGCTCAAGTACTTCTCATCAGGTGTCTGCAGGATGAGATTTGCCTCTTGGATTAGCCAGATGCATGATATGCACCATTTACTTCCCAGTTCAAGGGTCAGAGGAGGGTGAATGGTCCTAGGACAAAATTAACGTCAGGAAAGGGGCCTCCTGTCCTAGGCAGAATGGTATTTTCTCACCATCCACACTCCTTGAAGTTAAGAAAAATTTACTGCAGAAGTGATTTTTCTGTTTGCAGATTAGAAATGAGGAAGAGGAATAAGAAATAAGGAATAAGGAAGGGGAAACAGATGAGGTCTTTAATTTCTGAGGAGAGG
This sequence comes from Delphinapterus leucas, assembly GCF_059928025.1. Taxonomy (NCBI): domain Eukaryota; kingdom Metazoa; phylum Chordata; class Mammalia; order Artiodactyla; family Monodontidae; genus Delphinapterus; species Delphinapterus leucas. Next base: position 105,928,245 of record NC_143135.1, on the reverse strand, counting down.
CAGCCAGGATGGCATTTTGCGAACCGTTCATCATCCGGGATCTGAAGCTTCTGCACTTCAGCTTCTGAGCTGAAGGGCAAGTGGGGATTGATTCTCTGTTAACTGGCCCATGCACACCTGGCGCCTCACTGAACCGGACGGCAAGCCCAGACAGCAAACCCTGGAAGGTCACAGTGGGCCTGGCTGCCCCGCAGTCCAAAGGCCAGCTGAACCTGAGCACAGCCCTCCTGCCTGCGAGGAGGGTGACAGCCACACACACGTGGTGGGCCTGGTCCAAGGCTGGAGATGGAGGCCCACAAGGAGGAGGAGTGTGTGTGCTGGGGGTAGGCGGTGGGCAGCGGGTTTTATTCCTCGCAGCTGTTATGGAAAGGACCACGGGGGCTTCAACCTAAAGCGCAGCCCTGAAATAATGTTCAGGACTTAACAAATGCCACTGCTCCACTCTGCCTCTGCCCGCCTGGCCGAGGCTGGGTGGTGGTGAGCCCGCCTCCGGGGCAGGGGGGTCCGCCTGCCCTCCCACACCTGGGGTGGAGCAGGGGGCCCAGCTCTGACTTGCAGTGTCCCTTCTGGAGGGAGAAAGCCATGCTGGAGGAGGAAGGCGGTCCCCACATTTTCAAGGGGTCTCCCTGGAAAGCCATCTTGAATGTGGCTCCCGCGTTATACGGTCACTTTTGATGTGAACACATGTGATGCGGCCAGGGTACCAATAATGCTGGAATTCTGTGGCGTCTATTTTGAGAATTCTACTTAAAGCCGATTCCCTGATTTATTGATAATTTGCCTAAGCTGATATTACAATGAAAATCGAACCCTTAGCAGCACAGTGATTAAGGACACAGAGACTTAAATCCACGTTCCTACAAGCGGAACACGGTCCGTGCTTTCTAACTGGAATTATAGGCACAAGTCATCTCGCCTGGGTTTCCACGAGTCATCATCATCATCTCAAAAAGAAGCCATACGGGGCTTCCCTGGTGGCGCAGTGGTTGAGAGTCCGCCTGCCGATGCGGGGGACTCGGGTTCGTGCCCCGGTCCGGGAGGATCCCACACGCCGCGGAGCGGCTGAGCCCGTGAGCCATGGCCGCTGGGCCCGTGAGCCATGGCCGCTGGGCCTGCGCTTCCGGAGCCTGTGTTCCGCAACCAGAGAGGCCACAGCAGTGAGAGGCCCGCGTACAGAAAAAAAAAAAAAAGTCATACAGCACAGTAATATAACAGAAAAAATTTAACATTTAAAATCAGAAGACCTGGATTTGAGTCTAATTCCATTTATCAGCTTCAATTCTGCGATCCTCAATTTTCTCATCTCATCTCATCTCCGCCCATCTTGTACTTAAAGTGGAAATAATAATATCTACTTCACAGAGTCGATGTGAATTAACCAAAATGAAGACTCTGAAAGCCCTGATACGACGTCTAACACACACATTGGCTCCAATGTCTTTATAATGAGCTTGCTTGAAAAAACCAATCATAGTGCTGGGTAATATTCAGCATGAACTTGACAGAGAGTCACTGCCCCCAGATGCTTGTTGCCAGCAGTTTTCTCTGGGCTCCGTGGGAGGTGGGGGCTGTTGGCACACTGTCCTGCTCGCCCCCAGGAATCAACTCCATGTGGCTTCACTGGGCTGCTACCCTCTCGGTGCGAACGTGGGCAAGTGGCCCAGGGCTGACCAATCAGTTTCTTCCCTGAGAGTTTTCTAGGTGCTGTTTGGAAACAGACGCTGCTCCGGAGGGTAAATTTCCTAACAGATGGAGAAAGTCTGCAAGGAAAAAAGTCAAGCAAAACTAGGAGGAGAACCAAGAGGAGAAAGCATCACTGAAAGTAGGACAAGTCAAGCCTGAAGGCAGACACACACCCTTATTTGCTTCAGTTATTTCAGATTGAGTTTCTGTCACTTGCAACTGAAAGCATCTGGACTGAAGGGTCCATGTGGGGACAGATGAACACAAACTCCCTTTGCTCCCCTCTCCTCCCCACACTACTTCCCCTGAGAGCTGGCAAATAGCTAGATATTGCCTGAAGCCCCAGGAAGAGATGGAGGTGTCTATGGTCCCTTACTTACAAGATTAGTGTTATTATCAAATTGGAATAAAAATAAGGTCACAGACGGAGTCAAGATGGACCAAACTGGAATTAAAATAAGGTCACAGACGGAGTCAAGATGGACCAAATCCATCTTCCTAAGGGTTGGGGTGGAGGGAGTAAACCCCTGTTTAGTGAGCATCTCTGTACGCCAGATGCCGTCCTGGCATCTTTATGTGTCTTCTCACTTAACCCTAACAGCAGCCCTGGAGGCTGAACACTTACCCTTCATCGGCACGTACAGGGACTGAGTACCGTGTCCGCGGTCACACAGGGAGCCACTGGCCAGGGCTTCCCAACACCCAAACCCTGCTCTTCGCCTCACCTTGGTCTACACTGCAAGTGAAACTGATACCCAAAGTGAAACAATCAGGGTGGTCAGTGAGAGGCATGAGAAAGCCATCAGCCCTGGTCCACTCTGAATACGAGATGGGGCAGTTCATCCATGCCAAGGGGGACCACTGGGCCAAGGGTTGGAGGTGAACGTGGGGCTCCGGGGAAATCAAGGTGACCCAGCCTGGTGGGTTGGAAGCTGTGCGTCCAAGAGCACTGAGAAGACGTGTCATCTGGGCCTTACCTGGGAGGTCTTGGTGTCTGAGAGGTGTGAACTGAATTTGAGAAGCAGAGTCGCCAGGGATTCTGAGACAGTGAAAGCAATGGGAACGGGTATTTCTGGAGGTTACTCTGGCGGAACGTACAGTGAATCAAGGCCCTCCCTCAGAGGAGACCCCGCCCTCCCCGGCCTTTGGGGCTTGGACAGCTGCCCACCCACTGCTTCTCCTTGTCTAGCTGGGCGGACTGTGGGCCAGTGGCTCCCTGCTCCTACAGGTCATGCGCATGAGTCCGGCACTCACGTGGGTCCCGGCAGCCTGTGCCCCAGGAGGCTGCACGGATCGTGGTATGAGGGTGGGCGCCAGGCTTGAACCTAGAGGTGGAAGGGTCCCTGGGGTACCCGGAACAGCCCACTTCCCTACATGGGGGTCGATGACTCCACCCATTTGACAATAAATCGTCACTCTGCGGCTTTTGGCCGCTTCCCTCTATGTAAATATCTAACTGGAAGACTTTACGGGGAGGAGGAGTCTGGTCTAAGGAAAGGTTTATATATTTCTGAATCGTTTGGCTTCATGATCTCCTAGAAGCCTATTGAATTCTACCAGCCAGATTTTGGGAAGACTGTGAAATACACAGCGTCCAGGAACCTTTCCATGGGCTTCCCTGTCACTTCACACGGAGAAGTGGTGTCTGGAGAAGGGCAGTTACATCCTCAGGTTCATACGAGTTGAAGCTGAACCGGGAGCAGAGTGAGGTCTTTTAGCTCCATGTCCACTGTCATTTCTTTTTTTTTTTCTTTCTTTCTTTTAATAAATGTATTTATCTATTTAGTTTTGGCTGCGTTGGGTCTTCGTTGCTGGGCGCGGGCTTTGTCCAGTCGCAGTGAGCGGGGGCTACTCTTCGTTGCGGTGCGTGGGCTTCTCATTGTGGTGGCTTCTCTTGTTGCGGAGCACGGGCTCTAGGAGCATGGGCTTCAGTAGCTGTGGCACATGGGCTCAGTAGTTGTGGCTCGCGGGCTCTAGAGTGCAGGCTCAGTAGTTGTGGCGCATGTGCTTAGCTGCTCCATGGCATGTGGGATCTTCCAGGACCAGGGCTCGAACTCATGTCTCCTGCATTGGCAGGTGGATTCTTAACCACGGCGCCACCAGGGAAGTCCCCATTGTCATTCCTTTTACTCCAGAATGTGTACAGATACCTGAAACCGCCTCTGTCCAAGAAAACATCCCCATGTGCTCACTTCCCCAAATTGTATTCTTTGTAACTGAAAGTCCTGAATCCTTAAAAGTGTAACCATACCTGGAAGGGGTGGATGAATTCAGGGGGAAGGGGTTTCAGCTTTGTTGCAAAGAACAGGCTGTGAAAGAAGAGGTGATGGTGAGAACAAAAGAGTGTGTGTGGAATCGGGAGTGTGGGGAGAGGGGAGGAGGGAACGGGGGTGGCGACCGCAGGGGCTGGGTGTGCTGACAGGGATGCCAGAACGGGCCTTCCTGGTGGTCCTGAGCGCTGCTTTGCAAGGCAGGAGACAGGAGGTCTAGTGGTAAGAAGGCACGACGTGATACTCTTCACACCTGGCTTGTCCATGTGCAGTCCCTGTAACTACACAGATGGCTTCTGCAGGGAAGGGGAAGGCAATGATTCTTAGAGGAGGGTATCGGCGGAGTCTAAGTGGGAGGTGGCCAGCCCAGGCAGCAACAGCCGTTCATCATAGACATTTGAATGGCTCTAACCCACAGTAGGATGTAGAGGAGACATATAAGGCTTAAAATCAAATCATGCGTCAAGCTGAAGAATAATGGTACTTTCTCTAAGGAGTATGTATATATTTTTAATTTCTGAGTGAATTAAGTGCCTATAAAAGGTGTTGAACTGGCAGCCTAGAAAGCTGGAGTCTTTGATTTATGCCTCGAAGAAGAAAGACAGAGACAGCCTCCTGAATCATTCCTGAGTCACTGAGCCTATGCGCTCTGCCCTTTGTCTGGCTAAGAGTACTGACTCACCGTCCGCTGTGTGCAGACCATTCCCACCATTCTCTATAAGCTTTAGGTTAGGATGATACAAAGGCTAAATGGTAGGGAAATAAAATACATGAATTTGAGGCAGCTTACGAAGGAATCATTCTGTTGTTTATGGGCAGATCCATAACACTAACTCTTGTACATCTTTACATTGAATTTCTATTTTCAAAGTACATTTGCATATTCTATCTCATAACCCTTTCTTAAAGTATCTGCAATCTTTGTTATTGTCATGTTTGTCTTTGGATGGGAGACTGGGGTAGGGGTGATGATAGCATGGTAGATTTGGAAGCACTCTTAGAGAAGTGATGGGACGAAAGGCAGGACCCGTACGTCCTGAAGAGAGAGAAGATGCAGAGAGAGAAGCTCCCCTTGGGCAGTGGAGGGGGTGCTGGAATCAACCTCCCTAACTCCCTCTCCACCTTCCACTGGTCCAGACATTGGTCGTAATTATGTAACACAGAGCAAAAAAGAAAACACACACACACATACACACACAGATCATGTAATAACAATAATAAAAACATTAACAAAAACAGCATCTTATGAGAGAAGAAAGTATCGGGATAAAGTAGAGGCCTAGAGGCAGAATAGCTGTGTGGTCACTGAGGTTAGGAAGAGCTGGGTTGCTCAGAGGACACTTCAGCTGTGTGAGTTACAGATGCCCTACTAGTGAACTGGGGGAGCAAAAGGAACCACAGAGGATTAAACACAGCACGTACGTAAAGCCGTCAGCACTAAGTTGGTGGCTGAACATATATTACCTCTCCTACTAGAAGACAATTATGGCTCAATCAGGTAGACAAATATAATTATTTGGTTTTTTTTAAGTAAACAAAAGATTGATTTTTACATTAAAACTCTGATTAGTATTGGCTCTAACTTTGATTTCTTTACTTATTTTTTTTTAATTGAGTAGATTCTTGACTTGATAGATGAGTTAGGCTTTAGTTATATTCCCCTGGCATTGAGTCTGGAGAAGCTTTCTGGGGGTGTAATATGTTGGCAAAATACTGAAATACTTAAAATTAGCTACTAACATATGGGAGAAGAAGTGACTCCCTGAATCCATCCCTTTCAAAAGCGGGGGTGTTCCTAGGAGAGGGGGAGATTCCGGGGCCCTCCATGCTCAGGGTCCTGTCACCCACCGTTGATGGGAATGTGCGCACATAGACACGGCCCACACCTCCTTCAGCAATCCGCAAATACCATCATGCAGCCACACAGGTAACGTGGCTTTAACGAGTATGTTTGTATTTGATGTCATTAGAAATGAAATGTTTGTGGAAATGTCACTGCACAAGGAAGGCACCTACATGGGGCAAGGAGGTGAGAGTCTTAACAAAAGCTGAAAGCACCACCACACCCGCTCACACACTCACATCCAAGCGTGTGTCTGCTTCATTCACAGTCATAGTTCAATCCAAATCGTGTGTCAAAGTGAAAGTACTGAAAAGACAATCAGAATGCTAACGTCTACATTGGTTGTGATGCTACGTTTGCTCACCTTTATTTTTCTTCCACATCTTAGAGATGGAAAAGTGAGCAGCAAAATGATCAGGGTGACATGGTATCATCCATCCAGAAGGGAAACCCATGAGGTCTGACCCCAGCCTCACACCACAGTTGCTGATTCCAAATGCCGTCCTCACGTTTGAAGAACATTGGTCAGATTGCAAACGTGCCGAATGTCTTTATTTCCTTCAAATGTAATAAAGAGCTGTATTCCATTTCTCAGTCAAGTTGAAGAGGCTTATTGGGCCCCAGCTTTGCAGGCATTGTGATAGGCTCTGTGCCTTGTCCAGATACAGGTATACTGCATCCAGGCAAACACTGGTTCATGTGGTGGATGGCCCAGTGCTGATTTAGCACCTACTGTGAGCTGGACACTTTACAAGTACTATAGATAAAACTATTACCAAATTTGGGTTTTTTCCTAAAGTTGCTTACAGTTTAAGAGGGAGACTGACCAATGGTTATAAATGTAAAGGATACTGAATAGATCAAGATAAACGGCACTAACTGGCATAAAAAAAGAACTCTAGAATCTCAGAGCCTTCCAGCAAAAAAGAGGACTTTTTTAGCTTATGCTAACTCATAGGGGGGCAGAGCCATCACCTGGGAGGTCAAAGGAAGAGTTTAGGCAAAAGTGAGATGGCCCAAACTAAGGCAGTGGCAGTGAGATAACAAGCAGAAGCAGGAGTCAAGAGATACCTCATAGAAGGCACAATGCTAGATGCTGTATCTGCACTAGGTACTGGTCAGCATCAGGACAGGTTCATTGAACAGGATGACTGGTATGAAAAATAATCAAGAAGATAAAGAAGTCCCAAAGTAATACAGGTACATGTAATAACAGAAAGAAACCAGTAATATTATAACTAAATCTAAAAATTAGTGATGTTACCGTTTTGTGAAACAAAATAATACTTACCTGAAACTCAATTATCAGTTGCTCTTAACATGGAAGAGACCAGGTGTTTTGATGCTTGGAGAGCAGTGGAACAGGGAACAAGGAAAATTTTTTAAAATGCTAAAATTCTGTGTCCTTAAGAAGAGGAAAAAGCCGAATTATTAACTCTAGGTAATTTTAGAAAAATACATTTAATTCCACGTTAAAGATGTATGGATGATCTGCAGAAAAACTGAAAGATAATATATAACATCTAAACTATTTGAGAGAAGAAATAAAAGAATGAAAAGGAAAAGAAAAAAAACACAGACAAGTATAAAAATGTGGCAAAAAATCTGAGACAGGGCTAAATAAGCAACTGCAAAGAATGATAAATAGAAAATATAGAGGTAGATAATTAGAAAAAGTACTAAGATTATACTACCAATAAATATGAGTATATTAACTTTATCAAAACACAGAGATTCACAGATTTGGGGGAATTTTTTGGTTTTAGGCTACTTAGGAGAAATACAAATGAAATAAAGCAAGATAGAAGTTTTAGTAATATGCCAGGAAAATAATAACAAAAACAGGTACAAAGATATTAATACCAAAGAACAGAAATCAAGGTAGAAAGACTAACCACAAGAAACAGTGGTATGTAGAGCATCAATAGTACAACCCACCAAGAAGAAATAACAGTCATGAGCTTTAGTGATATGAACAAAATGGTTACAAAATAAAAAATTTTGTATATGCAAGGAGAAATGGACAATTCTACTATTAAAATAAAAAATATTAATACAATTCTCAAAAAATGAGAGTGCAAATAAGCAAAAAAAGTTCTCAGAAAATTTTCACAACACAATCAACAATCTGAAAATAAATGAATTAGACAGATATAGTTATGTAGATAGATAGGTAAATGATAGATATAGAAAGAGAGAGAAAAAAATTGAACTCAAAAAATGGAAAATGCTCCTCCTTTTCAAACACAACAGAATTTTCACAAACCAGCTATGTTCAGGCCAAAAAAAAAAAAAAAAAAATCTCAATACATTTAATGGTCAGAATGCTATGAGCCATGTTCTCAGAACAAAATACATTAAAATTAAGACTTAAAGAGAGAAATCAGGGAAACTACTTGAAAAGAGAAATCCTGGTTTAAGCAGAAATTCAAATAAAAATTACAAAATATTTATAAAAGAATGAGAACATTATGTAGTAAATCGCATGGAATGTGGCCTAGGAAATCTATAGTCTTCAGTGACATTCTTAGACAATAAGAAGCAGTAGAAGTAAATTCGGTAGCTATACATGTCCGTTAGGAAAACTTTACAAATAACAAACAGAAAAAACCAAACAAGCAGTGCCTTAAAAAAAAGAGAACCAGGTATTGTTTTTCTTTACTTAAAAGTCCAGGCGGTGCCTTCAAGAGGGCTGAGGAGTAAGACGTGGAGATCACCTTCCTCCCCACGAATACATCAAAAATACATCTATATGTGGAACAACTGCTAAAGAACACCTAGTGAACACCCGCAGAAGACCTCAGACTTCCCAAAAGACACCCTCAGGTGACCTACATGCAGAGGCAGGGCCAAATCTAAAGCTGAAACCCGGGAGCTGTGAGAACAAAGAAGAGAAAGGGAAATCTCTCCACGCAGCCTCAGGAGCAGCGGATTAAAGCTCCACAATCAACTTGATGTACCCTGCATCTGTGGAACACCTGAAGAGACAACGAATCATCCCAAATTGAGGTGGTAGACTTTGGGAGGAACTGTAGACTTGGGGTTTGCTTTCTGCATCTAACTTGTTTCTGGTTTTATGTTTATCTTAGCTTAGTATTCAGAGCTTATTATCATTGGTAGATTTGCCTATTGATTTGGTTGCTCTCTTCCTTTTTTTTAATATATATATATTTTTTTTTTCTTTCTCTCTTATAGTGAGTGTGTATGTGTATGCTTCTTTATGTGATTTTGTCTGTATAGCTTTGCTTTTTCCATTTGTCCTACTGTTCTGACTGTCCTTTTTTTTTTTTAGTATAGTTTTTAATGCTTGTTATCATTGGTGGATTTGTTTTTTGGTTTGGTTGCTCTCTTCTTTCTTTCTCTCTTTCTTTCTTTTATTACTTTTTAATATTTTTTCTAAAATATAAGTTTATTTTATTTTATTTCTTTCTTTTTTCTCCCTTTTATTCTGAGACAAGTATCTGACAGGGTCTTAGTGCTCTGGCCAGGTGTCAGGCCTGAGCCTCTGAGGGGGAGAGCCAAGTTCAGGACATTGGTCCAGCAGGGACCTCCTGGCCCCATGTAATATCAAATGCAGAAAGCTCTCCCAGAGATCTCCATCTCAACGCTAAGACCCAGCTCCATTCAATGACCAGCAAGCTACAGTGCTGGACACCCTATGCCAAACAACTAGCAAGATAGGAACACAACCCCACCCATTAGCAAAGAGGCTGCCAAAAATCATAATACATTCACAGACACCCCAAAACACACCACCAGATGTGGTCCTGCCCACCATAAAGACAAGATCTAGCCTCATCCACCAGAACACAGGCACCAGTCCCCTCCACCAGGAAACCTACACAACCCACTGAACCAAACTTACCCACTGGGAGCAGACACCAAAAACAACAGGAACTACGAACCTGCAGCCAGCAAAAAGGAGACCCCAGACATAGTAAGATAAGCAAAATGAGAAGACAGAAAAACACACAGCAGATGAAGGAGCAAGGTAAAAACCCACCAGACCAAACAAATGAAGAGGAAATAGGCAGTCTACCTGAAAAAGAATTCAGAGAAATGATAGTAAAGATATCCAAAACCATGGAAATAGAATGGAGAAAATACAAGAAACATTTAACAAGGACCTAGAAGAACTAAAGAGCAAACAAACAATGATGAACAACACAATAAATGAAATTAAAAATTCTCTAGAAGGACTCAATAGCAGAATAACTGAGGCAGAAGAATGGGTAAGTGACCTGGAAGACAGAATGGTGGAAATAACTACTGCAGAGGAAAAAAAAGGGACTGAGAAAATATTTGAAGAGATTATAGTTGAAAACTTCCTAATATGGGTAAGGAAACAGTCAATCAAGTCCAGGAAGTACAGGAAGTCCCATACAGGATAAATCCAAGGAGAAACATGACAAGACACATATTAATCAAACTATCAAAAAATAATACAAAGAAAAAATATTAAAAGCAGCAAGGGAAAAAAGCAACAATTAACATACAAGGGAATCCCCATAAGGTTAACAGCTGATCTTTCAGCAGAAACTCTGCAAGCCAGAAGGGAGTGGCAGGACATATTTAGAGTGATGAAACGGAAAAACCCAAAAGCAAGATTACTCTACCCAGCAAGGATCTCGTTCAGATTTGATGGAAAAATTAAAATCTTTACAAAGAAGCATAAGCTAAGAGAATTCAGCACCACCAAACCAGCTCTACAACAAACGCTAACACAAGAGAAGGAAAAGAATTACAATAAGAAACCCAATTAAGAAAATGCTAAAAGGAACACACATATTAAGAGATGGACTTCTCAAACTCTTCCAAAATACAGCAAAGGGAGGGACACTCCCAAACTCATTCTACGAGGCCACCATCACCCTGATACCAAAACCAGACAAAGATGCCACAAAGAAAGAAAACTACAGGCCAATATCACTGATGAACATAGATGCAAAAATCCTCAACAAAATAGTAGCAAACAGAATCTAACAGCACTTTAAAAGGATCATACACCATGATCAAGTGGGGTTTATCCCAGGGATGCAAGGATTCTTCAGTATATGCAAATCAATCAATGTGATAAACCATATTAACAGATTGAAGGAGAAAAACCATATGATCATCTCAATAGATGCAGAAAAATCTTTAGACAAAATTCAACACCCACTATGATAAAAAGCATCCAGAAAGTAGGCATAGAGGGAACTTACCTTAACATATTAAAGGCCACATATGACAAACCCACAGCCAACATCTTGCTCAATGGTGAAAAACGGAAACCATTTCCACTAAGATCAGGAACAAAACAAAGTTGCTCACTCTCACCACTGTTATTCAACATAGTTGTGGAAGTTTTAGCCCCAGCAATCAGAAAAGAAAAAGAAATAAAAGGAATCCAAATCAGAAAAGAAGAAGTAAAACTGTCATTGTTTGCAGATGACATGATACTATGTAGAGAGAATCCTAAAGATGCTACCAGAAAACTACTAGAGCTAATCAATGAATTTGGTAAAGTAGCAGGATACAAAATTAATGCACAGAAATCTCTGGCATTCCTATACACTAATGATGAAAAATGTGAAAGAGAAATTAAGGAAACACTTCCATTTACCATTGCAACAAAAAGAATAAAATACCTAGGAATAAACCTACCTAAGGAGGCAACAAAGCTGTATGCAGTAAACTATAAGACACTGATGAGAGAAATTAAAGATGATACAAAAAGATGGAGAGACATACCATGTTCTTGGATTGGAAGAATCAACATTGTGAAAATGCCTATACTACCCAAAGCAATCTACAGATTCAAGGCAATCCCTATCAAACTACCAATGGCATTTTTCACAGAACTAGAACAAAAAATTTCACAATTTGTATAGAAACACAAAAGACCCTAAATAGCCAAAGCAATCATGAGAAAGAAAAACAGAGCTGAAGGAATCAGGTTACCTGACTTCAGACTATACAACAAAGCTACAGTAATCAAGACAGTATGGTACTGGAACAAAAACAGAAATATAGATCAATGGAATAGGAGAGAAAACCCAGAGATAAACCCATGCACATATGGTCACCTTATCTTTGATAAAGGAGGCAAGAATATACAGTGAAGAAAAGACAGCCTCTTCAATAAGTGGTGGTGGGAAAACTGGACAGCTACATGTAAAAGAATGAAATTAGAACACTCCCTAACACCATACACACAAAAAACTCAAAACGGATTAAAGACCTAAATATAAGGCCAGACACTATAAAACTCTTAGAGGAAAACGTAAGCAGAACACTCTATGACATAAATCACAGCAAGACCCTTTTTGACCCATCTCCTAGAGAAATGGAAATAAAAAAAAAATAAACAAATGGGACCCAATGAAACTTCAAAGTTTTGCACAGCAAAGGAAACCATAAACAAGACGAAAAGCCAACTCTCAGAATGGGAGAAAATATTTGCAAATGAAGCAACTGACAAAGGATTAATCTCAAAAATATACAAGCAGTTCATGCAGCTCAATATCAAAAAAAATAAAATAAAAACCCAATCCAAAAATGGGCAGAAGACCTTTATAGACATTTCTCCAAAGAAGATATACAGACTGCCAACAAACACATGAAAGAATGCTCAATGTCACTAATCATTAGAGAAATGCAAATCAAAACTACAATGAGGTATCACCTCACACCAGTCAGAATGGCCATCATCAAAAAATCTACAAACAGTAAATGCTGGAGAGGGTGTGGAGAAAAGGGAACCTTCTTGCACTGTTGGTGGGAATGTAAATTGACACAGCCACTATGGAGAACAGTATGGAAGTTCCTCAAAAAACTATAAATAGAACTACCATGTGGCCCAGCAATCCCACTACTGGGCATACGCCCTGAGAAAACCATAATTCAAAAAGAGTCATGTACCAAAATGTTCATTGCAGCTCTATTTACATAGCCAGGACATGGAGGCAATCTAAGTGTCCATCAACAGATGAATGGATAAAGAAGATGTGACACATATATACAATGGAATATTTCTCAGCCATAAAAAGAAACGAAATTGAGTTATTTGTAGTGAGGTGGATGGACACAGAGACTGTCATATAAAGTGAAGTGAGTCAGAAAGAGAAAAACAAATACCGTATGCTAACACATATATATGGAATCTAAAAAAAAAAAAAAAGGCTCTGAAGAACCTAGGGGCAGGACAGGAATAAAGATGCAGACATAGAGAATGGACTTGAGGACACAGGGAGCGGGAAGGGTAAGCTGCGACAAAGTGCGAGAGTGGCATGGACATATATACACTACCAAACGTAAAATAGATAGCTAGTGGGAAGCAACCGCATAGCACAGGGAGATCAGCTCGGTGCTTTATGACCACCTAGACGGTTGGCACAGGGAGGATGGGAGGGAGACGCAAGAGGGAGGAGACATGGGGATATATGTATTTGTATAGCTGATTCACTTTGTTATACAGCAGAAACTAACACACCATTGTAAAGCAATTATACTCCAATAAAGATGTTAAAAGAAAAAAAAGCAAGTCCAGAAATGCGTGGTTACTGGAATTAAGCCAGTGCTTAAATAGTATCCAGCCAAGGGTTTTACAATTTTGTTAGCCTTTGGCCTTATCACTCAAGATATCTGCTGCTTCTCCAGACATGTCATTCATATCCAAGCAGGAAGGAGAAGAGTGTGTTAGCTTTTGTCCACCCCATTTTAAAGGAAAACAAATGTTTTCCCTAAATCCTAGTAGTGTTCATTGGCCAGAGGTATAGCAAATGGCCAATGTTGGCTACAAGGGAAAATTTGAAAATGAATCACAGTCAATGAAGGAAACAAATAACCATAAAAGAGAATGATATAAAAGAAACAACAATAATAACAAAAAACCTGATCAATAAAAATAAAATCTGGTCATTTGAAAAGACCAATAAAATAGCTAAAACCCAGGCTAGTGTCATCGAAGGAAATATTTTATACAAGCACTATTGGAAATAAGAAAGAAGACATGAATTAAATTTTAAATATTGTGAGAACGTGAGGTACAGCTCTAAGCCAATAGTTCTGAATATCTAGATGAAATAAATGGTTTCTTAGGAATATGGAACTGCCAACATTGACTCAGTAGGCAGAAACCCTGAATAGAAAAATAATCAGCCAATAAATTTAAAAATGCATCTACCAGCCAAAGAACACAGTGGAGTCCCATCAGATATAAAATTACATACAGTCAGATGATCTTTTAAACTCCCTTAGGAGTCTAGCATAAGCATTTTTTTCCTCCAGAATTGGAAGGTTTCACTCTTTTTTTAGAGGTGGATCAAAAATGAAGCCACTTGTTTAAATTTAGAAACTTGTTGCTTGAAAACATTCTCTTTAGACGTTAGAATCACATTCATCTTCATGAAATACACACAGGAAAGGAAGCCAATTGAGGAAGGAGCATACAACTGCCATATCATCCTTATTCTGTGTCTGGAATACTCTAGGATACAGTTTAGAATAAGATTGGTGTGCCTATGGGCAATTAGTTTATAATAAAGATTGTTTTAAAGCAGTGGGGAAGGAATTCACTATTAAATAAATGGTGCTGGGAAAATGATAATTGTCCATCTAAAAGGAAAAGAGAAAGACAAATAGACACAGACACAGACAGACAGAGACAATTTTTTTCTTGAACTTACAAGAAAGTTAATTCAAGATGGGATGAAGAGTTTAATATAAAGAACAAAATTCTTTAAGTATTTGAGGAAGATATCAGAGAATGTGTTTTTAAATTGTGTACTGGAAGGCTTTCCTCAGTAAGATACAAAACCTAGAATTTATAAAGGAAAAGATTGACAGGTTTTTCTGTACAAAAATTATAAATGTCTGCATGACAAAAGACTCCATAAACAAAGCTAAAAGACAAGTAAAAGAAATACTGGTGCAGTGGAATAATATTTTGATATAATAACTGATTTTTCTCTACCTTCCTGTTACGTGGGCCCCGTCCCCTCACCCAGCTGCCCCCTCCTCACCTCGGCAGCAGCAAGGGCGTTCTACGTTCCCTGCCTCAGAGGACACATGACACAGAATAATGCAGAAAACAAAAGGGTCCCTTCTCAGTTTTGAAATTTCAAAAGCCTAGGACATGACATAGAATAGCATTTGGAAAAACGTGTCTGTAACCATCTCAATCTGCAGATTTGACTGTCTCCATTCTCAATCAAGATTTTTTAGTGGCTTCGCGAAGAAAAGGAGTTGAAAAGGAAACAAAGAGAATTGAGAAATTCGTTATCTTGAGAAAGAAATCCTGCCACAGGCTGAGCTGTTGTCGTACGGGCTGTGTGTGTGTATGGTGGAGGTACAAGTGACAGAAAACTCAGAAACAAGGAGTCTTACATCTCTTTTTCTTAAGTGAGGCCCGGGGATACACAAGACCCCAACGAGCCCTCTCCTTAACCCAGCCCTGTGTGGTGGGAGAGCAATGGCAAAAAAATGCCTGTGTGGTGTGTCTGGAAGGATGGGTTTGACAGGTACTCAGTGTTTTCTCTCATGTGTAACACGCGCAAAAACAGCCGAATTATCCCCATGCACCAAATAATAGCACTGAAGCAGCAAGTTAAGTCACCTTGAACGGGAACAAAGAATGACTCAGCTTTAACTTAAAGATCAAGAACCAGAGGATATAAAGCTTTTCTCAGGGGAGGCAGGGTGGACAAAATGTGACTGAAGACCAGATGCATCCTGCCAACAACACCTTGGTACCCATACCCCAGAAACCTGACCCCAAGCCGAGGAAAAGAGCCATGATGGTTGGGTCTGAGATTCAGCTTCTGCCATCTAGTGGAAAGGGTGGACATCAAATTAAGTTAGAGAGAAACGAGGACAGTTTCACTTCTGGCTGATGAGTTTGGAACCCATTACATTTGCAGCTTTCATTTGGCATCCGGAATACCTAAGGCACTCCTGCCAATCATCATGATAAGACAGGCAGCCTGCCAGGGGTTGGAGTCCCTAGGAAGTTGAGTACATGCGAGGGATGCAGTACATCTCCATACCCATCAACGCCACAGTATAAAAACAGGCAAGTAAACAACACACAGAAAGGAAACACTAAAAAAACAAACAAACATACGAGAAGAGCTTCAAGCCAACTAGTAAGCAGAGGTATTCAAATTTAAACAATAACGAGGTTCCCCACTCCACGCCCTGCAGTAGATTGGCAATAGTTTTAGAATACTGATAATGTCAAGGGTTGCTGCGGGTGGAAGAGAAGAGCATTTCACACACCATTGGGCCATACGTGAAACATCAATCAACATTTTAAACGTGTTTTTCCTTTTGGTCAACGATTCTACCTTGAGGTTCTCTTTTCTGGAGAAATATGCAAGGGCGCAAGGAGCCAGCTACAAGTGTGCTGACTGCAGTTTTGTCTAATAATAGAAACAGGCACCACATAGATTGCCGTCGTAAGGAATATTTTAAGGTTCGTTTTTGTTCTTCCCTTTTACAGAGTGCTATTCAGTTGTTTACAAATGGGGTATCGCTAATGTACTTATGTGTCTCTGAACGCTATTATTACATGAAAAGAATCAAAGAGCAATGAGTATAGTGTTCCATTCATCGATCAAATATAAGTATCCGTGTCTATCTTGAGAGGGGAATGGAGGTGAGTCAGTGGGCAGACAGTGCTCGCCTCGGGGGTGGGGTGAAGGAGGGGTGAAGAGTAGCTTTCATATTGTACTTAGTATATTTTCACATTCTTTTATTTTAAAGATTTATTTATCTATTTACTTATTTTTGGCTGTGTTGGGTCTTCGTTGCTGTACGCGGGCTTTCTCTAGTTGCAGCGAGCATGGGCTATACTTCATTGCGGTGCGCGGGCTTCTCATTGCGGTGGCTTCTCTTGTTGCGGAGCACAGGCTCTAGGCGCGCGGGCTTCAGTAATTGTGGCACGCAGGCTCAGTAGTTGTGGCTCACTGGCTTTAGAGCGCAGGCTCAGTAGTTGTGGCGCACGGGCTTTGTTGCTCTGCGGCATGAGGGATCTTCCCGGACCAGGGCTCGAACCCGTGTCCCCTGCATTGGCAGGTGCATTCTTGTATCATAAAAGTAATATGTATCATAAAAGTAATAAAAGAGCCAAGAAACTCTCATGGACAAAATTAGGCAGAAAATATTTTGCTTTTATTTGGGTTGTTTTGAAAACCAGACACTGAGTTTGTATTATTTAATGCCCTCAGCAGTTGCTCCAAGCTCCTGACTCATTAGTGTGCCTTTCCCAGCCCTGAACACAGCACGTGGAAGATGAAGCCACCTCTCTTATCCATCCTCAGGGAGCCCTCTCCTGACTGCGGGGGAAGGCGGGGAGGCTGAGAGGCGGGGACACGCGTCGGGGAGGGGAAGCCAAGAACCCAGAAGCTGTCTGGTGGTTCCCAGGAAGATTGTGGGCCTGTTGAGCTTGAGAGGAAAGAGAAACAAACAAGCAAGCAAGCAAGGCACCTGCCCGGAGCACTTGGGAACCGCACGTGTCACTTTGCCTTAGGATTCTGTCCTTTGTCAGGAATTCTTACAAATACATCTGCATCCCCCTCTTCCAACTCAACTGCAAACTGCTGAAGAAAAGAGTTTCTCCTTTCGTCTTCTATCTCCCCAATACGTGTGTCCACAACACGGCATTGCACACAATAAATTCACTAGCCGTGTGTGAATGGATTGGTCTACCCCAGTCTTGCCTCTACTGTCTGAACCCTCCCAGCTTGTAAGCACCACGTAAGACAGTAGAAAGACAAGGGATTCCCCCATTGGAAACACCTGTCCTAAGGCCACACTGTAAAGGTAGACTGCCATTCTTAAGGATTTTGTGTGTCTGCTGCACTGAATTCATTTCGAGGAGCAGTTTTATATAAAGGATGTTTCTGTAAGGTGAGATGGTGCCTTTCTGATCTACAGTCCGGGAAAACCTCCTGAAGGAGCTTAGTTTGAGAGATGGCAGGTGTTTGAGGGAGCTGGCATGCGCTGTGTGTGTAAAAGTTGCCTCACAGCCACTCTCTGAGGTGTGAATTGGGAATGACATGAGTTGGAAAAAGAGAGGAGACGGACAAAGAGACATTTTGCTGACTTTTGCAAAAACAGAAAAGCTGGTGAAGGAACACAGAATAGGACAAAGAATGGAATCAAGGACACAGTGGTTGGCTCTGTTAGAAGATGTGAAACAGAGATGAGAAAATGTTGGAGAGAAGTGGTTGGTGGGTACCAGTGAAACACCAGGGAGATATTTTAGCCCTGGCATGGCGAGTCAGAATAATATGAGGCATATGACTGAGAGGCAAAGATGAGACACCCAGAGGATGATTGCGTCTTTGGAGCAATGCCTGGCACCAGCTCTGCACGTGAAGCATCCTGGGTGAACCTCACCCAAGCCCACACCCTGGCTGGTTGGCTAAAACTTTGGGTTTTATTGAGAGCATTCCCTGCCTGAGAAACTCCCTGATTGTATTCTTGGCTGCTCTGAAGAAGCACCAGGCTCTTCCAGACCTTCTGTGCTATTCAGTAAATTGTTCTTATTCTAATCAGTGAAACCTGGTAGCCTGGGAAAAAAAGAACGCTTTCTACACGGGCCACCCATTTACAACTATAAGTTCCAGGTAACAGGGAATTGCTTGAGTCTCCTAAATACTCTCTCAGATATAAAAACAGGTAGCATACCCCAAATGCTTCTTTCTGCAAGAGCCTGCTCTCCAGTTTAAGCTCCTTGGGGGCAGGGATGTTTGGTGCTTGTTGCTGTGTTCCAGGGCCTAACACAGAGCCTGGAATGCAGTCCCTGTTTTTTGAATTGATCTCAACTTTATTCTGCTTCTTTCTTTATTCTGTTCCCCAAACTTAGAAGGGCCTTGTCCACAAAGGCTACCACTGAGAACCAGTCAGCCTGCAGGGACAATTCACACTGATCCCTTCTCTCATGGGTTCCCTATGACCGTTACTGCCCGAAGCAAACACTTGGGAATGTAATCTTTCCCCCATTATTTCATGTGAAGTCTTGCATTCCGTGATCACTACGTGACATACATCTTTCTGAACCCGTCTCCTCACCCAGAAAATGAAAAGAAAAATACACATCTCACAGGATTTTTGCTGAGATTAAAAGAAATAAGACATAAGAAAGAGCCTAGCAGAGTGCCTGGCCGAGGCTAGGAGCTTGGAAGTATACTATTTATTGGCTTCCCTCCCTGGACCAGGGCCCTAGTTCAGGGACCATCTTCAACCTATTCGAATCCCACAATGCCTTGCTCAGCACTCAGCACAAAGTAGAAGATTGATATAATTATGGAATTTCAGGTTTAAAAGGGACTTAGAGTTCACAGACCTCAATGACTTTCCTTTCAAAATTTTTATTGTGATCCACATTTTACATCAGGACACATTGTGTGTGTGAGTGTGTATGTGTGTATACCAAAAAGTTTTATTCTATTCTATTGCATTCTTTTTTAAAAATGCTGACCATGACCCAATAAATTGATTTTGTGACCCATAATGTGGCATGGCTTGCAGTTAGAAAACAGTTACCTAGATTCTAGATCAACCACCCGTGAGATGGAGAGACCCTCCCGACACTGTCCATCCCATAGGGACTGTCCAGCACCCATCTCCTTAGATAAGAAATACCCCATGCTGGATAGGGTGTCACTAACTATAAGGCACTAAATATAAAGTAACGCCGAGGCCACAGAAGCAGCTGTCAGAGGGCCCACGCTGCACCTCTGTGTGTGTGCACCCACCTGCCTGCGAGATGCCGGCCTCTGCTCTCATGGAGAAGCCGACGGTTTGGGCCTTTCAATTATGCATGCGTCTTATGCAAGGGTTCTGGCTAAATGAAGGGGCTGCAGCAAGAATATCCATGAATTCTTCATAAGTGCCAGCGAGGGAGCGCCTCCGTCTTCTCTCCGTGAGCCTTCCAGATGCATCGTCATCACTCGTCCCGGCTCACACACTCGTGCTCTGCTGGGAGGTGTGCGGATAATTAGGGAACATTCTTCACTGGCGATGCTTCCTGCTGGCTGAGAAATAAGAGCTGTCCCGTGTAGGTGGACTGGCGTTCGTTTCTCTAGAGAAAAAGGATCCCGGGGGAGATCTCAGAGGCAGAGGTGCCCATTTGCCCCCAGGCCAGGAAAGGAGCAATATTTCCAGCAAAGATACACTGTAACCTGGACTAGTCTCCGAAACACCCCTGCAACCCTGCTAAGATGTGGAGGTTCAGAGTTCTACTGCTATTGTCAATTATTTTCATTTTTCTTCCTAGGGTTCCCTCATCTTATTCAGGGTAGAGACGAACTAAGGATGCAGAGGTCTGTGCAGAACCGGGTCGCTCCCATTCTCCCAGCAAGAGCGTTGTCCTCTGGGTGGTTGAGGTTCAGGAACAGGTCCTTCTCTTTTTATTCCTTATCCAGTGAAGAGGCTGGGGTTGTGGCAGCTGGTAGAAGAGATTCATCTGAGGAGGACCAAAGACATCTTCCGAAGGGGACAGATGAGTTTGCTGGGGTTTCCACAACAAAATGCCATGGACCAGGCGGCTTGAACACCAGAAGTGTGTCTCCTCGTGGTTCTGGAGGCTGGAAGTCGAAGGTCAAGGTGCAGCACTCAGTTTCTAATGAGAGCTCCCTCCTGGCCTGCAGACGGCTGCTTTCTTCCTTTGTCTCACGTGGCTTTCCCTCTGGGTGTGCACAGCCTGGAGTTTCGGGGTGGAGGGAGATCTGATGTCTCTTCCTCTTCTTATAAAGACACCAGTCTTGTTGGATGAGAGCCCCACCCTTATGACTTGATTCAACCTTAATTAGATATCTAATTAAGATACAGTGTATCTTCAGATACAGTCACATTGGGGCTTCCACTATGAATTTTGAGGGGACACAGTTCAGTCCATATTCTTCTTCAAGTCAGGGCCAAGAAATGCATCCCAGGTGTTTCTCTCACAAGTACCTGTTGACATCGCTAATAACTTATCTGAGACAGAAGAGACTTGTGAGGTTAGACCTTGAGCAGGACAGGATCTGGTTTCAGGAGAAGAAGCTCATGCAACTTAAAGTTCTGACAAATGTTAATGTAAATATTGAGTAGGATTTTGACTGGACTCAATCATGGCAACCTGTGATTTAATTACTTATTTTAGTCAACATTTTAAATATTCTTCATGGAAGCAATGGGAAGAACCTCTAACTTTGTACCTTCCTCGGACCCTAGAGCAGCTTAACACAGCCCCGTTAGAGACGTGCGGCCAGCAGGAGACAGCTCTGGAGCATGAGGATGAATTCATAGGTGCTTCACCTGCATTTGGAGAGCTCACACTTTCTAGTATTTCTCTGCATGCTTCTTGGCTGGGCGAGCAGAGGAATGGGAGTCAGGACTCCAGGGACATTTCTGGACTCGTGTGTGATCCTCTTCTCATGGACTTAATCCACCTGCTCTCAGAACGGTGAGCGTCGTTAAAGATGAAGATTTCAGAAGAAGCCATCTCACTTTCCAGAGATTCATTAGGACCCATGCACAGTTCTAACGACCAGCTCATCCCAGTGTGGGAAGAAGTGATAAAGGAATGGGCTTTTGAAGGGAAGAGGTATCACTCAGCCAACTTACTTCTTAAGTCTCAGCTTCTTAAGTCTCAACTCCAAAGCCATGTGCCAGCTACTCAGATGCTCCCTTTGCTTCGCAGAGCTCTCTCCCCCCTTCATCCTACCCTCACTCTCTCCCCACACTCAGCCCCACTTTCCTCCCCACACTTACTCTGCCTGAAAACTTAGTATCTGTCTTCCAAGCAGGAACTCAGGGTCACTATGTCCAAGAGACCTGCCCCACTTTCCTCAGGCTTGGCTGGACACCTTCCCCTCTATTCCTATGTATCCTGAGCTTCTTTCCGTCACAGCACTTTCCACACTCCATTGTAATCAGTTTACTGGTATCTCCCCCCAGGTCAACTGTGAACATTTGGGAATCGCGATTCATGTCTCATTTGTCCTTGTATATTATGTGCTTAACATAGTACTCGGTGTACTGTCAGTATGTAGTAAGTGCTCAATAAATGAAGGAATTATATTTTTCCTTGATCCTGATATTTCCATAAGAGCTTGACCATAGCACATCAACCCAATGGAGAAGTTCTAGGGTGTATGTGTGTGTGGGGTGTGTGTCTGGGCATGTTGCTATTATAGGGATGGGAGAAAGAATGGTCTTCTTCCTTGGCAGTAACTGAAGCAACAATGAAAATTCTAAATAAAACCTGAAGAAATGTTGATCAACCATCCTGGTTTCCCTGGGACTGAGTGGTTTCCTGAGATGTGGGACTTTTTCTGCTAAAACCAAGGCTGTCCCAGGCAAACCAGGACGAAGGACCTACCTGAAGGCCACCTGATTCTCCGCCTACAGGGCTTCTGTGGTAATCACCCTCCTGGGTCTTTGGCTCTAGGACTCTCTGTAACTTAGCCGCTTGGACCAGGTTACATCTGATTCAGCTTTAGCAGATGAGGGGTGAACCATGCATTGCTAAGAATTTTCCAAGTCACAGAGATGCTTAAAATGGATGAGTCTCTGACATTTTTCCTACTCAAGTTCCCTTGCCCAGAGTCACCCCGTCCCTTCTTTGTAGCTCATTGCTCGTTTTCTTCTTCTAGTGATAGGTCTTCCCTGAGTTTTAGAGATGAGAGAACAGAGCAGCTGCCTTGGACTTGGAGGTAGACCCACTTGTTGGGAATGAAGAGCCACTCCACAGACTCTGTGCTGTCAGGTGAGGGAGGAATAAAATTCTCTTTTGTTTAAAACATTGTAATTCAGAATCACTTTATTATGGAGATTATCATCTACCCTAAATAATACATTAACCAAACATTATTTTCTATCTACAGAGCTCATGATTATTTACCTGTTGTAAAACTCAGAGATTTCCCCACCCCAGAGATCCATGGAAACCAATAACACCAAAATCAACAATCACCACTACTGCCATTTAGTGAGCACTTACTTAGTGCCTGATGGGACCTCCATGACAGACCCTCAGACGCATAATCTCACTTTATCACCAGAGTAGTCCTCTGCGGTGAGTTTTATTTTCTCTATTTTACATATGAGAAAAAAAGAGCTGAAAGATGATGTAAGTAGTCCAGGTTACACACCCAATAACGGAAGATTCAGGATCTGAATCTTGACCAGTCTTTCAAACATAAACTATAGAGAATCCAAGTCATTTTTCCTAACATCTAATTCCTTAGACACCCAAAAAGTTAATCAGAGGTCAAATGGACCTCCCTTTTTCCCAGTCTCCTGCCGAAAGAAGCATCTTGACCTCAACATGACCCCTACATTACCCCTCAACATTACTCTCTGTAATGCCCTCTGGTCTCTTCCACCACCTTTTTTTTTTTTTTTTTTTTTTTTTTTTTGCGGTACGCAGGCCTCACTGTTGTGGCCTCTCCCGTTGCGGAGCACAGGCTCTGGACGCACAGGCTCAGTGGCCATGGCTCACGGGCCCAGCCGCTCCGCGGCATGTGGGATCCTCCCGGACCGGGGCACGAACCTGTGTCCCCTGCATCTGCAGGCGGACTCTCAACCACTACGCCACCAGGGAAGCCCCCACCAGCTATTTTTTTACACTAATGCCAGAGCTGTGTTTGCAGATCAGGACCCGTTATTCGCCTACAGAAAAACTTTTAAAGGGAGCCCACTACCTCCTGCAGCGATTCTTTGAAGGTTGAGGATGAAGTTGGAGGGAATACTGAAATCATGTCTCGTATTAAAAACATTCCCCAGATGAATCAAATAGCTCTCATTTCTCCCATACCCTGTTCATACCTACATTCTAGGGGTGAACCTCTAGCCTAAACAGAAAACCAAATAAGCAAATAAACAGCAAACTAGAATACAAACATTTATGGGACACTTGTTCTATGCAGGCAATATGCAGTATCATATGTTATCTGATTTATTCTCTTAAATATACTAGCTGCATTTGCATATCTTATTTCATTCAATCCTCATAAATGTTCCATGAGAAAGATGTTATTATTATCTCTAGTTTAAAAATGAGAAAATGGATACCTAGAGAGAATAATTCACATGGAGTCATGCACTAGTAAATTTCAGAGTCCAAAGTGAACCTAGGTCTTGATTCCAAGTCCAGAGCCCTTTCCATAACAATCCCCCTAATATGGTACACAGGACCCTTCCACATCTCCTGTCTTACTTGGCTCATTTCACACAGGGCTCTCCCCCATAGCCCCATTCATTAGGATGAGCAACTCACTGGGCCTGGAATTCTCCATTTCATTATCATAAGGGCTGTTTCCTCCTCCTCCCCTGTCCATCTGTCCCCTCCTGTCTTCATTCCTTTTCTCCATCCAGGCAAGACCCCAGGATCTAACACTTCAAGCAAAAGCACCTCCTGCTGCCAAGTTCCCAAAATGTCCTTGATCTTTTTCTTTCCATTATGCTGACCTTGAAAAACCTTCAACCCTGGATCCGTCTCCCCTCCTTCATGGGATCTGTGAAGAACCTTTGCAGAAAATCACAACTCACAAATTATCTCAGGTCTCCAACTTCCACTGGGCTCTTAACATTGCCTGGTGCTCCTTCTATGCTTCCCCAAACGCCCTCGGCAGACGACCTTGCCTCCTGTTTCACTTGAAAAACTAGAAGTCATCATCCAACCACCCATTCATCTAACAAGTATTTACTGAGTCCCTCCGTGAGCAAGGGATACTTCTGGGTTCTAGGAATACAGCAGTGAATATAAGAGACAAAACCTTGCAGAGCTTACATTCCAGTGGGAAGTGAATGACAGCAAACAAATGAGCAAGTTCTCTACTGCACAGTATGTCCAATAGTAAAGTTGTCACAGAGAAAAATAAAAAGGGGGCAGGGGAGGAACAAATGGACATTTTTAAAAGATGGTAAAGAGGATCTTCACTGATAAGGTAATACCTGAGCAGAGACTCCAAAGGAACATCAACCTGAAATTGTCTCAAGCTCCTGTCCTTTGCCTACACAAGCACCTCTGTACCTACCTCCACCTGTGCTGCCTCTGCTGTCAGTCCTCAAGGTTCTGGACTGCATTTCCCTCCTCCTTCCTCCTCAGAGGCTTTCTTCCATCAGTTATATCTCCAGCCTCCCTTATTTGGGCCTTTACCTGAGCATCTCCACTTTCTGGATCATCCTTCTTCTTCCAACGTTTCTCTGCTCAGGACTCAGCTTAGATGCCCCTCTTCTCCCAGGCAGTCTTTGTTGACCATTGCTCTAGGCTGGCATTTGAACTTCCCTCATGTTTCCTTACTATGGTCTCTGCTTTACCCCTATTACCACTGTATTAGTTAGATTGCTCTAAGTGACACTGTGTAACAAGCAGCCCCAAGTCTCATTAGCTTAGAGCAAAACCAGAGAGACGTCTTTGTTGCTCGTGTTGCATGTCTACAGATAAGACCTGGCTGCTGAGTCTCTGCTTCAGGCTGTGGGTCAGGCTCAGATCCGCTCAGGGCAGCCTCTCTTTCAGGCCCTGCTTGGGGGACAGCCCCCTTTTGAGACATACTCTTCTCATGGCAGGTGACATAGGAACATAAGAGACTGAATGGAGCATCCATAGGATGCAAAGTCCCTGACCAGACATGGTGTAGGCAACATACACTCACATTCAACTGGCCAGAGCCCCTGCACGGCCAAGCCTATCATCAGGACGCAGGGGAGGAATGAGCACATGTAATAATCCTCCCACAGAGGAGCAAACGCATCATTGTAAGCAACAGTAAACCAAACACAAGCGCTCCCCCTCAAATGCCTTTTCATTGGTGTGTTTCCCCCAGTAAAACGTGAGCTCCTCTAAGTCCAAAATGAT
This sequence comes from Delphinapterus leucas, assembly GCF_059928025.1. NCBI lineage: Eukaryota > Metazoa > Chordata > Mammalia > Artiodactyla > Monodontidae > Delphinapterus > Delphinapterus leucas. The sequence continues at coordinate 105,902,615 of NC_143135.1, read as the reverse complement.
TTTTCACCATTTTCTTTTCAGTGCTTTTCACAACCCCTGGCATGTTGTAGGAGCTCAATATTAGTGGATCAAGTAAATACAGACTCACGTATCGCTTTTTAGATGTTCTCCTGATGTTGCAGGCTAAGAAAGTCACTTCTTTCTTTGGACTTTTCGCCGAACACTTAAGTCTACTCCAGCTCTTTCGACATATTATACATTTATTATTATTCTGTGTGAATTCCCTTCTTCTGGACTAGAGCAGACAATGGTATCTTGAGCGCTAGCCCCATCTCTGGAAGAGAGACATTCAGTAAATGTTTGAATAATTTCATCAAATCATTCCCGCTGTTTAAATCAGCATGTGTTTACTGATTATTTACTAGGTGCTAGGTATTCTCATTCTAACAGTTGGGGTTAGAAGCTAGAAAGTCTCAAAGGCCGGTGACGTCAAGAGAGAGAGAAGCAAGAGCTGAGAGGTCCCTGGGGTCCTGCCTTGAAGAGCTCCGCTTGCTTCCCCGCAGGCCGACTCAGGGCTGCTCCACGCGTCCGGGCTCTTCCCCACCCAGCCCGCCTGTGCCTCTCGCCCCCTTCACGTGGCTGTGATCTAAGCTTCCCGTCCAGTTTATTGCTTTGCACTGCTCAGCTCACCAGGCATATTTGCGTTGACTGCGCGATTAGCGCTGAGCACGCGGAACAAGGTAACGACAAGCAGCAGAGGCCAGGAGATGGCGCCCTGCTCTGGACACCACTTAACCCCTCTTTCTCTCGGAAGCACAGCTGCATGACACATTCAAGCCTGAACTTCCAAGAAGGAATCATCTAGGAAGTGGAATGCAGCCCAAGGGGCATTGCAGGGGCAAACCCAGTCACCGGCAGGACCAATGATTTGGAGTAAAGAGCGTTGTCTTCCATGGAAATGTAGCCAATAAGGAATTCACTGTTTGTGAACAATCTGATATGAGCTTCCAGACACTGAGTATGAGGGAGACAGAGGCTGGATCCTGAGCAGACTGGTGTTGAATTCAGGGAAAAGTAGGCATTTGGAAGAACATAAAGAGGAAGAAGGAAAAATGGTGAGCAGTGCCGGGTTATACCTTCCCATCATGCATCTGGGTCAGACAATATCTACCAAGTAGATGAAAAGATCTTCCTGTGATGACACCATGAGGCAGGGTTTCCAAGGACCCAGGCTACTGCTGCCCTCCCCACCTGGATGGAAAGTTTATAATCCCCACCCCCGCCAAACAACTAATACTATCTCTTCACAAAATGGCACCCTACCCTACCATCTTTTTTTATATCTGTATAAAAAAAGCAGATGAAAACTTCCCCCTTCCTATTTTCCCCTAACCAGTCCTCCTATTTATATCATGCATAAGTCGCTGCTGGTGCAAAGGAACAGCCGTACGCACACATTCATTCGTTCATTTGTTACTTCATTTCACAAATAACTGAGACATCTTAGCTACCAGGCACCGCCTGTACATCTTTGAATAAAATAAACCGTCTCTGCTATTGTAAAACTCATAATCTAGTGGAAGAGAGAAATATTACATAAGTAAACAAATATATAAATATAGATTGTGATAAGAGTTATGAATACTTCTTCATTTACAGCAGGAGTCTTTCTGACTTGAAGGGCTTCAGGGGAATTACAGGTAGAGTTCCTGAATTCCTGAATGTTATATGCAAAGTATCCTGTGTATGTGGATAGATTTTTTTTTCTCTGAGAAGTATCCACGGCTTTCATCAAAATCTCAGAGAGGTCTATGATCTTATAAAGTTTAACAACTGATATGTTCCAGCCACAGCAAACCGGATTTTCTTTTCTTCCATTGGCACCCTCTAGAATTGACTAAATTTGTTTGTGTTTATAGCTGGTACTAAAGCAGCCACGTCGGAAAGCAGAGATGTCACGTCCTGGACAGGCTCGTGGGCAGGTGAGCGAGACCTGTACCTGGAGAGAGTCCAGCCAAGATGTTTGCCTCGGGTTCCTTTGGGAAATGGGAAATAATTGATATTCACGTTCTTTTCCATAGGTTTCTGTACTTTCCATATTGTTTGCAGTAAATGATGCTTTTATAATCAGGAAAGCTAACACATTAAAGCTGTTATTTTGGGAGATATTATATATCTTACTTGTACACATCCCTTGTTAACTAATGCCTACAAATGTATTACACACAAAATGGACTGGTACTGTGGTTAGATCACATCTTTCTCTTATTCAGTTAGCCCAGGGCCGGGGATAGATTGGGAAGTCTGTCTGCTCAGCCATGATGGTGGTGATGGCAGCGTGCGTCTCACTGGAAGGCTAGGATCCTGGGCACTTACACATCTGTCAGCCCTGACCTTGGCCTCCACCATGTGCAGCTTCCAAGTCACCGAGAAGTCCATGCAGGAACAAGGAAGGAGTATTTAAGACAACCTTTCCAAGGTCAGGAATCATGAGTGTGAAGACAGTCCAGGATTTAGTCAAAGGATGAATTCAAGTCCAGGTTCTTCAAATGTCTAGACATCTGATCATTTGATCTTGGGCAAGACATTTCTCTGATCTGTGCCTCAACTTACCTATGAAAAGGAAAAGGAGGCGTCGTATCGTCCCTGTACATCTCAAGGTGTGATTGTGAGGCATAAACAAGCCAATCAGAACCAAGATCTCATAAAGATCAGAGAAGAAAGTATGTGATACATACAACCCAGTGTCAATCAGAGACATCATTTTGCAACTAATGTCACAATGTCTGAGAATAAAGTACATTAGTGAAATACATAATCTTCATCGACATGAATAACAACAGAGATACAGACACGGCTCCAGAGGAAGCGCTTATAGACTGTTCTTAAATAAACCAGGGCACACTGGGGAAGAAAGCATCGTTAACACTCAGCCAGGAGCTAAGTTTCCCAACAGTATATGTTCAGCCCATGGACCCAGCCCATCCACCTCGTTTGAAAACGTTTATACTCAGAAAATGTCCACCTGTCACATCCCGTTGCCCAGGAGAGGAGAAAAGGATAAAGAAGGCATGAGCATGTGGTAGGTAGGCTTTAAGGGTGGGGAGGGGGTCTAGGCAACGACAGCTCATCTGTCGCAGATTTTGGTCTGTGAGCTCTCCCACGCGATAGAGCCATGGGGTGATTGTTGCTTTATTTATAGAGCATTTTTCCCCCTCATTTAGACATACAGTCTACTAAGACACCCGGGCACAGATAAATAATAACTAACAGTTCTGCCTGGACATTGCTGTCAAAGGTTTTTTTTTTTTTTGCACCCTGAAATCCAAAGTGGAAGGAGGACCTCAGGGGTAAACAAAAGTTCTTGCTGCAAGAACAAGGTGAGGGGATGAAAATGGACAGTGAAAGCCCTGATCTCTGACCCAGGGCACGAGAGCGAGTCTGACAATGTCAGTAAATAGGAGGAAGTGTCTTTCCATTTTCACTTTTGATGACTTTATTTATCAAGAAATGAGTGTGAAATGAGGAACCTGGCCCTGGATTGTGTCCAGGTCAGGGTCCAGTCTCACCCTGCCTCTGTGCCACAGTGGGCTGAGCACTTCACCTCTCTGGTCTACAGCTTAGTTCTCAAGTAACTGTGAGATTTAGACTAGCTCAGCACTTCCCAAGTTGCGTTCAACAGAACATTAGTTCTACAGGATGTTAACAAGCATTAACGTGAAGGGGAAAATGCAGGGTTCTGTGGTCAATTAAGTTTGGAGAATGTTGGTTCAAACAAAGTTGAACAGGTTTCTTTACGCAAGGATTCTCAGAGTTTTCAATATGCTAACGTGAGTTCTGAATCGCCAAAAATTGAGCATAAATAGGAGAAACTTTCCTCCCTTACTTATTTGGCCACAGAATTGGGAGGGGGGTTGTGTTTTGGTTTTGTTCTATTTTTGCTTTGTTATGTTTTGGTTTGCATTGACAAGGATCTGGAGATAATTTGGAAACACGAGACCAGATAAACTTTAAGGTCCCTTCTAACCCCCCAAAGTATGAAATTCTACAAAAGACCATTAAATGGCTGTTGTGTTATTTTACAATTGGGGATGGGCGAGAGGAACCAGCCTTATGCTGGTGACAACTAAGGGTGTAACGTCACGTGTATATTTTCTCATTCAATTTTCATAATAACCCAGCAAGTCACACACCATCAATCTAATCTTACAAGGGAGGATATTGAAACTTTGAGAGATTAAGCAAATTTCTCAATATAATGCAGCTAAGACGCTATGGTTCCCCTGGTCAAACATAGGGATGTATGGATGCAATTTTAAGTAAGAAGACATTTGAGAACAAAAAATTTAAGGGGGTCAGATGGAAACTTGAAGGAACTAGCCATGCACATATACATCTAGGCAGAGGGAATAGACACTGCAGAAGCCCAAAGATGGGACTGCACCTGGCTTGTCTGAGGAACAGGAAGGAGGAAGCTCAATGGCTCAGGAATGGAGTGAGCAAAGGAACAGAAAGTAGGACACATGGAGCCAGAGACATAATGGGGCATGGGGTCATGTGGCACCTTGCCGTCATCACAGGAGCTCTGGCTTTGTCTGACTCAAGGAAATGGAGGGCAGGAAGGTGACACCTTCCAGCTTAGGTCTTAAAAAGATGGCTCAGTCTGCTGGGCTGAGAACAGATCCTAGGGGTGTGTGCTGGTCCTTCGTGTATCCACAGAGTATGTCTGCTTCTCCTGGGACACGGCTGGATTGTACCCTCATGTGACTGGCCTGGCCAGTGAGGTGTAACCAGATGTCACACATTTCACTTCCGGTGGATCCTTCCAGGGCCTCTGGGCAGTTCTTCCAGCACCACGTGATGGCAATGGTGGCTGCTCAGCTGTCCGGGTGGGCAAGAGGTGAACAGAGTCCCTCCACCAACTAACCTATTTCAACCGTGAGAGTGAGTGTTCTCGTAACTTTGTTGGTTAAGTGACTGAGAGATTGATAATTATTTCTGCTCCACAGGTAGCCTATTCTGACTGATGTAGGGGCCTAGGTAGAAGCTGGAGAACAACCAGGAGGCCCCTGCGATGATCCAGGTGAGACACCGCTGACTCAGTTAAGGTATTAGTAGCAGAGCTGAAGGAAGTGCTTGGATTTCAGGTATATTTTGAAGGTGGAGCCGATCGGATTTCCTGATGGATCAAGTGTGGAGCGTTGACAGAGTGGGCGGTCAGCACTGATTCCAATGGGCCTGAACAATTAGAAAGACAGAATTGCCATCAGAGGATGAGGAAGACTGGGTATAACAGGTTTGGAGGACAGACGGTTTACTGCAGGCTTTTTTTTTTTATGTTTCGATTTCTATTTTATCCTTCTGAAATTTGTTTCATAGGTTCTGGTTATCTGCTGAAATTTTTGAGTTTGCCTTTTATCTCCTTGAATATAGTTGGGAAAGTCATAAAGGGTTCTTAGCAAGAGGATGAGAGAATCCGGTTTATGAATCCTTCACAAAATTCGATGTGAAGGGAGAGTGTTTTGTTTTGTCTTCCTCGGCTTTTGGGGAAGTGAGAAAACTAAAGGGCCACGGAAGATGGCACCATCTTATGCAACTCCTTTTTCGAGCCAGCGCTCCAAACAAACCATTTGGAGCTCACTGATTTTAGTTTTCTCTTTACTGTTTTCCACCTTGATTGAGTCCTCTGACTCTGAAGAGCAGATCGATTCCGACACTTCTAATTTTCTGCCTGCCTGGTGACGCTCACTCTGATGTTTGTTTCCCTGTCTTCAGACGGTCCTCGGTCTCCTTCTCCTGAGCCCGCTACAACCGCACCCTCCCAGGGAGGACACTTCTGCCAACTCCAAATTCCTCGACCCTTAGGTGGTTTGCTTTGTGAGATGCTGCTTCTCTAACTACAAAGCCAGCCTTCCCGAAGCCCTTTCTAAGGCAGAGGCTGCCAACTGGCAGATTCCAGGCCGAAGCCCTCTCCCAGTTTCCTGCTGTTTTGTTTGATCCATACATGACAACAAACAATTGGGCGGGACAACATTTCGAAACAAGATTTCTTCTTAAAGATCAGAAGCGTTGGCGGTACTGAGAGCTTCCTTCCGAATCTCGGGCAGCAACAGCCTGTTAGAACTGAGCGGCTGCTGCTTCTTGAAATGCGGTGGGGACTCCCTGTGCACCCCATTCCCCTTGGACAGAAGAATCATTTACGGTCCCTGCCCAGCTCCTGCAAGTCTTTGTGCTTCTGCTCTCTGCTTTCAAGAGCACAGAGGTCTTCCATATACCTTATTGTATTTATCCTTGCCACCTTATGGGGTCGATATTTTATAGATCGGAATCTGTCCTTCTCAGAGCTGAATTAGTTGCCCTTTTTTGTGAGTGCATTTAAGGATACGTAAGTGTTTCTGTTTGGATTCTCTGAAGGCCAGGATCGAATATTCTGCCTCCTCTATGGGCACAGAAAACAACCTGGACTCCACTCAGGCACGGCCTTCCCAGGAGGTGTCTGAGGAGGGGCACAGGTGGCTAGTCGTGAAGAGCAGTGTGGGCTCTGGTCCACCTGCCTCAGGGGTTCACACCATCTCCTTGAGCGTGTTACTTAGGCACACCAGGACTTGCTGGTCTCATCTGTAAAACAAATACAGAAAATAATATTTATCATCTTCTCAGTGTTCCTTCCTGTGTTATATAAACTGGAAGACAGTAAATGACAAGGAATGAGACTGGAGAGGTGGGCTAAGGCCAGGGCTTGGAGAGCTTTCACTGCATGGAAAGATCTTTTTTTTTTTTTTTTTTTGCAGTACGTGGGCCTCTCACTGTTCTGGCCTCTCCCGTTGCGGAGCACAGGCTCCGGACGCGCAGGCTCAGCAGCCATGGCTCACGGGCCCAGCCACTCCGCGGCATGTGGGATCTTCCCGGACCGGGGCACGAACCCACGTCCCCTGCATCAGCAGGCGGACTCTCAACCACTGCACCACCAGGGAAGCGCTAGAAAGATCTTTTTATTCTCTAATCCAGTGACTTTCAAACTGGATGTCCTGGAGCCCTAAGGCTCTTGCAGACTTCGCCCTCCTTCAGGGACGGTCAGGTGGCAAACAAGTAAGTAGTCTGGACCCCAGACTCCCAACTACAATGTTGTTGAAGGATGTGAGGGACCACTGAAGGGTTTTAAGTGGAAACCAAGCTGCGGGATTCTGAATGGACAGAGGTTGCTCTGTATGGAGGATGGATTTGAGGGGACAAACCTGATGACAGACAGGAATGCACGTTTAGTAAGATGAGAAGAAGGGAAGGCTTATGATCCACTTAGCAGGTAAAAATGACGACTAATTACCTGAGTGACCAGAGCATCCAGGAGAGGAAAGAATCACGGCTGACTTTGATGTTTTTGGCTCCACTGATGGTTATAGGGAATGGGGAGGGGTCATTTAAGGAGGATAAACAACTTTAGAAAATGGCAATGAACATGAAGGTTGTGATGTACTCTTGGGACATCTAGGTTGAGGTATGGATTAAGAAATTAAAGGAGATATGAAGCTGTCACAGCAAGGACATCCCTCCACTTAGCCACTTAAGAGCTTGGGTGAAGTTGGGAACCCACATCCATCTCAAAGCATATTTTCTCATCCACCAAGTGAGTACGCAAGGCGCTGGGAGAACCAACGCAGGCGAGGATTTCGAACACCATTCAAGTACATATAAATGTCACGTTTTACTTAACGACTCCCTCAGCCAGTAAAAATGAGACACGTGAGCAAAAGATCAGGACGTCTTAAAGTCGGAAATTCCCCCGAGGTGGGACTCACCAAACTTGGGCTTCCGGCAGGACCCACCCTAAGGCTTCAGGGAAGTCACTTCATGGCTTCTCAGCACACTTGCAGAGAGCAATGTGGTCCTGCTGTCTAGCTTTGCTTCCTGATGGCAACATTCCTGGAGGGTCCTTGCTCCCGGGGCTGGGAGTCATGGTGATGCCCCCTGGGCTTTCTGTACTGGCCAGTAGAATTTCCTCTTCCTGGATGGATCATTCCTCCTACAGCTCTTTATCTCTCAAGTAAGTATTGTTAGATTAACTTGTGCCTAGCTGAGAGTTGCATTTAGGTATTCCTATTTTTTTTTTATTGGAGTACAGTTGCTTTACACTGTTAAGATATTCTTGAAAAGATGAAATGGAAGACAGAATATGTACACATGGAAGTAGAAACTCTTCAATGATAGGAAAGAAAAGTTGATTTTTTTATAACTTCTCCCCCCATTTCTTGATCTCTGCCACACAGCTAGAGATCAGGCAGCATGATTCTAGAAATTTGTTGTGTTTTTCATTTCCGTCATGTGCAAGTGATCTTTAATATATCCTTAAAGGACCTTTCGGGCTGGAGGAACAGCACGAGGAAGGGAAGAAGCCAAGCCAGGAAGCGGGTGGGCTGAGGCCCATCCCGCAGCGGCCAGTTTCAGCCTTGCCCCACACCGCTCACCCCTCAGAGCCGGCCCAGCAGGCAGGCTGGAACCTGTCACTTATTCCCACGTGGGGGGATGCATGGGAAAGGGCGTTATCACCACATAATGTTGGCTCTGAGCACCGTGGCTTTTAGGGAAGGTCCGTGGACTTGTGTGCAATGAATACGCTCCTTGCAGAACAGAAACCCCAATATGCGTGGCTGAGTGTACCTGCTGTTATATATAGTTTATTCATCTCGCTCCAGGGAAACTTCCTTCACAATGTTGATGCCGCAGGAGGGTCAAATAAAGAAGCTGGACAGGATCGAGGCTCTCCATTCTGCTGTCCCTCGGAGGTGACCCTCGGAGGTGTGCAGCTCTCTCTTACCCGCCATGTCCTCACTGCAGTGCTGGCCATGCTATGGCCGGTGGGTTGAGAGTTCCTTGGGAGAGAAAGACACGTGGTGCTGGCTTCCTTTTCAGAGGGCCATTGGAACCACTGCCGGGATGTCTGCACCCCGCAGGGCAGCCCCCTCGGTGGCTGCCATGGGGTCACGGTCTGGCTGGTCCTTCTTCATCCTCTCAAATTGTATACGTGGGAATCGGGGCTTGGTTCTGGGAGGAGGTGGCCTTGCAAACGGTGACACAATTCCTCAGCCAGCTCGGCACCTGTATCTGCCATCCCCATCCTGCCAGCCTCTCTCTGGCCAGAGGAAGTTACAAATAGCATCTGGTGGATTAGTTCCATCCCCTGCCCATGAGAACCAGAAGGAAATTGGCTGCAGCAGGAAAGGGGCCTCCAAGGAGAAGGAGAGGGTTTAGGGATGGGATTTTTCTTTCTTCTTCGGCTGCTTTCTGTTTGCACAAGAAGTGTTCCCTCCCTCGATCTCATGCAGCTGTTTTCTCAGCAAACTGAAGAAAGGAGGGAAAACGCTATTTAAATTTATACTATTGGATTTCTGTAGGACACCGAAATATTTTTGAAGTTAATGGGGAACTCTGAATAGTCTGTTTCAAATAATTACAGGAAAAAAATACATTGAAATAATTAGTAGTTGCTACTAGAACATTCAGCAAAATGAAAGGACATCTTTGATGCCTATTAAACGGCACTTTATTTTCAGTTTAGGGTGTTTTGGATGAAATTAGATGGCAAACACACCGCATCGCTGAGTGCTTAGAAGAACTAGTGTCATTTAGAGTTAGAGTGGTACCATCATCAGCTTTTCTCTTTTTCCTCTTAAAAAAAAAATACGATGCTCTCCTGTTAGGCGAGACTTTTAATAGAAGTGGGACCAACTGGAGCCCGTGCGACTTAGCGTTAAGTGGCTTAGGTGTAATCTCTCTGGATGCAAGAAAAGGCCTTACACAGAATCTGACAGTCCACACTTGCTAATTCTGGGATTCTCTTTCTAGTCTGAGCGGAGAATACCAAACCCTCCCACTGCACCACCCTCTCCACTCTCAAAGCAGAATCTTACTTGCCAAAAACAGAAAGTGATCTCTCTCTAATGAATAAAACCAAACAACGCCGCAACATCTCTCCTCTCTGTTCAAAAGAAAAACATTTTAAAAATATTGACGAGGAGTCTGATTTTCAATTCTGATTTACTAAACGTGTTTCCCAGGACCCTGAACTCAGCCGGATGCCCTGTGTCTCATCTTCCTCTTTCTCTTCCTTCACCCCCATGGAACCGAGCAGGACCCTATGAGGCTTCCCCAGAATAGACCCCCAGCCATGCCCTCTGCCTGCCTTTTGTCTGTAGGAAAACTTTAGTCAAAGAATAAATTTAATCAGTTAAGTGAGAAAATGCAGAAAGAAAAGAAAACAGTCAAGACAAAAGAATAATAGTTTCTCTATTAAACAAAGTCAAGGGCCTTTAGCTCTTCCCCAAGAATTATAGATAATATTCTGAGTCATGTCCTTTGAGCCGTTTTGCAGATACTGAAACCCCGACCGGGTGGGAGAAGTTAACTGTCTGCTGTCCACAAGCACGGAGACCCCAGACCGGCTGGAACCGGAAGGTTGATGATGCTAACTCCCAATTACCTCACCACCGACCAATCAGAAGAATGTCCACGAGCTGACCACGCCCTGCTCCTCGAACACTGTAAGACTCCTCAGGACCCCCTCCAGGGCGGGACACGCAGCTTTGAGGGCATGAGCCCGCTGTGGCCCCCTTTGCCTGGCAAAGCTAGAAAGCCATTCTTTTCTCCTTCACCCAAAACTCTCTCTACACGTTTCTGTTCAGCACCGGTGAACAGAGGCCAAATTTCGACAACATCCATCTGCATCCCTCTGCCTCTCTGCCCCTTCTTCTTCCAACTGCTCCCCCCTCCCCCTTTCCTGCTCCAGTATAAGAGGAGGAAGCCAAAAGAGCGAAGCAGAAACAAGGAACACCGGTGACACGCAATGTCACAGACACGCAGGTGTCTATTGGATAAGAGAAGTGTTTATGTTTTAGTTTCATAATACACAGCTTTGGAGGAGTAGTTTTTGAAGCAAGAGGCGCTGAGAAAATCTGTGTGGGGCTGTTCTACTTCTCTCCGATATTTTATTATGGTGTTCCAAGAAACTTGTCAGAACGACTACTTGCTTTTTCATAAAAAAAAATTTAAAAAAAAAAAAGATATTTGGGAGTTCTGAGATTCCATCCTGAGCAGAGAGGAAAGAAGAGATGGCAGAGAAATGTCCTGTGAGAAAAGCAGCTTCCTGCTCCATGAGGGGAAACAGCAAAGGAAGGAAAGGCAGGAGACAGCTCTGCTCCGGGGCGTGACTCGGGGCCGCCACGATGCTTTCTGAGGCCCAGCCATATGTTCTCGTATTGCTGGGTGTCGCCACCACCCACCCTGGCTGTCCCTCCACCCAACACACCCACACTCTCTCACTTGGCCTCGTTTCTCCAGGGGTCCCACTAGGAAGGCCAGCCTGCCCCTCTTGTGCTGGAAGCTTCACTCTGCACGTGTCCTCCCACGGGACAGCTCAGCAAGGTTCTGGTGCCCTTGGAAGAGGGCAACCAGATCCGCCAGCTTTCTTTGGTAATATAGGCTATTCAAGGAGCTCCCCTACAGAGACCAATGTGTGCTTTACTCCCCAAAGTGACATCAAATTTGGACATTTTAGCAAAAAATAAAAGGAAGGAGGGAGAAGTAGGCTATGAGGTTCAGGTAGGGGCAGGAAGGGTCTTCAGGTGAATCCTAAAGACGCTCATGCCACCTGCAACCCCTCGCCCAGGTTGCCCTTGCTGGCATGCTGTGAGCCTTGCCCCTGACATTCGGCAGTAAATGAGCTCCTGGATGCCGTCTAGGCCAACACGCAGGCCTCCCAAAGAGGAAGAACATCTTCTTTACATATCAGCTCCATGAGGCACCTCCCCTGGCCCCCGCCCACCCCGGATCCTCTCTTTTCTCTCTGGTCATCCCCTCTTCATCTCCGTCTCTCTCATCCCTGCACCTGCTATTCCGGCTGCCTGTGTCCTGTTCTCTTTCCTCCTATTAATAGAGCCCGTCAGGCTGCATGCTTTCTTTCCCTCCCTGTGCTATTCCATCCGCCTTCCCTGGTCCCACCTGGGTGACTTCTCCAATTGCCCATCTGTAGAGCTTCTCTTTCGCCGAGTCTGATGCAGGCACAGCCTAGGGCTGTATCCGTAGCCTGCCCCCTGCCCCTGGGCAGAAAGGCTCCTGCATCCTACACCGCACCATCCTCCCGGGACAAGCTCTGGACCTGAGGCTGCAGATCCAGGGCACTGTCTCCTTAGCTGCAGAAACAAATGCCTCTCAGCGGTGATGACCTGCCTGCTGAGGCAAGAGGGGATTTCAGGCCAGGAACCAAAGAGAAGCCGAATCCTCCCAAGGAGTGCTGTTTGGGGCTGTCCCTGCAGGCGTTGCTGCCACTCAGAACTGTCACTGTCCAGCTCACCCGCTGACTGTCCCCCACTCCTGCCCTCAGTTCTGAAAATTCCCCTTGACTCTGAGATCTTAAGACGGTGTCAGGTTTGCTTCTGCTTGTCCCCCCATCCCTGGCCCTGGCCGTGCTGGGCCACTGCCCGCCCATTAGGCTGGCCGAGAGGGACGTCCGAGTGCTCTACCAGGCAGCATCCCTGCAGGAAGGATCATGAGAAAGCTGGGTTTTCTAGGGCGGCCCATACACTGAAAGCCCTCAGGGGAAAGCCACAGCCTCAGTTCCCAAACCAGGTCGGTTCGGAAGCTTCATGCTCTGGACTTAGTGTCCGTACTGAGCCAATTTAAACAATTTCATTCAACAGTCCCGAGATGACAAATTACCTGTAACCCGTCCTTATAAAGGAGAGAATAGACTTGCGTAGACTTTGAACTTTGGGGGCGTGGTGATCCAAGGAGTCTCAGAGTTCCCCTTACAGTTATTAAAAGTAACAACTAGTCAAGAAGAGACCAGCCGGTGAGCAAACAATGACACCTGTGTCTTGGAAATGTGACTGAGGCCAGTCAGTCCCCCCGTAAGGATGCCTCATGTTGGGGGTGGCTCTGGATTTACACTTTACTGCAGGCTGGCTTGGGGAGAGGTAAGTAATCTCCCCGAGCTTAATCAGCATAGTAATTGTATCTGCCTCACCGTGTGGTCTGTGTATGAAAGGAGATAAAATGATAGCTAATATTTATTATCGACGTAAATGTGCCAAGCACTATTCCAAGTACTTTACATATATTAGCCCGCTCAATCGGACTGTCGGCGCACAGAAGTACTTAATAACTGTGGGGTGTCCTTGTTACCAGCAATAGTCAAAAAGGACATTTGTAAATCCCACATCACGTATCAAGCTCTCTTTAAATATCTTACATATTAGCACCCCTTAATAGTCAGAACAACTCTGCAAGTAGGTACTGTTACCATCACCCCATTTTACAGATGAAGAGACCAAGGCACAGAGAAGCCAGGTGAAGCGGTACCCAAGGTCAGGAGCTGGTCAGTGGCGGAACTGGGATTTGAGTTTCAGCGATTCTTGTAAAATCCAGCCTTTTAACCACTGCCTCTCCTCCAACAAATATTGAGTGAGCCCCTTCTAAATGCCAGGCGCTATTCCAGACCCTGGAATACATCAGAGCCCCAAATAGGAAAAGATCCCTGTTCCCTGCCTCCTTGAGAGGGACACAGAAGATGAACAACTTAAATCAGTCAAGTGTCTTCAGTTTAGAAAGTGGTCCGCGCCCAGGAACACAGTGAAGCAGGAAGGGGGGAAGATAATCTCCGTGTGGGGAGTGTTCAAATTCTGGACCAGGGAAAGCCTCCCTGAGAAATCAATGCTTGAATCAAGACAGAGGAGCCGAGGGAGCTACGAAGATACGGAGTACGAGCTTTCCAGGCTGAGGGACCAGTGCAAAGGCCCTGAGGCCTGTGTTGCTGGAAGTATTTGCTCACTGGATCCACACTGCATCCTCACCCCAAATTGCTAAGCTTAGCAAACAACCCCATCACCAGGGATAAAGGAGCAAGGGTTTGGGAGATTCTGAAATGCTCCTCCTTTGCTATGAATCCAGCTATTAAGCTGCATATAAAATGGAAGAGACCACGGCCGCCATGGGCAAGTGTGCAGGTGTCCATATGACGCATTTGGGACACGTCAGGCCCCTTCCTGAAGAATCAGTCCGCATCTTTGGCTTGAGATTAGAGACGAGAGAGGGGCTGAAGCTGAGCACAACCTACTCAAAACCACTTTGATCCGAGGATTGTAACCATTTAGTGTTTGTCGATTTTTCTTTCCTATTTTTAGGAAGGTGGGAGCACGTTAATTAAACGTTTTTGAGTGAAGCTGGTTTCCAGAGAGGTTGGCTTAAGAGCCCCTGAGAGCCAGATCCTGTGTTTATTTTCCACAGAGGCTCCTAGGAAAGGAGGCCCCATCTCCCAGGCAGGCGCGTTCTGGAAGTGGGCAGAGGCCACCTGGTCCCCACGCCTGTTCCTGCCTGGCCTTCTCCTTGGCCTCCTGTTCAGAGAGTCATCCAAGGATGGGGAAGAGGAGATGCTCTTAATGCAGAATAAGAGTAGCCCTGCTGAGCTGGCTGGGACACGGCTCCGCTCAATGTGGGCCTGTCGGGGGAGTCTGCTCGGGGGTCTCCACTGGCAGCGCCGGACCCCGGTAAGGGTGGGCCAGGCCAGCCCGGCGGCCTCACGCAGAGACCTCCTCTCCCAAGGCCTGCAAACATGCCACAAACCTACTCACACTTCTCTTTCCGTATATTTCTTTCTTCTCCAATTTTGTATGTGCCTTTTACTCTGTATCAAGGGTCCGTTGTCATTTTATTAAACTTTTAACAATCACCACTAACTATCCCACTTTTTAACCCTACACTATCCCACTCTGTCTAATGAATTCTTTTCAAAACCCTGAAGAGCAGATATTATTCTCCCCATTTTCGAGATGAGAAGGAAAGCTTCCAGACATTGTGTACTTCCTTCAGATCAGAAGTCAGCAAATGGCAGAGCGAGGCTTTGACACAGATCTGAAGACTCTGCCCCACATGCTCTGAATCATCGTGCTAGACAGCTTTCCTGTGTCAGCCATGCAACGTCTGACAATGCGGCTGTACCCACATGCAGAGACACGCAGACATTACTGCGTACATGGGCACATTGCACAGACAACATACATCACTACTCACACACACACACGCACGCACTGTAGGCTCAGCTATGGGAAGGACTGGAAAGGATTCAGGAGGGGGGGCTCTGCCCCGTGTGCGCTGCATGGAGCAGGGTACAGAAGGGGAGATGCGGGTGAAGAGACCTCGCCTGGAGTGGGAACATCCAGGCTCCAAATGCTCACCAGGGACCCTGGTGAGAGGGGGCTGAGCTGCGGACCCCAGCGTCTGGGCCTTTTCCAGGCGTGCCGGCTGGAAGTCATGCTGGGCGTACAGTCTAAACTCCCATTCAGCAACGCAGAGCACTCCCTGCCTCTCGTGCGTCTGTGTGGGTGTTTGCACACAGATAAGTACCTACCAGGAGCCGGAAGAAAACCCAAAAGTTTGTCCTCGTGGTGAGCGGAGTCCCCAGCACGTTGGGGCACAAGGACGTGGTCGTCCGGCAAGTGTGGGCCTGGGCTCCAAGGCCCAGCACTCAGGCTGCCCTGGACACCTTCAGCTCTTTCACAATGGGAAATCAACGGGGCGGCTGGACTGAGCACATTTTGTTTTACAAAGATAAAGGAACAATTCACTACCTTCTTCTCTGTCCCCAGTGCCCCTCCCACTTGGACAGTCTTCCCCATCCCTGTACATGCTTCCATTTCTTTGGAGTTTGCTTTGAACCCGCTCATGCGTTCCCCGGGCTGCACTGGGTCCCGACTCTGGCTTGCAGCAGGGCATTTGTGGTTTTGTTTCTCAGTTTGTCTTAACAGTCAGTTCACTCTTACTTTTATATAAACACATGGTCCTCTGGGATCATCTATGGGAATTCTGGGGCTTGAACTGGACAGTGTCTAACGTGTGTATCACACGCAGACGTCAGGGTCACCTGCCTCCTGCCCTGCTATCCTGCGCTCTTGGTTACCTACCCACCCTCACCAGGAACACCAGCCGCCTCGGTAATCAGTGCCTTTGCTTATTCACTTATTCGACAAGAAGGGTCCACTGAACACCCGCTACTTGAGGCAACAGGGATACAGCTGGGAACCCTCAGGCAATGCTGGTGTAGAGATGACAATTCGTTAGATGTTGGACAGTGAGGGGGCCAAGGAGACGCATGAAGTGGGGAGGGAGAACATGCAGGGCTGGGGGCGACCACTGCAACTTTACCCGGGGCCTTGGGAAGGCCTTGCCACGGTGACATGTGAATAAAGACCTACGGGAAGGGACGAGGGGAGCCATGCACTCATCAGGGAACAGCAAGCGCGGGGACCTGGGCAGGAGAAGGGAGCAGAGGCTGGAGGGGAACGGAGGCTATGTGGGGCTTTAGGGCTTTTTAAGGATTTTGACTTCTGCTGGGTGAAGTGAGAAGCTCTGGAGGATTCTGAGCAACAGGTTTTAACCGGCCCTGTCTGCCGTCCAGAGAGTACACTGAAGGCTGGGCGGGAAGGACGAAAGTCTCCTGATGAGGTGTGCTGGTGGCTAGGGCCACGGTCACAGTGGAGGGAGGAGGCTGACCAGAAATGCTGAGAATTGGAGAGACCTGGACTCAGGGATGACTCCACTCCATGGCTTTCTGGATTGATCCAGTGGAAGAACAGAGTTGACATTTGCCAAGGTGATTTGTGATTAAAATTCACTTACCAATCCTACTAATTATACCTCCTAGGGGTTTCTAGAATCCTTTTCTTTCATTCTAATTTATCCACCCTTGGTTCTGATCTGGATTAGTGCAGCAGACCACGAACTGATCCCCTGTCTGCTAACTGTTCCCAAATCCAACCATGGCACACGGCGAGCTATGCAAAATAAATGTCTGACGACATTCCTCCCAGACTCAAATTACCACTCACTCCTGTCCCCCACTCGCACCCTGCAGGGAAAATCCAAGATCCCCCTCATGGCTCACAAGATCGTCATAATCTGGCCTCTGTGTCTGTCCACTGTCATCCCCCAACCTGCCCTCCTTTGGAGGTCAGGCCGCAGGAGCATCGGACACTGTGAGGTTGTCCTCGCCCCAACTCAAGAGCGCTCCTGGCTGCTCCAGCCAGATCTCATCTCTGGGCCCTGCTGCTCTGTGGCCTCTGCTGCAATGGCCTTCCTACCAGGTCTTCACCTGGCTACGACTACGGGCCCTTGGAGACACATCTGAGGCATCACTTCCTTCAGGAATTCTCTTTAATGGCTCCTTTACCCAAGGTGCTGTATCCTCCCCCTGTCCTAGTCTGCTGTGTGCACCTGGACTGTGGGCTCACCACGTGCCTGGAGGGGCACTGCCCACGCGACCTCTGGGCTCCTGAGGGCGGGGTCCAGTCTCAGCCATCTCTGCATGCAGGACCCCCAGACTTTGTACTTGGCACAAAGTCAGGGCTCAGTGAAGAACTGAGAAGGGAATGAATCCAGGGAGACTGTCTGGGTCACAATTCTGAGAAGAAACTTATATTTGATTCTGATAATTTCACATTCTGTAGTGATAAAAGCAACACATTATTCAAGTTGAGAAAATAAGCACCTATAAAATATATCTTTTGAGAATATGTTTTTGCTGACCACCTCGTCCAAGAAGTGTCAAAGAATCTCCCCGTATACTTTAAAAGTGTGCAGTCGTTGGAATTCTATTTTTATAGCTGCTTACATGTAGGTTTTTAAGTGTTTCTATAGTGTATGAGTGTGTATGTTTATGTACTTGTGAGAGAAATAGAGGGAGGGGGAGAGGGAAGGGGAGGAAAAGAGGAAAAGGGAGGGAGAGACAGAGACAGACCTCTTCCCTAATGTCCACATTCTTTGAGGGCAGGGGCATTCATTAATTACCTTTATTCTTCTCTGGCTAACTTGGGGATCTACGGAGAGGCAACTCTCAAAAAATGTTATAAACTACAAGGGGAATATCTTTCTCTTATGGAGGGAAATTTTAATGAAGTAGCTGCTAAGTGAACTGAAACAACTGAGACTCAAGCCAGTCCTCCCTGCCCCCCTCCAGGGAGCAAAAGCAGCAAAGGTCTGCCTGTGAGTCAGACCAGCACCAGAAGGTCCCTGGGCCAAAGCCCTGTGGCCGCTCAGCTGCTGACCTGGCAGAAAGGACCCAGGCCTCCTCTGTAGCAGGACGGCAGTCAGGACAGTATTGGTGGACACATGCACACATACATGCATGCTCATATACAGGCACGTGGCTTAGAGAGGAGCATTCTTCTTGCTGCATCTACGTTCTGCTTTACTTTGTTGCAAAAATCTGGGTAATGGGAGAAACCCCCCCCCAAATGAATAGTTCAGGAGGGACTAGCTGAGGACATAAGAAAAACCCAGGGTAAAGACAAAGAGACAGGAAGAAGAGTCAGAGAGGCTTATGAAGAGACACCACTCCCTCTGAGGGATCGAACGAAGGTTTTAGAAATTTCCCCTCACTTTTCAGACACTGCACTTGTTCTTTGAAAACAACAGAACTCTGAGACTGAACCACAGGGAACTTAGGGTATATTCAGCTTAGGCTCTAGAGGAGACAGGGCCCAGGAATATGCTTCATAATTAGTATTCTTAAGGATTTGTGCCAGTTTTTTTTTTTTTTCTGGTTCGTTCTTTTGTGATTAAAGGACAACCCCTCTCTTTATTCTGAAAAGATTGTGAAACACGACAGGTTCTATGGGGTCGTTTAACAAAGCCCCTGTAGTGATGATGAAGTTGAGGTGACAAAGGAGGGTCCAGAGCCAGAAACTTACCAATAAGTGGCTGGTTCTTTTTCCCGAGGGTGGAGCTGCCAGGTGAGAAATGGTGAATTCTGGGAGCTAGCTGCCTTCCGAGAGGCCCTAGTGATTTTGTCATTGGAGTTAAATTCACAAGACAAACTGGGCAGATTCTTAGGATTCTAGCCTACTTGGCAGAAAGAACTAGAAGACAGTGTCCGACAGTAGGAGGATGAATTGGCTCCCTACCAGAGGGAACAGGAACCATGAAGCATGCATGGACCAGGGGGTTGAGGACAGGGCGGGCCGGTGAAGGTCCTGACTAAGGAAAAGAGGACAGGAGGAAACGCATGCAAAGCAGTAGCAGTGGTTCATAGAGACTGTCAGAAGTCTCGTGAAGGAGAGAGACAGTCCTTCGAGATTAAAACAAAGTTTCTTAGAGGAAGTAACTCAAGCAGGGCTTAGGAAGAGTGATGGAGGTGGAGATGGCCACGGAATTCAGGGACGGGAACCACTAACCCAGCCTTCTGGGAAGTTTCAAATTAAAGCAGGCTTGAGCCTGAATTGCAGATACACGGCTTCCTCGTGAACTCTGCAGGGCATGGTTCAACCCGGCATCCTGACTTTTCTCATTTCCAAACTTTGGAGGATCTGGGAAGTGAAAGAAACTGTAGGCCGAGACTGTGAGATCCAGGTACAGACAAAAATGTGAATAGCCCTTATGTCCCAGTGAGGTGATGATGGCTTAGCCTCAAGAACACAAGCTGCATTTTGAGGGGACATGACCGTTCAGCCCCAGGCGCAAACTCCAACCACGAAGCAACTTTTGTGGGCACAGAGAGCCCATTGCCCCGCATCTCTGTGAAGGGACTCAATCGTCACTCCTGTTGTTCTGACCCAGGCAAAAAACTTCCACTCCATGGAGACCTCCTGTTAGCAGGGCGTAGACCAGCTCTCCCTTGAGGACTCGTGTGTGGTTCAATCCCTAATGATGTGCCAGATGGTTTAGAAGCTAAGCCGCCCCCCACACAGAGCCTGATTACGCAGTCCCCGTCCATCCTGTTCAAATCCCTCAGGAGCAATAGATGATGCTTTGAGCAAGTTACTTAACCCCTCTCAATCCCAGTTTCTCATCTGCAAATAGGGTATCAATACATCTACACTTAATAAACATACATCGGGCTGGCTCTTAAGTTTCTAATGATTCTGTCAATGGTCATGTCACCCTTCTCACCCCTTCTTCTGAAAAAACACTTGTTTCCCACACCCCCCAGCCGAAGGTGTGGTCTGAATAGAAATGGCATTTTTTATGACCTTTCTTTGCTAATCAGGCATAGTGTTCAGTCTAAGAGTAGGCACTCGATACAAGACAAGCCAATGTCCTCACGAAGAAATTTCTAAGAGCTGGGGCTGGGGGAGAGGAACATTTTACTCTGAAGGTAAAGATGTGAGGGTGTAAGTCAGGGGCTTCCAGACTTCTTTGCCTTCACTGTGTCATAAAAGCTGGTGTATAGTAGGTCAGAGTGGAGCTAACATGAAGAGCAGACCAGAGATGAGAGAGAGGGGGGGAAAGAGAGAAAGAGAGAGGGAGGAAAAGAAGAGAGGAGGGAAGGGAGGAAGGAAAGGGGGAGAGGGAGGCAGAGAGGGAAGGGGAGGGGAAGAGGAAGGGGAGGAGAGAGAAGGAGAGGGAATGAGAGAGAGTTCTGACGATGCTCATGTGCCTAGTTCTGGCCATTGTGATCCTGGGATCTGCCCTGATTGTTTGATTCTATTAGCAACTTGTATTAAGCGCATCTTTTTACTTAAGTCTATTTCTTTTTCTCAATATTTATTTATTTATTTATTATTTATTTGGGCTGCACCGGGTCTTGAGGCATTCGGGATCTTTAGTTGAGGCATGCGGTCTTCTTAGTTGCGGCACGCGGACTTCTTAGTTGCTGCATGTGGGATCCAGTTCCCCGACCTGGGATCAAACCTGGGCCCCCTGAATTGGGAGCTCAGAATCTTACCCACTGGACCACGAGGGAAGCACTTAAGTCCCATTTAAATCTGTTTCTTACAACCCAAAGTCCTGACTACCTGGCTGGGTAGTTCTAAGCATTAAATTATGTAACACGTGTTAAATGCTTGTAACATCGGTTAGCCTGCAGCATAAACAAGCCAAAAAATGGTAGTAATTTCATCCTCCCTGCCCATCTTTGTGGGAAGCTGTCGAGCATGGTGCTTCGGTGTGTGACTCTGGGCACCAACTTCTTGGGTTCCAACCCCAGATCTACCTCTTAGTGTCATGTGACCTTGGATGAGTTATTTCTCTGTGTCTCAGTGTGTGGAGTGGAGGTTGTGGTGAGGACTGAACAGCTGACACTGCCAGGTCCTTAGACTGCTAACTATTATTACCATCCTCAACTAAACTATTAGTGTACACGGCCACCTCCCCTAGTAACTAGGATCAAAGCCCTCTTAAATGCAGGGTCTCAGTCTTCAAATTGGCATATCAGAGGCCACATATAAAATATACAGTAGGCTCCCATAAATGTTAATAAATGACTAAAAGAATGTTCTTTGATAACATGCTCCTTAGCGGTTGAATGTGGCTGAGTTTCTCTCTGAGGTTAGATCACTCGCAAGGGCAGGTGACACACCCTGTGCTGGAGACAAGGAGGGGACCGTCCATCTACCCTTTGCTGATTTCAGGTCTTGTCTGAAGAGCAAAAAGGGACGCACCAAAGCCATGTCTGAGCCCTCGTCCCTTTGCCTTCCTGAAGTTTCTCTAGCAGTTTCTCAGGAGCAGAAGGAATTGCTGTGTGGCAATGACAGAGCCGCTCTCTCCCAAACCCTGAAGCACTGGCCTTTGGACGCCAAGCGGAGCTCCTCTTAGATGTGTCTCCAGAAGGCACTTTGTGAAAGGCTCAGAGTCCCTTTGAGACGACAGTCATGTGAGACCCTCGGGTGATCTTATCCTGCAGCGTGGTTCTGAGCTTACCTCCTGGTCCGCTAGGGACTGGCAGTCACGGCAGCTCAGCACAGCTGCAGCCTCTGAAGGAAGATGAAAACCGCTTCCTGGACGCACCGCCTTGGGTGCCATCAGCGTCTGGCTTCAGCAGACTTCATCTAATGTGGTAACACTCATGATAATAAATATTGTTAAAAATGAAAGTCACTCCGGGGATTGAGAATCACCAGGACAGGTGTTCAGAATGAGAAGAGCGCTGTAACTGGGTAACTTTGTCATTATCGGAAATGCCGTTTAAAATCTATTGCGTTTAAAAAAAAACAATACTTCAGCAGCTCTCTGGCCTTCCAAAGTCATTAGTTGGTGTTCTTTATCTGTTTGTTTTCCTCACTGAAGTGAGGTTTTTAATGTCACAGGAGAACTAACTTGGCTCCATGACAGCGTTTCAGGGTGAATGATGGAGCCTTCTGAGGCTCACACATCATGCTGCGCCATGTGTCTCCTCTTTGGAGCTCAGGGTCCCCTGCGGTGGGGAAACAGGGATGGCACAGGGCGGGGCGCGGAGGGGAGAGAGCTGGGACCATTCCTGATTGACAACCAGCCCAGTGGGGTTGTGGGCGAGGCCAATGCTTCCTCCAGACCCCGCAGTCAGGCCATTAAAGGACTGGTGGTGGGAGGGTGCGGGGGGGGCGGGGGGGAGGGAGGGCAGGGCTTTGTGTCCCACCCTCAGTCGGTTCTCTCTGACACTCAGGAGTTGCAAAGCAGTAATGACACCGTTTCAGATCATACCCATCTCTGGCATTTTCCAAGTGCCTCATCCATCTTTACCGTAATCAGGAAAAAAATATCACAACAGCAGTGGTCCCATGCTGGAAAATGGAACTACCGAGGCCCCCAAAGAAGCAATAAGCTCCCGATGTCACGTAGAAAGTCTCCATTTGCACTTGAAGCTGGTTTTGAAACATGCATTCACATTCTTTTGTAAACACCAGTTCCAAATTCTACATATATTATCCATGATTTGAATTTCAAAGGTGGTGTTTGCTCTTGTCTGTTGTAGGAGTCCTCACCATGCCACAATGCATGTGGGAAATTACATTGGAGACCTTGCTCTGGTCTAGAAGATTTGTTTACCTTCTGAAGGGATAACATCTTGTGTTCCTGTTGAATTTCATCTTCAGAGGCAGCATCTTATAGGATTTTTCTGAGTATCAAGGGAAAATCTATCCATGCATAGGGAACCACATACAGGCATACCTCATTTTACTGTGCTTCAAGGAAACTGCAATTTTTACAAATTGAAGGTTTGTGGCAACCCTGCGTTGAGCAAGTGTATTGCAACATTTTTCCAACATTTGCTCACTTCGTGTCTCTGTGTCACATTTTGATAATTCTCACAATATTTCAAATGTTTTCACTTTGATTATATTTGTTACGGTGATCTGGGATCAGTGATCTTTGATGTTACTATTGTATTGTTTGGGGGTACCACAAACTGCACCCAAATAAGATGGCAAACTTAATCCACAAATGTGTGTGTCTGACTACTCCACTTACTGGGCATTCCCCCATCTCTCACCTTCTCCTCAGGCCTCCCTATTCCCTGAGATACAACAATATTGAAATTGGGTCAATTAATCTATAATGAATGAATGTTCAAGTGAAAGGAAGAGTCACACGTCTCTCTTTAAATCAAAAGCTAGAAATGTTTAAGCTTGGTGAGGAAGGCATGTTAAAAGCTGAGATGGGCTGAAAGCTGGGTCTCTTGCACCAAGCAGTTAGCCAAGTCGGGAAGGCAAAGGAAAAGTCCTTGAAGGAAATTAAAAGTGCTACTCCAGTGAACACACGAATGATAAGAGAGTCGAACAGCTTTATTGCTGAAATGGAGAAAGTTTTAGGGGTCTGGCTAGAAGACCCTTAAGCCAGACCCTTTCTGTTAGGCCAAATCCTAACCCAGAGCAAGGCCCTACCTCTCTTCAATTCTATGAAAGCTGAGAGAGGTGAGGAAGCTGCAGAAGAACAGTCTGAAGTTAGCAAAGGTCGGTTCATGAGATTTAAGGATAGAAGCGATCTCTACAACATAAAGTGCAAGGTGAAGCAGCAAGTGCTGATGTAGAAGCTGCAGCAAGTTACCCAGAAGATCTAGTTAAGATAATTAACAAAGGAGGCTACACTAAACAACAGATTTTCATTGTAGATGAAACAGCCTTATATTGGAAGAAGAGTCCATCTAGGACTTTCATAGCTAGAGAGGAGAAGTCACTACCCAGCTTCAAAGCATCAAAGGACAGACTGACTCTCTTGTCAGGGGCTAATGCAGCTGGTGACTTTAAGTTGAGCCAAGGCTCATTTACCATCCTGAAAATCCTGTGGTCCTTAAGAATTATGCTGAATCTGCTCTGCTTGTGCTCTATAAATGGAACAACAAAGCGCAGATAACAGCACATCTGTTTACACATGGTTTACTGAATATTTTAAGCCCACTGTTGAGAGCCACTTCTCAGAAAGAAAGATTCTTTTCAAAATATTACTGCTCGTTGACAATGTACCTGGTCACCCAAGAGCTCTGACAAAGACGGACAATGAGATTAATGTTGTTTCCATGCTGCTTACACTATATACTTTCTGAAGCCCATGGATCAAGGAGTCATTTCAACTTACAAATCTCATCATTTAAGATATACATAATGTAAGGCTATAGCTGCCAGGGATAGTGATTCCTCTGCTGGATCTGGGAAAAGTAAATTGAACATCTTCTGAAAAGTATTCACCATTTGAGATGTCATTAAGAACACTTGTGATTCTTGGGAAGAGGTCAAAATATCAATATTAACAGGAGTTTGGAAGAAGTGGATTCCAACCCTCATGGATGACTTCAAGGGATTCAAGACCTCAGTGGAGGAAAGTAACTGCACATGTGGTAGAAATAGCAAGAGAACTAGAAATAGAAGTGGAGCCTGAAAATGTGACTGAATTGCTGCAATGTCATGATAAAACGTTCAAGGATGAGGACTTGCTTCTTATGGATGAGCAAAGAAAGTGGTTTCTTGAGATGAAATCTACTCCTAG
The DNA here is from genome assembly GCF_059928025.1 of Delphinapterus leucas. Taxonomy (NCBI): domain Eukaryota; kingdom Metazoa; phylum Chordata; class Mammalia; order Artiodactyla; family Monodontidae; genus Delphinapterus; species Delphinapterus leucas. Next base: position 105,877,958 of record NC_143135.1, on the reverse strand, counting down.
TGAAGATGAGGTGAAGGTTGTGGAAATGACAACAGGGTATTTAAAATATACATAAACTTAGCTGACGAAGCATCATCAGGATTTCGACTGACTTCCTTTTTTTTTTTTTTTTTTTGCAGTACGCGGGCCTCTCACTGCTGTGGCCTCTCCCGTTGCGGAGCACAGGCTCCGGATGCGCAGGCTCAGCGGCCATGGCTCACGGGCCCAGCCGCTCCACAGCACGTGGGATCTTCCCGGACCGGAGCAGGAACCCGTGTCCCCTGCATCGGCAGGCGGACTCTCAACCACTGCGCCACCAGGGAAACCCTGACTTCCATTTTGAAAGAAGTTCTACTGTGGATAAAATGCTATCAAACAGCATTACGTGCTACAGAGAAATCATCTGTGAAAGAAAGAGTCAGCTGAGGTGGCAAACATCATTGTCTTATTTTAAGACATTGCCACCCCAGCCTTCAGCGGCCACCAGCCTGATCAGTCAGCAGCCATCCACACTGAGGCAAAACCCTCCACCAGCAAAAAGACTGTGACCCACTGAAGGCTCAGATAATGGTTAGCATTTTTTTAAATAAAGTATTTTTAAATTAAGGTATGTACATTTCTTAGACATAAAGCTATTGTACACTTTATAGAATGTAAACATAACGTTGACATGCACTGGAAAAAAAAAAAACTTGTGTAACTTGCTTTATTGCAATAATTGCTTTATTGCAGTGATCTGGAATGGAGCCTGCAATGTCTCTGAGGCATGATGGCAGGCACTTTACTCCTACTTTAACCGTACATAAAGTTGCCTAGGAAGTCTTGGACGAAAGCTTTATTTTTCCATTTCTAAAGGTAAATCCTTTGGAGTGATTTCCTGCTGAAGGTACTCCCGGTGGGATCGGAGGAGTGGAGTGAGAAGCCGCTAAATATCCCCCTATCCTTCGAGGAGACAGTGTAGAGAAATTTACAACTCTACACTGAGGATAGGCACCCAGGAAATGTTGAAAATAAATAGGAGACTATCTCTCATCCTACCGGGCTCTTGGGGAAAAGCACCACACTGAATGCTGGGAACAAAAACGATCAAAGAGGCAGAGTTCCTGCCCTCTGGAGATTCATAGGTGTTTGCCATAAGACAGCCTCAATTCTAGAGATGTCACAAACATGATCAGATACAGGCCAGGGAATGAGTTATAGGTTAGAAGCCCAGGAACCTGGGTTCTACTCTTGCCTCAGCCCTTACACGCCCTTCCTCATGCTTCAAAATCTAATGTTTCCTACGCCTCCTATGGAATAACGTTCTTGAAATTCTCCAGTCTGGATTGGGTCTCCTGTGTATTCCTCTTGGGACATTTATCAAAACCGTAATTAAGTAGATCTGTGTGATTGTCTGTGTACAACTGACCTCCCCTAACAGGCTAGAAGCTCCGGGAGGACCTGGATCATGTGTCTCTTGTACCGACTGCACTCTCAGACCTAGCACAGTGCCCGGCATTGGATACTTGAGAGTAAATGAGGAAGGAGAAGCAGCTTTGCTACTCTGCATCCCGAGCGATGCCAAAGCTGACACTTAACGTCAAAAAGCCAAGAACTGCTGAACCACAAAGAAAACTATTCAGCTCCCTTAATTCATCCCCCCAGTGGGAAACTTCTCCTTGAATGGAAGTGGTTCCTTTACTGGTGAGGCCACCGTGGCAGAAGACAGTACACAACACATGGAAGGATGGTAACTACAGGTCTTTTGTGTTTGTCTTGCCTTGTATTTCAACCTTTCCCGTTATTTTAGTTTACGGCCACCTATGGAGGAAGGGGCGGGTGTCTGGACACAGAAGGCCCACCCCACTTCTTCCTTTGCACAAAAGCCCTGCAAACAAGCCTGTGTCGAGACAGCCGGAGTGCATCTCATCATGGAGCAGCTTCTAGGCCCAGGAACTCCCAACTGGCTTCTGAATAGCATCTCTGATATACTAAAGAGGTAAATTAAATGCATTAATCTCAGTGAGAGTCACCATTGAGGCATTCAGGGCTGCACAGAAATTTCCAACAATTGGCCTCATTTTGCTTCAGTAACAAATAAAAAAAGCGGGGGGGGGGAGAGTTTGGGTGGGTCTGGGAGGCTTTTTTTCTGCTCTCCTCCTCCAGACGGGTAATCAAAATGAAGTTCCACATTGAGAATATGCATTTCATTTTATTCGGTACTTGAAAGCAAACACATTTGGCCCTTTCTCCTGTAATAAGACGAATCCCTTTCTGTTATTCATTGAAAAACATAATGATGATGCCAGTGACACCAAGACCCTGTAAGCTTCTTTTCAGCCTCTTCTCAGCATAAAAAGGCAAATTCATTCTGGTTAAGATAGTTTTGTGCCGGGTACATGACATTCATCCTCTTAAACCCGTGGAAACTGCAGCTATTTGGGTCGATTTATGCTTTTATTCTTATTTTTCAATCACTTTCTCTCTATTCGCGGGCCTGGGAAGCCCCTTCCTCCCACTTCTTACACCAAGGTGGCCTACAGGTTTTACAGGAGTTGAAAAGAAAGTTCAGCACAAACCCAACCTCAAAATGCCTGATTTGGGCTCATTTCTCAGGATTTAACAAGGAACCTGGATGGTGGGACAAAGGACAAGCCTCACAGCCAGAGGAGCCCGGCTCAGGCCGTGGATGTGCTGGGGGACTCCAACTGAGTCAGTTCATACTAAGTACCAACGACTCATCCTGACTTCATTATCCCATTTAATCCTCGAGACAACCCAATGGATTCACTATTCCAAATTTCACTTCGTATTTGAGGAATACGAAGCAGTCTCGGGGGGTTCAGGTAGTCGTGTTTGGGCCCACGGCTGGTAAACGAAGGACCCATCACTGGGACCTAGGTCAACTGAGTTCTTAGCTATTTCATGCTGCCCCAGGGTCCAAATTACCCTGTTAGAGATTCGGTTTTCTTCTTGCTGATCTCTAATGATGCCTCCCTCTTAGGAGTTTTGGGTAGAATCAACTCAGAAATACAAGTGCATTGCAAATTATAAAAAGAATATGAAAGGAAGGTGTTACTATTTTATTGTTAACAAGGTAATACTGTATTGGATTTAGCCAACCCCCATATTGAGAAACATCCTACAGACAGATAACGTTTTAACTGTTTTCTCAGGAAACAGGGACAGAATATACTCTTGTGGGTATGGATGTGCTTTCCCTGAAAAGAAGTTACGTGACACAGTGAGAGTCTGTCTGGGAAGAGACTTAATCCTGAGGCAGAAAATTAGGACTCTGGGATGTGGGGAAGAGTAAAAACAAGGGCTGGGGCTTCCCTGATGGCGCAGTGGTTGAGAGTCCACCTGCCGATGCAGGGGACATGGGTTTGTGCCCCGGTCCGGGAAGATCCCACATGCCGCGGAGCAGCTGGGCCCGTGAGCCATGGCCGCTGGGCCTGTGCGTCCGGAGCCTGTGCTCCGCAGCGGGAGAGGCCACAACAGTGAGAGGCCCGCGTACCGCAAAAAAAAAAAAAAAAAAAAAGAATTTGCACTCAAATGCTGGAGAAGCCCAACCTAAGACATAGAATGAGAGGGCTATTCCTACACTTGTGGGAAAGCCACAGAAAGAAGTGTGATGATTTGCTCCCCGAATCAGCACTGAGAGGACTTTGGGAACAGTAGGGTGGTTGCTTAGGGCAGGCTGTTAGGAAGAAATCACCCTGCGCCTTTGTTTTCTGCTGCTGGCAGCTGGCAAGAGGCAACCTCCTGTAGAAACCATCACCCAAGGCCAGGGCTCTGGGGCCCACAGGTGGTAAGAGCGCATCTCTCCCAGTGATCAGAGACCTCAGGTAGCCCTGACCATTCAGCAATGGATGGTCATTCCAGGAGGGGGTACCTGGAGGCAAAGAGGAAAAACCTGAATTCCTTCTAAATTGGGAGTATGTATTCTCAAAACTATTCTTTTGGGTGGCACCAGTGTGATCTGTCTATATTTGTTCCCCAATATTATGCAACAAGATATCGAGGATTATCAATAATTTTAATAAAGTAGCTTTTAAAAAAAATCTCATACTTACTAATTTCATGAAATGACTCTTTATTCAAAGTTAGAAAAAAAAAAAAGAGAGCCTGTGATTAAGTTTGGGGGAGAGCAGAATCATGGCTCTGAAAAGTGAAATTCTTCCAGAGCCTTGCTTCTCACCAACCCTGATGCTCTGAAGACGAGCTGCAGCACTTGGATTTTAATTCAGTCCATTAATAAATGAATTATGCAATTAGTTGATACACAATTAACTGGATTCACAACGCGTGTAGAGCTAACTGGGTCAGCCTGCATCTGTGTGACTGTAATGTGCCTAAATGAATATGCCATCAAAGGACATGCAGTGGGATGGGGAATCAGATTCGTCTGAGGCAGGAATCACGCCTGCCAGCTGCCGAAAGTAGCCTTGGTTGGAGTTGGCAGAAGAAACAAAAGCACACAATGCAGGACCCCAAGTGGCATCCTCTCTGCTGTAGCAGCATTGTTCTCCCCAGATGAGCTTGGACGGAGATCAGTAAATCCCAAATCCTTCTAGACAGAAAGGAAGAGCAATTGGACTTGGATTGGGATCTATCAATTAATCACTAGCCAAACGTGGTTCTGACAACGTGAGATGAAAACCTCTTAGTGCAGCAGAGCCGTCCCTGGGACCTGCAATTGTAACTGACCCAGATGCAAAGTCAATCAAAATACTCAATCCTGTGATATCTAATTCCAGCTGGAAAATGTAAGCCAATGAAATGTTCAGTTGTGCTTTGTGGGTGTGACCAATCAATCCATGTCCAAGAATTTGTCTTACAGTCAAGGTTTTTGGTGATCAAATTGAGGTTGGTATCAGAAGCTCACAGTGATCTATGACTATGATGTGTGTGCCTGTGTGTCTTCTGTAGGGAGAGAGGAAAATTATGGGAGTGTCTACAATGAATTTACTTAATTTTGTTTTTGAATGCTTCAAAGATGTTTTGGGATTCCCGAGCCTTTCTAAATCAGAATCTGTACTTTAGCAAGATCCTCGCAGGATTCACTGTGCATTCTGGTTCCGTCTGAGAAGTGTGACTGTAGGGCACTCCATGTTCACAGGAAGTGTCATTGTCATAAAATAGGACATTAAGAGCTCTTCTTGTGTGCGGAGGCCCTGCGAAATCTGAGAAGTCTTATTTGGTATGAAATCACTGGCATGACCATGTGTGGCACCATCCCTGAACTCAGAGCGTGCTGAGTGTGGGCCCTGGTCTTGACTTCACCACTGATTTGCTCCCTAAAGCACCTCATCTCCCAGGGTCTGTTTCCTTCTTTATTTGCAATGAGAATGTTGGGCTGGACTGCTAGTCTCCAGTTTGCGTCACCTCCATCTCTGAATATGGTAATGAAGGGAGGAAGAACAGCAGGGTAGTTAAGAGCACGGAGAGAAATCCGCTGGTCCTTGGGTCCGATTGAGGGTCAGCCCTAGGGTGTGGCATTGAGAAATGGATTTAATCTTTCTAAGCTTCACTTTCTTTGATTATAAATCGGGCACATCTTAAGCGTCCAGTTGCATGGATGTTGACAAATGTAGTCCATGTAACTCAAACCCAGTCAAGACACAAAGGGTCTCCATCACCCCCTGCCCTCTCTTACCCACCATGCCGTTCTGGCACCCACAGTACACAGAGAGGGTTGGGTGGTAGAAATGTTCTGTTTTCATTGGAGTGGTAGTCACACGGGAACACGGTTCTCGGAATTGTTGAACTGTGCTTTTAAACTGGGCTTGTTTTACTGTATGTCATTTACGCCTTAATAAAGTTGATTTAAAAAGAAAATAGCAAAGCACCCTGGAGGGTAAAGGAGTTCTTCAGCTCTCTTCCCAAAAGCAGGTTTCACAGAATGATTCCTAGCACACAAACCCAAAGAGCAGGGCAGCAGGAAGAGGTGAATTGAAGCCTTGGCACTTAGAATGGGTATTCACGACAAAGCCGCTGGATCCATCCTATGGGTGACCTTTGGGGACTACTGACTGCTTTGTGTGTCATTACATTTGGCCTAAGGGTAGTAAGGTGCATCTTCTCCCGTGACCTGTGAATGAAACCACTCTCACCCCTCCTGCGGTGACCCCTCCTGGGGCAGAGGCATCACGAGTCTCCAGAAGAGATGGGCAAAGACACGACCCTGGCCTCCCTCACAGACCTGACCACAGTCCTGTAGCCACCGCAGAGGGAAAATGAGATGGGAGGCAGACTCCCCCTGTACAACCTCCCAGAGTGCAGAGATTTCACTTCAAAACAAAACTGCTCAGACACACAAAAACAGCTACAGACATAACCCCGAGTGTCAAATGTAAAGAAGTGAGCAAATTGCTAAAATGAGTTGAAACAGAGTCTCAGGACTTCTTACCACAGGCTGTTGGTCCCTGACCTGGGTTTACGATCGGAGCCAATTAGCAGGTGCTACCTTAAAATTATGGAGCGGAAAGGGCACCTAGGAGACCATCTAGTCAAGCAATTTCAAAGTATTTTTAGCCCCCAAACCAAATCTTACACAGGAATGTAAACCAACAAAAAAGAGAAGAGCGTAGGTAATCGAGAGGAAGCCGAGGTGTGGGTTCCAGGGTCCCAGCTCCTCCATCCCTGCGACGGCCTCTGAGGGACATAACCCTACAAGCATGGGACCTGGTCCAAGGCCCTTATTCGACCAATTAGGACACTGAGGCCCTATATGCTAAGGCTCTGCCCTCAGGCTGCAACAGAGGCTGGTCTAGAGAGATCCGGACAGCCAGGAAAAAAGGCTTTTTCCGTTGTACAGAGCTGCCTCAACAAATACCACACAAACCCATTTCTTTGGGCCAAATGATTTGCTCCATCCTGAGGCACTCCTCGGAGCATCCTGAGAATTCTGGGCGGAAGGCAGCTGGCTCAGATTAGCTCAGCCACCACGGGCCTCCCTTCCGGGGTCAGCGCTCGGATTATGGAATCCTGCACCCCCCGGCGCTGGGAGGGAAAGTGCCTTTGCAGGAGGAAAGGGGGCCTGGGACAGGAGAGAAAGAAAGAAGGAAGAAGAAGAAGCGCTCCTGGGTGGGACGTGTGTCTGGCCCAGGGTGGGGGGATGCATGGCAGAGACACACGGGGCTGGGGTGCAGCAGGCATATGACATCCACTGTGTCTCGTGTCCCAGCACAAGTTGGAGGACTGTCGGCCTCCCCCGTCTCTCCCTGCTACGCTCAACATTCCCGTAAACCACTAACACCTAGAACCCAGGCCCCCCCCCACCCACCCAGCCCCAGGGCTGGGTGAGAGCCACAATCACATCTTCTTCATTTCCCAGAGAGCATCTTTGAAAGACTTCTCCAAGAGCGAGGTCTCAGGTCAGTGGGGACTGAGCCAGGAGGTGCCCCAAGCTGGCGCCTCCCCTGGAAGCTCAGCCTAACTGGGAAACATGGTGATTCTGCCATTTAAACCTGGGGGCCTCCAATCACCCAGGGGCCATTGATCCACCTGGCTTTCTCCCCAAAACCACACTGGAGAGCAGGAAGCTAGATTATGTTCCCTTCAGAGCTGGGCTCACGGCTCCGTCTACAGTCTGAGACCAAAACTCCTGCCACCTGTCATCCCTGATCCTTGTTCAACTCTCAGGTAGGACCCACGTGCTCTGGAAGGAAGAACAGATCATTCTAAACAAGTGGCCATCTGTTCCTGCTGCACCAGGTCCTGGGGTGGCTGTTGGCGTGCCCTGGTGTTTGAACCCTGGGAGATGCTAAACTGCTCCCCCGCAGATGCCTGCTACCCGCTCTGTACCACAATCTCCACCCAAAAGCCCCCCAGCCTGCTAACACCCGGGTTTTGTCTCTGTGGTCGGCTTCCCCTGGCAATGAGCTGAGACGCAAAATGGACCCAAAATGGTCCTCTGAATTGCTGAACAAGCCTGCCTTACAGTCAGAGAGGGCTTTGGGGCCCGTGGAGAGCCGAATCCTCACGCTTTTTAAAAATTATGATCCTGGTGGCTAGCTGGGACCGACAGCTAAAGGACATGGAGGAAGTTCCCCAAAGATATTTCAAGATGAGCTCGTCATGTTCTGAGAAGCTGGATCCACCCAAGAGTGGAATCAGCTGGGTCTCCATCCTCGACATCGTCATGACTAAACGAGCTGGCAGATGGCAGCAGTGGTGGAAGCAGAGAAAGCCCACATCTCTAGACGTGATGTCCAACACGACAGCCGGGGCCACCTGTGACCAGAGGCTGCTGCCCTGGGTGGCACGGACTAAAGTACCCCTCTATCCCTGCCGAGGGTTCTATTGGGCGGTGCTGCTCTAGACCTTTTATTTAGTCATTGATTTGTGTGCCATCAAATATTTGAGTCCCGACCAGCCAGGCGCCAGCATGCTAGGCATTAGGTCAGGTTCTGCAATTACAGGGTCTAACGGGGGAGGCTGGGGAGGGTGTCAGAGATGTGATGGTTTCCCTGACCTCAAAGGTTGAGCCACGGGTCATGGTGGAGTCGGGGTGGGGAGACAGGAGTGCTCCCAGGAAGAAGCGTAGCATCTGCAGGGTGGCAGCAGCCACCTCCCTTTGTGCCTCGGGGCCCCAGCTCCGCGCAGTCCAGCCTGGGGGCTGCGTTCCTTTCCTGAGCCACCTGCCCCACTCCCCAGAGGGTGGCCTGCTTGAGCCTCAGTTTCCTCATTTGCAGGACGGGAGTGAGATCCATCGCGCAGAGTTATTTTAAGTAGCAAATCAAGTGTAGTGTAGAGAGGCGTGTAGCACAGTGTGTGACACGCGTTCAAAGCTCACACGTGCTAGCTCACGTTTCCCTTTGTCAGGCCAAGGCCGGAGGTCCTGAGGAAGCGCCGTCTCCTGGGCTCTGTGCCCGGGCCTCGGCTACAGAGGGTGCCCCCGGCCCCTGGCCTCCCGCCTGTGCCCAGCCAGCCTGCTGCTGTGCCCTGCAGCTATTTCCAGCCCACGGCCGGGCTGCTCTGCTCTTCCTGCCTTTGTCTTGCAGCAGGTGGTTCTCATTACCGCCCAGCGAGGTGGCGGCCGTGAACGTGCTGGCATGTGCCGCATGAGTCTCTGGCCACGTGTCCCGTGCCTGGGGGCTGTGGGCCAGCTCCGCTAGTTGTGAGGCCTGGAATCTTCTCTGGGATGCAGCCGAGTGACGGGGAAAGGCCGTGGGCTTTAGGACCGCAGCCCAGATCCTTGGAGGCCCGGCTGGTCACCGGCAGCAGCCTCCTGCTGGGCAGGCTCCTATCTGTCTCTCACTGCGATCTCCCCGTCTGTTGTCACAGGCCCGTGCACCCAACACACCTGTCCACGGTGGGCTGCTAACACAGGGATGCTCAGAGCTGGGGACACAGCAAGGAGAAGACACACAAAAATCCCTCTCCTGGGCCACACAGACAATGAACACAGTCGAGAGGGGGCGGGGGAGTCAGCGAGCGGCTTGGGGAGAGGGCGGCCACTGCAGCCTCCACTGCAGCAAACGTAAGCAGAGGCTAAGAACGTGGAGGAGGTGAAGGGTTTTCTGCCAAAGCTATGAATTTTTCCAGCCTGCATTCCTTCCCTGAGCCACAAGCTGTGCCCAGGAATGCTGTCTGAGAAAATGAATGGGCAGTGTGTCAGAAGCTGAGACTTTCTTGGCTGGCCCTGGCCAGCAGTTGGTGTCACCTTGCCCCAGGGTGGCTTCTGAGTGGCAGCAGAACAGAGGCTGTAGCTGAGCACACGCGCTGGCCTTCCTGGCCGGGGGTCTGATCCCAGGACTCAGGAAACAAAAGGATGTCTGCAGCATGGCAAGGAAATCTTAATGAGCGCTAGGAACGGAAACAGTGGGGGTGAGGTTTTAATTAGCGGAAGGGACAGTCTGCCCATTCTCATCATGACCCAAAGGCAGGTCGCCACTGGCCACGAGCATCCAACATCACTCACTTCTGGACCCGATGCCTTCACCGAAAAGCCAGCTGGGTAGACGCCCTCCTCTCTCCCTCACTCTCACCTCCTGGGCATCTGGTGCTTCTTTCCATTGACATCCAGACGCTCAGATCATAGCCTCTTCCCAGCACCCTTAGGCGCCATCAGTCCAGCCGATGGACCCTTCTCCTTCATATTTTTTATCTCCAGCTCCATCTCAACAAGCCCCAAGCCCTCTTCCCTGCAGTCCTCTCCTATGCGGAGGCCAGGCCCACAGCCTGTCGCCCATTTATCAATGCATTCCAACTGTAACTCAGGTATTGATCTTTGTTGGGTTTTTCCTATAAACTCGGGTTGTAAAGATTTCATTAGCCTGCCTCACAGTCATTACATCAAGTAATAGGAAACATCCATCTTCCCCAGGCTTCACTTCTGCACCCAATGGAGATCAGTTTGAAGAGTGTTAATCAAGCTATGAAAATCATTGGCAGCTCATTCCCTTATGATGAAAAAGCTGGTTTGCAGCGTCACTGGGCAGCAGAGTCCTGGCACCTTAGATACCTACCCCAATTATGGGCTGTGTGGCTTCCTGCTTAGGGAGAAATTCTTTTATTTTTTATTATTTTTAATTTTTTTTTGGCCTCATGCCCATATGCAAATCTCATTCTTTGGTTTAGTGTGATTCTCTAAGTCGTGTGCAGCTAGAAGACGGTGCAGGCAAGGCTGGGCTTCTCTGCAGACCGTGGGCAGATGGAGGGTTGTTGGTCACTGCCGTGGATCCCTGCCACAGCCAGACCTGTGCAGCGGTGGGAAGGGAGTCCACCAAAGGGCGTCCTGTGTGCAACGGGAGCTCAGCTACAACCGACTCGTCCACCTGCTCTGCTCCATCCACCCAGGAGCTGTTCTAGGGGCAGCTCAGTTCTTCAGAGACCGTTCTGGCTGCCCTGGGGTGAGTGGAGGCAGGGGGTGTGGCGAGATGAGAAACGGGGACCAGTGAGGAGGCCATCGCTGTGCACAGGTCAGGGGTGGAGGCGGTCAGGGCCGAGGCAGCAGGAGTAGGGATGCTGGGAAGGGCCAGGAAATGTGCTAGAAAACTTAGCGACACGTATCTAGTTCCACTACAGCTCTGTGAGATAAGAATTACCCACCCATTTTCCAGATGAGGAAACTGAGGTGCAAAGAACTTAAGAAACATCTCCGCTCGCAAAGTTTCCTAACCGAGCTTCTCTCCAGATTACAACTTGGGCGGTTCCTCTACAGCCATGATGGGAGTGTTTGTTTGATAGGACGGGCTGGAAGGGGCTGACGAAGGATATAGTGGTAAATGTCTATTGTGAAAACAGAACCATCTGAATCTCCTTAATCATTATCCATAGCTCACACAGGGATCTGCTCCCCACAAATTTCCGGCATTCTTCTCTTTCTGACTTAAGCTTTATTGTTTATTGCTCAGGTCTTTGAAATACCTCAAACAGCAGAGGAAAGAGCTTCTCCCCCCGGGCTGTCAGAGGGGGAGCCTGAAGCAGTACACAATAAGCATGGAAGTTTTTGGAAGTCACCTGTTTTATCTTAAAAATTTATGTGGATATTGTACTCTGCTTCACAGTGAGTTCATGTTTGTTTTAATGTTTAAAACCATTTTTTTAAAAAATTGCAGTCAAGTACTGCCACTTGAAGGCACAGGATAACAAAGGTTTACCTTCCTGAATCATCTATCATAATATCACAGGTACTTTGTATTGTCACTTACTCAGCGCCAGGCGCGGTTCTGAGCGTGTTACTTGAGTGACTGCACGGTGACGTTTCGTTATCTCCATCCCCAGATGCGGAGGTGGGTGCTCAGAGAAGGTGGTGACTTACCCAAGGACACATAGTACGTGACAGAGTCAGGATTTGAACCGGATATATTTGTTCCAATACCTTGCAAGAGGCCACTGCTGATACCCCTGGGGTTTGGTAGCCCAGCTTGGAAAGTGGAACTGGGTGGTATCTGAAAGTTCATGCAGAAAAATGTCATGTTTACAGTTCAGGTGGACTGGCTCCAAAGCACACCCAGTCTTCAGTTCTGGGGGGTCTTGGGGAGGAGGGTGGCAGAGGGGAAGCTGAGAAGAGGAAGCTGATGCGATTTGGGAACTGGCCACTGGAGGTTGGCCGACCTGTGCAAGGTCCCACTAGGGCTCAGGGCAGTGGCTGGCCCCTGGGCTTCTGGGCTTTCTGGGCACAGGGGACCATCAACCTGCAGCAGAACCCGACTTGGTGCTGGGGAACTGCGGTCCATTTTCAGCCATTGCTGAAGGGGGTTTGTAAGAAAGAGCAGGCACAAAACCCAGTTAAGCAGCAGCTCCAAGAGGGACACCGGTACGTCCAGGTCTCCAGAGTGAACCGTGTGTAGGAAGCTGCAACTTGGTGGGCGCCTGAGGGCTGCAGGCCTGTCCTGAGTCCATCGATCATTCAAAGGTTTCTGCAGACCCTACCAGCCCACAGGTCTGAGCTTGCGGTGTCCTGCCTTCTCTAGGTGTGGCATAGGAGGGGAGGAGGGAAGAATGCACTAACGTTAGGATGAATGCGTGGCAACAGCTGAGAGATGGCTGAGACAGACAGCAACTGACATCACCTAAAATCCTGTCCTGTTTTACAGCAGAGAAGGGGTCTACACAGCCTTCCCTGTAACCATCAAGGGTTAAAATCCTGTTCCCTGTGGTCTAGCCCTCCTGCAATTCTAATTTAAATTGCAGTGTGCTACTGTAGCAGTTCAATTCCTGATTACATTTCTGACAAGTGAAACAGCCCCAAACTAAGTCTCCAAATAATAGTGTTCACGTGTTAAATACTTTTTTTTAAGATGGAAAGAATCATGCCCCAAAACCATGACAGTTGGTCATCTTCCTCCTTTTCTCCCAAAATTCTGAACTGTATTCATGGGAGTGAAATAGGATCAGAGACAGAGGAGACCTTGTTTAAGGGGGTCTCCCTATTTCTGACTGATCACTTGACATTTTCCCATCTCTCGTTCCCTGCTCTCTTCCAGGCCAGGGAAAAATTCAGTTTGGGTCATTTTCACCCAATGTAACAAGAGGCCAAGATTCATGCAACGAAGGGAATGAGTTCATTTGCAAACTCAGGGCTAGAAGCACAGTCTCATTGCAAATCCAAAATCAGTTAAGAGGCGGGAAGCAAAGACTAAGGGTAAATTGTCAATAATCATCCTGGGAAAAAGGTTAATCTGGAGCTTCAGGGACCCTGCGTGAGGACAGAGATCATTCAGCACCTGTTCAATATGGTAAAAGACAGTGATCTCCCAGGGAGACAGGGGCACCTGGTTCCATAACGGATGGGGGAATGGTTGGAGGGAAGAGAAATGTCTAGTAAGTCACATATTACTATCCATTAATTAACATTTTCTGAGTTCATCTCCTTTGCCAGACGCTGTACTACCTATTTTGTGTATATTTTCATGAGATTTAAAACCTTAAAAGCATTGTGGGGAAGGAACTTTTTCCTGTTTTAGAAATAAGGAAAGTGGGACTCAAAAGATAAGTGAATTGCCCAAGATCACACAGCTAAGATGTGCTGGAATAGGGACTTCAGCTCAGGTATATGTAACTTACAAATCCTTAAGTCTTAACCATCACTTTTTATTGTCTCTTTACACTACTGGTAATAACTTTGCTATTGTTGTGTTGAGTTTAGAGTTAAACCTTAGATTATTTCAAATTTCATACATGAGCAGCTTGGGTTTCCTACTTGGCTGTGACTTCCATCAGGAAAAGACAGTTTTATGCCCCTCTAATATTCCCCCAAATGAAAAAAAATGTTCTAAGTATAATAATTTGCTTTTCACAGTACTTTTTAATCTTCAGAACATTTCTGCATACGTATATTTCCTCACTGCATCCCTTTGCGAAGTATTCTATTATTGTCTTTAGTTTGCAGGTGAGCAGAGACATGAGGATTTTACAACGCGCATCAGTTAGCCAGTGGGAGAAAAAGAACTGACCTCTTGCTCATTTTCCTTCTAGGCCAATGTTCTTTTATGTCAGGCACTGCTAACTGCCTTCCTAAAAGCCAGTTCTCCTTGCTAACAGGCAGAACCTCACCCCACATTTGTTTAGGGGATCCTTTGATTTTAGGAAATGTGAGCTCAGCCTCTAATCCAGAGGTGGACATTAATTCCATTTTAGTCAAAGAGATGTAAAAGGGAAGGGTTTTCCGCCCTGGTAAGAGAAATGCCCTGTGCTGCTCCGTGCTTCCTAACTGGAATGTAGGACTTGATTCTTGGTGCTGCTGCAGCCATCTTATGACACTGAGGAGATGAACAGAATTACATACAGGCTGAATTGAGCCCTAACATCACTGAGCTGCTGAACCAACATGAGCCACTGCCTACCACCATGTCTTTGTTATAACAAAGTATAAAATAAACCTCTGTCACTTGTAACTGAGCGTTCCTACTGATGCTACCTTCTACTACACCACTGAAATGGTACTCAGCTGAAGTGTGTTTGGAAAGAGACCTATAAACATGCTTTGTACAACACAGCCAGTAAACAAATTCGCTACGTGAATGCAAGTGTCATCGTTATTGTTACCATTTTATTTTAAACGCTTGCTGGTATGATTTTGTATTTGCATTTGGATTCCTAGAACCCAAATTCCCCACCACAGAGAGTGAATATACTTTACTGAGAGTAAAAGCTGCCCTGGTCAATTGTTACTGAGTGAGGTGTTGGGCCTGTGACTCGAACTGTTACTGTAGGCAAGTCTTTCTTGGCCTCAGTTTCACTTTCTTTATACAAATACAGCAAAGTCTACTCTCTCCGCTCAGAGTTTAGTGTGAAGATGAAATAGAGACAGGAGAGGGAGTTAGAGGAACAACAGGAAGGGGCATGCAGCACTTGTTAAAATGATTACTGTGTTCTTGTGTTGTGTTTGGCATTTTACCTGTGAAATCTCATCAACTGAGGACCTTACAAGGTAAGTATCATCCTCTCTGAATATTGAGGGACATGGGGGGTATGACCGGGAAAACTCAGATGTCTTGACTAATCCCACACCCACCAGGGATGTAAGGTGGGTATATAATGTGGGATGGGGACAATGGTCCTTGTCACCTGTAAGAGCTTCAGGATATCAAGCAGTCTGGGAGAACCTCTCTTAGGCCGGTGTACTAGGTCACAAGGAACAAGGTCAATGGAATTGATTTCTTGGGTTGACCAAATGGGAGTTGTCTAATCTTGATGGTGACAGTGTGTTGAATTATAGGCATAAAAGGAATTTGGAGGGAGAGTGACCTCTGCCCTCCAGCTCTGTACAGTCAACAGTGACATGGAAGCCAGAATTCAGCTTTTTCCCCTCTAAGGACAAAAACGTTTAGCTGATTCCTAGATGAATAAAACTCACCTCCTGCCCTCAAGGTACTCAGTGTCTATATGGAGCCTGCAAGAGGTAAACCCATAAGTATCAACTGTGACAAGCATGGCATTGACCTTATGATTTGTAGATGGAGTCTCCGGACTTTCCTTACTCCTTTATTTTAATCAATACTTCTTTCTGAAGGACTGAGATATATTTAGTTTTAAATGAAATGTGGAGTTCCTCAAATAAGGCATACTATTACTGAAATTTAATTCATGTATATAAAGCATTGAATGCACTGACTATTACATAGTAAGGAGACTGGTGGTAAAAATTTGGGTATCCAGAGCCAGAGCGCCTGAGTTCCATCCCACCTCCTCCACTTACTAGCTGTGTGATCCTGGTCTGACCATGGGCCTCTCTGGGCCTTGATTTCCTCATCTGTAAAGTGGAATAATAATTGAACCCACCTACTAAGTGGTACAGAGTTAACATGTGTGATGTTCTTCAAATGTGCCTGGCACATAGTACGTGCTCAGGGAATTTTAGCCTTTAATAGGAATGGTAGCAAGGAGTCACAGTAGTAAGAGTGAGTTGGAGCTGGAAAAGCAGAAATAGATGCCATTGGCAGGTGATTAATTATCCACTGGGAAGACCCAGAGGGTGAGAAGAACACAGGCTATGGGAACACTATCTTGCTGACTGGAATGGCTATGATTGGATAAAGGCTTGAAAAACTCTTAAATTCTCAATTCTTCTCAGATTTACTTCTGGCCAGGGCAGACCACTATGCTTCCAATAAACTCCAGGAAGACGGAAAAAAAGGAAAAGGAAACCATTGTGGAGAACACAATTTACTGAATTTCTCCAACCTCAACATTAAGTTAAAGCGAATTCACGGTAGGGGCAAGTACTCTGATGTAATCTGAAGTGACTTTTCTGTTTGATATAAAGCCATAGAAAATGCACAGGGACAGTTTAAAGAACAAGCAAGGTGAGTGAGCTGCATTAAAATGGGAATGAAAAATAACCCAGAAAATGCTATTTATTGTAAAAATTGCTGGCGTGCTTAGAGCTGCTTTGATCATCTTTGCCTCAAAGAAAGCAGAGCCAACAAAGTGAAGTTTCAGAAAAGGGCAGCAAAATGATCAGAGGCATAATGGGTGAAAAGAGGTCTTTATCCCTAGAAGGAAAGAAACAATTGGGAAAAAATTCTTTGGCTTAATAGAGATCTATTGGATAATGAATGGCAAGTAGTGGCCATTCAGGTGCTGCCCTCTCCCCTGTCCCAAATCACACGAATGAGAAGGGATTTAAAAGGCTTGAAAATAGATAAATGGCCATCATAAGTTTAAAGCCTCAACTGGGGGAACTGGCAGCCTCGGGGCATTTTTGAAGCAAACAATGGAGTGACTTTCTAAGAAGATCAAAAGTTTTGCTCCTATCCAATAGCAACTCATCATCCAAGGGTGTTTGCTGAAAAACAGAGGGGCAATGGCCTGCACTAGACCCCCTGCAACAGAGAAAGCTTTCCCTGTGGATGTCCACAGGGATAGTCCGTTGAAATGGAAACAGAGAAAAAGAAAGACTGAATTTATTTCCCTCTGGGACTTGGAAAATGCAATGGGATGGAGTTGAAGAGACACTTTCAGATCTTAGATGATGTGAGGATACCCTCCAAGTATCCGACCCCCACCCCTTCCTCAAGGAAGAAGGAATTCCATCTGGGCCTTATCACTCAGTGTTGATCCAGGACCAGCTGCAGCACCTCCCCAGGGAGCCTGTTAAAAATGCAGAATCCTAGCCCCATCCCAGTTCCCAGAATCAGAATCTGCATTGTAACAAAATTCACTGGTGATTTGCCCACACATCAAAGTTTGAGGGTTTACTATGGTCTCAGGATATTCAGAGAAAGGATGAGGTAAGTGCAACCCCAATGGTGCTATCTCTCACTGTGGGGACAGCCAGTTATCTTACCTCCACGAGACTCCATCCATCCCCAAACTAGGAAATGACTTCCTAGGCATGCTAAATTAGATAATGCATTTAAAGCATTAGGAAATGGATCTGACATGTAATAAAGAGAATTCAAAAAGTATTAGTGAACTTATCGGTTACTGTTGGTATTTATAATCGTCCAACCACCAAGCAATGAGAAGACAGGCTCAAGAATGAGCTATGTGGCGCAGTGGTTGAGAGTCCACCTGCCGATGCAGGGGACACGGGTTCATGCCCCGGTCCAGGAGGATCCCACATGCCGCGGAGCGGCTGGGCCCGTGAGCCATGGCCGCTGAGCCTGTGCGTCCAGAGCATGTGCTCCGCAACGGGAGAGGCCACAGCAGTGAGAGGCCCGCGTACTGAAAAAAAAAAAAAAAAAAAAAAAAAAGAATGAGCTATAGTGTTGTAAGAATGGAGAAACTGTCCAGGCAGTAAGAAAAAGAGACAAGGACAGTGACTCAACATCCCAACTCTGAGTGAGACATGTAAGAGGTAGAGCAGAAGACAACGGAAACTTGCTACGCTGTTCCAGAGTGTGTAAGTGGCTTTATATAAAGCCTAGCTGTGAACAGGCTTGAGAGACAGGTAAATGGGTTACAAGTTCATTAAGAAAAACAATGCATGGCTCTTGTGAGTCTATGTGTATGTTTTTTTCTTGGTCATTTACCAAACATTTTGGTATTGTTTGATTTGTTACTGAAGTTGTTCATTAAAGTAAATTGGTCGCTTTAAACTCTTCTAAATAAGTATTATTTTACTTTTTAATTTTAAAAAAATGACTGCATAGTAGACCCAGAATTTCTCACTCACTTTACCAAAGCACGATTCAGCTTGAGGCTCAAGGTATTCCTGTAGCAGTTACACAATCCCAGTATTATCAGGAAGAAATAACTCAGTAATGGTGATGGTAAAATGGAGAAAGGCATAGATTTTCACCAGTCTCAAATGCCCAAAATAATGGCAAGGGTGTATCACAATAGTAAAAAGGATGTAAACTGTTGGTAGTGTTCACGTTAAGGAGAATTCTGGGAGAAGATGCAATTCGAGTTTGGAGGATAAGCAGCCAGACGACCTGAGGGCAGTCTCTTGCTGTCCCTGTGCCCACAGCTTGACCTGGGCACCGAGTGTGCCATCTGTGACGGAGTCCTTGTGATCTCTTAGCTCACCCTCTCCCAATTTAGATGCTCTGGAGTGGACACCCCTCCCATCCCCAGCCTTATCCTTCATCTAATTAACAGCATGGGTAATAAACAGCCACCCCGTTATCCACAGACAGGCAGACAGGTGTACACCCTTGTCAAAGGTCTTGGCTAAATCATCTGGATTGTTTCTAATAGCAATGTTAACGACCCTCTGCACTAGCTTCAGGTTGTAAAACATCTTTCCTTGATGTTTGTTCAATATTTTCATGAGAGCTAGAAACACCTATTACAGACTCTAGGATACTAACGGGCCCCTGGAACCATTACTATAACTCATGCTGGAGGCTCAGCTGAAGCCACAAATACATGGATTCCTGCTCCATCACTGCCCAGAAAGAGAGAAATGCAGTCCTGAGCCGTCACTGTGACCGGAATATTTCTCCCAAGGAATATATACAGACCCACAACAGAAAAATGTAGGTTACTAAATAGACTTGTGTGGTTCAGTAACTTTCTAAACAGCATGGTCAGTAGGCTACCTAGGTGAGTCTTGCAGCTCAACTGCCTACTCTGGTACTGAATTATGTATTTTATCAACATGTAGATATGCAGGAGGACAAATAACAGAACAACTTCACAGGTCAGGAATGGATTAACCAATGAAAGACCTTACAAATAGCCAGGAGCCTATATAGGGAGTATTAAGGAACCATTAAAATTATTTCCTTTATAAAAGAAAGTGTTCCCTGTAACCATGCTTAGCAGCCCTGAGATTACAAAGGATCCAGGAAGATGAGCAGAAAAGATAACCCCTTGAGAAGTTTTCTCTCAGAAAAATAAACAAATACCTTCTGCTTGTTCATTCAAAATCTCTTTGAACTTAGGAGAGAACTTAATTCATAACTGGACTTTTCAGAAGGCAGAACTTTTGAGTTCTAGTTCTTGTTCTCATTGGGTCCAAATTTCTCTTGCTATATCCATAAATAACATTCTAAATAGCTGTCAAATCTATATAATCTTATGAAATTTGCACATGCTGTAACCTGTGGGCTGGAAAGTAGCTGCGATGTCTTTCCCCTCCTTCAGCCTAGACCTCTCGACCCGTATCCCATGTTTGTAACTGTCTACCACAAGTCTGCCCTTGGGTTGTCTTATATCACCCAATGTTATCTAACTTAAAACAGAACTCATAACCTTCCCTGCCTCTTCCTATGTGTCTCCATTCCAAACACCTCAAGCCTGCTCTCAATGACTGACTGTTATCAGTGATACCATGATACACAGTCTAAAACTGTTTTGCTATTTATAATCCCTCCCTCTTTGTCCTTAAATCTAATTTACTATTTGGAAACATTTCTTTTTTTATGCATTGTTCATCACAATTACTCTTCCCCTCTATTCCCAACATTCATTCACTTATTCATTCATTTACTAAATATTTGGGGGGCATCTATTACATTCAGGTCTCAGTCAGAACCTTTGAAGGGCTACACCCTAGCAGTGAGAAAGACTCAGAAGGTAGCTTCACAGTCTGGGACCCTGCCTTTTGTTAGCTCACTCTCTGACTGGATGGATGTGGTCTATTTCTACTCTAGTTGGCTGCCAGAGAGTAAGGTGAACTGCTCTGCAGAAAGATCACATCATCCAGAGCCTCTCTCATCCCTTATATTCCAGGTCTAGAATTAAAAACATATATTATCAGACACATTAAAATACAAGCCAAAAGGAAAAGAGACAGTAGAAAACTGTCACAGGGGATACTGACTTGGGTTTTCAGAAATGAACTCTAAATAGCTGTAATTAATATGTTTAAGAAAATGAACGACTGGATGGAGAATTGTGCCAGAAAGCACCACATACATAAACATATCAAACAGAAATTCTTAAACTGTAAAAAAAAAAAAAAACCTGAAATTATAAATCCAACAGAGGAATTTCACAGCAGATTAGCTCTATTTCTAACTAGCTTTATGAGACCAACGTAACTTTTCTTGCCAAAATATGACAAAAACATTACAAAAAAAAGTAAAAACCACCTCTTTCAAAATCAGTTTTGAAAAATCAAAACAAAATGATCAATATAATTTAGCACATATGTAAATTAAATGAAAAAAATCTGTTAACATTTCATTAGATGCAGAACACTTGATGACATCCAACAACAATTTATGATATAAATTTTTTTAAACTGTTGCCAAAATAGAAATATAAAGGCGATTCCTTAATTTGATAACAATTATCAACAACAACAAAGTTACAGCAATAATATTTAATGAAAGTTCGAAGACTTTTCTTTGGGACCAAAAACAAGACAAGGATAACCATTATCACTACCTTTTTTCAAAGTTATATTGGAACTCATAACCTGTGCAATAAGGCAAGAAAAAGAGGGGTATCATGATTGGAAAGAAAAAAAATAAAACCTTCCATATTTACAGATGGCATGCTGGTGAGCCTAGAAAATTTTAAAATAATCTATGGAGAACAACTGCTAGAATTAATAAGCAGATTTATCAGGGTCATTGGACATAAGTTAATTATATAAAAATCAGTTATATTTCTATATACTATCAACAAACAATGAAATTATGAAAATTGCAAAACTTGTCGTTTACAACTTTGTATAACATCAAACACCGAGGACTAATTTAACCAAAAGGTATACACATGCACAGAAAACTACAAATCATTCCTAAGAGAAATTAAAGAAATTCTAAATAAATGGAGAAATAAGGCATGGTATAGATGGTGATTCAATGATTCAATACTGTGAAAATGCTAAATCATTTCTAACTGATGCATAGATTCCAGGCAATCCTAATCAATATCCCAACAGTAATTTTTGGTGGAAACTGACCAACTGATACTAAAATTACCAGAATACATAGGAATAAAAACAACCAAGGCTATCCGGAAAAATAAGAAAGTTGGCCCACTTGAATTACTAGATATCGTGACTCATTACAAAGCTATAAAACTACACTAATTAAGCAAGTATAGTATTATACAAGAACCATAGAGAACCAGAAAGAAATTCTCATAGATTGTGGAGTAGAAGGACATGAGCTCACCCCCTCTCATGAAAGCACCAAAATCGCAACTAACTGCTGAACAACCATCAACAAAAAACACTGGAACCTACCAAAAAAGATATTCTATATCCAAAGACAAAGAAGAAGCCACAACCATATGGTAGGAGGAGTGCAATCGAGATAAAATCAGATCCCATACACGCTGGATGGGTGACCCAAAGACTGGAATAACTGCATTAAGAGAAATGTACTATCAGTCATTACAAAGCCAATAAATAGGCTGTGTTAGGGAAAAGAAAGAAAGAAATCAATCAATCAATCCTCATGTAGTCGTTTGGTTTACAAAAACGGTAATACTGTGGTGATGTGAAGAAAGGATAATCTTTTCAATAAGTGACATTGAATAAATTTAATATCAATGTGGGAAAAAACGAATTTTCTTTTACCCCCTACCTCACACCATATACAAAAGCAAATTTCAGATGGATTTCAGTTTCTAACGAAAATAAAAAACAATGTTTCCGGAAGATAAAAAGAACACTATCTATATTACCTTGATTTAGGCCGATTTCTTGAAAAGAACGTTAAGTAATACTAGCCAAAAGAAAAAGATGGATAAAATGGACTTTGTTGAAATTAAGAATTTATGTTTTCATACCTAAGAAAGTAAAAACTTGTTAAAATTATGAATTTATGTTTTCATACCTAAGTAAAAACTTGTCAAAATTATGACTTTATGTTTTCATACCTAAGAAAGTAAAAACTTAAGTCATAGAATGGAAAGAAATATTTGCAATATATGTAACTGACAGAGGACTGGACTCATATCCAGAGTATATAAATAATAATTTTAGAAAAAAGACAAAATCGAGTATGTTAGGCCAGAGGGGAAGATGGCGGAAGAGTAAGACGTGGAGATCACCTTCCTCCCCACAGATACACCAGAAATACATCTACACGTGGAACAACTCCTACACAACACCTACTGAACGCTGGCAGAAGACCTCAGACCTCCCAAAAGGCAAGAAACCCCCCACGTACCTGGGTAGGGCAAAAGAAAAAAGAAACAACAGAGACAAAAGGATAGGGACGGGACCTGCACCAGTGGGAGGGAGCTGTGAAGGAGGAAAGTTTCCACACAGTAGGAAGCCCCTTCGCGGGCAGAGACTGCGGGAGGCGGAGGGGGGGAGCTTCGGAGCCGCCGAGGAGAGCACAGCAACGGGGCGGAGGGCAAAGCGGCGAGATTCCCGCACAGAGTATCAAGGCCGACTGGCACTCACCAGCCCAAGAAGCTTGTCTGCTCACCCGCCGGGGCGGGCGGGCGGGGCTGGGAGCTGAGGCTCGGGTTTCGGTCGGAGCGCAGGGAGAGGACTGGGGTTGGCGGCGTGAACACAGCCTGCAGGGGGTTAGTGCGCCACAGCTGGCCGGGAGGGAGTCCGGGGAAAAGTCAGGAGCTGCCGAAGAGGCAAGAGACTTTTTCTTACCTCTTTGTTTCCTGGTGCGCGAGGAGAGGGGATTCAGAGCGCTGCTTAAAGGAGCTCCAGAGACGGGCGCGAGGCGCGGCTGAAAGCACGGACCCCAGAGACGGGCATGAGACGCTAAGGCTGCTGCTGCCGCCACCAAGAAGCCTGTGTGCGAGCACAGGTCACTCTCCACACGCCCCTCCCGGGGAGCCTGTGCAGCCCGCCACTGCCAGGGTCCCGGGATCCAGGGACAACTTCCGTGGGAGAACGCACGGCGCGCCTCAGGCTGGTGCAACGTCACGCCGGCCTCTGCCGCAACGTCACGCCGCCTCTGACGCCGCAGGCCCGCCCCGCACTATGTGCCCCTCCCTCCCCCGGCCTGAGTGAGCCAGAACCCGCGAATCAGCAGCTCCTTTAACCCCGTCCTGTCTGAGCAAAAAACAGACGCCCTCCAGCGACCTACACGCAGAGGCAGGGCCAAATGCAAAGCGGAGCCCCTGGGAGCTGTGAGAACAAAGAAGAGAAAGGGAAATCTCTCCCAGCAGCCTCAGAAGCAGCGGATTAAATCTCCACAATCAACTTGATGTACCTGCACCTGTGGAATACCTGAATAGACAATGAATCATCCCAAATTGAGGAGGTGGACTGTGAAAGCAAGATTTATTATTTTTTCCTCTTTTCCTCTTTTTGTGAGTGTGTATGTGTATGCTTCTGTGTGAGATTTTGTCTGTGTAGCTTTGCTTCCACCATTTGTCCTAGGGTTCTATCTGTCCATTTTTTAAAAATTTTTTCTTAATAATTATTTTTTAATTTAATAACTTTATTATATTTTACTTTATCTTCTTTCTTTCTTTCTTTTTTCCTTCCTTCCTTCCTTCCTCCCACTGTCCCTCCGTCCCTCCTTCCCTCCCTCCCTCCTTTCTTTCTTTGTTTCCTTCTTTCCTTCTTTTCTTCTTTCTTTCTTTCTTTGTTCCTTCCTTCCTTCCTTCCTTCTTTCCTTCCTTCCCTCCTTTCTTTCTTTCCTTCTTTCTTTCTACTTCTACTAATTCTTTCTCTCTACTTTTTCTCTCTTTTATTCTGAGCCGTGTGGATGACAGGTTCTTGGTGCTGAAGCCAGGAGTCAGTACTGTGCCTCTGAGGTGGGAGAGCCAACTTCAGGACACTGGTCAACAAGAGACCTCCCAGCTCCACGTAATATCAAATGGCGAAAATCTCCCAGAGGCCTCCATCTCAACACCAGCACCCAGCTTCACTCAACGACGAGCAAGCTACAGTGCTGGACACCCTATGCCAAACAACAGGAACACAACCCCACCCATTAGCAGAGAGGCTGCCTAAAATCATAATAAGCCCACAGACACCCCAAAACACACCACCAGACGTGCACCTGCCCACCAGAAAGACAAGATCCAGCCTCATCCACCAGAACACAGGCACTAGTTCCCTCCACCAAGAAGCCTACACAACCCACTGAACCAACCTTAGCCACTGGGGATAGACATCAAAAACAACGGGAACTACAAACCTGCAGCCTGCAAAAAGGAGACCCCAAACACAGTAAGATAAGCAAAATGAGAAGACAGAAAAACACACAGCAGATGAAGGAGCAAGATAAAAAGGCACCAGACCTAACAAATGAAGAGGGAATAGGCAGTCTACCTGAAAAAGAATTCAGAATAATGATAGTAAAGATGATCCAAAATCTTGGAAATAGAATAGACAAAATGCAAGAAACATTTATCAAGGACCTAGAAGAACTAAAGATGAAACAAACAATGATGAATAACACAATAAATGAAATGAAAAATACTCTAGATGGGATCAATAGCAGAATAACTGAGGCAGAAGAACGGATAAGTGACCTGCAAGATAAAATAGTGGAAATAACTACTGCAGAGCAGAATAAAGAGAAAAGAATGAAAAGAACTGAGGACAGTCTGAGAGACCTCTGGGACAACATTAAACGCCCCAACATTTGAATTATAGGGGTTCCAGAAGAAGAAGAGAAAAAGAAAGGGACTGAGAAAATATTTGAAGAGATTATAGTTGAAAACTTCCCTAATATGGGAAAGGAAGTAGTTAATCAAGTCCAGGAAGCACAGAGAGTCCCATACAGGATAAATCCAAGGAGAAATATGCCAAGACACATATTAATCAAACTGTCAAAAATTAAATACAAAGAAAGCATATTAAAGGCAGCAAGGGAAAAACAACAAATAACACACAAGGGAATCCCCAGAAGGTTAACAGCTGATCTCTCAGCAGAAACTCTGCAAGCCAGAAGGGAGTGGCAGGACATACTGAAAGTGATGAAGGAGAAAAACCTGCAACCAAGATTACTCTACCCAGCAAGGATCTCATTCAGAAATGATGGAGAAATCAAAACCTTTACAGACACGCAAAATCTGAGAGAGTTCAGCACCACCAAACCAGCTTTACAACAAATGCTAAAGGAACTTCTCTAGGCAAGAAACACAAGAGAAGGAAAAGACCTACAATAACGAACCCAAAACAATTTAGAAAATGGGAATAGGAACATACATATCGATAACTACCTTAAATGTAAATAGACTAAATGCTCCCACCAAAAGACACAGATTGGCTGAATGGATACAAAAACAAGACCCATATATATGCTGTCTACAAGAGACCCACTTCAGACCTAGAGACACATACAGACTGAAAGTAAGGGGATAGAAAAAGCTATTCCATGCAAATGGAAACCAAAAGAAAGCTGTAGTAGCAATTCTCATATCAGACAAAATAGACTTTAAAATAAAGACTATTAGAAGAGACAAAGAAGGACACTACATAATGATCAAGGGATCGATCCAAGAAGAAGATATAACAACTGTAAGAAGAAGATATAACAACTGTAAATATTTATGCACCCAACACAGGAGCACCTCAATACATAAGGCAAATACTAACAGCCATAAAAGGGGAAATCGACAGTAACACATTCATAGTAGGGGACTTTAACACCCCACTTCCACCAATGGACAGATCATCCAAAATGAAAATAAATAAGGAAACACAAGCTTTAAATGATACATTAAACAAGATGGACTTAATTGATATTTATAGGACACTCCATCCAAAAACAACAGAATACACATTTTTCTCAAGTGCTCATGGAACATTCTCCAGGATAGATCATATCTTGGGTCACAAATCAAGCCTTGGTAAATTTAAGAAAATTGAAATTGTGTCAAGTATCTTTTCCGACCACAACGCCATGAGACTAGATATCAATTACAGGAAAAGATCTGTAAAAAATACAAACACATGGAGGCTAAACAATACACTACTTAATAATGAAGTGATCATTGAAGAAATCAAAGAGAAAATAAAAAAATACCTAGAAACAAATGACAAAGGAGACACGATGACCCAAAACCTATGGGATGCAGCAAAAGCAGTTCTAAGAGGGAAGTTCATAGCAATGCAAGCCCACCTTAAGAAACAGGAAACATCTCGAATAAACAACCTAACCTTGCACCTAAAGCAATTAGAAAAAGAAGAACAAAAAAACCCCAAAGGTAGCAGAAGGAAAGAAATCATAAAAATCAAATCAGAAATAAATGAAAAAGAAATGAAGGAAACAATAGCAAAGATCAATAAAACTAAAAGCTGGTTCTTTGAGAAGATAAACAAAATAGATAAACCATTAGCCGGACTCATCAAGAAAAAAAGGGAGAAGACTCAAATCAATAGAATTAGAAATGACAAAGAAGAAGTAACAACTGACACTGCAGAAATACAAAGGATCATGGGAGATTACTACAAGCAACTCTATGCCAATAAAATGGACAACCTGGAAGAAATGGACAAATTCTTAGAAATGCACAACCTGCCAAGACTGAATCAGGAAGAAATAGAAAATATGAACAGACCAATCACAAGCACTGAAATTGAAACTATGATTAAAAATCTTCCAACAAACAAAAGCCCAGGACCAGATGGCTTCACAGGCGAATTCTATCAAACATTTAGAGAAGAGCTAACACCTATCCTTCTCAAACTCTTCCAAAATATAGCAGAGGGAGGAACACTCCCAAATTCATTCTACGAGGCCACCATCACCTTGATACCAAAACCAGACAAGGATGTCACAAAGAAAGAAAACTACAGGCCAATATCACTGATGAACACAGATGCAAAAATCCTCAACAAAATACTAGCAAACAGAATCCAACAGTACATTAAAAGGATCATACACCATGATCAAGTGGGGTTTATTCCAGGAATGCAAGGATTCTTCAATATATGCAAATCAATCAATGTGATAAACCATATTAACAAATTGAAGGAGAAAAACCATGATTATCTCAATAGATGCAGAGAAAGCTTTTGACAAAATTCAACACCCATTTATGATAAAAACCCTGCAGCAAGTAGGCATAGAGGGAACTTTCTTCAACATAATAAAGGCCATGTATGACAAACCCACAGCCAACGTCATCCTCAATGGTGAAAAACTGAAAGTATTTCCACTAAGATCAGGAACAAGACAAGGTTGCCCACTCTCACCACTCTTATTCAATATAGTTTTGGAAGTTTTAGCCACAGCAATCAGAGAAGAAAAGGAAATAAAAGGAATCCAAATTGGAAAAGAAGTAAACCTGTCACTGTTTGCAGATGACATAATACTATACATAGAGAATCCTAAAGATGCTACCAGAAAACTACTAGAGCTAATCAATGAATTTGGTAAAGTTGCAGGATACAAAACTAATGCACAGAAATCTCTGGCATTCCTATACACTAATGATGAAAACTCTGAAAGTGAAATCAAGAAAACACTCCCATTTACCATTGCAACAAAAAGAGTAAAATATCTAGGAATAAACCTACCTAAGGAGACAAAAGACCTGCATGCAGAAAATTATAAGACACTGATAAGAGAAATTAAAGATAATACAAATAGATGGAGAGATATACCATTTTCTTGCATTGGAAGAATCAACATTGTGAAAATGACTCTACTACCCAAAGCAATCTACAGATTCAATGCAATCCCTATCAAACTACCAATGGCATTTTTCACAGAACTAGAACAAAAAATTTCACAATTTGTATGGAAACACAAAAGACCCCGAATAGCCAAAGCAATCTTGAGAACGCAAAACAGAGCTGGAGGAATCAGGCTCCCTGACTTCAGACTATACTACAAAGCTACAGTAATCAAGATAGTTTGGTACTGGCACATAAACAGAAAGATAGATCAATAGAACAGAATAGAAAGCCCACAGATAAACCCACGCACATATGGTCAACTTATCTTTGATAAAGGAGGCAGGAATGTACAGTGGAGAAAGGAAAGCCTCTTCAATAAGTGGTGCTGGGAAAACTGGACAGGTACATGCAAAAGTATGAGATTAGATCACTCCCTAACACCATACACAAAAATAAGCTCAAAATGGATTAAAGACCTAAATGTAAGGCCAGAAACTATCAAACTCTTAGAGGAAAACGTAGGCAGAACACTCTATGACATAAATCACAGCAAGATCCTTTTTGACCCACCTCCTAGAGAAAGGGAAATAAAAACAAAAATAAACAAATGGGACCTAATGAAACTTCAAAGCTTTTGCACAGCAAAGGAATCCATAAACAAGACCAAAAGACAACCCTCAGAATGGGAGAAAATATTTGCAAATGAAGCAACTGACAAAGGATTAATTTCCAAAATTTACAAGCAGCTCATGCAGCTCAATAACCAAAAAACAAACAACCCAATCCAAAAATGGGCAGAAGACCTTTATAGACATTTCTCCAAAGAAGATATACAGACTGCCAACAAACACATGAAAGAATGCTCAACATCATTAATCATTAGAGAAATGCAAATCAAAACTACAATGAGATATCATCTCACACCAGTCAGAATGGCCATCATCAAAAAATCTAGAAACAATAAATGCTGGAGAGGGTGGGGAGAAAAGGGAACACTCCTGCTCTGCTGGTGGGAATGTGAATTGGTACAGCCACTATGGAGAACACTATGGAGGTTCCTTAAAAAACTACAAATAGAATTACCGTACGGCCCAGTAATCCCACTACTGGGCATATACCCTGAGAAAACCATAATTCAAAAAGAGTCATGCACCACAATGTTCATTGCAGCTCTATTTACAATAGCCCAGAGATGGAAACAACCTAAGTGTCCATCATCGGATGAATGGATAAAGAAGATGTGGCACATATATACAATGGAATATTACTCAGCCATAAAAAGAAACGAAATTGAGCTATTTGTAATGAGGTGGATAGACCTAGAGTCTGTCATACAGAGTGAAGTAAGTCAGAAAGAGAAAGACAAATACCGTATGCTAACACATATATATGGAATTTAAGGAAAAAAAATGTCATGAAGAACGTAGGTGTAAGACACGAATAAAGACATAGACCTACTGGAGAACGGACTTGAGGATACGGGGAGGGGGAAGGGTAAGCTGTGACAAAGCGCGAGAGAGGCATGGACATGTATACACTACCAAATGTAAGGTAGATAGCTAGTGGGAAGCAGCCACATAGCACAGGGATATCCGCTCAGTGCTTTGTGACTGCCTGGATGGGTGGGATAGGGAGGGTGGGAGGGAGGGAGACGCAAGAGGGAAGAGATATGGGAACATATGTATATGTATAAGTGATTCACTTTGTTATAAAGCAGAAACTAACACACCATTGTAAAGCAATTATACCCCAATAAAGATGTTTAAAAAATAAGACAAAATCTGAGTTAAAAATGGGCAAAATGTTTGAACAGACATTTTACAAAATATATCTAAGTGGCAATCATCACATAAGAAAGCATTCAAGTTAAGTAGTCATCAGGGAAACATGAATTTTAAAGCACTAAAATATCACCACATGGCTTACTTTGAAAAGACCAATAACACCAAGTATTGTTGATGAGATAAAGCAGCTAGAACTGACATACAGTACTTGTGGGTGTGTAACTGATATAACCACTTTGGAAAACTGTTGCGCATTATTTCCTGAAGGTGAATATATGACCTAGAAATTCCACTTTTAGGTGAATACCCAATAGAAATGTATACATATATGCACCAAAATACATGTATGAGAGTTTTCATAGCAAGTACTATTCATAGTAGAAACAAACTGGAAATAACTCAACTATCTAGTAACACTACAATATTTAGATCATGATATATTTATGGAATAGAATGCTACTCAGCAATGAGCATGAACAAACTTTTGCTGTATAAAAACATGGATGCATCCTACAGACGTACTATAAAGCACTAGAAGTCAGATACAAAAGAATAAAAGGTATATGATTCCATTTATGTAGATTAACTGGATAGGCAAAATTAACTGATGTGGTAGAAGTCAGGATAGAGGTTAGCTCTGGAGCTCAGGCAAGTAAATAGGAAGGGACAGAAGGGGAGTCCTGCTTAGTGTCCTATTCTTTTCTCTGGATGTTGGTTCCACGGGAGTTTTGACTTTATGAAAACTAATTTATGTGTGCTCTTTTGGTTTGTGCATTTTTCTTTATACATATTATACTTGAGTTAATAAATTTCTTAAAAGATGAGTTTCAGAGAGAAGATGGTGATTGACAATGTCTAAGATGTTAAAGGATTAAATATACCAAAGACAGCAAATGAATATCATATGTTTTTTAAATAGAGGTTATTGATAATCCTGGAAAGAACAATTTTAGACTCCTCATACTAGATACGATCCTCTTCAACTCCTTCAATTTACTGCAGTGACCTTAGAGGTCTCCCTGACTTGAGTAACTCCCCAATTTTGATTCACCAAGAATTTTTATGCTAGACAAACCTCGTTAAAGACATCTTTGCAGTATGTAATTTCCCCAAGAAGGTAATGGTTTTCTATTTTCAGCTTTACCATATCTACATTTTTTCTTCCTAACATTAAGATTCCTCCAGCATCTCACCACTCTCTATCTTGAAAACTTACTTTTTACTACCTGTCATGACTTTTCCACCTTAGTCTGGCTGATTTCTTTACCAAATTCCACATGTTTCATGATCATCGCCACTCACATTTCATGATGACTATTATTGTTATTCGCCCATTTATGCTCAACCTTAATACTGTAAATACTGCAGAAATACCCAAATGACTTCCATTCCTCGAGGAAGTCTCTGGTATCTCTGGCTACTGAAGAAAAGAGCCCCGTTGCACAAAGACCTCAGGGCAAAAATATTTCAAGGGAAAAGTAGTCAGAAAACACTCTTCTTGTAACTAATCAAGTTTAGTTCCAGAAAGAGTTCATTACTAAGTAGCTCTGAACCCATGGTGTGACAGGGTTAACCAGGGGCAATCTCCAACCTGCAAATGATCCTCGTGAGCACTGGCTTTTTTCTAACGTTACGGATAGTATCTTTTGGCTTGAAATTCATCAACCCCATCTCCTCCAAAGACATCACCATCTTCCCCTTAAAACTTCATTTCCAAGGCGCTGTACACTGGATAATATTATCATCGTCCTTCTACTCACCCAAGTGCTGAGACCTTTCAGCTCACTATTCTCCTCTTCTTCACCTAATTACTTGTCAAATCCCCATGACTCTTAACTTAAATATATCTCTTGCACCCACTCTCCTTTTCAACCCCACTTTCTCTGAGTTGGTTTGGGTCCTTATTACCCTGTACTTAAACTATTGCAACAACTTCATACCTGAATCTTCTCTCTTCTATATATTCCTTGATATTCTAGCTTCCAGAATGCCAGAAAAATCTTACTGGAAATAGTGCTCAAAAATATCCCATTGACCCCATATTGCCTACAAAATAATACCAACGATAGAGCCAGGCATTGCGGTCCTACATGAACAATGCCCATCCCCTGTTGTTCTAGCTTTCCTCCCACCAGGCATTTTCTCTAGTGGCACTCTTCCCCAATACCCTACACTCAAGTACCTCCCCTACGTTTGCTCATGCTGTCTCTTCCCCCGAAGTGCCCTTAATTACCTCTAATTTATCTGTTCCCTTTTGTGTGTATGAAAGTCCTGGCCACCCCTCCAGGCGTTATTAAAATTCTGCTCTCAAAAGTCTTCTCAGCTCTCCCATCCATGTTCATTTGGTTCTGTTCCCCTCCCCCATTTCCCCATGTTCTCTGATCGTGGTTTTATTCAAGCATCCATCATGGTCTGGCTTATATCTCAGGTACCTGTATGTGCCTGTCTCTCAAGTGAAGAAATGTTGTCTTAATCACCTTTGTGCTTCTTCCTTCATTACTCTCTAGTTGGCAGGTGTTGATTGGTTGTTAACTAGTCTATCTCTTAAGGCAACAGCCATGATCATCGTCTTCCTCGGGGTATGGGTATAGAAAAAGCAAAGCCAATCTAGGCATCAGGTCACCTGGATACTGGGCTCCAGCTCTGCCACTAACTAATTTGCTGTGTGACTTTGGGTAGGTCATGTCCTGTTTCCGGTTCTCACGCTCTGAGCTATGAAAAGAAGGGCCTGGACTAGATCAGCATTTCCAAAAAGCATGTTCCATGGAACACCGGTCCCGTAGGACATTCTCTCCACCAGAAAGGATGCAACGGTCAAATAAATTGGGGAAATATCAAATAATATGTCTCCCTCATAGAAAATTGTACTCTGCCAGTTTTTCAAATTGCAGGTCATGACCGATAAATTTGTCATGAAATTAAGTAGGTTTCAATGCACATTTTTTTAAAAAGAAATTAGAATAAAAGATATCAGAGGGCATCACACATAGTAAGGGTAAATACTGTTTCATAAAACTCTTGCTTAAGTTGTGTATGAGTGTGTGTGTTTACGTGCGTGTATCTTTCTTATTGGAGGTTTTGGCTTAACATGCTTTAGAAATACTGCAGTATACACCAACATCTTAAAAGCTCTGAATTACCTTGCTGTAAACCACCTATTTGATTCTTTCATCCCCGCCTTTTTCAAATGTAAACATTATATGCACAGACACACACAGGCAAACCTGACATACATTTATTGACAGGTTACAAGACATGATTGCTTGAAGAAACTCAAACCAGGAGTGAACATTGGTTTATATGATCTGAGAAGTCCTTCTGTCTCAAGCACACTGTGATTCTCTGAGTTGGGGGACAAACAGGTCAGAGCATCAGAACTGTTACCTGGTCGAACGTGCTGGGTAAAGGCGCACGGGGAGGCTGAAGAGCTCCCTGCTTGTAGAGCGCTGGGAAATCTAGATTTTTCGCTCCCTTTCTCATTCTACTGTTAGAATATTTGTCTTCTGTTGTGTACACTTACACGCCAGGCTGCAAAAGAGGAACTGCCTCGGTGGGCCCGCTAACCAAGGCAAGGCTAACCCTTTGCGGGTGTAGAGGTATGACGGGCATGTCGGCATGAGACCAGCCCAGGGCACCGCGTCTGTCACTGACCGCCCTGCCTGCCTCCTGGCTCAGATGCTCCTTTGCCCATGTTTCCCAGAGCACAGCCAGGAGACGCCCCGGCAAAGCTCTTGCCTCCCCACGTGGTTTCCCCTGCTCATGACACCAGCTCAGCCCTTGAAGTGCTTTCTCAGCCACACAGAGATGCCGCTGGAGGTGGAAACATGAGAAGGCTTGAAACAAGCTCCTAGCTGCAGGAAGCTCCCAGTCTGGCCTCCACTGGTAGGGGGATTCCCCAGTGTTTCCATATTGAACCCAAACATGAAACAGTTGAGAGACTGGGATATGTGAGCACAAGAAAAAAAAGGAAAGTCCAGCACGGGGAGTGCAATTTCTAAGAAAGCCTCATTCCTCTCACTGTACCCCCGAGATCAGGAAATCCCGTGTTCAGAGGAGCACCTCTCTTTGTGAATGCCCTTCCCTTTACAGACCCGGGAGCAACCCAGACCTCTGGGCACGTCTGATCTGGGGTGATGCCAGCAGCCATGAGGACACAGCTCCTGAAATGTGCTCATGGGGTCTTGGGAAACTCACCAGTCCTCCAAGTACCACGCTCCTCCCTCACGCCATGGGGGTGACCGTCCCCCGCTTGACTCTGGGGTGCCACTCCCCACTCTGTACTTTCTGGCACATCAGTCAGTAAATAGAGGGACACAAACTATTGTACTAGAGCGGCAGAGAATCTTGGGGTAGTATTGGATACATATGAGGAATCTCTGGGACACGGCTTCAAGTCAGTTAGTTCAAGTCAGCTTGACCTAGTTTCCCTTCAACACCCCCCTTGGACAGCTGCTCGGGACCCCTGTTATTTCTCTCTCACTTCAGCCCCAGAGAACCTGGAGCTGTTTCTCTCCCACCCTTGGCACCTGAGAAGCACAGCCCATCCTGTCTATGACCTGTCAAGACCACCCCCATCTCAAGCTAAATTTCTATTTTTAAATCACTGGAGGCCTAACTCAGTGGCATCACCACGTTTTCACAGCAGATTACCCTGAATTCATTTTATTTCCCCTAGAGCACAACCCAGAATGAGGGGTCAAATTAAGTTTCCCCTCTTCTCTCACTGCACCCTATGCACCTCTCTACTTTATCTGCTTCCCACCTTTATCCCAAAGCAGTCGTGTGATTTTCTTTTTCCATCAATAGGTCATAAGAAGACCCATTTCCAGGTTACTGTCTTCTCAAGTCATTAAAATTTGCTTGTCTTGGGTCAGAAAAAGATTAAAGATTTTGAGAATGTTACTTGACAGCTTGTTCTAGAACAGTACTGATTTAAATGCATGCCTGGGATCATGTATATTAAGCATGACCATTTACACTTTATTCTATAGCTATTAGAGAAGGGTGGCATTTTGTAAGGAAAAAAAATGAGGAAAGGGTCTGTTGTTTTCTCCTGAGACAAATAGCTTTCAGAGATAAGTGACTTAGGGTTCTCCAGAGAAACAGAGCCAGTGGGGTGTGTGTGTGTGTGTGTGTGTGTGTGTGTGTCTTGTACAGAAAGAGATTTATGATAAGGAATTGGCTCATGCAATGCTAGAGGCTGAGAAATCCCAAGATCTGTAGTCAGCAGATGAGAGCCCCAGGAGAGCCGAGGGTGAGCTCCAGTCTGAAGGCAGGAAACCACTGCCATCCCAGCCCCACAGCATGTGGGAGGAGCTCCTTCCTGCCCACAGGGGGCTCAGCTCTTCCGTTGTATTCAGCTGGACGAAGCCCACCCAAGCGGGGGAGGGGAGTCTGCTTCACTCAGCCTGAAGATTCAAATGTTCATCTCATCCAAAAACACCCTCACAGATACACCCAGATAATATTTGACTAAATGTCTGGGTTCCCTGTGGCCCTGTCAAGTTGACACATGAAATTCCATCACAAAAGGCTTATTGGGACCCTCTTTGGCCTTTTCATTCAAAACAAAAAGGATGAGAAACACAGCCAGCCCAGTGAGTTACGAGGAGATGCAAGATTTATTGACCCCAGGGTCAGCAATGATGAGAGAAATCGCTGAGTCTGAGAGGCAGTGGAGAAGACAGAGGTGGTCCCTCCGGTGTATGGCGTGTGCTGTCCCTGAAGGGGTCAAGCCGGGCAGCAGTGGGTACTGTCACTGTGGCTAAGTAGGCCAGCACAGTCAGATCAACATAGGGCCAGGCAGGGGGATGGCCAAATAGCCATGCAAG
This sequence comes from Delphinapterus leucas, assembly GCF_059928025.1. NCBI lineage: Eukaryota > Metazoa > Chordata > Mammalia > Artiodactyla > Monodontidae > Delphinapterus > Delphinapterus leucas. The sequence continues at coordinate 105,842,526 of NC_143135.1, read as the reverse complement.
CAGAGCAGAGACCTTTAAGGTTCCAGGACGTCTAACTGCTAAGCTTAGGGGAACAAATGACTAAAGGGAGTATGTTTGTGTCCCCCTGAAATTCATATGTTGAAACCCTAACCCCCAGTGGGATGGCATTAGGAAGCAGGGCCTTTGGGAGGTCATTAGGTTTAGATGAGGTTATGAGGGTACAGCCCTCGGGATGGGATTAGTGCCCTTATATGGAGAGAAAGAGACTAGAACTTGCTCCCTCCAAACTGTAAGGACACCAGGAGAAGACAACCCTCTGCAAACTGGGAAGAGAACTCTCACCAGACACTGGGTCAGCCGGCGCCTTGATCTTGGACTTCTCATCTCCAGAATGGTGAGAAACAAGTATTGCTTAAGCCACCGAGTCTATGGTATTTTGTTATAGCAGCCAAGCTAAGACAGGAAGACTCCATCATTTGAGAAGTGGGTGCAAATGGCCCCCAAAAGTCATGCAAATGAGCACAGCTCAGTTGCTGGTGAAGCTCAGGGAAGCCACAACCAGCATGGATCAATGATATACATCAAATAGAAAGTACAAGACTGAAGTAGAATTACTTTTCCAAACAAGACTGAAGCAAGTGCCATGCCACGTGCAGATGTGCACATACAAAAATATAGGAATAGCAAAATTTTTTAAAATTAACAACGACATAACAGTAACAGCTGCAGCTTTTAAGGGAAAATGCTTAAAACGACATAAATTGGATCTAAATAAATACAGAGCAATATTGAGGCTCACTTGTAGCCAACACACTCTAGAGACATTGTTATCACATAAGATGAGGACCAGACTGCAGGGACAAATGTGGAGCCCAAGGGAAGCCTGTGAAGAATGGGACCAACTCTGAGACTTTGCCAGGAGCTAGCTAAAGCTACAAGAATGTGCTAATTCCCTCGTGAGATAATTTCACACCTGTGTCACAAGTATTTCAATTATTGACACACGTAGCTAGGTTAATTATCTAATATATCTCTGTATAATTCAGCCATCATCCTATGTGAACTTCTCTTAATCAATTCTTTAGTTTCCAAATTTCCCATTATATAATCAATTGATTGATAGGTTACAGCTGTCAGTGCATAAGTCATCCAGACAATGCCCCTCCCCCCTTATACAAACACACTTGTAACTCACTGTGCCTACCTCACTTACCCGTTAGTTTTTGCTGCATAACAAATAACCCCAGAACTGTGGCTTTGAATAACAAACATTTTTTAGGAGTTCCAATGGGTTGCTTAGGCAGTTCTTGTCTGGGATGGTTTGGTTGATCATTGTGCTCAGCTGGTGACTCAGCTAGGGCTATATGGTCCAGGATGGCTTTCCTTACTTGCTGGTTGAGGATGTCTATGGGGCAATAAAGATGACTCATTTGCACATCTCTTGTCGTCAAAAAGACTAGCCTGGGCTCCTTCTCATGGTAGTAGTCACAGCATTCACCAGAGGAGCAAGAGAGAGCAAGCCACAAAACACAAGCAATTTTCAAGCCTTTGCTTAAGTTACATTTGCTAGTATTTCATTGGCCAACACAAGTTGTGTGGGCAAACCCATCAGTGTGGGAGGAGATTAAACAAGGGAAATGATTGCTGGCACTTTGTAAATAGTGGACTATAACGGATATTGTCAGCCATACCTGCTCCTCTATTGGTAGAGCTGCCACCACATTGCAAAAGCATGACAGTCTCAACAATCATTGCATGTGAATTTGCAGATTATGTGCACCGTACATAACCTGTCATGCCTGATAATGTGGTCACCCCTACACAACACAAGGTGGCCACAAAGAATGTATGAAAGTTCCACACACTTGAGTACAGCCCCTTAACCTATCAACAAGGCTCTTCTTTTTAGTGAAATAATCATGATTATGTGAAAACTTACATCCGAAATCTCACTCGCTGCTTCATGCCCTCTGATGACTCAGCGGCGCGTGGGTAATGTAAGTGAGGTAAGAAAAACCCACTGTGCAAAATCCAAATTTACGGAACAGATAAATTAGGGAATAGGGAGTAAGTCATCCCATCACAATAGAACTCTTTACTCTTACATCAGAATTCTTTAAAATAGCCAGCTCCTCCAGGGTCTCTAAAATAAAACTCATCACCAAACTTTACATGTAAATTCTCAGGATTACACCAATTGCATGTAACAAGGTATTTCTGTACTGATTATTCCCTGACTGGCTCTGCTTGACTTAACCTCTCCCTGCTGGAAGGATCAGTAAAGGGCTGCGTCCTTCTTGGAAGAGTGTACAAATCAAACCAGCAACACTGTGCACACAGGACATCTCCAAAGCTCATACCATTACATGATTTCCAACCTGGGAACATTTCAACTCATATTATAGTCTTGTGCAACTGAAGCTACATCCCTTCCCAGAAGGGGGAAATGGAGTTCAACTCTCAGCCTTCAGTTGGCCAGTGGTGTTGGGGAGGGGCAGCGTCAATCAAGTAGATGGAGGACAGAAAGGGGGTGAGGTCCCTACATCGCCCAGGGCACTGTCCCAAGTGCCCAGCCCCACAGCTCCTTTTGCTCCCACTCTGTTCCCAACTTTGCCATGACTAATTTTCTTCTCTTGATGGACATAGCCCTTAAAGGGCATGTGTCTCCTTCCCCTTGCTGTGTGTTCAAGCATGCCGATGCAGGAGGCATGGAATCCATTAAGGGCAAGGAGAGCAGGTCCTCGTCTTTCATCTCACAGCCAGCTTCTCCTCCGTGCTGCCCTGGGCTCTGTTCCACTGGGGCTGTTGTGAGCCAGCAGGTTATGTAACATCCTATAGAGGTTCCTATTTAAAGCTCTGAGAGGTGACAGCCCAGATGACAAACAGGCTTCAGTCTGTCAAGCGAACATCTCCAAAGCACCTGCATTTCCAGGCTGCTGTTTTCTTTCCTGTAGTCCATCAGGGCTGCACTCAGCTATTCAGGCCCTTCCAGGGGGTGGGCGCTGCTGTGTCTCAGCAAGGGGCTGTCAGGTTGTCCCACTTTTCCTGCCTAATTCACACTGGGATATCCATATTTATATTGATCTGGGCACATTAAGGGCATACTCATGCTAGGCATCAACTTGGCAGGTCATCCAAAGCAACTTTGCACTCACTAAAAATTTCCACTCACCCGCAAAATACTTAGATTTTGTCTGGTCAGGGATGTGATTTGTTTCCCCCACTGCAGACAGAAATCACATCAGGGATTGAATATGTACATGATGTATATATCGTCCCTTTCCTATGTTAACTCTTTAGAAACCCTGTCCATTGTTCACCTACAGATTAAGTGATTGTAGCTCCTGCTGTCAACACATCACCTTAGAGCTCTCATCTAAGCCAACACTCAGATGCAGCTCTAACAAAGTGCAAACCACGAGGGAATCAACCATTATGTTGACTGTCACAACCTTGCTGTGTCACAAATTCACATGTACTGAGATGGAATGTCAAGGTTTCTCCATTACTGAGCTTTCCTAAGCCTTCATTTGTACTCTGTTGTGGAAAACTTAACCTGGACCCTTCAAGCTGGTCTGTTTCTTCTAGTTTAAAACAACGTATTTTGGCTAAATGCTCTGTTCTGTGGCCCCCCACTCCCTGACTGTCCTTGACCGGGGCGAGGGGAAGAAGGAGGCTGGCAGGCTGGGCGTCATCCAGGGCTGTTGAGGGCACTGTTACTGGTCTATCTCCATCCTCTGCCTTTGCCAGTTCCCTCTGGGATGGGACCAGCCTGCCTCTTCCGGACCTCGTCACTTCCCCTGGTGTCTTCTGCTGACACCCACTCTCCCGGCGTGTCTTGGGACAGGCAGGGGCAGACTTTCTGAGTCATCTTTGCCCCAAGCACAGGCCGTTTCAATTCTCTCTGCGCTTGCTCATCCTTCGGTGCCTCCCTGGGGGCTCAGAGCCTCCCGTCTGCTCCCTGGGACCACATGGAGTGCCAGGATTCTGTGAAATGGCCCCAGGCTCATTTTTCCGGGCGCCTCGTTTACCTGGACTCTCCATAGCTGAGGACCCAGGAAGGAATGTGTCAGCCTCCCCTTTTCTCTTCAAGTTGAACTTACCTGCCTATTCGTCCATCACATGCCATCCGCCCACCACTAGCTCTGGGATGGTGTGGAGAGAGCTGGTAGGCAGTGGGGCCCATAACGGTGACCTTTTCTCCATGCCCACTTCTGCATCTCTCTGGAAACCACTGTAACCAGAAAGCGTTCTGGTCATCTCTTCTGGTCATGTGAAATCTAACTTTCATACCATCATGTAATATATTCCATTCAATTGTTGGTGTAGAATATGTTTTATGCCCTGAGACTTTGTTTCTCTCCAAAAGCCCAACACTTACAAATTGAAAGTTTTCATTTCCAAGACTTTTGTTTCTGCTGCATATTAAATTATATATTTAATTAGACAATGGACTTCTTTGTTTTAATACTTGCCCACCCTCTCCCAAGGACAATGCTTATAGGGAACTGTTGTCCAAATTTTGGCATGCAAGGTCATGGCACAAGAAAACTGAGTGTTTGGGGGTAAGGAGAAGAAGAAAGAATTCATACCTAAAATTTTTATCTAATAGATTCTTAGGAGAAACCCATCCTCCTTTTGGTACAAGAAAACCTTAATATACATGTGGGTCTTGTTACCACCATTACCCACTGTCAGCTGTAATAATAATAATGGCATATCTTTAGGCTTTTTATCATAAAGACTTTTCATATCTTTGTTAACAGCATAGGCTTCATTGTATCTGTATGTCAGCAGGACTAAATTCTGTAACAACATGTCACTCACAGCAGCAGCGAGGTAGCCAGCTCTGTGGGGCAATGCCAGCATCCTCCTTGTTTGCTGCCTGTCTGGTGCCCAGCATGATTCCTGCATCCTGTACATAGTAGGTGCTCTCTGAACCCTGGTTGATGGAATGATTAATCCCATCCCCTTCATGAGGCTGAGATGGTGTTCCATGCAGAACAGAACTACAACATCCAGATTCAGGTTGCATCTGCCCAACGCACCCTCTAAAAAGGAGACATGAATCTACAACAACTCAGAATTTTAGAGTCCACATTGTCTCTGCTGACAGGATACATAAGTTGGTTTGTCAAAATGAACCGGGACTATCGCTCAAAAACCTCCACAGTGCTGACTCCAACTTAACCTTCCTTTTCAAACTGATACATCCACTTCATCATCTATCAAATTATGAAAACTACCGATTTCCTAGACACTCTTATTCAGATGGTCTTCTAGTTTGGTTTCTCCAGAACCTTATCTGCTGGTTAAAAAAGCAAACAAAAAAGACCAGATTTGAAATCCATCCTGAGAAAATAGAACAAACTTAAAGGACGCTACTCAAGTAAAAGAAGTTTCTTGAAAGGGAAAGTCAAGACCAAGCACACCTGTGTCCTGTGATTGCATGACTGTAACAGCAAGTCGAGAAGCCACCGCTAATAAAACCTCGGTCTCTGCAGGTCGCCCCGGTGCTCAGTTACAAAACATTCCAGCAGAGTATTTAAATACCAGCTCTCACAGGAAATACAGCCAGACCTGGGGCACCAACCCTCCTTAGGCCAAGGTTAGTGTGTGCATGTGTGAGGAGAGAAGGCTTTTGTAAGATGTAAGAAAGGACTTCAGGAACAGGCCAGTGGACGCATCTTTCAGAGCGCAGAGGCAGCTGGAGCAGATTGATCAAAAAGAGCGGTCCTGAGGTTTGCCCCCTAGACATGCATCATGAGTAGCGTTCTCCCTGCTTTGCTCTTAGAGTAGCCCCTCAGGTGTGAGCAGCTGTACAGAGCCGGCTCCTTACACAAGCTCAGACACTTAACCTTCCCCTTCAGGCTCAGAACGAGGCCAGAAGCAGACAGTTAATCCCCGGTACTTTTCCTTCCCTGACCCCTTCTATATAGCTCAAATTTCATTCCTCTTACCACTATTCCAATTTTAGTCATGTCTATAGGTAACATGTCCTGTAATTTCTGAAATATTTTAAAATCAACTCAGTTTGTATTATTTAGACACGTATTTTTTTAATTGGGGTAGAGTTGTTATACAATGTTGTGCTAGTTTCTACTGTACAGTGGAGTTCCCTGTGCTACACAACAAGTTCTAATTAGTTATCTATTTTATACATATTAGTGTATATATGTCAATCCCAATCTCCCAATTCATCCCACCTCCCCTTTCCCCCCTTGGTGTCCATTAGACACATGTATTTTTAAAATGCATTTATAGCAATACTAGTGATAACAGATACCCATCTGGGGGGGTTTCTGTATGTTTTATGAAATGGTACAGTCTTTCCTATGTACTGCAGGGAGCGGCTAATACCTCGAGATTCAGACTCCCTGGGTTTGAATCCTGCCTCTAGTACTGCCTACCTGTGTGACCTCCAGACGTTGATTTTGTCTTCCACAAAGTGGAAATCATAGAATTCTATTTCATGGAGTTACTGTGTTACTGGAGTTATTACAAGTAAGGCCCTTAAAACCTGCTTTAAGGAGGTAATATGTGCTTAATAAATGTTGACTGATATTAATCTTATCTACCCCTTTCCAAGTCCTCTTGAACCACCCCTTTTATATCCCAAAGAAACATCCTAGGTTCTCCGTGGGGCTCTGTCAAGATCACAGGAAATTAGGGTTAGAAAGGTGCCTGCTGGTACCGGCTCATCTTTATGTCTCAGGTCAAATGTCTCTTTCTTAGAACAGAGGTTTCCTTGCCCATCCTGGGTCCACTGTGGTCCTCCCCACACCCCGCCCCACAGACATTTCCCATCAGAGCGCTTTGGTTAATGTAATTTCTAGCACATACCACAGTCTGTACAGGTTTCACTCATGTATGATTTGTTAAATGTTTATATATCATTTTTATCTAAATAAATGCACACACACACACACACACACACAGAGAGAGAGACATGCATAGGTACTGTTTCGGTCCCATCTAGACTATGAAATGAGTTCAAAAACTTTGTCCACCTTTTCTTGGCTGGATTCCCCAGTGCCTCACACAGGTGGTGCACGTAACAGTTTATAAATATCTGTTAAACGAATAAACACATGCATGAGTGAACGAATACTATTATTTTGCAGACAAGGAAACTGGAGTGCAATAGATAAAAGTACCAAGAGCAGGATGGGGACGGAGACAGGCGTTCCACTGCAGCACCCCATGCAGCATATGGCACGATGGCAGGCTTCCAGGCCTCCTCAACACGTTCTCGGGAGTCCGTGAGGGTCAAAATCATTTTCACGTTATACTAAGAATGCTATTTGGCTTTTCCGCCCCATTGATACCTGCATTGGTGATACAGACACAATGGTGGGTAAAAATGCTGGCTCCTCAGCAGGAATCAAGTAGTGGCACCAAAATGTCTTAGTGGCCAGTATATTACTCTTCACCACCATATGCCCACAGAGAGAAAAATAAAAAGCCAGTTCACTTAGGAACACGCTTTAATGAAACAGTAAAAATTATTCATTTTATTAAATCTCAACCCTTAAATACAGACCCTTTTAATATTCTGTTGAGAAACCGATGTACCCATAATGCACATATGCCGCAAAACCAAGCAGGATGATGGTCTCAAGGTGATTGAGTTATGGGTTCAACTAGCTACTTTTTTTGTTGTTGCAACCCAGTTTTTGCTTGAAAGAGCAAATTCTAGACAAGCCATGGTTATTCAAACTCAGGCATTTGGCAGACATTTTCTTTAAAATGAGCAAAGTGAGCTGTCACTTAAAGGAAAACAACTGACAGTATTTGTTGCCAGTGATAAAATATGAGCTTCTGAGCAAAAATCAGAATTTTTAAAAAATGTGTCTCTGCCGCCATGAGCTTGACAGCTTCCCAATACTCAAGAATACTTTTCTGATACGATCAGTAGTTATGTTAATAAATGTGACTTTTGATATTGTATTATGAAACGTGTCAGCTTTGGGATGATCTGAATAACTCAACAAACCATAATTTTCCAAATGGCCACTGCTTGATGTTATAAAATCACACACGGGTGAAAGATCCATCAAGAGTGCAAGAGAGACCCGTGAATTTTTATAGAACAGACTTTGAGACATTCACTGACACAGTTTCAGAGTTCACACTGCAGTTGACCTTTAAAAAACTACGACCACCTGTCAAGTTTTGGTGTAGTAACAAAGAATATCCAAAGTTACTGGAAAAGCCTATCAGGATACTTCTTTTTTCTACTGTACATCTGTGTGAGGCCAGATTTTCCTCATCCACTTCAACCAACACAACCTATTCCAACAGACTGAATGCAAAAGCAGATCTGAGAATCCAGCTGAAGTCAGACATTCAAGAGGTTTGCTCAATGTAAAATAATGACATTTTCTTACTAATTTTTTTCAATTTTGGCAACTATGGTTATTTTTCATGAATACATTTCTATAAAGGGGTTATTGTTTTACGTTAATAAATAATCTCTCTCTTTTCAGTTTTTCTTTCTCATATGGCAAACATTGATCGCGATCACCCACACATAATATTCTTTGAGGGCTTCAATTATTTTAAAGTGTATAAAGGGATTTTGAGACCACAACGTTTTAGAACTGCCGAATTTAGAACATGGAAAGTGATGTCCAAACTCATTAATGTTTATGGAGGAGAGGCCCCCTGAATGGTGAGTTCCAAGGTCAAAACATGACATCTTGTGATCTGTGGCACAGCACTGCGAGGCCATATTATTATCATTTTAGAATTAATACGTGATTGATACAATTTAAAAATTAGTAAACAATACAGATATCTGTATTGATGAGGATATTGGTTAAGAAATCTGCAGGGCTAAAAATAACAAAGATTTACCTTCACTCATGGTAAATACGCATTTCTGGTTTAGGACTCTGCTGCCTATCTCTTCCCTCCAGGATGCAGGCGGATGCAGCATCTGACCTGGGGACTGTAGTTGGTTGCCAGGGCAGGGAAGGGGATGGGAGTTGTCCAGCTTAAGAGGACTGGCTTTTAAAGCTCTCGCCAAGCTGTACTGTGTGGCTCTTCTACTTCCATGTCATTTATTCAAGCAAGTTTCATGATTCTGCTTAACTTCAGGGGTCAGGGACTTGCCATCCTCCCTTGAAACCACGATCCAGGAAGCAGGAGGGCGGTGACGTAGGATTAGTGGGAGGCTGTGTGCATCAGCAGCTCTAATGACTGCCACAATGTAAAGCTCCAGTCAAAACACAAAATCCGGGCTCCCCTGGTGGCGCAGTGGTTGAGAGTCCGCCTGCCGACGCAGGGGACACGGGTTCGTGCCCCGGTCCGGGAAGATCCCACATGCTGCGGAGCAGCTGGGCCCGTGAGCCATGGCCGCTGAGCCTGCGTGTCCGGAGCCTGTGCTCCGCAGCGGGAGAGGCCACAACAGTGAGAGGCCCGCGTACCACAAAACAAAACAAAAAAACCCCATAAAACCCCATTTCTAACATGTACTGATATCTGATTCTTAATTTGTTCATCTATCATTTTTCATAGTCCAAGTATTTTGTGCATGCTATTCTGTGTTCTTTTCATCTGACATTATCTTGAACGTCTCCATAGTTCTCATGTTTGTAATTTGAATGTCAATGTTACATTTTACTGTTGATAATTTATTATAATTTTAAACATTTCTTAGTTGTTGGTTATCTGCGAGAATAGCTAGTTTTTCACTATAATAGATGGCATAGCAAAGCACATCACTGTAAGAAGATATTTTAAAAAATTACTTCTTTGGGGTTACTGAGTCAAGAAGTAGGCTGCATTTTTGGTGAGGACACGTGTTCCATAATGCTCATTCTATAAACTTGTATGGCTAAAGATCTGCTCTTACTCAGTTCTGTATCCCCAGAGCCTAACAAAATATCTGAAATTTGGTCGGCACTCAGTACATGTTCCCTGAATGAATGAGTTTTGCCAGATTACTTTCCAGAATTATTACCCCAATTTACAGTGCCACCAGCACAGAGTTATACTGCTCTTACAGACGCTTTAGTAGCTTGAGCAGTGATTTTCTTTTCATTTATTCAATGATTAGCAGGCCTAAAAACAATTGCGAGATTTTTTTCTCTACTGGTGTTTTCTCTCACATGTGCTCTACTTAATAAAGTAAATCTGGCAATCCCTCTTAGGAATTTATACCCTGTCTTCATTTATTTGGTTTTTTAAAGATGTGGGGACATCAACGGTGGGCTCATTGAAAGAAGAGAATAATAATAGGAATAAGTGGAGATGGAGCCAGTGGGCCAGCTGAAGAAATCAAGCATAGAATGTATTATTATTATTATTAATTATTAGCAACAGAAGATATTTACTGAGCACATTCCGTAAATATTATCTCTACTCCTCAAAGCATTATTGAAGGGTAGATACAATCATAGCTCTACTTTTCAGGTGAGGAAATTGAGGCTCAGGGAAGTTGCAATTGCCCAAGACCACACAGGTGGGAAGAAGCAAGTCAGGTTTTGAACCTGTGTTTGCCTGAAGTTGGTGCCCGCTCTCTCCACGTCCCGTGGCCTCACCTGTTCACGAGAAGCCTGTCAACAGCCCAAACCAAAGTCAGAGAGGAGGGGTGTCCGTGGGCCGCAGGGGCTGATGGGGACACACAGGCTCCGTGGAGTGGGTGACCGCAAAAGGGTGCTCAGCACCATGCTGTGTGATACTAGCAAGGACATGTGACCTGGGTGGGACCCCGGCCTCACCCGGGTTACATGGCACAGGGTCTAATCCGTGCCAAGGGCAGGGTGGGCAGGAGAGAGGCAGGTTGGCAGTCGGGCCAAGAAGGTGCCACCCGGAAGCCGGGAGCAAGGCTGAAGCCCAGCCTGGCTCAGCTTGCCGGGTGCCCTGGGCTCCGCCGCGTCTTCACCTTGGGCGGCAGACAAGTTCCAGACATCACCTTTCACTGATAAAAGCTGGCCACCAAGACAACTGGCAGAAACCTCCTCCTTCCTCCTCCAAAAGTCACATGAGACTATTTACATTTAAGTGAATTAAAATGGAATAAAACTAACATGTCAGTTCCCCAGCCAACTGGCCACATTTCGAGGGTTCAGTAGCCACATATGCTGGTGGCCACTGGGTTGGACTGGACATCACAGATATGGACCCTGTCAGTCATCACAGAAAGTTCTGTTGGACTGCAGGGCAAGGGCCCCGCCTCCCCAGGAGGACCAGAAACAGCTCGGTTTCACCTGGGGGCTGCAGAGAACTGCAGACGCCCTGGCCCCGCTCCAGCCCTTCTGCGCTGTGAGCTTCAGGTGGCCGGATCCTCAGGTGCTGTGTAGACACAGTCGAGCTCAGGAAACCAGTGGCTGTGCTCTCCTGCTGAACACCTGTCTACCTAAGACGCGAGGGGCTGACGAAAAGAGCCACTGGCCTTTCATTCGTCATCTTTACTGCAAACGTCCCTCCCACCCCAGTCTATCGCCTTTGCTTTTATTTTAGTTTTGTTCATTTTTTATGAGCGTATTTTTGGCTCCTATTAATATTTAAAATGTTGTGATGGTAGGAGCAAAGCCTGCTTGGCCGGGAAAAGTCCTACCCCGTCCCCTCCCACCCCCGTCGTGCTCTGGCTCTGGAACCCATACCTCCGCAGCATCCTTCCACTGAGGCAGCGATGTCATCAGCCCAGAGCTGTGCAGCATCACAGAGAAGGGGGTGGAAAGACTCGCAAGTCCCCCTTCTGCAGAGCAACCTGGAATTTATGTATTCCCAGGCAGTGATAGGGGCCCATCTTGCAAGGCCTCATAAATATTTAACAAGCACTTTGTAAAGAAGAATGTTATTAAGGGCGGTGCTGCCAGCAGCTTCAAAGGTGCCTGTATATCAGAAGTGCTAATGCTGTGTGGACACAACCCTCCTGCAACAGCCCCAGGGCACCTCAGCTCCTTATCTTCCAGAGGGAGCTGGAAAAGAATTTAAAGGCTTTGCAAATATTCCTGCCCCTCAGAGGAACAATCTGGTTCCTCTGACAAGTCATGTATCTAAGAGAGAAAAAGCAGTGACCGGAGGAAAAAATATGTGTGTGTGTATACATACCCACGTACACACATACACATACACACACATGCACCCTAGAACGTCTACCAGAGAAGCTGGCGCAGGCAATATTTAGTAGGGCTTCTTTTATTCTGCTGCGACCAGCTGAATTTTTTATTGCCAGGAAAGCCAGGCCCAGGCCACTTATTTCAACACTCAGAGCTTTAATGATACTGGTTCGGTTTTCTCTACTCTGTGGATTGGATACACTGCATTGCAATTCAAATCACCCCAAACACCACAGTAAGCATGAGGTGATCACATTTCATCCTAAGTGTAAATGGCTCTCCACAGGGGACTCATCCTGGGAGCTGGGGCCTGGGGCGGCATTGCCCTGGCAATTTCTTTTTCCCCAGTTGATCATCACTGGAGGTAAATGCTCCGGAGATTAAAGTTCCCAATCCATAAAGCAAACTGCTGTTAGGTTCAGAACACAGCCTCCGTTGGCCAACCCTAGTACAGCCAAAGAATCACAAGGGATTGGAAAATGAATGGGGAGAGGTGTGTGGGGGGGGGGTGCGTGTGTGTGTGAGTGTGTGTGATGCTTATTACACACGTCTTCCCCAAATAATTGTTGTGAAGGGGTTTGAAAAGCTAAGTTGACTAACTCGAGATGACCCACAGGAGCCATGAAAAGAGCACTTGTGCATTTCCCACCATAAAACGCTGCTCCCAGGGTCCGGCAGAAAAGGACTTCTGAGCCCTCCAGAGGATTATGTTCCCTATGAATAAACAAAGTTTTCCTGGAAACCACCTCTCATGCCCAGAAGCAAAGTCCCAGAACTATATACGTGAACAGGAGCCCCTTACGTAAAGTAGGGATCCCCCTGCCTTTTTGCAAGTGATTCTGCATTTTAGCCAGTAAGTTGCCCAGAGCATGACCAATAGCCATGTGTTATGAGAACAGGTAAGAGAGCTGTGTGCTGATGGAAACATGCATGGATGCAGCCATCACAAACCTATCCCGTAGATGCATGACCAAGCACTTCCCCAGGTGCAAGCTTTGATCCAAGCTATAATCAAGAAGTTCACTTTTAAGTGAGTTGCTTGGGACCTGGCATAGGCTTTCCCATAGAAACGATGTTATAAATAGTGCTCTGGCCTAGCCCACAAAGGCCTCTCTAACCCGTAATGTGCTTCCACTATGCTATAGTTGCAAGAAAACTTCGTAGAAAACAATCACTGTGCGATACCAGTAATTAAACCAAACAGTAGAACAATAAGATGAAATGTCGTTTTTTTTGACATGAACGTTCATTCTTGAGGAAAGTAAGATTAATTGGAGAAAGATAAGGAGGTAGATGGAGCCCGTGCGGTGCTCGGTGAAGGAGGCTTTGGGGTTACCTCAAGGGCTGTTGAGGTTGATGGCGCTGGCTCTTCAAGACGTGTCATTTCACTTGGAAACTTACGGGGTGCCTTTCTTTTGCTGCAGGTGTATCCCTAGCACTACTTATGCTCATCCTCCATAATTAGAGTCAGTTTTATTTTCCTCTCACACATTGAAAGAAAGAGCGAGACAGAGAGCGGCAGGAAGAAAAACAAAGGAGACTGGAGAGAGTGAAAGAAGTACATTTCTGGAAGCAACTAAGCAAGAGTTAAAAATGAAGGGAATAAATTGGAGGTTAAAAGAAAATCTGCGAGTGAAAGATTGCCTTGGGAGTGTCAAATGAATCAGTCAAAAGAAGGCGAGAAAGGGGGAGAGAGGGAGGGAGAGAGAGAGAGGGAGAGAACATGTGTCTACTCCCGCAGAGAAGAAATACTGTCTTAGGCAGTTCTCTGCAGGTCATCAGAGGATGCTATCTTTGCTGCTGACTGCAGCGATGCGACGGGGACACCCTTGGGAGGACCAGGGTGAGGTGAGGGTAATGAACGAACACCTGCCCCTCTCACATTAGGGCTGGACATGCCCAGGAGCTGAGACAACTCTTAGTTCCTGGAGGTGAATGATCTGCTTCGTGGGTGACCCGTAGGCATCACTGTCTCACAGCACCTGGGTCCCACCCCAGAACCTCCCCTTCTTTTGTCTGGAAGTCCAGTCTCTGGTTTCCTCTCTCGCCCTGGCTCCTTCCCTCCACCCTCGAGCTGCTTTTTGCTCCATCTCAACCTTGGGCCGTGGTTCCTCCTCTCATTCCCCAGAGAAACACCGGTGGTTGAATTTAATAGGCTTTTACTGAAGATTTTAAGACAAGAGCAGGAAATTTTAGGCTGTAAGAGAAACCATATCAAATTCAATGCCAGATACCATTGTTCCTAAAAACCATCAATTCCTCCCAGCACAAGAACTCTCCTTCCGGCCCCCATTTCTGGGTACCTCCTGGGAGCCATATAGATCATACTCCATCCCCAACGCACCCTACCGCTGTCTTACTCCCTAAGTTCCCAGGGTGGCTAAATGCTTTTCCTTTGCAGGTAATTTCCAGTAACTTTCAGGAAGGAACAAAAATTACTGACATGTGAGAGTTTGTCATCTTTCCCATCACCCCCATCTGGGATAAGGCAAGTGAGAGTTCCTCCCCAGGCTTCTGCTCCGTCCTCTACTGGGTGAGACAGTAGCCTAGGAGAGAATTCTCAGAGCCACAGTTCCAATGAGAACAGACTGGACCCTCCAGGGGCTACTGCTCTGCAAACCCAACCCATGAGTGGCAAATCCTGCAGGAGGGAGGGCAGGGGGAAAGCGGTGAAGAGGGTTGCCAGATGGAGGAGACTGAATGGTTTTTGGAAGAAGGACCCCTAGAGGCACTAGAACCACGGGCTCTGTCCTTAGACCCTGGCAAAGACAGACTCAAGAGATGCGAACACGGGACTCCAGCTCTGACTGCGCTGCTTTCATTGTGACCCAGCTCTGGAATTAGATCACGTGGGTCACGGCTTCTGCTCTATGATGCAGAGAGATTTAATTCTCTTTTGTCTCAATCCGCCACTGCAGACTAGGCTTTGGAGCCTAACCCAAAGGCTTATTAATTGGCTTTCTTAAACAAAAGAGCCATCTTCTCTGAGATAAAAACTGCCATCCCTTATACTGCACAAGTCATAAATGAAGTCATTTATTTTTTTAAATAGCAATATTTCTTCCTCAGGTTGTACTTATTCTACGTGTTCCTTTACGATCCACAAAGTGTTTCTGTATGACCTCCACCTGGAAAACCCCATCCTCCAAACCAAACTCTCATTAAAGAGTAGCTGTTGAATTGTAAACATATTTCAATCGTCATCAAAAGAAGGAAAAATAGGAAATATTGCCACCTGGAAGGTTGGATCAAAACTAAATGACAATTATCTTCCCATTACTGGCCGTAAGACCCAGGAGAAGAAAGGAGCTAGCAGCATGCAAAGAGACCGGGACACACTGAGTTACCCGAAGACCAGGCTAAAGTGGGCAAGTGGACGACAGGAGCCTGGAACACAAAAGACGTCGGGTCCTCTTTGCATCCCTATGGACCGTCCCCCCCCTCGGCCCTGTTCTCTCCAGCCCGAGCCCCTGCGCCATGGTGATCCCTTATTTTCCTGACTCAATTCACGGCTTAACTGGGCTTCCCTCTTCCTCCCATTACTTCATAGTGTGGTGGGATGGGGGATGGTAGGGGGGTGGGGATCTATACCTTGAACTTAATCCTCCAAGTACTATTGTGGTCACTGAGAAAAAGGATACCATGTTTTCTTTTCTTGGAATACCTGTTTTAAGATTCCATTTGTGAACACAGAGAAGAGTGGATTACAGATTTTGTTTTGCTATTATTTTAGTAGCAAATCCTAAATATGAAAAGATTATTCAGAGAGTAAGTTTACATTGATTTTGAAAAATCAGATCTACTGCAAAGCAAGGCATAATTAAATAATGCAACAGAATATTTTATTTGAGGTTGATTGATTTGACCTGGTTTACAATAACACAAAGGGTTATAATGCAAAACAGTTTACCTTTTCTTTATAACCTCCTGTCGTTCTAAATATTTTTCATAAAGTGACAGGAAAAAAAATTAAGTTTTAGCAGAGGTGCCAAGATGCAGTAGGTAGGAGATTTCAAAGTTAGTGGTCAGAGGAATGTAGATTACCAAAGGAAATTAATGAAAGCTCACTGCACAGCTCTGAGCATTTCACCTGCTTTCAAGACATAAAAGGGTCAAGGGAAGATTTGATGAGTTTTTGTGTGTTTTTTTTTGGAAGGGCTGTCACCACACTTCCAGACACAAGCCCTGGGGGGAAGGAGTAGGCTTCTTTCTTTTCCCAAGAGAGCTGGCTAGGATTGTGGTAGTCGGTGTGCGGGACAGTGGACCTCTGCCTGACTCACAGGAAAAGGATAAATCAGATGGTGGCTACCTCGAGATCAGCACTCCCAGCGTCCTGTGGCCAGACACAGGCCAGCCCAGAGAAGGAAAGGTGGGCCAGGGCCAGTCTGAATCCTGTCCAAGAGGGCTCCTGCCGGGGAGGAGGGAACAGGACATGAGGGTCCATGACAGTTCCCACCAGCTGGGACCTCTCACACCATTCTCCCGATGTGGACACGTACCTTTTTATTCAGCGGGCAGGTCCCAATCCCCTCACGGGAAGCAGGGCCCTGTTCCCATGAGCACTCCTCCATCTCCAGCCCCTGCCCACCCCCTTCAGAGGCATCTGCACGCCGAGGTGGGAGAGGAGCCAGGCTACTGTCATGCTGACTGAGGGCTGATTTGATGTTAAATCAAGTTCAGGATTGTGATGAAAACCCTAGACGGCCTTCTTTTTTAAACTGGCTAAAATGTTCTGGTAAGGGCATTCTTTGCTTCTCAAGGCTAACTTTTTTTTTTTAATTGAAGTATAAATGATTTACAATGTTGTGTTAGTTTCAGGTGTACAGCAAAGTGATTCAGTTTTATATATATGTATATACATATATATATGTTTTTCTTTTTCATATTCGTTTCCTTTATAGGTTATTACAAAATATTGAGTATAGTTCTCTGTGCTTCACAGTAGGTCCTTGTTGGTTATCTATTTTATATATAATAGTGTGTATCTATTAATCTCAAACTCCTAATGTATCCCCCTCTTCCCCTTTGGTAACCATAAGTTTGTATTCTATGTCTGTGGGTCCGTTTTGTATATAAGTTCATTTCCATCATTTTTTTTTTTAGATTCCACGTATAAGCGATAGCATATGAGATTTGTCTTTGCTAGATGGCATCTTCTAATTTCCTAACTCAGATTGCATTTGTGACTTAAACAACAGATTGGTCACTCAAGAGCCAATCGGATACTGAGCTGAGGGTCTCGGGACACTCACAAGGATCACCCGCTGCCACTGTCCACACTGATTGGCCAGTGTGCACACCTGTTTAATAGAGAGCAAAAAAGGCAAGGGCCAGGATTTTCATCCAAATGCAGGTGGAGATTAGAACAGAATAGAAAAAAACTTTTCAAACTGAATAAAATGTGAGATCTCCAGTTTTAAACTAACTTCATGTGGTTGCTTCCACAAAATCATTTCAGACTTGTTTACATGCTCTTTACTACATATTATCGGTCTCATCATTTTTGGCTGGGATTTCAAGGAGACAATCCAATCAAAAATATTCAGGAATCAGGTAGAGACCAAAGACCACTCAGAGACGGAACTAATTCAGAAGTCAATGATCATTTAAAAAAGACTTTTTCAAACTCCCAATTATCCATTAATGCGTTATGAAATGAATCCAGTGAATTATTTTTAAGTGGAATTGGATGGATGGGATGAAATAGAGGAGAACAGAATAGAGTACACAATGTCAGAGCGCATCCCCCATGAGGTTAAATATTGTTTAGCAACGATTTTATTTGTTTTATATGTATGTGTGTGTATATTTGTCCATGTGTGCTGGGATAAGCATGTAAAGGATATTTCGTATGGTATCTCACAGTCAAAAAAATTTTGAAAGACTCCAAAAAAGGACAAATACAAAATCCATGGAGAAAAAACAAGCCAAGACTCGAAGGTAGCGTTAGAAATAAAATATAGGCAGGGGGAGGAGAAGTAGACCAGAGGGACCAGATGTGGTCCAGATGTGACGTCAGCTGCCCCAAGGTAGTTCTCATGCTCACAGCCAGAGTTCCTTGAAAGCATGTTGTACAGCTCACTTTGCCAACAGAAGGAAGAAGGAAGAAAGAGAAATAGGCAAGGGGAAAGGAAAAGAAGGGGAAGGAAGGGAAGAAAGAAAGAGAGGGAAGACATTTTAAAGATGAGCAAGTCAGTGAAGATAATTGCAGGACCTTTTACTGCTTTTTAAAATGATCTCAACCCACACAGCATGGAGACACATGTGCCTATAAAAACCCACTTTGAATGGAAGGAATTCCAAGTTACAGTCAATGCGCGATGCACTTTGCAGTGTTGCCACACGTGACATATAAAAGGTTGTGGCAGTAGCAAAATCTAAGTATGATAGCCTGGTCCTTCACCTCGTGAACATTATCTGAGCACCCATCTCGTCTGACTGAGTGGAGTTTGCGGGCTTTCTTCACTACAGATAGCATCTTCCCAGGGCAGATGTAGACTGGGCAAGAACCACCATACAGGATGGACCACCCTCGGGGATGCCGCCTTGTGTGGACTTTAGGTGGGACCTTTCCTACTGAATTTTCCGTGAATGGTGCCCAGAGATTTGTGAAATGCACTGGTCCTAAATATGCACTCATGTCCTCAGCCCCCTGGGCACCTGTCGTAATACCCCTGCTGGCCAGGTCCACCTGCAGAGCCATTGAGAGCCCTGCCCTCTGTACTAGAGGCATGGAGCTGGGAGCCGTGTCTCCCTCGATCTTCATCTGCTCTCACCATGGCCTCTTGCTGGGCTGGTGGGCTCTCCTGGCTGCCAGGTAGTGTATATAACCTCATATTTACAACACCCCTAAACATCTGGTAAGTCTAGTTCAGGAAAAGCTCCTTTTTTTTTTTTTTTTTTTTTTACAATATTCTGACAGTAAAAACCTCACTCAGTCTCCCCTGCCCGCCAGATTTGCTCTTCAAGGGCCAAGCAGGATTCCAGGGCATCTTCAGGGAAGACTTTCCTAACTCCCCAGCTCTGAACCGCCGCCACACTGGGATTCTGCACTCCTTCCCGTCCCTCTCTTGACCTGACACCTTGTACTGCTTGCTGTGGTCTCAGGTGCCAGAGTTAGTTTGGACTCTAGTTATGCTGAGAATCCCCTGCAGCCCTCAGCACTCCGGAGTGTCTGAAAGCACAGGCCACACCCAGACTTAGTTGCAAGAAGTTGGTTCTTTGAGCATCACTCTCTGTATGTATGAAAAATGACTTCTGGATCAATGAATCCCATTTTGGAGAACTTATGAATGGCTGGACTTGGTTTCTGGAGACAAGAAACAGAAAAATAAAAGCAACTTATATGCCAGGCAGCATATAAAGTGCTTTACACCCAACATTTTTCTTAACACTGCCCACCACCTGATTTGGTAGGCATTTTTAACTATAATTTATTGAAGAAGAAATGCAAAATCAAAGAGGTTAATTTCTCCAAAATTGTACAGCCAGCAAATGTCAGAGTCTGGACCCCTAGTCTGTACTGTTTTTATAAAAATAGTGTCTCTAATGTAAATTGGTCCTGTTCTGAATTTCAAAAAATTCAGGTAGCTGGGAAAATGCTTCGCATCTGACAGGGAGTAATTTCAATTTCCCAGAAGGTCTGAAGACCTTCCCCAAGAACTGTAAGCTAGTTGTCCAGGAGCTAGTAGGACTTCAGACTGTATCTCATGGACTCACACTGGGCATTGGTCATTCATAAGAAAATTACCTACAGCTATCAAGATGAGTTGGAGGATTGCCAACAGGCACGTGAAAAGATGCTCAACATCGCTGATTATTAGAGAAATGCAATCAAAACCACAATGAGGTAACACCTCACACCAGTCAGAAGGGCCTCATCAAAAAGTCTACAAATAATAAATGCTGGAGAGGGTGTGGAGAAAAGGGAACCCTCTTGCACTGTCAGTGGGAATGTAAATTGATACAGCCACTATGGAGAACAGTATGGAGCTTCCTTAAAAAACTAAAAATAGAGCTGCCATATGATCCAGCAATCCCACTCCTGGGCATATATCCGGAGAAAACCATAATTTGAAAAGATACATGCACCCCAATGTTCACTGCAGCACTATTTACAATAGCCAAGACATGGAAGCAACCTAAATGTCCATCAACAGAAGAATGGATAAAGAAGATGTGGTATATAAATATATGTGTGTGTGTGTGTATATATATATTATATATATATACACACACACACATACACACACACAATGGAATATTACTCAGCCATAAAAAAGAATGAAATAATACCATTTGCAGCAACATGGGTGGACCTAGAGATGATCGTACTAAGTGAAGCCAGACAGAGACAAATATCCTACGATATCGCTTATATGTGGAATCTAAAAAATGAAACAAATTAACTTATTTACACAACAGAAATAGACTCATAGACATAGAAAAGAAATATGATTGCCAAAGGGGAAAGAGCGGTAGGGATAAATTAGGAGTTTGGGATTAAAATATACACACTACTATTTATAAAATAGGTAACCAACAAGGACCTGCTGTATACCACAGGGAACTATACTCAATACCTTTTAATAACTATAACGGAAAAGAATCTTTAAAAGAATATATATATATATATATATATATATATATGCACGTGTGTGTGTAACTGAATCATTTTACTATAACCTGAAACTAATACAACACTGTAAATCAACTATGTTTCAATAAAATTAAAAAAAAAAAAGAGGAGATGGAGGCTGCAGAAAAAGAGATGCAGCAAAAGTCACATAATCTGAGGAAAACACCAAAGAAAATCATCCAGAAAGACTGGCGTCAACAAATGATGAATTAACATGGTAAAGTGGCGAGGAGATGCATGGACCAGGTCAGAATGTATGCACAGCTTTCCACAGACTTGAGACGCTTTTAAAAATGCTGCTGCCTCATTGCTACAGGAAAAATAGAACTCAAATCCTCCATGACCAGAAGGTCAGACTCCTAAGCCCGGGTGAAATGATAATAACAAAAATAAAAGATTTTATTAAGCCGAATACCGTGTTAAAAATTTAATATACATGTATTACCAAAAATTTAATATATGTGTATTATCTAAACTAATGAAAACCGAGTGAGGTCGATTGTTTCAGCAAATATGTTTTGATCTTTTAGGTACTTTTCTAGCTGATGAGGGTACAGTAGTGAACCAAAGGGACGGAACTCTCTTTCCTCTGCATTGTTGGAAATATTATTATTCCTGTACTACAGATGAGTAAACCAAGGCTTGCAGAAATCAAGTAACTCATCCAAATCACACAGCCACTCAATGGCGGAAGGCTTGGGTTTGAATCCAAATCTGTCTGACTCCAAACCTCTAATGGAAGCCCCCAACTGTCTCTCGCTGTACTCAAAGCCCACTGCCAGGCATGTAGCTGTAAGATCCCACTCTTAATTATCCTACTTGCCGGAGCATTATACACATGGCCTTCATGGTCAGTTCTGGCCCTTGATCATATTGTCATTTACTATTTTCTAAAACTTTCATGGTTGTTAAGACTTGCTCGCCCACCTAAATTGAAAATTCCTAGAAGTTTGGGCAAGATAATATATTCCACAGCATTTCCCAGAGGGCTGGGTGCACTTCACACAGGTTTTAAGTACCTGTTAATCTTCCAGGGCACCATGGGGAATAAAAAAATTGAATAAAATATTGCCCCTGCCATTCGAAGTCTTATAACCTAGCGGATACTGTCATTAAAAAAATGATGGATGGAATTTTAGTTTCAGCAAATCCCATTTTTAAGAACTCATGAAAGACTTGTAAGTTTTCCAAAGACTAGAGAAAGACCAACACAATGTATGTTTTTAGAAAGGCAGAAAGATCAGGACTCAGAAAGTGAGAGATTAGTAACAACACCTAACTTGCCCATGATAAATATTCCCAAGATAAATCAAGAAAGGATAAATGGGGAGAAAAATGATTATGTGTTGGGTAATCACCAACGTGGCTTTAAAAGGAACCCATCGTGTCCGACCAATTCAATCCCCAAAAGGAAGATGAACCTTGTAGAAATGGTGAAGCAGTAAACATATTGTAGCTTGACTACAGTGGAGTTATTGATTCCGCCCCATAAATAAGCCAATCAAATCGAGCCTAGGAGACCACACGAGAAGGTGGGTGCACTCAGAGGAAGCCACACAAGAGGTTTTGGATAGGAATTAGTCTTGAGTCCTGATTGAGTGTTTCTGGTTTCCAATGATGACGTGGGTGATAGGCGGGGATGGACTTATAAGCCATGAGGAGCCCCAAAAGTGCAGGGTGGGCACTTTCTGTTGGACAGGTCTGGAATTCTCCACAGTTCAGATCACTGAGAAAATCACTGAAAATGGGAACGGGTTGGATTTAATAGAGAAGGCAACTTCTGATCTTTCTCCCTTTCTCTCTCGACTACTCCTGGGCGCCAAGTGTGAAGGGAGCCTTCACTTGAAGCCAGAGGCTCTGATGTGGGAGAAGGATTACCTAGCTTTGGGTTGTAAGCCGGTCCACTGGGACCTCAGTTTTCCCATCTGTGCAATGGGGGAGCTGCTGGCCTGCTGCACAAGCATTATGTCTTGTGTGGATTGGTTAATTAATGATCATTAGAGTCTTACAAGTGCAGAGCTTCGCAAAAATGCTAAGTATTATTATGCTTCACGCAAAGGGCAAAGATCCTGACTTGGAAAGAAAATGGGAGGAAAAATTCCAGGAGACAGAATGAGAAAACACAGGAGAGAAGCTATTAGCCAGTCTGTGGAGTAAGATTGCAAGGGCTTGAACATCATAAAACATCTGTGGTAATTTCCACTCACCTCTGCTCCTGTAGTCGCCGTGTGGGAGGAAGCAGTCTGCTGTCTTTAAGTAAAGAACCGGGGAAAGGAATAAAGCAAGTGTTTGCCCTTGACAAGGTGGAGGAAATCTCTCAAAAGTCATAGAGGTTTGAATGTTCTAAATGAAGAAATTACTTAATCTACCTGGGGTATTGTAGCTATTACATAAACCAATGTAAACAAGCTTCCAAAATCCAGCTCCTAAGGATCGTTTGGACACACACAGCAGACTGCTTCAAATTGACAGTTTCCTGGGCTGCCCTTGATTTCCAATTTGCTGACACTCAGTTCATCCCAAATTAATGGAGTCACCTGCTCAACAGCCAAAGCTGCCCTTTGGGGTTGGCCTCAGGAGTCCTGCCTGGAGCATAAAAAAGGCCACAGAGACAAATTCTAGATGCCCCAGTGCCATGGGATGATGCCAGTTAAATAAAATGCGTTGGTCTCAGTTAGATGGGGGAAGAGGCTCTGTGATGAAGTCTTTTCCTATTGGTGGTGGTCAATCAGCCCAGCCCCCAATGGGCCAAAGAGATGGGGGTGAGAGTTGTTTCCGAAGGCAATGGCACTAGCAAAAAGAAACACTATTTGCCCACTTTTTTCCTTCCCGGTTCCAACCACCTGCCATCTGAAGCCTCCCTCTAATAAATTAAAAGATCCTTGTCAAGTAGCTGGTTCTACTACTAACCAGACACTTGTGTCTCCAGGACTCCCTGGCAGGTCAAGACAACTGTCGGCCTCCTCCTCAGGATCCCAGGGTCACTTAGCTGTGCTCAGCACCTCCCAGGAGGGAAGGGTGAGGAAAACAATGCCCTGAATTTGGCCAAGTGGCCCAGGAGAGGCCCAGTGATAACTGTGTGATCACGGTTGCAGTCCTTGGTGATGCCCCTCCCAGGTTACTCCAGGACATTGGTACCAGCCATGAAGGTGGAGTAGAGACGGCACAATTCCAGCCTTAAGTATTCCATCTGCAGACCCACTGGACTTCTTACCTGCTTGCCTAACTCTGGAGACTTGAGAAACAGAGAATTAGCTCTCTGTCCCGGGATCCCAGTTGTCACGATGACAATGCGGTACAAATTAGCACATGCTCAGGACTCAACAGAAATCAGGACAGAAAAAACGAGACAGGCTGGATTCTGGGCTACTTCTTTGAAATGTGACCTTTTCTCGGATACTTTCATGAGTCATGGGTATTTTTGTTTAGAAATGAACATACATCTTCCTCTGCTGAAGGAACAGAAAGGAGAAAGGAAGAGTCAAGATGTCAGGAGGCAGACATGGATGGGAACGTTACCCATATCAAGTCAGCAGCATTTCTTGGGAATCCTCATCACTTTCGAGCTCTAACTAGCCAGCTAAAGGAGTGGAAAACTACAGCTATAGAAAGAAAAGGATGTTTTTGAGAATGTGGACATCCTCCACTAAACTGGGAGGCTGTCTCCAAAGCAGAGACCACTTAAAAAATATTTTGGGGGGCTTCCCTGGTGGCGCAGCGGTTGAGAATCTGCCTGCTAATGCAGGGGACACGGGTTCGAGCCCTGGTCTGGGAGGATCCCACATGCCGCGGAGCAACTAGGCCCGTGAGCCGCAACTACTGAGCCTGCACGTCTGGAGCCTGTGCTCCACAACAAGAGAGGCCGCGATAGTGAGAGGCCCGCGCACCGCGATGAAGAGTGGCCCCCGCTCGCCACAACTAGAGAAAGCCCTCGCACAGAAATGAAGACCCAATACAGCAAAAATAAATAATTAATAAACTCCTACCCAACATCTAAAAAAAAAAAATTTCTGGAGTCTGTCACAAGGCCTAGCACATAGTAGGTCTTCAATAGACGTTTGCTAATGAGCAAATGATTAGAGAGTAAACTATAAAATGCCCAGAAGTGTAGCAGTAACCCAATATTTGCTGAAAATTATAAATGCAACATAAACAAATTCATCTTTGACAAATGTAAAGGTCCAATGAAGTCCTCTCCTTTAGCAGTAAATTTCCACAGGGTCCCCTCAGTTGGCGAGAATGCAATTTGGAGCTAATGGTGGCTGCTTCTCTCTCCCCTCCTCATGTCAACTGCTCAGAAAATCAAAGATCTGTGCAGCTGCTGGGGCCGTCCTGAGCATAGCTCATGTTGGCTTAGGATTTAGGCTTATAGGATTAGACTGATGATCATAAACCTTGACCATTATAAAATCCTAAAACCACTATTAATTTTAAAGGGAGTATAAAACCTTGGGCAAAACCAATAACAAATGTATTCCAGCTCTAAGACCAAGATGAAGCCTAAATCCTGTCTAATTTGGAGAAGGAGCTCAGCCTGGAGCGGCTTATTGGGTGAGGCTGAGGAATCTCCCTCCCTGGGGAGCTGAAGGATGAAGACAAAGTTCATGGCTTCGGCCCAAAGTCAGGGACTGGCCGGGGTCACAGCCCGAAAGTTCTCGGCTCTGCAACTTGTATGGAGAAGCCCTGGGAGAGCCCGCATCGACACTCCCAGAGGAATCTCCAGGGGAGAAAAGAGTGGGGACCAAGGACGGCATTCTTGGAGGTGGGGTCTCTGTGGGACTCCTGAGTTATGGGTCTGGCATGGGTTACCTGCCTCTACAGGTGTGAAAGGCAGGCAGAACACAGAAGAAAAGTGTGCATTGGGGTTCTGAGGATGGGATTCAGGATCAAACAGGAAACCGAGCTTCCAGCAAAGATGTAACGTGAATCTGCCCATGCAAACACACAGAGCAAGCTAGTGCCCAGCTGGCACTCAGAGCAAGACATGGGAATGAAGGGGAGGAGAGGCCTGTCTCATCTAGGGGTGTGTGATTTACAGCCGAAGTTCAAAGTGACGATAATACCATGTTTTTATTTTTTAAATGGTTTTATCCTATGTTTTCCAGCCCATAAGGAATGCACCTTGGTGTCAACAGAACCCCTTTGTCTTTGTAAGCTATTTTGAAGCAAAATACCGGTAAATGACTTCCCAAACCACCACACAACTAGATCATGCTGAGAAAATGGGCTTTGCAGGAACGCAGTAAATTGTTTCTGTCACAGAAGAAAATGCAACCAGTAGAAATCGTTATGGATGAGTCATTATGAGAAGGGCCAAAAAAATTAACCTTCATCGGTTTTCTTTGCCTTTGTGCATGCAAGGGTGGCGTGTGTGGATGTGCATGTGTGTATTTGAATTCACCAGCCACATTTAGGACTTCGGAGCTGCGGAGGTTTTCAGTGGTGAGCAAGGCCAGCTCCTTCCCCAGCAGGTGTGCAGGAGGGGAGAAAGAAGAAAAATGACTTCAGAAGATGACATTCTGAGAAGGTGTTTAGCGCGACTGAAGGACAAGAGCCTCTGTGATTAGAGGAGGCGGGAGAAGAAAACTTTTAATTTAAAACAGTACTCAGTGCTGTGTTAAAGACCGAATGTATCACCCTGAAATGTTGAAACCTAATCCCGATGTGATGTTCTTTGGAGGCGGGGCCTATGGGGGGTGATGAGGGATTAGTGCCCTTGCAAAAGAGACCCCAGGGACCTCCCTCGCCCCTTCCACATGTGAGGACACAGCATCTCTGAATCAGACAGAGGGCCTGCTGGCACTTTGCTCTTGGACTCCCCAGCCTCCAGACTGAGAGAAATAATTTCCATTGTTTATAAGCCACTCGGTCTGGGACATTTTGTTTCAGCAGCCCAAACTGACTAAGACACTAAGGTTTAGGAAATAAAATAGTACCGGGTACAGGACTAAATGTTTTATATGCATTGTCTCTTTTAATTCCTCCAACAGAGAGGAAGAACTGGGCTGGTGCTTTTATTACCCCCATTTTACAGGTAAATAAACTGAGGTTTAGAGGTGATTGCCTTGTCCACAACCCCACAGCAATGAAGTGGCTGGATGGGGATTCCTATCAAGATGGTCTTATTTCAAGCCTAGGCTTTCAAGCTTGCTTCTCTATCTTCTTGGTGGGAGGGCTATGCCGTGTGTGGGTTACGATGGACAAAAGCCAGCTCTCTGGAGTCAAAGAACCTAATAGAACCTAAAAGATGCAAAGGAAGTTATTCTTACCCTCCAGGTGTGAATAAATATTTTCTTCATTGACTGGAGGAGCCTCACGCAGCATCCTCTCCGAGCCCTCCAGCCCTGGGGGCAGGGCACAGGGACTCCACGGGGTTCCCTCCAAGGCTCTAAATCCAGTTACCTTAGCTCCAGCCCCTCCTCCCTTGGTACAGATATAAAATCTATTTCCGATCACCTGATAATGATTCTTCCTGCCCCCTCTATGCAAACAACAGTACAGACAAATGCTCCATTATGGTGTTGAACGTGCCCTAATGTGTGGTAATTTATTTCACATATGGAATTGGGGATGGGGTAACACCGTGTGACAATGGATTTGACACAGGCTCTGTCTGACTTGATGAACACAGCTGCAAGGCAGGGGTTCTCTGTGCAGCGGTAATTGCTCGGTGGACCTGGCCAAGGGGCCCATTTCCAGGAAGCAGTGCCCTGGGTGGACAAGGTACAGCTCAGAGGATCACCTTAGTGCCTGTCAGGGACCACTTCATCTCCCGACCGACAGCAGTCAGATCGGTTTACAAGTGACATGAATTTGAGGACTCTGTCCGGCTGCAGGGATGGATCTCTGGCTGGAAGCTACCTGTGACATCAGCCAGGCCTAGGGACACCCCGAGGCAGGTGCAGGTCAATGCGGGCTGCCCAGGGTGAGCTGGGGAGGAAAGGAGGCTGCAAACAGCGGGCAGGTGGGGGGTTAGGACCGCAGGTGAGAGCTGTGTTCACGGCGCACCAACACCTGGAATCCAACCGAGAGCTTCTGTCTAAGAGCCCAGGGCAGCAGGAAACATCTGTATGCATGTTTCTGTCTAGTCTACAAAGCATTACAGACACCATCGCATTTCGAGTTTTGGCATCCACCTCGCAAGGCGGGGATTCTTACCAACAGAGTGAGGACTGGATCACTAATTCTCAGCTTGGGTTACTCAGCCACCCGAGAAGCTCTGAAAGAGCAACGGAAACCCAAGACCCTCCTCCCCACACCTAACCCTTTTTAGCTGATCTGAGATGGGACATGGGTGCCAGTACGGTTTTTTTTGTACGTTTGTTACAAGGAAACTTTACCGATGGATACTGAAATCTCAATTTTATATAATTTTCTTGTGTCACAGTTTTTTTTTTTCCCAGACATTTAGCTGGACTGTACCAAACAGACAGAAGGTTGGATTCGGCTCATGGGCCATAGTTGGCTAACCTTGCTTTAAAAGAAACCGTGTTTCCCTTCAACTTGCTAAAGTCCCTTCCTGCCTCCCATCCCCACCCCCGTCATGTGCCCTGTACCCCATCTGGCTCTAAACCCCCTCTACAGCCTCCCGTGAAGGACTGTCCTGCCCCAAGTACCCCACGCTCTGATGTGCCAACCTTCACGCCCTCCTTTCCCATTCCCTACCTAGACCTTCCCTGCTCATTTTTTTCTTTTCCTTTTTGTGGACAAATAAAAACTGTATATATTTTTAAAGCGTACAGTGTGTGCTGTGATGCGTGCATACACTGTGAAATGATCCTCACACTCAAGTTAATTAACGCGTCCTTCACCTCGCATATTACCTGTTTTATGTGTGATGAGAGCGCTTGAGATCTATTCTTTATTCTTTTAGCAAATTCCAAGTATACATGGAAGTCCCCATGCTGTACATTAGGTCCTAAAATTCTGTCCCCTTGATCAATAGCCCATCTTCCCCCCATCCAGTCTCTAGGTGCCAGGATTTTAAAAATTTCCCCCAAGTGATTCTAACCTATAACCAGGTAGAGAGCCACCAAATTAGACAAACATCTGTGGATGAATTGATAGAAGGGAAACACGTCAGACCTGGAGAGGAGCTAAAACGTCAATGAATAAATGTAAGACAGAAGAGAAAAAGACTAAAAGCATGAGAACCCTTAAATCTGGTCTGGTCTGACAGACAAGGGCTGAGGGACACAGATAAAGTCCCAAAGTCGTGTGCAAGGCGAGCACATCCCATATTCCTCATGTCCCCTGAGAAAGCCTGATGCTTTCTCAGGGGACATGCCAGTACCCTGCAGTGGTGCTTCCAGCCCTTGTGATTTAGGAAAGAAGAAAGAGCTGTCGGCTCAGATGCAGGGTATGCTGGTCCAAAGGGAGCACAAACAGGCCCGAGGAAAAGACGTTCTCCGTCCCGGCTTCAGACTCCACAGATTTACTTAAAATGCTTGTGAGACATGTCCTCAACTCCCAGGGGCCTTGTTTAGCAGGACACAGCCTCCTCTAATGAGCTATGAAGTGTCTGGACACACTCATCTCCGGGTGAGAAAAATACATTGTGCCTAGTGTCACAGAACCGGCAGCATCAGACACAGGTGGGATCCAGGCCACGCCTGCTCAGACCCTGATGCTCACAGGTGCAGACCTGCAGCAGGAAATGCAGGTTTGCTACCTGCCACTTGGAGGAGGAAATCATATCTTATCCTCAAGTTTCTCCTGCGTGATTACCGGCTCCAGGATGATGTCAGCGAGCCACAGCCATAAGGAGCAAAGGCACCAGGGGAAGGGCTGACCCGCTGGGCCCTGAGGCTGCCGCCCTGCCCCGGGCCCTTTGTGTGCAAGCAGCTCAGGCCACGTCTCTGCCTCTCTCAGGGCTACCCCTCCTCGGAATCACCCTTACCCCTCAGAGCAGAAGTGGGTTCTGTCCTCCGGCTAGGGAAGTCCATGGAGAGATTTTCCGTTCCAGAGAGAAGAAGCCCTAGTTCTGTTCTGACATTCTTCCTGGTCGAGCTTGTCCCAGGTCCATGGTTCCTTTGGCAGGAGGCCCAGCCAGAGGGGAGCCCAGGACTTGGTAATGGGCTGCAGGACAGTGCAGTGGTTCAGCGCGGAGCCCTGACAGTTGAGCTGACTGGAGCTCAAAGCCTGGCTGTATTGTGTGAAGCGGGGGACTCATATTGCCCCTGAGGCTCAGTTTCCTCCCCCGTAAACCAGTGATCCAAATGGCAACTTGTCAGGGGTGTGGGAAGGGTACTAAGAAGAAACGTGTGCCAGTGCAGAAAGTGCTCTGCCCAGCGCCTGGCTGCTTGATGAATGGAAGCTGTTATCATCCTTCCTGGCTGAGGGAACCAGGGCCCTGACCCTGTATTTTGCCCCTATTTCCAAGAGCAGAAAAAGCTCCATCATAGTTTCCCCAGCAGTAATGTCAACTCCATGCCCTGGAGAGAGGCTGGCTGGATCTGGGCTTGAAAGGATGCCAAGACACAGAAGTAGGAACAGAGATACGCTGAGACAGCTGGCCTCCAGGGCTGTGGAAGGCAGCCCTGCCTGTACACACGGGCTACCCCGCCCGTACACACGGGCTGGCCCCCACGCCCAGGGTCTCTGTGGATGCAAAACTCCTGCTACTCCCTCCATCCACAGCACACACACACACACACACACACACACACACACACATGCATAGACACAGACATGCACACCTATGTGCACACGTGTGCTCGCATATACGTACACACACGCACACATGCACCACACACAGTCATGTGTGCACACGTATGCACCCACAGGAGTCACTATTCCCTGCAGAGAGACCCATGTTTATCAGGCACCAGAGGTTCCCTGGGGTTGGGGAGTGAGTCCTCCAAGGCCTCTGTGGCCCCTTCAGTGGCTGTAGAAATCTGCTTTCCCCTCAGCCTTCTTCTGCCAGTCACCTTCTCTCAAGGAGTGATTATGCTTCTTTCTGTCAGGAACACTGAGTGATTGTGGCAGGAAAATTGCCTTCAGCGATACGAATTTAAGAAATGCTTTTCCTGAAAATAGTGCTCAAATTAATTAACTTGGAGGAAAGGATTGCTTTATTTATTTATATATTTTTTTTGGTCTGGACTTAATTTATTTTTCCCCAAGAGTTTTCGTTGTATGATAAGAGGTGAGGAGAGTGTTACCTCCTTGGACACCACCTGAGTCAGGGAGGCCTCGGCAAGGCAGGTCCAAGGAGACGCCGGAGAGAGGTGCAGCCTGGGGCTGTGCAGAGGGCCGGCTTGTTCTGTTGAAGATGCTGCTCAGACAGGGGGCAGGATGGGTTTGGAGGCAGTGGTGGGTGTTGAAGTGGGTGGTGGGAGGAGGAAAAACCCACGTGGGAACATAAAACATGCACACAAAGGTGGGCACGCTCTGGCCTGGGAAATTCCACTTGTTTCTCTAAGCATCCCTTCCTTCATTTATACGAGGGGATAAGAGTGTTGGTTTTCACGATGATCTGGTGAAGACCTGTGTGTTCAGCTCTGTGATTCCTGGGCAGCACCAAGAAGAAGGGTGGTCCAGGTTACAGCAGAGGCCAGAGGGTGGAAAACCCAGCTGATCAAGGCTGGTACCTCTGTCACTAGCTGGGGGATCTAGGGTCAGTAATTCAACTTCTCTGAGCCTTTAGTTCCTCATTGCAAAATGGGGATAAAAATAATCACATCACAGTATCATTGTGAAAAAAAATACAACTATTAGGAACCCAAGAGGACCTTCAAGATGGCAGAGGAGTAAGACGTGGAGATCACCCTTCCTCCCCACAAATACATCAGAAATACATCAACATGAGAACAACTCCTACAGAACACCTACAGAACGCTGGCAGAAGACCTCAGACCTCCCAAAAAGCAAGACACTAACCGTGTACCTGGCTGTGTGACTGACAGGCTCTTGGTGCTCCAACCAGCTATCAGTGCTGAGACTCTGAGATGGGAGAGCCAAGTTCAGAACCTTGGACCAACAGAGACCTCCTGACACCATGTAATATCAATTGGCGAGAGCTCTCCCAGAGATCTCCGTCTCAATGCTAAACGCAGCTCCACTCAACAACCAGCAAGCTCCAGTGCTGGACACCCCATGCCAAACAACTATGAAGACAGGAACACAACCCCACCCATCAGCAGAGAGGCTGCCTAAAATCATAATAAGTTCACAGACACCCCAAAACACACCACCAGACACAGTCCTGCCCACCAGAATGACAAGATCCAGCCTCATCCACCAGAACACAGGCACCAGCCCCCTCCACCAGGAAGCCTACACAACACACTGAACCAACCTGACCCACTGGGAGCAGACACCAAAAACAACAGGAACCACAAACCTGCAGCTTGTGAAAAGGAGACGCCAAAACAGTAAGTTAAGCAAAATGAGAAGACAGAGACATACGTACCAGATGAAGGAGCAAGGTAAAACCCACCAGACCAAACAAATGAAGCAGAAATAGGGAGTCTACCTGAAAAAGAATTCAGAATAATGATAGTAAGGATGACACAAAATCTTGGAAATAAAATGGAGAAAATACAAGAAACATTTAACAAGGACCTAGAAGAAGTAAAGAGGAAACAATCAATGATGAACAACACAATAAATGAAATGTAAAAGTCTCTAAAGGGAATCAATAGCAGAATAACTGAGGCAGAAGAACGGACAGGTGACCTGGAAGATAAAATAGTGAAAATACCTACTGCAGAGCAGAATAAAGAAAAAAGAATGAAAAGAATTGAGGACAGTCTCATAGACCACTGGGACATTAAACACACCAACATTCAAATTATAGGGGCCCCACAAGAAGAAGAGAAAAAGAAAGGGACTGAGAAAATATTTGAAGAGATTATAGTTGAAAAATTTCCTAATATGGAAAAGGAAATAGTCAATCAAGTCCAGGAAGCACAGAGTCCCATACAGGGGAAATCCAAGGAGAAACACGGCAAGGTACATATTAATTAAACTATAAAAATTAAATACAAAGTAAAAATATTGAAAGCAGCAAGGGAAGAGCAACAAATAACATACAAGGGAATCCCCATAAGGTTAACAGCTGATCTTTCAGCAGAAACTCTGCATGCAAGCCAGAAGGAAGTGGCAGGGCATATTTAAAGTAACGAAAGGAAAAAACCTACAACCAAGATTACTCTACCCAGCAAGGATCTCATTCAGGTTTGACAGAGAAATTAAAAACTCTACAGACAAGCAAAAGCTAAGAGAATTCAGCATCACCAAACCAGCTTTACAACAAATGCTAAAGGAACTTCTCTAGGCAGGAAACACAAGAGAAGGAAAAGATCTACAATAACAAACCCAAAACAGTTAAGAAAATGGTAAAGGAATATACATATCGATAATTACCTTAAATGAAAATGGATTAAATGTTCCAACCAAAAGACATAGACTGGCTGAATGGATAAAAAAACAAGACCCATATATATGTTGTCTACAAGAGACCCACATCAGACCTAGGGACACATATAGACTGAAAGTGAGGGGATGGAAAAAGATATTCCATGCAACTGGAAATCAAAGGAGAGCTGGAGTAGCAATTCTCATATCAGACAAAATAGACTTTAAAATAAAGACTATTACAAGAGACAAAGAAGGACACTACATAATGATCAGGGGATGAATCCAAGAAGAAGATATAACAATTGTAAATATTTATGGACACAACATAGGAGCATTTCAATACATAAGGCAAATGCTAGCAGCCATAACAAAGGAAATTGACAGTAACATAATCATAGTAGGGGACTTTAACACTGCACTTTCACCAATGGACAGATCAACCAAAATGAAAATACATAAGGAAACACAGCTTTAAATGACACATTAAACAAGATGGACTTCATTGATATTTATAGGACATTCCATCCAAAAACAACAGAATACACTGTGTTCTCAGGTGCTCATGGAACATTCTCCAGGATAGATCATATCTTGGGTCACAAATCAAGCCTTGGTAAATTTAAGAAAATTGAAATTGTATCAAGTATCTTTTCCAACCACACACTATGAGACTAGATATCAATTACAGGAAAGAAACCGTAAAAAATACAAACACATGGAGGCTAAACAATACACTACTAAATAACCAAGAGATCACTGAAGAAATCAAAGAGGAAATCAAAAAATACCTAGAAACAAATGACAATGAAAACACGACGACCCAAAACCTATGGGATGCAGCAAAAGCAGTTCTAAGAGGGAAGTTTAGAGCAATACAATCCTACCTTAAGAAACAGGAAACATCTCAAATAAACAACCTAACCTTACACCTAAAGCAGTTAGGCAAAGAAAAACAAAAAAATCCCAAAGTTAGCAGAAGGAAAGAAATCGTAAAGATCAGATCAGAAATAAATGAAAAAGAAATGAAGGAAACAATAGCTAAGATGAATAAAACTAAAAGCTGGTTCTCTGAGAAGATAAACAAAATTGATAAACCATTAGCCAGACTCATCAAGAAAAAAAGGGAGAAGACTCAAATAAACAGAATTAGAAATGAAAAAGGAGAAGTAACAACTGACACTGCAGAAATACAAAGGATCATGGGAGATTACTACAAGAAACTATATGCCTATAAAATGGACAACCTGGAAGAAACGGACAAATTCTTAGAAAAGCACAACCTTCTGAGACTGAACCAGGAAGAAATAGAAAATATGAACAGACCAATCACAAGCACTGAAATTGAAACTGTGATTAAAAATTTTCCAACAAACTAAAGCCCAGGACCAGATGGCTTCACAGGCGAATTCTATCAAACATTTAGAGAAGAGCTAACACCTACCCTTCTCAAACTCTTCCAAAATATACCAGGGGGATGAACACTCCCAAACTCATTCTACGACGCCACCATCACCTTGATACCAAAACCAGACAAGGATGTCACAAAGAAAGAAAACTACAGGCCAATATCACTGATGAACATAGATGCAAAAATCCTCAACAAAATACTAGCAAACAGAATCCAGCAGCACATTAAAAGGATCATACACCAGGATCAAGTGGGGTTTATTCCAGGAATGCAAGGATTCTTCAATATACACAAATCAATCAATGTGATAAACCGTATTTAAAAATTGAAGGAGAAAAACCATATGATCATCTCAATAGATGCAGAAAAAGCTTTTGACAAAATTCAATACCAATTTATGATAAAAACCCTGCAGAAAGTAGGCATAGAGGGAACTTACCTCAACATAATAAAGGCCATATACAACAAACCCACAGCAAACATCCTTCTCAATGGTGAAAAACTGAAACCATTTCCACTAAGATCAGGAACAAAACAAAGTTGCCCACTGTCGCCATTATGATTCAACATAGTTTTGGAAGTTTTAGCCCCAGTAATCAGAGAAGAAAAAGAAATAAAAGGAATCCAAATCAGAAAAGAAGTAAAATTTTCACTGTTTGCAGATGACATGATACTATACATAGAGAATCCTAAAGATGCTACCAGAAAACTACTGGAGCTAATCAATGAATTTGGTAAAGTAGCAGGATACAAAATTAATGCACAGAAATCTCTTGCATTCCTATACACTAATGATGAAAAATCTGAAAGAGAAATTAAGGAAACACTCCCATTTACCACTGCAGCACAAAGAATAAAATACCTAGGAATAAACCTACCAGAGAAGATAAAAGACCTGTATGCCAAAAACTATAAGACACTGATGAAAGAAATTAAACATGATAGAAACAGATGGAGAGATATACCATGTTCTTGGATTTTAAGAATCAACATTGTGAAAATGAATCTACTACCCAAAGCAATCTACAGATTCAATGCAATCCCTATCAAACCACCACTGGCATTTTTCACAGAACTAGAACAAAAATTTTCACAACCTGTATGGAAACACAAAAGACCCTGAATGGCAAAGCAATCTTGAGAAAGAAAAATAGGGCTGGAGGAATCAGGCTCCCCGTCTTCACACTATACTAAAAAGCTACAGTCATCAAGATAGTATGGTACTGGCACAAAAACAGAAATACAGATCAATGGAACAGGATAGAAAGCCCAGAGATAAACCCACACACATATGGTCACCTTATCTTTGATAAAGGAGACATGAATTTGCAACAGAGAAAAGACAGCCTCTTCAATAAGTGGTTCTGGGAAAACTGGACAGCTACGTGTAAAAGAATGAAATTAGAACACTCCCTAACACCACACACAAAAATAAACTCAAAATGGATTAAAGACCTAAATGTAAGACCGGACACTATAAAATTCTTAGAGGGAAACGTAGGCAGAACACTCTATGACATAAATCACAGCAAGATCCTTTTTGACCCACCTCCTAGAGTAGTGGAAATAAAAACAAAAATAAACAAATGGGACCTAATGAAACTTAAAAGCTTTTGCACAGCAAAGGAAACCATAAACAAGATGAAAAGACCACCCTCAGAATGGGAGAAAATATTTGCAAACAAAGCAACTGACAAAGGATTAATCTCCAAAATTTACAAGCAGCTCATGCAGCTCAATATCAAAAAAGCAAACAACCCAATCCAAAAATGGGCAGAAGACCTAAATAGACATTTCTCCAAAGAAGATACACAGATTGCCAACAAACACATGAAAGAATGCTCAACACCACTAATCATTAGAGAAATGCAAATCAAAACTACAATGAGATATCATCTCACACCAGTCAGAATGGCCATCATCAAAAAATCTACAAACAATAAATGCTGGAGAGGGTGTGGTAAAAGGGGACCCTCTTGCACTGTTGGTGGGAGTGTAAATTGATACAGCCACTATGGAGAACAGTAAGGAGGTTCCTTAAAAAACTAAAAATAGAACTACCATATGATCCAGCAATCCCACTACTGGGCATATACCCTGAGAAAACAATAATTCAAAAAGAGTCGTGGACCACAATGTTCACTGCAGCTCTATTTACAATAGCCAGGACATGGAAGCAACCTAAGTGTCCATCATCGGATGAATGGATAAAGAAGATGTGGCACATATACACAATGGAATATTATTCAGCCATAAAAAGAAAAGAAATTGAGTTATTTGTAGAGAGGTGGATGGACCTAGAGTCTGTCATACAGAGTGAAGTAAGTCAGAAGGAGAAAAACAAATACCAAATGCTAACACATATATATGGAATCTAAAACAAAAAAAATGTTTCTGAAGAACCTAGGGGCAGGACAGGAATAAGGATGTAGACGTAGAGAATGGACTTGGCACGGGGAGGGGGAAGGGGAAGCTGGGACGAAGTGAGAGAGTGGCATGGACATACATACACTACCAAATGTAAAATAGCTAGCTAGTGGGAAGCAGCCGCATAGCACAGGGAGATCAGCTCGGTGCTTTGTGACCACCTAGAGGGGTGGGATAGGGAGGGTGGGAGGGAGGGAGACGCAAGTGGGAGGAGATATGGGGATATATGCATATGTATAGTTGATTCACTTTGTTATACAGCAGCAACTAACACAACAATGTAAAGCAATTATACTCCAATAAAGATGTTTAAAAAAATGTGTATGTATTCTTAATAACTGTCATTCTTTCGTTTTTTCTCATGAGCAATTTGATCCCAGTCAGACCAGAATGAAACCCCTAAAATACGAGGTAAAACAACAGCCAGTTTCTGAGTCCCTTTCGGTTTAAGATGCTCAGGTCAGTTCTGTCATCCACACCGGGTTTACACCCTTTTTGCTACCTACCTTTTCTGGGTGTTGACCCCAGCTTATACTCAAGAAATACAATATCCACCCCAGCCAGTGTTTCTTAACCGGGAGCACGTGGATGGACTTTTCAGGACTCATAAGCCTGTGAAACAAACAAAATAGTACATTAAGTCCCTGTGAGCATCCCATCGATGGCTTTCACAGGGCAGGGATGAGAGCGATTTGTATCCTCCCCAGAGAAATGACGCCAAGCTGACTTACACCACACAGAATATTGATGGCAAACCAATTGAAAAGATGCAAAATTCCAAAGCCGATTTTTACACAGATAATCTTTTGATACTCTCTTTATATAATTTTAAAAGGCTACTTTGAAGAAACCCTTTAAGAAATCACTCTTCTTAAAGTAGAGGATGGAGGCTTCCCTGGTGGCGCAGTGGTTGAGAGTCCGCCTGCCGATGCAGGGGACACGGGTTCGTGCCCCGGTCTGAGAAGATCCCACGTGCCACGGAGCGGCTGGGCCCGTGAGCCATGGCCGCTGAGCCTGCGCGTCCGGAGCCTGTGCTCCACAACGGGAGAGGCCACAACAGTGAGAGGCCCGCGTACCGCAAAAGAAAAAAGTAGAGGACGACTCCATCTACCTACACTCAGATCTCTCTCATAAACATGAGCATGCGGGCACACACAGACAGACAGACACACACACACACACACACACACACACACACAGTTGCACTGCCGCCGGCTCAATGTCCCCACCCCGGCCATGGCAGCTGCAAAGCACAGAGTTTGTGTCTGCAGTCTCCTGCCTCTCAGGAACCTGCAAGTCTTTCAAGGCGTCTCCCGGGCCCTGGCACTGGTTGTTCACAGTTGGCAGGTGAAGCAAAGGGCAGGAAAATATCTTGTCCTGAGAAGGGCAGCAAGGACGGTTCCACCAATCCTGACTACGAGACCATAATTAAGGGAGGAGGGTAAGAAGCAGGATGTAAACAAGGGGCTGAGGGGATTAAAGCATACGAAGCTGACCTCCCAGTGGGAGCTTTGCCAGGACACTGGGGTTTGCACCCAAGCATCGGGGGCGAGGCCCTGAGACCCCAGCTCTGTCAGAAGCAATGAGGCAGCACAGAAACCTTGATCTGAACATGTTCAGGCGCCTTGGCTGCCCCACTTTAGAAGAAAGGCCATGCTGTGAGGTGTGTTCAGCATCATTTCCACGCAGACCGCAGGACGCCCTTGGTTGGATGTAGCCCTAGACCTTCGTTCAGATATCACTACTGCTACTACAACTACTACAATATTTTTTATTTTATTTCCTGGATTGTTTGTGCGTTTATACAGTAAATGCCTAGTATAAGACCTAGGGCAGCGAATGCAAGAAAAGGGGGTACCTGACCACACTGTGATGTGGATAAATTAACCAAGGTTCAAACCTTGGAGGAGCAATTAAAGACAGGTGAAGAATGCAGACACAGAGATCAGACTTGTGGTTGCCAAGGGCAGGAGGGAAAGGAGAGGGATGGACTGGGAGTTTGGGGTTAGCAGATCAACTATTGCATGCAGAATGGATAAACAACAAGGTCCTACTGTACAGCACAGGGAACTATATCCAATCTCCTGGGGTAAACCATAATGGAAAAGAATATTTTAAAAATATTGTATATTTGTATAAAACTGAGTCACTTTGCTGTGCAGCAGAGATTTGCACAACATTGTAAATCAACTATACTTCAGTTAAAAAAAGACAGGTGAAGAACGGCTGATACAGACCTGGCCTTCTATTTCCTTGCTTCCCACTCAGGGTCCCACACAGAACTTTACATACACTGAGGGCACAAATACCTGAGTAACCTCACAGATCACTTACAATTTTTTCCTCACCCTCATCTCAAGAATAACGACAGCCTTTATTCATTTAAGCACTCAGAGTGCAGTCCAGGAATGGCCTGCTTTAGAATCACCAAAGACCTTGTTGAAAATGCAGCTTCTTGGGCCCCTGCCCAGACACACTGAACCAGGATCTTTTGAGAGGAGGCCCAAGAACCTGCATTTTAATGAGCCCACCAAGTGACCTGGATGTCCGAGAACCACTGACTTAGTCAAATGAATATTTGTCCATCATCACCTTTAAGTCTGCTCCCAAAGCCTTTAGTAAATCATTTCAACCTTGGATGGAGGCATCTCTAAATCAACGCTCGACAAAGCCCTTCTGACAGATTTAGAATCGAGTATCAGAAGGTTTAAACAAATTAACTTTGATGGTAACTTTTATTTGTACTTCTAGTCACTTCATTAAGACTATCGACCTGCAAGTTAGAGATGGTGACCCCAGAATGTTCTTCTGGTGTCCATAACTCATCATCCTATCTGACTTGGGCACAGAGGCCCAAGAGATGCCCGCTCACCAATGCTGTTGAAATTCCCTCGGCTTGTGACATCGTGGGCTGACTCTACCGGTCACTGCCCTTTTCTGGATAGAACTTATTTTGGGAAGGATCCATTGGGATGGGAAAATGGGAGGAGATGGATGAAAAAAAAGAGAAGAGGAAGGAAGGGAAGAGGAGGCAGGGGTGGGAGGGAGAGGAAAGAGGGCTGGTTCTCTGGTTAGAATAACCCCGTTTTCTTTTTTTTTTTAATTCTTTTTTTTAAACATCTTTATTGGAGTATAATTGCTTTACAATGTTGTGTTAGTTTCTGCTTTATAACAAAGTGAATCAGCCATACATATACACATATCCCCACGTCTCCTCCCTCTTCCGTCTCCCTCCCACCCTCCCTATCCCACCCTCCCTATCCCACCCTCCCTATCCCACCCTCCCTATCCCTCCCCTCTAGGTGGTCACAGAGCACCGAGCTGATCTCCCTGTGCTATGCAGCTGCTTCCCACTAGCTATCTATTTTACATTTGGTAGTGTATATATGTCCATGCCACTCTCTCACTTCGTCCCAGCTTAGCCTTCCCCCTGCCCGTGTCAAGTCCATTCTCTACGTCTGCGTCTTTATTCCTGTCCTGCCCCTAGGTTCTTCAGAATCTTTTTTTTTTTTTTTTAGATTCCATATTTATGTGTTAGCATACGGTATTTGTTTTTCTCTTTCTGACTTACTTCACTCTGTATGACAGACTCTAGGTCCATCCACCTCACTACAAATAGCTCAATTTCGTTTCCTTTTATGGCTGAGTAATATTCCATTGTATATATATGCCACATCTTCTTTATCCATTCATCTGTCGATGGACACTTAGGTGGCTTCCATGTCCTGGCTATTGTAAATAGAGCTGCAGTGAACATTGTGGTACATGACTCTTTTTGAATTATGGTTTTCTCAGGGTATATGCCCAGTAGTGGGATTGCTGGGTCATATGGTAATTCTATTTTTAGTTTTTTAAGGAACCTCCCTACTGTTCTCCATAGCGGCTGTATCAATTTACATCCCCCCTGCTGTCATGAAAGCATCCGGCATCAGCAGACACTTTGCTGGTGTGGGGACCGAAAGACTGGCCCCGAGGAGCAGAAGGGAAAAATAAAGAAAGGTGACAAACAGGAGAAAAGAACAAAGAGAAATACGAACCGACAATAGTAAAAAGAAGGTGAAGTACAAAGACTCCAGAGAAGTCAGGGTGTTTTTACCTTTGCAAACACTTCATTTTACTACACTTAATTAATCATAACACAGGAACATAAATGTTTAAAGGGTGAAATAAAATGCACAGAAATAGTCATCCTCAACAAAAATGAGAACACATAAATTTAACATGAGGTTGTCATCCCTCCTCTCCCAGCACACAGGATACAGCATCTCCATGTCAATTTCCCCCTTAGGAACAAGGCCGCGGTAAGGAGCTCTCTCCTGGCTCCGGCTAAAATCAATAGGTGAAACGCAAGAGGAAAGAGGGGGAAAATACTCCAAAGAGAGAAGGGACTGGGCGGAGAAACAGAGCAAGCATGAAAGCAGAGGAGACAACTCTACTGTCTCCCGTCGGTGCCCTTCAGATCAGGAAGTTCTCTGACACGTCTAACTCAAATCTCTCCTGTAATTCCAGCCAATTTAACTCTTTTTTGGAACCAGCCCAATACGAGACTGTGACAATTTACTGGTTCAGAACGCTACAAAATAAAAGAAAAAAATTAAATAGAGCTCCCCAGGCCTTGTTTGTGAAGTCTTGGGTCTGTCTGAAGCAGGGCCTGAGACGACAGGGCAGAGGAGAAACTGATAAATCTCTCCCCTTTGCTAACTATGAAACCATCGGGATTTCCTGTCTCCCTGCCCCAAGCCTTCTGCTGCAAGTAACTCTGCTCCTTCTGCCTCTGCCCATCCGTTCAGGCCTGAGCGCGGGGTGGGACCAATACAGTCCTTGACAGGGCAGCTGAAGAATCCTCACGCAACATCCTCGAGCTGACTCGCTCCCAGGCTGCCCCTTTCTGTGCTCTGTCTTGGGTCTGGTAACTGGGGATGCTGGGGCTGAGGAGAGGGTGCATCTTGCAGTCAGGCCCCTCTTGCGCTCTTGTCTCTGTTATCTGCCTTATCCTTGGGGGACTCACCCAGCCCCTGAGACCTAGGCCCTGTCACTGTGTCCCCCTCCATGGCAGGGCCTGCCCACGTCTGTCAGACCACTCTAGACTGACAGCCCAGGTGGACTTCTATTACCTGTTGACACCTCCCCAGTCGTTTATTCCTCCCAACCCCACTCCCTCTTACTGGACTAGTGTGATGAGCGGCTCTTCACCCCTGAAGGTTTCTCATGCATCTAAGCCCCCAAATTCATACCCTTCCCAGTCCACCTGCTATTGGGGCCTGCCTCTTGGTGGGTTAGGTCCTACTTGGCCAACCAAAGCACACAGGGAAGTTCACTGGGGTCTCTGTGTCTTTCAAGGACTCAACGGGAAGCGGTAAGATGCACGTTGTGCCCCTGGTCTAGCTACAGCTGCCTCAGTCTTCCCTGGATCCAAACCACACTGCTTCTCCACCATCGAGTCTCACGCACCCTTATCCCTGGAACAAACCAGGCCAACCCCTGCCTTTTCAAAGCTCTCAAATCCTGAGAGGTCACAGGGTATAGTATATAGACAGGCTCTAATGTCACATATCTGAGTTAAATATTGACTCTATAACTGATCCCCCATGGAGCCCTGGGCAACTCACTTAACCATCCTTGACTCCCTGTAAAGTGGGCCTACAATCTTCCTGAATTGGTGTAAAGGTTCAATACAATTAGGTGATGTTTTTATCACAAGGTCCAATGCAGAGATGCTGTTGAAGAAAGGCTGATGGATTGTTTCTGCCTCTCTTACATCCCCAGGTCTCTTCAATTGTTCTTTGGAAGCTTTATCATTGTAACAGAGACAGATTTCAACAAATGCCAAGCTCAGGAGAACTTCTGCTTTGTCAAGAATTCTGCCCAGGCTTCCAGCCCATCTCCAGGGCTCACCTGTGCTGGGTTCAGCCATGGCAACTCCTACGGCCCACTGGGCAAGGAACAGCATTCCTGCAGCGGGGAAATCCTCATCATTTCATGCAGCTCCTAGTTCCCTCCGCCTTCTCCTTCAGTCTTCCAAGATTATAGGAGAGGATCCAAAATATGATTTCATCCATGCCCTGAATTCAGACCCAGTATGTTACGTAAGGTGTTCAGGCTTCATTTGTGCCGTTCCTGAGAATTTCTAGTATTCTAACCACATCCGTTACCCTTGATAATCCCGAGACTAACAAAACTACACTGTGGGTTAACCCAGAGAAGCTCCATGGACCTCCACGTGCAGCCTGCTGCTACCTGCCACAGGTGGGAGAACATAGCTTGCCTTGACAAAGGCCTGGCTGTTCTTCTGCTTTTCAGGTTGTAGACAGATATCCATGGGCCTTATCATTGGACTACAGTAACCGTGAGCGGTCAAGATTAGTAGCCAAGAAGGTAGATTCACCTCTCACTAACCATGCAGCACACACGTGCTGCCCTCCGAGGGGCCGTGGCTCCCGAGCTGCTTGTGACTGTCCATAATTGCAGCATTAAGCGATAGATTTCAATTTGTAAATCCAATTCTAAAGGTTCTAAACTCACTTCCAAGTCCATCAGCAGAGTATAGTGATCAATTAATGGTGTCTATTTTGGTCACTTGACAGAGAGGGGCAGTATTTCATCAACAGCCCTGAGGGCCGCGAAGTCAGGCACTAACATCTGAAATCTGACCTCGCCCTGATTCTTTGGAGAATGTGGAAGCTCAAACGATGACCAGGACCTGGTAAGTTGATTGTAAAATGGCCCCGATTCTTCCCCTTTCTTTATCCAGCATCCTATCGAGTGGAATCCATTCCTCCACCCCTGGAATCCGTTCTGGCCTCATAACTTGCCCATGGAACACAGTGAGAATGTCAGTTCTGAGCCCAGGCCTGGAGAGGCCTTGCCACCTCTCCTGTGCCCTCTTGGAACAAGCCCAGGCTAGTCCGCTGGAGACTGAGAGATCCCCGTGGGCCACAGCTGGCCCAGTGTTCATTGCTTTATGCCACTGGTCTTTGTGTCTGTTTGCTTGATTTCCTTACACAGCACTCTTATAGATAATGGATAAAAAAGGGAGCAATAGATTACATCCTCATGAGTCCTGCCATAACTACTGACCATGAACTTACAATTTTTTTAAAAAGTTACTCTTGCCCCTGTTTGTCTAGCTGATTCAGTCCAAGGCTAGTGCTCTAGTGCTTCTCTAACTCTCTGTGGGGAGGGAGCAGCTATTTTTTCTAGCATATTCTTTCACAGTTTTTTATTTAAACTCTTTATAGATTAATAAGAAGTTGCAAAAAATCAAACAGTACAGGGAGGACCACGTTTTGAAGCTCTGGTTCTTTTTCCAATCCTTTCTGGATTAAATGATTTTATAAAACACAACAGAAATGAATTACAAGGAAAATGAAAAAAAAAATTAAGACATATAAAATACTAGCTTGAATTCTTTATTCGATTCCACAGAACAGGTAAAAAGTTATAGAAATGTTTATGAAAATTTCTATATGCTTATTTTCAGTTTGTATATGCA
Organism: Delphinapterus leucas; assembly: GCF_059928025.1. Lineage (NCBI taxonomy): Eukaryota > Metazoa > Chordata > Mammalia > Artiodactyla > Monodontidae > Delphinapterus > Delphinapterus leucas. Next base: position 105,798,166 of record NC_143135.1, on the reverse strand, counting down.
TCTCATCGCAGTTCAGTGACAAGCATTTCATGGCCTGGCACCAGTCCATGGACCACACCTAAGTAGCATCACTTTAAACCCTTCTGGAGATCTTCTGAGATGAGAAATGAAAGCTACGCTTGAGTGTAGCAGGGATAATTTTGGTCTCGATGATCCTATCACAGAGACAGTCTCCTGTAGAGGATATTTTTAAAATATCTTTTACCCTAAGTGCTATAAAAGAGTATTTTTGTGGTTTGCTAACCCTGGATGATGGGAAGAAAAATCATAAAGCATGTTTCCGCCTCTCTACAGGAATCTTCCTCTCCTGATTATCACCACCACTGAAACAAATAAGCAAAAAGCACAAACAAAACCAAGGCCATATTGGTACTGAAGGGCAAACATTCCATAGGATTGGTTCCAAACAATGTGAATCAAAAAGAATTTATTACTGGTTAATCTGTCCCAATAGAAGACTGGTTTTTTGGATTGTTTTGTTGTTGTTGTTTTTTAATTCAGTAAACTTGTCTAAGTAAGAGAGACATGTTGACCCAATGAGAGTTAGGCTCTAGTTTCCCCCAGCCCCTTTCCTGGATCTTGGGAGTGTGGTACATCCTGACAGACAAGTCCCCTGTTCCTGAGATAACTCAAGATGGAGATACAGTGAAAAACTAGATTTGTTCAAAAGGCAGAAATAGGAGAGGAATTATGAAAGTTTTGTCTGCAGACGAGGGCTACTGCAGTTTGTATCGTATCCGAATTCATTAAGTTAATACCCTGACATCCACATCTACTCCCCTGGCTCTCTCCAGGATGATAAACTAGCTCCACCAGCACCACAAGTCACGTCCCCGGTGAGGGAGAGTCTGGCATAATGGCAGTGGAGGAGCAGGTAATTTGTGCCATTTTTTTCTTTTCTTCCTTGTGCACTTGCCTAATAAATGGACTTCTATTCCCTAAGTGTTACAAAAGAGTATTTAATTTGGCTGGAGCATGCAGAAGGATGAGAGAATGGCCAAGACCATCTGTAAAGTATTAAAATCTTAGCTCAGTTTCACCCTTCGGCAACACCTTTCTGCATACATTCCTACTCTTCCCAGCCCATTTTCCTCTGAAAAGGCAAATCACGTTTTGCCTTAAATCATGATCATGTTTTAAAAGGATTCAATGATTTCCCAGTGATCTTAGAATGAAGTTCCAAGTCCTTAGAATGGTCTCCATGGTCCAGCATGATTGAGCCTGAAATCAGCACCTCATCGCCATATAACCACCCTCTCCCTCACTCTGGCCCCTGGACACTGGCTTTTTCTCTTTACTCAAATGTAATCAAGCTCCTCCCCACTTCTGGACCACCACACGCACTCCCACCCTGGCCCTTTTTCCTCTTAACTTCTCATCTTTCATTTCTCAGCCTTCAACTCCCAGAATAAATTAAACACCCCCAAAACATTAGTTCTGAGCACTTTAGGCTCCCCCAACCCAGACACTACTCAGATAATTATGTGTATGACTCCTCTTTAGTACCTTTCTCTATCGCTGGATTGGAGCTCCATGGAGGCAGGGACCATGTACACCTTGACCATCTCTGAGTCTTCATCACCAGCAGTAGCACTGGTCATTCAATGTATTTCGGGGATGAATGCAAAGCCATTTCACTGCCACTTCTACTCCCAGGTGTGAAAGCCCACAGCCTACACACTGTCACATTCTATATTTTAATGAGAGGAAAAGTAGCACAAGACTATTTTCCTCTAGAATTTGAATTCAGATGAACTCAAACAGGAGTACATATTTTTTCTAGGACAAGAAAAAAATTGTAAATGAAAAACAAGTTTTCTTGGAAAGCATGGCTAGATAAAGGCATGCTTTAACATTGAACAGATGAACTTGAACCCTATAGGTTCTTGATAGACTCCTATATGTTAAGAGCGGTAATGACAATACATTATGGTAGTTTTTCTCCAATTCCAGAATCGGGGTGGTCTCCCTGTGGCTGTGGATAAACTAATTAAGATGACTTTAGGAAAGCTGGTGCAGGGCACAGGAGAAAGATGGTTCGCGCTGTTTTGACTCCACTGGAATCAAGCCTCAACTGTGACTTTGGCTACTCCTGCTCCCACCAGCTCTCCTTCAGCATCTCCCGGTTCAGGGGAAAGAGAGTGTATGTTATCGTGCTCAGTTGTTGAGAGAGAAAGAAAGCAAAAATAATGGCAGACTGATGCTGCAGCCATGTGGCTGACAGGGTCTTGGTGCCTTAGCCAGGTGTCAGGCCTGAGCCTCTGAGGTGGGAGAGCCGAGTTCAGGACATTGGTCCACCAGAGTCCTCCCAGCCACACATAATATCAATCAGCGGGAGCTCTCGCAGAGATCTCTGTCTCAAGGCTAAGACTGATATCCACTCAACGATCAGCAAGCTCCAGTGCTGGACACCCCATTCCAAACAAGCAGCAAGACAGGAACACAACCCCACCCACTAGCAGAGAGGCTGCCTAAAATCATAATACGCTCACAGATACCCCAAAACACACCACCAGACACAGTCCTGCCCACCAGAATGACAAGATCCAGCCTCATCCACCAGAACACAGGCACCAGCCCCCTCCACCAGGAGGCCTACACAAGCCACTGAACAAACCTTACCCACTGGTGACAGACACCAAAAACAACAGGAACCACAAACCTGCAGCTTGTGAAAAAGAGACCCCAAACAGAGTAAGTTAAGCAAAATGAGAAGCCAGAGAAATAGGCAGCAGATGAAGCAGCAAAGTAAAAACCCACCAGACCAAACAAATGAAGAGGAAATAGGCAGTCTACCTGAAAAAGAACTCAGAGTAATGATAGTAAAGATGATCCAAAATCCTGGAAACAGAATGGAGAAAATACAAGAAACGTTCAACAAGGAACTAGAAGAACTAAAGAGCAAACAAACAATGATGAACAACCCAGTAAATGAAATTTAAAATTCTCTAGAATGAATCAATAGCAGAATAACTGAGGCAGAAGAACGGAGAAGTGACCTGGAAGATAAAATAGTGGAAATAACTACTGCACAGCAGAATAAAGAAAAAAGAATGAAAAGAATTGAGGACAATCTCAGAGATCTCTGGGACAACATTAAACACACCAACATTCAAATTATAGGGTTCTCACAAGAAGAAGAGAAAAAGAAAGGGACTAAGAAAATATTTGAAGAGATTATAGTTGAAAACTTTCCTAATATGGAAGAGGAAATAGTCAACCAAGTCCAGAAAGCACAGAGAGTCCCATACACGATAAATCCAAGGAGAAACACGGCAAGGCACAAATTAATCAAACTAACAAAAATTAAATACAAAGAAAAAATATTTAAAGCAGCAAGGGAAGAACAACAAATAACAAACAAAGGAATCCCCATAAGGTTAACAGTTGATCTTTGAACAAAACTCTGCAAGCCAGGAGGGAGTGGCAGGGCATATATAAAGTGATGAAAAGAAAAAAACAAACCAAGATTACTCTACCCAGCAAGGATCTCATTCAGGTTTGACAGAGAAATTAAAACCTTCAGAGACAAGCAAAGGCTAAGAGAATTCAGCACCACCACACCAGCTTTACAACAAATACTAAAGGAACTTCTCTAGGCAGGGAACACAAAAGAAGGAAAAGACCTACAATAACAGACCCAAAACAGTTAAGAAAATGGTAATAGGAACATACATATTGATAGTTACCTTAAATGTAATGGATTAAATGCTCCAACCAAAAGACATAGACTGGCTGAATGGATAAAAAAACAAGACCCATATATATGTTGTCCACAAGAAGCCCACTTCACACCTATGGACACAGACAGACTGAAGGTGAGGGGATAGAAAAAGGTATTCCATGCAAATGGAAATCAAAAGAGAGCTGGAATGGCAATTCTCATATCAAACGAAATAGACTTTAAAATAAAGACTATTACAAGAGACAAAGAAGGACACTACATAATGATCAAGAGATCAATCCAAGAAGAACATATAACAATTGTAAATATTTATGCACCCAACATAGGAGCACCTCAATACATAAGGCAAATGCTAACAGCCATAAGAGGGGAAATCGACAGTAGCACAATCATAGTAATGGACATTAACACCCCACTTTCACCAATGGACAGCTCAACCAAAACGAAAATAAATAAGGAAACACAGGCTTTAAATGACACATTAAACAAGATGGGATTCATTGATATTTATAGGACATTCCATCCAAAAACAACAGAATACACTTTCTTCTCAGGTGCTCATGGAACATTCTCCAGGATAGATCATATCTTGGGTCACAAATCAAGCCTTGGTAAATTTAAGAAAATTGAAATCATATCAAGTATCTTTTCTGACCACAGTGCTATGAGACTAGATATCAATTACAGGAAAACGGTAAAAATTACAAACATATGGAGGGTAAACAATACATGACTAAATAACCAAGAGATCACTGAAGAAATCAAAGAGGAAATCAAAAAATACCTAGAAACAAATGACAATGAAAACATGATGACCCAAAACCTATGGGATGCAGCAAAAGCAGTTCTAAGAGGGAAGTTTATAGCAATACAATCCTACCTCAAGAAACTAGAAACATCTCAAATAAAAAACCTAACCTTACACCTAAAGCAATTCAAGAAAGAAGAACAAAAAAACTCCCAAAGTTAGCAGAAGGAAAGAAATCATAAAGATCAGATCAGAAAGAAATGAAAAAGAAATGAAGGGAACGATAGCAAAGATCAATAAAACTAAAAGCTGGTTCTTTGAGATGGTAAACAAAATTGATAAGCCATTAGCCAGACTCATCAAGAAAAACAGGGAGAAGACTCAAATAAACAAAATTAGAAATGAAAAAGGAGAAGTAACAACTGACAATGCAGAAATACGAAGGCTCATGAGAGATTACTACAAGTAACTATACAAATAAAATGGACAGCCTGAAAAAAATGGACAAATTCCTAGAAAGCACAACCTTCCGAGACTGAACCAGGAAGAAATAGAAAATATGAACAGACCAATCACAAGCACTGAAATTGAAACTGTGATTAAAAATCTTCCAACAAACAGGGGCTTCCCTGGTGGCGCAGTGGTTGAGAGTCCGTCTGCCGATGCAGGGGACGCGGGTTCGTGCCCCAGTGAGGGAAGATCCCACATGCCACGGAGCGACTAGGCCCGTGAGCCATGGCCGCTGACCTGTGCATCCCGCAACGGGAGAGGCCACAACAGTGAGAGGCCCACGTACCACAAAAAAAAAAAAAAAAAAAAAAATCTTCCAACAAACAAAAGCCCAGGACCAGATGGATTCACAGGCGAATTCTATCATTTAGAGAAGAGCTAACACCTATCCTTCTCAAACTCTTCCAAAATATAGCAGAGAGAGGAACACTCCCAAATTCATTCTACGAGGCCACCATCACCCTGATACCAAAACTAGAGAAAGATGTCACAAAAAAAGAAAACTACAGGCCAATATCACTGACGAACATAGATGCAAAAATCCTCAACAAAATACTAGCAAACAGAATCCAGTGGCACATTAAAAGGGTTATACACCATGATCCAGTGGGGTTTATCCCAGGAATGCAAGGATTCTTCAACATATGCAAATCAATCAATGTGATACACCATATTAACGAATTGAAGGATAAAAACCATATGATCATCTCAATAGATGCAGAAAAAGCTTTTGACAAAATTCAACACCAATTTATGGTAAAAAAACTCGCCAGAAAGTAGGCATAGAGGGAAGCTACCTCAACATAATAAAGGCCATATATGACAAACCCACAGCCAACATCATTCTCAATGGTGAAAAACTGAAACCATTTCCACTAAGATCAGGAACAAAACAAGGTTGGTCACTATTAGTCAATACAGTTTTGGAAGTTTTAGCCCCAGCAATCAGAGAAGAAAAAGAAATAAAAGGAATCCAAATTGGAAAAGAATAAAACTGTCACTGTTCGCAGATGACATGATATTATACATAGGGAATCCTAAAGATGCTACCAGAAAACTACTAGAGCTAATCAATGAATTTGGTAAAGTAGCAGGATACAAAATTAATGCACAGATATCTCTTGCATTCCTATACACTAATAATGAAAAATCTGAAAGAGAAATTAAGGAAACACTCCCATTTACCACTGCAACAAAAGGAATAAAATACCTAGGAATAACACTACCTAAGCAGACAAAAGACCTGTATTCAGAAAACTACAGGACACTGATGAAAGAAACTAAGGATGATACAAGCAGATGGAGAGCTATACCATGTTCTTGGATTGGAATAATCAACATTGTGAAAATGACTATACTACCCAAAGCAAACAAATTCAAGGCAATCCTTATCAAAATACCAATGGCATTTTTCACAGAACTAGAACAAAAAATTTCACAGTTTGTATGGAAACACAAAAGACCCCGAATAGCCAAAGCAAGGTGCACAGCTGGGCGAGATGGTTTCCAAGTTATCCTTGGGGATTATTGAGGGACCTATGTAATTGGTAGCTAATATTGCACAGATCAAATAAAAAAGATTATTATCATGCTTTTTGGGGATATCTTGGACTACCTAGAAATCGGGTAACCCTTGGTATTGAAGACAGAGTATTTGAGAGTTGAATACGACTTTATCTGAACGTAATCCTAAAAGTATATATGGCCTGGCATGTATATATTCCTATGCCTTCCCACTCAACCAGCGTAGGAGGCTCTCTTTTCGTCGAAAGAAGCCGCTATTGGCAATCGCATTGGCAACCATTAGCTGAGGCCAGAAGAAAGTCATCTTTTTTTTTTTTTTTAACATCTTTATTGGAGTATAATTGCTTTACATTGTTGTGTTAGTTGCTGCTGTATAACAAAGTGAATCAGCCATACGGATACATAGATCCCTACATCCCCTCCCTCTTGCGTCTGCTTCCCACCCTCCCTATCCCACCCCTCTAGGTGGTCACAAAGCACCCTGCTGATCTCCCTGTGCTATTCGGCTTCTCTGCTTGACAACCCTGGCCTTGACTTTTTAATAAAACTCCTGATAAACTATTTGTCAATAGTGTGCCCATCTGGAAAACATCTGAAATATGCCTTACAGGGAAGCTCTAAAATGACTGTTTTTTAGATTCTATATATGTGCGTTAGCATTCGGTATTTTTCTCTTTCTGACGTACTTCACTCTGTATGACAGACTCTAGGTCCATCCACCTCATTACAAATACTCAATTTCATTTCTTTTAATAGCTGAGTAATATTCCCTTGTATACATGTGCCACATTTTCTTTATCCGTTCATCTATCGATGGACATTTAGGTTGCTTCCATGTCCTGGCTATTGTTAAACAGTGCTGCAACGAACATTGTGCTTTATGTATCCTTCAAAAAATGGTGCAGATGAACCTAGTGGCAGGGCAGGAATAAAGACACAGACATAGAGAACGGACTTGAGAATGCAGGGGTGAAGGGGAAGCTGGGACGAAGTGAGAGAGTAGCACTGACATACATACACTACCAAATGTAAAATAGGTAGTGGAAAGCTGCTGCATAGCACAGGGAGATCAGCTTGATGCTTTGTGACAACCTAGAGGGGTGGGATAGGGAGGGTGGGAGGGAGGCTCAAGAGGTAGGATATGGGGGATATATGTGTACATATAGCTGATTTGCTTTGTTGTACAGCAGAAACTAACACAACATTGTAAAGCAATTATACTCCAATAAAGATATTAAAAAATAAATAAATAAAATAAAATGACTGTTTATCCAGTGTGTGGCTCCTTTTAGAGACAGCCCAACAAAGTACCCTGATTGGTTGTCCAAAAAGATATTTTCTAAAATGCTTCTGATGTTTTGTCCATTCCGTCACTATTAAGTCCATGAGTATTAATTTCACATCCTGATAATTTTCAGTCCTATCTGCTTTACAGTGTTGAGGGACGAAAGACAAAGTGGAACAGAGATATTTATTCTTTCATCTATAACTTGAGTGACTACTCAATGTCTTTGTCAATAGAGGAATCCCTATAGTCATGCTTCAAGCTTCAATTACTGGGCTTCAGTTAGAACTCCTGCACACACACACACCACATCCTCACCCAGGAATATTCCTCCTCTGTTCCTCATAGCTGCAAGCCCTCCAGGATATATACCATCAATGTTTGTAAACCACTGTTTAAAAAAAAAAAAAAAACTAAAACAACAAAAACCACTGTTAATGTAGAGAAAAATGAGTACATGTTGAATTCATACTTACTACAATCATTTTAAGTTTTTATTAAAAATTATTTTGTTAAATGCTGGAGAGGGTGTGGAGAACAGGGAACCCTCTTACCCCGCTGATGGGAATGTAAATTGATACAGCCACTATGGAGAACAGTATGAAGGTACCTTAAAAAACTAAAAATAGAATCACCATTTGACCCAGCAATCCCACTACTGGGCATATACCCTGAGAAAACCATAACTCAAAAAGACACATGCACCCCAATGTTCACTGCAGCATTATTTACAATAGCCAGGACATGGAAGCAACCTAAATGTCCATCGACAGATGAATGGATAAAGAAGATGTGGTACATATATACAATGGAATATTACTCAGCCATAAAAAGGAATTAAATTGGATCATTTGTAGAGACGTGGATGGACCTAGAGACTGTCATACAGAGTGAAATATATCAGAAAGAGAAAAACAAATATCGTATATTAACGCACATATGTGGAATCTACAAAAATGGTACAGAAGAAACTGTTTGCAAAGCAGAAATAGAGACACAGATGTAGAGAACAAACATATGGACACCAAGCGGGGAGGGTGGGGGTCAGATGAATTGGGAGATTGGGATTGACATATATACACTAATATGTATAAAACATATAACTAATGAGAACCTGCTGTATAGCACAGGGAACTTTACTCAGTGCTTTTTGGTGACCTAAACGAGAAGGAAATCAAAAAAGGAGGGGATATATGTAAACATACAGCTGATTCGCTTCACTGTACAGCAGAAACTAACACAACATTGTAAAGCAACTATATACCAATTTTAAAAAATCTATACCCCAATTAAAAAAAATTATTTTGTTCAACAAAATAATTACATTCCCGCCATGTAATAAAACTGGCCAGTGGTGTACAGACAAACATTTTGGCCAACTCATTTTAGTGAATATTAACAATTCCTCATTAAAAAGACCCTCAAATTATAACTACTATTTCTGTACAATTTCATAATATTCAGTGAAAATAGCCTTTAAAACTGAAGACAAAATAAAACCTATTTCAGGCAAACAAAAGCTGAAAGAATTTACTACCAGTATATCAGTCCTACAAGGAATGTTGAAAGAAGTTATTTGGGCAGAAGAAAAATTATAACAGATGGAACTATAGATCTACACAAAGAAATAAAAAGTATTTTAAAATATTAATATTTCCTTTTTTCCTCATCTTTTAATTTCTCAAAAGACAAATGAATGTTCAAAGCAAAAAAAATAGTAACATATTATGGAATTTTATAATATATGTATATGTAAAATGTACAATCCAAATAGCACAAAGGATGAACAGGAGAATGTAAGTGTTCTGTTGTAAGGATCTTACATTATATAAGAAATGATGTAATATTGTTTCAAAACAGTCTATGGTAAGTTAAGGGCATATTATAAACCCTAGAACAACCACTAAAAAATAAAAATTAAATTAAATTAAATAGAACAAAAAATGTAACTAATTAGCCAGTAGTGGACATAAAATGGAATCATAGAAAATCCTTAATTAATCCAAAAAGGCCACAGAGAATGATGACATAAGATCAGAGAGCACATGAAACAAAAGGAAAACCAGTAGCAACATGGTAGACTTAAATCCAACCATATCAATAATCACATTAAATATAAATGGTCTAAATGCGTCCAAAAAAAGGCAGAAATTGTCAGACTGAATACATGCACAAGACTCAACTATGTCTTGTCTACAAGAAACCTCTTTAAATATGAAGACACAGGTATGTATAAAAAAATATGTTAGCAGCCGCATGGCACAGGGATATCGGCTCGGTGCTTTGTGACCGCCTGGAGGGGTGGGATAGGGAGGGTGGGAGGGAGGGAGACGCAAGAGGGAAGAGATATGTGAACATATGTATATGTATAACTGATTCACTTTGTTATAAAGCAGAAACTAACACACCATTGTAAAGCAATTATACCCCAATAAAGATGTTTAAAAAAAAAAAAAGACTCAAAAAAAAAATATGTTAAGCAAACATTAAGAAAGCTGGAGAGACTGTTAATTTCAGACAATGTAGACTCAGAACATGTGATATCACCGGGAATAAAGAGGGACATTTCAAAATAAAGAGCTAAAGAATTACAAATTTTCAAATCCAGCCCAATTAAAGAGAACTGCCTTATGGGACTGCCACTCTCAAGCAACACAACTGAATAGAGTTGAGCCCCATTTAGGCTAGTTTGGACCAAATTTAAAGGACTTGAAAGTGGACTACATACTCCTTTCCTCTTCTAATTGCAACATACATATCTATGTTTGATCCTCTTTATCTAAGTCCGGGAGGACTGCCATTTACCTACCTCAAGTTCCTTTTTCTCCTCTTTTTTATTTCAATTACAACCTCAGGCCAAGTAGTAGTTTAATATCTTGAGTGCCATGTTGTCCTGCATTCCTTCTATGTGTGCACCTGCGGAAGAACCTGCAAATTGCCCACCAATATCATTTGACCCTTCTTCCTTCAATAACAGAATTCCTGGTTCTTACCTGGGAACACTGGTACCCAGCTGAAGACTGGTTTCCCAGCCTTGCTTGGCTGTGTGGCCATGTGACTGAGGGCTGCCACTTCCTAGTTGTTCCTTAAAAGGAAAGGTGTGTGTGTGTGTGTGTGTGTCCTAAGTTTCTGTCCACCTGTCTACTGGCTGAGAAGCACTTTTAATGAAAAGTCTGAGATTTTTAATTCTCATTTAAGCATTGCACTGAGTGGGTCTCTGTAATAGCAGCTTAGAATAAGTCCCAACTCATATAGTACCTCTTTAATTTTCTTTGCCTAAGAAAATTTGGTAACTTTGCATGGTATCTCAAATTTCTTATGCAAGCCCTGTGTTATCCCGATTTAAAGCACACAATTAGAAAGTGCTATCACTTTTTCACTGGGGACAGGGATTTTGAAAAGAGTATCCAATCCCTACTTTAATGCTTGCTAACTCTGTCTATGATAGAATCAACGTATTTCTTAAAAAACAGGGCAGTTGATTGATAGTCTTTAAGAAAGTAGAGAGGTTCTATGGATAAATAGTAAATGCAGTTTTTCAGTAAGGGAAAACAATACACATATATAGATTCAAGTGTCAACCTGTGTGGCATGGGATATGCCCTCACCCTTCCAAACCTCTGCTGGTATCTAATCAGTGAAAGAAGAATAATAAGCATGCCTGCTCACTGTACCGCGTAGGATTTCCTAATCACCTAATCATTTGCCTGATCCTAAACCAGCTCCTTCTGGGCTGCAGGCTTTCTGGGCTCTCAGTTTCAGCTGCTCCTATTTCCAGCACTTTCCATTTGTTCTCAGGATTTTCCTTTCAGTGGTCCTCATGGGGACACTGCTCCCCTCCAGTCTCTGGATGTTAGGGTTAGAATGATTAATGTGAAGAATTGGGTTTCAGAATATTCCACAAAGCTGGTTCGAGTTCCTGCTGTGGAGTTATTTGAATCCTTCCAAATAGCCAGTGGTGCGTCCTATCCAGCCTCTCAGCCCCTATGTAGGCCTGGCCCTATCTAACCTCTGAAAAATCTCTTCTCAAGATAAACACTGTCTCAGAATTAAAACCAAGATTCTCAGGAGAGACTGTTTAGCTCCAACATGTTGCCTTACTTAACTTAAGCCATCCCTGGATGGAGAATAATAACCAGGGTTGTGTGGAGACCCATCACTTTGCATTCTATAAAGCTGCTTTATCAGGAACAAGCCCCAGGGTGGCGTTACTTAATAGCAGAGATGCAGAGAGAGAAAGTGAGTTCACGATAACCTGATGCTGCACCTGGCTTCCTACAAGCAGTTGCAAGACAAGTAAAAGTCCTCTAATCTCACCAAGCAGCCAGACTGATTCTGGTCATTCATTAATAGTTTCTGGTCATTAATGGAGGAGTGAGAAAGAAAGTGGGAAAATGAGTGCATCATTGGTATCTACACCCTTAATAGAGATCAAGGAGCTCTTTCAAAGCTGCTCACAGCCCTGTAAGCACACTGAGCCAGAGTGCCTGGTCCCTGGCCTGGAGCCAGGATCAACATCCAAGACCACAAGGAAGATGAAGGACCTCAGATAGGAGACCACGTGTCTTAGATTTGTCTACAAAGCACTCAAAACTCCAAATAAAGAAAATCTGAGTTATCTACCCAGATATTCTGTTCATGTTTATCACATAGCCTTCCATCCAAATATTTGGCACCATATAAACATATAGAGGTGACTCAAAGTTACCTACCAGCCAAAGAAGAAAAACTGGTAATGTGCCTGCAAAGGACATGAAATAACATTAAGTCAACTTGATTTGGGGTGTAGGTGCTTCTAACTCAACTCGGAATTGGTAGAGGTCAAGCATATCTATCTTGCCTAGATGGTCCCCTGAATCTCTCTTTATTCCTGTAGCTGTTATTGAATATGCTAATGGTCTGAAAAAGTGAAGGACTCACCAAAAAGTACATATTTTTGGTGCAGATATCTTGTTTTATAGAACAGGTTATTGAAGGTTGCATACAAATTGATTCGATAGTAAAATACATGGAAATGGGCAGGTTTGCTTAGAGGAATAACAATCTTATAAAAAAATAACCAACTCTCAATATATTGAGTTTTACTATTAATTTTTATAGCGTATCGTGCTTCCTTTAAACCTTCACAGCTATTTTCTGTTAGTGTGTGGTTCAGCCAAAGGCAAGCAAGGTGCTTTGCAGAGAGGCTTAGTTACAATTTTACAGCAACATTCTACCAGGCAACACTTTCCCTGAGCCCCATTTCCTTCTCCGTGGCCCAAGGTAACTTATGAGATTCCTTCATCAACTGCACAAATAGGTATTGACTCTCTATTATAGACTAGACATTGAACTATTATTAGTGATATTATACATGCTCATATAAGGATGGTACTTCATCTCAAATGACCCAAGACATGTCATGGGGGTTGGGACGTGTGCTCTGGGGGGACCCAGGAAGTGGCAATCACCCAGACTTAAAAGGGGAGGGGGGGTGCTAACAGAATGTAGATGAGTTGGGCTTACCCTGGGAAAGAGAAGGATATTATTCCAGCAGGACCAACAGCTGAGGTGACCCTGAAGGGATAGAGCGTGGTAGGTTTGAAGAACTCAAAGAAGTACGGCAGGAATTTAGTGCGGAAGTCAGGGAGCAGTAGGACATGAGGCCAGGTGTGCACAGAGGGGAACGATGCTGCAAAACCCATAAGGGATGTACGGCTGGGTTCCTTATGTGGATTTAGATCATCCTAGAGACTTCTTCATAGAGAATTGACAGATTTGTGTTTAGGAAAGATCATTTTGGCCAAAGATTGCGGCATCCACAGTGGGTGGGACAAGAACCAGAAGGTTAGGAGGGCTGTTAGGGAGACATTGTAGTAAACATGAAAATAAGCAGTGTATGGGGCTAGGTGCAGACAGCCCGCATCTTTTGCTGCCCATCCCCCAACCCCAGTCCTCCTACAGCTTAGGGCCCGGCCCAGTGAATGAACCCTGGCATCACACCCTCCCATGCTCCCACTCTCTAGACTTTGTTAGCGAAACAGCAATTTTGCTCAGTCATAAAAAGGTAAAGACAGTAATAACAACTGTGAAACTAAACTAGGTACGTTCTAAATCTCATGTGAAGTAGACACAATTTTTTCCTTGTAGAGAGGAAAGTTTGAGATAAATAGCAGAGAACTGGTAAATAATTCAGCCTATGACCTTGATGCTTATTGATTCCTGCAGCTGTTTATCTTTCTCTAGGCTACCCAGGGGGAAAAAGAAACCTCCAAAAAACAATTATCACTTAATTATAAAATTGCTTGGTTGGGGAAAGCCTTCTGGTTGGTTGCTGAGCGCTCCAAGGGGGTAAGTTAATCTCTGTAAACCACCCAGCCTGACTGAAGCTGCTGCTTAAAATTCCCAACCACCGCTTCATTACTTTCTGGTACGGATGAAAAACAAAAAAAGAAGACGCACATTGTCTTCTCATTTTCAGACGCTTTGGATGTTTAGCCAATCAGATGACTTAATGGCTGGCGATTTCTCACCTGGGGATTTGAACACCGACGGATTCCATCTGGGGGCACCAGATGTGGTCCACGGTGAGCTCGTGATCCATGCTGGTAGCAGTGGCGGTGGTCGGGATGGTGGTGGTTATAGTTGCTGTGGTTGCTGTGGATATAGTAATACTTCAGATTGGGCTGAAAAAGGGAAAAGGGAAGGGACAAAAATTTTTGTTTACACAGAAATAATTTCTTCTTCGACCTCAGTTTGGATGAAAGGTAGGGCCCTAAAGCCAGCCCTGATTCTCCCCAGTCATTTCTTGGGGGGCAGAATTTCTCACCACCAGTGTCAACAGCCACCCTGAATAGGAGGCTTCGCCATGTCCGTGGGGAGGTTGAGAGGTTCGGCCAGCTGGGATATTGGTGTCAGGGCTGATAAACTCTTAGCCCAGCTTGCCCTATTCCTTTATATTTATTATCTTATCCCAGTGATCATTAAAAGTTCTTGACTAGCAAACAAACAACCCTCTTAAAAATGGCCAAAGGACATGCATAGAAGATACACAGATGGCCAAAAATCACATGAAAATGTAGTCAACATCACTAATCATTAAAAACATGCAAATCGAAACCACAATGAGACATACACACCCAACGGGATGACTACAATAAAAGAAAGTCAAACCAAACAAACAAAGAAACAAAAACATAAAATAGAAGTGTTGGCAAAGATGTGGAGGAATTGGAACTCTTGTGCCTTATATGTGGGAATGTAAAGTGGTGTAGTTACTATGAAAAACAATGTGAAGGTTTCTCAAGAAATTGAAAATATAATCACCATATTTTCCATTCAGCAATTCTACTTCTGGGCAAGAATTGGAGATGGGGTCTCAAACAGATATTCATACACCTGTGTTCAAAGCAGTGTTATTCACAATAGCCAAAAGAGGGAAGCAACCCAGGTGTCCACTGATGGATGCATGGATAAATATATATAATGGAACATTATCCAGTGTTACAGAAGAAAGAAATTCTGGCACATATAACATGGACAAACCTTGGGGACATTATGCTAAGTGAAGAAAACCTGTCACAAAAAGATAAATATTGTATGATTCCATTTATCAGAGATCCCCAGAGCCATCAAATTCATAGAGACAGAAAGTAGAATGGTGGTTGCCAGGGGCTGGGGGGAGGGGTAATGGGGGAATTCTTGTTTAATGGGCAGAGTTTCTATTTTGTAAGATGAAAGGACGTCTGGGGATGGGTTACACAACAATGTGAATGCACTTAACACTCAACTGTGCACTTAAAAACGGTTAAGATGTTATTCTATGTTATGTGTATTTTACCACAATTAAAACTTTTTATAGAATGCGTGGCTAGCTTCTGGAAATGAGTCATGGTCAGCAGAACAGACACAACTGTGGAGCCCTATCTTGGCTCCACTTCCAAGTGTTGAGTTCCAGGAAGAACTCAAACAAAACTCCTAACTGCTCTTACTGTCTCCCTGTTTCTAAAACATGATGGGCAATAGTACCTATTTCTTATCTCATTGAGGCGTGGGGATTGGGAGAGGGCATTAAGAGCAAGAAAGATGTCCAATGCATCCTAGAGATCAGCCTCCTGCCTCTACCTGAACGTGATGGAATAGAGCGGTTCACACATCACTGCTGGCAAAGGTGCCCGAGTACCTGTTTCTGTGGAAACCATCCCGTCCCTTTCTGTGGCACTTGGCACACACATAACCACACAGCATCATGTATAACCACCCAGCATCCTGGGGAGGGCTGCCGCTCTCCAGCCTGGTAACTGTGGGACGGAGATCTGGTGGGGGGGGGGGGGGACTTGAGTCCACACCCTGTGACCTTGAGCCCAGAGCATGTGCTGTGCTCTCCACCTCCCACCTTCCCTTGTGATCGTTCCCCACGTGTGGAATGCCATGAGGTCTTTTTACTACCCTTCCTTCACTCCTGCCCCTTCCCCAGGCCTCCCCTTCTCTGAGCCTCTCACAGAATCATTCCAGCACCCACTCTGACACCTCCTTCCTCCTGTCCCTTAAATCCCAGCCCCACCCCTCACAAACTCACTGGCTTCCTTGAAGCTCTTCAGACCCAGATGGCACATCCCACATCTAGGGCCAGGCCCTGATGCTTCCTCTCCTGGGATGATGTCTGGGTGACTTATCTACCCCCCACATATACACACCTGAAATTCTAGTCCATCCCTCCCACCTTCTCTGCAGACAGAGACCCTTGTTTACCCTACTTGTCACCATCTGGTGCGCTTTTTGTCAGTCTCTGCCCAGGAGAAGGTAAGCTCCATGAGGTAGAGGATTTGTCTTTCTCGTCATTGGGCCTAAGGGTCTGGTGAACAGTAGGGGATCAAAAATATTTTTGAATGAGTGAATGAACTCCTACAATGTACACAGAGTCCAATATGGAGCTGTGTATAACTTTGTGTGGTTGATGACATACTCTGAGAAACAACAGCTCTGTGAAGTGTTCATAGTTGTTATGCAGAAAAAGAGTGTAGCTCTACCCATCTAATCTGGCAAAAACTCAGCTACATCAAGTCAAACACATTTTTTTCCCTTTAGGACTTCTGAGCTTACATCAATATGCACCGCAGAGCTCCAGTGGGTGGTGTCACATGCGTCGTTCTCCGAGCAGTTTGCCCACCTAGTCAGCTCTGGAGGCGCAGGTGCACACACTCTTGGAAATGCTGTGCCGTGTTACTGAGTTCTGCTTCTTCTCCCTGTTCCTTCTTCCTTTCTGGGCTCAAGTTCTCGACTTCTTTATGATTCAGAACGGGGGTCTGACTCTAAAGCTTGTTCTCACAGTAGGACTTTATCCTCACAGAGCCACTCTTGGTTTATTTTATTCCCGTTCACTTGAAGGTCTCTGTACCACAGGAGCACTGGATATGTCCCCATCAACACACTCATTCTACCTGATGATCTGGAAAACTGCTAAAAAGTGGAGGGAGGGTGGGCCTGAGCTTCATAGAAATGAAAACCTGAACTCAGCGTAGCCCCCTGCCCTGTGTGCCACCTACAGCGTGAAGCAGGAATTGGTAGGAAGAGTGACCCAGAGCCACGTGTGGGTCAGATTAGGATTTCTGCTCCACCCTCTGATTAGCAGGGAGACCACTGGAGATGCTGGCAGAGCCACGCCTGGGGACTGGGCTATGGACCCACAGAAGCACGACGGCTGCACGCTCACACCTCAGAGCCAGAGCAGACACCCACGCTCCCTGCCCCAGGAGGACGTGGGGCCTGACTTCGCCCCCATCCCCACCAGCCCCTCACAGTGGTCAGCTGCAAGCCTACTAGATGGCAGCCTCATGTCAGCCGTGACCAAAGAGGCAGCAGCTGAGAGAGACGGACTGTGCTCCATCACCAGAAGCCGAGCGCTCGCTATGCATCTAGCACCATCAAAAGCGTTTTCATGCCTTATTCATTTGGTCTGTGTGGTAACTGTGAAGTACATCCTGCATCTCTACCTTCCAATCTGAGTACTGAGACTCAGAGAGCTCAAGGTCACACGGCCAGCTCTCCTGGCTAGAGGGCAGTGCCCACGACGGCACGGCAGTGTCCGAGGGAGAGTGTGAAGTGGGGGAGCGAAGCAGTGGGGCAAGCAGTGGGGGAGGGGTGAAGAAAAGAAAGCAGGGATTGACCAGTTATATGAGAGCACGGAACCCATCTCCAGAGGACAAGAGGCCACTAGGAACAATCTGAGGGATCACACTGATCCCTGGTGAGGAAATCCCTCCTTTTGAGGAAGGAGACAGGAAGAGAGAAGGGGGGGACAGAGTGTGTGAAGACTCTTCACGTTTCTAACTCCTTCAGTGACCCACTGACTTGTCCTTAATGTCACACACAACCCACAGTCCCAGCATCCATCTGTGGGGCCTGAGGAGGCAGAGGCAAGCTCTCTGGAATAAGGCTGATATGTAGGAAGAGTGGCACCTAAACAAGCAGTCATGATTTATCGGGTTCTCACAGTTGGGGCTACGGGGAACATGCAAGATGGTCTCTACCCTCAAGTGACCTACAATGGGCTTGGAGGAATGGAGGGAGAGGTCTTGAGTGGATAGCTAACAATGTAGGACAATGTATAGGAAAGGCCAGAAGTGGTCAATATTCTAGGGCTTCAGAAAGGCACGGCCAGGTACTGAAGGAAGTGGTCGGGTTGGAGGTGACACCGCTATATTTTGGGAGGGGGAGGCTCACGCACAGAAAGCATGGGAGGGGGATTCGGCAGCGAGCAGCCCCACCAGGCCAGGCTGAGAGCTTTCAAGGAGACAAGATGGGAAAGATGAGGTGAGGCCGATCTGCGGTGGCTTTTAATGCTAGTCTAAGGTGCTTGGACTTTAACCTCTAGGCACTAAAGACTTACTAACAGGAGAGTAACAGATGATACAGTATATTTTGTGAGCTCAAAATGACTGCAGGGTGCAGACAGGATGGGCCCAGGGGGAAGAGCTGGGAAGCAAACGGGGAAGTGGTTGGGGGGAACCCAGTGAATATGGAGTCTTCTCATCTGCCCTGGATCCATCTCCCCTTCTCCTGGGAGCTGTGCCCGAATCTCCCTTTGGGAACCATTGCTTATCAGTTTCAAGCTCGGTGCTTTGGGCAGGGCTTATCCCACCCCCACTCCATTTCCAGGGACAGATATGTGACCCGGGCCTCACCAAGCAGAAGGGTCCCCTCCCCTGGCCACACAGTGTGGTTCAAAAATAAGCCAAGTCTCAAGTTGGTCCAGGGAGAATCAGCCCTTGTCCTCTTTCAGGAACCATTGGAAATGGAGCCTGCTTTTTGTACTGGGTTTGCAAACTGAAGGCTAAAGCCCAGAGAGGCTGGAGGCTATTTTGCCAACACTGTGGAGAAGGGAGTGAAACTGAACCAGAGGAAAGAAGAGCCGTGAGATGGGAGAGATTTCAGAGGTGGCTGAGCCCTGGATCCAGCCATGTCTGGCACATGCTCCGGAGAAAAAGAAAACCAGAGTGAAGAGGCTAGAGACTGCCAGAAGGGAAGGGAAGGCGGGGGGAGGTGAATTTGGATGTCTTTCTCATCTTATCCTTTTGCAAAGCTCTCTTTCTAGCCTGGCTGGTCTACACTGAAGGCAGCAGAGAAGTGAGCGACGTGGGCGTCCAGGGGAAGAGCCCCCCAGGGGCAGGAGAAGCGGGCAGCCCTTGTCCAGGGTGAGCTGGCACATGTGAGGAGCGGCCAGGGGGCCAGTGTGGCTGGAGCCAAGTGAGTGGGCGGGGGAGTGATGGGCCGGGGTCAGGTCGTGTAAAGCTTTGTTGTCCCTTGATGAAGGGAACCTGGCCTCTGCTCTCAGGATGAATGGCAGCCATTAGAGCCCCGAGTCAAGGAATGGCAAGAGGCAACTGACGCTTAAAAGGGTCGCTCTGGTCACCTGTGTCTGAGGAGAGGGCAGGGGCGGGAGGCAAACAGCAGAGCTGGACAGCAGCACCCCATCTGCTCAGCCAGTGGGATCTGAGATTCTGTCTCCAGACTTGGCACCAGGCAAGCAAGAAAAAGTACTGGAGGAGGACAGGGGCTACAGAAGTGATGGAGGGTGTGCTGAGCAGGGCGGCCACAGAGGAGTGGCCACCAGAGGAGCAGGCGGGCAGGAGAAAGGGCTGGGGGCTCAGGTCCGGCCCCGGGGGGAGGGGCGCACAAGGAGCAGCAGTGGTCACGTCTCCAGGGCAGGAAGGGCACGAAGCTGCAGCGGCAGGTGGGGCCAGGACCTGAGCGATGGGGGCGGCCGCGCCAGCCACGCACTCAGCTAAGGCCAGCGGCTGCCGTGTCCTCCAGCTGTTCCTGAGCTGCTGGGGGAGGCTCCAGGGGGTGGGCGGAAGTCTGCACAGGGATTGTACAAGAATTCTAGAAAACTGCCCTGCTCCCCACCTGCCTTGGCCTTGTGGTCCAGGGGGGGCCGTGCACATCCACTCAAAAGTCACCACCCAGTGACTGTCTCTCCCAAGACCTGAAGGCAGACACTTCCTCCCTCCACCATCATCCCCCCAACTCTTTTCTTTTCTTTCTTCTCCCCAGGAAGTACCGAAAATCAGCCCAAGCTCAAATGTCCATTTGAAGGGACCTTGGCTGTCTTAGGGGGTTGGGAGGGCACAGCTGTAAATTCCAGCCGTAAATATGAAATCACAGTTGGTTCTGTAGCTACAGGCACCTCCACCAGGGTCAGGAGGCTTCTCCTATATAGAGAAAAAGTCAGAAATTGATCTTGCTTTTAGCATTTACCAGGCATTCTCCAAGGAGGCCACTTCATCCTCCACAAGTTTTGTGTCTGCAAAAGACAGCATCTGGCCCGGTCTCGCCCCTCCCATCCCGCCACTGCTTGCCTGCTGCTCCCAGGGCGTCCTCTGTCTCTGGCTCCAGCTTTGAATTTGCACATCGCCTTCCCAGCTTCCTTGCTCACATCTGGACCCATCTTGTCTCAGGGTTTGGCATGCAGTGGGTGCCCAATAAATGTCGAATGCTGGTGAATGAATGAGTCATTGCTCCCGACGGCCAGTGCCGTGTGCTTCTTCACCACCTCACGTCTGCTTCCTGTCCTTCTCAGAAGAAGGCAAACCATAGCCCAGGAAGGCATGTGAAAGACATTCTAGTCTCACAAACCCCTCACAGCTCCCGGCGGGGAGGAAGCTAGACTGTGGTCTCTCCTCTCTGCGTCCCTCGGCAAGTAGAGATCTGGCTCTGCCAAAGGCTTTGTGCTGACTGCTTCGGTGCTGCCGAAGTACGCGACAGCCCCTGCATCCCGGAAAACAGGGCGGAACAAAGGCTGCCGGTCTGGCCGGGAGGAGCCGGGCGTCCAGCCACTGTCCTGCCGATGACTTCACCTCTGGGACCGCGGACATTCACTCACATTTTGAAATCTCAGTTTTCTCATCTGTAAACGATGGATTATGTGTAACCCCTGCTGATGGAGGATTTTAGGATCGGAAGTGAAGGAGCAGCTGTCACGGAGCAGATGACCGGCAGGATGCTTGGCATCTGAGAACAGTGTCCTGGCGTCGGGGACACCTGGCTCCAGTCCCGGCCCCGCCGCCACTAACTGTGCGACATTGGATGTATCACTTAACCTTTCTGACCTTCAGATTTTCCTGTGTGAAATGGGAATAGCAATAGCACCACACCCACAGGGCTGTGAATGGGATTAAGTTAGTTAAAGTACATTAATTAGACAAAGCATCGAACTACCGTAGAACCTCAATACATTAACATGCCTAGTGGGAAGTGGGAATTTCCTGGCTGTCCAGTGGTTAGGACTCCAGGCTTTCACTGCTGAGGGACCGGGTTCAATCCCTGGTTTGGGAACTAAGATCCCCCAAGCCGCGTGGTGCAGGCAAAAAATTTAAAAATTAAAAAAAAAAATAACATGCCTAGTGACCACATCAATAGAGCAGGGCTATGTATGTAGTAGAACCTTCTGAATGATCAGAGCTGCCCTGTATCTGGGCTAAAACAGTAGCCGCCAGCCACATGGGGCTACCGAGCAATCTCAGTGTAGCTAATGTGACTGAGAAACTGAATTTTTTATTTCACTTAATGTTAATTATTTTCAATCTAAACAGCCATTTTATTTAAATGTTATGTAGCTAGCAGCCCGTGCATCAGACAGAGCAGGTCTAGACATTAAGAACTACCAGAATTTCTGAAGGAGCGGCAGGGCATGGCACATCCAGACAATGGAATATTATTAACACGAAAAAGAAATGACGGATCAAGCCATGAGGAGACATGGGGGAACCGTAAGTGCATGTCGTTACTGAGGGAAAGAAGCCTGCATACTGTATGATTCCAACTGCATGACTTTCTGAAAAAGGCAAAACTACGGGGACAATAAAAAATCAGTGGTTGTCAGGGTCGGGGCGGGGGAGGATGAACAGGCAAAGTCCAGTGGGTTTTTAGGGCAGTGGAACTACTTCGCACGATGCTATGGTGAGGATGCCTGTCATTATACATTCGTCAAAACCCACAGAATGAGGGACACTAGAGTGAACCCTCGTGTGCAAACTGTGAATTTGGGGTGACGATGACGTGTCAGTGTAGGTCCATCAGCTGTAACAATGCACCTCTGTAGTGGGGGAAGTGGACAGTAGGGGAGGCTTGGGTGTGGGGAGACGGGCATATGGGAAAACTCTGTATTTTCTGCTCAGTTTTGCTGTCAACCTAAAACTGCTCTAAAAAGGAAAGCCACTAAAAAAAAATAAAAGAAGAGGGATGAGAAAATGCATGGAAGAAGTAGGATCTGAAGTGAGTTCTCAGGGATGGGTAGGGCATGGACAGCAGTGTCTGGCAGTGATCAGGGGCTGGGAGTGGGGCAGGGGATCAAAGAAGAGGGTTTTTAAGGGAGAAAATTGGGAGACAGGCAGCGAAGCACTTGGGGAAGACTGAATTCCAGGCTAAAGAGCCTAAAATGTATTCAGCAACCAACTGAGTCCCTGAAGATGTTCACACAGGGCTATGAGATACCAAAAAGTGTTTGAAAAATAGTAATATCCCAAAAGAACATGCTATTTGGGACTTTAAGTTTCTTGAGGGTCATGCCCATGTCTTTAAGTTAAATCTTGTGAGGCTCCTGCTATCACACCAGGAGCTCAGAAGTGCTTAAAACAATTTAATTCAAATAGATAGCTTAGCTCAGGATCACGCTGCTCTATAGGAATCTTCCATTACCAATGTGGTATCTCCCATATTGCCTGGAAAATTACAGGCTTTTAGGGACTCCTGCTTGATGGATTTGTCTAAATGTGTCTAAAAGGAGATGCACAATGTAGCCCCATCAGCACTGGGGACTCAGCATTCAGGATGCTTAAGTGTCAAGAAAAGACTTCCATTTGTGATCTCCCACAGCACACTATCTTCAAAGGTCCCCAGATTTATTATCGCATCAACAGATCGGAGAGGGGAGTTTGTATGAGATCAAACAAACACGAGTACTATGGGAGGGCTGGCAGGTGACAGTGTATAAATTGCCGGATGGAAAATGTCAAAAGTTGACATCAAGCGGTGGGGGATTGGGGAGCACACAGAACTGAGAACAAATGACCGTGCCTTTCTGGGAGCCAATTCTTTATACAGTCCGGCTAATGCATCGCAAGAAACTTGGGGCTCAGAAACCCACTGAGACCCAGTGAAATCCATTGACTCAGAATATATCCTTTATTAAAAAATTATAAAAAGCATCTCTTAGTTTCTACACCTCTTCTCATCTCTGGTAGCTTTTCCTCTCTTTCTCTCTCTCTCTCTCTCTCTCTCACACACACACACACACACACACACACACACACACTCCTATATGCTTTCTTTTTCTCTACCCTGCATACATCCCCCTTTTTGCTCCTTTTACATTTCATTCTTTACATCTCTTTGGCAATCTTTCAAGGATATTGTCTCAATAGTTAGGACATCTTCCAAGGTAGCAAATTATGTACGCTTTGTCATTGCCAGAGCCTTGCAGACTCAGACTCAATACAAGAAAGAGAGTTGCCATGTCTCCTTAACCCCTGTTCTCATGAGCGGGGCCTTAGTCCTGAATCAGTTGTTGTGTGTTTCAATAAGAGAGTAACAAGCAGTTCTGGAACATTTCAGCTTGGGGTCTGAAAGAAAGTATGTTCTTTATATATATCAGCTCACACCCTCACCTCGCCGTCTCCTGGGAGCGGGCCCTTCCCAACCACCAGGACCGAAAATAACCACCTACCCTGGCTCTGTTTCAATTTCACAGCACGTTTCACTTTTTGACATCAGAATAAATATTTATTTCTTTGTAGATAGCCTACATGCTCTGTTAAGATGCAAGTTCCATCACATTTGGAATCCTCAGCAGCGCCGTGAGGTAGGAACTATTAAGAACTACATTTTCCAGGGACTTCCCTGGCGGTCCAGTGGTTAGGACTCTGAGCTTCCACTGCAGGGGGTGTGGGTTCGATCCCTGAACTAAGATCCCTCAAGACAAGCCACGTGGCCAAAAGAAAAAAAGAACTGCATTTTCCAGATGGAGACACTATTAAGGTTATGGGGCAAGGGGCTTCACCAAGGTGGTGCAACCATGAATTACTAAAGAGCAGAAACTGCAACCCAGGTCTGCCTTTGACTCCAGAGCCAGCGCTCCCAGCCAGAGCCTCCAGGCAGCGGGCAATGGATTCTAGGTTATACATTTATATCCAACAGGAGTCAGGCTTGAATGTGGCTTCAGTGTCAAAACTACAAGGGCTTGAAAATCTACTTGCTCCCAACCTACCTTCCTTACTCTCTTCTCTCCTAGGGAGACATGCTAAAGAATAAACTAATTCTAAACTCCTGTAAAAACACAGACTACCAGAATTTCTCAGAATCCAAGTTCTTCGAGGACAGAAACTACGTTAGCCCAGTTTAGGCAGACAGAACAGGCAGCTCTCTGTACAGTGGCTCATATAGCATGGAGCCTAATCAACAATCTGTTTATTTTTATTCCCATGTTTCCAGGAGGTTCCCAGCTTCTCCAAAAATAGTAGCTTGTATGCTAGCAGCATCCAAGGAACGTCACTTGATTTCTCAAAATCAGACTTGATCTGCTGTGAGCTCCCAGCTACCAGGCTCAGTAATTTGGGGCCTCCTCTCTTTTTCCCTCCATGGACTCTTATGATGGTCCCGGTCTTGACTTTTCCTATTGCTACGGCCACCTACGAAGGTCACCGCCCAGCACCAGCCCTTGTCCTTGTCATCTGCCATCCATCTCTTGGGCTTTGAAGATGTTCCTCCGCTACAGTCTGCCTTGTAGAATCCAGGCCTCACACCTGGGACATGTCAAGGAACGGGTCTCTCCTCTCACCTGTCTCTGGAGGGTTCCAACTCTAGCTCTGAACTCACAGCTCCCACCTCTGCAGTGCTCATGAACCATCCAGGCCTTCCTCTTTGGGGATAAGCCCACACCATCCTCCCCAACAAAACTCTGCAAACATCATCGTTCCTGTCTCTTCCTGGAGTTAGGGGGGAAAGGAAATACTAAGTCCAGTTACTTTAAAAAAATCAATTCCACCCATTACCGATAGTCGGTGTATTAGATGCATGTGCTTGTTACAAAGTTTTCATCAATCCGTTCACAGTCTGACCCTTTGGACTGTCAAGTTGGCACTACATTTGGCTCACAAATAAATCTGCCGTAGCCAAGGAAGAGGAAAACTTTCGTCTTCCCTCGGATAACATGAGGCACAGGATTTCCCAAGAGAAAGCAGAGCCCAAGGGGGAAACGGTCCCGGGCAGGGCTGCTGAGCTGGGCTCCGTCCGGCACTGGCTAATCCAGGGGCACCACTGACACTCCTCACAAGTTATTCACAGCCAAACAGACTCCAAACCTTCTGCTCCTAACACATTTCTGACACCTTTCCTAATCCACAGTTGTGTTAAAAGGCATTTGCAGCTGTGAAGAAAGGTGGGTGGGCAGGCTAAATAAATTAATAAATAAAGAGTTTACGTAAATTGCTCAGCTCAGCTCAGCACAGCTTGAATCCTTACCATGACCAGGAATAAAGCATCCTAAGGAGGTTTCTTTTTCTTTCCTGCCCTCAGGCAGAACAAACTGCTAAGTCAGTCAGTTAGTAGATCCAGTGATAGAGCACCTACGGTATGCAAAGGATCATCTTGGTATTGGTGAAGAGATAAGTAATTAACTGGGAAGACAGAGACCACTTGGGATGCCCCGAACCCAATAGCAACGATTCTTAAACCTTGTGAACAAGTAAAAGGCACCATGAATAATAAACAGTGAGCATGTGTCAGAGGGGGACTTCAAATCCAGCAAAGGCAGAAGACACTCCCTTTGCTTTAATCCTGACATCTACTGTGTTTTCCAGCCTCACTCCCTCTAGTTTTCAAGCATTCGAGTGGTGGAAGAGATTGAACGTTGAGAGCTCAGTCACTCAATACAATACTTCACAGAGGAATAATAAAAATTAACTGATCCCTCCCAAAATGGCTTACTAGTTTCTTAAGATCTGGATGAGAGTGTTTCTGATCAATTTTAAGGTTTGAATATGATCTAAGTTGGGGTGTCCAAAAGGAGAAGGTAAATGATTGGGCTGAACCATCAATGACTAATGGGTACAGCCAGCCAAGTATCTGACAAACATTTATTGAGTATTTCTTCCATCTGTTCTACGTCAGGCATTGTGCTAGGCACTGAGGGTAAAGTGATGACTGAGATATATTCCCTGCCCTTGAGACACTCACAGGCTAGTGAAGGAGACAGAGAAATTAGCAAGTAACTTTCTGACTTAGGACGTCACCATGGCCTGCTTGGGTTACTGCAGAAGGCAAACAGAGTAGACAAAGGAGGAGAGCGTTAAGGAAGAGTTCTAGAAAGAAGAGACCCTTGAGCTGAGTCTTCAAAAACAAGAAGAAATTAACCAGCTAGAGAAAAATGGGAAGGATATTCCAGGCAAAGTGTACAACAGTTACAAAAATTTATAAAGAAACGAGGAAAGCAAGAGCATTTGGAGAATTTCCACTGGTTCCGTGTGACTGAAATATAAGCTCGGTATAGGAGTGGCAAACAATAATTCTAACTCATATTCAGAAAATCCTGTGAGTCATGCCAAGTAATTTAAATTTTATCCTGAGGTTTGAGAAGGAGCCTTTGCAGCACTGAAAGAGGAGAGGGATGGGCAAATTTATACTATGGAAATATCAGTCTCACATAAATATAGAGGAGACACTGGCGAAACAGATGAGGTGGAGACTGGAGCTGGGGAACCCTGTTTAGGGACTGTTCAAAAATTTCAGGTAAGAACAGGTAAGGCCCTAAATTGAAAAATAGCCATAAATATCAACGATGAACATTTAGAAGTGTTGATTCTCACGCGTGGTTTCTTCAGTGATAATGAACCATACAGCACACCACCAGTGGTGCTAATTTCACCATAATAAAAGTATTGTTACACGTACTAAAATAGCAAACTCACCTGGAAACCTAACCAATGGACACGGTATTTTTTCTTAGGTTCCCAATATCAACAGGAAAGGATGTTACTTTGATTTCACCTACAAAGTCTCCTACTTCTAATTTAAATAGGAGCTGGTAGAGAAAGGCACGTACTTTCCAGTGAATTTGAGCCTGGTGGGTTTCTTCGTACTGAGATGTGAACTGGCTTCACATATTGTTCCTTCTCTGTGCTTCCTCTTCCGCTCTCTCCTCTCCCCGCTGCAGACCAAGATTTCACTTGAGCTGAAGGATGGATGGACTCTCCCATCTTGGAATCTCTGGTGTGGCTGGAGTTAAGAAGAGAGGAGAGGGACAGGGGGTCTTCCAGATGTTCACAGAGTCACATCCAAGGTCACTGGACCGTGGAAGGGCATTCCTATCAGGTCTCTGCATGTTTTCCCTGAACAGAGACTGTCCCCAGTCAGGGGACTTGGCATGGACTCCACTCCCGTGGAAGCTGGTGGAACACAGAGACCAGACCTTGGAATCAGACAGATCTGGTGTCTAGTTCCAGCCTGGCTTCTTGTCTCGAATAAGGGAGAAAGGCCTGTGTGTAGTGAGAATTACAGGAGAGAATGAGGGAGAAGTGCCCAGCACAGACTCAGGGTTTCTCAACCAGGGCTGATTCTGCCCCCTGAGGACATTTGGTGATACCTGGAAACATTTTGGGTTGTCACAACTGGGTGGGGGGAAGCAGATACAACTGGCATCTGGTAGGTAGGGACCAGAGATGCTGCTAAACATCCTACAATGCACAGGACAGCTGCCGCAACCAAGAATTATCCTGCCCCAAATGCCAAGGTTGCCGAGGTTGAGAAACTCTTGTCTCTCAATACATGTTCCTTGTAGCTCCTCTCCCCCATTCTCCTATGATCCCCGCCCGCTGACATACACATGAAAAGCAATACCTCCAAGCAGAGATATCCACCCCACCGGATGGCCTCTGGCTGCCAACTGGAGAGATCAAGCCCCAATCCT
Organism: Delphinapterus leucas; assembly: GCF_059928025.1. NCBI lineage: Eukaryota > Metazoa > Chordata > Mammalia > Artiodactyla > Monodontidae > Delphinapterus > Delphinapterus leucas. The sequence continues at coordinate 105,769,977 of NC_143135.1, read as the reverse complement.
TCTCCCAGCTGCCTTCCCCATCACGATTAAAATGACTGGTTTGTGAGGAGTTGGCGCATCCTGACTCCAGGCTGTTTATTTTCCTCCTTATGATGTTTCTGAGTGAATTTTCTTTTCCACGAAATAAAGCAGGACGCTGGCCATCTTGCTGGGCCCGCCCCTTCTCCAACTGCACCTTTTTGTCCTGCCTCAGACAACAATCCCCATCATCTCCTCCCCCTTCCTTACCTGCCTCAGCCCCGCAAGCCCAAGGATGACTGTTTACTGACCCCACAGCAGGTGTGTCTCCCCACAAGCATTTCCAGGGATCTTTAAGGGAGGTTTTCTCACCTCTACAAACCAGCCTCTATAACGGGCTGCTCTGATTAAGTGACCGCCTGGAGGGGTGGGATAGGGAGGGTGGGAGGGAGGGAGACGCAAGAGGGAAGAGATATGTGAACATATGTATATGTATAACTGATTCACTTTGTTATAAAGCAGAAACTAACACACCATTGTAAAGCAATTAAATCCCAATAAAGATGTTAAAAAAAAAAAAAAGAGTCGGCCGGCTTCACAGGTTGGGTTGAAACCCTCCCTGTCTCTTGTCCCTCTCTGCGTGCACAGTGGGTAGCAGAAGGCTCTGCACCTTTCTGAGCAGGCATCCTCCAACTGACGCTCCCTTCCAGACCAAATAAATGCAAACCTGTGAGAGAGAAGGACCCATACAACCAGCCCCTCTTTTCGCAATTCTTCACCCACACGTATGAATGTATGCATATGTATGCAGCACACATGATCCACAGACACAGTGACACACACACGGACAAAAGGAAACAAGAGGCATCCTAGCAGGTGCCAGAGGAAGCCTGGCTTCTGGCTGTGGGGTCCCCAGGGCTGATTATTTGCTGGTTCTGCTGCAGGGCTCAGGACTGGGGCTCAAAGGCCGGTCCCACCTCCCTCCATCCCAGCTCTCCTCCGTGCTGTGTGCTGCACGGCCGCCATCTCCAGCCATTCGTTGTACTCTAGCCCTCGAAGTCAGGCGAATGTGGTGTCGGGCACTGACCAGGATCCCTAGTTATTATCAGCTCAACATTTTCCAGCTCGAGATGCCCCCATGCCTTTGTCCCAGTGCCGACGATGCAGAAGAGCTTAAGGGAGAGAACAGGGGACGGGGTCACAGACGGAAGCCTGTGGACCACCCCCCTCCCCTTTCTCTGGAGCCCATTACCCCTTTGGGGGCGCAGAGGTGGGGGGACTTCTCTCTTCTCTCTGTCCCTCTCTGAGCCATGTTTAACCAGCCTTCAGCGAACAAAAGGGCCTAGAAGCCCCAAAGAAATAGAGGGAATTTTATTCCCAAAGTGCTGACCGTTTGTGCCGGAAGTCACTTTGGTTGGCTATTACTCCTTGACCTTTCATTTCACACACTCATTTAAGGCCCCAGTATTTATTTTTTCCAGAGCTGAAAGCCTCGTGGAAGTCAACCCATGAAGGGCCTCAAATGAGACAGAAAGTGGAGGGAGCAGACAGATTTCTCCTGAAGGCTATTCTCTCACCTGCCATTGCCCCTCCAGCAACTGTGACCTTGACCTCGACCTTACCTAGGCACACCAAGCCCTCCCTCAGAGCTGGGATCAAGATGGGTGTGGCGGTGTGAGAGGGGTCCTCGGAGAAAGCACTGCGGGGTCAGCCTGGGGCCAGGGGAGGCTTCTGGAAGAAGTGATCTCTGAGGAGACAAGTTCTAAGGTTGAGTGGAAATCGTCCAGGTGACAAGGAACTGGGGGAGAAGGATGTCATCTGAGGGAACAGCGTGAGTAAAGGTGATGGGGCCTGAAACAGCATGGGAGGGGCTGAGATCCACACTAGAACACAGGAGAGAGAAGGTAGAGAGGAAGGAACCCAGAGAGATGGCGGAGGGGTGGAGATCGCAGATGACTCCACGAAGACCTTTAGACTTGATCCTGTGGGCATGCAGAGGCCCCGAGGGTGTTCAAGTTGGGAATGAAATTATCAGATGCACATTTAAGCTGGGTCACGCAGGTGGCTACTGAGGCCTCGGGGGGAGCTGTAGGGAGGGACATGAAACATTGCTTTGTTTTAAACTGAAATTTGAAAGTCTCTGAAATTAATTGGCAATACATGGGGCTAGTGTGTGTGAATCACAGTCCAGAAATTTAGGTGTATATAAGAAATACATCTTTTTAGAAGTCACCTTAATTTCTCTTTCAAGCTCCCTATGTGACCAGGTTCTAAAAAAAGCTTCCACCACAATCTTTTTGAGAGACTCCCTCCCACAGACCTGGGGACGTTTGGGGAGTCCTTCAGCAGTTCCAGGCCATCTCTCCATGCCAGTTACTTCTGGATCCTGTGGTCCTGGCCAGTGCTCGTGACCTGTCTATTTAGGGAGGAAAGGGGGAGGAGAGATAAAAGGGAGAAATCACAGCTAAGACCAGAAGCGGCTTATTCCCTCACAATGGGTTTTTAAAAATCATATAGATATACGTATCTGTGGAGGGGACACCAATGCTTTATGTAAGAAGTTATGGGAACCTGAACTAAGAGAGACAGAGGAGGAATAAAAGAAGGGGATTCAAGAAAATGGAAGAAGCAAAATCAGTAAGAGCTGGTGACCGATGGGTGGTAGAGGGTAAGGGAGGGGGCTCTGGGCCCCTGGACCAAATGATGACAAATGGCCCCACTGAGCTAGAAGTCACAGCAGACACAGGAGAGCGGGAGTGGGGGACAGAGGTCACCAGGGGCCATCCCAGCCGCTAGGCTGCAGCTCAGGCCGGCGGTCTTGAAGCTGGTGGCCCATGGCTTTGACCCTCTGCCCAGCAGGACTCTAAGTCCACCTTCACTTGCCTCTTTCTCTGGCCCAGATTCTCCCATCTCCGTGCCCCCCAAACATCTGTGTTTATTCTCCTACCCATTCAACTGCATTACCTTCTGTCAGTGTTTCATGCCCATCTGTAGGTTTTCCCTCTACATACAGATTATTCTCCTTTAGCCTACAAGTCCCAACACGGCAGAGCTGCCCTGTCCGCTGGGCACCGGAGAAGGCGCCCCAGTGCGTGAGACGGGGTGCAGGGTCCTCGCGTCAGTGCCGGCTGTGTTACATACCATCTATATCACAAGCTGTCTTAGTATCCTCTCCCTTGTTTGTAAAATGAGGGCTACTCTGACCAAAAACCAGGGGTGTCAGGTGATCAGATGGCATAACGTATGGAAAAGCATTCTTTAAACGGGATACGGTGTTCAAATGTAAGTTATCAAGTCACCCTACGTGACACCTTCTGTGCTTGTCTGTCCGGCCCCCATCTTTCTCCTCCTTAGCAATCCCTCACCCTGTAAATCTAAACTGAGAAAACCACCTCCGGGAAGGCAGGTGTGTGTGGGAAGGCGTGGAGCTGAAGGGGCGTGAGGAAGAGGAGTGAGGGGGTGGGTCAGGGATCCCTGCTGCTGACCCCCTGATCTCAGCCGGAGCAGGGACCCCGCAGTCACAGCCAGAGGCCGCAGGCTCCAGGCTGAGATGCTGCACAGTGGACTTTTTTTTTTTCCTTTTTCACTCTTGGCAATCTGTTAGAAATGGTGCCTGCTTGTCCCCGCTCCAAGCCCGACAAAACACAGCTTTCATCATTTGATGGTGTACATGTACAGCCATGCAGAGGCACAGAAATCAATGCGCATTGATTCCTAAGCTAGGAATTCATAAACTTCTTTAAGGTCACGAATTGATTTTTCACTTTTGGTAAAAAAAAAATGTGAGACTTCAGACCTTTCTCTTCATTTGTGCTGGCTTTCTCATCTACAGGGGACACACGGGGCTGCACACGGGCCCTCCCTCACCTGTGTGAGTCCGGCCTTCCCCTCCTCAGGGCCGCCAGGAGGGAGAAGCACCCAGATACGGGGAGAGAGGGGCACACATACTTAAACACTCCTCCCGCTACATCAAAGCCTCCTCGCAGTGGCCTAATCTCCTGGATTAGTCAAATGACGGGACAAATGCATTTGAAGGATGACACCCCCAAAATGGAAGCGTGTTTGGAACAGACGCATCAGCATTTGACAAATCGGAGCTGGGCAGTGGGGACAGGAGGTGGGAGGGGCGGCCGGGCTTGATTTCAGAGTGAAGGCGGGGCTCAGATCAGTGCCCCGCCCCCAGGATGACTCTGCCGAGGACACCACGTGGTGAGTGGGGCGGGCGCCTTAGCTAGTGTCCAAAGGTGGGTACCAGCCCCGTTACCAAGGGAGCGTCCTCATCACCTGAACCTGTTTACCCACATCTGAAGAAATGCAGTAAACATCTACCTTATGAAGTGGTGAAGACCAAATATGACGTTATTGTAAAAGCATTGTTTAGACTGCAAAGTATCAGATGAGTATGAGATAGTCCAGTGCCCCAAGTCCTCCCCACTTATGTTTACAATCAAAAAGTTTTAAAGAAATTCATGAATGTTATGACTGATGGGGTCACCGTGGATCCCTTCTTTCTTTCTTCCTTTTAAAAAATTTTATTTGATCGTGGTAAGAGCACTTAACATGAGACCTCCCTTCTCACAGATGTTTAAGTGCACGATACAGTATTGTTAACCTCCAGGCACAATGTCATCTACAGGCAGATCTCTCGAATTTACTCACTCTGCACAACTGAAACGTTATACCTGTTGAACAACTCCTGCTTCCCCTCCCCCCAGCCCCAGGCCACCACCCTTGCCCTTCTAGTCTGTGCTTCTAGGAGATGGACTATTTTATTTTATTTTTAATTTATTTTATTGATGTATAGTTGATTTACAATGTTGTGTTAATTCCTGCTGTACAGCAAAGTGTTTCAGGTGTACATACATGCCTACATTCTTTTTCATTTTCTTTTCCATTATAGTTTATCACAGGATACTGAACATAGTAGGACCTCTTTGTTTATCCATCCTATATGTGATAGTTTGCATCTGGTAATCCCAAACTCCCAATCCATCCCTTCCCCACCCCGTCCCCACTGGCAACCACAAGTCTGTTCTCTATGTCTGAGAGTCTGTTTCTGTTCCATAGATAAGTTCATTTTTGTCATATTTTAGATTTCACATGTAAGTGATATCATGTGGTATTTGTCTTTCTCTTTCTGACTTATTTCACTTAGTATGATCATCTCTAGGTCCATCCATGTTGTGCAAATGGCATTATTTCATTCTTTTTTATGGCTGAGAAGTATTCCATTGTATATATGTACCACGTCTGCTTTATCCATTCATCTGTCGATAGACACTTAGGTTGTTTCCATGTCTTGGCTATTGTGAATAGTACTACTATGAACATTGGGGTGCATGTATCTTTTTGAATTACGGTGTTCTCCAGATATATGCCCAGGAGTGGGATTGCAGGATCATATGGTAACTCTATTTTTAGCTTTTTTTGAGGAACCTCTGTACTGTTTTCCATAGTGGCTCTACCAATTTACACTCCCACCAACAGTGTAACAGGGTTTCCTTTTGAGTTGGGCTATTTCAGATAACTCACATAAGTGGAATTGTAGAACTATTATATGATCCAAAAACCTCACCTCTGGGTATTTATCCAAAAGAATTGAAGTCAGGATCTTGAAGAAATACCTGCACCCCCATGTTCACTGCAGTGTTATTCACAATAGCCAAGATGTGGAAACAACCTAAGTGCCCATTAACTGAATAAAGAAAATCATATATATATATATATATACACACACACACACACACACACACACACACACACACACACACAGTGGAATATTATTCAGCCTTAAAAAAGAAAACATACTGATGTACTGCCATACGGGACGGCATGGATGACCCTGGAGGATGTTAGGCTGAGTGAAATAAGCCACTCACAGAAGGACAGATCCTTTTTTCCCCCGGATTACACCGAGGCTGTCAAGCAACATTTCTAAAGCCAAGAACCACGGGGGTGACGTCCCAGCCTTTCTGCTTGTTAGCTGTCACCTGGTCACCTAGCCTCCCTGAACCCTGAGCTGCGTCACCCCTAAGATGGGGTGAGGGGTGGCAGGATGAAGAAGGACAGCGTGTGAGGCTGCACGTAAGCCACACAAATGGGGCCTGGGCTAGAATCACCATCATGGCTCAGAAGATGCCCGTCCTGCCAGCTGGAAGGAGGGCCTTGCGGGAAGCGGAGCCTTGGAGCCAGGCCTTCCTCGGGACCAGGGCCAGGCCCCGGCACACCGGCTGGCAGCCCTGCCCAGCCCGCTCTCCCTGGCACCGCCAGCCTTCCCCGCAGCCCTGGCAGGTGGTCCTCCTGCTCCCCGAGAGCCCGGGGAACTTGACTCTCAGGTCTCAGCTGCACGGGGCCATGCGGTTCTGCTGTGTTGGCTGCTCAATTAGCAGCATATCAAGATGTTCCGATGGTGCCGCTGCACACGGGGCTCCCACCTCCCCGCTGAGGCCGGCAGCTCGGTCTGTGCTGGCTTCCAGCTCCCTGACAGCCTTGCAGCCCCTTTGTCGAACACCAGGCTCTCCTCTGAATTCTGCAAGTCCCGCTCACCCTCTGCCTGCGGTCCTGCGGGCTGTCAGCACCCATCCCCGAGCTGGAGCTCAGCTGGGCCTGCCCACAGGCTCCCTCCCATTAGCAGGGGCCCTGCTGGTGGGTAGCAGTGGTCCCACCAGAACTCGGGTCCTGCCCCCAGGCCCCCAGCCGCGGCCTCTCTGGCCTGGGGCTATGTCCTAGGACCCCCCCTCTCCCCTGCCCAGCCTGCGCTCACCCAGGGTTCCCAGGGGGCTTTGACGGCTGTGCTTCCCCTGGCGAGTGTGCAGAGGTAACACACTGTCTTGGGTATGACTTAAGCCCAGAGTTGTCTTCCGATTATGACTCTGGCAGAGCAGGTCCTGCAGGTGAATTGTCAGTGTCCCTGGTGAGCCATCCTCCAGCCAGCTAACAGATGTACCGTGGACGCAGGGAGACTGCTGGTCACGTGTGTGCAAGAAGCTCTTCCATCTTTCAAGCAAAGACGAGGGTTGCTCTCCTTCCAGTCCACACAGCCTGTGGTAGCCCTTTATCATCTTTCAGCCTCACATGAGCGCTAGGGATTGTGAGGGAAGGGGAGCACAGGAGGTGGGAGAGAAGGGCCAAGGAATGACTCACCCCTGTCCCCATACTACCTAGCCTGTTGACCCCCGCGCCAGGGCCCTGCTCTAGGCCACACTGCGGGGACGGGGGTGGGAGGCAAGGCACGGCAAGGCCTCTGCACCCAGAAGGCTAGGCTCCAGCAGGGGAGGTGAGGCTCATGCACAGGAAAGAGTACCAGCGCAGCGGGGATGCATCTAGGTGCAGTGGGGGAAGACTGGTCCTAAGGCCAACGGGTTTCAGAGAAGGACGACCATCATGGGCAGAGGCCTTACCTCTGTTAGGCCTCGAAAAATAACACGTTTAATTCCAAACTGCCTTCCCCTGGGGTCGCCTTCCAAATGAGGGGTGCTTTGGAAATACTAACTTCTTTCATGTAACTCCTTGGGAAACAGGATTGAGAGGTCAGAAAACAGACACCCATCCACGACTGGGAGATGGGGCCATCCTCACAGTTGCTGCCTCCTTCGAGGGTCACAATGACCTGAAGCAAAGTCCTTCCTCTCCCTTCTCCCAGGTCTCTCTTCTCATCCAACCTCAGAGAGACTGGACAGCACACAGAAGCACCCGGCATCCACGCTGGGCTGTGTTTTGGGGCCTGGAAGGCTCCCTCTGCCGGGCGTCACTGGGTACCTCCTGGCCTCCCAGTGAAGGGGAGAGTCTCGGGGACCTGGTTCTTCTTTAGTAGTTGGAGTGGGGCATCCTATGGGGAAGCCCTTTGGGGATTAGCTGTCCACACCCCTCTGTGACATTCTGTTGTCTCCTCTCTTCCCCACTTCAGCATCCAGCACAGAGCTTCCTTGGGACTGCTTCCTGGGACTGCTGCTGGGATCACGGTCTGTCCTCTCTGTTACCTCTGTGACCTCCCGGCACACGTCCACAGAGACGTGATCTCTCAAAAGGCAATCCAAGTTCACCTTCAGGCTAGTAAGATGCTAACCCAATAACCCTATCACAAAACACCGGGAAGAGGGCATCTCTTCTCAGCCTGGAGCAAGGGCCATCCTAGCGCCAGCCCTGCCTATGGGCAGTGCCTGAGCAGTTTGGGGGTGGTGGCTGGCAGTGGGGTGGGGAAAGGATCAGGACCTAGAATGGTCCACAGGAAAGAGGTGGAAAGTTATTTTTCATTGCACAAAGGAGATCCCTGCTTAAAGAGCTGTTGGGACACCTGCATTTATACTTGACGTTGTAATGGTAGCTCGTGTTCATTCATCCCTTCTCTTCCCTCCCCAGTGTTCATCTACCCGGGCAGGTGGAACACTTATCTTGCAATCAGATCTCCCTGTGTTCAATGCAGTGATGCAGGCTGAATGAAACATGTACCACTTCTTTTGCTTCATAAAGTTGGAAGTTTGTTGCTAATTATTCAACTGTAATGACCCTAATCCCTTTCTACGCCAATGGATTTATTTCCAGGAAGTGGCCACAGCTCACAGGAAGGCCTGGGGGGACAGGCAGGGAAGTGGACACAGGACACACCCAGGACTATGCAGGGTTCCCGACCCCGGCAAACGAGCTGGAGGTGCTCCCAGGAGCTCCAAGCCCCAGGAAGCCAGGAAGGACCCACAGGCACCCGAGTCAGTAAGACCAGAGTCTAAAATACTTTCAGGAGGCAGTAAAGAGAGAAAAGGCAGCAGATCTTCCTGTACTGAGCAGTGAGTTAATGATTTTACGTCCACCCTGTGCCCCCATCCTGCCTTCACCCCAGTACATCCACGTTTTACTGGTTCTTCTTGAAACGGTCACGGTGGGGAGCTACGTTTTTATAGCACATTAATGACAGCATGGGAGTAGTAACGACTTCTCTAGCCTTTCTCTGTTTTTATAAACAATTTCTGGCGATTCACTGTTCCCCAGACAAGACTGGGAAGGTAAAATAAAAAACACACACACCCATCCACGACTGGGAGGTGGGGTTGATCTCAGGTGGCCTCGGCCTGCAGCGGCTTGAAGCAGGATTTTGGTTCCTGGCCGGAGGCTGAGGTCGGGCCACGGCAGTGAGAGAGCCGAATCCTAGCCACTAGATCACCAGGGACTAGTGGCCAGTGACAAGGTCCTGGCCTGTCAGCTATGTAGAAATGAATTTCCACATAGAGATGGAAAACAGTGAAACAAGTAAAGTGTTTATTAGGAGGAAAAGAGTACAGCACGTGTGGATAGACACAGGGGCGGGTTCAGCAAGAGGGAGTCGTTCCCTCGTGGCAGTCTAAATCATTTATATGGGCATTTCTTCCAGATTTCCTTTGGCCAATCATCTTGCTTTGCCTGGTTCTGAGTCTGTATTTGGTTTATCTCAAGGTCCTCCCGTGTGTGCACGCATCTTTTAGCCAAGATGGATTCTAGCAAAGAGGCCTATGGGTAGTTGACATCACTTACTATGGGGTGGTGCCCCCTCCCTTTTTGACCTCCAGGGAGCCTTTCTGTGCATGTGTAGTCAGGAGGGTCTCCTTGAGTCTGAGAACGAGGGATATGTGGTCTTTTATTTCTTATCTGGGCAGGGCCCAGCCTCCTCTCTCGATTGTCCTGCTCTCGGTATTTTGGAGTTTCTATCCACAGGGAACGAACTCCAGCTGCTCACGCTGGGACGCATCCACCTCCTGCCTTAGGGTCACCTGCACAGTTGCTGCTTCCTCCGAGGGTCAGGTGCGGGCAAATTCCCCAAAGGGTCCCTGGGTCCCAGGCTGAGAGCAGCTGATGTGGACAGAGGACCTGACCTGCTCTAACCTGGACTGTGTGCTCTCGGCTGTGGGCAGTGTCCTGTGGACTGAGGCTGTGACAGACGATTCAGTGCCATCCTGAGGGCAGGGGTAGACTGCCCCCCCCCGTGGGAAAAGGAGCCCCTGAGCTGCATCCACAGGGAGCTGTCAGGTGGGAAGAGGTACCCAGGATGGAGTCATCTGCCCGCAGCCGACCACAGCTTCCTGCCTTCCTCTCACCCTGATGGCTTCTGGAGTTTCTCCAAAGACAGCAGCAGGCACCAATGGCTAATTGCTCTGAAATAGCTAGTCTCCATTTCAGGGTGCTGCTTGCTTTTGCTTTAGTAGCTGGCAAATGAATCCTCCCAGGGATTACAATAACCGTGTGCTGGCTGTGTTCCCTGGCACTCATCCCAAAAGGGATGGAAATCTCTTAGTATTTATCCCCTTGAAGATTCTCCGTGCTGGCCTGGCTCCCAGCCACTCTGCACACAGATGGCCGCTTCCTCACTTTCTTCTCAGAGCAGATCCTACCCTGGGGTTCCCCAATGCCCATCACCCCCGAGGCCACTGCCTTCCTGCTAGGGCTGCCCCCCCTCCCCCCTCCCCCTGGCCTCTCTGCCCACAGTTTCATCCCACGGAGGTAGATCTACTTTTTTCCTACAATACTTTTCCCACCAATAAGCCTAAAGTACCAAGGGAAGAACGGAGATGCTTTCTCCGACTGAAGCAATGAACAAAGGGAGAGACTGCTTCCTCGAGGAGCTCACTGTTGTTCACCCTTCCTCCTAACAGACACAAGGACTCTGAGGTTATGGATTGTAGGGACATCTGGGTTCTGCACCTAAGCACACTGAAGTGAACTGTTCAGTAGCGCACTAGTGCTGGAGCGCAGAGAAGGGAGTAGGTGACACAGTTCACCTGCCGTGCGATGCTACTGCTGGTAGTTCTGTGTATCTATCCCCTCCCACCTCCACCCGCCCACCAGCCCTAGCTCCAGGGAGATGGGAACCAGATCTTCTCATTCTCTGCAGCTCCTACCAGCCCCTCCTTACCCCCCATCACCAAGGATGGTGGTGGGGAGGGAGTACCTAGCACGGGCCTGGCCGGATTAAAGGCTCAGTAAGTCACTGGTGGATGAATGGCCTGCAGTGGCCCGGCTTGTACACTCTGAGCAGAGCCCTTTCACAGAGGGATGGGCTTTAGCGTATGTGAACCCTGTGTGGCGATGGCCACTTCGAATGTCAGGCTGACCGGTGAGGAGTGATGATGCCACATGGGACATTTTTATGTCACTCGGTCCTTGGGGTGGGCGAGGGCTGGGTGAGAGGACTCTTGGCTGGACCCTGACAGCACCATCATTGCTGCAGGAGGAGACACGAGACCGGACTGCGAGAGTTATTCTGATAAGGGAACTACAGCACGTTTGAATTCAGTCAATCCTACAAGGGCTGTGCAAGGCTCGGGAAGATGCTCAGCTGCTTGTCTCTAGGAGCGCTTAGTCTAAACAGAGACCCCTCTCCTCCGACGCGGCTCCACGCAGACTCGCAATTACACACCAGGCCCCACAGGTCGGCGGGACTGTCCCATCCCGTCCGTCCGTTCCTCGTAGCCCTCCACTCTGTAACCCAGACCCGCCGCCTCGCTGACAGCAAGGCTGTGACGCCGTCTTTGGGTACCTTCGCCGACTCAGCACTGGCTCTCCATGGCAATTCAGGTACAATCATAATAAATAAGCAGCAGCAATTAAAGCGGCATACAATAGATCACATAAAACCTTCATATGGCTGAAAGATCCAGTGAGTGGCATTTTAACAAGAGAAGTGCGGGGCGGTGGGCTCAGAGGGAGTGTGTTTGGGAAACTACACTGTTTTCAGGCAGCCATGGTGAATAGCCCAAATTCAGAGTGAGTTTCTGGTTCTACCGGGCAGGAGCCAGAACAACTTGCCCTGAGCGACGATCGCAGAGGCTGTTGGAACACAGACAACGGTGCACATGGCGGAGCCTGAAATTTGGTTAGAAATTGTCGGGTTGAGTCCGACACTTCATCAGAAAGCATGACACGTGGAGAAGATGGGTGTTACCTGGTTTCCCTCAGGCAGGGTCTGCGACCCTGGGAAAGAAGAGAAGCACATCCCCATAGGACTGGAAGAGAACCGAGCTCCCAGGAGACGGTGCTCCTGGTGGAGAGGGAGACCCCTCTTTGCCCTCACCGCCCACTCCTCCCCGCCAGGGAGGCAGCACTGGGCGGGAAAACACACATGCTTTCGAGCCAGAGAAACACGAATTGCAGAGGAATCTGCCGTTTACTAGCCTGAGGCACCTGAACCCCTGCTAGCCTTCCCCCACCTGTTAAGGGTGTGGGAACAGATGTGACGGGCTTACCCAGCATTTAGCACATAGTAGGTACTGAGAGATGTCAGGCCCTTTCCCATAGATTCCCTAGTATTTAGAAAGGTCAAGGTGACCCTCCGTCACTGGAGAGTCTCGCTCACGTTGAGAGTTAGGCTCCCTCTGGCCTCACATGGGGCTTGCTCTGTGTCTTGGTAACGCTCTTGGCACCAAGGATGTTAAGATGAATAAGACAGAATCCAGATCTCAAAACAGAAGCCTGCAAGATGCGGTCTCTCTATTCAATGGAATGCTACTCAGACATAAAAAAGAATGAAATAATGCCATTTGCAGCAACATGGATGCAGCTAGAGATTATCATAGTAAGTGAAGTATGTCAGAGAAAGACAAATATCATATAATATCACTTAAATGTGGAATCTAAAATAATGATACAAATGAACTTATTTACAAAACAGAAACAGACCCACAGACATAGAAAACAAACTTATGCTTCCCAAAGGGGAAAGCAAGGGAAAGGATAAATTAAGAGTTTGGGATTAACAGATACACACTACTAAATATAAAAGAGATAACCAACAAGGACCTACTGTATAGCACAGGGAACTATATTCAATATCCTGTAATAAATCATAATGGAAAAGAATATGAAAAAGAATATATATATAAAAAACTGAATCACTTTGCTGTATACCAGAAACTAACACAACACTGTAAATCAACTCTACTTCAATAAAAAAAAGAAGCCTGCAAACTAATAGAAAAAGCACACCCCCCACCATGCCCAACTGCTTGTTCTGTCTGTGTCTGCGGCCAATAGGGAATCAGAGGAGGGAGGGATGAAATCAGCTAGAGGTCATTGGGGAAACTGTGACAAAGGGAGAACTACGGCTGGTCCATGAGTGAGTCCCCACAAAAAACCCCAGAAATTCCCAAAGACAAATACTGTAAGGTACCACTTATATGTGGAATCTAAAAAATACAACAAACTAGTGAATATAACAAAAAAGAAGCAGACTCACAGATACAGAGAACAACGGTAGTGGTTACAGTGGGGAGGGGCAATATAGGGGTAGGGGAGTAAGAGGTACAAACTTTTAGGTATGAAGTAAGCTTCAAGACATATGGTACCACAAGGGGAATATAGCCAATATTTTATAATAACTATAAATGGAATATAACCTTTAAAAATCATGTATCGCCATACTGTACACCTGTAACATATAATAGTGTACATCAACTGGACTTCAATTGTTTAAAAATCTCAAAAGAAAAGATGGAGAAAACATGGAAAAAAATGGAAATTCCAAGAGGAGGAAAGAGCATGAGAAACGGCCCGGAGGACACGCATGTTGTAGATTTGCAAATCCCTTGGAAGCACCTCGAACAAAGCCCGGGGAGCAGGGGTGAAGTGGGGTGTGTGCACCCCTTCCACCCCAGCCCCTTCACAGGCCTGCCTTCTAACCACACATCTTGAGATGTGGGGTAACTGGGGACCTAGGAGGAAAGGCTGGGGGTATGCACCACGGAGGATGCTTGTAGGTGGGTGGGCGGACCCTCCAGGTTTAGAACTTTACCTTGGGGCAGGTTAGAAATCGGTGGGTGCCAGCAGCAGGGAGCAGGCTTGCTGCACAGTTCTCGAATGAGCTGTGATCCACCGTCCCCACTGTCCACCCACCTCCCATATTTAACACCTTGTAATAAACATAAACAGCAGAAATTTACAAAGAAAGCCAAAGATGACAGTTGTAGGGTAAAAAAGTGAGGGAAATACGCGAGGAACAGAACAGAATTCTGCTCTGCTGTCAGTAGCTCACGAGGTGTCCGCAGGAAAACCACAGTAGCTGCACCTGGGGCCGGAGCGGCAGAAACGACCTGAAATGGCCAGAGCCTGGGGTGATTTTGGACGTAGTCTTTCATGCCCCACCGCGGGCAGAGGCCGACTCCAGGGTCCTGGCTGCCAGGCTCTGTTCCCGAGTTGCCTGCTTCACTCTTCCCTTTAGTAGCCACTTTGCAGGCTGATGGTGAGGCTGTCAGCAAGGTACTTAGCACTTTCCAAAGGAGGACGTGTTCCCTGAGTGAAGGCAGGTGTGAAGGCAAACTGTGCTGGCTGTTTAGTGGCTCTTTGAAGAAAGATAAATAAGAACGAGAAACAGAGTTTTGTCTTCTGAACCAAGATGGCCTGTTCTCACCAGCCAAGCCCGTTTGCAACAGAGTGAAGCAGAAAGTTCAAAGGTACCCAATCCACATACCAAGTTCTCCCTAAATCCTATACCTTCTTTTCTCTCAATAATTGAGAGTCCAGCTGTACTCATGTCTGCACGGGCTCAGCTCTCCCCGACCTCAGGGATGGAGAGCAGCCTACCGACCACAACGTCAGACCATGTTCCCTGCCTCTGGGGGTCAGGCCGATCCGATTGGTATCATGGTCCCTCCTTCCTTAAGTCACCAGGCCTTTGTCTGCTTATCTGTGTGTGCTTCTCAAGGAGAAACAAGGAGAGTCCTTCTGCAGTGATAAAAAGCTATGGAAGATGAACAGTTACTTCTGGAGATGAAGATGGGCATTTGAAGTCCAAGGCAGCATCATTTCACGCAAGAAATATCTCACCATTGGCTTTATAGGTTCTTGTGGGGACGATAAGCGAGCAGCTGCTCCAGGAACAAATGATGTACGGTGTTCGAGCCGATGGCACGAGCAGGGGAAGGTCCACGCCCAGCAGTACCCTCCTCCAAGGGTCGAAGGCAGGGCTGTCCCACCCTCACAGGTGTCACACCACTGGTTTCTGCCTGACGTCAGAACCAGCGTTCAACTAGCTGAACAAATGTGTTTCGTGGTCTTACAGATCATCTCAGAGCCACTTATATTTATTTGGCTTCATACTGCATTATGGCAGGGGGCTGGGATGTGCATGGGAGGTGGTGGCGGAGAGGTCTGGGTAGGAGAGAGTTGCTGAAGATTTATCTTTCTAATTATGCTTTGCTTAGGGCTAATGTTAAAATTAGTGTTAATTCCCTGAGCACACAGCAGCTCAGGAACACGCTGGGCTAGGATTTTTCATTTGTTTGGAATAGACACACGTGGGTAACGGCAAGTCGGCTGTTCGGCCGCAGGGCTGGCCCGAGACCTCCAAGAGTCCCTCGTGGGCTGGCCATCCCCTAGTTCACACGAGGAGGATGTGAGGGAGCAGTCACACTGCCCGTGACCTGCGCTGGCAAATGGCTTCAGCAGGTGAAGCCCACAGCTCTCCGTTACTGTTCTGTGTCAAAATAACCCTTGATGTGGTAAATAATATGCAATTACCAAATTAATACAGAATAGCATGCCTCCTTTGCCCCCCGTGCTGGGGACGTGTTGTGCTAGTGACTTTTGCACGTGCTGAGCGTAATTAGTGAGTAATCTGCATGGCTGTGTAATTATGGGTAAATGCATGATGTTTACCAATAACTTCCTGCTAGGTAAGCACCAGTGAACAATAACAGGTAGCCATTCAAACTAAGTTCAGGTGAAATGAGAACTAGTCTGGACTTTGGCTTAAATCTAGGCTCTAATGAAAACTTTCTTGGAAGAATATCATTTAATTTGTGAGCAAGCTCCCTGCCAATGGTGTGCCCTTCTGGCTTTTTGATCAGACCTTGAAGCACAAACACCAAGCGTCCCAGGACATCGTGTTGGGAGGAACAGCTACATTTAGGGGCCAGGAGAGCTCTGTGAGTCTCCATCCCTCTGCTGAACCAGACACTTGAGGCCGGCCCTAATCTCTTTATCTGGAAAATGGAGATAAGCCCATTTCATGGGCTTGTTCTGTCTAGTGAACGGGACAATTAACATGGGAGCAGGGCTAGAAACAGAAAACATTTTTACAAGTGGATGTTATTAAAACTATTATTCCAACCTGGCTGACGCTGTGGAGGCCTGTGAACCTTATACGGGAAATTGTAGGAGAGACAGACATGGTTAGACAAGGACTAGAGCCCAGCCCACTCCCACTGCTCCCAGCCCCAGGGGGATCTAGAAAACCTTCAGCACTAAGAAGGGGAGTAAAGGCTGTTCATGCTGCATCTCGCCCACCATATGCCCCCCAATACACACACACACACACACACACACACACACACACACACACACAGCATGCCACTCTTGCAAAACTTTCTCATGCAAAAGATATCAGGAGTACTGATTCCAGCAAGAATGCAGAGGAGGAATTGATGCCAGGTCTGAAGACTCCCCAGATATGATCAGGTATTTAGTTTGAATGTCCAGTGAAGCTTTTTAGGCGTTTTAGCCACAGCTCCAACCCCATCCCAACTTAGGCACTTGCCCCAATCCCGGCCATAACGTCTAAGCATCCGGGACAGGAATAGAAGTGGCAGGTGGGGAACCATGTGAGGAAGACTGAAGGTGCCTAGGATAAAACCTGCCAGGTTGTCCTCTGTGGGCCCACTGCTGCCACAGGCAATGCCTGGGTGCCGGGCCCCGTGTATCCCCCGGTCCTCTCACCTCTGACACCGCCACCGCGACATTCACCCCCCACCCGCCGACCCCCTCAGCTGTCTTTCTACTCAGTAATGAACTTGATCGCTAGACTTTCCAGGGTTGTCACTGCGAGGCCAGCGGCCACACCCACAGTCAGCTAATCACAGTGAGGGGCACAATCTGTGTCTCCAGAACGGAGGGGACTTAAAGGGCCAGTGAGGGCTCAAACCTAAGGCCTCAGCTTCACAGGGGTCTGAGCCCTAAACAGGCCAGCTCGCTACCCACACGCCGAGTCCACACAGGCACCAATACTACTTCTGGCGGCTAATCCTTGATGAGACAGCCCAGGCACAGACACAAAGAAGGTGGTTTTCTCTGGGCATTAACTAAAATCGACATTTTATCTTTGAAATACATCTGCCATAGCGTGCTTTACAAATACTAAAGTAACTTCTTAGAAATGAACAGCAATTGCTTTGATTTTCACTAGGTATAGTCTCTATTCTAAGTTTGAATTTTATTTATTTATTTTTACTTTGAATAGCTAATCAATACATTCACGTAGTTCAAAATTTTAAAGATATCGAGGGCAACCCGTGAAATCGTTTCCTCGGATTCCTGATCAACACCATCAAATTCCTCTCACTAGCATTTCATCTGGGTAAACTAGGGGATGAAGACTTTAGGTGTCAAACCTCAGACCCTGACTCATCCTTTTAGTATTTGAAGATGGTGTACAACCAGTATTTTTCTTCCCATTTTGCAGATAGGAAAACTAAGGCACAAAGGACCTAAGAAAGAGTTCCCGGGACCAATTACTGATTTCTAATGAATCATTCCAGAAACAGTCTATCGTATACAGGCAAATTTATATGCTTTTTCTGCCCCTTAGTTTGCATAGATGGTAAGATATGCTATACAATCCTCCAGGTAAAGTCTCTTTAATGGGAATCTTCAAAATATTTTTACATGAGCCAAACAACAATTTCTAGTTTATATGTTTTTTACATCCAAAAGACTGGATCCCAGATCAGATGACTCCTAGAAGATTTTTTCCGTTCTTTGATTTTGCATTTGCACGACTATCCACCCACTCCCAGGTTGCTGTGTAGGTCAAACACACTCTCTTTGCTTTTTCAGCACTCTATCTTGGGTTCCAACCTGGAGGTGGAACAGCCATCTCCCCTCATCAAAATGAACTCAAAATAATAGCATATGTTGCTGTTTTGTTTCACTCTATCCCTTAGCAGAAAAGTGACATCTGATGACTACTGTTGAGGCCGGCCCAGGAAGCACAGGAAATAATTTATTCATCGCCAGGTGTGTGCTGACCAAGTACTTGCAGTGGCCCCTCCACCTTCCCACCGCACTAGTGGGTGAGATTCCTACTCCCACTGGCAGGTAAGATGGCAGGCTTGGGGAGCAAAGTTTGCCTATGGTCCTGCCTTATGGTTCATGGGTGGGGAAACAGGATTTGGAGTGGAAACTGTTCTCTGAGCCCACACTCCTCCCTTTTACCAACCCACCCTGCAGTGTCTTAAAAGTCCTGAAAAGTCCAGGAATTTTAGAGCAATGTGTGTGAATGTTAAGATATAAAAATATGTAGACTGACTGATGCCAAGGCCTCAGTGAGGTGTCACAGGTAAGCAGAGAGCAATGCTCACACCTGGTTTGCTGGCTGGAGAGAAGGTCAGCTTAGAAGCCCTATTTTTCTCTCCTGCTGGTCAGCCCATGTTCTCCTGGGAACTAAAGCCACATGACAACCAGCAACAGGATTACACCTGGAAGTAACACCTACTCATTTTGCCTTGGTGTAAAATAGGATAACCTGTTTATTTTTAGCACCATTCCATGAAATGTCAAAATTCGTTTATACAGAAAAAAACTGTATTTTCTATTTTACCCCTAAATTATTGTGGGGAAGGACTCCTTTCTGCTTTTCTCACTTTCACCCTTCTCAATTTCCCTAGAAACAGGAGGATTTCAGCTGCGGCAGCTCTCATCTGGGTAAACTAGGGGATGAAGACTTTAGGTCTCAAATCTCAGACCCTGACTCACTCACTTAGGTGACCAGCCAATACTTATCTTCCCATTTCGTAAATAGGAAAAGTAAGGCACAAAGGACCTAAGAAAGAGTTTCCAGGGGCAAGTTACCCAGGCCATCCTTCTGAGACTGGCTCCCGAGAGCTGGGCCGCATGCAGGGGCCACTGCTGGAGCACAAGGCTGAACCTAAGGCAAAGGAGATAAAGGGAAGGAAAGGGGAGGCATCTCCAGCCAACCCTCAGCTCAAGGCCCCGCAAACTCCATGCAAATGGCTGCAAGTAGCTAAGGATCCATCTCATTCAGCAAAGCAGCAAAAAGCTCCAGGCCTGGGAATTCCCGCCCCAGTAGACCAATCACATTTCACCAGCTGCTTCGAGCAGGGGATGCCATCCCCACCGCCAACGTCCCTCCCACCGCCAGAAATAGTTGCCCTCTGCCCCAAGACAGCCCCCTTCGCTAGGCTCCCACTTCTAAGGATCACAGGTTGGATTTCTCCTGGGTCCTCTGCGTGGTTCAGTCGTCCCTGGCGGTGACGCGCTGTCCCTCTCGGGGACCCAGACATGGCCACGTGGGCGGCCCCCACCCTGCAGCGTCTCCCCTCTTCTCGGCCCCTCATGCTTTTCCCTCCAGGGGCACGAACTCTGAGCTGTCACGTGCCTGTCAACCAGATGGGAGACCAGCCACAAAGCGGGTAATGCCTCTTGCGAGCACAGGGCCTTTGTCACAAGCAGGCTTTCTGAGCGCCTCCATGCAGGGGTGGGTGGGCCTCTCTGTCGCTATGGTCACTGTAGGGGAAGGGGCCTTTTGTCACCAGGTTCCGACTGGTCACCCCCCTCCTTCCTCCTCCCACACCTCCCATCCTGTCCCTTCTGCTCTGACAGCTGAGCTGCAGCCGGCAGGCAGCAGCGCGGTGACAGCAGAGTGGCTCGATCGAGCTGCCGTTCCAGATGTCGGGAGCTGGTTTGCAGGTAGGGGCCCTGTAGGATACTTATGGCTTTAATTCCACAGTAGAGGTTTCTGTTCTGTCATGCAGAGACATATGAATGGCTCCTCATTTGCTCCTGTGTTTCCATGTCAGTGGCAATTATGGAAGGGCTGCTGGCTTCTTGTGCGACCCCACAGTTATGACCCCTGCACACTGCAGACTGAGAGAAGCCGGGAAGGAGCGAGAACACCAGTGAGGGAGGGCTGGAGGTGACAGGGTACCAGGGAGAGGAGCAGACTTCAGGCCTTAAGGTGGCCGTAAACTTGAGGGAACGATGAGGACAGGTCAAGTGTTTCCAGGGGCATCGTTAGCCTAGGCTTCCTGCTCAGGCCTGGGAGGAGGTCTGGGGCGTCTGTAGAAGGAAGAGGGTCTAGGCCCAGCTGCTGGGAACCTCATCTGCTCTGCCCAGCAGCTACCATCTGCTTTGTCCACCTGTGACCTTGGGAAAGCCACTCTCCTTACCAAAACTCCCCAGCTTTGACATGGGGGCAAGCAGCTCCCAGCCTCAGAAGGAGGGCAGAATTCACCGACGCATGCCAGAGGAAAGATTCCATCCAGAGACCCCGAGTCGTGGGCTCTTCATGGAACAGGATGTATCCTGGCTCATCCATGAACATTTTTGCTCTTACAAAAGGCCTGTCGAAATCTGGTTCTCCACCAACTAGAAAGCATAAACCCCTTTCCCCCCCTTTTGTTGGTAATCTACAACAAATTCATAAAACAAAGAGGCTTTTTTAATTTCATTTTTTCAATAAACCTGGTAATGGAAATACCAACTTGAACAGCAACTTTCCCCCTAATCTGAGCTGAAATTGGCTCGGGATGAATTGGTTTTCAGATTTTACATGTAGATTCCCTCCTCACCCCTGGCTCCTACACACAGTCCTGTGACATCCCCTGCTTCACAGCCACTTCTCTGCCCAAAATTTTGGCTCCTGGAAACAACACCCACTTACACTGCAACGACTCCAACATCTTCTGCTCCAAAGCCCAGGCACAAAAGGTAGGCTGCTGTCAGGAACTGTGGGAAGACCTGCAGGGACTGTAGAGCCAGCGGGCTTGGGGGAAGGGCCACCCCATCCAGGCAAGTGTCCCTGGGACTGGAAGCAGATGTCCTGAGGCCCAATCTAGACTGTCCCGCTGCAGTGCACTGACGTTCGTCCTCCCAATTCCAGAAACACTCCTCACATCCCAGCCAAGCCCTGAGACCAAATTATAGGTTTAGGTTCTGGTAGATTCTAATCAATTCTGAGACTGATGCCTTCCTATAACAGGGTTGCCAGATTTAGCAAATAAAAATATAACAAATAATTTTTAGTATAAGTATGTTCCAGATTACGTATGGGATATACATTCATGGTTTATCTGAAATCCAACTTTAACTGGGCCCCTACACCAAAAACATATTTTCCTCCAAAGATGTTGGTCTGTGACTTTAGGGCAAACAAGGATCGACTCATCCAACAGCCCTGCTCCTGCCTCATCTTATTACAGATCAAATCCCTGGGCTTGCCGGCCAGCTGTGCCTCATGATGCTGGAACTGAAAGGCCAAGGTGGTCCAGGCTTTAGAGAGATGGCTGCAACTTCCAGTCCTGGCTCTGCCATCCAGCAAGTCTATCACCTTGTGCTGGTTAGTTCATCTTGTTAATTCACTCATCTGTAAAATGTGGCCAATAATAGTATCTAATGCAAAAAGGTATCACAAGGATTAGACAGTATGACTATAACATCTTTAATGCAGTGCCTAGCACACAGTGAGCATTCAGTAAGTCACTATCACTGATTTTTAAAGTTTCCATATGTGAAACCAAGTTTCAAATATTAGAGTAACATGAAAACAGATAAACCAGCAGTTACCAAAATGTTCTCAGGCATCATATTTAATTTTACTAACCATGTATTATTATTCCATTTTATAGACGAAGATTTAGTAAATTTACAGAGCATACGGCAATTAAACGCAAAGCTGAACATCTAAACAAAAGCATTTTGACTCTGAGGTCAGTATTTTTCTAATCGCATTTCAGTTGTCCTGGTCCCTGCCCTGAAGCAGATTATCATTTTACTGGGATGTGTAATGAAATACAAAGTTATTCCCCAAATCGGAGTATGTGATCCTGCCTTCTTTGCTCCTTACACAGGGCTCTGGACGTTTAGCTCCTTCCCTTCGTTTTCCTTGGGATTGGGCTACTCTTCACCCAGCTGGGAACAGTGTGAGGGTCTAAGAGTACTGACTCAAGGCAAATCTGTACGTTATAGGCACCCAGTGCAGACGCGTGGTCCAGCTGGACCCAGCTCAGGAAGAGACTCTGGATTCTCCCCTTAGCTCCCTAAGGACTTGAGCTTCTAGACTAGCTAGAACTCTCTCAGCTTCCAGTCCTTAAGAAATTCATTCTTCACAGTTTTCTATACACAATCCTTGAGTTTAAATTTAAATCTAAAGTAGTTCCAGGCATCCTGAGCTGGTTGATGCCTTCTCTCTTCCCCGGTTCTAAATGTCCCTACCCTATTGGAAACCAGATATGCTGCTTCAGTTCCTCTGCTGTGGCCGAGAACAAAGCCTCCCTGGAGGGGTCCTCGGAGGAATGCACAAGTCAGGTCCCGCGGTGGCGCTGTGCTCCCACCACAGTGGTGACCACTCTGCGCACCAAGGCAGGAGGACGGGGCGGGGGTGATGGTAGATGCATTCGGTGATGTCACCAACTGTGCAAGTACTTCCAGGAACACCACCAACTCTCTCTAGTTTCCAGATGTTGCTAAGGTCTTATTTTGACCACCGGATTATTCTTCCCGTTTTAAAACTCTCACAGCAACACCGATGGGTGAATAATACATTAATATACAAAAAGGTCAAACAGCATGGCACGAGAAAGTCCACCTTCCTGGGAAAATACCACACTCAGCTTACAGAAATCCAGATCTAAACCCAATGCCCAGCTCTTGCCTAGCTTTTGCCACCTGGGACATTCTCAAGAATCCTAACTTCCTCTTTGAATAATCAAAAACACTCCAGGTTCATCTCTTTTACTTTCCTAGCCCTACTTCTAATATTTTCTTTCACACTTTCCTGTCCCCCAGATAAATCAAATGCCAATTTATCTTCTTCTTCCCTATGTTCTACCTCCTTTCATTTCCTCTCTGGCTCCTCACTCATCAGTGTATGCAAGCACCCACATGTACACTCAGTGTGTATTTGATATGTCTTGTTCGCGGCAAGAAGCGGCACCTCAAATTCATCAAATACCCGGGCAATAAGGAAGAACCCTATTAACTGCAAGGAAACAGAATAAAATATTTAAGGCAATTAGAGAACAATCTGAGCTAGTAATACAACTGATGACTAATAACGTTTGTATGCAGCTTTGCAGGGCACAAAGCACATAACAACCGGAGTCCTATTCAACCTTCACAATAATATGTGCTCTCACCTGACAATGCAGAGAACAGAATGGCGAGGTGGAGTGAAAATGACATTTATCATCAAGTAGGTTAGGTTTGAATTGCAACTCTGCCAGCTAATGCGTTGTGTTACTTGGCCAGCACCAAGCAGCCTCAGTTTTCTCAGCTCTAAAATGGGGTAAGAATATGCCCGACGTAAGTATTTGTGCTGGCTAGTAATAATGCGTACAGAATACCTCTCTCATGGTTGGCGAGTTATTATTATCCTCAGTCAATGTATAAAGAAACAGAGGCCCAAAGAATTTTACAAGTTTATTCAAGGCCACGCAACTAGTAAGTGGTAGAGCTGGTATTCAAATCAGGCTTTTGTGAATTAAAGCCTCTGTTGGCCATCACATTAGGGCTAGAACCTTTGGTTCAATGCGTCTTAGGACCTAATGTGATAGCCAGTCACCTAGGACCCTGTTAAAATGTAGACCTTGATTAAGGATGAGGCTCCCTGAGATTCTGCATTTCTTACAAGCTCCAAGGTGGTCCTTAACCTGCTGGTCCAGACTTTAAATAGCAAAGATATAAACTACAAGTATTACCCAGAGTTTAGGATTATTCCAATGTGATGCTGTTGGGTCTTTAAGAATTGAGGCTTTGGGCTTCTCTGGTGGCGCAGTGGTTGAGAGTCCGCCTGCCGATGCAGGGGACACGAGTTTGTGCCCCAGTCCGGGCAGGTCCCACATGCCGCGGAGCGGCTGGGCCCGTGAGCCATGGCCGCTGGGCCTGTGCGTCCGGAGCCTGTGCTCCGCAACGGGAGAGGCCACAGCAGTGAGAGGCCCACGTACCGTGGGAAAAAAAAAAAGAATTGAGGCTTTTAGTGATAAGAATAGAATGCAAAGGGTCATGGCCATGTATTCACGGAGCTGAGAGCTTACCATGTGCCTGGCAGAGTGACAGGTGCTGGGGATGCAAAGATGAACCAGATCTGCTAGGAATCACTTCTGTAAACAAATCACACAGCAAATGGCCTGATATATACGGAGGATGGTAGGAAGACCCAATGATAAGAGAGGAAGGTGGGACATGAACTTGCAAAGGTAGTGTAAGGACAGGTTATGGGAACCTTGAGAGAGTCTAGGGGAGTGTAACTCAGATCCAAGTAATAGGGATCTGTTGGAGGTTTAAAACCAGGAATTAGGATTTAAACCTGGATTTCAATAGACTGACAGAAATCAAGGATGCCAGCCCCAAGGCTGTTACAGAAAGCAGAGTTGAGCTGATGTGGACTTAGACTTTGGTAGAAACCGTGGCAATAAAAAACAGAAGACAAATATAGGAGACACAGCGGAGAACCAGGCTGCAGGGAGTGCTGGGCCTGGGCTCCATCACGACTCTGCCTTGTGTTGGCTGTCGGAAGTGGTCCCCTCTGAGCTTCCATCTTTTCATCTGTAACATACAGATCATCTGTTTCAGGGGCCATTGTGAGGATTAAATAAGATAATGCACATGGATGCCCTCTGAAAAATGCTACAGCACTATATAAATTAAGGAGTTATTATTATAACTCTCTTGCCATCTCTGACACACTATCACTGAATCAAGTTATGAAAGAACAGAATTTGATGAATTCCTGCATATGAAGAATGAAGAAGGAGAAATCACCAAAGGTGATCTCAAAATGCCCAGAGTACTAGAGTAAGGAAATAATCACACTGCCTTTGATGGAAGTGGGAAGAGCAGGGACTCTGCAGGGGAACTGTGATGTGTTGGGTGTTTGTGGATGTCGTGAGAGACTTGGCCCTGCTAAGTCTGAGTCCCTGAGTCCCTGAAGCGGGACATTCCTCTGACTCTCAAAGCATTGCGACTCCCAACAGTTGCAGTGAAAAACCTTCACTTAATTTTTATCACCCCCGTTACCACCCATGGCCACTTGGTGCCCACCTGGATGGCCTCAGGCAAGGCTTAGCTGAGCATCTTTTTCCTCATCTGTACAATGGGCATGCAGATAACAGCTACTGCAAAGGGATGCCAGGAAACCACAGTTAATAATGCTCGCAGAGCTCCTCACTCAGGGTCCGGCACATCCTGGGTTCTCAATAAATCCCTGCCCTCATGACCATAAGCCTCATTGCCGTTATTACCGCAAGGTTTAGAACAGAGAGACCTGGAAGCAACAATATCCCAATCAAAATACAGAACGCGTTAAAGCTGAAAGGGACCCAAGAGGTCATGGGTCCAAGTCTTCCCCATCCAAACATGCTTCCACCATTTCACAACGGAGGAAACGGAGGCCCACAGAGGAGGCTGGTGATCAACCTTATTTCTTCGGGATGAGCTCCCGGTGACATCGGGGGTGCAAAAAATCTCCAGGAGACTCAGAGAGGAAAAAAATACCTACTGAAAGTACTGATTTGGGTGAGCTCGCGCCATGGTTAAGGTCATTCTTTTCATCTAAGGAGAAGTATATTCCTTCCAAGCTGGACTATTAATTAAAATTCAGTGATGCTAATTTTACTGCCAACTTAGGAGATTCTTATTACATTTATTTTCCAGGTAATTGCTGCTTGAACAGGAGTTCAAATAGATGTCTTTTTTAGATGGTGCAATAGATCAGAATTATGATAAATTCCTCACCCTTCATTTTGTTCCCCTCCAATTCTGAAGCCTGCTTACTGAAATCACACCGAGAAATCTCTCTCTCTCCCTCTCCCTCCCTCTCTCCCTCTTTCTCTCTCTCTCTCTCTCAGCGAGAGCATCCACAGAGGCACGGGGTATCAAAATACAGTTTATCTTTGGTTGTTCACAATTTTATCATACCATTTCCCCTCAGAGAAAGAACCAAAAATAATTCCTGACATGTGTATGGAAATATATACAAAGCACTTTTCCTTACATCACCCATTTTTATGCTGATTTATATCCCCAGTTTAAAGATGAATAAACTGACACCTAGATGAACAATTTCCCCAGTGTGGCACAACTCGTAAACGGCAAATTCTGGTTCCACCTCTTAATTTTTAATCTTGGCCAGGAAAAAATTGTAATGTGTTGTGCTCAAAAAAAAAAAAAAAGATAATGAAAGGAGCAACTTCACTCTCTGGGAAGAAAGGTCTCTGAGTCCCTGAAGCGGGACATTCCTCTGACTCTCAAAGCACTGCATACTGTACTCGTTAGTGCGGTAATATATATACAAGTTATAAATAAATACATACAGACAGAGCAGTTCTCAAATTTATTTTACAGGTAGAGATAAAAATATCCTTTGCCTCTGACACAGAATCGTAGGACCTTAGAATTGGGAAGGAAATTTAGTGACCATCAAATCCAACTTCCCGCCTCTGCCCACCCCCGAGGATTTCTAGGATCAACCCGCCAGCCTCCTCTGAAGCACTCTGGGTCTGCAGCTTTCCACGTGGTTTTCTTTGCCACTGTTTCATGGCAATGGAGACATTAATCCTTTCTTTTCTCTGACTCAGATCTAGGTACCCCAGCTCTAGGCCCAGCGAAGCGCTGTGCACCCAGCTGACTGAGCAAACACGTTATGGTGCCCAGTTGATGGGCACACTCTTCCTGTGAAAGGTGCCCCAGGACTGGTCAACGTAGTGGCAGGTCTTACAGACCTGGGGAAACCCAAAAAAAGTAATCAGGACATATCAGAGACTCGTGCGCACTTTGAACAGAGAAATCCCCGCCACAGCGACAGCTTGTCCATCCTCGTGAGTCAACTTGGAGCTCTGCTCTTCCAGCCTCAGCCCCTCCCCATGAGTTCTATTCCTTGTGCTCACGGATTTCAGCGTCTTCTCTGGACTGAAGAGAATATTCAGTCTGAGCTGAAATTGGCTCGGGATGAAGGCTGACGCCTCTGGAAGAGAACAGTCGGGCACTGACAGCTGGTGGAGATGCAGAAGGACGTAAGGGGGGACTCTGGACTCTGGACTTGTGTGAAGGTGGGCAGCAGCCACTGGAACCCCACACAGGCTAGAGCTGTGACCGACAGAGAAATGACAGGTGTTCCTAGAGGCTTAGGTGGTTCCAGAGAAATCACTCATTGCCACCGGCTCCTGCAGGAATGGTTCTCCAGACAGGCTGACCTTTGCTACTTAGGAGGGTGTGTGCTGCCTCTAAACCTATTTCCAAATTACTAACACCCAGGGGATTTTTATTCACCATTGAGCTCTGGCCTGAAGAGAGCTGCCAGCCACCCTAGACCATCCATCCATCAGTTCCACAGTAGTAATCATCGTGAGCACCATCGACAAAGTTGCTACTGGCACCTGCATTGCTATGTGTCAAGAGGCCATTTCAGTTAGAAGTAAGAGCACAGACTGTTGGGACAGGCATCAGAGCTCAGATTCTGCTTTGCCAAGTATGAAATAGGCAAGATCTGGAAGTCTCCCTTTCCTAGTACACAAAAGAGGATATCATTGCCTCCCATGAAGGGATACTGTGCAGGTAAAATGAGGTGGGCTGGGAGCTGCAGGTGTGCTCCCAGCCAGTGTCCTGTTGGTGCATCGCTTTGCCTCAGGGCCTTCACTCGTGGCAGGACACGGCTCTGCCGCCACCAAGCGCTGGCAAGAAGGGCCGAGCGTTCAGGTCTCCCAATCCCACAAGAGGAGCCCCCCAGCAATGATCGATATGACTGGCAGGTAAGTATCTTAGCTCCCTAGGCTCTTGGGTGTGAAAACACTAAGGTGCATATTCCATGCTGGTAACTTGATGATGAACCCGTGGTGGTAACTTGCCTTCCCTCCCCCATCTCAGTTCCCACTTTCCTACTGGTGTGTCCTGGAATCACCTCCCAAATAAACTACTTGTCCTTGAATCTATGTCTTGGGCTTTGTTTCTGAGGAGACCCCCGCTGAGATAATCTGTATTGCTCTGAATAGGGAGCACCATAGGCAGCAGGTGATGAGAACGACCCAGCAGCCATAGACGGGATTCTTGTGCAAGTTGAAAACTGTATCTCTTATCCCTGTGCGATTCAACTTCTTACCGTGCCACGCACGCAATCTTGTCTCCTAAGGGAACTTCTCCGATGGCTTGGGTAGAGGCTGTTATGAGTGCGGAGCTAGGCCAAGTCAAGTAGCCAGCAAGAAGTTACTGGTTGTA
Source organism: Delphinapterus leucas (assembly GCF_059928025.1). Lineage (NCBI taxonomy): Eukaryota > Metazoa > Chordata > Mammalia > Artiodactyla > Monodontidae > Delphinapterus > Delphinapterus leucas. The sequence goes on along the minus strand of NC_143135.1, from coordinate 105,741,843 downwards.
TATCATGTGCCCGACACCGTGCTAACTTCTGCAGAAGACTTTTGTGGCTGAAGACATGGTCTCTGCCCTCAGGTTGGGGAGACAGGACATAGAAAATAAGGAGCCATATATTTCGAACCCACGCCTTTTTGACGGTAGTGATGCTTCTCAACACTCAGGTCCTGCCCAGGTGCCCTTCACTGCATGCTGCTCCTGTGTCCCCCACCCCATGTCTCCTACAGAGAAGTGCCCGGGGCAGATCTTCATCTGGGCACCTCCCTCCCACCACCAGCCCCTCTTCTGGACCAGACCTCAGCAGTGACCAAGTGGCTGGGGATACGAAAAGCCAGGCCCTTGACCTAAAATGGGACTGAGCTGCAGGGTGACTTGTGCTCCAGAGCTTTCCCATGGGATCAACCTGATGTCAGTCTCCAGCTGAGGCCACGTCCTTCTTAGCTTTGACCATAGCTGTCTTGGCTTCCCTCACTCCCCTCCTCCTGAGAGCTGTTCCCAGGGAAGCACGTGGGCTCACACCAGCCTTCTAGGAAGCCCAACCTAAGACACTGCACATCAGAATCAACTGTGGAATTTTATAAAAATACCTATACCTGGACCTAAACACCCAGACCTACTGAATCAGAACCTATAGATCTTCAGGGGTAGGATCCAGAAAACTGTATGTCATAAAGCTTAATAGAGATTTCTGATGCATCTTTACCTTTCAACATGCCATACTAATATTTTCAAACCTACAGGAATAATGAAAAAATAATACAATAATGAGCAACTACATACTCCTCAGCTCGGTGCACCAATATTAACATTTTCCCCCATTCTCTCTCTCTTTATCCCCTCTTTTCCTCTGTCCCCTCAATCAAAAATAATTTGTAAGTAAATTGTAGACATCATGACCCCCCATTCTTCAATACTTCGAACAAGTATCTTCCAAAAATAAAGACATTCTATATAATCCCTAAGAAAATTAATATCAATTCATATGTCACCAGATTAAACAGTCCATGTTTAAGGTGCACCCTCCACAGGGAGCTATATTCAATATCTTGTAATAAACTATAATGGAAAAGAATCAAGAAAAAGAATGTAGGTATCTACATATATGTATGACTAACTGAATCAGTTTGCTGCACCCCTGAAACTAACAGAATATTGTAAATCAACTATACTTCAATAAAACAAAAACACACCCCAAAAAAGGTGCACCCTCTTTTTTAGGTCAAGGGTTGATATTTTCTCTACTGTAGATACAAGTTCAGAGAAGGAAAATATCTGTATGGGTTGAATAGAAGGAGAGATCTTCAAGAAGGAACTAGAATTTGAACTGGGCTGTGAAGAACTGTAGTAGAAAAGGGAAGAGGAGGAAATGTTCAAACAGGAGTAGGTGAATATTGTATGCAAAGACACAGAAATGGCAAGCAACGTGGCTCTTCGTGGGCAGGGGTGCCCAGCAGACCTGGCCGATGGGGTAGCGGCTGCTCGAGAGTGAGGCTGGACAGCCACGCGGAAGCAGAGTACAAAGAGGTCCGCCGCTGAAGCCATCAGAGAAACAGTGACCACACAGTAGGAAAATGTAAAGGAGACTGGTCCTACGAGAGTCACATCAGATGTTTGGAACATATTCAGGTGGAAACCAGGAAGAACAATGTTTAAAGATTTGGAGTCAAAATTACGCTAGGGAATTGATCAGTGATTGAAATCATTTATTCACATGTTCATTCTACGAGTACCTATTATTTTCCAGATACCAATCTAAGCACAGGAAACAGAAACATGGAAGTCCCTACTTTTCTGGAGCTCAGATTCTTTGTGTGTGTGTGTGTGTGTGTGTGTGTGTGCACGTGCACGCTTTCAATAGTCAAATGAGTAAAGGAAGAAGAAAAGATTAGATCGATGGTGATACTGTTAAAGTGAAATATGAAAGAAAGCCCCTTCATAGCGATTGGAGCCTACTCTAAATTTGGTGTTCAGGAAAAGAAATATTTATAGCACTGTTAGGCTGGAGCTGGCTACCGATTCAGAAGCACGGGTATTTCCACAGTTGCGTGAGTTGTTTGAAATTCCATTGGCAGCTTTAAGTAGGCCAAAGCAGAATATCTATCACGTGTTCTATGCTACAAATCTACAAATTCTATGCTTCCAGGGCTACAAATCATGGCTTCTTTTTTTTTCCAGAGAGCTGAATGTCGAACACCAGCCAGCACATCACAACCTACGTGGCAGGGAGACAGCGATGTGAACATCCAGGGGACAGTATTCTAGGCAATTCGTGCGCAGTTCCTACGGTGCAGAATAAACTTGGCACGTCTGAGGAACACTGAGAAGGCTGGAGTTTGGTGACCCAGGGGGAGGGGGTGGGCGCAGGATAAGGATGGAGATCAGCAGAAGCTGGATCCCTTGGGGCCATGTCGGCCCGTCTTGACTTTGGGGTTTTTTTTTGGTTTTTTTTGCGGTACGCGGGCCTCTCCCGTTGCAGAGCACAGGCTCCGGACGCGCAGGCTCAGCGGCCATGGCTCACGGGCCCAGCCGCTCCGCGGCACGTGGGATCCTCCCGGACCGGGGCACGAACCCGTGTCCCCTGCATCGGCAGGCAGACTCTCAACCACTGCGCCACCAGGGAAGCCCTGACTTTGGGGGTTTTATTTTGAATGTGATGGGAAGTCACTGGAGGATCTTAAGCATAAGGATAGCATAATTTGAATTACATTTTAAAAAGATCACCTCGGTAGCCAAAAAGTTTAATTTTATTGAATAAAGTTCATTCAGGGCTTCCATAGATATTAATATACTTTAGATTATAACAGTTGAGATATCAATAGCTGATGGGAAGGAAGAAAGCAGTTTGTACTTTCAATGTAGAAAAAAAAATCTAAATGCTACAGACATCTTGTAAAATTCCCAAAACAAGGTCTAGCCAAGTCTATTATTTGGTGGATATTTTTTCTTTTTTCAAGAGATAAAAAGTGAGATTCAATGTGTATACTATTGGTTACAACTGATATAACAGCTTGAAAAAATCATGAGACAGAGCATAAATATAATACAGAAAGACTGTATTGTAGGAATATTTAACTATAGTAAGTGGAAAAGGTACATTAAAACCAGGTTGTTAGAGAATGGATTGGAGGAAGGGAAGAGTGATAGAAAAAAACCTCGATAAGAATTTACTGTTCATGAAGCAGTGTACATACAAGGTTATTCATTGCAGCATTGTGAAATGGCAAAATATTGGAAAAAGCCTAAATGCCCATCAATAGCAGAGAAAGACAATTGATAAGGGTCTACCCATATAACGGAACTGCTCAGCGGTTGTTTAAAAAAAATAAAATCACTCCACTTACTGTTAGCAAAATATCCCCAAGATAGATTTTTAAATGAAAAAAGAGTTGGTACAAACCAGATTGCTTCTCTGTGTAAAACAGGAGAGTGGGTCACAAATTATACTTTGTTGTATTTACATGTCTGTACGTTGCAAAATAGCTAAAAGGGATTTTGAGAAACTAATAGATGAAAGCATATTCAATTGCCATTTTTGGAGGTCAAAAATTATCAGACATTAGCAACTGCATATGCTTTGGCCTAAGCTGTTAATTATTTTTTGGTTTTTATTTAGTATTTGTTAGAGGAGAGAGAATAGACGTGGTACAGTGTTGTGGGGTGGTTTTTACTGTATGCCCTTTTGTGCTTTATTAAATCATGAGAAAATGTTCTTTTATTCCCTATTTTAAAATTAGGTAGATAAATGATTGGTAGGTAGATGAGAGAGCAGGAGAAGGATGAGGGGCTCTCACAGAAGGCCCAAAAAAATTTACGGTAGCCAGGACTAGAGTGGTGGCAGGAGGGATGAAAGGAGATGGGTTTGGGACATATTTCTGAGACAAAGTTGATAGGACTTGCTGTTAGATTTTATGTTTGGGGAGATGCAATGAAGGACAAGGAAGCAAGGAAACATCCTCACTTAAATAATTAGATGTGGTTGCCTGGGCAACTAAAGCAATGGTGGTACAATCTACTAGGATGACGACCGGGGAAGAAGCAGATTTGGTAGGGAGAATGAAGATGCTGGGAGCCATCCAATTTGAGGGGCCTGAAGACCCTTCCATGAATAGGTCAATTAGGAACTGAGACAGACAAACCTGGGGTTCAGGAGAGAGTTTAGGGCTTTGAGCTCTGAAGTCAAGAGTTATCCCAATTGTCAGAGGGAAAGAAAGAATTTTTAAAAGGGATTCTGGCAAACTTCAAGGCCCTTTCTTTTCCCTTTGTCCTGGAACATCACAGAGATTGCACAAAGGACACTCAGACTGTTAGGGAGAAACGCATAAACCAAGAACATCGAACAAGTGTCCTCACATTTAAATGCCCTTGTGCCTGCAAGTTACGTGCTATTCAGTCCCTGTGAGCCCACGAACATCATCCAGGAAGCTGGGAGGAAAGGCCTTTCCGGGGCAGCCCCATCCGCCGGGGCCAATAGCAGCTCTCCATTGACGGCAGGTAGCTTTTCCTGAGTGTCAAATGCGGCACATCAGCCCACTACTTCAGTGGGAGGTGCGGAGGCACAAAGCAAGTTCAAACGGGGGCAAAGCTGAAATGATTCTCTTTCCTCCCTCAAACTAGCTAATCCAACAGTAAAAAAATAATAATAATAATAACTCAAAGAGAAACAGAGCTCAGTGATTGAAGAAGGCATAAACTGACCCGGTCATACACAGGACTGTGGATAAAAGAGTACGTGACAAAAAAAAAAAAAAAAAAAACAAGATAAATGGAAACATGATCAAAACAAAAACTCTGGTGAGATCTAAGGACTGGGATTCTCTGCGTAGGATTCAGGCTCAGTACTCAGCAGGGTTTGAAGTGAGCTTGGCGGTGGGGATGGAGCAGCCTCTGTAGGTTTGCAGAAGGAGCAGGAAAACCCAGCCTCTGAACACACCCCACGCGCTCATCTTCAGAGAAGATGGTCCCCGGGCACTTCTGGCAAGTGCTGAGCTGTAAGCCCCACATCCTCGCTTGATTCTAAAAATGGATAATTAAATTCTGTTGCGCTAATGAAATTGCCGTTGTCGTTTACACTGCAGAGAGTGTCCGTGGAGCATTCCGGGGGAGTGGGGGGATGTACAGCCCAAGGAGGGGAGCATCTACTCGGCACAGAACCCGAGAGACGTGAGTCACTAACTGATGAGGGTGAGCCCTGGGGGTGACTCCACGAGAAATTCAGGACTGAAACTGGACAAGACTAGGCCAAAATGTCCAGAGCTTTCCCCACCAAACAACATCCAGTTTTTCTGCTGAATTGCCAAATGTATGCTTAGTTTAAGGTTATGCACATCTGGTCTTAGTTTGCCCTGGAGAGAAATACACATAAATTGGTAGGCTAATAGCTCTCTTGTCGACTCAGAAATCTTCCAGAAAAAGAGGATGTGACTCTTTACCTACATAAATGCATACGTGGTTCTTATGCCCACTGCTGCTATTATTGGATCCGTGACTGACAAGGAAGGAAGATGGCATTAAACTTATGCAAAATTTTAAGCATACATAGATTTATTAATATACATTTGTGGGTTCTCATCGAAAACCAAAAGGTTGGTGCGCTGAAGATTCTTACCAGTAAAAGGAAGAAAATATTAACTTGTATTTCCTCTTTGGGTGTGAAGAGATCATCAAGGCCCTCAAGATTACCTGGGGCTCTTCAATGATTCTGCCTGGTCAGAGGGACAGCACAGGCCCAGGCAAGACTGGTTTTATTTGTTTTTAAAAATTTTTATTTTATATTGGAGTATAGTTGATTTACAATGCTGTGTTAGTTTCAGGTGTACAGCACAGTGATCCAGTTATACATATACATGTATCTATACTTTTTCAAATTCTTTCCCCTTTTAGGTTATTACAGAATATTGGGTAGATCTGGTTTTACAAATGTGTGTTAAAAATGGATAACCAGGGCTTCACTGAGGGCACAGTGGTTAAGAATCCGCCTGCCAACGCAGGGGACACGGGTTCAAGCCCTGGTCCGGGAAGATCCCACATGCTGTGGAGCAACGAAGCCCGTGCGCCACAACTACTGAGCATGCGCTCTAGAGCCCACGAACCACAACTACTGAACCCACGTGCCACAACTACTGAAGCCCGCATGCCTAGAGCCCGTGCTCTGCAACAAGAGAAGCCACCGCAATGAGAAGCCCGCACACCGCAACTAGAGAAAGCCCACGCACAGCAACAAAGACACAATGCAGCCAAAAATAAATAAATTAAATAAATTAAATTTTAAAGAGTGGAGAACCAACAAGGACCTACTGTATAGCATAGGGAACTCTGCTCAATATCATGTAACAACCTAAATGGGAAAAGAATTTGAAGAATAGATACATGTATACGTATAACTGAATCACTTTGCTGTACACCTGAAACTATCACAACATTGTTAATCAACTCTACTCCAACTTAAAATAAAAAGTTAAAAAAATAATATTAATAAAAAAATTAAAAAGGAAAAAAAAAAATCTGTGTTAATGTTTTTATTCTCTTTCTAACAGTGGGAACTTGTCACTGACCCTTGCTGGGAGGTTGTAAAAAAAAACTTAGGGATCCAAAGAGATACCAAAAACTGTACGTTAATATGATAAACCTAAGACAGGCGGGAGGAGTAGGTGGGGGAGGAATGAATTAAGTGAGGCATCATGACAGTGAAATGCATTATTACCTAGTTATTCATGCACTCTTGGCTTTTCAGTTGATGAACTTTTCACACCAGAAGTGGGGAAATTAATCAACTTTTCCTCTCTTCCTACGTCTTCTCCTATCTCCTCTGCTGTCTCACCTAATTGCTCTGCACTCAATATGGACAAAGATATTGTTCTCATTTCAACTTTCCCTACAAAGCTCAGGTGTCCTTATCTGACCCTGAAACTCATTCTCACCTCATCCAGCATAACCTGCCTTTAGCTTCTGCAGCAATGAATCGGGAAGCTCCTCGGCTTCTTTTGGGATGTTAGTGCAATATTGGAGCCTCGCCTCCCGCTGGGTCACGCCAGGAGAAACTTCTCAGTTTCCCTTTCTGCACTCAACAGCCTCTCCCCTCCTCTCCCAGGTACCTGGAAGAAAATCCAAGTGTCCAAATTTGTTGGTGACGGTGATGACCAGACCTGGTGAAGGTCCTGATAATTTTCTAACTTCACCTCCGAAGCAATAACCTCCCTGCAAAAACCATCACAAAGGTTTGCAACTTTGCCTACATTGTTAACAAAAAACACAGAAGGGGGAGACTTTGGGGATGTATCCGATTTATGAGTATTTCATGACAGAAAGACTAAACTTCTGGAAGATTAAGTAAACTTTGTAATTATTACCCAGTGTTTTCCCACGTTGTAGATCAGCCCCTATATCCCATGAAACAATCCAATTCCATACCCTCTGAATCCTCCTGGGAATTGAAGACCTTTTGAATACCAAGCTAATGAAGGCCCCGGACATCAGCTCTCAGGGTTAACAACCACTTACTTGCAGGCTGTGTTGACATCAACTCCTATGTGACGAACGGACAAAGGAAGAGACATAGCCTAGCACATGAAATATAAGATGATTCTGTGTCTTAAGTACTTAAAGCCTATTACCAAAATAGGTGTGCAATGTTGCCGTTATAAATATCATGCTTAACACCTTTCGATTCTTTTTACTCTGAAGAGTCCAACCTATTATGCAAGAAAGAAAGGCCACCTTTTAAATCTCACTCACTTCAGTTCCCTCAGAGATGGATGGGGCCCGCCTTGCCTGGGCCTCACATAAAAGCACAGCAGTATGCCGCTGTAAATCTGTTTTACATCTGCTTTTATGTGAGCCTGTGAGCCAGGCCTGGGCTGGCCTTCATTATCCTCTTTTTTCTTTCTTTCTTTTTTTTTCTGATTAAAAAAAAAATGTAGTCTCCAGCAGACTCAGATGATTTGCTTTGTAAATAACACGAAATCACTTTCCCTTAGAGAAAACCACTTGGGACTCCTGGGACCCATGGTCTCTGCTCTGGTTGATGGTACGAGCCACCTGCTTATGGAGGTGTCTCCTTGGACCGTCTTAAAGGTGCTGTGCCCACCTGACCACAGCCAGGATCTCTGGACCACAGGGCTTTGCTGTGCTGCGGCCACTGCTGGCCCTGACTGCAGGAGTAGGTCCCCAAAATACCATGTTGCCACCGGGGAAAATAGTTGTGTCTACATTTTGAGTCCACCATGTGGTCCCTACAAAAACATACTAAAAAAGTTTGAGTTTTATTTTAAAGTTGCTGTTAGAATTTGTGGTTCTCTGATATGATCCCATTTGTGCTTCTCTGATATGATCTCATTTGTGCTTCATGAGCTGGGCCTATTCAAAGACAGCCTTTTAACCACCAGGTAAAGGATCTGAATTTTATTTTAATCAACAACACCAATTTAATTAAAATTAAGGGTAGTGCAGTGGAAAGAACAGTGGAAGGAGAGTTAGAAGACTGAGCGCCATTGGCTGTGTGATTTGGGCAGGTCAGTTGGTTTCTCTGATTCCTGAAATGAGAAGCTATTACCAGAAAATGTGAGCAGTTCTGTCTGATTCTGTCTGGTTCTGGGGCTGTGGTTCTGTGATGGGCAGGTGCTAGTCCTTGTCTGGGTTTTATCTAGCTCAGGGTCATATTGCTAGGATCCCTGACAATTGAGTCCAGAAAATGTTTCTTTCTCAGAAAGCTACCTGATCCAGAACAGAAATTCAGAAGACTTAACTATAAGTTGGAATTGAAGACCTTTTATCTGGCAATAATTTAACATCTTTAAGAATTCTGCTAGGGTTAAAATAGTGGACTAGGTCCCCAGTTCCTTCTAAGAAACAACTGAAATGCAAGTACAGACACGTAAAAAGGAATAACATCACATGTATGAGCTATGAGAAGAGGAGCTAGGATATGGGAGTGTAGCTAACAAATAGACATTTACATGCACTTCTTGGAGATGGAAAGCAGGGGTGAGTAATGAAGCAAGTACCAAAGGCCACTGCCTACAAGGGGCTTCACGTGAGGTGGGGTCCAGCCACCCCAGGGAGGCCAATATGGTTCTGGGTGGGCAGCGAGCAGGCACAGCAGAGGGAGGGAATGAAAAGCCAAACTGAAAACAAAGGAGAAAAGTGTTTACTCGAGAAGTTGAACAGACTGTAGCAAGTTAAGGCTTTTAGTTAAGCAGGTTGGTGCTCTGTGGTTCTGCCCCACCATGCCCAGAGCCCACAGTCAGAATCCCCAGTAATTCTTTCCTAAGTATTAAGAGGTAAACAAAGGTCTATTGTAATATGTGAACCAGAGCAGAAAAGAGAAAGGCTCAGATAAACAGAAAAATAAAAAAGAACCCTGGAAGAACAAGATGCGATTTTGAAAACAGAAGACAACTTTCATTACCATCACCACCGCCACCACCATCATCATCACCATGTCAGAGAGATGCAAGAAGATATTTTCTCCCTTACGAAAAAGAGTTAAGTGGAGCAGAAGAATGAACTCATAAATATTAAACATATAACTGATGCATTTTAAGCGCTATAAATGGAAAACAAACTTAAGAAAATCTCCCAGATATAAAGCAAGAAGTTAAAGAAAAGAAATGAGGGAAACTAAGAGCTGAAGGGAAACAATTCAAAAGATCTAACGTCCAACTAATGTGAGGCCTAGGCAGAAATAAACAGAACAAATAGAAGGAAAGAATTATTGATGAAATAATAGATGAGAATTTCCAGAGCCGAAGGACATGAGTGTTTTAGATTAAAACAAAAAGACCTACATCTAGACATATTATCAGGGATAAAGAGGAGATTCTAAAAGCTTCGAAGTAACAAAATACTAGCCAAAAAACTACTCCAACCAGATTCTAAATAGAAGATTCTAAAAGCTTCCAGAGTATCAATAAAAGAGTTACCTACCAAGTTACGAGAATCAGGCATGCATTTCGTCTGATTCCCAATTAGCCACCTGGATGGAGGAAACTAGTATAGTGATGCTTTCTACATTCAGAGGAAATATAATTTTAATCCAGAACTTAATGCTCACCTAGACAATCAATCAACTGTAAGAATAATGTCACTTTTAAAAATGTAAGGACTAAAAAATTTTACTTCTAAACCACCCTTTTTGGGGAAATTATTTGGGAATGTACTCCATAACGCCAGAAGAGAAAAAATGTGTGATCCGAGAAACAGAGGACTTCATTTAAGAGAGCAGCAAAGGATGTTTCACGACAGCTTCTGTGTGTGAAGCCAAAAAATCACCCATAGAGACTGAGTGGGGGGGATGGAGGGATGGATGGAGGTGAGCAGGGAACACGGGGACTCAGGAGGGCAGGTGTCACTGAGAGTTTGAAAAATAATTGAGGGTGTGACAAAGGCAATGGTACTAGACAAGGTCATTAATTCTTCATGAGAAAATACTGCATAAGAAATTCATGTTCTAAATAAGAAGCGGTGTAAAATGAGGCACGATTTTAAGCAAATGATAGGGTCTCTGAGCAAAGACTCTATTTGACTCCAAATCTAGGAACAATCCCCTAGAGGGGACCCCCGGAGAGCAGGAAATGCAATCCCAGCCCTTCCCTTGGCCAGAGATTGAATAATATTCTTCATGGTCACAATAATGTAAATGCTCTTGATTAGTTTTCAACTCTTAAAAGAAACCTGTGGACGAACACCAGAAGCCTTGTTTGTGCCACAGACCCAAATGTAAATGATGTATCTGGCTTGTCAAGGGTAATTTTTAAAACAACAAGAAAAGTTTCAAATACTGAGAGATGTGTGTGTGTATGAGGAGAGCATTCATAATCTAAATTCTTGCCATTCGTATAAGAAATAAATGAATATTGACTAAAATTGATAAATCAAGACATCGAGTTTTAGACGTACTTCCTAGTCATCGTTAGGCCCTAGATTAGAACCTGGTCTCAGCCTGGGAGCCGCGTGACAATCACTGGGGGAAGCTGCAAAGAACACTGATGTCTGGTCCCACCCCAGGCTCTGCTGTCATTCCTGCAGGGTGAGGCTGGAGCACTAAGATGTTTTCAGTCCCCAGATGATTGAAGTATGTAGTCAAGGCTGACAGTCGCTGCCCTGAAAGGACCTCAGTGGGATTGGGAATGGGGGGAGGGGGCAGGGAGGACTTATTTGCACCATCAGCCTTCTATTCTGTTTGATTTATTGCCATATGCATATATCATCTTGATGGAAATTGAGTTGACAGGGAGCATCTCCGAGGCACGGAGCCCAGGTGACGGGCAGGTCGTGGTCCAGGGCATTACAGCCTCCAGGGCCATGGGGTTGAGGAGGCCTCAGCCACCCCCTTGCCCTTCCTTCCCTGCTTGAGAGAAGAGGACACTGGTGTCCCAGAAGGCTGAGTGACAGGTGACGAGACCAGCTGAAAGCAGGGGTAGGGCTGGTGGGTGCCAGCATGCTTCTCTCTGCGGTGTCTCTCCCACTACTGGACCGCCTCCCTCTCCCCCTTTCATCCTTGCCCTGCCAGTCCGCTCTGTGAGCCTTTCTTTCTTCTTCCCGTTTTGCTCTGCTGGAAGGGAAACACAGATGGCACATCCTAGGAAACACGGCTCAGTGTCACTGAATTGGAGGTGTTTTCTCGTGCTGAGCTGGATATGCTTAGTCTGTCTGCTTCAGGCCACTTTCCCTTTCAAAATAAACTAAATTATCCGGCATTTTCCTTCCACTTGGTCTTCAATTTCCTCTCTCTGCGCCTCTGTGCACCTCCATGGAGAACCGGTTCTTCATCCTGATGCAGAGAGACCTCCGCTTCCCAGAAGAGGAAAGCCGAGCGGGTGGTCCGCCTGATGTCACGTGAGGAGCAGCTGAGTTTACTTTTTTCCTGGCTGTTTCTGCTCTTCGTTTTTTCTTTGCATTTATCTCAATGTGAAGGATACATATTTCTCCATTGTTCCCCCATAGCCCTGGAGAAATACGACAGGGCCAAAAACAAAGGTAAGAGATTTACAGAACCCTCGAGATCGCAATTAATAGAAGCCGCTGGGATGACGCCCCGCGTTCTGCTTCTGAGGGCCTCAGACATGCAGCGGCATCTTCCCATAAAGCACAGCGTGTTGACACCAGAAATAAAACATTTGTACTCGTGCTCAGAAAATGCTTTCTATGCATTCCTGAGCCTTACTCTGTGCTTAAACTTCAGCTTTTTAAAGTATAATTTTAGCCTTAGAACTTAACGTTTTTACTGCCTTTTCCTCCAAATAATCAATATTGATTTTACTGTATCTGTTATTACCCTGACATTAAGATTTATTTTCCTCCTTTGCCTTGCATGAGATTGTAGTTTACAGAATGAGCATTTATTCTGTTCTTTCAGGAAAGCTCATGGGATAATTATCTTGCCCCACTGGCAAATCATTCAGCTTATACTGTATTGAAAAATAATAATTGGCTTTGCCCCCTCATCAGGTCTGAACAGCTTTATTATTATTATATTTGTTGGTACTTTGTGATAGCATCTTTGCAGGCTTTGGAACTGTCAGGGACAGGATTCAAGGAATATACCTTAAGCCAGATGCAAGATGTCTTGGGGCGGTGGTCATAAGAAGTGAGCAAGGGAGTTGACTGGAGGAAATGATAGCGTCAAGAAAATGAATCTTTACGTGCATATATTCACTATGGCTTTTGCGCTATATGCGTATATTCACTGTGGCTTTTGCACTACATGCGTATATTCACTATATGTGCTTTTGCACTGGAATATTTCACAGGTGGGCTAAACCTTAGAGGAAGCTGCAAGGCATAAAGGAAAGAGCATGAAATCAGAAGTCAACGAGCCTGGGACCTATCCTTCACTAGCTATGTGACCCTAAACAAATTATCTAACGTCTCTGAGCCTCTGACTCCTCTCTTAATGGGAACAATAACACAAGAATATGCCTATTGTTTGGTTTTGTGTGTTAAATAAATAACACACAAATAAATAAATAATATAATATAATATAATAAATAAATAATAATCATGTATAGTGGTTCATACCATGTCAAAATGTAGGAGTTTATGCAAAGTGCCTAGAGAGAATATAGCTGTGGGTCATCCACCTAGTCATTCCCTCTTAATTGATGCACTCAACAAATATTTTGCACCTGCTATGTGTCAGCTTCTGCGCAAGGTGCTAGAGTTCCAAGGGGGGTAAAACAAGATCCTTCTGCTCATGAATCTTACAGTTGTTGGAAACACAGACGTTGGTGGAACAGTCCCATAAACAAACATAAAACGACAGCTGTGATGAGCTCTACGAGAGCAGGTACGGGGAGCTCTGAAAGCCCGTCACAGAGCTGTAACCCTAGGAGGTGGTACTTGAGCACTTGAGCAGAGGACTGAGAAACAAGGAGAGGAAGCTGATTGCTAAGACGCAGGGAAAAGCAGGCAAGGGAACAGTCCCACTGCCGGAAGGCGCTCAAAGAGCACGAGGAACCCAAGAAGGGTCAATGTCCCTGCAGCGGGGAGAGCCCATGGGACAGAGGTCAGAATGGAGGGAGCCGATAGCAACACCAATAACGCCCACAGAGCAGGGTCACATGGCAAGGTTCGTTCCTGGTGAGGGGCTCATGGATTGTTTGTTTTCCTCTTCACAATTTCTTTGCATTAATGAAAAAGACAAATAAAGAGCCAAGCAGGAGGTGAAGATGGAGACAAGAGAACATGGCGGGGATAGTGGCTGGGGAGGCTGAGCGCAGACACAGAGGGGCGTGCAGGCAGGGCTCGTGCCCTGGTCTCCACGAGGGTCCCGGGTATCATGTGGGTAGAGGCGGGATTCACAGGTGCTGAGACAGGCTGGGATCACAAATGGATGCATCACGTTTACAAGAAAAGAAAGCAAACCAAACGGAAACAAAAACAGATGTGGTTGGTGCAGCGAAGATCACACCTGGCTGGATTCAGCGCTGGCTCCATGCGATCTCTAGTATTTCCTAGAATTAAATATTTCTCTGAGGCTACTAATCCCATCTCCAAACAAATCGTAAATGCTGGCAGACACAGTCCTCTGTCTTGGGGGATCCCATAAGTCCCCTCCTGCCCATTCTGATGTTGCCACATTGCTGCCGCTCCAAGCTCCTGTCTATGGCTGGACAGGGAGCCATTAGACGCCCATGCATCCCAGGAGCTGCTCTGTTTCCAGACGATCTCGGTTCTGCAGGCTTCTTTGGCAGAGACTTTGGGGAAGCCACCAGAGCACGTGGACGCGTGGCTCCAGCTGACCTGCCGGGAGACGGAGCGTCTGACCCTGACACTCAATTAGCGAAACAGACGGCATATAACGTATGCTTGACACTGATATGATTTAAAGTTAATAACTGGTTTTCAAATATTTATTACAATGGCTGTTTTAATAAATATTTCATGAACACTATTTTTTTCAAAAAACCCTCTGTTGCCAGCTTGGCTGCCTTAATTTGTCTTAATGAGGACTTTTTTAAATGCAGTGATAAATTGCTTCCCTGACAGTGTACAGGAGGTGAGGAGGGCTCTTATGGAATATCCATCATCTGGGACAGCGAACCCAGGAAAAGATGAAGAACCAGCATAAAAGCACCCCAAAAGAGGAACAGACAGCTGCTCTGGGGCTCCTCATGAAAGACAGCCAATCGTATACAGCAGCCCATGGTGACAGGGATGCCCGTCCCTGACAGAGAAGGACGCACAGCCCTTGGACAGGCGATGAGGACGACGGCATCTCCCAGGGGATCTTGGAAGCATCACAGCACAAGGAGAATCCCAACCCAGCCCTGCTTGGAGGGAAGAGAGAGAGCAGGACCATTCTGGGGCCTGGCAGCCTTCAGATGTGAGCAAAGCAGGATGGAGGCGGTCTCGAAGGCGGCGGGGGGGGGGGCTGCTTGCCTTCCTCGCTGTCCCCCACGGGAACCGGAGGACCCCTGAGCCCGCACACGCGGAACGTCCCGGGGCTGCCTGCCTTTGCCTCCCGTGGGGGTGCCCACCGTGGGACCCATCTTGCCCCACTTCCTGAGGCGCCAATCACAGAGCTAATGAAAGCCGCATTCCTCTCGGTGGAAGACTTTTGAATATTTCTGAAATCAGGACGCCTCTCACAATCCATGTGCTCGTTCCATGTGGAAGTGTGTCTTGTTTTCCCTGAAAGCTACTTTTAAAATGATGCTGCACCCTGTCACTGAGAGGACGGACACTGCGTCTAAGAACCAGGAACTGTGGGCGGTCAGCAGTGCCCCAACACCTGGTGAACCTCGGAATTAGCCGCCTTCTTCAACCGAGGACCCCGCACCCGGGCCCAGCTGCCTGATGACCCTGTCACTCCAGACGGCTTCCAGCTGCCACTCCCTCAGGGAGACAGTGCCCAAGGATGGCCCTGGCATCCTCACCACCACTACCCCAGTCTATCCTGACCGCTCTCCCTGCCACGCTGTGCTCAGATGCCTCAGAGCCTGCCTGGGTCACCTCTCTCTGGTTCTGGCTGATTATCCCTCCTGGCATGACTGAGCTCAGCCCTCCACACCTTACTCAGCAACTGAGCAGCACTGCCACCCTGCTCTGCTCAAGTTCACGTGCCTTCCTGGGCTGGGAGACTGCTATCATATGCCTTCCCGGGACAGGAAGTGAAGCAATGTGATGAAAACCCCTCCAAACCCCACCATCTACCTGTAGTCGGGGTCACTCAGGAACTGTGCTTGTCCCTTCCAGCTGTGCCCCATGGCCACCCAACAGCTGTCTCACCCTCTAGACCTGTGTCGGCCAGGGGTGCCAGCCTTCTGCATTTCAGCACCTGGCCCCTGTGGCCTTAACTGGCCTCAATGTTACGTGTTAATCGTGTCAGAGCAACTGCTTCCTAACGATTAGTTCATTCCACTGCGGCGCCCCCCTGCCCAGCTCCAGGAGCCGCCGTCCACGCTGCATCCTGCCAGAACAGACAGCCTTGGAATCATGCAGTCCCCTCCTCTCGCTTCCCCAGCTCAAAGTGCAAAGCAGTGGCTTCCGCGGACCCATCTGGAGAGCACCTCAACCTAGGAAATAGTCTGGCACAGCAAGTATCTTTGGACACTCACTGTGTGCTGTGGAGGCTCGTGCCGTGAACACAAAGAGGAAAAGGCTGTAGGGAGGTAAACGCAGAATCGCATGTACAGTCTGTGGGGTTTTATCATCCAGGTGTGTACGGAGGCGCCTGGAGTTAGGGGCACCTAGCCAAGTCTATAAAGGTACAGGGGTACACGTGAACTAAGTCTTAAATTGACCAGGGGAAGCCATGTGGCCAAAGGTGTGGGTTTAAGTGGCGGTGGAACACCTCCGAGAAAAGGAAGGTCAGAAGCACCTGCTCTCCCACCTTCAGTGACTCGGTGACGTGCACACAGATTAGTAGAGACAGAAAGTGAAATGTGAGTCAGAAGATGCCGAGGGCTGAAAGCTAGACCGTACGTGGAGGCGCTCATTTACCTTCTTAAGAAATTCTTGTCTTCTCCTGTAGGTGATGGGGAACCACTGAAGAGTTTTAAAAGACGAGTAATGTGCTTAGGTCTGTGGGTTAGACCCCCAGTCATGCTGGTAGTTCTGGAAAGAGTAGCTTTGAGCAAGACAAAATAGGGAAGAAAGCCCAGTTGTCAGTATCACAGTTTTACAGAGAGAAGATGATGAAGATCTGAACCAAGTGCTTGTTATGTGCCGGACATCATTCAAATTCAAAGTATTACGTAGTTAATTTTTGCAATAACTCTATTAGGAAAGCACTATTGATACTTCTGTTTTACAGAAGAGAAAACAGAGTACAGGGAGGCCAAGAGCTTGTCCAAGCCCATATAATCAAAAAAGGTGTAGGATAAAGGAGAGGGGGAAGAGTCAAGGAAGATTTAGAAGGCCAGCTGAGGCAAAATACCGAAAGGGAGGCTAAGGGGTGGGAAGGCAGGGAGGAATCCAGAGTGATTCCCCGCTGTCCTGCGTAGTCACTAGGGGATAGGGATATTAACAAATGTAAGTAAATTAGGGGCGAAATTTAAAATACAGGAGGAGAACGACAATGAATTCAGTCTGGAACCTGGAGCATGAGATGTATGTGGGGCAACGGGTCAGTAACAACATCCAGGCAGATGAGAGCAAGACAAGCTTAGGGGAGCGGCCCCGGGTAGAGGAAAGGACTTGGGAGTCACTCACGCAGAGCTGGTAGCCCCTCATGGTCAGAGAAGCCTGTTTAACTGCAGAAAATAACTCCACCTAAGTAACTATAATCAGGGAAGCGATTCTGACTCCCACCTTTAAGAGTCACCAGCCTAGCCTGTTATACATACTGTTCTCCCCAGGGTCTTGGGCCACCTCTGCAGCTGAGCTGGACAGCGGCTGACTGACCCCCTTACTCATGGTTCTCAAAGTCCCCTTGCTGAGCCTTTCTTGTTTGACAGCAACTGCAGGACTGAATGGGTCGCATGGTCCGATGAGCCAATGGCCAGCGAGCTGGGCTCATGCCCAATGACATCCTCCTGTTTTTCGGGAACAAGTGAATGAGCTTGAAACACTGATGGAATTACCTAGCGAAAGGGAGGAGGCCTGCATGACCCCCAGCTACAGAGAAGCTATTTCTGGTCCCCCCTCTGGCTGTGCCATCACAGCACAGGACAAAGAATGTTTGGAAAGCACAGAAAGCGGACAACAGGACTGCAATTAAAGCTTGTGTATACAGATCCTGCTGTGTCAATGGCCTCTTCTGATCAACTGAATACACTTTGGTTTAGTGGCCATGTGTGATTGCTCCTTTTTAACAAAGCCAGAAGAGGTAAAGTCTGCTTGGTTTGTGGGATTCGAGAGCAGAAGGGGAGAAGTGATCGACGTTTGGAATAGGACGTGGTTAGAGCCCTCCCAAATGACCATGGGCCTTGTAGCTCAAACCTTGGGAGTGCGGCGTTGGATTGAGAGGAGAGGTGGGTTAAGGACGGAACCCAGAGGAGAACCCATGTTTCGAAGGCAGGCAGAGGAAGGGAAGCGCGAAGGAAGGAGCAGCCTCACAGAAAGGATGGACAGAAGCAGAGGTGCCCGGAGGAGGAGGAAGTCATGCAGGCTGGCGACCAAGAGGACACTGCTGTCCTTACGTGAGGGCCGGGAAGCCCGTGCCGGGCAGCAAGGAGGAGCACAGGAGGTGCAGAGATGGAGGGTTGTGGAGGATTAAACAGTAGTGAGAATGGGAGAGATGCAGCAGCTTCTGGGGAGAGGCAGCGTGTGGGAAAAATGATTTTATACAATGAGGGTGGCTTAAAACAATACAAGTGTATTCTCTCACGAATCTGGGGAACTCCAAAATCAAGGTGTCAGCAGGGCTACCCTCCCTCTGACAAGGCGCTGAGGGAAAACCTGACCCTTGCCTCTTCCAGCCTCTGGGGGCATTTGGCTTTCCTTACCTTGTGGCTGCATTGCTCCTATGTCGTGATGGCTAATTTTATGTGTCACCTTGACTGGGTCACAGAGTGCCCAGGTATTTGCCTAAACATTATTACCGGGTGTGTCTGCGTTGAATCGATTGATTGAGTAAAGCAGATCACCCCTCCCCGCAGTGTGGGAGGGCATCTTCCAATTCCTTGAGGGCTTAAATGGGCCAAAAAGGCAGAGGAAGGGGAGATTGGCTCTCTCTGCCTGACTACCTGAGCTGGACATCAACCTTCTCCTGCCCTGAGACTCTCCTGGTTTTCAGGTCTTCAGATTTGGATGGGAACTACGCCACCAGCTCCTCTGGGTCTCCAGCTTATGGAGAGCAGATTGTATGGGACTTCTAAGCCTCCATAATCATAATAAACATATCATCTATCTGTCTATCTATCAACTATCTGTCTATCTGTCTATCTATCATCTTCTATCAGTTATGTTTCTCAGGAGAATCCTGACTGATGTCTATTTTTGCCTTCTCTGTGTATCTGTCTCAAAACTTTCCCTGTCACAGTCTTATAAGGTCATTTATGATTGGATTTAGGGCCTAACTTGATAATCCAGAGTAATCCCCCTTTCAAAATATTTAACTTAATTCCATTTTTTGCCCTATAAGGTGAGATTCACTCTTTACCATATAAGGTGATATTCACAGGCTCCAGGAATTAGGAGGCGAATATATCTTTGCGATGCCATTTTTTTAGCCTACCACATGGGGAGCAGTTCCCCTCCAGGCAGAGGAGAAGAAATCAAAGGAAATAGTTAGAAATGGGAAGGGCTAAAATATTGCAGAGAAATTCTAAGAGGTGGGGAGCCTCAGGAGAGGGTGGGATAGGGAGGGTGGGAGGGAGGCTCAAGAGGGAGGGGATACGGGGACATGTGTATGCATATGGCTGATTCTCGCTTTGTTGTGCAACAGAAACTAACACGGTATTGTGAAGCAATTATATTCCAAGATCTATTTAAAAAAAAAAAAGGCAAGTAAAAGGCTAGGCTAGTAGTGCTAAGTTCTGAGAGAAGGAATCTTTGCTGTTACTGGGTTACGCACGTCATCTCTACCCGTTGACCCAGGGTGGGAGTAGCCATGTGTATCCTTAACTCAGGACTAGGGTTCTACTAGCATCATATTCTGCGAGTGCCCCCTTGCAGGGGACGAGGACACACAGTCAGGGTAACCTGAGCAAGCCCGCTCCCAGCAGGGGACCCGCACCATTAGCTGTGCTAGTTGTTATCGTGGTCATTTCAGAGGACGCAGCAAAGACGCAAGGACAGTAGGATGTGCAGGTTTCCAGTAGCGATCAGGGGACCCTGGGCATCGCCAAGGAAGAAGAACTGAGGGCAGGATGTGTCCTATGTGGACCTAGGATGGCAGGGGTGGGCGAGGGTCGGGAGTGGATACCTGAGAGCCCTAAGGCAGGGTGGGAGGGAAATTGGCATTGCCAGCAGGAGGACGTGCTGAGGGGAAGAGACTGTTGGGGGCCCCTCCCCTGTTTCTCCACCATCTGTTATGTTCACTGGATACTCTGAGTTTCCTCAGCTCCACCCACCAGGGGCATGTTCCTGGGCGACTCCCTTCACCACTCTAGGCCTCAGTTTTTTCATCAATAAAATGGGAATAACAAAGAACCTACCTACTTCAAAGAGCCATTCTGAGGATTCACAGAGTAGCGCATGTAGGCACAAGGGGACAGCCCTGGCGCATAGAAGCCCTTGAAGGATGTTAGCTTAGCCATCGCGACTAGTGCTATCACTTGTGTCTGGTACTTGGAGCTCAGCGTGATCCATGCACTCTAATCTACAGTGATGAGAATCTACATTTTTCCACACTCTCTGCAAAACCCTCCTCTCTGGGTTGCCAGCGGGCAGGACTGACTCCTCTGCTCCTCTCGGCTCCACCAGGGAGATGCTGCTCTCACCACTGAAGACGGAGGCCACGCAGCGTCCCAGGGCTGCAGCTGCGTCCCCTCTGCCTGCAGTCAGGAGGCTCTTCCTTTGTCTGCTGGCAGCCTTTTCTCACCTGCTCCTCTGCAGCCCAGGTACCTGCCCAGCAACTGGTTCCAGATGCCGGGTAATTTGCGTAGCCCTGCTCAGCATGAACAACATTTCCCAGGTGCTTATCAACCTCTGGAAAAGCTGGTACTTTCAAGTCTGCCAGCCAGTCTCCAACACTTAGCTGGAAACGTGTGGGCCTTTAATCATTACTGTCCAAACATGGGAAGAGCAGCAGCCTGGAGACGGAATTCTTGCTGGGGAGATCCCGGGGAGCTGTGCCATCTCTCACCCACTGAGCTCTGGATAGAAGCCCCCAGATTCGGCGTTTGTTAGTCTTTCTAGGTGTGTCTCCAGGACGCTGGGGAGGACGCCCCTGATGGATCAAGTGGGATTCCAAGCTGAAGCAGAACCAGTGAAATGTAAAACGTGGTCCAAGAAGGAAGTTGAATGAATCAGGCCCCTCCTGCCTCTACGCTCTCAGCATCGGGGGCAGAGGTCGCCAGGGAAATGTTGTGCCTTGTTACTCAGAGTGTGGTCCGCGGACCAGCAGTACCCGGGAGCTTTAGAAACGCAGACTCTCAGGCCCTACCCCAGACCAACTGCATCAGAATCTGCATTTTAACAAAAGTCCCGAGAGATCCCTATACCATGCAGTTTCAGAAGCACTGATTTATGAGACACATATAAAGACCCTACCCCCTTTCCTACCCCCAAATATCTCCTTCCATTAAGTTATGCTAGATATGCTTGCAATTTATACATTAATCACTTCTCACTTAAGGCTGGGAATGATTTTTGAGAAAGGTTGCAATATAGAGTATTATAATAGGGTCCCACTTCTGCAGGCTTCAAACTTCTGCAGACCTTCAACGAATGATAATGTCAGGTTCTTCCCTTAGACCTTCTGTCTCTCACCCGCGGGGCTTTCTGAATGCTCTGCAGCAGCCCTCACGCACAACGTTTAGTGTAAGCCCGTGTGTTTGTTTCCTTGATCACCAGAGATGTAAACCAGCCCAGAGGAAGCAGCTCCGTGGTGGGAGAATATCATTAACACGTCAAAGATGCCTGCCTGCTTCTCGGGCTGCATACCGATCTCCAGGCCTGGCCACCGCCTGCCCGAAGAGGAGTGTAGCCTGTGGTTTCCATGTGTAAGAGACTGAAAATAATCCGAGATTCCCCGGCAGTTCCCTATGGGATGCACGCTTTTCCTCCTGTGACCCCAGTACCCAGATGGGTGGGCCGGAGGGAGCCGGCTCTCAGTGTCCGCGGAAGCTGGACACTCCTCCCTGGTAATGATGCCTACTGTATGCCTGGCAGTGCGTTAGGCACACCCACCCTCACTCTCTCTTTCCCTTGCTGTATTTCTGGGTCTAATTACCCTCCCCAAAGGTATGCATTCCGCTTAACAGTCCCACTGAATGGGTAGGAACTGTCTCCCCTTTCCCAAGGTGGCACAGTTGGCAGGTAAGAGAGCAGGTCAATGGCTCGGAAGCACGTGTTGCTTTCGCCGTGTCGTGTCCCCTCCATGGACAGGGCTGAATGGGCAGGTGCGGATGGCAAGAGGCCACTGAAGGGCTCCTGAGCGAGGCTTGCTTTTTAAGGGACTTCGCTCCACGCGCCTCGGAGAGTAAAGGCTTATCTTTATGAGCCTGGAGAAAACCCTAAACCAGTCACGAGAGGGACAGCAGCAGGCCGTGGGCAGGCCGCCTGAGCCGTGGCGGGATGGGGTGGCAGGGCTCCCGTTCCAGGGCTGCCCCTCCCACCGTTTAACGCCACCTTCACCGGGCCTGGGAGGAGACAGTTAGATTAGGATTCAACACAAGTTCCTAAGCAAGTGCCCACATCCTTCAGGGGGAGTCAAGCTATGGAAATTAAAAACAGAAGTAATGACCCAAAGTCAGTTTCAGTGAGCGTCAAGGTAAAAATCCAGGATCCGTCCAGCTCCCCAGCACCAGCTCTGCTCCCCTCGGTTTGAGAAGTCCAGAACGCCCCGTGGTACACGATTAAAATTGCCTCTTTTGGGCAATTAAAATTGCCTCTCTCCTTCATCTTTTTTGGTCTGAGCCAACACCAGAGACAAGTAGGGACTGGATAATCATTGCTGCTGGAGCTATACTTCCACCAACGTTGTTCTCCTCCTCAGAAGGGGCTGATTACCATATGAAGCATCTTTCACTTGGCAAAAATCAGAGAGAATGTTTCCCTCCGTTTTTCCCAAAAACACAGACAAGAGAGTCGAGAGGCAGGGGCGGCCAGCCACCGATGAGATCTGAACCATCAGAAGCTTCTCTCCGTCGTCTTTCACAGCATTTATTTCCTTTGATGTCAAAATCTTCTTTCTCTACTTGTGTTTTATTTATTTGTTTTTTGATTTTTTTCTTCTTTCCTTTTTTTGTCTTAACTGCCATTCAGAGCAGCCGTCTTCTCCACAGAGCCCTGAACCTGCCAACGTCAACTGGAAAGGTCAGCCCAGCTCTGGCAGTTGGAGCATCACCATGTCGCTGCGGCCCTGAGGCTGACCTATACGTCAACTCACGTCTAGCCATTCGGACCCAGGATCACACCCATAATTGGCAGCAGACTGGAGAACATCAGTTGTTTCAATAAACAACCTAGGAAAGAGAAGTAAACCCCAGAAGCCAACTTTGCAACAAGCCGTGCAGTGCTTTCTGACTCAAGGGCAAGTGTACCAGAGACTCAGATCAATTATCTAAATAATTCAAGCCCCAAACACAGTTCCCCTAGAAACACTCAAATAATTGAAGCAAAGGGGGCTTCGGGGTGACCTACCT
Organism: Delphinapterus leucas; assembly: GCF_059928025.1. Lineage (NCBI taxonomy): Eukaryota > Metazoa > Chordata > Mammalia > Artiodactyla > Monodontidae > Delphinapterus > Delphinapterus leucas. The sequence continues at coordinate 105,718,656 of NC_143135.1, read as the reverse complement.
CAATAACTGTCTTCATCTGCCTCATTACCCTGTCTACCTGACCCAGAACAGTGTCAGTATGGCCAGAGGATGTGGGGAGAATGGGAGTAATTTATTAAGTGCCTATTATGTTCCAGGCTGTCCTTGGGGGGCCTCACATGTACCGTGTCATCTAAGAAAATGTCCACTAAGGTCCGGGCCTCCATGTGGTCCAATCTTGGAAGAGTGATTTATTCAAAGGATCACAGTCTGAAAGTTATAAATATAAGTGTTTAAAGGGACTGCAATTTCAACCCTCTTAAACGACGTATAGAGAATCCAGTTCATAAGACAGAGCGATATTGCCTAAAAACAGACAAACAAAACACCTTGACTGTCAGCTCCAGCTCTCTACTGCCCTACAGCTGCCCTGGAATCAGGGAACCTCTATGACACCCCACGTTCTCCCTGAGAACACCCGAGCTCCAGCCACAGGTCCTGGTCTTTTGTTCCTTTCTTGTTACCACCCATGTCTCTAATCACATTTCTCTTTGTTCTTTCACTTGATTCTGCATCAAAAAACCCCGCAGAACTTGCTGTCAGAGACTGAATTCTCATTAGGAGGAAGAGAAAGGAGAGTCATGCAGCTGTGGACAAAGATGACGTGTTCTTTGGTGGCCAGGGCTGGGGGGCTGGGGACACTCACACGCTGGTGAAACTTGTCCCCGTCTCAGGAGTCATATGACAACCTTGAGAAGAAGAAATTGTCCTCTCTTCTCCAAGGTGGGAGAGCCGAAGCCCGGGTGAGTTGTGGAAGGCCACAGACCTGACAAGTGACAAAATCAGGTACGTGTGGCACCAAAGCCACCACTTTTCCACCAAACCCCAAGTGTCCCGTGGAAGAGATGAAATGAATCTGGCATGATAACAACGAGATGAAACTTCTTATCACCCCTCAGTGAAGCAGATGTAGGCCTGGGAGAGAGAACCAAAGACACTGCAAAGGACCCTCCCTTGGCTTGAGACCCCCTGTTACAGAACACTAGCTCAGTGGGTTCTTCCTGATTATATGGAGGTGTGGGTTGGCTTTGCTTACTAATAAGTGCAATTCATTCATTCTGCAAATATTAGTTAAATTCCTCCATGTTAGAAACCATGTGGGAAGGTGGACGGGCAAACAGAAATACAACACGACCCTGCCCTGAGAGAGCTGAGTGGAGTTGGAGATGCAGGCATGTAATGATCAGGACTGCAAAAGGTGGGAGGGAAAAAAGGGTAGGTAATGTCCATCTGGACCTGAGTTGATCAGGAAAGTCTTCATCGATGACTCAGCATCTCACACTACTCTTGGAGAGCCATCTTCCACTACCTTTGTTAATAGTTCCTCTTAGTTTTCAAGGTTCTCTGGAACTGCCTTCAATTTCCATACTGAGCCATTGTGTTTGACCCAGTCCCCAAGGAAGTGGTTAAACTGGCCAGGCCCCAAAGTCACACCGTCCCATGACAAGTCACGTAGGGGAATCATATGTCCTTAGCCCCTGCACAGTTCAGTTCTATCATCACTGACATGGTTCCATAAATATACTTTGAGCATCTAGTAAGATACAATAGTGAGCAAATAAAGACAGCCTCTGGCCTCATGGAGCCTAAAGGCTATTGGAGGAGATACCCATGAATCAAATATTTGTAAAGTATATGCAACATTTCATACACGTGAGTGTGAAATTTCTACTGTACCTGAGAAGAAAGGAGAGAAGGACCTGACCAGGTACCACTGTGGGGCAGGTGGTCAGGGAAGATTGCTCATGGATTCAATACTTGAGCCAATGCCTGGAGTCAGGAAATGAGGAGAGATCACTCCATTCAGAGGGAACAGAGCAGCTGTGACGGGAGGGAGCAGAGCAAGACCAGGGGCTGAAAGGACAGCATCATGCTTGGGGTGGGAACCGTGGAGGCACCGCCAAGGTGGAGCCATAGGGTGGAACTGCAGGCCTGTGGGCGCATGAAATAGATTGGGCTTCATCCCACCAGCAAAGTGAGGCCATTTATGCCATGATGCGGCACGATCAGATGTGAATTTCAAAAGGCCACTTGAGCTTCTGTTTAGAGATTAAATCACAGAATGGCAAGAGTGATGTGGACACAGCAGGAGACACGGGCAGTGATGCCCCGGGAGCTGGATGGGCACAAAGGCAAGAGGCCGTGAATGAAACCCGGCTCTGCTTCTGAGGTCGCCGCTTTCCAGACAAGGCCGCCTGCACAGGGGACATGTCTTGTTTGGGTTTCCTCATCCACCAAACTAGGGAAGACATTTCCCTACCGCTTTCCAAGGTGCTTCTGAAGATCAAATTAAAAAATGAAAATGAGAAGACAAAATATACCCTAATTGGACGTTCACAGCAAAAACGCAGTTAAAAGATGCTATTAGTGGGCACCTCCCGCTCTAGGTATGAGCATTGAAGTGTGTGAGCCCACCCCCCCCAAAAAAAAGCCTGAAGAAAATAATGTAATTTTTTAAATTAGCATATACTCTGGGGGGAATCTGAGAGGAAAGTTTGAAGAGAATGTTGAACAGGAGAGAAGAGAGAGAGAGGAAGATGAGGGGAGAGAGGGAGGAGGAGAAAATGGGAAAAGGAAGGAGGGAGAAAGAGGCAGGATGCTAGAGCAGCTTTCATTTAGCTGTTCAGACAGAGAATGGGAGAAAGAAACAGACTAATGTGTGAGCATGGAGAAAAGAGACGGATGTACATTCCCATCCTCAGGATGTGAGTTTTGCCTCTAGCTCCGTCATCTCCTGGATCTATTTATGAACCAGAGGGACTCCTTTGTGAATAAGCCATGATGTTATTTATGTTCCCTTTTTAAAGAGCCATGTCCAGTTTCGGCATTTAGCCCATGGGAACCTCTACATAATTACTCAATTGATAACGTTCTCCTGACAAAAAAAAAAACAAGCCAAGCCAAGAAAGGCTCATTCTGAATTTTCAGAATGCCGATTCCAGAAGAACAGAAGTGATTTCTTATTTAGCTCCTCTTCTGCAATTGTATAGCAACACCCTGGCTTTTTAAATGATGAATAAGTCATTCCTATTATTCATCTTAATAAACATAATTCCACCAAAACCCTTTTCGGTTTCATGACAAACTGGATGTCTTGAATTAATCAAGTATTTGGAATATGGGGCAAAAGTTTGCCATTAATTTCTAAATTGTGTTCTGAGACGCCTGCAATTCTCCTGAATATTGGCTTTGATATCTGTTCATCAGCATCCCCACCTTTTTTCCCGTTGGCCCCTTCTTGTTGATGGCTTTGATCCTAGAACTGTCACTCCACGCAGTGTATCAAATGCTTCTGAGAGTTTGGAGCGGCGCTTCGGTCTCCCAACGCCAAGCCCCCCCCGGCGCCAGCTGTACACAGATCCAAGGCAACGGGGCCAATGCCACCTGCCAGTTGGATTCCGTTCCCTCCTACCCCACACGCTCCCTTCACCCAGGCTGTGGCAACCTCTCTCCAAGAGTGACCCCGTCACCTTGAAGCAGAAACCTAGTAGTATAGGAGCTGCGCAACCATGAAATGGAAACTGTCCTCCTAGCCTGGCAGATAATTATCTTAACAAATTTCCTTTGAAAACACAGATTCCACAAACTACCTCTTGAGCTCCAAACCTGAACCAAGCAAACAGCTCCATCTCCAAACGTGATCTTAGAATGAAATTAATGTTGATTACGAGAGATAAAAACTGCTACACGGAAGATAGTAAAAATTATTACAGATTAGGGGGTAGGGAAACAGGATGAGAATAAAAATGACAGATTAGCAAAGCACTATAAGATGACAATGAAGTCCAGTGTGGCTAAATCACTAAGTTGATTAATGGAAGAGTCTACAGGAATATATTAAGTTACCACTGAATTCTGTGATCTGTTTTCTAGAATATTCAACAGATTAAAACGTTCGGGAGACCTTCTGAAAGAGGGGCCTCAGGGCAGGAGGCTGGATGTTTCAAAACAGGACTGCACTGCATTAAGGTGACTCATTCACTCATTCGTCCATTGAACGCATATTTTGTATGAACCCACCTGGTAAAACAAGAGGTGCTACAGAAGCAGAGGGCAAATCACTGTCCCTAAGGTGCCTAACAGACTAGCCCAGAGGAGAATACAGCAGGCACCATGACTGAATCAGAAGCAGGTCACAGTCGGGGTCAGAGAGGGGGAGGGAGAGAAAGAGAAATAAAGAGAGAGAGAGGGAGAGAGACAGGGGTTCTACCTAGAGGGATCAAGAAATTCCCAACCACCCCAGATAGCAACCTACACAATGGTGGAACACGTGGGCAATTCCCGTTTGCACTGGGGGTTTGCTCTGTTGATGGAAATACAGAGCTGAGAGACCTGCTCTTTTGTGGAGGGAGGGCCAGCACCAAAAAGGGAAATAATTACTGTTGACAATCTCCCAGACACAGCAGATGCCTCAGGCTGAACTCCAGGCTATAGAAAGCAGGCTCTAGGGAGGAAAGGACTCCTTTTATGTCCCTCTCTGGTCTTCAATCTCTAGGGCCTGGGCTTATAGTGGTAGAGATGGAGGTATGTACCCCTGGGCAATGGGTGCTGAGCTGATATCTAGAACAAGGGACTAGTTTAGGGCAAAAGGAAGGACTTACTTCCTACCTGCCCTTGACTATTTATGAAGAGGACTCTATGAACCCGTAAATCGAGAACAAGCCATCCATGGCAAGATTCCCGAGATGTGTGTTATTTTCTGTTTACTTCTTGGAGACAACACATCAGAGTAGTTAAGAGCCAGAGCCTGGAGGCAAACTGCTTCCTTTCACATCCTGACTCCACCACTAATTAGCTGAGAGTCCTCTTGGAAATGTTATTTAGTCTCCCTCTGCCTCCTTCATTATCTTTAAAATGGGAATAATCACAGGATTTACCTCATGGGGTTGTTGTGAAGAGCAAATAAGCTATTGCACTCCAGATAATCCCCTGCATAAAGTAAACACTCAATAACAACTTGCTATATTTGTCATTTAAAAATCTCCTTAATTTTAGTAAAGTCTCATTTGAATTACTGTTTATCAATGTTTGAAACAATGAATGAGAGCATTGGGCCTTGCTGCAGGGTTGTAAGGAAGGGGTGTGAAGGGAAGGGTCTTAGAGTGAAAATGTCCCCATCATGCTGAACTGGCTAAGATGATGGATGTCAGAAAGAAACTTACAAAAGGAGTTTCTAGAAGAAAAATCAGAGTGCTGAGTTCCAGGAACCCTTCCTACCATGACCTTCTCCTTTCAAAGACAGTCTTCAAGGGTTTGGGTTTTATTTTTATTATGGAATTTCATGCCAATCCTCCAAAAGAAAATTGAGAACCATCACACTCTCTTGCATAAAATCCTATACTGACTTCTGAATGGAATAAATTACATGCTCCTAATCTCTCCAGCTAATTCCCGGTGAGTCCTGGGTGTATTAGCCAGAACCTTGGTTTTGAGGTCATTTCATTGACCCAAGTCCACTTCCCCCAAGTCAGGTAAGGACAGATGCCATGCAAAGGGGGCACAGACACACACACCACCACCACCACCACCAGTACCATGCACTGAAAACATAAAAAAGACTTATTGAGGAAAAACCTATGAGAAAGCAGTGGCAGAGCACAGGCAGCCTCGGTCCTCTGTTTAGGTCAGACATGGTTGGGTACACCGTGGTCTAAGAGACCCTATCATGTTGTACACGTTTGTATTACATTCCACATTTATGGGAGAGTTGAGAAGGGGGCAGAGAACATTGAGTCAACAGTGTAAGTGGAAACTTCCTTTTCAAAGAAATGACGTTACTCGAAAGAGGAAAAGGCTCTGGAGTTCAGCCTGTCCATCGAGCTAACTCAGGCCTGTCTCACTGGCGTCTTGCTGTGCTGTCAAAACAGGGAGGGAATGAATCTCTAAGGCCCAGATCACCTGATTACCAGAGGCCCAATGTGTTCTGTCCCATACGTGCTTAAGGCTTTCCCCAAGCCAGCACATCCTCTTTCATTATCTTAATCACGACCCATAAGTTAATGTCTCCTAAACCCAAGTTTCCAGTCTGGACTTCTTACCAGAGCTGCAGATGGATATTTTTTCTAGCTTGCCTCGCAATACGTCATACTCAGCATATCTAAAAATCGGTGACCCTCTTTCCCCAAAACCTTCTCCTCTGCCTAATTTGATTGTCATTGATTGTCATCTACTATTTGAGGGGCCCACCATCCAAATTACAAAACTGGCCATCACCTTTGTCTCCTCCCTCTAACTTTTCATATTAATTCATCACGGTGATGGTTAATTTTATGTGTCAACTTGATTGGAGTAAAAGATGCCCAGAAAGCTGGTACACACTATTTCTGTGAGGGTGTCTTTGGAAGAGATAAGCATTTGAATCAGCAGACCGAGTAAAGAAGATCATCCTCACCCATGTGGGCTGCATCATCCAACCCACTGATGGCCTGAATAGAACAGAAAATGCAGAGGAAGAGCTAATTCACTTGAGCTGAGACATCCATCTTCTCCTGCCCTCAGACACTGGGTAATAGGGCTTTCAGACGCAGACCAGGGCTCATACCATTGGCCCTAGATTATCAGGCCTTCAAATTCAGGCTGAATTACCCCACTGGCTTTACTGGGGCTCCAGCCTACAGACAGCAGATCACAGAACTTCGTGGCCTCCATAATCACGTGACCTAATGTCCATCATAAACCTTCTCCTCATTATCTCCATATGTATCCTATTGGTTCTGTTTCTCTGGAAAACCCTGACTAATACAATCTCCAAGTCAGACCAATTGTACTTTCTATTTTCTGGATCCTTCTCATCTCCTCCATGCCTGCAGCCGAGGCTTGAGTTCAGATATTCATCACCTCTAAAGGCTTCACCCCAGGATCTCTTCACAGGTCCCTCCATCTCAAACCTTCCATCACCTCAGCTGCCTGGACTCCAAGTTTGTCACTTTATTCTCCACTTCAAAATTTATTAAAGACCTTCGTTGCCTAACTTCTTTAATAGGACCTACAAGGATTTTCATGAACCTATTTCTTGTGATTCCTTGACCACGTCATAAGCTCGACATGCTGAAAGCAATACCACATTTCTTGCTTTCAGGCTTTTGGACACAGCATTTTCTTTGCAGGAATATTTGAGAATTAACTCATTATCACCCCCCCCCCACTCTTCGCCTCATTAGATCCAACTCATCCTTTGGATTTCAGTGCCAGAAATGTAGTGATCATTTACCAAGAAGATACCAAAGTTTCCAAATACCTGTGAAGGACCTGTTCGTGCCAAAAGAGGATTGAGAGGTCTGTAAATCTCCACTGATCATTGCCAAACTCTACTTGACCCTGGTTGGTTTGGTTTATCACTGACACCACCTATATGAGGTAACAATGTCAGTGTCACAGTCATTGGCACACTCATGAAATGTCTCTTTTTCTTCTAAGTAAGGGGCTCTGCTTGTTCATCCAAGAAAGAGTCCGCCTTCCTAGCTACCCCACCCAATCACCTTTGTCTGAGGGCCTCCGTTTGATTTCCAGTTTTGACAGAAATGTGTTTCTGTCTTCACTTTGTAACTTCAGTCACCCATCCTATCTTCCTCACCCTAGGCTGACAGACAGGAAGGACTAATGGCCTTGAAGGGCTCTCCAGTGTCATTCTACCAACCACCATGTTTATCTCTCCTACGGTCATCGGGCCTTCACACAACAGGAGAACAAGTTTGGTATTCAAGTCATTTCCTCCATGGCTCCACCACTGGGCCAGCCACAGACAGACTCTTCCTAGAAATGTGAAGTCTCACAAGCTTCAGAAGGCCAAAGAATTGCACGGATTCAAGTCAAAAAACATAAGTTCCCAGGCAAACAGAGAACAATTTGATTCTCTGTGTAATGGTTCCTTCTAATCCAACCTTCCAAAGATAAAGTTAATTCCATTCCCATCACCAAGTACCCCTCTATCCTCAAAATCTTTTTCTCATTCATTTCTACTCTGAACTTCCAAATTCAAGTACTTGAAAATCTTTTCCTTATGTCCATGTACTGTGGGAGCAACTGGCATTTCACTACCAGCACCCTGCTCTGCCTATTGGAGCATATACAAAATGGGTCCAGACTCAAGAGAAATAAATCAGATAACAAGCCCACAGGTTACTAGGATTTCATTTCTCTGCATCCACTCTCAATGTTCTGCTTCCAGATTCATCTACTGCCCTGCTTAATAGCCTTCCATGACTCCCACGGCCCACAGTATAAAGCTCAAGGCTAGGTCTTCAACATGGTCTGGCAGAGGCTCTTTCTGGTCTGGTTCTTGTCTATCGACCCAGCCTCATCCATCTCAGGTAGCGGCCAAAGGGTGCTCAGGTTAGAGGACCTCAGAGACACGTCAGCACGACCAGCTATTTGAGCAACATACTGGGGGAAGTTTAGCTTTCCATAGAACTCAGCTAATAATGACTCAGGCCTTAAAAACTGCCCTTTGGAACAAGCGCATTGGCAAACTCCTTTAGCGAGGAATATTTACACTAGCATAGATATTGTGAGTTAAGGTCAATATGGGAAATAGTCAAGAGGGATCCAGATTATATCAAAACCAAATGAGTTAAACCACCGTAAGGATTATCATCAATCCCTTAGTGAACAGAAGCTGAAACTCTGCTCTTCCCTTGCTTTCTACTGCAGTGTAAAATGAACTGTAGGTAGTTCTCATTACATGTTGTGAGTTCTGTCACACTTAAATCCTTCTGTCACCTTCACAAGGCTCCTCGTTAAAGAATCTCTCTGGCTATTGTTATATAGAACTGCCAGGTCCGTGAGGTCAGATCCTTCCTGATGATTGGCGTCAAGATCCAGGCCCACAGCCGCGGCAGGAACAGATGCGCCCTTCACTTCCGCACAGAATGCTGTCTTAATGAGACTGAGTTCTCTCTAGGTCGATCCCACGTTGAAATGGCATTTGGTTGCAAGGCTCTTTCAGGGAAACTCCTCTCTCTGGGGTAAGTTGCATGACTGCTGTGGACCCCAGGCTGGCTGATACCCCATCTCTTGCCTCCGAGACTCCTTTCCTGACCTCAGACTGCACCACGGTCCCCCTGTCCCATTCTCCATACCCACATGGACTCAACTGTGACATGGCCGGGAGCGGGCTGGGGGGATGGGACATTCCTACAAGGCTCCTACCCCCTGGTCACCTGGCCAGATGCATTTATGATCATCAGCTCCAACTCTGGCTGTCAAAATAAACGCAGCCTGGCCTTCATTTTATCCCTCCTGTTCATCCAAACCCACGTTCGAGAGATGGGGTGCTCCCTGCCCAGCCCTGGCTGTTCCACTGGCTGGAACTCTTCACCATGGCCTTGCTGGGCAGGTGAAGGAGACCACTTAGATGAGGCATATGCTTCGGGGAGGACAGTTATGGGAAATGGGACTATAAAAGCAGATTGGGGTCAGCCTGGGGAGGCCTCGGAGTGCGAGGGAAAGAAGCATCCTTGCTCTGCTCAGCAGCCCCGTTCCCAGGGCACATGTCGGCCTCGGCACACCTCTGCAGTTCACTTACTGGATAGGGAGTGACTCCATTAAATTTCAAAGCATCACTTGAGAGAGGATTATTTTCTTACCAAGGTGACTGGAGGTATTTCGGTTCTAAGACTTTATGATCACATTGTCTCAGAGGCAGCTTGACAACGTCTTATGCCTCTGACACTGGAGGGATTTATTCACTCGCAGTGCGGCACTAAATCCTCTGCAGGCACTGTATGTAAAATCTGTCTTTATAAATAAACACCACGTTGCCCGTCCGCTTTCTTCTGAGCATCTGTAAGCCCCACCATCCCATAATGAAATAAGCCTCCCACACCTCCCTTAACGGAAGGTAGATGCTATCCTCGCTGAGTTTTGGATGCTTCCTCCTCTATGGAATTGGAATGATAATATCCAGGCCTCTTTCCCTCCAGAGATGTGAAGAAGTTTGACTGGATCACAGGCAGAATTATTCTGCTTAGAGATCTTGTCCTAAACCCCACTGTTCCCCCAAACCTCCTTCTGCTCCCTAATTCAACACAAATGAATGTACCCAGTGAAGAACCCGCTGGAGTAGAAGAAAGCTGAGACTCCTTATTCCTCCAGACATGATCCTCTACCTCTGCTTGCATCCTACTGGTGATGGGGAACTCACTGCCCCACAAGGCAACCAAGTTCCACGAGGCAGCTCTTTTTCACAGGAAGCTAAAATCTCCCTCCTTCTAACTGTTGTCTTGGGGCCCAAGCCATGACCCTCTGGAGTAACTCTGAACAAGTGTTATTCTTTCTCCACCAGACAGCACCTTAAATATTTGAAGGCAGTTATCATCTCTACTTCTCATTATTTTCTTCTCCCACGTGAGCTAAGGGCAGACCTCGGCGAGCAGGAAAAAGGGTTCACAGTGGCTGTAATATTTCCATTTCTTAAGGAAAAAATAAACACAGCGGCAATTCGTCACCCACTTACTGTCCTATTTTTTCAGGTAGAGTAAATGCTATTTTCTGCACTGAATATGCCTCCATTAACTCTTTGGTCCCAGGAAGCCACTGAATTTGGTCGTGCTCTGAAGCTTCTGCTGACCTCCTGGAAAATGTCGCTTGCTCTCTCCTCTGCGCTCCCAAGACACTCTAAATTATCGCATTGTTTTGTTTCAGTTCACGTATACCCAGGCCTGCCTTTCGAGACTTTAAAAGTCTCATGCACGGCCCATATTTTAGTCATGGAGGCATCCACAATGCCTAGCAGAGTGCCTAGAACTTGGGAGCCACAAAATAAATGTTTGCTGCTGAATGAATGCTGTCAATACATCATAATCAAGAGGGTTGTTAAGATTTCTTCAACGCCTTAAACTATTGGGAATATATTACTTTACAAAGTTGGTTTATTATTTCTCCTGACAGCTTCAGGTTCCAAAAATATGGAGCACGTGTACAAATGTGAAAGCCACTTTGTATATATATCCCCCATAAAGAAGATCTATGCCAGCTCCCTGCTGTATTTATCTGGCGACTAGCATCAGTGGTGACACATAAAACTATACAGTTAAAAGGCATTGAAGTACAGCTTAGATGAAAACAGATGAAAAAGATAGAAACTGCTCAAAAGGCTGCTAAGGAGAAAAATATCTTTAGGCCCATTCTTTAAAGCGTTTACATAAATAATCCTGACTAGGCATGTACTTTTTAAAAAAATTCTGGTGGCTGGATGTGTGTGTATGTGTATGCGCACACGTGTGTGTATGTGTGTGTGTCTGTGTGTGTGTGTGTGATGGGAGAGGGAGCAGTGTTTTAATTTAAAGCTAATGGTACCCACGATGCATACTTTTCTCTCCTGCTTCCTCAGTGTTTCAGGAGATTGTTAGGTTGTCTTGAAATATCCTCCATATCACTTGTGAGGGCGTTGGCAGAAATGGGACTGTTGGTGACAAGGACAGTCAGGGGCCCCCTAGAGAGCACATGCATATGAACAAACCTTGTAGAGTTCCAGGGAAGGGCAAGGGCTGGTAACATTTCATTGCTCTGTTCAGTTTCCTATCAACTCAGAGAAATATTGGCTTATGCCAAGAAAACAATCAGTTAAGGATTCCTCCTAACCAGCCAAGTTTGAAGGATGAAAACCACTGTGTAAGTGTGCTCGAAAAATGTTACCCTTTACTCAAATTCCATTTTTAAAAAAATTTTTATTGGAGTATAGTTGCTTTACAGTATTGTGTTAGTTTATACTGTGCGGCAAAGTGAATCAGCTATACGTATACATATATCCCCTCTTTTATGGATTTCCATTTTAAATGTTCAGTAGATTTAATGTTTACACGTTTCAGAGAGAAAGAACGAGCTTAGCCCTAACCCTCTGATACAATCGCCAGTGGTCTTTCACTGAAGAGTTTAAAGGATGATTTCTAGGATCATATGCAAAAAAGTAATAATAATTGAATGTCTGTTGCGAGGAGGGACATTGTAGAGAGATTAGAAAACTGCTCCCTATAGGATAACCTTAATTTCACTGGAAAGAGACGTCAGGGCGTGTCACATTGGAACTGTTTACCTCTCATGTCACTTCAGACTGGAGGGAAGGCACGAGATAAAGACGTGAGCTGAAAATGAGCTGAGTGGCAGAGAGACGGTGCATGGAGGAAGGTAGCTCGTTTTTAGCAAGGGAGGCACCTGGATGCAATGGACAGGTAAGAGATAACACCATATAGATTTGTCCAGGCAGTTGACCAGCCAAAGAGGCAGACTTTGATTTTCTGAAATGTCTAGTCTTTAAAGGCTTAAAGCAGCTAGAGCAGGTCTTTAGATTCAAAACTGAACCCTACAGGGTACAACCTGTGGGCTCTTGACTCTGATGGCCTGGGTTCAAATCTGATCTTTTCATTTTCCAGTTTTTTTTCATTAATAAATAATTTAACTTCTCCAACTAAGGTTTCCTGCACATAAAAGGAGGAGAATAATGTTATATGCTCATATGTTTGTAGTAAAGTGAAAAGAGGATATTCTGAGGGATTCCCTGATGATTCAGTGGTTAGGACTCTGTGCTTCCAATGCAGGGGGCACAGGTTCGACCCCTGGTCAGGGAACTAAGATGCTGCGTGGCTCGGCCAAAAAAAAAGAAAGAGGATATTCCTCTAAAACTCTTGATGTTGTGCCTGAAATGTAGTAACTACTCAATAAATGCTCGTAAGACCATGACCAGATCACAAAGCAAGTGTTATGAATTAGCTTGAGGAAATAGAAGCAAAAGAAAGTAAAAATTTTCTTAAAAGAAAAAGGAAGCATATGGTTTTAGTACGCTGTGGCTGCAGTAACAAATTAGCACAAAACGGCTTAAAAACCAGAAATTTATTCTCTCACAGCTCTGAAGCTCAGAAGTCCAAAATTCAGATGCAACAGGGCCAAGGTCCCCAAGAGGGCTCTCAGGGAGAACACTTCCCAGCCTCTTCCAGGAGGTGCCAGGTGCTCCTTGGCTTGTGGTCACGTCACTGCAAGTTCTGCCTCTGTGTTCACATGACCTCCTCCTCTCTGTGTCTGTGTGTCCTTTTCTGTCTCCCATAAAGAAACTTGCCTTCGGATTTAGGTTCCTCCCAGCTAATCCAGATGACCTCGTCTCAAAATCCTCAAATTAATTACATTAATTGCAAAAATCCTTTTTCCCAGTAAGTTCACACTCACATGTTCTAAGGGTTAGAATGTGGACGTATCCTTTGAGGGGGACCACCATTCAAACCACTACAGGTATTAATGAAGCAATGATTGTTCAAGTTAAATTAAATGTTAAAACTTAGTTAAGGTAATTTAAAAAAATCACATTCCCAGTAGTATTAATTACAGTTAGTCAATCAATCACAGTGGAAAAGTATCTATCTTCATAAAAACAGTTTTTCAGAGGACAGCAATGATTTAATGTAGAACTGTGTGCTTTTTTCTCTTCTTCGGCTGTGTGTGTGAGAGAGAGAGAGAGAGAGAGAGAGAGAGAGAGAGAGAGAGAGAGGGAGAGAGAGACATACAGGTGAACTTAAACATAACGCAGGATGCTGTTTAGCGGTGCCAAAGTAAAATTCACTTCCTCTGTAGAGCTTTTCTTGTAAATGTTATTCTGTTGGATAGTCCTGGGACCATGTCAGCTTTGGTGTAAGTAAAGGAAGGTGAGGTCACTGTGATGGAATGAAAGGTGTTGGACCTGGTTTGGAATCTGTCACCCACTGTCTAACCCCCAGCCAGATGTCTAACTATATGACCCCAGTTTCCTCATCTTTCACCTGGGAGAGTCCTCTTCCACTTCCTTACTTTCACCATGAATACCCAGTCCTTTAATTCACTAATCTGTCCTCCAGAACTGGCCTGAGCAGGGGGGCAGAGCACACAACCGAGGACAGGGGGACAGGAAACCATAACGACAAAGTTTTCCTTCAAACTTCTCTCGCGGTCAAGGAACAGAGACCTTCTCGAGCTCCCTTATATAAAAGAGTTTACACCAACCTTACAGGTAGCCTGAGACTGAAACTAGAATGGTAACAGGAGTCCAGCAATCACTAAGAATCAGCTATTAGTCCTTCTCTGGGGGGTCACATCTCTCCCCACCCCACCTCCACCTCTCTCACGGCCATCAGTTTCTGCCTGTGTCTCAGCTCCAGACTTATGCCTCTGAGCATCTTCCTTTGCTTACAACTGGCTTTTCCTCCTGATAACTTGGAGCACCGTGTGGCTTTGGCTGTTGAGTCCAAATCTATGCTGCGTCATCTCCCAATACAGCCTTTCGACTTCTGCTCCTGTGCTAACTCCTTCAATCTCCACATTTCCCAACTCCACATTTCCTAGAAAATAATCTACTCAGGCCCAGTGTTTCCATTCGGGCTAGTGCATAACTTATGGAGCATATGGACGGGTTGCCCTCAGGGCCAAGGCACAATCACCTGTAGATGGAAGATGTGACCACGTGGAAAAAAAACACAGCTACATCCATCCCTCAGAGTGGTGATACGTGGATCAGCATCGCCCAGAGGTGGATGTGGCAGCAACATGACTGTCCGCTCAGCAGGGTTCGGCCCTTCTTTGAGAGCCATCTTCTTATCCCCCCAAGTCTTACAGGTCACGTGACCTATTGTGTTCTTACCTGACTCCACCTTCTGACCACAGGTGATTTTCTCAGGGTACAACACCTACAACAGCTGGACCAACAGGTCCCTCCTACTCATTTACTGAGGTTCAGTCTATGATCGACTCCTATGACCTTTCCTCTTTTCACCAAAACCATACACCTGGAATGTTGTAGGTGGGCATGTTTTTTTTGCCGTAAGTGGAAACCTGGTACCCAGCGTGAAAGAAAGCTGCCAACACACAGCAGGAAAAACTGAGCGCAGGATAAGGAGTGTCCTGCCAGCATTTCAAGCACCAGCTCTGTTCCCTCCTGAGACCCAGCTGCCACCTTGGCCTTCCCAGCCCTGCCTTGGTACTCAGACTCCATGGATTCCACAAGATACCCCAGGGTTCCTCCATCGTGGAGGCCACTTTGCTTAGGTAGCTCATGGTGGGTCTCTGTCGCTTTCTGCCACGGCGGTCTTGAGTCTTACAAAGGCACAGGTAGGCCAGGCCAGGAGACTTGTCCACAGCACCCCGTTACACTTTTGCCGCCAGCCTCGGCCCTGTAAGTGCTACGCAGAGTTGGCCAGGGTTCTGGTCAGTAGCACCAAGTCACATTCGAATCCAACAGGAGCCACTTACATAATCCCCGATAGAATTCATTATTTTACTAATATTTACTGAGTGCCTATTAGGTGACTGGTACTCGGCTCTGTGCTGGGAATTTAAGGACGAAGAAAACAATCTACTGGCAAAGCCACGGTGCCTTACACTCATTTTCATCCTAGAAGTCTCAGGAAGAAGCGTTCACTCTGAGTGAACATTCCACCCCCGCCCACACACCACCACTGCAAGACAAGAGCATCTGCAAACGCAGGACCACCCGCCCATCACACACAGGCTTCGATTACACTGATGTACCGGAACCAAACAGAAAACACCAGAGGCTGCCAGCTTCAGTGATCGCAAGGAAGGTCGGGAATCTCTCTTATCACTACATTTGGGACTTTCCTTTCCTTCGATTCCCACACACAATTATAGGAAATAAATGCAAGTCAAGTCCAGTGATTTCTAACGAGGCGCTTGGGAGGACAACTGTGTTGCTACCTGGTCTCCCCACATCACTGCTAAGCTTCTTGAAGACACAGGAGTTACTTGGTTTCTCCAACATTCAACAAACGTTTTCTGAGGGCCTTCTAAGTATACTTCACTCTTCTAGGGGCTGGAGCTTCAGTGGTAGCCAAACAGGAAATATCCCATTCCGGGGGAAAAACAAAGAGTAAGCAAACCACAAGGAACAGAGGTCCAGGGGATGAAGGGTAACTGTGTGGGTCACAGGAAGAGAGAGGCTGGGCCAGCTGAGAGAACGTCGCTCTGAGTTGTAGCCTTTGAGCAGATGCCTGAATGGAGAACGAGAGATGGGCATGAATGTTTGGGGGATCCCAGTAAGTGCAAATGTTGAATCAGAAAAATATTCCAGGAACAACAAGGACGCTGGAATGACTGTGATAAAATGAGCAGAGAAAATGAAGTGGGAATGGTAGCCAGAGACAGATCATGTAGGGCATTGTGCTCTGTATAAATGTACTTCTAGTGTGCTGGTTTCAAAGTGGCCATAAATGCTTTGCTCCCACTCCCATTGAGAGGAGAGGTGTGCTTCTCCTCCCCGTGGATCTGGGCTGGCCAGTGACGGCTTTGCCCCATAGACAAGTGATGCTGGGCCCGCTCTGGACCTGGGCGTAGGAGAATTTCCATCTCCTATTCTGGTCTCTGGGAGCCCTTAGCTACCCTGTAGAGGTGCTGCTGGAGAGATAATGTGGAGAAGCCCTGGGCTACACGGTGAGGAAGCGGGGCCCAACTGGGTCCAGTGGAGCTCAGCCTTTCAACCCTCCTGCCAAAGTGCCGGGCATGAGAGAAAAGTCCTCTTGGACTCTCTACACCAGACCAGCCACAAGCTGAATCCTACTGAGTGGCCCCAGTTGATGCCATGTAGAAGGGAAGCATCACCTGACTCAGGCCTGCCTGGATTCCTGACCCACAGAATCATGAGACATAATAAAAGTAGTTGCTGCTTGTCTCATCCGCTCAACTGGGTGGTTTATAAACAACAGAAATGTATTTCTCACAGTTCTGGAGGCTGGAAGTCCAAGATCAGACTGCCAGCATGCTCTGGCTCTGGTGAGAGCCTCTTCTGGAGTGCAGGCTGACGACTTCCCCTGGGACCTTCCCACGGTGGAGGGCAGAGAGAGGAAGCAAGCTCTCTCGTGACTCTCTCTCTTTTTTTTTAAAATTTATTTATTTTATTTATTTATTTTTGGCTGCATTGAGTCTTCATTGCAGTGTGTGGGCTTCTCACTGCGGTGCTTCTCTTGTTGTGGAGCACGGGCTCTAGGCACACAGGCTTCAGTAGTTGTGGCACACAGGCTCTAGAGTGCAGGCTCAGTAGTTGTGGCGCGTGGGCTTAGTTACTCCGTGGCATGTGGAATCTTCCCGGACCAGGGATCGATCCTGTGTCCCCTGCACTGGCAGGTGGATTCTTAACCACTGTGCCACCAGGGAAGCCCTCTGGTGATTCTTATAAGGGCACTAATCCCATCATGAGGCTCCACCCTCACGACATCATCTAATCCTAATTAGCTCCCAAAGGCCCCGCCTCCTAATGCATTACACTGGGGGGTAGGGTTTCAACATGTGAATTTTGGGAGACACGTTCAGTCCATAACACGGCTTTAAGCCACTAGGTTTAAGGGCAGTTTGAAGCTTGAGGGCTTAGTGGGACCGAAGCCCCGGGAAGCTTGTTAGCTGGGGGATGGTCTGACCGCTAGCTTTGTGGAGACCAGAGCCCAGGGCAGTGAGTGGCAGCAGGCGGTTAGTTGGTGGTCACCCTAGCTGTGCAGTGAGAGGCGCTAAGGGCTGGGAGGAGGGGCTGGAGCTGGAGGAACTGAAAAGTAACCGCATCCAGGATGTGTTTCAAAGGTCCAGCATGGATAGTTTGTTGATAGCTTGGATGTGGGGTGTGAAAGAGGGCTCGAGGATGACAGCAAGAATTTTGGCCTGAATTCCTGGATAAAGAGGAGAGGAGGAGGTCTGGAGGAGGGGCAGGAACCAAGAATTCTGTTTTGTACTTGTTGACTCTCAAATATCTATTTGATATCCAAGTGGAGATGGTTGGACACACCAGTCTGGAGGTAAGCAAGGAGGACAGGGCCGGAGATGGAAGATGCCTGTGAACAGCTGTTGTTCAAAGCCATGAAGGAGACGAGATGGCTTAGGGAGTACGTTTAGACCGGACAGAGGTGTGAAAACTGACTCCTGCAGCTTTCCGGTTTAAGAGACAGTAGAGGTTAGGAGAAGCAAGGAATGGACACTAAGGGGTGACCGTGAGGACGAGGAAAGCAAGAGCACAGCGTCTCTGAAACCAGGTGAAGATGGCTTTCCAGGAAGGCAGAGCGGGAGAACCAGAAGACGTGGGTGAGAAGTGAGACACCCTGGACAGAACCACCTCAGTAGCGTGTGGAGAGAACAGAATCTTCATTGGATTGAGATCCCAAAAAATTTGGAAGCGAAAAATGGAAATGAAGGACACAGACAAGCAACTCCAGGAGTGTCACCCAGAGGAGTGCAGGGGTGAGATGCTAAATGGACAGCTCTCTGCTGAGGGGTAAGAGGTGAGGACTGAGGGTCCCGAGCATCCAAGTGGAGGGGACGTGGCACACAGGTCGAGGGGTGGGCTGTAGACTGGAGGGCACAGCCTCTAACGGGCGAGAAGGCAGAGCGTGTGGGTATAGGCGCAGAAATCGTGATGGGCTCACAGTGCTGGGTTATCCCTGATGGTCCCTCAGGGAAATAAAGGACAGACTTTTTCTGAGAGCAGGAGACCTTCAGAACTTTGAGGCGAGCAATGAAGATGTGAAGTGCTCCGTCGGGGGGAGTGAATTGACAAAGGCCATGTGGTAGTGCTGGCCGGCGGCGCTAAAGACCCATTTGATGTTTTTGGTCTTCATTTAAAGGAACATCCGTAGCGGTCTGTGCAGCAGCCAGGGAGGTGTGTCACTCAGACTCCGTTTCAAGAGAGAACCTGCAGTGGCTGGAGGAGGGCAGTTACCCGACAGGCTCCCCAGGGCAGTGCCTTCAGGATCGGACAGGACATCTGAGCCAAAGCCATGCTCTTCCTGGCAGTGCCCAGCCCGTGGCTGAGGGAGGGGTTCCCCGCGTAGGACGGCTCCACTGGCTGCCTTTGCCCCACGGCTCGTCACTGCGTTGGCCAAGACTTTCTCAGAATTGCAGCACGATCTCGGGCTCTCCTTACTCTGTCACAGGCGGCAGACCCCCTCACGTTCTGCAAGTTTTTCTTGCCGACCCCTCCCTCCCCAGCTGCATCCTTCAGAGGGGTCAGCCCTGCCCACCCACCTCAAGCTCCAGCTTGGCATCTACTTCTCAGCGACTGACTCCAGCTAACACGACGTGGTGAGGGATCTTTTCCTCCAGCCACCTGCCCCTGCTCCCATCACAGTCCACACACGAGTAAGCAGAGGGCTGGACTTCTCCGGGTGAGCATAAAGGAGGGACAGGGGGCCGAGGAATGGCGTTCCGAACACGTGCAGACTCATCTCTGAGCGTGGAATCACGTTGGCTAAGAAGACCAGTGAGACCCGGGAAACATGATGGTCCCTAAACACTGGGACAGTCGGCCGTGCGCCCAGCTCAGCTCATCCTTGTTTTCATCTCACAACCGTCCAGTGGCTCACCCCCTCTTTCTTTAGAGAAAACAGAGAGAGGCACCTGCCAGACTGCTCCTCAGGAGCTTCTCAGTTTGGGCCACAATCCTGAGCTGTCAAAAGAACAGACTTACGTCCCACACCCTCCTTGTACCAGGCATTGCGCTGGGGACTTACTGTATCCACCATTCAATTATCCAGGCCTTAAACAATAGGTAGGTGAGGATGACATTATTTTACCTATGTTTATACACGAAGAAACTGAGACTCAAAGAGAAGCCACATGGCCAGTAAGTGGTAGATGAAGGATTTGGACCCGATTCTGCCTCAGAGGCTTCAGAACCTGGGCTTTTTCCGCCAGATCATGCTGTTGGTGCTTTTAGATCATGCTGTTGGTGCTTTTAGATACAAAGTACCTATCAGACCTACTAATTAACTTAACCTTATGTACACAGAGTTCTTACATTATGCAAATGTGTATGTAAATGATTATTTTAATCTGTGCAAACAAAGATGCAAATGTATCCTTTGGTTTACAGAAAACTGGTAAGATAACGTTACCTCAGTTGACCCACCCGAGGGCTCCAGCAAATCAGAATCATTCTAACATAAATAAAACTCCAGCTTTCCACATGAGAGCTCTTTCTTCAGAATTTAAAACATTGAGTCTCTGCCCCCCCCCCCACCCCGCCCCGCAATCAAGGATATTTTAGACTCCTCGTGATGTACTTCAGGGCTAAGATAAATGTGAGAAACAAAACCTATCTGGAATTTTCTCTATCCAAATAAAAAAAACAGAACCCATGCTTGAGTTCCATCCTTCAGGATTCAGGCCTGGACATAGCCCTGGCCTTGAACAGTCTGACTAAAGAAAGCAGAACTTTACCTGAATTCAGGGCACCCCGAAATCACTTTCCCCATCCTCCCCTCCCCTAAGCCGATGAGTTTTAGGAACAGGTAGCATCATTTGAGAGGTGCAGGGAAAACTGACTGCCTCTGCCCAGCCCCCCATACACATCCCACCCAGGCCTCAGGGGTCTGAAGGTGAAGTTGTCCAAAGTTTAGGAATCTCCATTGAAAAGTAAGTCCCTTGGGCTCATCAGCCATTGTCACCTAATACCTAACTGAGACAAAAATGCTGCTGGAGATGTTAGGATAAGGTGGGGAGGGAATAGGGTGGAGAAGGTAGAAGTGAGGTAGACAGATGACGAGATGGAGAGGAGGTGAGGGAGAAATGGGAAAAGGAGCCCTAAACAGGGGGAAATGGACTGCTGGGAGGCAAATGCAGCCTGGAAGAGTGACCTCCCCGAGGACATAAGCCTCCTCTGATGGCACTTAGCGGGGTAGGGCTGGTGGCTTCCCTGCCACCTCCCCTCACAGCCCCTGCGCTCCAGCGCACCCCATGCTTGCGGAAGTTCCTCAACCAGATGCTCTCTTCCTGGCTCTGAGCCTTTTCACACAACGGTCCTTCTCCAGGAACCCTTGCTGCCCCACATCTGCTTGGCTACTGGCTACCGGCTGCCCTCTGGCCAGCGCTGTGCCTCTCCTCCCCCCTCAGACAGGGTCTAGCACAGACCTAGGTGCTAGG
Organism: Delphinapterus leucas; assembly: GCF_059928025.1. Lineage (NCBI taxonomy): Eukaryota > Metazoa > Chordata > Mammalia > Artiodactyla > Monodontidae > Delphinapterus > Delphinapterus leucas. The sequence goes on along the minus strand of NC_143135.1, from coordinate 105,697,770 downwards.
TCTCCCTGCCCTGGAATCCCCTAGCACTCTCCGTGAAGTCCCAGACCACACAGATCCTGTTTTATTTATCTTCATATTTCTAGCATCTAGCTCAGTGTCTTAAACAAATAGCTTTAATAAATATTCGAGTGACCCAGTGACACTCCATGACCGAACTTACAACCTTGTCCAGTAGCTGTTAGGTCATCTGTCTGTTCCTGGATCCCTAGAAGCTTACTACAGTGCCTGGTCCCTAGGGGATCCTCAATAAACAGTTCTGGGGGTAATTAAGTAACTTGGGCAAAATGCTGGATTGTCTTGATGGTGGGAATGGCTTCTCTGCTCCCTGCACTGTGGTCCGCAGCTCTTCCTGGATGACTGTACGAAGCCACGCACTAGTTGTCTACACCGACACGCCCACGGGGAGCCACCCCTCGCTGGCCCCGGACAGTGAGCCGCCGGCCCAGTTCTGTGCTTCATGCTCCAGAGGCAGGCTCACATCCCTCTAGCCCCTCTTCCCTCCTTTTCCTGCCGCTTCTGGAATTAAGGTGCCGCTGGTCTGGCCTCACTCTGACATTCATTACTCTGGTATTGATGGCCTTCAACCTCCCTGTTATTCTGTGAAGATTAGAAAGCAGAGGCCTTCCTTGGGCGAGAGAATAGGTTTCGTCAGTATTTCGGGTGTAACAGCAGAAAGTATAATAAATCCTGGCAGTCAATCGAATATGACATGATAATGAATGTTAACATCACGTGCCCCCTTTGCCGACAGAGGGGAAAGTCATGTTAGATTACAGCTAAACACGGGCGCCGCGTGATTCCCATCTGCCTCCTTCTCTCTCTCCTCATTTTGCGGGTTTGACCTGCTCCACCCCTACACCCCAGCTTCACTGGCCCTCGATGCTCAGAAACGCTGCTTCAATTCGCAGAGCTCCACATTCTGTCCCTGAGAAACCTGACCTTGGACGAAACTCCCCTCCCCTGAACTTAACAGAATCCTCCGCCTGGGAGCCCCCTGCAGTCCTGGGGCAGCAGCCACCGCCCAACCCCACCCCGCCCAAGTCTGAGTCAGACCCAGTACGATAACAAACCAGGAGGGCGCGCTGTGAGGGGAATTCCAAGTTCAGAGCCAGGTTCATGCAAGTCAAGAGGCGAGACTCCGCTCCACCCGACGTGAGGCTAAGACAAAACCAGAGTCAAACACCTGTTCCCTGACTGAGTTTTCCCCCAAACTATTCAGTGTCCGATGATGATTTGCCTGCTACTTTGAACTTTTAAAAAGCTCAGATTCTCCTAATATAATTCCCAGAATCAGCAATTGCTCCATTGAATCATGATGGATAATGGTAATAATATCCATTAGTGTTTAAAAAAAAAAAAGAACTTAGTATCAGGGTTTTTTAGAGGTTTTTTAAAGTTCTTTAGCAGCCTCAGGTCCGCCAACTGGCCAGTCTGAACCTGCTCTCCTTGCTCAGCTAAAATATGTGATAATTGTCCTTTCATCATGGAGCTAAGGGTAACCTTCAACTAAGAGTAATTATTAGTAAGCCATGATGATATGCCAAGCATTATGCTATTTGGTCCTTATGTACACACATGCCATATAGATTCCGGGTTATATGTTTTATCTGGCTCAGGAAGCTGTAGGCACTTATCCCAAGCATCACAGCCATGGAGTCATGAAGTGTCAGGCTGGGGAATCATCACGTCCACTCTGTCCATCCAGCATCAATAGGAGGACTCACTGTGGACCAGGTGACCAGCCTCAAGCTTTCTCTCCCCGGGGCATATCCAACATTCCTCAGCAGAAATGGACTGAACACTTGCTTAAAATGCTTCAGGTATGGGAAAGGTAGGAAGGATGTGGCTAATTTAATAATAAATATTATTAACATCTGATTAGTACTTTACAGTTTACAAAGCACTTTTGTCCACATTATTTCATCCGATCCTCAAGAAAAAAAAAAAAACACACAAAGCAGGCATTATTATCATACTTTACGGATGAAAAAACAGATGAAACTACTCTACATTCACATGTGCCTGAATATTTCAATACAGACTGAAAACCGGGTCCCCAAACAACAAAATTCAATTTAACAGCAATAATGATCCTAGTGTTATTTAGATGTCACTTTTCAGTTTCTAAGTATTTTCACATACAGTTAGTTTTAAAGGTAAATTGAACAAATCTGCAGAAATGCTAAAACGTGTATCTTTAACCCAAGTCATCCCAGATCCTGACGTCTTTCATAGGGAAATACACCAAGTCAAGGCATCTCTACCCAACAGTCTCTATTTTCTCGTATTGCCGTCTTGAAGCTGGTAAGGGGAACACGTGTCGGGGGAGGGAATTCTTGGGGCCTCCTCTCCAGGCTGCAGCCCCAGCTCAGGGAGAGGAAACCCCGCCGCCTTCTCTCAGTTCTCTTCCCAGCTTTCCCTCAGGGGGGGAGGAACAGCTCATTTGATCGCTGAGAGACTAAGTTCCTAAGGGAACTCATTTCTACCGTGGGTGAAGCCATTGCTTTGAAGAGTAACGTGCATCTGTGAAAAACTGTCTCCCAGTTCTCCACCTGCCCTGCTGGACGAGGCTGGAGTGGACATCTCGTCCAGGTGAGGGACAGAGAAAATGCTGATGTCCTAACATGGAGTGGATAAAAATTACAGACACACACACACACACAGCCGGACCTCATTGTGTGTGTTTTTAAAAGCTTTTTTAAGGACTAGAAGGCTATTTACACTCATGTTAATGCTTACTAATACCTTTATAATGATTGTGCGTTATTTGTATAATCAGAAAAAAATTAATCGATAGGACAGGTAAGACCGGATTGACAACGGATTGTATAAAAAAAGACCCAAGGGTGCAGCAGACCCACCTCAACATGAGGCTTCCGAAGTCGCCTCAGTGGTAAGTTGAGCACATCAAGCCTATATCTGACCTAAAGAATCTGCCAGAAAAACCCTCGTACAGAATACGACCATCCTCCAGGGAAGATAGCTCAAAGGACATTAAGCTACTAACAGTCTGCCTGGCACACAATAAGTCTTTAAACTCCAGAATTTATAAGTATTGAATTGGCCAAAAAGTTCGTTTGGGTTTTTCCATACGAACTTTTTAGCCAACCCAATGCTTCAGGAACACATGCTCCAAGATCATTTGGGTATTTGCCTCAAGGTGCAGAAAGAAGAATCCCAGTTTCCCCAGTTCCTGCCTGGCCTTACCCGCTCTTGCTGCCAACACTGCACATCGATCATCCCAGTGGCGGACAACCAGGGTCAGGGGCAGCAGGCCGGGTGTTATGCTGGACATAATTCGAACTGTATGGCTTCAATCCTCAATACACAAAATGTGTGGTTTGTACAGTGTTCTATGATTTTAAAGAAGCCCTTCCTCCTTTTCCCCACTGTGTTCCCCACCCCCGTTAGAATTCCCTTTTCCTTAGGCTTCTACATCCCTGTTAGCATCATCCCCCTCCTCTGAGCCACTGTTGTTAGAGCTGGAAGGATACTGGAGAGCACCCAGCTCAGCCTCTCATGTTGAAACCCAGCAGGACCCTGTGGGGCTCCTGGGCACAAAAGCCTTTCTGTGTCCGTTGTTTCTTATTTGTAGGAAATAGGCTTCACTCAGCCTCCTTGATCTTCCCTAAGTTCCAAACGGCAGGTTCTAACAGTTGCTAATCAGGGAATGGAGGGGCTGCAGAGACAAGGGAGGAGCAGAGGAGAAACCACAGTGCGGCCATGAGGCAGGGTCCTGGCGCCCCCTCAGGGGATGCACATCACAACGTCTTTGAGCTGTTTTGCAGATACTGAAACTCCCTCCAGGCGGGAGAAGTTAACTGTCTGCTGTCCACAAGCACGTAGACCCCAGACCAGTTAGAACCAGGTTGATGATGCCGACTCCCACTTACCTCCTCACCAACCAGTCAGAAGAATGTCCACCAGCTGATCACGCCCTCTTTGAACGATTACTGTAAAACTCCTCACTACCCACTCCAGGGCGGGACACACAGTTTTGAGGGCATTAGCCCGCTGTGGCCCCCTCTGCCTGGCAAGGCAATAAGGTTATTCTTTTCTACTTCACCCAAAACTGTCTCCAAGATTCAATTTGGTACCAGGGTACAGAGGCGGAATTTTGGCTACAATGTTACTGACAAGGAATGGGTGTCACAGGAAGTGAAGCAAACTTGCCCAATGCCAGCCAGGTCCTTAGTAGCAGGGCCCGGCCATGAGCACTGACAGGCACTGTGTTCACTGGATCTGGGGACCAAATAACTGACACTTAAATATAAAGACGGGGCTGGTGTAAGGGAATGCATCATCGATCATCAGTTCTGGATCTGATGTCTCTCTGAGCCTGGCCTTGGGCAAATCGCTCTGCTTTCTGAGTCTAAGTCTCTGCTTCTATACGGAAACCACCCAGAAGGACTTCTGTAGGGGTGGAATGAGATAATACATGTGATAAACGCACTCTGTAAACTGCAAAAAAATTATACACATTGTAGACATTGTTATTTTCTACTGCTGGTTAGACACTTTTCCAGAAGAATTTGCATTTTAAAAGAGACTTTCACCTGGTAAGATTCCTGGAGGTAAGGCCCTCTCAAACATTGCTGGCAAGAACATGAACAGCTACAATGACCTGGCAAGATCTATTAAAATTCAAAATATACGCCTACTTTGCCCCCTAAACCACACGTAAGAGCTCCTACCCCTAGAAACAAAAGTAGAGTGCCAGAGTATGCGTACAGGATGGTCACTGCACCAGAGTCCGTAGTGACTACAAGTGGAAACTCACTCAATACAGGAAACGGTTAACACCCCAAGAACACTCACACCATAAAATCTTCTTCAACTAATAAAAAGACTGTGGTCTTGTTCAATCTGTATCGATTGACCTGGGGGGATTTCTGTGATATATAGTTCAGAGAAAAACAAGTTGCAGAGAAATGTCCTTAAGTGATTTCAGTTTTGTAAGACTAGGACTAAAATACTCCCCTACATTTGTGTTAAGAAAGAGCAAGAGGGCTTCCCTGGTGGTGCAGTGGTTGAGAGTCTGCCTGCCGATGCAGGGGACACGGGTTCGTGCCCCGGGCCGGGAAGATCCCACATGCCACGGAGCGGCTGGGCCCGTGAGCCATGGCCACTGAGCCTGCGCGTCCGGAGCCTGCGCTCCGCAGCTGGAGAGGCCACAGCAGTGAGAGGCCCATGTACCACAAAAAAAAGAAAAAAAGAAAGAAAGAACAAGGGAGGGAGGGAGGGAGGGAGGGAGGGAGGGAGGGAAGGAGGGTGGGACAGAGAAAGAGGAGAAAAGAAAGTGAATAATAAGAGTGAGGTCTCATGAACCCAGAGCAATGGCTGCCCAGTGGTAGAATTTCAGGATGTTTAGCCAATGGGAAAATAAATTAAAAACGAAGTCAGGGAAACATCAAATACGATGAACAGCAGGAGTCTCTGCTTGGGCATGCGGCCACCTCTGCAGGCACTGACTTCTCCATTGGGAAGCCCCAGGGTTCACAGTCCTCACTCGCCAGCCCAGGTGTCTGCAGCCGCTTAGGTAAGTCATCCCAATGTCCATCTCCGCAGGGAATAGGAATCTGTGGGGGGAAGTTCATCCAAGGTTTTGGATTTGCCAAGGTCTCATTCTTGGGTTCTCCACTAATCTGTAGGATGGAGCCTAAGGTGCAAGCCAAGGTTATAAAAGCAGAGGCAAGCAATCAAGTGTTCTTGACAATAAAGTTGCACCCTTCAGAGCACAGAGTTGATGGCTCTCAGCACGTAATGACCAATATGGGCTGCTGTTGTAAGGAATTGCGTTTTGTCATCAAAATAAAACACCCCTCCACAGACAGAGAGTGCTGGTCTCACGCACGCCTTGTTGCTTCACTATTGCCAAGCATCCGGACTCGGGCTCAGAAGGAAACACAGACAGAGAAGGACTCAGTGTGCAGCTGAAGGAGCAGATTCCAGTTTTAATCAGTCAGGAAGCCCACATGTCAAGAAGGTGGGCAGCTGGCTAACAAACGGAGCAACGCTGAATCACGGGATCTTAGAATTCCTGGCTACTTCAAGGCAACAGCGAGCTAGGTGCAGTCCAGCAAAGATAGTTGTTCTTTTTTTTTTTTTTAACATCTTTATGGAGTATAATTGCTTTACAATGGTGTGTTAGTTTCTGCTTTATAACAAAGTGAATCAGCTATACATACATCCCCATATCTCCTCCCTCTTGCGTCTCCCTCCCACCCTCCCTATCCTCCCCTCTAGGTGGTTACAAACTCCTTAAATGCCAACTTGTCTAGGACACCATTTCCTCACCAGCAAAGTGCATTGTTCTTCCTCTGTGCATCCCTGGTATCTCGCTTTACCCCTTCTCAACACCTGCTAAATGGCACTATTAGTTATCTGCATGTCTCACTTTGAGATCATTTCCATCTTTATGTCACCTCCTTCCACACCATGGCTTAGCAGGCTGTGGACCTTGATGAAGGCTGATGTGTGTTGAATGAACTTGCTCCTTCCATACAAGGCTCTTCATAGGCACAGCAAAGGTTAAAGAGCCTGGGCTGAGAATCTGGACAAGGGAATCCCAGTTCTGGTTCTATCTCTAACCTCTCAATGATGTCAGACAAATCCCTTGGCTCCCCTTGGATTAATCTACCTATGAGCACAGCATGAAATCTTGAGACTGGGAAAAACAGTAAGGAACTGATGGGGGAAATCATGACCAAGTAGCAGTAAGACACACACCCTCTCCCTCGGGTCCCCCCTACCTGTGCAACAGCAAACGCCTGCCTCGCTGGTGAGAGTGAGCTCAGGCATTGCCTCCTCATGGAAGCCTTCCATGCCTACCCAAGGAGACTTGGTACCCACTGTACACTCTATGGTTAACTACTTGGGACTCTTTATCTACACTCTACTGCAAGTTCTTTGCAAGAGGGTTCAGAGGGAAACGCAGTGAATCTGTATCTGTGTATCCCCAGGGCCTAATATAACACCTGGTCCACAGCTGGCACCCAATAAAAATAGGTGAACAAGTAAATGGGTGGATCAATGAGGGAGGGAGGGAAGGAAGGAGGGAAATCTTTGTATCTTGGGCTCTGGTTCGGTTAAAGTGACTCTGAGCTGATCTAATGATAGAATTGGTGTCTCCAGTCTATTTGCTGATGAAACAACATGGAAGCTCTCTAAGATTTGGGGACTTGAAATCTAAATATGATTTCTCTCTTAATCTGTCCTTGTTTACAAATTAACTTCACCCACTGGCAATACCAGGATGAATCACACCATCTACAGAATATTTTTCCAAATACGAGTGGGAAGGGAAAGGATTGCCTGTTGGGCACATTATATATGATCTTCCATTTAATCCTCACAACAAGTGTGTACAGTCAGTGTTATTAAGTACATTATATGGGTAAAATAACTCAGATCTAAGAGGTGAAAAATTCATCTATGGTCATCCTGCAGGAAGTGGCAGGGCCAGGGTTCACCAGAAGCCAAACCCAGTGGCCTACAAAATATCTATAAGGAAATTATTTCCTGTCCATCTCTATAGAAAATCATGGAGACGCAATGTCCACTGAAGAGGATGGGAAGGGAGAGTGGCGACTGGTTCACTGTGAATCTGATCAGCCATCACCACTCGCTCGCCATCCCATCTCTGGCCCACCCACAAGCCCTGACCGACTCTGCCCAGCCCGAGTGGGTAGCGATGGACATACTCCCACCCAAGAACATACTTGCTCACCTCCCCAAGGGAGCAGCTCTGTGATGTGGAAACCCACCTATGCTGGGCTGCTCAGGAGGCGTGAAGGGGCTGTGCTGCATAGAAATGGACTCTTTCACTTAGCAGGAGGCAGGTAATTTCTTTTGTCCCTGCTGATGCATTATTGATTGTGATGAATGTCAGAGTGGGAGCCCATTCCAGGAGCCATTAAACAATAATTTCATCTCCGGTGGGTAATTGATTGTCAGGGGCCCACAGTGGCCAGTTGTGAAGTGGTGGTAACGTGAATATTTTTATTTAGGGCAGGATGTGAAGGGAAGATGGCATGATTTATTTATCAAAAATCAAGCCCAGTTTGCAGGGACGGGAAGCTGAGATGGGAAGTTGACCTTCTCCGAGATTCAGGCCGCCTGTCTGCAGAGGTCAGATTCCTGCTACTCAGATCAGGGACATATCAGGGGCTCTCTCCTCTGCCTGCTCCCAGCTGCCACCCTCCCTACCCAAACAGAAAACCCAAGGCATTGACTTTCAAAAATCAACATTCCTCCTCCATCCCCACTTCACAAGCCCTCCCGGCCTGTATACCCAACATCGAAATCCAGATGTGCATTCTCTTCACACAGGACAGTTCAGATCTACTGGGCCGCTGAGTTCACACCATGTAGGGCCCTCCCTGTGCCTCCCCACGAACCCGGTGCCCACTTATTCCCTAAGCCCCAGATGACAGCACCTGCTGAGGAAGCCCGATCCACCTCCATCCCCAGGTGAAAGTGTGAGTTGTTCTGCCACCAAATTCTATGGCAATTCACTCATGTCTCTACATAGAGCTATGATACTATGTTCTGAATATTTGTTTAGAAGTCTGTCTTGACCACCTGGTCAATGATTCACACTCTTTTCTGGATTACAAACTTACAGAATTGGATGAAAACTATGAAATGTCTCCCTAGGGAAGAATGTGAGCACCTTAGCAGATACACAAAATGTTGCACACAGTTTTAGGGTGTCTACCGATCCCCCCAAAACCATTCCTGGGACTCAGGTTAAGAAGCTCTACTCTGGGGCTTCCCTGCTGGCGCAGTGGTTGAGAATCTGCCTGCTAACGCAGGGGACATGGGTTCGAGCCCTGGTCTGGGAGGATCCCACATGCCGCGGAGCAACTAGTCCCGTGCGCCACAACTACTGAGCCTGCGTGTCTGGAGCGTGTGTTCCGCCACAAGAGGGGCCGCGATAGTGAGAGGCCCGCGCACCACGATGAAGAGTGGCCCCCGCTTGCCACAACTAGAGAAAGCCCTCACACAGAAACGAAGACCCAACACAGTAAAAATAAATTAATTAATAAACTCCTACCCCCACCAAAAAAAAAAAAAAAGAATCTCTACTCTGATGGAGCCAAGGCCAGTATCTTATTCACCTTTGTGTCTCCAGGCACAATGCAACGTGTGGGACATAGTAGGAGCTTAACAAATGCTTGGTGAATGGGTGCAGCCTGTCTGCACGGGGCTCATGAAGGTGGGTGTGTAGGCTTCACTGGGAGCTGCAGGCCTCAGCCATTACTGATCAAAGAGATAGGAAGTGATACCTGGAACTGTGAAGGGGGAGTTGTTGCTGCCACCCTGAGCTGGGCCTCGGTCTATGTTTTAGTTTCATAAACGGGAAGACAGGATAAGGAAGGTCATGAACGCTGCACAGTGGCACAGAGGTTCGTAGAACTGAACTGGAAACTGCAGACAGCACTCGGGTGCGGGGACTACGGCCAAGGAAACCCAAAGACTTACCCAAATCTCTGGGCTTCACCCTTCTCATTTCTGTTTTTAGAACTGGAAGACTTATCATGTCCAGAAGGCCTGGACACAATAATTTCACCCATAATAATAAAAAACAACCCAGCAGCAAAGGAGCTCCCACGATCAGGCTCTCGGGACATGGGCTTTGCCCTCAGCCCTGTAAACGTGACCCTGTGTTCCCTGGAACACCCTCTCTTACAGCAAGGACATTTCTCAGTCTGCAGCTTTACTTCTGCTCCCAAAGACAGGGCTGCTGCAGGAAAAGTCGTAGACCCTCACGTGCAGAACGAAGATGCCGGAATCAGTGCCTAAATCTGAACATTAGCTCTCACTTGGGCAAGTTACTAAAACACTCTGTGCTTCAGTTACTTGACTATAAAATAAAAGCAAAATAATTCCTACTCCTGAAGACTGTGAGAAGAACAAGTGAGCACTGAGGGCTCAGGACACATAAGCCCTCAGTGAACGTTAGCCATTACTATTACTATAGCGGGGAGGTGTGGATCGATTTTGTTATCGCAGTAAAGAGTTTTCAGAGTATATGTGTGCGGAAGAATAGGCTTATTTTATTTTACATTTTAGCTCAGACATCAGTTGAGCGGCAATTCTTCTATCAGGAGCACCCTGTCCTCCAAAGATAAGAAGGCCACCTCCCTGACAAGCTCCCCATCAAAGAGCCCCCATTCCCTCTACATACAAAACAAGCCAGTCCTCAAAGGAGGCCTCCAAAGCTCAGACCTGGAACCATGGTTGGCAGCCCCAGCCCACAGGGAAATGGTCCTTTCTTTTGTTCTCTGGTTGCAGTTACAGTATGTAAATGCATATTCTCTTGATACACACTATTTAACATTTACTGTATATTTCATAAGTTAGCTATCTCAAAGACCGGACAATACTTCAGAGCAGAAGGTATAGCTCATCTTTTGGTTAGGGTCCTGCCAGTGCCTGCTGGGTCCCCCTTGGGCTACCCCCATGTACTGAAAAGAGCACTGGACCTTAAATCAAAGACCAAGGTTTAAGTACTTTCCCTTGCTGGTCTAGGACCCTGGGCAAGACACATGGGCATCACGTGTGCATGACGCTGACAGTCACCCACCCCACCGTATCTGTTATCTACTTCATCACTAAATAATAAAACCCCTGCTTTCAGTTTATACATGGCCACTTGGAATAAAGACAATATTGTCTAGTCCCCTTGAAGCTAAGTGTGGCCAGGTGACCAAGTTCTAGCTAATGAGACCAAAGGGGCAGGTGTGTGAGATTTTGCCCTTTCTTGGTCTATTTCTCCCTTCTGCTGCCTGGAATATATGCACAATGGCTGGCGCTATTTCTAGCGGCCATCGTGGACCCATTTGGAAAAGGGCCACACGCAGGAATGGAGAAGCCTGGATCTCTAACAATACCACCCCTGGGCTGCCTACTCCCAAACTTCATTTTAAATGTCTTTTGTATAACGGCTATTGTTTGAGGTTTGGTGTTACTTGCAGCCTGACTCTAAGCCTCACTAAATGCTCTGAATCCTAGGTTACTCATCACTACAATGCAGATAAAAACTCACATTCACATGACACATAAAGGGAATATTAAAAATGTAAACTCTTTGCTACAGTAGAAGTTGAATTATCAGTACTTACAGAGAAAATGAAAAGAAGGAAAGTACAAGGGAGGGGATAAGAAAGATAGACTAGTGATTTGTGTGGACATTGGGATGGCATTCTGGGGTGAGTGCATCAGGTTAAGGGCTGAGCGGGGCCCTGGAGAGACCACCCCGCTTTGGTATCTTCAGATTCTAACCAGCACAAGCTGTTCTTCACCATAACACCCCACATCCCTGAACACGGATGCAAAAATGAGCTGGAGGAAGCCCCTGTAGGAAAACTCAGGAAGTCCAGGGTCAAGGGGGCCAGGCGGGAAGAAAAATGGTAACCTGGTGTCACCTTCAATGAACCTGAAAAGGTGAAGGGGGGAAAAGTAATCTCTGACATTGAGGAAGAGAGTTTATCTGTCTCCACTGCCTGAGAAAGTGGACTGATGGTGGGTTTCCATCTTCCTCTCTATTTTTTTAGTCACAACTCCATCACCTTGCCAGCTGGAACCACCAGCTCCCCCAGAACCCTCCACCACTTCTCCATCTCCAGAAAGTCCCTGCAGAACTTGGCCCCATCCTCTAGATCCATCCACCCTCCTGCTGTGGCTGACAGGTGGATAGACGGTGATCGGTGAGGCCTGTACCAGGCGCTGGACTCCACTAACTCGGGCCTCTCCTTTCTGCCGCCTCACCTTAATCACTCACACATGCCTCTTCTGCGCATCCAAGAAAGTTCCCTCATCCACGCCAGCTCTTCCAGGATGTCTTCTGCCCGCCTTCCCCACACACTGCACGACCTTCTCTGCGCGCCGGGTTTGCACATCTGTCCTTTGTCGTCCCCCAAGAGAGGACAGTCCCGAAGGCAGGAACTCATCCCTCCCACAGTGACTTTCTCTACAACAGGTTGGTTTGTTGGGCTTTGAAATGATTTCAACTAAAATGTGCTGAGCCTGTGATAGACACGTTACTGATCCTATCAGCTAAGACCCACGTGGCCTTCCCAGTTTATAAACAGGGAAGTTTTAAGATGCCCCCTACTGCATGGCCATTAAGTACTGTAACTAGGATCTGAGCCCAGCTTCTCGGCCTCAGAGCCTAGGGTTTCCATCTCCTTTCTCTGTCTAATCAGCCCAGGACACAGAGACTAAAGAGGCCGGTGGGCCCGTATCTGTGAGCTCCCTCATCCATCCCGGGGCAGCCATCTGTGTGGACAGTGTCTCCCCTACTCACTTCCCCTTTGCTCCATCCACTGTCTGCAAGGAAACCCCGCCTGCCCCCCTTCTCTAAGCCTGTGTGTCTTGTGCTTCTAGGTCTTGGCCCAGGGAGTCCGACATCCCCCCTTCAGCTCAGCTAGAGGCTGTTCTCTGCACATCGGCATAAGGGAGCGTTTTGTTTTCCGAAGTCAATACAGCAGCTGATTTCTCATTACAGCCTCCCTGCCCCTGGGGGATGAGGGCGTCCCCTTCCCCTCACGGCTCCCACAAGTGCTTATGAGGGAAGGACAAACCAGGCCAAATCCTAAACAGGGACTTTTGGAGCCATTTGTGTTTATCTGTTTGAAGGAGCACGATCCTTTTATTTTTTACAAGAGAAAACTGAGGAACAGAGAGCTTAAAGAAGTTGTCCAAGGACACACAGGCAATAAGCAACAGAGTCAGATGTGCAGGTCTCACCTATGACCCCTGAATACACAGAACCAAACAGCCATTCCAATCAGAGAGCAGCAGGAAACCTTGGACCCTTGCTAAGCTCCCCCTCCCCTCCGCCTGGCTCCTGCAGCCCCACTGAACCCTGGGATTCCATGAAAATTGCTGAAATATTAGCACAGAATTTTAAAATAGCTAACTTGACTCCATCAGCTATTTCCCTCTGATGCAGACATGAGATGATTTCTTTTCTGTCTGAACAAAGTTCCTACAGCAAGAATTCTCCTCTGTTGAAAAATCTTGAGGACCTGTGAGTCTTCCACTATTCATTACCTTCTAGGGTGAAGGCAGGAAAATCCCAGGTCTCTGCAGCCTCCATCCACCCCTGTACAGGGCAAGAGTGCTAGGGACCAAGTTCTAGGCAGGGCAGGTCTTTGTCTTGTGGCCACTGCCGTCCCAGGGCAAAGGACAGCACCCAACGCATAGTGAGTGCTCAAAACACTTTGATAAATGGTCCAAAACACTGCATAAAAACCTCTCAGGGGACAAACCATCCTTATACCTCCCAGTCTTCTTTTCTCTGGGTTAAAAAAAAAAAAAAAATCAGACTACGTTTTCTTCCCAACCCTTCAAATATTTGGGTTTCCACTAACCATCTTTAAATTACCCAATGACCTATCCCCAGATTTTTCAATTCTTTTATAAAGTACAGAGCCCAGTCTAACCATGTTTATTCTTTCAGCGAATAGTTAATGAGCACCTCCTGTGTATGGATGCTGTGAAGTGCTAGGAAATAGAAACCATGGAGACAGTTCCTGCCTGCCAGGACCTCAGGGAGTGAGCCCCGCAATCACAGAAGCTGGAGACGTAGCTGCCACAGGGCTCCTGGGGCCTGAGGGTTGGGCAGTCCCTTCCTGGTGGTTTCTATCTGGTGTCTAGATCTCCTGTGACCTTTAAATGACCCAGCCCCACCCAGATTGCAGAGAACTATTGAGCCTATGAAGTCACAGCCTTGCCGCAGAGTCTGGCTCCATCACTCAGGCCTGTGCGTGTTTAGACGAGTTCCTTAAATGCTCTGTTCCTCAGTTTTCTCCTCTGCAAAGTGTTGATGGTAAGAGGACTAAAGGAAATAAGCTGGCAAAGGGCTGAGAACAGTTTCTACACAGAGTATCCAGAATGGTGAGCCTGTGTCCCCACTTGTCTCAGGCACCCCCAGGAGGGCTGGGGCTTCGTCCTGGGGGAGTTGCACACGTTCCCTGGCCCTGTCCCACCACAGTGCATCAGACCGCTTGGTGCCCCTCAGTCCACCACACTCTCGGCTCCGTCCCTCTGTCATACCCAATCCAGAGAGGACACTGCCTACGACCCCAGCCTCCCCGGGTCTGGCCAAGGGCACTTGATTTTTTGAGTCAGTGTCTGTTTTAAGCAAAGCAGTTAGAAGCAGAGTGGTCGTCAGGGCCCTACTTCTGGGTGGTTCTGAGATCTGTCATGGGATGGAGAGTGTAAACGTCCACATATGGCCCCTGGCAGTGAGGCTGCATAAGACACATCCTGACACTCTGCTCCTGAAGCCTCCCTCCTCAGATGATTCCTGAGCACATTTTCTTGCATGGGAGACACAAAATGCTTCTTGAAATTCAACATTAATAATAGTTTGTTAACATTGGAAAGCCTTTGGCTGAACAATGTTATTATGACATTGTGGATTCAAAACTTGGCTTCTTTGAAAGGGAACCCTCCTACACTGTTGGCGGGAATGTAAATTGGTACAGCCATTATGGAGAACAGTATGGAGTTTCCTCAAAAAACTAAAAATAGAGTTGCCGTATGATCCAGCAATCCCACTCCTGGGCATATATCCAGAGGAAACTATAATTTGAAAAGATACATGCACCCCAATGTTCATAGCAGCAGTATTCACAAGAGCCAAGACATGGAAGCAACCTAAATGTCCACCAACAGAGGAATGGATAAAGAAGATGTGGTACATATATACAATGGAATGCTACTCAGCCATAAAGAAAGGATGAAATAATGCCATTTGCAGCTACATGGATGGACCTAGAGATGATCATACTAAGTGAAATAAGTCAGAAAGAGAAAGACAAATACCATATGATATCACTTATATGTGGAATCTAAAATACGACATAAATGAACTTATCTACGAAACAGAAACAGACTCACAGACATAGAGAACAGGCTTGTGGTTGCCAAGCGGGAGGGGGGCAGGGGAGTGTTGGATTGGGAGCTTGGGATTAGCAGATGCAAACTATTATATATACAATGGATAAACAACAAGGTCTACTGTATAGCACAGGGAACAATATTCAATATCCTGTGATAAACCATAATGGAAAAGAATATGAAAAATAATGTATATGTATGTATAGCTGAATGACTTTGGTGTACAGCAGAAATTAACAAATTGTAACTCGACTATACTTCAGTAAAATAAATTTTTAAAAAAACGGCTTCTTTGGGTTGTAGTTTCCTCAGGTGTGATTTAAAGGGAACATTCTGTACACACTGATACCAGAAATCACATTTCTTCACTGTCCAGTTAACCCAGGTGCAAAACCACTAAAATTGTGTGAGCCATTAAAATCCCATGGAACAAGAGACTGGGAGAGGATCTCAGAGTCTGGTTTGGGCCAATCTGTCTCAGTTTTTAGCTCATAAGGAAACCAAGGCCCAGAAAAGGCAAGTGACTCTACCAAGGCCACCAGCAGTGTCTGGTCCTTTAAACTTTTCATGATGTGATGGGTGATGGGAGCTGGGAGGGACCAGATGATCCATGATGGATCAAAAGCCATGATGATCTTTCTTGTGGAAGGAAAAGAGCCTCCAAATCTTCAAGATGATGATAACGAGAGAGCTGTCGTGAGGACTGAATGAGATAGTGTATTTGAACAACTTAGCCCAGTGCTGGGCACGTTAAAATGCAGGAAAAACAAGGTCACCTGTGCCAGGCCCAAGAGAAGATGCTTCCACAGACGTTCTCTCACAGCCACACTCTGTACCATTCCCCTACCTTCTGAGCTTCCTTTCTCTGTTGCTGACCAATTCATTGAGATGCCCTAAAGGAGAGGCTCTAGGTTGCCGTGTGTGGTGGTCACCAGAACTGCCCCCAAGAGCCCTGCCTCTCCTCCATCAGGACACATGACAGGATGCCACTTCCCCTCCCCATTTCCCGGCCAAAGACATGAGAGCAGCAGGGACTGACTCCCCACCGCGTGTGATCCATTGCTCCTCTCTTTATCTCGGTCAAGGTGAGCCACCAAGTGTGAGTTGATGGCTCTTCCATCAGCCTGGTCCCCAATGGCAAACAATGCCTCTACAGAGGCTTTGTAAACAAGAAATAAAACTTGGCTATCTCAAGCCACTGAGGTTATGAGTTTGTTACCATGGCTTTAATGTAACTTATCCTGGCTGACACACTCTGGAATTACGAGGATAAGAGATGTCTTGTGTTTTTTTTTTTTATCCTTTGCACCCCTTTTCTACAGTTTCAAGCGGATCTTTCCTACACATCACACTAGCCCGGGACTGCTTTCTCTTCTAACGTTAAAGCATTTGCCAACCTGAAAGCTCTCCTCTCCTCCCCAACACTTGACCCCTTTAGACTAACAAGTGACCCCTGAATGAAGGGCAAGAAAGCAGTTCAAAGACTCCTCCCCTTCCCTCCCCACACCCTGCCTCCCTGGCCTCTGCCTAAACTAGCAATAGATGAAGCAGTTGTGTTTTAATAAAGAAAATTGATTTACCTTTTCAGCATTTTAGCAAATGGCAGTGCACACAGATCTCTAAAGACATATGCCCACAATTTGCAAAATTATTTCTCTATCGATCAGCACGGGTTTGTTTTTCGTAGGTTCAGTCCATTAAGTAGTAACGTTCAGGCGGGTTATGGAGTCAAGGCTGTGAAGTCCTCAGTAAAGGCAGATGCCTGTGGATTCCAGGACTGAGGGCTGTCAGGTGCGCAAGATGCCTGGGACCTCCCAGGGCAGGAAAGAAGGCCCCGGAGAGTCTGGGCAAGGAGGTGATGCTCAAGCTCCGAAGCGCCAGACTGTCTGACATTAGAATGTCACGCTGCTGGTGGCTCTGACAGCTCGAGCCCGCAAGATCGATGGTCGGCCTGGGCTCTTTGGTCTGACAAGGGCAAGAAATGCCGAGGGTGGGATCAGGGCCAGGCAGTCGGCAGCCTCTCCGACGTCACCTCACCACCTCAGTCCCTACCCAGCACGGGGCCCTTAACCCCACCTCCACCCCTTCCCTGGTTTTTGCATGTAACCCAGCAAGCGGGGCCTCTCAAAGGCCCGCGTTTTAGAAGAGTTCAGGAGGATAACCATTAAAATATTAACAGGTATTTTCTTGGGGTGGTAGCATAGAGCTGATGTTTATAGGTAAGAAGGCTTACCTATATTTTCTAATTTTTTATAGTGATCTCGTGCTGCCTTGATGATAAAAGCAAAAGCTTTAAAAAAAAAATCCAATGACCTGGTTGGCTCATGACTCAGTAGAAATCCGGCACACACGGGATATGCCCAAAGACTTGTCGAACTGCATGTGTGCTCTCTTAACGACTGTCACCCTGCTTAATTAAAAACAAAAGCAAGAAAACAGGGGGGAAGGAAGGGAGGAAAGATGAAAAGGAAAGAAGGAAAAGAATGCAAGATGCCGTGAGCACTGTGTGCAGACACCGTGCTGGGTGCGGAGGGCGGAGATGAAGGTCAATGTTCCTGGAATCAAGGAAGCCGGGTCTGAAAGGAAAACAAGTGGAGATGGGGCCCAGGGCGCCGGCCAAACCGTGAGCAAGGGAAGACAGAAGCTATAAGTCCTGCAAGAAAGGGAGTCGGGGAGAGGAGTAAAAAAGGCATCTTCAAAAAGGTGGCGTTTGAACAGGAGACTTGGTACTAAGAGAGGAGACAGTATAAGGGGTTTACCCCCATCCTGTTGCAGAGAAGACTGCTAAAGAGTAAAGTTGTTTTCAAAGCTCAAGAAGAGGATGGACCTGT
The DNA here is from genome assembly GCF_059928025.1 of Delphinapterus leucas. Lineage (NCBI taxonomy): Eukaryota > Metazoa > Chordata > Mammalia > Artiodactyla > Monodontidae > Delphinapterus > Delphinapterus leucas. The sequence continues at coordinate 105,680,023 of NC_143135.1, read as the reverse complement.
GGATGTGGAATTCCAGGCCCTGAAACGGAAGGCAGAGAGGTACCTGGGCAGGGACCTTGCCTCAAACCAAGCCCTGTGAGAAGTGCCTATTCTGCGTCTCCAGAAAAACGGCCTCATTCAGAGGGGCGCTGTCCTTGCCTGTCCAGGCAGGAGAATCACTGCCTTCCCCCAAAGAATACGGGATTGCATGCTTTCTATCGCTTGCCCTGTATCCTTTTACTTTTCTCCTCCTAGTACCAAGATCCACCCTCCGTTTGGAGGACAAAAAGCAAAATAGCCTGACAGCTAATTGCTTTTTCAGGGGGAAGACATCCCTCTCTTCTGAGCAAATATGGACACAGGATGTTATTCTAGGAACTCTTCATCTCTGTGTAGTTACTTGTGTGATTCAGTGATATTTGCTCTTTCAATCACCCAACAAGGATTTCATGTATTCATTCAACAAATATTTACCTGCAGATATGTTTAATGAATGCTTAGGTGCGATGTGATCTTTACTACTCAAACCCTACGAATGTCTTCCATGTTACGCGGAATGAAAGCCAAAGTCCACATCGTGGTCCCTGAAGCTTCTGTGATCTGGGCCATACAACCTCCCTGAAAGCATCTCTGCTCTCTTCACTCCTTCCTTCCGGCTACACCGGCCACCTTGCTATTCTCCTATTCCTCAAGCACCCAAATATATTTCTATTGCGCTTAGCTTTTTGCTTCTAGCCTGAAGACCTCCCCCAACCCCCAATATACAAGGCCAAGGACAGCTATCTCCCGTGTCTGCCTTCAGACAGCCTTTTCATGCCCTTACAATGCCTTCAAGCCTTTGAAATGTTACCTTATCAGAGACGCCTTCCCTGGCCACCACCCGCGAGCCAGAGAACCAACTCCCCACCACTGTGCATCCTCTTTATCATGCTGTGTTTCTTCCGTAGTGCTTCTAACAATTGTCGTAACATATGTCCATCTGTTTAATCATTATTGCCTAGATTCTCCCAACCCAATGCAAGCCCGTGAGAGCAGAGACTTTGTCCATCATTGTGTGCCCAGTGCCAAGCACAGCCCAGCATACAGTAGCTGCTCAATAAACATTTGTTCAACGACTTAACGAATATGGGTATCAGGGCTGGGACTGGGTGGTAGCTACAGTCATACAGTGGGTTTCTGTGCTGCCCACCATCTCCACGACCAGCTCCGTTCCTTCATTTAAAGGAGAGCAAGCTGGTGCGTCTGCAGGCTGACAATAAGAAGTGTCTGAGTGAAACTCTCGGGCCTGACTACTGTCAGAGACAAGACACAGAACTAAATGATCCATTGTTGGGTTCCGGTCTGGCAGTTCCCATCTAACCTGTGAGTGCCGGGGTAATTGGATTGGTAATGGGATACAGAGACTTTCACCTTGAGGTCATTGCCTCGCTTCCAGCCCAAGGGACGGCTGTGGCTGAAAGTCACTGCTCTTAGGGAAGAGTTCCAAGATCACCAGGAAACGTCGGAATCTGAGTTTCCACTGAAGACTGTGCCCAGTTTCAAGGAGAGAGCTTGCGCGTCTATTTCCACACTGTCCTGCACCCGTGATCCCCTAGAGGGTAACGTGAGGCCTTGGCGGAAGTCCTACCCAGGGCCACAGAGGAATTACAGGAGGCCTGGCCAGGCCCAGGAGCCCCGACTCTTCCTCAGAAGCGCCCCCGAAACACGGAGGTGTCACGGGCCAGCGGGCACTCGGGCTACGACTTTACCTTTTCTTTTTGACTTTTCCCATGTAACAACCAATGGGTAGAAACTCTGGCCTAATGGCCGGATTGTTCCACCAGGTCATAAAGAGCAGGGGGAAGACCAGGGCTCTGAAGACTGAAAACGTGGTTTTGCAGCCTGGATTGCACTTCCCTGGTTATGTAATCCTGGACCAATGAGTTCACTTCTTTGCACTTCCCTTTTCTCATCCATAAACTGAGATAAAAACACATGCCTTGTAGCACTGTCGTGAAGGTTAGAACTGCTGCATCTAATTCATTCAGCAGACTGTCTCACGCACAGTAGGTGCTCAAGAAATTGTAGCAACTAATCAATAGAGACCCTCCTCCCAAGAGGAGGAAAAAGATGTGTCCAAAAGGTCCATTGATGCATCATTTATCAACGGCTGATTGAGGACCAACTAAGCAAAGGGCACAGTGCCGGGTGCTAACTAAACAGCTGGTTCGCCTAGAGTAAACAATGGGGGCTCAGCCCCAAAGGGCCGCTGTTTCAGGACACTCTTACAGAAGTCAGGAAATAATCACATCTCCACAAAAACCGCAGGCGATGGACATTTAGGTTGCTTCCATGTCCTGGCTATTGTAAACAGAGCTGCAATGAAGGGTGGGAGGGAGACACAAGAGGGGGGGGATATGGGGATATACGTATATGTATAGCTGATTCACTTTGTTATTCAGCAGAAACTAACACACCATTGTAAAACAATTATATTCCAATAAAGATGTTTAAAAAAAAAAACAAAACCCCACAGGCAAAGGGCACTCCACTTGCGAACAGGAAAGGTCCCCGAGGGCAGGGAGTTAAGTCTTCTTCACTCATCTCTGCCTGGCCCTCCCCGCCTGTTACAGGGCTGCCGCGTGCAGTAGGTATTCAACATATATTTGACCAATTTAAAGAAGAGCGAAAGGGGTGCAGGCAGAAGGAAAGTCTGCGGTCTTACAAACTCCTTCCTGCACCACCAGAGCTAGTTCTCTGGGGATCCATGGCAAATTCCCCACCCCGACCCTGTAGCCTGTCCTGCAGGATCCTCAGCCAGGCTGGGCCTGACTCACTATGGCATGTGGCTGCAGAGCTGACAACGGTGGCCAGATTTTGGACATGTGACTGCACTACAGGCTGCAGGAACAGGAGGCAGGTGGGCTGAGGGAGGTGTCTCCCTGCTGTATAAGCCGGGCCATCTGGGCACAAGGCCGGGCCAGGAGAGGGCTGGACGGGGGCTGCGAGCAACCCTAGCACCCCAACCTGTCCCGGCCTCACTGCACCTGCAGGCCTCAGGTGACAACCCGAATAAGAGTTTGTCATATTCTGAGAGACCTATAAATGAAGCACAGAGAGTTCTCACTCTCCTGCTCCAGGAGGGCGGCCAGCTCAGCACCTGAGCCCAAGGGGGCGGACAGGGAAACCGGAAGGTGGGCAGGGACACTTGCCAATGGAACGAAGGGAACTTCTCACCCCACCAGCTGGACTCAGAAGAGGAAGAGTTGCCCCGCTTCCCTTCTCCCCTCAGAAGAGACGGTCCTGATTTAAAAAAAAAAAAAAGGGACTTCTCTTGCGGTCCAGTGGTTAAGACCCTGTGCTTCCAATGCAGGGGGCGCGGGTTCGATCCTTGGCTGGGTAACTAAGATCCCACATACCAAAAAAAAATCAAAAAAAACAGCGAGAAGGTCCTGGAAGATCCTGGTCTGTGGGGTGGAGCCTCGTCTCTGGGCCATGCCTTCTCCATCACAGGGGTACAGTAACCCTGGCCCTCCTCAACCCCCACAGGAATCCCAGGAAGATAAAACAAGGGGGCACCTGCGGGGACCCTGGAAGCATACGCACAAGCTGGTGTGTGTGCTGCTCCGACCCCAGCTCCTCTGGGGTCCTCGGAGGAGGTTCCTGTCCAGACGAGCAGCAGTTGGACCAGCACCGACGGCAGGAACTGGAGACTTGAGTGGAGGTCAGCACCACCAGACCCAGCATGAGCAGAGCTGCAGTGTGGGGAAAGGGTGTCTTTGCCCCGGCTTTAGCCCAAGGCCCATGACCCCTTCTATCCAAGGCTCCAGGGCTTCTCCCAGTGACAGTTGGGGCCACTCGTCCAGGAGACACCTGCCTTTGCAAAGGCCACCTGGAAAGGACACGATACCTAGTTCACCCACAGCACTAGTCTCTGTACCAGTGGAAGTTCAGCCGAGGGACTCCCAGATGGGGGTTCCGTTCGAGAGGGAAGGTTCTACCTGTCGACCTTGAACAATCACGGTCCCTAGTGAAGCCTCCAGGCTCCAAGTCGACACAGGCAACCATGCGATTTCCCTCTGCCTGCTTTCCTCTGTGCATCTGGGGCTTGCGTTTCCTTCCCACTGACCACACATGTGCTGTTGCCTCTGGGTACATTCAAAGCAGAGATTTCACAGAAGGCAAAAGTGAGCTCCAGGAAGGAGAGCAAGAAGGGCTGGAGCGGGGAGGGGAGAGGGGGAGGGCTGCTTTCCAGTGATGCATTTTGGGAACAGCAAGGACACAGTGAGCCCTATTGGTTTTGTGCAAATTAAACCACTAATCCACGTCCTGTTTTGGCAACATAGGCTACCTCACGTCTGTATGCCTTACCTACAATCTGTAAAGCTAATTTGTTAAACAGCTTTCTTCTCCCATGGGAAGGAGGTCATTGGTCACAGAAGATTGATTAAGCTCTTGGAGAATCAACACTAATGAAAATCAACACTGCCTAATGAGTGTTTTTATGGCAGCCTCATAAAAAGAATTTTGAAAGAAGAAACAAATAAACAAAAACAGCAAGAAAGGCCAGAAGCCTTCCCTCCTGTTGTCTCTCAATCCTTGTTGTAAACTCAGTATCAGGACAGTGGTAGAAACCCCCTGGGCTATGCCAGCCTTCGAACCCCTCTACCCAACACTTGATTCATTGGCATCAGGTCTGAAAAGTCTGTGTATGTGTGTACATTAGTTCCAAAGACATGTCCCTCCGTTCAGGCCAACTGTTGTGCAGAGAGAAGAGAAATTCCGGTAGGAAACATGCTGTTTGAATGCCAGCACCATTTACTGTGTGATCTTGGGCAGGGCATCTAACCTCTCTGACCCTATCTGCATATCTCTACAATGGGGATTCTAGTTTCCCCTGTATCTCCCCCAGGAAAGTTGTTGCAGTGAAAATCACATAAGCTAGCGTGTGTAGAAATTTTTTTAACCATCAAGGCCTCTGTAAATAGGATTCTTGTTTTAAGGCACTGCTGGGTAGTGGGTAATAGGCCATAGGTGGGAGTCACACAAACTGGGTTTGAATCCAGGCTTACAGGTTGGCTCACTAGCTTACCAGCTGCATGACCTCAAGCAAGCTACCTAACCTTCCTTAAGCCGTGCTTTCTCCATCTCTGAAATGGAATCACCACAGCTTTGTACTTTCAGAGTTGGGGGAGGGTTGAAGGGAGTAATGAATGCAGTGTGCTTAGGAGAGAACCTGGCCCGTGATGGAACAGTTCAGAGAGAGGAGATGTTGTGATTAGGGTTCTCATTCTCCCTCCTCTACCAGCCAGCACCAGCCTACCCACAGACCAGATGGGAGAGACCCATGGATCCACACGGAAGCCACACGGAAACAGACAGCTGGGCAACACCTGCTCCCCTTGGGGCCCTGGGCTTGAGAGCAGAAGGGTGGGAGGAGGGGAAGGATGGGAAAAAATAGGGATGCTCAACTGTAACAGGGAGACACCTGAGACGTCTCTAAGTAACTGTCACTTGGGAGGATGGTTTAAGGGAGACGATGGGCAACTCTTTTCCACTGCTGCAACTGTAACAAGAAAATAGGCTGAAACTGAAAAAGGAGTGTTTTAGATGAAGATGTGATGACCCAAGAGGGAAAAAAAAGGGAGGAAGGAAGGGAGGAAGGAAGGAAGGGAGGGAGGGAGGGAGGGAGGGAGGGAGGGAGGGAGGGAGGAAGGGAAAGAAAGTAATATATCAGAAAGAACTTTCCACCCCCCCACCGAGAATGCTTTTTGTTAAATAAATATACAAAGAAAATGAATCAGTAAAAAAATCTGTTCTCTCCTACTTTTTCCATTTTGTTTTTCCAGTTCTTCACATCTCTAATTTTACCTAAATGATAATTTTATGAGCAGATCAAGTTATACATAATACATTTTATGTTTCTTCTTAGCAAAATGATTTTAGATATGTAAATTGTACTACAAAAATAAATATTGCATGTTATTCTAATTCTTCACCAAATTTACATTCCCCACCACCAAATTCTCTAACCCTCTATCTCTGATGGTTTTAAGGTTTCCAAGACCTTGACATTTATACGTTTCGCGTGGGTCTAAGGGAGAAGTGACTTCACATTAGGTTAGATGGTGCAGTGAGTTAATTGGCAAGGTTCTAAAATCTCTTTGGCAAATATCATTATTTCATCTCTGGACCAGTGATGGATATAATTGTATGGAATCGAGTAGAATGAAATCTGATGGGCCTCCTACATTTCTGTGGCAAGATTTTCAAAGCCTCTCCACTATGTATAACATCTTCTTCAGAATCAGGCATATTTGAAATCCCACCAAGACCCAGCCTCCTTCTCTGAGGAGCATGTCCAGGCAAATGGGCGTGTGAATTCCCCCCAAGCCTCAGGGCAGAGAGGCATGGCAGCTGCCCCTATCTTGGCCATATTTCTAGACGCTCTCTGTGTTCATAATGGTATCGAATCCCTCGGGGAAATATAGTGAGGGTGTATAGCCAAGAGCTTTGGCCTCTGATCCCCAGACTGAATTCTGGTTCATCTTCTGGACACCCTGGGTATTAAAAACTGTTGGTTAGTTAATTTATAGAGAGCTCTGTCGTTCAATATGGTAGCTGCTAGCCTTCTGGGGCTATTTAAATTAATAAAACTAAGTAAAATTAAAATTTCAGTTCCTCAGTTGCGCTGGCAACATTTCAACTGCTACCCATGCAGCCCATAGCTTCCACGCCGGACAGCACAGGTATAAAACATGCCCATCATCAAAAAACACTCTACCGGACAGCACTGACTGGGAGGAACATTGTTAAGTGAGGAAAGTAGTCATAGTTAAGTGCCTGCCGTACACTGGGATCTCTGTACTGCAGTAGTTTGTTAAATTATGAGATAATCTACAGCAAACGATGTCATCCTCACTTTCCAGATGAAGAATTGGAGGCTCAAGAAGGTTAATCTGCCCGGAGTCCCCCTAGTTAGTGGCAAAGCTGGTAAATCTAGGACTAGCCTTGAAACTCAGCTACAGTCTTATGATGGGACCAAAAGGATAAGATAGAGCAGGTGTATATGGATGCAGAGGGGGCAGATGGCGAAGGATTGGGCCAGAAATGCAAATAGCTAACTTTAGTAGAAGCAGCAGCCCCCTTTCCTCACCAGGCACCTCCGAGGGAGGAGCAGAAGCTGCCATCTCCACGGAATGGTCAGCCTTGTTTCACACAGGAGGAAGGACTCAGAGTCCCTCAAGACTACATGGCTGAGGACTGTGGAAAAGTGCAAGATGGGGATCAGATAACATCACTGGCTGAAAATTCATCATCACAGGGGTCCTCCAGGGGGTCCCTGGGCTCAGCCCTCTGTCACTGGGGCTCGAGAGGAACGCGGTGACATTAGGACAATGACAGAAGGTCTAACAGAACCCAGGTTGCCGGTAGAGACTTGGAAGTGTGGGTCTCATGCCCTGTGAGGTGTTGCTATGGAAACAGCTGCACAATAGGGTCCATATGACCTGTTTACAGAGAGCTTCAGCAGCCAGAGTCGCCTGGAGCAGCCCCTCACATCCTCTGAAGAGTGAAGGATACTTGGTACCATTCTTCTGAGCAGCGGTGGTGTGGGCCAATCAGAAAAGTCCATGAGTGACTGCAACAGCTGTTTTGAGACTGCTGAGTGGCAATGCCTTATAGCAGCTGGTCGCTGCAGTACACATCATAGTGGCTTTGGTTGGGGGTCCAGGATGCTTGGGTTGGGGATGGAGACCATGACCCAGGCAAAGGAGGCACAGTGGATGGAATGTTGGGGGCTCAGGGAAGGAAGGAGTAAGAAGATCCTGCTGGATGATGAGATGACATCCACGGTCGGCTTTACAAGGAGCACAGCCTATGGTTCCCGTCAAAGAACTATATGGGCATGGTGTGTATGGTTGATGGTTTGTCTCCCCTACTACATCCCAAGCCCCCTAGGAGAAGGATCCCTGTGTAGGTTACCCTTTCCAGCCTCACCTCCATTCACAGAACAGGGAAGACACTTGGTAAATGCCCTGTTTCTTAATGCTCACCCAAACCAGAATTCCTCAAAGTTCACTTCATGGAAAACGAGTTCTGAAAGATGCTAATGAGTATTTTTTTTTTTAAGTGAAGGAAATAAAGAAAAAGAAAACCTTCCATGGTCAACTTAGTCTGGAAAGCATTGGATTAAACAAGGTTCAACGGGACAATTTACTGTACGATTTCTCTGAGCCTTTTAAACGATAATGAGGGGAATATAGAAAGCAGCACTTCCTAACCCTAATTGGCCGTGGCGTCCTTTTTCCACAGAGCTTCTTGTGGGGCTATTGCTCTGTAGAAGCATCAATCAAGACCTCAAACTTCAGCTCACTACTGCAGGCTTTAGATAAGGTAAGTACGCCGCTCCGGGATTGACTGGCCAATCAATAAATCGCACCACCATATAAAACATCACCGAGGCACACCATCCCCGGGTTTATTTATCCATGTAGGCAACTAAAGTGTGCCTCCCCTGTATTAATGTTGGTCCCAAGAATATAAATTTCTTCTTTCTGTTTCCATCCCAATGATACAATGATTACCAGCCTTGTAATCAGCCAAATTCATCACCACATCAACAATGAATTAATTTAGCTCTTAATATTTTGAGCATCTGCTATGTGCAAAGTATTGTGTTATACAACCTGGGGAAAAACACATTTGGAAGAGATGAAAAGGTTCTCCCAGCTCTCCAAGAATCTGCAACCTAACTGGGGAAGTAAGAAACAGACATTCCCCCCTCCCCAGGGTATCTGCTCCCCGTTGCTGCTCACAACTGCACCTTCAGATGCCTTCTCTCTGTTCCCTTTACTCAATTATATTTCTCCAAACGCCTTCATTTTCACAATCTCCACTGGATATAGCTCTGTGTTTCGGGGGCTGTGTACAGTATGTATTATTCATATGCTTGCTGGTTTCTGAACAACTTATGAAAACCAACTAGAGATTAATTCATAAAAAATAAGCCTTTTTTCCTCTCTCCCTTTACAGGACCCAATCTGTTTCTCTGCACCATTAGTTGCATTGGCGGATTGGGTCTCTGCTCTCCCCCTGCCCTCATTCTGTAGGAAAATCATGTCTCTTTAGTATTGCTGCCACACATCCTTTCATGGGCCTGAAATATATACCACTGTGTTCTGACTTTTGTTTTGCGCAGAATTCCTTTCATGCTCTATCTTCTGTTTGCAGCCAAAGACACTTCTGTTTGCAGCCAGGAGATTTCTATTGTACTTTGCAGTTACAAGTTTTTTGTTCTGCGAGGTGGCCTTTTGTAGTTGAGTTTGCTAATGTTTCTAACTGAAAACAGAAACAGCCACACTTCATCAGCCTCATTCTTCTCTAAGACACGGCTGTCAAGTCCACTGAGGGAACCATGATCCTCCCTGCTCACGAGGGACAAGGTGAGCTCAGATCAGCAGCAAAAGGAATCCATGTGTTACACATCCAAGGTGGAAGAAGCAGAGGTCTTTGATCGCTGGGAATGTTAATCTTCTGAATGGCAGACACTTGAAACATTTTTCTACCGGGGAACATGCTCACTACTCTCCCTCCTCAGCTTCTCTTCCCTCCTCCTGCTCCAGGGTAGCCACCACCGTGCGGCCCCTCTGATTCCCAACAGAGCTTATGAATAGACTTTAGACACAATGAGGTCCTTTCCCTGCCCAACTCCCTAAATTTCACTCTCCATTATAGACACAACTTCAACTTCACTGTAGTCACAAACCATATTTGTCCCACTCTCCAGCACCTCACACCCAACTTATAGTTGGGATTTGGGACTCAAAAAGTATCTATTGAATGAATAAATCCACTGATCTCTTGAGACTTAGCAGCCCAGGCTTTGAAGGTAGCTGTCGGGCATGTCCGCTGCCTCCCATCCAGCTATCACGCCTCTGTCACTTCTCGCTGGCACCGTTCTCCAGGAAGCTGGAAGGGCAGTAGATGTGGAATAGACTGTGGTCTGTGAGGTGGAGAGGAAGTAATGAAAAGGCACTGACCCATGGGGACACAAGGCAACCCCACATGCAATGCATCAGTTCCATCAGGAAAGGCACTCTTGGCAATTGTGACACAAAAATCACCTAAGTCGTTCTGACCTTGCATGATGGTTCAAACTCCTCTCCTGGAGGGTGTGTGTGTGTCTGTGTGTGTGTCTGTGTGTGTGTGTGTGTGTGATATCCTTCTGGTTTGCTATCTCAAATCAACTCTCTTTTAGAATTTTCTCTCACTTTTCAATGTTTTTTAAACATATACCCTTACACAAATGGTTGTCATTTTCTTCATCTCCCCTTCCATATTTTAATTCATTATCCTATGTCCTTCACCACTACATTCTAAAACACACTTTTATATCCACATCACTGTACACTGAAAGCTTACTTCCCTTTCTTAGATGTCTTCCTTCCTTCCTTCCTTCCTCTCTCTTTCTCTCTCTTTCTTTCTTGTTTTTGTTTCTTTGTACTCTTGACTCTACCCCCTCCTTTGACTAATTACAGTTTATTAGTTGTTATGGCAACTCTGATGGCTCTCAGTCCTTCTCTCTTGTGATGTGGCTGCAAATGAAGATGCCAGCAAAATAGAGACGGGTATTACTCTTCCCAGTCTCTTCCCCAAGCCCCTTCCCATCCTCATTATTATCTCTACATGACAGTCCCCATCCGCCCCCTACATACAGGTAACAAAGAAAAAAAAAAACAGGTAAATAAAAGGCTATGTCTCCCTGCTTGTCCACCGTATTACTTCCGACTATAATAAACATGGAACCATAGAAGGCTTGAGCTGGAAAAGAGAGTCATGATTTGTGGAGCCTTGGAATATGTGGGACCTTTAGAGGCAGCTTCTCCGTGTCGGAATAGCAATCACCACAGCAGGCCAAACGTGTTAGTGGAGACAAGTGGCACATTCAGTTCTAATTCTCTCTGGCTTCAGCTCCTGCCGTTCATGCCCGACCTAAGACCCCTATGGGGTGACGCAGATCACTGCTCATTAGAACTACCTCATTCCCTTAACGCTAGCCAAGCTCCTGTCTGAATCAGGACTGAACTGCCTACTTACTAAATTCATAGAAAGATCTCCAAACTTTTCACTAAATGATTCCAGACCCCATGCTCCACCCCCCTTTAGGAAAGCACTTCATTTCTACATGTCTTCCTAACAAGTTACTTTGCTGTCACATTTTCTCCGACGTCTGTCACCTTGGTATCAAACACTCTGGCAAATTCATGAGGCTAAAAACAAACACTTATGTGGGAAGGGGGAAGAAGGCTCTTCTCTTCGCTCTCTCATCTCCATAGGGACAAAGCAGCATAAAGAGGCTATGATTCTCCAAGGTCATTCTGTGCACAGACAGCTAAGCAGCCAAGAAAAGATTGCAGAATCCTACCTCCAGTCCCTGACCTCCATAATTCAACAACACTCTGTCTGGAGTCAGTGTCTCTATAGAAAATACCAAATGAGAGTTTGTAGCTGCTAGCCATAGGCAGGAAGGGCTCTTCACAAAAAGCAAACATGCCTCCTTCCCTTCCAAGCTCTGGATCTTGCCTCTTTCTCACTGCTGAGTATTCAACCCCTCTTTCAACTTTAATATTTGGTGGCATTAACTGAAATCTTCAGAGGTTTCATTCATTTATCAAATCATTCAGCCATTATTAAGTGTTCCACAGGCAAACAAATGTTTGAGATGGGTAAGACACTACATATCCTCAAGGATCTGTAGTCCAGAAAGAAGAGATGAGATATATACATGCAAAAATATATATATATTTACTGAGAACCCACTGTTAGCTATTCTAGACTCTGAAAAGAGAGCAACGGATAAAACCCACAAGGACTCTGTTCTAATGGACCTGACCATGCTAGTGTGGAAAACAGATGAAAAACAAACAGATAAGTAAGTAAGATCTATTACATTAAAACATAATACAAGATGAAATGTGATAAAACATAATAGAGAAATAGATGAAGTGCTCAATATTTTTTTCTCATGAGATTTTTTGTAGCTGAACCAAAAGTAGTTTTGGAATTGGGTTTGTAACACCCTAGGCCTCTGAATGTAAAATTTTCTTCTCTAATAAGCAAATACTACTGCAACTGTTGCATTTGTCCATTGGTGACCTATGCAGAGCAAGAGACTCAGCACCTATAATAGACTAATGACCAAAAACTTTAGAATAACCTGGAGGCTGTTGAAACATAAATGACCCAATGCTAGCAGAAAATGGGTAAAAAATATATATATAAAGGATCAGTGAGAACTACTGTAGTTCACCGGCCACCTGACAGACTGCTATTCAAAAGAGAATGGAATTTTCTACCCTAATTATTTAATCAGATTCCCTTGTAGTTGCTGAAAATCAAAGTAACAACCCTAACTTCTTTGTCTTTAGAAGTGAGATTTTAAAGTTTTTAAAAAAATATTAAAATATTCAGGAACACACTAGATGGCGATTTCTCTTCCAACATTCAATATTTCATTAGTCCACTTTACCTGTCCCTTGTGATGCAGTCAGTGGGCAACATAGAAACTTTAGCTCTTCAAACAAATGGCTTCAAAGAAACTTGCTACACAGCTCTGCTGTATACTCTCTGCTGACCGAGAAGCTGCCATTCAGAATAGTCACCAACCCCTCACTTGTAGAGGGATCCAGGAAGATAATGAATGTTACCAACATTCAGGGGAGGTATTGTACTGGATGTATTTCGAGCAGTGGAAAAGTGGGCAAATTCTGAAAGTGGCTGGTATTATAGCCTTGATGGCAGAAAAGGAAGGAAAGAAGGGAGGGAGGGAGGGAGGCAAGGAAGGAAGGAGGGAGGGAGAAAGAGATGAAGGGAAGAAGGAAGAGTGGAGATAAAGAAAGAGATGGGGAGAAAAAAAAGAGGAGAAAAAGAAAGAAAAACTATATAAGTATCCAAAATGACCTGAAGCAACTGTGAGACTTTCAGTTTTAGCTTCCCACTGTACACAACTATAAAACCGAGTAAATGTACAAGGAAACTCTTTACAGGCATTGGACAGCAGGAAGCACAGAACCATAATCCTAGAGAGAAGGAAAACATACAAGGTGAACTTCCCATTTGCATATGCTTTCTGACCAGGAATACTTTTCATAGAATGGCACAGGGAAACTGGAAACAGAGATCAGTGTTCAGGATGAGCGACGCTCCTCAAATTTACAGGACAGGATAAAGGAGAGAAGGGAGCTACACAGAAGGGTGACTTCAGAAGGGGTGAGTGTCCACAAGGCCTAGCAGAGAATGGGTGCTCTGGGAGATGGAGATGAGTGGAGATACCAGAAGTCACATAGTTCTAGGAGACAGTAAAGATATCTCACTGAGAACCTTAGGCATTCCGCTGAGACCTCAGAAAGGGCATCCCTTAAGAGTAAGGGCCAGGTTCTAAAGTAAGAGCTGCACCCTAGGACCAAAGACAATCTGAATCGGGTCCACCTTAATAAAGAAGAAGAACAATCCTAACAGGGCCAAAAGGACCCACCAATAACTTAACTGCTTTACTAGAATAAAATTCAACTTTCTTTTTAAAAGGACAACATAACCCAGTCTCCTTATGATGCATTACCCACAGAGTCCAGCATACAATAAGAAATTATTAGATATACAAGGAAGCAGGAAAATGTGACCTATAATCAAGGGGAAAAATAGTCAATGGAAACAGACCCTAAGATGACCCAGATCTGGAATTTGTAGACAAGGACTTTAAAGTGGCTATTAATAAATATGTTCAAAAATAGTATAACTATAACCAAGTAAATATATAAAGGTTTAAGAGGAGATTAAAAGGACTAAATGGAAATTCTAACACTGAAATTACAATATCTGAAGTGAAATGTATTGAATGAGCTTAAGTACAGATCAGACTTCAGAAGAAAGGGTCAGTGAGCTTATTTGATAGATCCATATTTATTATCCAAACTGAAGAAGAGAGAGAAAAAAACTTTTTTAAGTAAAATAATTTAGAATCCTTGTTCTGTAAAACAGTCACAAGTGTTATACACATAGTTCATTTCCAGAAGAAGAAAAAAACATGGAGAAGAAAAATATTAAAGAAATAACCCAAACCTTCCCATATAAACCAAGAATTCTGAAGTTCAAGGCCAGTGAACTCATGAAGAATTTAAAAACAAACGTAAAAATGTATGTACATCATATTTAAATTACTGAAATCCAAACAGAAATAGAAAATCTTTAAAAAGCCAGTGGAAAATACATTACAGACAGGAGAACAATGATACAAATGATGCCTGATTTCTCATCAGAAACACTGAAAGCTAGAAGACAAAAGAGCAAATTCTGTAAAGTGCTTAATGGAAAAAGAAAACAAAACAAAATCCCAAAATTACCTAAAATTTTATATTTAGCAAAACTAATCTTTAAAATAAAAGTGAAGGTGAAATAAACATATATTTAGGTAACTGGAAACTGAAAGAATTCATGTTCAGCAGACCTTCACTACAGTTGTGCTAAAAGTTCTTCACACTGAAGAATGGAACTTCTGATATACAAGAAGGAATGAAGAGCCCAGGAACAGATAAATAACTAGACCAATATAAACAACATTATTTTTTCTTCTCTTAATCCCTTTAAAAAACAGCTGACTTTTTAAAGCAAAAATAAAACAATTATTTTCTGGTTTTAATACATTTAAAAGTAAAATACGTGAAAACAGTAGCACAAAAGATGGTAAATGGAATTGTACTCTTAACGACATGTGATGAGATGCAATATTAACTTTAAGTACACTGAGAAGTTAATTCCTAGAACAACTCTGAAAAAATACAAAGAGGCGTGGCTAAAAAGCCAACAGAATAAATGAAATTGAATTCTAAAATATCTAGAATTCAAAAGAAGGCAGGAAAGGAGACACTAATAAAATAGAACGATGAAACAAGTGGAAAATAAATAGCAAGATGGTAGATTAAATCCAAAATCTTCATTAATTACACTAAAAAGCAAGTGGATTACAACTCGAATTAAGGGAAGAGATTTTCAGACTGGGCAAAAAAGCAAGACTCAATCATATGCTATCTACAAGAGACGTTACTATAAATATAAAATCCCCAATACATTGAAAGAAAAAGAATGGGACAAGATAAGTCACATAAACAGTAACCAAAAGAGGCTTGCAGAGTTAGTTTCTGCTAACAGAAAAACCAGATATCTTGACAAGGAATTGCCAGAGACAAAGAGAGAAATATCACAGTGATAAAAGAGATCAATTCTTCTGGAAGATAGAACAATCCTGTCAGTGCTTGTAAAAACAGAGCATCAAAATACATGAAGCAGGAAATGACATAAATAAAGGGAGAAATAGGAAAATACATAGAGTTAGAGATTTAAAAATCCCTCAATCAGAAATTGTTAGAAAAACTAGAGAAAAAAATCAATAAGGAAACACAAAGATTTGTACAACACTAAAAACTGCCTTGATCTAATTAAGATTTTTAGAATAATATAACCATAAAACTATGGAATACACATATTTCATGTGTACATGATATAACATATGTACACATATATGTCAATATAGACTACATATTGGAACATAAAATAAGTTTCAATACATTTCAGAAGGTGGAAACCTTGCACATATGTCCTCTGACAGCAAAGGATCAAATAAGAAAATAATAAAAACATGTAGAAATACTTGAATATTTGGAAATTAAGCAGCATGCTTCTAAACAATCCATGAATCAAAGTACAACTCATAAGAGATATTAGAAAATACCTTGAATTGAATGATAATAAAAATACAACATGTCAAAATTTATGTGATGCCTCTAAAATGGCGCTAGGAGAGAAATTTATTACTTTAAAGGCTTATATTAAAAGTAAAATAAATATTTAAAATAAGTGATCTAAGTTTCCAAGAAGCTAGAAAAAAAAGAGAATGTTAAACCCAAAATAAATAGAAGAAACATAGAACACAAGATAATCTTTGAAAGATTGATAAAATTGAGAAAATCTGAGCAAGAACGATCAAGAAAAATAGAGAATAGTTTAATTATCACTATCAGAAATAGAAAGGGGACTATCACTGCAGATCCCACAGACTTATAAACAGCATAACAAGGAACATTATAACAACTTTATGCCAATAAATTTAACAACTTAGATGAACTGAACAAATTCCTTGAAAACACAATTTTGTAAAACTGACACAAAAAATACAGAAAATAAAAGTAGCCCATATCTAGCTTTTTTAATGTGAAATTCATAACCAAAAAGAAAATTTACAGTCCAGATGGTTTACCAGTAATTATATGACATACTTAACAAATAATGAAGTCATTCACAATCTCCCTCAGAAAATGAAAAGAAGGACCACGTTACATTTGGTTCATGAAGCCAGCAAAATCCTCATTTCAAAACCTTAAGACATTTTAAGTAAGGAAAATTGTGATCAAATATCCCCCCTGAACAAAGACACAAAAATCCTTTACAAAATATTAGCAAATCAAACCCACCAATATATAAGAATTTCAAATTATGTCCACACAGAGTCATATATACCAGGTCATATGTACCATTACACCTGGAAAGCAAGGTAGTTTTAACATTCAAAAACCAATCAATAGAGGAGACCTTCAAGATGGCGGAGGAGGAACATGTGGAGATCACCTTCCCCCCCACAGATACACCAGAAATACATCTACACGTGGAACAGCTCCTACAGAACACCTACTGAATGCTGGCAGAAGACCTCAGACCTCCCAAAAGGCAAGAAACCCCCCACATACCTGGGTAGGGCAAAAGAAAAAAGAATAAACAGAGACAAAGGATAGGGACAGGACCTGCACCTCTGGAAGGGAGCCGTGAAGGAGGAAAGGTTTCCACACACTAGAAGCCCCTTTGCAGGCAGAGACTAGGGGTGGCGGGAGGGAAGCTTCGGAGCCATGGAGGAAAGCGCAGCAACAGGGGTGTGGAGGGCAAAGCAGAAAGATTCCCGCACAGAGGATCGGTGCCGACCAGCACTCACCAGCCCAAGAGGCTTGTCTGCTCACCCGCCGGGGCAGGTGGGGGCTGGGAGCCGAGGCTCGGGCTTCGGAGGTCAGATCCCAGGGAGAGGACTGGGGTTGGCTGCGTGAACACAGCCTGAAGGGGGCTAGTGCGCCACAGCTAGCCAGGAGGAAGTCCAGGAAAAAGTCTAGACCTGCCTAAGAGGCAAGAGACCATTGTTTCGGGTACGCGAGGAGAGGGGATTCAGAGCACCGCCTAAATGAGCTCCAGAGATGGGTGCGAGCCGCGGCTATCAGCGCAGACCACAGAGACGGGCATGAGACGCTAAGCCTGCTGCTGCAGCCACCAAGAAGCCTGTGTGCGAGCACAGGTCACTTTCCACACCTCCCCTCCCGGGAGCCTGTGCAGCCCGCCACTGCCAGGGTCCCACAATCCAGGGACAACTTCCCCAGGGGAACGCACGGTGCGCCTCAGGCTGGTGCAACGTCACATTGGCCTCTGCCGCCTCAGGCTCGCCCTGCATTCCATACCCCTCCCTCCCCACGGCCTGAGTGAGCCAGAGCCCCCAAATCAGCTGCTCCTCTAATCCCATCGTGTCTGGGTGGGGAACAGATGGCCTCAGGCGACCTACACACAGAGGCAGGTCCAAATCCAAAGCTAAACCCCAGGAGCCGTTCGAACAAAGAAGAGGAAGGGAAATCTATCCCAGCAGCCTCAGGAGCAGCAGATTAAATCTCCACAATCACCTTGATGTACCCTGCATCTGTGGAATACCTGAATAGACAACGGATCATCCCAAAATCGAGGCAGTGGACGTTGGAAGCAACTGTAGACTTGGGATTGCTTTCTGGGTGTAATTTGTTTCTGGTTTTATGTTTATCTTAGTTTAGTGTTTACAGTTTATTATCATTGGTAGATTTGTTTGTTGATTTGGTTGCTAGCTTCCTTTTATATATATATACATACTTGTCCTTTTTCTCTTTTTGTGAGTGTTTATGTGTATACTTCTTTGTGTGATTTTGTCTGTACAGATTTGCTTTTACCATTTGTCCTAGGGTTCTGTCTGTCCATTTTTTGTTTGTTTGTTTTAGTATAGTTTTTAGTGCTTGTTATCATTGGGGGATTTGTTTTTTGGTTTTGTTGTTCTCTTCTTTCTTTCTTTTTTGTTTATTACATTTGAATTTTACTTTTAATAATTTTTTATTTTAATAACTTTATTTTTTTCTTTCTCTCTCTCCTCTCTCTCTCTCTCTTTGTTTTTCTGCCTTTTCTTCTAGCCATGTGGCTGACAGGGTCTTGGTGCTCCGGCCTGGTGTCAGGCCTGTGCCTCTGAGGTGGAGGATCTGTGCTCAGGACATTGGTCCACCAGAGAGACCTCCAGATTCCACGTAATATCAAACGATGAAAGCTCTCCGAGAGATCTCCATCTCAAGGCTAAGACCCAGCTCCACTCAACAACCAGCAAGCTACAGTGCTGGACACACCATGCCAAACAACTAACAAGACAGGAACACAACCCCACACATTAGCAGAGAGGCTGCCTAAAATCATAATAAGGTCACAGACACCCCAAAACACACCACCGGACGCGGTCCTGCCTACCAGAAAGGCAAGATCCAGCCTCATCCACGAGAACACAGACACCAGTCCTCTCCACCAGGAAAACTACACAACCCACTGAACCAGTCTTACCCAAGGGGGCAAACATAAAAAACAATGGGAACTATGAACCCACATCCTGTGAAAAGGAGATCCCAAACACAGTAAGTTAAGCAAAATGAGAAGACAGAGAAACACACGGCACATGAAGGAGCAAGTTAAAAACCCACCAGACCAGGCTTCCCTGGTGGTGCAGTGGTTGGGAGTCTGCCTGCCGATGCAGGGGACACGGGTTCGTGCTCTGGTCCAGGAGGATCCCACATGCCGCGGAGCGGCTGGGCCCGTGGGCCATGGCCGCTGGGCCTGCACATCCGGAGCCTGTGCTCCGCAACGGGAGAGGCCACAGCGGTGAGAGGTCCGCATACCGCAAAAAAAAAAAAAAAAAAAAAAAACCCACCAGACCAAACAAATGAAGAGGAAATAGGCAGTCTACCTGAAAAAGAATTCAGAGTAATGATAGTAAAGATGATCCAAAATCTTGGAAACACAATAGAGAAAATACAAGAAACATTCAACAAGGAGCTAGAAGAACTAAAGAGCAAACAAACAAGGATGAACAACACAATAAATGAAATTAAAAATTCTCTACAAGGAATCAATAGCAGAATAACTGAGGCAGAAGAATGGATAAGTGACCTGGAAGATAAAATAGTGGAAATAACTACTGCAGAGCAGAATAAAGAAAAAAGAATGAAAAGAATTGAGGACACTCTTAGAGACCTCTGGGACAACATTAAATTCACCAACATTCGAATTCTAGGGGTCCCAGAAGAATAAGAGAAAAAGAAAGGGACTGAGAAAATATTTGAAGAGATTATAGTTGAAAACTTCCCTAATATGGAAAAGGAAATAGTCAATCAAGTCCAGGAAGTGCAGAGAGTCCCATACAGGATACATCCAAGGAGAAACACACCAAGACACATATTAATCAAACTATCAAAAATTAAATACAGAGAAAAAACATTAAAAGCAGCAAGGGAAAAACAACAAACAACATACAAGGGAATCCCCAGAAGGTTAACAGTTGATCTTTCAGCAGAAACTCTGCAAGCCAGAAGGGAGTGGCAGGACATATTTAAAATGATGAAAGGGAAAAACCTACAACCAAGATTACTCTACCCAGCAAGGATCTCATTTAGATTTGACAGAGAAATTAAAACATTTACAAACAACCAAAAGCTAAGAGAATTCAGCACCACCAAACCAGATTTACAACAAATGCTAAAACAACTTCTATAGGCAAGATAAACAAGAGAAGGAAAAGACCTACAATAACAAACCCCAAACAATTAAGAAAAATGTTAATAGGAACACACATGTTGATAATTACCTTAAATGTAGGTGGATTAAAGGCTCCAACCAAAATACATAGACTGGCTGAATGGATACAAAAACAAGACCTGTATATATGCTGTCTATAAGAGACCCACTTCAGACTCAGAGACACATACAGACTGAAAGTGAGGGGATGGAAAAAGATATTCCATGCAAATGGAAACCAAAAGAAAGCTGGAGTAGCAGTTCTCATATCAGACAAAGTAGACTTTAAAATAAAGACTATTACAAGAGACAAAGAAGGACACTACATAATGATCAAGGGATCATTCCAAGAAGAAGATATAACAATTGTAAATATTTATGCACCCAACATAGGAGCACCTCAATACATAAGGCAAAAGCTAACAGCCATAAAAGGGGAAATCGACAGTAACATAATCATAGTAGAGGTTAACAAATACACTACTAAATAACCAAGAGATCACTAAATAAATCAAAGAGGAAATCAAAAAATACCTAGAAACAAATGACAATGAAAACACGACGACCCAAAACCTATGGGATGCAGCAAAAGCAGTTCTAAGAGGGAAGTTTAGAGCAATACAATCCTACCTCAAGAAACAGGAGACATCTCAAATAAACAACCTAACCCTACACCTAAAGCAATTAGAGAAAGAAGAACAAAAAAACCCCAAAGTTAGCAGAAGGAAAGAAATCATAAAGATCAAATCAGAAATAAATAAAAAAGAAATGAAGGAAACGATAGCAAAGATCAATAAAACTAAAAGCTGGTTCTTTGAGAAGATAAACAAAATTGATAAATCATTATCCAGGCTCATCAAGAAAAAGAGGGAGAAGACTCAAATCAACAGAATTAGAAATGAAAAAGAAGTAACAACTCACAATGCAGAAATACAAAGGATCATGAGAGATTACTACAAGCAATTATATGCCAATAAAATGGACAACCTGGAAGAAATGGACAAATTCTCACAAAAGCACAACCTTCTGAGACTGAACCAGGAAGAAATAGAAAATATGAACAGACCAATCACAAGCACTGAAATTGAAACTGTGATTAAAAATCTTCCAACAAACTAAAGCCCAGGACCAGATGGCTTCACAGGCGAATTCTATCAAACATTTAGAGAAGAGCTAACACCTACCCTTTTCAAACTCTTCCAAAATGTACCAGAGGGATGAACACTCCCAAACTCATTCTATGCAGCCACCATCACCCTGATACCAAAACCAGACAAAGATGTCACAAAGAAAGAAAACTACAGGCCAATATCACTGATGAACATAGATGCAAAAATCCTCAACAAAATACTAGCGAACGGAATCCAACAGCTCATTAAAAGGATCATACACCATGATCAAGTGTATCCCAGGAATGCAAGGATTCTTCAATATACGCAAATCAATGCGATACACCATATTAACAAACTGAAGGAGAAAAACCATATGATCATCTCAAGAGATGCAGAAAAAGCTTTCAACAAAATTCAACACCCATTTATAATTAAAACCCTCCAGAAAGTAGGCATAGCGGGAACTTACCTCAATACAATAAAGGCCATATATGACAAACCCACAGCCAATATCATTCTCAAGGGTGAAAAACTGAAACCATTTCCACTAAGATCAGGAACAAGACAAGGTTGCCCACTCTCACCACTATTATTCAACATAGTTTTGGAAGTTTTAGCCACAGCAATCAGAGAAGAAAAAGAAAGTAAAGGAATCCAAATCGGAAAAGAAGAAGTAAAGGTGTCACTGTTTACAGATGAGATGATACTATACATAGAGAATCCTAAAGATGCTACCAGAAAACTACTAGAGCTAATCAATGAATTTGGTAAAGTAGCAGGATACAAAATTAATGCACAGAAATCTCTGGCATTCCTATACACTAATGAGAAAAACTCCAAAAGAGAAATTAAGGAAACACTCCCACTTACCGTTGCAACAAAAAGAATAAAATACCTAGGAATAAACCTACCAAAGGAGACAAAAGACCTGTATGCTGAAAACTATAAGACACTGATGAAAGAAATTAAAGATGATACAAACAGATGGACAGATATACCATGTTTTTGGATTGGAAGAATCAACATTGTGAAAATGACTATACTACCCAAAGCAATCTACAGATTCAATGCAATCCCTATCAAACTACCACCGGCATTTTTCACAGAACTAGAACAAAAAATTTCACAATTTGTATGGAAACACAAAAGACCCCGAATAGCCAAAGCAATCTTGAGAAAGAAAAATGGAGCTGGAGGAATCAGGCTCCTGGACTTCAGACTATACTACAAACCTACAGTAATCGGGACAGTATGGTACTGGCACAAAAACAGAAATATAGATCAATGGAACAAGATAGAAAGCCCAGAAATAAACCCACGCACATAAGGTCACCTTTTCTTTGACAAAGGAGGCAAGAATACACAATGGAGAAAAGACAGCCTTTTCAATAAGTGGTGCTGGGAAAACTGGACAGCTCCATGCAAAAGAATGAAATTAGAACACTCCCTAATACCAAACACAAAAATAAACTCAAAATGGATTAAAGACCTAAATGTAAGCCAGACACTACAAAATTCTTAGAGGAAAACATAGGCAGAACACTCTATGACATAAATCATAGCAAGATCCTTTTTGACCCACCTCCCAGAGAAATGGAAGTAAAAACAAACAAAAAAAAAACAAATGGGACCTAATGAAACTTAAGAGCTTTTGCACAGCAAAGGAAACCATAAACAAGACGAAAAGACCACCCTCAGAATAGGAGAAAATATCTGCAAATGAAGCAACTGACAAAGGATTAATCTCCAAAATTTACAAGCAGCTCATGTAGCTCAATATCAAAAAACAAACAACCCAATCCAAAAATGGGTAGGAGACCTAAATAGACATTTCTCCAAAGAAGATATACAGATCGCCAACAAACACATGAAAGGATGCTCAACATCACTAATCATTAGAGAAGCAAATCAAAACCACAATGAGGTATCACCTCACACCAGTCAGAATGGCCATCATCAAAAAATCTACAAACAATAAATGCTAGAGAGGGTGTGGAGAAAAGGGAACCCTCTTGCACTGTTGGTGGGAATGAAACTGATACAGCCACTATGAAGAACAGTATGGAGGTTCCTTAAAAAACTAAAAATAGAACTACCATACGACCCAGCAATCCCACCACTGGGCATATATCCTGAGAAAACCATAATTCAAAAAGAGTCATGTAGCACAATGTTCATTGCAGCTCAGTTTACGATAGCCAGGACATGGAAGCCATCTAAATGTCCATCAACAGATGAATGGATAAAGAAGATGTGGCACACATATACAATGGAATATTAGTCAGCTATAAAAAGAAACAAAATTGAGTTATTTGTAGAGAGGTGGATGGACCTAGAGTATGTCATATAGAGTGAAGTATGTCAGAAAGAGAAAAACAAATACTTTATGCTAACACATATATATGGAATCTAGAGAAAAAAAAAAAAAGGTTGTGAAGTACCCAGGGGCAGGACAGGAATAAAGACGCAGACATAGAGAATGGACTTGAGGACACAGGGAAGGGTAAAGGTAAGCTGGGACGAAGTGAGAGAGTGGCATGGACATTATATACACTACCAAACGTAAAATAGATAGCTAGTGGGAAGCAGCCGCATAGCACAGGGAGATCAGCTCGGTGCTTTGTGACCACCTGGAGGGGTGGAATGGGGAGGGAGACACAAGAGGGAGGAGATATGGGGATATATGTATACGTATAGCTGATTCACTTTGTTATAAAGCAGAAACTAACACACCATTGTAAAGCAATTATACTCCAATAAAGATGTTAAAAAAACCCATCAATATAATTCACCATATTAACAAAGCAAGGGAGAAAGTTATATATTATATCAATAGATAACCATTTAAATTTAAAAATCATTTGACAAAACTCAACTCCCATTCATGGTTAAAACTGAGCAAAGTAGGAATAGAAGGGGACTTCTTAATCTGATGACATCTACAAAAGAAGCCTATGATTAACAATGCACCTAATGGTGAAATATTGAACTCTTTCCCCTTTATTTGAGGAAAAGAGTGAGAATGTTTCTTTTAACTTCCTATTCATAATTGTACTAGAGGTTCTAGCCAGAGATAAGAGGGCATGAATAGTAAACAAAAAGCATAAAAATTGAAAGGAAAGAAATTCTGTTTATACAATAGGTATTACGAGAGTTTATGCAGAAAATCCTAAGGAAGCTACCAAAAAAAAAAAATCTATTAAAATTTAGAAGTGAATAAAGTAAGGTCACAGGATACAAGGTTACAACAGCCAGTATGCAACATTTGGATAATGAAATTTTAAAATACCATTTACCATAACATCATGAGACATACAGCCCTTAAGAATAAAATTAACAAAAGATGTGCTGAAGATCCACATTGAAAACTACAAAATATTGCTGAGATTAAAGAAAATATAAATTAATAAAGAGATAAATGCCATTCATGGATTTGAATAGTCAATATTATTAGTGTCAACTATCTCCAAATTTTCTATTGAGTAAATGCAATCCCAATAAAAATTCCAACCAGACATTTCACAGGCATTAAGAAGTTTACTCTAAAATGTATATAAAAAAAACCAAAGGGCTAGAATAGCCTTTACAATCTGAAAAAGAACAAATTTGGAGAGCTCACGAGAACTGGTTTCCAAGCTTACAAGGTTTCACTGGGGCATTGATTACATAGGTATATATATATATGTACATACATATATATATCTTTCAAAACATGTTGAATCACCCATGAGAGTTGTGTGTACATTTTACCGCCATAAAAATAATAATAATACTAAGTAATTATTATTTATACCAATCTCCCATCACAAGAAGGGCCGGGGACTTGGAGGTGAGTACAGGTGAGAGGAGGCAGGCGCACATGCAATGAACCTCCTTTTCTTTGTCTCCTTCAGTAAGTGACTGATGGATGATGCTGTGTCAACTTGGTGAAACTGAAACAACTTACCCCAGAATCTCTTCTCTGTATATTTGCAAGTTGGAATCGGTCAAAACAAGAATTTGCACAAGATATGGAAGGCAGGAGTGAACCTGTACCAATTGTCTATCCTCTCATCTACCGACCCTGCCGAGCAGCCGCAGACTCGTGCTCAGCACCTGCTGAGGACCCACAAAGGGGACAGCTGCAGAGAGCAATGTCTCCCCTGTGTTCCCAAGGCTGGACATAGTCTCAGGTGGTCCGGTTGGTTGCTGGCTCATTTTCTCTCCCTCCCACTCCCTTTCTGACCTTCGCTTTGCCAGTGCCTTCCCAGCTGTGTAAGATCTAACCGTCAAAATAAATCCCTAGTCACTGACACAGTGACCCTGGCTCCCCGCCTATGATCGAGCCACCCTTTCACCCCCAAGGTCAGGGTGGATTCACTTAATGAGAGCAAAGGGTGATGCGGGCTCAGTGCACTGCATGCTGGAGGCAAACGGGGCACAGTCCTGCAGGCAAATGACCTACTGCAGGGGTAGGAGTCAAGCAGGAGATTAGACTTCAGGTGAGCTTCCCTGTGTCATCAGAGCATCCGAAAACCGTAAGATGCAGCCTTGTATTAAAATATGCTACCCCACGAAGCCATCTGATACAGATTCTGATTTCAAAAAACAAGGTCCCAGGGCACCCTGTCTTGAGTCTGTGAGGAGGCCAATCCACGTAGCTGAAAATTCAGACAAAGTGTCAGAAGAGGGTATAGGTTCGTGTGCACAGAAGCGTATGTTTGTATTTATTTCCAAAAAAAAAAAAGGAAAACCCATGCACACCTTTTTGGACAAAAAAAGAATCGTATAACAGAAACAATTAACCTGGCCTTTGTATTCAGAAAATTATAGAACCTTAGAAAAAGCATCTTACATTCTTATTCTATTTATCATAAAACTGGATATAAGACCAGTCCCAGCCCCTTCCTAAAAGGGTAGACTGTAACTTGAGCTTCCACTACGTGCTAAGCAGATTTACTCTTGGCAATTGTCCAGTGAAGAAAGTGTTAGTAGCCTCACTTTATAGATGAAACTGACTCAAGAGATAGCAAGTAACTTAACTAAGGCCACACAGTTAAGTGGGAGAGCCATGATCTGACCTCATGTCTGTCTGGTGACCCTGAGGCTCATGGTCTTTCCACTAAGCCACCTCCTGCTGAGCCTAGACCTCCATTTTAGGAAAGGGGAAGAGCTGTTGTGTAGACGTTATCCCTCGGAAACTGTTTTGAGATAATTATAGAGGAAATAATTTTAAAACACCTCCAGACTTTTATATGCATGTATGTGCTCCTGGTCAAATTAGTCACTTTGAGAGAGTATAGGTATATCCCAGCGGGTTCCAACAATAATTCTATTTTCCAAAATATTTTTGGAAGTCCTCTCTCAGAATTGCAGAATTGCAGCACAGTTGCTACAAACATGTATATATACGTACATACATACATATATGTGTGTGTACATTAGCATAAGCCAATTTCTTTTGCATTTACAAATCATTTGTACCCATAATATATTAATATATTGCTATTAGGTTAATCGGTTAACCGAATGCTCCCTTCAGCACTGAGGTTTCACTGAACTCTAGACCTCAGAACTGGTGCAGCTTCTCTCTCCTTCCCCCACCTAGACTTAACCCCTCACCAGAAACTGTCTTTGTAAGTCTTTATACACATACAAAGCCAGGAAACATGGTGAATTGTCTTTCACAGCAAGTCTTCAAATAAAAACTTAGAGTTTTGTTCAGACTTAAAAAGTGCATATATATATATATATGCATGTCTGTGTGTGCTTCTGTGTGTATACATTTTTACACATATATACACATATACCCATATGTATCTATATATACAATATAGATATATATACAAATTTTATATATTGATAGATGTATATGGCACCTGCCTTCTTCTGTACTCTCTAATGTACATGTATATCCAAGGTGACTTTTCTGAAAAACAACACTCCTTACAGAATGTTCAAACACACACCAGGCATGTTGCACACGGAACAGCTGCAGCGGAAAGAGAGTTGAACAGCATGGCCTTTAAGATCCTTTCCAACGCTGAGATTCCCTGTAATATAATTTGTTATGTTTGTTTAAAAACTAAAAAAGCATTCTATTACATTATGGTCACGCCTCATAAAAGGCACTATGCAAATGAAAGGTGGATCTTTGTTATGAATAATAATGTTACGATTGTCCTTTTAATAGAAGCTCTAATTGCTGAATGAATTCCACGGACTCTCACGGTGAGGTCAGATAGGCCCCTGGTGGGTGCTCCTACAGCACCCAGATCCTCTCTTTCACTCTGCAGGAATCATACTTGCTTGTTCAGTGTCCAAAGTCTCAAAGTCTTAAGTTCCTTAACTGCTAAGGCATACCTGTTCATCACTGTCATTTGGACTGGAATCAGAGAAAAACCTAATAAATATTTTTCAGTGAACAATAAACATTTGATGCATGACAAAATTGTGGCTTGTAGAATCAACCTGCAAACTTTCCCTGTCCTTTCATTCCTGTGGGAATAATCTATGTGGCATTTACTCAAGGCCCCCACCGTGTGAAAGGCAGGCAGAGGGTCTTGTGAGGGATGGAGTGTCCTCGCAGGCAGGGAGCACACAGCCTAGCAGGAAAGCCAGAAAGCACCCTGCCCAACCTTATTAAGTAAGCGAGCTGAGGAATGGCACACACTTCAGAGGGATTTGCTCCAGCTCGGGTGAAGGGGGAGGGCAGGTAACCATGGGGGAAAGGAAGCATTTCTGGTCCAAACAAAGAGAAAATCATGAGTAAAGACACCAAAGCAGAAAATATGCAAAACTTTCTGAACAGACCTGAGCAGTCCAGCTGCCTAAGGTGTATGGTGGGAGTGGTGGGAAATCAGGTGGTGACACTGGTCAGGTGAAAAGAGCCTTCATTGCCAGGTGCGATAGGCTGGATGATGGCCCCAAAGATACTGAAACTCTGATTCCTGGAGCCTGTTACTTTATTGGCAAATGTGACTTTGCAGGTATGACGAGATTATCTTGGGTTATGCCAGTAGACCCTAAATGTCTTCAGAAGTGTCCTTATAAGAGAAAGGCAGAGGAAGGTTTCAGTGTAGAAGAGAAAGCAATGAGAAGATGGACCGGAGAGACAACCAGAGATGCTATGCTGCTGCCCTTGAAGATGGTGGAAGAGGCCGTGAGCCAGGAATGTGAGGAACGCAAGCCTAAGAGCGGGAGAAGGCAGGGAAAAGTCTCCTCTGGAGCCTCGGGGGAAGCACCGCCTGCCAACACCTTGGTTTCGGCCCAGTGAAAGGCATTCCGGATTTCTGACTCCGAACCGTAAGAGGAGAAACGTGTATTGTTATAAGCAACCGCGTCTGCAGTAATTTTTCTCAGCCACCATAGGAAATTAACACAACCAGAGTAAGACATCTGTGTTAGGCAATGAAGGGTCATAAAAATTCAGGTGGAAATGGAGGGAGGGAAGGCAAATAGAAGGGGTGTGGTGAGAGGAAAAAGTAAGAAAGGGCAGCTTGATTTTAGAAATTGGTAAAATCTCCCTGGATATTTTGTTAGCAAAGCATTTTTGTATCCTCTGGGATGAAAGGTGCAGGAGAAAATGTAATAACACTAAGAAATATTCTATGATTTCCCTGGAACATGTCCTCTGGTGAACTACAAGGCAGCTCTAAATGTTGGGATCAGAGATGTGAGAGGCTCAGCAGCGTGGGGTCTCGAGGGTGCCATAGAAACCATGACGTGTGTTTGTCTCCGATCCCTGGGGACTGGCATCCTCACATGTCTTCCTCCCCAAACCATAATTCACAGGAGCTCGGGGGGCGGCAGAAAAGGGCAGAGTCGAGAGCCGTTGGAGGCCACAATAGCAGGACCAGAGCGTCATGAATTATTTAGCATTTACCCAAGGCAGCTTAAGACCCATTCCAAATACTGCGCAAGCAAGCACTGGGTTAATCGGCTTGGATTTGGCATGAGTGGTCAGCCTAGACCCCTAAAGTTTATGTTGGGGACACTTGTTCATGCTGGGGCCCAAGACCTGCTGATTCATCTCCCCCACAGGTCATAAACTGGCAGTTGGGGCTCCTACCCCACAACAGCTGATTTTTAAACCAGAGATTTGAGGTTCCCAACACTTCTGACTCTTCATCATCTACTGAGAGTCCTTAAAGACTCAATGGAGGCCTTGACCTTGAAGGTAAAAGAGCCCCGCATTCCAAAACAGGGGGTATTTATTCTCTCTTCAGCCTGAAAGGAACCTTGGAGATCGTATCACACAAGTCTCTAATTCCACAACAGAGAAAGCCCACAGTCAGGGAAGTCAAGTGACCCAGCAGAAAGGCCATCCAAAGGGATGTTGCTACTGGACCACAGCCTTGCAGTCAATTTCTCCTTGGAAGAAGGAGACTCATGCGTCACCTGGGGCTGACGCTTTGAAGCACTATGGACCCATATATCCTTGCCCTCTGGAGGAAGAAGGTCCTGCTCTACAGGGTCCTGGCTTTTCCTTCCGCATTAGAGTCTATTTTGGAGCTGAGACCACTTATAAGCAAACTTTAATGGAAAAGGAGCCATGAGCATGGAGTCAAACGGACCTGCATTTAAATTCCAGCCCTGTCACTTATGTGCTGTGTGATCACAGGCAATTCATTTGATCTCTCTGATCCCCAGTTTCCTTAGGTATGAATACCTCTGAGTTGCTGTGAAGATCCAATGTGGTGATACATCAAATGCAAAAGTGCTTACTAGAATACTGAGAATAACCTAATGCTGGATGAGCACTTGCTGGATCTGAATTTGAATGAGTTTTTAGGAACACAAGGATGAATACAAAGGCTTCCAAAAATACCTTCACTCACAGCCTGTTGTAAAGATCTAAAATTCTGCCATTAGCAATATAGATTCTAGAAGACCTGTCAGTCTTTGGGAATTCACATTAAAACAAAAATTACCCCAGAACCTCAAACCAATTATTAACACCTCAGCAGGAATTAATTGCTAGGGGGAAACAATCAAGGTCCTGCAGAAATAAGAGAAAAGAGGTAAAAGAGAAGGGAACAGAGAAGTGACTATGCTGAATGGAACCAAACATCTGTCAGATTTTGTTTTCTTTGGACCAAAGGGACATGGGAGCTAGAAATCCAATGGGATTTCTAAATTCTAAAACAATCCTAGAAGCAATGCTTGTTTTATTTTCTTGTTTCCATGTTTTGCAACAGCTAAGATTGTTGACAGGGAGAAAGGGCAAGGCCCACCCACCTCCCCTAGATCTGTCCGCTCGTTCGCACTTTGTATTCTGAAAGCCGGGAATCTGCCGCTTCCGCCATTTCTTCATTTATACACCTGGCCTTTGGCAATGTGACACACACTCACTGAACTCTTGGAGACAGAGTAATAAAGCAACATCCTTCACTTGAAGAGTTCACCTTCGAGCAGAAGACACAGATTTGAAGGAAGCAATGGTAACACAACATGATCCTTGCTTTACAGAAGAACGAACGCTGGAGGAAGACAAGTAAGGAAAGGCTTTTTTCTGGCTTGGGAACAGCCTGGAAGGCTGCACAGAGAGGAGACATTGAGTGTTGATGTGGACCAATCTGTGGGTGGAAAGAAAATTGCAACAAGGTAGGATAGCATGAGCCCCAACTGAGAGGCACAGGGGCCAAGCGTATCCGGTGACGAGCATCCCAGCCTCGGGCCAGTTATCGAGCTGCCGTCTCTCAGCGTGGAAGCACCATCCTTACTCAGCTACGTGGGGCCAGGGCTGGGGAGCTGCCCGTTACCCATCTCCTCTGTCAGCTGGCTCCCTCTTAGGCTGCACCAACAGGGGACACGGGGGTGAGGCCCGAAGACAGGGGCATGCATGGGACTCCTCCCTTCCTGTGGGCTTGTACCAATGGCTCGTCACCCTGACAGCAGCAACCATTCCAATCTCTAGGACCCTCTGACTCCTGGACTTGTTATATCCCTCAGAGATACAAGCCCCCCTCATCAGAGAGGTAAACCCAGGAGCACGAGGGACTTTCTCCAAACTCCTGAGCTACTGCAGAAGCTGAGTAAGCCCTGCTCAGCCCCCAGGGGTGTGGGGACCACCTCTGAAGGACCCCCTCTGAGCTCCTGAGGTTCCAACAGCTGTGGGGTAGCTCCCCCTCCTCCAAGGTCCGAGCTGCATTTCCACAGAGCTCCTCGGAGCTTCCAGGTTCTAACAATCCCAATCTCTTCCCTTTGACCTTCCAGCTTCAGGATCGTAGCTGCTTCCTGTAGTTCTAGCCTCTGTAATACCCCAGTGTCCCCTTTTTGCTTTTTTCAGTCCTCCAAAACCCAGCTAATCAAGTCCCTATTTTAAAACTGTCTCTGTTCAAGTACCTGTTTTCCTAGCAGGATGCTGACTGATAAATCATCCTTAAGACACAAGATGAAGGCTGGAGATGCAGGATGGGAACTGGGTTGTGGAGGGCTCTGCATCCCATCAGGAGTGTTTGACCCCATTTGATAGAGAAGGAATGGGGAGCCCCTGCAGGTTTCCAGGAAAGAGAGGCTGTGTTGACAGGGGTCACAGAGCTGGAGGAAGGGGACGCGGGCTGTGTTGGCAGGGGTCACAGAGCTGGAGGAAGGGGTGTCTGAAGGCAGGGAGGTGAGGCAGGGGGACTTTCAATAATCCAGGCATGGCCTGTCAGGGAGCTGGCCAGGGCAGAGGAAATGATAAGAAAGGAGCATATCTGGAGACCACTCAGAGGCTTCGCTCTGTTGGTAGGTAACACAGATGCCTTTGGCGGGAGCAAGGCTAGGATTCTCCACTTCATCAGACACGTGTCCCACCCTTTCCCTTGAAGTTCAAGAGATGCGGCATCTAAAAGAGAAGGAGGTTCTGGAAGAGGCAGCGTGACACCAAGGTAAAGAGATGGGCACTAACTGGAACTCTGCTTTCACCACAATCTACAAGAAATATTGCATAAAATACTTAGCATATCAGGACTCAGTTTCCTTACCTTCAAAATGGAGCAAATTTTATCTACATTAAATGGGTTTTTTAAGTGCCATGTTTCCCAAACTGACTGATCATTAGAATTATCTACAGATCCTTTGGAAAATGTCCATTATCGGACTTTGCCCTAGACATACTGAATTAAAATTTCCCAAATACAGGTCCTGGAAACTGATTGTTTTTTTTCAGTCTTCCAGGTGATTCTAGCAGGAAGCTATGCTTGGGATACAATACGAATAATGCAAGTGACTGTCTTCTACCTCACAGTTTGCTGTGGCCACCCCTGCTGATGCCCACGAGGCTTGCTCCTGGCCCTTACACGACAGTCCACGCGGGTGGCCACTTATGCAGCACCTGTGCCTCTCCGCGAGAGCTTCCTCTGGCCTCAGGAGCACGCTTGGCCCTCGGGGCTGACAACTCAGGGGAATGCTGGGACAGTCACTTTGGGACTGAGTCTGAGTTGCTCGCGGAAACAGCCTCTGATCTGTCCCCTCCCATTCACGCAAGCACTCCTCCACCTGCATCCTGGCATCACCTCCCACATATACTCACACTCAGGTCCTTTCTGAAGGTCAACTTCCAGATGGGCCAAACCTAACACATGTGTACTGGGTTACTGCCAGAGTCTCACCCTTTCCACCCCCTACAATCTTGGATCCATAGGGAGGAATGACCGCCCACCCCACGCTGATCAGGTCCCGTGGAGATCAGGTCCCTCTACAGACAGTGTTTATCTCCTGGGACCACTGTAGCAAACGTGGACATTATGAAGTACTAGTGTTCCATTTCCACATGAGGAAACTGAGACCCCAACTGTTAAATGATTCACGTGAGGCTGCACAGAAAGGAGTAATACCCAGGCTTAAAATTTAGGGTTTGTTTTTTTTTTCAATAATAGCAATGGCTCTGAGAACCTGATGAAATGTGTACATCCTCCCTTTACTCCTTCCCAGAAAAAAAAAATGTAGATGCTGATCTACTCATGAATTTTTATACATTTCAGGCTATTCACGGACTTCAAATGTGTCCACAGACCCCTGTAGGAACAGGACGCGAAGGTTAACAGACACACGGAAAGAAGCCGCGAGTTTCTGGCAGGCCCTCCGTTCACCTTTCCCCCAACATCTCACTCGAGGCCACACAGCCCACCAGAAGCTCCTCTCTGTGGTTTTGAGTTAGAGCATCAGTGGAAGGCAGTGCTTATCAACACCTGGTCGGTGGGGCAAACACAGAGGAGGAGAGAGAAAGGCGCTGCTAGCTGGGAGTATCTGTCAACGGACAGCACTGACAACCAAAAATCTAACTACAAGAACAAAAATAAACAAATAAATCTATGGCTGGATTCATTTTCCGAACCCAGGCTGCAACGATCACAGACACTCAATAAACAGAAGTCTTTCAATGCAGAGGGTGTTAAAGGAGTTTCCTTTCAGAAATAAATAATACTTCTTCTGTATCCATCAGAGGAGACTTTCTAAAGGTACCAGCTCATGTGATATTTGAAACATGAACGTCTTAGCTGATGCTCTGACAGTGGCTGTTCGTCAAGAGGCAAGACAATAAACTCAGGAGCCGGAATGTCTGACCTAAATCTTGGTTCTTAGCTTGACTAGCAGGGGGACCTCGGGCAAGTGAGCGAAACCCTCTGTGTTTCACTTTCTTCATCTGCACAATGGAGATGAAAATAGTGCCCACTTGGTCATGCCAACATGGAGAAGAAAGGGGCTGATACCCACACACGACTAAGAACAGTGTCTGACTCACCGAGAACTCAGTATGTGTGAGTTGTTTGTCTTGGCCTGGGTTCCCTGGGAAATGGATCGTGGGGCAAAGCTCACGTGATAACCCTCAATAGGGGAGGCGACAGGCAAAATGCTAGGAAACGAGAATGAGAGGAAAAGGAAGAGAAACAGGGAAGGAGGAAAAGCAAACCGAGCGTCCGAGATCGTGCGTTAACAAGATGGCCACAGCTTCACAAGGAAACACTGCTGGCTTTTCATCCCAAGGGTCACCTCCAGAGAGGCCACCAAAAACCAC
Source organism: Delphinapterus leucas (assembly GCF_059928025.1). Taxonomy (NCBI): domain Eukaryota; kingdom Metazoa; phylum Chordata; class Mammalia; order Artiodactyla; family Monodontidae; genus Delphinapterus; species Delphinapterus leucas. Next base: position 105,646,036 of record NC_143135.1, on the reverse strand, counting down.
CACGTTTAAGGACAAGACATTGGGAAGAAAAGGGCTGGACAAGCCATCTCTTGTCTCCTCTTCATCACGTGTCTTTTACTGGTTCACCTCACAGAGAATGACCTCTGTCCTGAGCCGTGTGACCAGGCCCCTCAGGTCACTTCTGGAGAAGCCAGGGCCTCCCCGTGCGACTGGTCAGCTCAGGCCTGGGCCCAGGAAAAGCAGTGAAGGCTTGGAGACTGCGAGGGAGGGGCTGTGGTGGGGAGATGGCAGAAGTGGTCAAATGGCTCTAGGACCTCACAGTAACTGGGTCTGCTACACTTATTACTGCTGTACTCTCAGAACTGTTATTTTCAAACATCTACATTTATCCTTTTCTGAGAAGTTGTTACTTTTTAGCCACCTGGTCTTGAACAGAAGTTTCTCTCCCACTTTCTGCTCCAATCACAAAGAGTGGATGAAAGTTCCTCCAGTGAATCGAATCTCAATTCCATGAAAGGACCCCAGTGAAACTATGAGAAGAAACAGATTTGTGGCCAAGAATCAGATGTGTGGTCAAGATTAATGGGGGATTTACTTTTTCAAACTCAAAACAGAGTGTTTTCCACTCAGGCTTTCTCCACACTAAGTTTCAGAACTGAGTGGGAGCCACAGGAGAGTCTACCACAAGGAATGCAGGCCGCGGAATCAGCATTGAGAACAGATGCCAAGCGTGAGACCAAGAACATCCTAGCCACAGGCAGAAAGTGCCAATGGGCGGTGCCACCGTTGGGGTCTCTGAGGCAGACTGCGAGGCCGAGTTTGGGGTGCAAGATGTCCACTAGGGATCAGAAAGAGAGGAAGAAAGAGCAGGGAGCAGGCTGGGCAGGGGGAGAGCAGGGAACGTGAGGCGGCCCAGCAAGGTCTCGGTCAAGCTGGCGGGCAACTTGGGAGCGAGGGGTGCCCATCAAGGTCACCTTGCGTTGGGCCCTACCTGTCTCGGCACAAGCACGTGCCGCCTCGGTAACACGAGGCCTCGGGTGAGGCCACCGCTTCAGCCGAGGCCCACCTTGAGATGCTGAGTGCAGGAGGATTTCTCACGTCTGGGCAGTAAGTCCTTCCCTGAAGGGAAGCTGGGCAACCCACGTCACCCACGGCCCTCCCCTTTGCCACCTGGATCCGTTTCTCCACGTTTGTTTAGGGAGTAGCTCCTCCGAAACTTGGGCAACCTGTGCTCCTGAGGAACAGAAGGGCTGTTGGGACAACCCTCGGCCAGTCCCTCTGAGGGATGTGGTTAATGATCGTTGTCTCCATCCCCCAGAGTCCAGTCTACACCCCCTCACGCTTAGCCAGCAGCCTCTGCTGCCCACAGGGCGTATCTTGCTGCGTGACACTAACCCAGGAGGGTCCTGGGCTTCTGGCCACAATGCCATACTCAGGGCTGGGTTGCTGGACCTGCCCATTTACAATTAGACGAGTCGGTGCCTAGAAATAGCCACATCTGTTGCCCCCTGGACCCACTGTGTCCTCCAGCTCCACCCGTTCCTGATTATTGGGATCAATTACTGATGCAAAGCTATGACTCCTCTTCTCGTCCATTAATCCACAGACACAAGATGCCCAAAGTGCCAGGCCACAGCCACAGCATAAAATTCAACGTGACTCTTGCTGTGTTCCCCGTAAAGCGCACCCTTAGGGGGTCCAGGGCCTCTAACCCTGAAGAGCCTAGATCTGTACAAGGTCCCCAGTGGGCACTAGTGGTGCCCTAGTGGGTTCAGCCCTGCTCCCCACCCCTTGATTCCTGGACTCACGTGTGTTTTTTTCTTTTTCTATTGGGGACACAGTTGCATGTACATGTCTTTGCTTCAGTAGGTATACTGCATCCCAGAGAATGGTATCCTGTCCTCCCATACTGTCACCTCCAAACTAATGTCATCTACAACTTGAGCAAACCATTCCAATGCTCTGTCAACTCAAGAGAATCTGGGCAGTGTGGAAGGTGAGGTGTCTAATGGACCCCATGGCCATGGGACAGCTCCATACGTCCTTTGCTGCCAACTGGGTTCCCTGGTCCAGCACAATGAAATGTGGGATTCAGAGCCAGTGGATCAAAGCCCCCATACCCTCTCTGATGGTAGCACTAGCTGAGACCTGTGGGCCAGAAAGGCAAACCAATATCCTAAATACGTACCAATTCCTGTGAAAACGAAACCCAGGCCCTTTCAGAATGGAAATGTAGTTGCAATAATAAATGTTTAAATGCCCCCCAAAATTATGTTGAAATCCTGACACCCAATGTGATGGTATTAGGAGGTGGGGCCTTTGGGGGATGCTTAGATCCTGAGGGTGGAGCGCCCATGAATGGGATTAGTGCTCTTGTAAAAGAGACCCCCAGAGAGGTCCTTCCCCGCTTCTGTCAAGTGAGGACACAGCCACCTATGAACCAGGAAGTGGGTTCTCACCAGACACCAAAACGGCCAGCACTTCAGTCTTGGACCTCCCACCTCCAGGCTGTGAGAAATAAACCTCTATTGCTTATAAGCCAGCCAGTCTGTGGTATTTTTGTTATAGTAGCCAGGATAGACTAAGATGGTAGCCAAGTTACCATTAGATGTCCCGCTGGTCTCCTTAAGGGATGGGGTCATTCTGGAATCTGAGCAGTAACCTCTGCTGCTAGTGGGCTGAACAGCGGAGGCAGGAACCCGCCTTGGTGAGTGGGAGTCTGTGTTGTCGGGCCCACGCCCGCCCGCCATCCTGGCCACCATGGCCCCTTCATTCATAGGCCCATGGCTAATGTCCACTTGCCTGTCATTTTATCTCGGCAGCTGTTAGTGCCTCTTCCCCGGGGATGACCTCAGGTGGCATTAACGTGTGGTACAATGACCTTCCCACATGGCCCTCACTTCTATGTGCCCATCCCCCCACCCTCCAATCTTCCCACCTTTATCATTCCAGGCCCCTGACCAGTCAGCCAGAATCCCAGGTGTTACGAACCTGGGCCCTGCCCGTGGTATAAAAGACTTGTCTTTTACCTAGTAATTGAAGCTCAACTGTTTTCTTTTCTTTTTTCTTTTCTTTTCAACAGCTTTATTGGGGGTATAACTGACATACAATGAACTGCACATGTTCAAAGCATACAATTAAGTTTTGACACATGTATACACCTATGAAACCAACAGCACAGTCAAGATAATGAGCATACCGGAAAGTTCCCAAGTGCCCTAGGTAATCCCTCCCTCCCCTCTGTCTCCAGGCAGTCACCCATCTGCCTTCTGTCACTTTAGGTTAGTTTGCATTTTTCAGAATTTCTATATTTTGAATCATACATTGACCTGGGTGGTTAACCTAGTAATTGAAGCTCAACTGTTCTGCCCGAGAGCGCTGGCCCTGGTCCTCAACTTCCTCAGCCCATCTGCTTGACCTCTTTTGTTCGCAACCAAAGACACCCTCTGGCTTTCACACCTGGCTTTCCGTTGCCTGTTACTCTCAGCTGTTTCTTTTCATTCTGCAGAGCATCAATAACCCCTAGCAATAGCCATCCAATCCTGCTGTCCTTATAGCTAGTATCTTCTCCATACCTTTCAAACACCTGATATGTTGTGCCCACTAGTGTATCCCCTCCTGCCAGTGCCCCATCAGTGAGGTTTAACCACTGGACCCTGGCTTTGTGCTGGAGACTCTCTTTAGTCCACCTGCCTGCAGTGAAGGACTCCTCTTGCTGGCCAGAGAGTGAGCCAGCCAGCTCCAAAATTCCCCCGTAGACTAACTGCATCTTACTAACAACCTGGGTCAGCTGCACCCTAGGCTGGATTCTCTAAAACTGACTCTGAGATGGAGTTCGGGGTGCAATATATTAGTCAGGGGTCAACATCTGTGGAAACAAAGAAGAGAATGGATTGGGAAGAGGGAAGTCCAACTGTGACGCAGACCTGACGAAACCTCAGCCAACAGCGGGGGGCTCCGCGGTGACAGCTGCCATCACTGTGTCCCTGGCCAGGCCAGGATGGCGGGGCCTCTCTATTCCTGTACCTGGCATGGTCACCAGATCAGGCTTCTCTGGGAAGGGCATGATGGGTGAGGCAGTAAGGAGACCCAGAAGGGGCTGGGGGTCGGAGGCTGGATGCCAAGGGCCTTCCCCGGGCTGAGCAGCGAGCTCCAGGGACCTGGGCAGCCCTTCGCAGCTTCCCTGCGTCCCCCACACTCAGGAAGTACCACGTCCACATCCAGGCTTCACCGGGACCATTTCCAAGCTAAAGTAGGCCTGCAGTAGCATCGCTGTCTTCCCCCGTCCCTCTCTGTGCCTCCTTGTCCCTGGTTACACCTCGCAGCGAGGGGGACCAGTCACCGTCTGTCCGGAATCCAGGGCCCTTGATGACTAGCCCCTGATTCTCAGCCCTTTGCTTATGCAGGGATCCCTTTATCAAAGGTTCTCCTCACCTTCAGGGCATGTATTTGTTATGAGGACATCTGTATACTCTGAATATTGCACTTTGTAGGCAGCCTCCGGCAGGTGGCAAGCAAACTGCCATGTGCCCTGGGGGTCTTCATTTAGATAATAATTAACTAAAAGGGAGAGATTGAGGGCCTGCTGTGAGCCCCATAACTCCTGTTCTCTCTCTCTCTCTCTCTCTCTCTCACACACACACACACACACACACACACACACCCCACACTGCAGAGCCGGTGCGAATCGTGGCTTCTCTCTGTCCACTCAGCACTTGCAGGGTGACCATTAGGTGTTGGGAGCTGGGGAGACCAGTGGGGTCCCTCATGGAGCTGGTCGTCTCTGGGGGGGACGAACAAGGCAAGGAAGACTGAAATTGCGTGCGATAAGGGCTCCGACAGAAAGGTGTAACACCTACACCTGTGGGGACAGGTGAGGCTAAGCCAAGGGATGAACATGGGTCTCTCCAGGCCAGGATGGAGAGGGTGTCTCTGCAGCATGGCCTGAGGGAGCTGCAGGCCAGGCGAGGCTGGAGAATTCAGTGTTGGGGGGACCCCGGGAGATGAGGTGGGGGGGACAGAGCGCACCTCGGGAAAGGCCTGATGAGACGTGCTGGGGTCTGTGAGGGCTTTCAAACAGGCGAGGGGCAAGGGCACATGGTGTGTAGGCAGATCAGCCTACAGCCATGCTGTGGATGGAGTGAGATGTGTGTGAGTCTCAAGACTGGACTCAGGGAGACAAGTGGGAGACCATGGCTGTGCTCCAGGCCAGGATGGGAGGTTTGGGTTCCAACAGCAGCAGGGAGAACAGGGAAGTCCAGACAGGTGGAGAGAGAGCACGAAGTAAATTAATCAAACCTGAAGGCAGAAATTGTGAGTGAGGGAAAGTGAGGACTCAAGGACTCTAGGTCTCTAACTCGGACAAGAGGAGGTATAGAGAGAACGGGTTTGGGGCTAAGGCTGGGATCCAATTGTGCACATGTTGAGTTGAAACTGCCTGTGTGCACTTAGGGGGGATGCCCGGTGAGCAACCGTGCACATGGGTGTGAAAGGCGGGTGTAATTTCTGTGTTAGAAATACAGATCTGGGGGTCACCACGTGTGACACCTGATGTGGTAGTTGCTACCTACCAGGTGGTACAGCCACCCCTTCCTTAGACCCTGTGTTGTAGGAGGGAGAGGTAGCAGGCAGGCTGCTGCGATGAGGTCCAAGACAAGGCCTGGATTTTGAAGGAAGAGTCCAGACCATGCAGAGGAAGGTAAACTTACCATTCACGACAGTTTGCAAATCAAATCCCTCCCTTGGCCCTTCAACAGAGAGGAAGCAGAGAGCAAAGAATGGCAGAGGGCTTTTAAATAAATCATAATTAGTAACACACACATGGGCTCAGTGTGGGCGAGCAATTAGACAGCTAATTACATGGAAGCTGTGTGTTCACAAAGCCAGAGTCTCACCCCAAAACGGGGAGCTTCAGGCTACAGAAGAGCCGCCTGGAGAGACTGCGGCTGCCAGTGGGACTGATCCAGGCCTCAAGAAAATAGTTGGTAAAGGTAGTGGGTGGGAGCGTGTGCGCACGCACATAAGGATGCTTGAATCCACACCCAGAATTCTTGCGCACCTGTGATAGGAGCTGGGCTTCTGGCCTAACTGGAAGAGAAATGGATTCTCTTAACCAAGTACCACTCGAAAAATGCTGCCCACCACCCCCCCCCCCCCCCCAGCTAAGGGCTTCGTTCCTACCCCAGGGCCCTGGGGGCTGGACTTGTGCGTAGCAACGGCTCCATCTAGCGATGGGCGCTGGAATCGCTCACGGCGTCTACTGCCCCGCGGACCTCGGGGGACCCCTTCTGGGGTTCCACACCCCAGAGTTCTGGGGTGGTGGGGTCTGCGTGGCATTAGGGGACTGGTTCCTGGTTAGCCACGTCCTGAGCCACTGCTAGGACAGAATGTTCATCCACAGTGGAACTGTAGAAACAGGCCAAGCACAGAGAAAATTATGGGGCATTTTTGCCTGTTTCTCAATTTATTTTTCACAAGCCTTTTTGTCTTCAACAGCCTCAGGCTCTACGTGGGGCCTGCAGCTTAATTGTGGTTTTCTCTCCTTTTTTATTTCTTTTCCCTCACAAACAGGAGGAAGAAAGGCTTCCTCAGAAACAAAGGGTTTTGCATTCCAACAGGCTGGCTGCCAGGGGCAAGTATCCACCTGGAAAATTCAGTGATGGAGAAACCCCTGAAGGGGCAGAGGGAGAAGGGGTAGGGGACGGTGTCCCCCCCCCCCGTGCCTCAATTTCTCCCTTCGCCTCAGCCCTGTCCCCCACGACTCCTGTATCCACACACAGGCTGCTCCCTGCCAAGGACACACTGAAGGAAGAGGCCAGACAGAGGCCAGAAAAATGGCGAGAGGACCAGTGTGGTCAGTGCTGCAGTGGGAGAAGGACAGTTGGGGGGTTGAAAACAGAATTCAACGGAGTGTATTTTAAAGGCCTTGTGGTCTTGATTCATGAATCGGGTAGCAGCTCACCCAGCAGATAGGAAGGAGCTCTGAAGAGCTGTACAAAATGGAAGACTTTTCTAGGTAAAAGAGGGCAGGACAAGGACGTTTCCAGCAAAGAGTGGATTGTGTCAGGCAAGGTCACCTTCCCCTGGGGCGGCGTCAGGGGTCTCCCAGGCAGGACCCCTCACCAGTGCTGACCAGGTCATGCCAGATGACCTGAAGACCCCACTCCCTGGAGAGGTTGAAACTGCAATTAGGTGAGGTATGAAGTCATGGTTTGGTGACTGAGCACAAGTGACTCCATTTTGGGGCCTGTTATCTCTTTTGTAACTGGGGGAAACTTTTTTTTCTTGTTTCTGGAGAAAGGAATTTGGGACTGAGTGCTGAGGAGAGGGGACCACCTTAAGAAGAAGTACAGGGCAGAGGGCAATTGTTAGCAGAGAAACCAGCAATTAAGAATGCTGTGGGGTCTCGAGACGGGGGCTGCCGGCAGGTCTGGGAGCCGCAGCAACTCAGCAAAGCCGTGAGCCTTTAAGAGATCTCACCTTGGGTGGCATGATAGCAATTTCCTGTGTATTCTGGATCTAACACACTAATACACAGAGCAAGCTGGCTGTCAGCCCAGCTGAAGGTGATTCAAGGATAGAGAAGCAAACCCTCCCCTGTACGTACCACCCACTATGAAATCAGAGGTAAACACGCAAAAAGGAAGGGAGAGCTGAGATGAACGCCCTTCCCCGACATGCACGTCGCATCCCTGGCATGTCTGCCGCTGACACAGACCACATCCCTCAAGAACAGAACTACCCTCCGAATTCAAATGCGCTATTTTGCACATAGATGCAGAAACAAGGCTGTTGCCAACACTTCTAATGGAAAAATGGCAGTCTGGCTACAAAGGGAAAGCAGACTCTTTCACTCTATGAAATCGCCTATATGAAATCAGAAATAAAACTGCAAGAGAAGCAAGAAAAGCTTGAGCAGGAACTCTCCCCTGGGCATAAAAATGAGTTGAACTGAGCAAAATCATAAATGCAAACCATCCACGTCACCTTTGCCACAGGGGACGATGCCCCAGAATAGAATTTAATGCCAAATTAAATGTTCCATCCACCTCTTCCAGCAACAGAGCTGTAAAAGGGGAAAACAAATCAAGGTTGCTGCTACTCTCGCTGAAGCGTATTGGCTGATGGCACATAAATAAGCACATAGGAAGCAGCTTATCTGGGCGTGGGATGCCTTGGGCCCAGAGGGGTCGGCGAATGGGGGGCAACCATCACAGGGGCCGTCACATTAATTCTCCTCTGGCACCTCAAACGGCATTTTCCCTTTCTTTGCAGAGGTTTTAGAATCTCCCAGACTTCTGCTTTGCAAATAAGTTCATCTGTATCATTTTTCTAGATTCCACATATAAGTGATATTATATCATATTTTTCTCTTTCTGACTTACTTCACTCTGTATAGCAGTATCTAGAGAACAAACGTATGGATACCAAGGGCGGAAGGGGGCAGTGGGATGAACTGGGAGATTGGGATTGACATATATACACTACGATATATAAAATAGGTAACTGATGAGAACCTACTGCACAGCACGGGGAACTCTACTCAATGCTCAGTGGTGACCTAAATGGGAAGGAAATCCAAAAAAAAGAGGGGATATATGTATACATATAGCTGATTCACTGTGCCGTACAGCAGAAACTAACACAACATTGTAAAGCAACTATGCTCCAATAAAAATTAATTAAAAAAAAAAAGAATCTCCCAGACTTTACCCAATGCCCTGGAAGAGTATGGATTACAATCAGAGCACCTGGGTCGGGGGGAATAGCAGGGCTGGGGGTGGGGGCATTTCCATAGCAGGCATCTAATGCCAAATATACAATGTGCCTCCCGCTTGCTTCAGCAACTATGGCACCACCATAGTAAGGAGATACGTGAAGAGCACAAACCACCCTGGGCTTGCATTCAGATCTGAATTCAGTGTGGGGTGGCCTTGATCAGTCCCTCCTGGGAGCACTGGACCTCAGTGCTCTTGCTGGTTGTGCAGGGTGGGACTTGCACAAGGTATTCTCAACAATTCCTTTCCGGTGTGTTATTTGATGTGGGAACCCTTGCAGAAGGGTAGAGGGAGGCATGGCTCTGAACTCAGTGCCACGGAAGACAAACAATGGTCGTGTCCACTGACAGATCAAGCATCACTTTTACTCCTGGGGGGCTTATGTGTATTTCTACTGGGAAGAAGTATCATCTTTATCCTTAGAAAACAAATAACAAACAAAAACAGCCACTGGCCTCTAGTGAAAAGGCATACCGTTGCTTCATTGTGTAACTGCATTCCTAGAAATCTCATACTAAAGTGGATTGTTATGAACCAAATACTATTTCCCTACAGGAAGACTGCTATAACTGGGACTTGTGTTCCACATCAAGAATTTGGCATCAAATAAATCATAGACTTTGCTAGCAGTATGATATAAGGGGGGAACTATAAACTTCTATAATCATTTAAAATAGTAAAATTGTGCTCCAACTCACATAAAATGGGCATAAGTGTATTGTACATGTTGATTATGCAAGAGACCCCAATGTGCTATAAAGTACAGATAGAACACATAAAACTCGAAAATTAGTGTACCATAAATTCAACCTGAAACCAGCATACTAGCTATAATAAATTTCATTAAACATTAAATGAACAATAATTTGGTTTTCTTTCTTAGAACTTGGAAGGGCTGATTTGGCAAACTTGAATCTCTTAAAAACAACCACAAAAGTTAGCTTATGTCCATGTGTTAGTTTTCCTGTCGATGGTTTCTGCTAACAAGCAGAGGAGTTTGGGCTATTACAGTAACTGTGAAGGGAGCCAAGTCAAAGGAAGAGAGTAGATGCCGATGTACACTTGGTCTTTGAAGGTGATGATGATGGCATTTTTTCCCAAAATAGACATCATTTAAGTAACAGCTTATCTAACGTATTTCCCCTTCACCCCTTCTTGCCTCCTCCCTTTTGTTCAAAAGTTGTACTCTGTATTGGATCAAATAAAGGCCAACCAATAAGAGAAGAGTGAGTGCCACTTAAATCACTCCACGACACTTTGTTGACAGCTATTAGAGACCTTCACACCTTATCGGGAAAAGGAAAACAATTATAAGTCATTCAAATGGCCTTTAAAAAGAATGTTAAAACACTTCTCTCTGACATAAGACAGTTGCAGGAATGCACATTGGCCACAGCTTTTGTGGAACACAAAATAAATCATCTCTCATATTTTCATATACTTTACAGTTTAATACTATTATGTAGTTCGATTATCATAGCTATCTGGTTAGGAAAATATGTCAGGCACTATGATTTCCTATTTTATGATCAAAGAAACAAAAGTTTAGATAGCTGAAGGGACTTATTTGGGGTTACAAAATGAGAAAAATGTATTAAGAGCTGAGACATTATTCTAAAAGTATGGAGAGACGTTGTCCACAAGTATTTCATAAACATGAGTCCACGAATCCTAAAAGAACAATAATGATGGGAGGTAATTTAGAGGTACCACCCCATACAAGTGTCCCCTTTGTAATAGTGCATTTCAAATCACCCCATGGTGCACGGCAGTCCGTTCTGTTCTACCGGGACGCTCCTAAGGAAGGTTAATTATCCCACAAGGCAAAACGCTCCATTTTTTGACAAACTGTTTCAATTGTTAGAAAAGTTCCTCCATTTATACTCATGTTGCTTTATAGCACCTCAAAGACTATGCCTAATCCTTCTTCCACACAATATTTTAAATATTTGAAGGTAGCTATCGTGTTTCCCACTCATAAGGCATGACTTCTAGACTCTCTGTCCTCCTGGTGGCCATTCTTTGATTCATCCATGCCACTCTTAAAACCAGATGCCCAGAAGTAACCATAAAGCTCCTAGAGAACTCTGACCAGTATATAGTGGACTGAAATTTCTATTAATATAGCTCAACACAACAGTAACTTTGGGCAGATACATCGTGGTGTTGGCTATTATCAAGCTTGCATCCAACTAAAATCTCTGTTTTTTCCTCCATAATCTGCTATTGAGCCAGTGCTCTCCCATCATAATCATATTAGGTTGTGACATTAGCAAATAGGGGAGGCTTATCTTCATGTATTCAGTGTTTCTCAATATGGAGTGCTAATGGAATTTTGGTCAGGATAATTCTTTGCTGTATGGGACTGGCCCATACATTGCAGGATGCAATTATTAGTGACAACATTTGATTGTCTTTGTGACAATCAAAAATGGCCTTTACACCTCCAAAACTCCCTTAAGAAAGAGATTCCACTGCAGTTGAGACTCTTCATCAAACTATCCACTGACATGTTGCAATATGAAGAAAGGAGCCCTTGGTCAGGCCAGTATAGCCTTCCTTTAAGGTTTGACATGTATTTTATGGTGAAAACAAAAGACATATCCTATGTCTATGATTTTTATCCAGCTACACATCCACCTAAATGTACAACAGTAATCCTCATTTCTCTTTCTTATTAATGAAGACAGGATGAAAACGTTTGAAAATTACACTTCCGGAACAATAGCAGAGAAACTTAGCACCGGTAGAACAGGACAATAGTTGGCTATAGTTGTGGGAGCCAATCTCCGAAGTTGGCTCCTCAGTGAGCCTTGCCACCTGGTGCTCGTGACCTTCTATTATCCTTTTCTTGGACACGGGCTGGCTCTTTGCACGCTTGAATCACTAAATGGAGTTTAAGCAATGCTCCCAAGGTTAGGTCAGCAGTCCTGAAGCTTCTGCTTTGCTTTTTTGGAACACTCTCTTTGGGAGCCCTTAGCTGCCATACAAGAAGTCTGACTACCCCCAGCTCCTGTTCTTGTGAGGCCATATATAGATCCTCCCAACTGAGCCTGATCCCTTTTAGCCACGGCTTACAAGGTGCCAGTCACTGAAGCAAAGCCATCTTTAACTTTCCAGACAAGCTTATGCGCAAGCCGTATACCACTGAGGTGACTTCACTCAACACCATGTGACGCAGAAGAATTGCCACGAGTAAGTTTTCCTGTATTCCTGACCCACAAGATTATGAGATGTAATAAAATTTGATAGAAGGGCTTGTATTCCTTCCTCCCTAAAATTCATATTCTGCAGCAAACTGTGCGTTCATTTATTCACTCATTCATCATACATTTATTAAAACTCCTATTGTGTCCCAGCATTTTGAGTGACGTTGGGAATAAAGTAGGTGATAAAAAATCCAGTGTCTCTGAGCTCAGAAACATCACAGTAGAATGTAGGGGATTCATACACTAATAATTAGAAGGGAATTTAAAGAAGCATGAGAGAGGTAAATGTGGGCTGCTGTGAAAGTACAGAGAAAGACCTAGAGTTGGGGGGAAAAGATGTCATGGAGGCTTTTGGCAGTAGGGAGTCATAAAAGGCAAGACAATTATCCAGGCAAAATAAAGAGGGTTAAAAGGATTTTTCAAGCAGAGGGAGCAGCACGTAATGGCCAACAGTTTTGAAAGACACAGTGCATTGGAAGCTAGAGGCCAGAGTATGAGGAAGTAGTTAATGGTGATGAGGGAGATTGACAGAATATAATAAGAAAAGAAGCAGGAAAAGTAAGCAAAAGCAAGATCTTTGAAAGTCGCTAAATGCCGTGTATGGTACTCAGCCTCCAAATGGACCCACCATGAACCCTGCATTCTAGCATCTAGACATTTGTGTGGTCCCCTCCTGCATGGAGGTTGGTCTGTATGACCAGAGCATAAAGCAGGAGTGATGGTGTGCCACACCTGAAATTAGGCTATAAAGCACTGCGGCTTCCATCTTTCGTGCTCTCTCTCTCTGGAGAGACCCATGAGGTAAAAAAGTGAAGATTCCTGCCAACAGTCATGTGAATGAGCTTGAAGTAGATCCCACAGCCAAGTCTCCAGAGACTGAAGCCCAGGCCAAAAGCTCGACCGCAGCCCCACGAGAGACCCTAAGCCAGGACTCCAGCCAAGCCACACTCGCATTCCTATTGCTCGGAAGCCGTATGACAGAGTAAATGTTTGCTGCTTTAAGCTGCTAAGTCTGGGAATTATTTTTTATGCAGCAGTAATAATACACGATGCTGAGAGGTTTAAACATTATCCTGAAATTGATAGAAAGCCTTTATAGGATTTTAAAGGGCTAGACAACTATTTGAACATGGGAAAAGTCACTGGGTTAGCAGTGTGGAGGGTAATGTGAAAGAGAAAAAGGGGATCCCTGAAAAGAGACCACCATAAAGTAGTTCTGAAAGGATAAAGAACTGTACCAAAACTATTGAAAAGGAAGGAAAAAAAAGACAGAGATTTAGGCTATTATATTAATAATCCCAGGTTTCCGGTTTAGACAACTGGGTAAGCAGAGGCACAGTCACTGAGGCAGAAGACGGGAAAGGGGTAGGACTTGGAATCTACAGCAAAGATGATGTACTTAGATTTCAACATGTTAAGATTAAGAAGCCCATGAAACATCCCAGAGGGGCTGAAAAGACACATTGGATGTATGGACTGTGGACTCAGTGCTGGTCTGGGCCATGACAGTCACCAGCATGACACTGGAGACTGAAGCCATGGATTAGCATGTGCACCCTGAGGAGAGGGTATGGGGCAGGAATAGCAGGAAACTGGCAGAACCAAAGCCTGTTTCCCAGTTGTACCCTGTCTCCTCTAAACCCTGGACTAGATGTATCAGGGATTTAACCCCTTCTCTGTAGCCCAGGATTATAACAACTGTATTGTCAGATGAGAAAATCACTCTATTCCAAGTTCATGGAAGAAAGCAAATATTTGAGTATTCTATAATCATTTTTATCTTGCTTATTGCTTTGCTTAAGTCAAAGGTGATTCCTGCAAGTCTGGATGCTCCCTGCAGAAATCCAAGGCTAAAGATATAGACTAATTTCTCTGCCAAGTCCCCAAGGAAACAGAGAGCAATGCTGCTATGGGAGCACCTGATCATAGACAACTTGCACCAGGGGAAATGTGCCCTAAAAGTAGCAAATCAGATGAAAGAGAAAGGTGTAAAATATCTGTATTAATCAGGGTTCTCCAGAGAAACAGAGTCAACAGTGTGTGTGTGTGTGTGTGTGTGTGTGTGTAGAAAAAGATTTATGATAAGGAATTGGTTAATGTGATGGTGATGGTTGGCAAGTCCAACATCTGCCAGGTGGGTTAGCAGGAGGGACACCCAGGGGAGATTCAATGTTGCAGTTCTAGTCGGGAAGCCATCTGCTGGCAGGATTCCCTCTTTTTCTGGGAGCTCAGACTTCGTTCCATTCAGGCCTTCAACTGATTGGACGAGGCCCACCCAATTTACAGAGGGCAATCTGCTTTACTCAAAGTCCACCAGTTTAAATGTTAATGTCATTCCATAAAAAACCTTCACAGGAACATCCAGAACAATGTTTGATCGTGTGTCTGGCACCATGGCCTGGTCACATTGACACATAAAGTTAACCATCCCAAAATCTGTGGCAGGCAGGGGTGGGGAGGTAAAACTGATGTTTACTGTTGTTCACCACTGAATTCCTCTTTGCAGCCAACACAGCGCCGTGTATAGTGCTGAGCACATAGTAGGCCCTCAGCTAAATGGTTCATGAAGACATTCACAATCCTGGACATGTCCAAATATAGCTCATTTGACAAAGACAACATCAAAGTCACAGAGGGACCTTATTCTCCAGTGTTTGTCGGAAAGGTCAACAAAAAGCCCACCCCAACCACCATGTGCTGCTATTCTGACTGTACCCCTTTCCCTGTGGTCTTCACAGCAGCAGGCGGTGGGTGAGGACGGTGACTGTTGGGGGTGCCCCTCCCCCATCCCTAATGAACCATCCTTGTGTGTTCCTGATCAAGTCCCCCACTGCTGTCTAAAGTGAAAAGAAAATGTCCTGGAAAGAGATGATTTGTCTGCATCTGGAAAGATACCAGTCATTTTGTGTGTATTTGTTTTGCTTTTCCTTCAGGAGACAGTGAGGGGAAACTAAATGAGCTTTTCTCACTTTGGAACATTGTGAAATTCAGAATGAAGCAGGCTGTGGGTGGCTGCTCAGGGCACCGTGAGCTAGTGAAGAGAGCAAAAAAACTCAAGTCAGGGCAGATCTGGAGCAGAGCACAGGGTAGGTGGAGGCAGCTGGGCCAGAAAGACACACTCCCCCACCTTCACTGTGGAGATGCATCTGGAGGGATGGTCGAGATACCGGGGTCTCTGTAGCCCAATCGATCCCTTAAAAATGCTGGTTGATGGTTTTCTTGCTCATTAAGTTTCTTCCTAAGTAAGGACTACTTAATCTGGTCCACAGACCCCTCGGGAAGCCAAGAAGAGAATTCAGGGAGTCCATGAACTTGGATGGCAAAATAACATATATATTTTTTCACTACTCTTTAGCTGAATCGAACGTTTCCCAATAAGCTGAATGTACGCAAGGAACCCCAGAATTATTAGCAGTATCTGTTGCAGACATCTGAAAATATCTTTTATGTTCATCTCTTCTTCATCCTGCCGCAGCTCGGTGGTCCCTGCCCACACCTGCAGGTCCCCAAATTTAAGATGCCTGAATTTTCCTATGTTTTCCAATGTAGATGTACCAGTAAAAAAGGAAATGCTGCCTTTTGATCTCCATGTAGATCCCTGGATCCACCTTGAACTGGTTAGAAGTCAGAGAGCAAGGGGAGTGAGTAAGTTCTCTGGCCAAAAAACCTCCCAGGGCAGGGGGGCTGCTTATCATTCATTTGGATACCAAACTATAGAACCGAATTACGGGGTTGCGCCCCCTGATTCACTGTAAGGAATCCAGTCCCTTCCCCCAGTGGGAGTACTTGAACCTTGCACAGATCTATCTTCATGCTGTGGTCAGCTTTCCCTGCAAGTCACTGCCTCAGGTTTTTCTGCCCATTCCCTCCGATTTCTCACGGCTGCTTCTCAGCACCACCCCAGCCCTCCGCCACCTCCATCCCCCAAAGTGTAGACCTCGATCCCTCCATTACAGCTCTAAGCACAGCTCACCCAGAACTGCGGTACTTTAAAAACGTGACTGAAGTTTAGGGAGGAAAGGAACTACAAGAATTAAAAGGGAGAATTAAAATTAAATGATGATGTATAACTCTCCCAAATCCACCGACAAGTCTCTCCATAGGGGTCGTGAATGGTCACCTTTTTTCTAAACCTTTTGCCATGTGACTGGCGCCCACTGACCACCCGGGTCGGGAGTCCCTTCAATTTGTCCTCCTTGCCTCAAGGTCAGGTTGCCCTTCCCAACTCTCAGGCTCCAACTAGAGGAATCAAAGCCCATGAACTTCATGATATTCTCTCCAAACGCGATAGGAAGACAGCCTTATTTAACTATTAAATAGAATATCTAAGTCTGAAGTATGGGAATTGAGGTCATGTCCCCCAGTTCCAGGCTTCCTAAGAACTCCAGGCAATATTAGCCTCAAAGCCGCGCGAATACAATGCTTGAAAAGGTGACCCTCCCGGTACAGAGGAAGCTTGGCAGGACACACCCAAAATGAACCATTTGGGGAATCCTATGCAGCTTCTACATTGTTCTACGTTGTTCCAATGTAGAAGCTGCATACAATTCCCCAAATGGTAAGTTTCAACAATCTTAAGGTCCATTTTCTACCTTGAGAATAGGAGCAACTATTGTTAGCACTCACACAGCACTTTGGGGGCAGAGAGAAGGAGGCATCTGTTACAGAACAGGGACAGAGGAATGGCTTGTTTATTCCAGTGCTCTTAGGGGAGATTACAGAAGGCTCCATGGAGGAGGTGTCTCTTGAATTAAAATGAAGGATGAGCGTACATATCTGTGGGCACCGAAGAACGGCCGGCCAGTGCACCGTGTGGGTGATACAGAATGGTGAGGATGGGCACCCAAGTCTCTGTGGGCCCCTCACCTCCACGACTTTTATTGAAACTTGAAATGGCTTTTGAAGTTAACAATCACCCCCGAGGATATAACAGTAGACACAGAGGATACAACAGTAGACACTCAAAGACATGAAGGTTTTGTTAAGTAGCCCCCAGTTAATCCAACAACACACCTCAGTCCTTGGTGGCCGCGTATAAACTCTACCAAGGGTGTGTGTCTTAGGTTCCCTAGGAAACGTCTATAGCCAGACAAACAGATAATGCCTAATAGAGATAAAGAGAGTCTAAGGAAAGCTATGAAATCAGCTTTTCAGGCAAGGTATGTTCATTTCAAGCATATAATTTTTTGTAAAATCCTCTCAGTATCGAGAAGGAAAGTGTCAGAGGACAAGTTAGAATGGGGGTGTGGTGTGGGTCTGCCTCAGCCTGTGTGAGCAGAGGCAGACCTGTCCGGTTTGCATCTGAATTTGTCTTTGCTGGGGGTACCCAGCTTATTGTCCCAAACTTCTCCAATCCAGCAAAGGAGCCTAGAAATATACCGTATCTTTTCGAAGCACAATTGAAAAAAAAACTAAGAAGGCAACTATGTGACTACCTCCTGACGGATACAGCGTAGCATTCAGACTGCTTAACAAACCTCTGGAAGAGAACAATGTCTGAGGAGCTTTGAGTTTGAGTTCCGTATATTTTACGAGAAAAAAAAGTTTTCTTTAATTAAGTGATGGCTAATGAACTATTAAAGCAACACCCTTGCTAATTAAAGAAATAAATTGAACTTGCTGGACCTTTCAGCTGCTTGGAAACCCTCCGCTTCTAATGTTTTCTAGCTGAAAAGAAGGCTTCCATCCCAAAATGAGTCAACGAGTTAGAGAAAAGAGGTATCAAGGCCAGGTGGCTGGATGAAGCCTCCAGAAAGAGTAGCCGGATGTGCCTGCAGAAGTGATCCAGGCACGCTGTGGATGGTTTAGCTCAGGTAGATGCCTGTGTATCACTACTGTATCGCCAAGTGTCTAGAATAGCTCTGGTGCTAGTAGATGCTAAAAAAAAAAAAAAAAAAAAGAAAACAAACACACATGCAGAAAAAGAAACGTGTGTGTGTGTGTGTTGAATGAATAAATGAATGACTGCTTACCTCGCAAAGAGCCCTTTTGTTTTCAGTATACCTTGGGGGTCTGACTTTTCCTAATCCAAAGTGTGAGTCAACCAGAGTCAATAGCAGGTGATATGTGAAGTGATCAATATTAACTTGGCAAAAGAGGTTAAGAGCCTTGTTCCGTGTCATAAACTAATGTGCAGGCCAGGTCAACATACTCCCTCTCTGAAGACCCTATTGAGAGAATGTCTAAAAATTGGGCCCTTGATTCTGCCCATCTTCCACCAAGGGAAGGTACTTGGTATAACTGAGGACGCTCTGCAAGCACTCAGAATCTCTGCTAGAAGTCATCACCAAAGTTGTTTGTTTCCTCCTGTAATTCCGGAGTCAGTGCATTTGTCTCAGGCTCCTGGAGATCTGGGGCAACAATTATGTGGTGTCGTCCAGGGCCATGCCACTTAGCAAGTTTTGCTTATGTCAACATTATGCACTGTACACATTTTTTTTTCTTTTGCTGGGGGCAGCTGAAAGTAAGTGACACTAATTTCTATTCTGCAGTTATCCAAATATTGCACTCATAACACAATCCATAAACGTAATGACTACTCATCAATAAAGCAGAGGAATGTCTGAGAAACCCTAATTGTCACCCCCCCAAAAAAAATTTTAAAAATAAAAACAAACAACAAAAAACGCTACCAAATGGTAGGTCCCTTATCTTAATTACAGGCTTATTTGCATTAAAATGAAGGTTATTCTATAATTACTACCAAATGTTTTGTGTTGAGGTTGAAATACCTCTCTGCAGGCTGTCTGTCCGTTTCCTTTCCATTTTCCCTTGTCATTCGTCTCCTCTATAATCGTCTGCCAGAGAGTGCTGCTCTTAATTCCCTTTCCAAAAGCATCACCACCTGAGGGCACCTTGTGGATTCTGGGGCATCCCACTGCGGTCCTTCTACAGGATGGCATAGAGAGAATTAAAGAAACCTTGGGACTTCCCTGGCAGTCGAGTGGTTAAGACTCCACGCTTCCAATGCAGGGGGCGCAGGTTCCATCCCTGGTCGGGGAACAAAGATCCCACATGCCACATGGCGTGGCCAAAAGATAAAAAATATACATACAATAAAAAAGAAAAGAAACCTCTCTCCACCCACAATAAACAACCTCAAGATGTGCCGGCTTGAGAGCAGAATTAGCATGGCCTGACTCTGCACTGGCTGTGATGCTGAGAATCCCCACTACCTCCCCTGTGCCCCTACCATACCCTCAACAAACTGCAACATTCATCAACAAACACAGTCTATTTTTTTCTCCTGGCTGCGCCGTGAGGCTTGCAGGATCTTAGTTTCCCAACCAGGGATCGAACCCAGGCCCTCTGCACTGAAAGCACGGAATCCTAACCACTGGACTGCCAGGGAATTCATTGGATGAATTCATTGGATGAACGTGTATGGCTTTGCAGGCTGCAGTGGCATCCATCCTCCTTAGAGAAGCGGCGGCTCTACAGGTTCGCCTCAGGCCCCCATCCTCCTCCAAAATGGTGAAGACATTACTACCGTGGGGCACGCCTCCTAGAATTGCCGGTTTCACTGCAGCAGCAGGGCTCTGCCTGGCTCCCTCCTTCCCACTAAAGCACTGCCGGAACCTGAGTTCACCACCTTTTCTTCAAGTCCCCGTGGAATTAGCAGCAGCTGACGGGCTAGGTCGCTAAGCAGGCTCCACAGAGGTCTTCCCTGCACCTGGGGCTCCCTGACCCCAGCCTCACCTCCTCTGTGACTTCTAGCGTGCAGGGCCTTGGTGGTGTGGAAAGGCTGCCGCCTCCCCTGCTCTCCCCAGCCCCTGGTCCATGCCGGCCCACCCACCGGAGAGGAAGAAGGCTGTTCCCGTAGCTTCCCAGGGAGCAGGGCTTTGTGCCTTGTGCTGCCTCCTTTGCACGTGCTCCCCCTTATTAGTTCCTTCCTGCACACAGTCCCTTCATCTCCTCCTCCTTTGAAAGCAGCCTCGGCGAGTTCTCCCCTCGCTGCCCCGATGGTGGGGGGACGACCCCGGCCCCCCGCCGGGGGACCTTCGCTTTGATGCTCCGACTTTACTGCGCGTCATTTGTATTCCGTGCTTCCCGTTCCCGCTCTTGCCCAGTGTGTTTTGATGAGCTTCTCTCTGCACTCATATTGTCTCAGTCGTTAACCACCCATTTGCAAGTCTGTAATTTACTTTTGATCATTCATTTTATGAGGCGCACAGGGTAAAAAGCCGCCGACGCTGTTCTTCCCTTCGTTTCCCCTCCGACTCGGTCTAGTTTGCCGCTGAAGATTCTCTCCCAGTCCCGGACCCTGTTGCTGTATCATCTCGTAAGGAGGCCTCTGCTGCCTTGACCTTCCTCGGAGAGATTTGCCTTCTGCTTCGCCTTCTGATGTGGTTCATTAGCTCGTTTCCCCTCCCCTTAGGGATCAGCTTCCCTGGGAAACGGAGGAGTTGGTGCAGGCAATTCTTTGGGGGTCTATTGATTGACAGAAGGGGGAATCGCTGGCAGAACGATGGGATTGCACCAAACCCCCAGGAGAAGGAGTTACCGGCGAAGGCTCAGCAACACCTCCCAAACTGACATTTCACAGCCGTTTTCTATTTGGCAGGAAACAGCGTCAGCCCGGGAGGAGGAGGCGCTCTGAGCATCTGGCTGTATCTCCCTCCCTCCCGTGGTCAGCAGGATTTCCAGGGAATAAAACCTGCTGCCTCTCTCTTCCCAGAGGGGAGAAGAGACGCCCAGGCTCACGAAGCCCAGTTTGAAATGAGCTTCTCCGGTGTTCCTCCCATTTTGTGTTCTTCCTTTTTTTCTTTGGAAGCACACACTGTTCCTGAAGGAGAAATCAGCCCTCCCAGGATTCCTCACGGCAGAGCCTTCCTTAGGAACCTTTCTGGCTGGCGTGGTCACAAGAGATCCTTGGGCCCCTACAGACATTCCTGGGATACCCCCCAGGCTCCCCCCTCCCCCACCCCACCCTCTTCCTCCCCTGGGGTCGCTCTTAGCACCTCTGAAGCTGGGGCAAATTGGGAACGTTTGAAAGTGAAACCAGGCACTAGTCACAGGTGAGCAAGGACACAAGGTCTGATCCAGAACAGTCCCTGGCTGTCCATCTTCCAAATTCCACTCCCAGGGCTGAGTCTCGGTGTAAGAGAAAATGTGAAGACTCCCTCCCTTCCCAAAACTGGGCTGGGGGAAAAAAATGGGTGCTTGAGGTCTTGACTTGAAATTCAAAATGGGTTTTCACATAAAAATAATGGCATACGGGCTTCCCTGGTGACACAGTGGTTGAGAGTCCGCCTGCCAATGCAGGGGACACGGGTTCGTGCCCCGGTCCGCGAAGATCCCACATGCCGCGGAGCAGCTGCGCCCGTGAGCCGTGGCCGCTGAGCCTGCGCGTCCAGAGCCTGTTGCTCCGCAACGGGAGAGGCCACAACAGTGAGAGGCCCGTGTACCGCAGGAAAAAAAAAAAAAAAAATGGCATACATGGTGGTTAGAATTGTCCATTATGAGTTACGAGATCCTTCTTCCCTTTAGGACTTGGGTTGAGGTAAGGATTCTCAACATGGTACCACGCTCTGCTGTGAGTCAGCCGTTTTGTCTGTTTTTACATCCACCAGTTCTTCCCAATGGTCTCAGATAACGCACTGCAGACCATGCACACAGCTGCAGTCATGAGCCAGTGAGTTGAAGGCAAAATCCCTGGCCAAAAAAATAATTTAAATGAAAGGCTTTCTTGTATTTCAGAAGACGCTGGGTGCAGTGAACTTCAGAGATGCAGTTCTGAGCTGCTAGAAGCCTCAGGGTCAGAGTTCCAATCAGGAAACAGCTTTCTACAGATGCCTTCTGACTTGGGAAGCCAGCACAGAGAGGTCTTTCCCAAGATGAGGGTGCAAAGGCCCCATGCATAGCTGGATCATGCCTCAGCAGGTAGCCTCCAAATTTTAAGCGGAGCAAACAGCTTACTCTCAATCCCTTTTTATTACGAGGACAGACAATCTTTAAAGAAGTTAGTAAATCTAACATATCTTCGTTGCTAATTAGTATCCCTGGATCCAAAAAATCTTAAAAGGAGAACATTATCGAACCTAGAACATTGTCAGTGTAATCGCCCCAAAATACAACTGGGTGGAATTGCCGGTCTGTCCTAAAACTTCCACTAGGCACGTCAAGATGGTTTCCCCAGGCTTACTGTTAACCTGCCCTGTGTGACCTGGCCCTACTGCTCCAAGCAGCCCGGCTTCCCCGCGGGCTCAGCACAAGCTCCCCACGAGGCTCCTGCCAGCCCGCCCCAAACATAGAGCTTTCTTAGTCCTCCAGCGTCTGGGTGTGTTACCCTCCAGAACACGACTCACCCACTTTCAGGACCCAAGGCAAATTTTGCTTCCTGGCCTCCCAACAATCCAAACACACATTACCTCCCTCAGGAATCCTGCGGTGGTCCTATCACCCTCCTCTCATCTCTGCATGTCCACCGAGCAACCCAGGTACATAAAAAACTCCCTTGGTAGGGCCAAATATTGGCAATTCCACATAAATAAAGCTAATTTACGTCTTTGTCTTCTGCCCAGTCACCCGTATCACTAGTGCTAGGCATGACACAGGGGCTCAACAGACCCGAGTTAATAAGTTAATTGATGCATCGTTTGAAAAACACCGTCCAACTAGTGCACCCACATGTATAATCTACTACTTAGTATGGACAGAATACTGCCCTGTGAAAACTTATGCTGAACGACAATACCCGTGTATCCTAATTGGCAGTGATTATTCAGCAGCTGGGCCCTGGGTGAGACGCGGGCTCCCAGGACTCCCAATGAAAGGCTCCAGCTCTGAAGGCAAAGAAGAGCAGAAAAAAGAAAGGAGAGTGAGCGGGTCTGGTGAACTATGTAGAAAATGAAGACGTGGTCAGACAAGTGGCCCAGAGACTCAGACCTGAGATGCTGTCCTCGTCCCCTCGCTGAACCCCAAGCATCTGTGGATCACGTAGCACATGCTGCTTCTTTGCTACGTGCTGCACGCACGTTAAGGGATAAGGCGAAGACTCTGGCCCGGAGAGCTCCCAGCATGTCCGGGAGATGTGAAAACAGCAAAGCCTGATCCTTGGTAAGCAGGGCTGTAACACAGATGCAAACAGAAGGCTATGGGGGAAAGGAGCTCATTCATCCTTCCTGGAGGAACCAGGGAAAACGTCACAGGACATGAAACTTTGGAGCTAGGTCTTGAGGGATGAGCGGGTGTTTACTGGAGAGGAAACCAGGGGAGAATATTTCAGGCCAAGGGAACAGCTTGTGCAATAGGGAGAGAGTAAGATGGAACCAGGAGCAAGATGGGAACCCAGACTTGCACAGCCAGGGGCTGAGATGCTGAAGAAAAGCTTAGTTCAGATCTGGGATGACCCTGGGGAACAGGAGACAAACAGAATCTCAAGGAGTCAGGGAGAAAAGGGGCAGGAATAAGGTGGTTACAGGTGGCCCCAGAGTGATAGCTCAATATGACATCTCCAAACCAGGCCTTTGGTCTCCTCTGGAACTGACTGCCAAGCTGTATCCTGCCAAGCTCCATGTATCCTCAGGGGTGCCCTCACACCCGTATTCCTTCAGGAGTAGAAAATAGCTCCAGGTCACAACTGTCCTTAAAAGCATTACTAAGTCCCCAATACATACCAAACACGTGTTAGGCCTAGAAATGCAAAGTCAGAGAAGACGAGAGTATGAACAAGGCCTGCTACCAGCTTACGGTCTAGTCCAGGAGACAGAGAGGTGATAGGGCTTGTATGTGTGTGTGGGTTAGGGTAGGTAGAATGAATGACAATGATCCAGAGGTGACCGTATCAGGAAGGAGCCTCAAGAATCTGGGGCTGGATCATGCAGATTTTGGGGTATTTTGTTCTGTTTTTCTTATATAAATTTATTTTTGGCTGTGTTGGGTCTTCATTGCTGCGCGTGGGCCTTCTCCAGTCATGGGCAGCAGGGGCCACTCTTCGTCGCGGTGCGCGGGTTTCTCATTGCGGTGGCCTCTTCTCTAGGTGCGCAAGCCCAGCAGCTGTGGCTCGTGGGCTCCAGAGCGCAGGCTCAGTAGTTGTGGCACACGGGCCCAGTTGCTCCACGGCAGGCGGGATCCTCTCAAGACCAGGGCTCGAACCCATGTCCCCTGCATTGGCAGGCAGACTCCCAACCACTGAGCCACCAGGGAAGCCCGATCCATATGGTTTTAATGATCCTTTTGTCAGTGAAGAGACCCATAGCTTAAGCTGGATCCTCTCCCTTCTGCTCCATGGTAAGGTGTTGGTGGTCAAGTCAGAAGATTCATGTCTTTTTAAAAACATTCTAATAGTTTTATACTTGACATTATCTGGCTTAGTAAGATAGAACACCACTTAATCTTATTTTACCCATGCCCCTTTACAGCCTCCTCCAAAAGAAGAAAGAAAAACAAAAGAGTAAAACAAAACATAACACTTTCCTTGAAGGTTTTCCACGTACAGTTGTGTAGTTTGTGATTGGTGTGTTTCAGTTGAAGGACACCTCTTTCAGCCCCACTGGGAAGTAGCTTTTAAGAAAATGTATGTATATGTTTCAAAATTTTGTGTATGTATATGTGCATGTACCTATGAATCCCAGAAAAAAAAAAAGGGACATTATTCAATGTTAAAAGAAATAAGAGGGGGCTTCCCTGGTGGCGCAGTGGTTAAGAGTCCGCCTGACGATGCAGGGGACACGGGTTCGTGCCCTGGTCTGGGAAGATGCCACATGCCGCGGAGCGGCTGGGCCCGTGAGCCATGGCCGCTGAGCCTGCGCGTCCAGAGCCTGTGCTCCGCAACAGGAGAGGCCACAACAGTGAGAGGCCCGCGTACCACAAAAAAAAAAAGAAAAAGAAATAAGAAACAGGCTAAAAAAAAAAAAGAAAGAAGGTTGAGATGAAATGATTGTGATGGCTTTTCTAACTCTGTTTTGGACACTGACGCTTGTCCTCCTCGTCTAACACATTGTTTGAGTCTTTCTTTTCTAAAATAAAAGCGGGAGGGGGAGGAGTCATCATCACCTACGGGCCTTGTCTCCTGCCCTGGCCTATGGTCTCCTCTCCCTGAAGGAGTAGCTGATGTTTCCTCTTTCCATTCCTCACAAGGAGCCTGTGATAAACACTGGCCGACCACCCTGCCTCCACCTGTTCCTTTCTAACAGGATTCCTAACTGGTTCAGGTCTCAGGTGGCCATGTGCTTCCAGGCAGACTGGGTCCATCCCAAGCCCAGAAATAAGTCTTGTGTCTTTAAACCAGCACTTCCCAAACTTTTTGGTCTTAGGACCCCTTTACACCTTCAGAATAATCGAGGGCCTCAATGTGTTTTATGTGGATTATATCTATTGATATTTAAAATTCTATAGATTAGAATTTTAAATTGAGAAAATTTTTAAATGTGTATGTAAATTTTTCTAAAAGAACCCAGTACACATTAACATAATTAACATATTTTTAATGAAAAATACATGTTCCAAAACAGTTTGCTGAGACAAGTGGCACTGCTTTACACTTTTGTAAACCTCTTTCCTATATGGCTTAATAGAAAACAGCTGAATTTTCATCTTTGCTTCTACATTCAATCTGTTGTAATATTTGTTCTGGTTGAAGTATATGAAGAAAACTTAGCCTTTAATTACATAGGTATGCAATTTTAAAAAGAGAGGAGTATTTGCTTTTCAGGTAATTGTGGATATTTTTTGATATTTGAAAACTTGCAATTGGTGGTTTCTTTAAGCTTAGTTGCAACGTGGAATCTTAAACCAAATGCATTACCTTTTCATATTGTATTGCACTAAAATCCATTGATTTATCTTGCTATTTGAGTGGACCATTTACCCATGTATGATTTTATAACAGCATGCCTTGGTCATTTGGAAAATGTTGGTTCACTCAATTATGCAGATCTTCCAAATGTTCACTTATTTCACTTATGCAATATCAAAAAAGAACACATTTGTTAATATCACCACTAATTTCATCAGAAAAAGTCTTTAAGCACTGGGACAATGTCAAGCTGCCAGTAACAGATACAGGTTTTTCCAAAACTCTAATTTTCATTTGAAAGCTCAAACTTTATCCTTGGCAACAAATACAGTTGGCCTCCTGTATCTATGGGTCCCACATCTGTGGATTCAACCAACAGATTGAAAATATTCAGAAAAAGTTTTTTCCAGAAAGTTCCAAAAAGTACAACTTGAATTTGCTGTGCTCCAGCAAATATTTACATAGCATTTACATTGCTTTTACAATTATTTACGTAGTATTTACATTGTATTAGGTGTTATAAGTAATCTAGAAATGATTTAAAGTATGTAAGAGGATGTGTGTAGATTATATGCAAATATTATGTCATTTTATATAAGGGGCTTGAGCGTTCATGGATTTTGGAATCTGCGGGGGTCCTGGAACAAATGCCCCACAAATACTGAGGGATGACTATACTGTCAGTTGTTTTCTTTTTGAAGTGACTCACTTCATTCCTTTGGGGGAAATTTTCTGCCAAATATCTAAGTCTGAATAACCATAGTTTGTCTGTGGTTCTTTCACCTGAAAGTGGTGTTTTGTGAAAAAAGTGGATACTTTAGCTTACCACTCAAATAATCACCCAAGTGTTTTTGCCTCAAGATAACCTTTATACTTCAGAATTCAACAGAAGTGCTTTATGTGTACTTCCCATTTTGTCACACAGAATATTTTAAAAAATAAATATTTAATAAATCAGAAAAGAAAGATGATAAATAACAACAGATACCATAGAAAAACAAAGACTTATAAAAGAATATCATGACTATCTATACACCATCAAATTGGACAACCTAGAAGAAATGGACAAATTCTTAGACTCATGCAACCTTCTGAGACTGAATCAGGAAGAAATAGAAAATCTGAATAGACTGATCACTAGTACAGAGACTGAAACAGTAATCAAAAAGCTCCCCAAAAAACAAGACAAGGACCAGATGGGCTTCAGAGGTGAATTCTACCGAATATTCTAAGAAGATTTAATACCTGTTCTTCTCACACTATTCCAAAAAATTAAAGAGAAGGGAATACTTTCTAACTCATTTTACAAAGACAACACACACGAAAAAGAAGATTACAGGCTAGTTTCTCTGAAGAACATAGATACAAACATCCTCAACAAAATATCGGCAAACCAAATTCAATAATACATCGAAAAGATCAAGTAGGATTTATTAGTGATGCAATGATGGTTCAACATCTACAAATTAATCAACGTGATACACATTAACAAAATGAAGGATAAAAATGGCATGATCATCTCAATAAATACAGAAAAAGCATTTCACAAGATTTAACACACATTTATGATAAAAAACTCTCAATAAAGTGGATATAGAAGGGACACACCTCAACATAATCAAAGCCATATAAACCTACAGCTAACATCATACTCAACGGTGAGAAACTGAAAGCTATACCTCTAAGATTAGTAGCAAGACAAGGATGCTCACTCTCACCACTCCTCTTCAACATAGTATTGGAAGTTCTAGCCAGAGCAATTAGGCAAGAAAAAGAAGTAAAAGTCATCCAAATTGGAAAGGAAAAAAAATAAAACTGTCAATATTTGCAGATAGCATGGTTTTATATATAGAAAACCTAAAGACGCCACACACACACACACACAAAAAAAAAACTATTAGAAATAATAAACAAATACAACGAAGCTGCAGGATAAAAAATCAACACACGGAAATGTGTTGCATTTCTATATGTTAACAACAAACTATCAGAAAGAGAAATTAAGAAAACAATCCCATTTAAAATTGCAACAAGAATAATAAAATACCTAGGAATAAATCTAACCAAGGAGGTGAAAGATCCGTACACTGAAAGCTATAAGACACTGATGAAAGAAACTGAGGCAGACACAAATAAATGGAAAAATATTCTGTGCTCATGGGTTGGAAGAATTAACATTGTCAAAATGTCCTTATTGCCTAAAGCAATCTACAGATTCAATCCAATTCCTGTCAAAATCCCAAGGATATTTTTCACAGAAATGAACCAAAAATTCTAAAATTCACATGCAACCACAAAACACTCTGCATAGTTAAAGCAATCCTGAGAAAAAAGAACAAAGCTGGAGGTATCACAGTCCCTGATTTCAAACTATACTACAGAGCCATAGTGATCAAAACAGCATGGCACTGGCAGAAAAAGAGATACACAGATCAATGGAGTAGAATTGAGAGTCCCAGAATAAACACACGCATATATGGACAATTAATTTATGACAAAGAAGCAAAGAACATACAATAGTGACAGGATAGTCTCTTCAATAAAAGTGGTGGAAAAACTGGACAACCACATGCAAAATAAATGAAACTAGACCACTATCTCACACCGTACACAAAAGTTAACTCAAATTGGATTGAAGACTTAAATGTAAGACCTGAAACCATAAAGCTCCTAGAAAAAAACAGGCAGTACACTCTTTTTTTTTTTTTTTTTTTGCAGTACGCGGGCCTCTCACTGTTGTGGCCTCTCCCATTGCAGAGCACAGGCTCTGGATGCGCAGGCTCAGCAGCCATGGCTCACGGGCCCAGCCGCTCCGCGGCATGTGGGATCTTCCCGGACTGGGGCACAGACCCGTATCCCCTGCATCAGCAGGCAGACTCTCAACCACTGCACCACCAGGGAAGCCCTGGCAGTACACTCTTTGACACTGGTCTTAGCAGTATCTTTCTAGGTAATGTTTCCCCAGGCAAGGGGAGAATAAAGCAAAAACAAACAAATAAGATTACATCAAACTGAAAAACTTCCGCACAACAAAGGAAACCATCAATAAAATGAAAAGACAGGGGATTCCCCTGGTGATCCAGTGGTTAGGGCTCCATGCTCTCACTGCTGAGGGCCCAAGTTTGATCTCTGGTCAGGGAACTAAGCCACATGTTGTGGCCCAAATAAATAAATAAATAAATTTTTTTAAAAAATGAAAAGACAACCTATGGAATGGGCAAAGATATTTGCAAATGATATATCCAATAACTAGTTAATATCCAAAATATATTAAGAAACTCATATAACTCAATGACAACAACAAACCCAATTAAAAGATGGGCAGGGCTTTCCTGGTGGCGCAGTAGTTGAGAGTCCGCCTGCTGATGCAGGGGACACGGGTTCGTGCCCCGGTCCGGGAGGATCCCACATGCCGCAGAGCGGCTGGGCCTGTGAGCCATGGCTGCTGAGCCTGTGCGTCTGGAGCCTGTGCTCCACACGGGAGAGGCCACAGCAGTGAGAGGCTCGCATACCGCAAAAAAAAAAAAAAAAAAAAAAAAAAGATGGGCAGAGGAGCTAAATAGACATTTTTCCAAAGAAGACATATAGATGGCCAACAGACACAAGAAAAGACATCACTGATAGGGAAATGCAAATCAACGTCACAGTGAAATATCACCTCACTCCTGTCAGAAAGGCTATTATCAAAAAGGCAAGAAATAACAAGTGTTGACAGGATGTGGAGAAAAGGGAATCCTCCGACACTGGTGGTGAAATGTAAATTGGTGCAGTCACTTCCTCAAAAACTTAAAAATAGAACTATCATATGATCCAGCAATTACACCCCCGTGTAGTTATCCAAAGAATACAAAAACACTAATCCAAAAAGATACCTGCACCCTCATGTTCACTGCAGCATTATTTACAATAGCCAACACATAGAAACAACCTAAGTGCCCACTGACATATGAATGAAGAAAATGTATACATATGTATACATATATACAATGGATTATTAGCCACAAAAAAAGATGAAATCTTGCCACTTGTGACAACATGGATGGACCTTGAGGTTTTCACGCTAAGTGAAATAAGTCAGATGGAGAAATACAAATACCATATGATTTCACTGATATGTGGAATATTAAAAACTAATAAACAAACCAAACAAAAACAAAATAAATACAGAGAACAGACTCGTGGTTACCAGAGGGGAGGGCATTGGGGGAGAGCAAAATGGGCAAAGAGAAACAACAGTACCCTGGAAAATTAATTTTTAGTGGTAAGCATGTTGTAGGGTATACAGAAGTAGAAATATAATGCTGTACACATGAAACTTATGTTATAAATCCATGTTTTAATTAACAATTAAAACAAGTTAAATTTTTTAAAAATATTTAAGGGTCAAGATTTAATAAAATTAGTCATTTTTACTGCTTCATCAAGGATATTTTGAAGTGAAACTGGCATCTTTCTAGACTATGAGCTTGTGGCAGTGGACAACACAGTGGCTATTTGTACAGTTTGATACCTTTGCCTTGATTCATGATAAGGTACCATCTGTTTTACCCATCACTGCTTTTATACCAAATATCTACACAGTCACAAAGACCAATAATGTCTTAATCTTATTACAAAAATTGTTTGATTCTGCTGACCCTCTGAAAGGACCTTGGAGGCCCCACACATCCATGGTCCACAGTTTGAGACCTGCTGATCTAAGCCAGCAATCATGGGAACTTCATTCTGCCTTGCCAAGTTAGCGGTTTAGTCCTGGGCATATGAGGCAACCTTGGCCTATGACTGATGAGGATAAGTATGTGGAAAGACTTCTTGGAAGGTCTTGCTTATTCTTAAAAAGGAAACAAAGATATAGATATTTCCTTTTCTGACTCTGGACATTGACATCGTCTGTGATTCCTGGAACTGCAGCAGCCATATTGTGACCAAGAGGGAAAAGTCAAGAAAATCAGAGAAGTGGACCCTGGAGCTCTGGATAACTTTGAAGCAGCACATTAATCAACATGGTCATACCGTGTCTCTGAATTCTTTGTGAGATAATAGGTGTCTTCTTGGTCAAGACACTTTTAGTTGGATTTCCTTTTACTTGAGATAATACAGTCCTTGACCTTGAAGAGTGTGCAGTCTACCTGGGTTGAAATTAGCACATACACTTTTATGAAGATCATCTTCCCAGGTAGATAATAAGCTCCTTGAGGGAAAAGATACTTTAGAACTGCTTTACTAGTGATAAACAAAGGCAATAGAAAATCAGGACAAGAGTGTTGGTCAGCTTAACTTCAGAGCATTTTCCTGTAATTTCATGACCTGGTTTTGCTCTGTGGTCTTGCTGCCAGAGCTTGGATGAATTCCCTCCATTCTGTAAGACACATATTCTTCTCCTTATGAATCCCCATCATTGTTTTTCACAATTCTTCTCCAGAAACCTGTTTCATAAAATATTAGTCTGACTTATCCTCCACGTCTCCAACCCTCAGGCTAACATATCAGGCAAGTATGCTTATAAAAAAGTGATAATAACAATATAACAAGCTCAGTTATGAAACACATACATAATGAATATTAAGGGAGCAGGTTGAATTGATCACAAATACATCTTGGGTGACTTATATCTGGAAATCCATTCACCTCACTCACGATCATGGGCTCTTGGTTTTCATTCCTGGATACATACATGAGATTGAGGTGTCTTTGTTTCTATATTTGGGCTCTGGAAAACTTCCACAACGTCCCTCGCTCCATGCATTGAATCTTGAATGGAACCAAGAACTGGCATTCATCTCCATTCCCAACCAATTGTCCTAAATCTCAAGTCTGACATTTACTGATTATGTGAACTGCATACTTATCTTAGCCTCTCTGTAACTGTTTCCTCATTTGTACAATAAGGATGATAATAGGATCTACCCCATAAAATAGTTGTAAAAATCAAATGAATTAATAAACATAATGCACTTCAGAAAATGCCTGACACATCCTTAGAGTCCAACAAGAATTAGCTATTATTACTATTTTTATATATCATCATGATTACTTTGCCTAAATGTGGTGATTCTGCATGCTTTTCTATAGGGCTCTAATATCGCCATTTCCCACCTTCTGGCAAGTATAACAGAGCTATTAGCAATTACCTATTTATCCGTTTCTTCCTTTGAGGTACAAAAAAAGTTATAGAAAAATAGTTTATACAACGTTTCAGGAAGAAGAGTCCCCTCTTGTTTTCTGGTACTTTCCACCGTATCTACCTCCTTGGTCTATTTCTTTTTTTCCTTGACTACATCATCCTCTCTTGGATTCTCTCATTTCTTCTTCATCCTCAGTCTTCAAAGGCCCCTCTTACACATCTGGCCATATTTGAGTCCCATTCCATTTGTGTTCTAAGAGCATTTAAGGGAAGAACAAATTTATTCTTGTCATTCTTATTGACTTTGTGGTCAGAGCTGGGATCTCGAGCAACTGATTTCTGTTTGTGTATAGTTTTGATGTACTGCAGTTCAGTAATTTTCCAGACGGACAAACGGCCTATTGCAGATGGTGGGTTTCCCCTGTCTGATCAAACACCAGCTCAACTCTCCTGTTCAAGAAATTGATGATTCCCACAAAGGCACTTTGGAGAACAAGAAGAATATGTCATCACTTCCTTTGACAAGGGGCCTGGTTGATCCTTTACCCAAAGAGACCCTCAAGAGAACCAAAGGGACAAGGGTCTAGGAAGGGAGATCAAAGTTTCCTGATTAATAAACACCCTTAATGTCCAAACTGCTAAAGCAAATAATTACTTTCTTTCCTCCCAAGGAGAGCAGCCAGGAAAGTTCCCTACTTACTGTCACCTCTGAGAGTCTTTCTAAGTTTTACTTCCCTCGAGCCTCCTAGTTTTTGTCATTTCTTCTCTATCTCCAGTATTTTGCTTGATTATATATTCTTATTGTTTACCTGTTCTCTTAATAAACTCACTTTCCAAACCCTTCTTCATTTGGACGTAAAAATCATTTCTCTAAACTTTTTGACTGTTGCTCATCTGGGGCTTAGGACAATTAAAGACACCAAGTAACCTGCAGGTAGGGTGACCACATAATTTGTCATCCAAATCAGAATACTTTTTGAAGTGAAAGGAGGTGCTCTTAATAATTCACCCAGGACTTTGGATGTAGCTGGAGACTGTCTTGGGCAAACCAGACTACACTCCTCTTATGTGGAGACGGATGCTACTATCTCCAGGGTGTACTGATAACATAAGGCAAGTAATGGAGCTTTCTCGGTCTCATGCTGATGTTGGACCAGCCTCTTGGGCAGTTCAGTAAAGTGTGTATTCAAGCCTTCAGTGGTAGTCAATGAAATTACGTTAAAATCTGCCCCATCTGGAGGCCATTTATCTACAATAGACTCTCTGCTGCGCTCGTGTGGTATGTGGTGGTTTTGAGCACACTTGTCTGAGCAGGAACACCTTCCCTACCCTCCCACTCCGCATTCTGGAGAAGGACCTACAAGGTGAAATTAATGACTTCTGTGGGGAAGAGGAGAGAGGAGAGAGGAGAGAGGAGAGAGGGAGGGGACAGCAATGATTTTGAGATTCTGAGGTCATGCCTCCTTTTTTACAGACCTAAGCATAATTTTAGACCTAAGCCCACCCCTCTCTTCTCACAAGAATCATTACTGTCCTGCTGTTGGTTCCATTCCCAACACAGGGATGGGACTGGGGGCTGGAGGTCTGAGGCCTGTGTGGAACCACAGTGGACCACATGAGGTCAGCAAAGAGTTAATTTGGGGTCACCTCTTTAAGGACACAGCGTGGTGTGAACTTCTCGGGGGAGCCCTACAGGAGGACAGGTGGCTGGAATTGGGGCGGGGGTGGGGTGTAGACCTAGACCTGGCCCAAGGCCAGGAGCTGGATGGGATGAGTAGGAAGATGGTGGGGCAACGACTGAGCAGAAGCAGAGGCTGTGCTGGAATATTCCCTCAGGCAGCTAGGCAGGTTTTCAGAGGGTCAGTGCCTGAGAGACAGGAGGCAAGAACTCCAGGCCAGGAAGGGACAGCCACAAATGTGTCTGACTGAGGAGCAGAAGTGAGTGTCACCACGTTCCACTGTCACAAAGGCCTCTGATGGAGGGCACCCTAGGTATTAAAGGGGTAGCAACAGGCTACCCTAAAAACACTTGAGGAGAAAACACCATAAAAATCATATCCAGGCCTCCCAGCCCACAAAACTCTGATCACTTAAAATCAAGGTTTCAGGGTGCCTATACAATTCAAAATATTCAGAAAACAAAGTGATCATTCCTGTCCGTGTGTAAGTCATTATCCAGCATGAGGTGCTTAATGCAGCCAGGGCTCCAAGAACAAGAGAAAAGAAAGTCAACGAGCCCTACCCTGCCTTCCTCTCTCCTCCAGAAGTCCCCCGTTTCCCCTCTACTTGATTTGGCCACTTTAAGTGCTTGAACCCAGATGTTGATGGCTGCCCTCTGAATCTTGGTGTTTAGGCCTCGTGGAAAATGACTTGCTTGTGAGTGGCTAATAATACACCTGCCAAATTGCAAATATGGCCGAGATCCTTCTGTTGGTTCCCCACATTCCAAGAGCCTTCTTTTCCTTCAAGAGCTCTCTGAGATGTCTCTGTGGATTTGTGTTCACATGCAGGAAAGGCTGCTGTTACTCAATAATGTCAAGATCGCTGAGCCTCCCTAATGAAAGAGATACACAACATCAACTGTCATTTTAAACAAACATGCAATCAGGATAGCGGTGCTGGAAATATGATCTGCCTAATTTCATGGAGATGATGCAGGGACCAGGCTGCTTTCACAGTGTTTCCTCCGGCAAGCTCCATTTCACAGGATTTCAGGGGGGAAATGGTGGATTTTCACAAGAACTGCCAAATTGTCAGTTCTGTGAAAAAAGAAATTGCTTTAGCAGCTGGAATCCAGGAGGACAAATAGGTGCACTGATTATATCTTCATTGTTCACCAGAGCCGCAGCACTCAGCAAGTTGTAATTACGCTGTGAAGAGCTCAGTACTGTAGTCAAGTCTTTCCCCATGTGAATATAAACAGTATTGTTCAGTTTGCTATCAAAGGCTTGCAGCCAATCCTGCAGCACACACACACGCACGCACACACACACCCCACCACATATGCAAACCTATAGAATTGACCTCCAGCCCATCTTGTCCAGACAGAGTGGAGCTGTGGACACATCAGCATTGTGTCCAATTGGGTTTCAGCACAGATGTGACCAGCTGCGCTCCCCCAATGCATTGGCAAGGGTCATGCAGAAGGGATAAAAGAAGTAGGTTAGAAAACAGAAACAGAGGTGAGTGAGTTACGGACTTGGATTATGCAAAATGATGGGAAAGAAAAGTCAACACGGTTTGGAGATGCCACCGACTGAGGCTTGCATCTGAAAAGTTCCTGACACACCATCCGGCACGTGGCACACTCCTGCTCGCCTCATTTGTCGCTGATGTGCCTCCACACACAGATCTCTGGCAGTTACCATGGTGTTTCAATGGCCACCACCCTTGATTTCCGCTTTCCCTCTGATTCCGAGAATCTTACCTTCCAGGAACCGGCCAGCCAGCAGCCCTGGATATTTGTTCCTCTCTCCCCTACTCCACTTCCTGGCAGACAGAGCCTCTTCATGGGTAGACATCCCCAGTCTTGACTGGGGCAGCTACTCATCTGACCCAGGGAATCTATCTTGGGATGTTATCAGACCTTATGAAATGATAAAATGCATGGCTAGACCCCCAGAAGAGTCCCAGAGCCCAGCTTGGAGGGAGAGAACCGTGACAGCAGTGTGTTTCTTTCCAAAGGACATTCCCTCCACATACAGGTTGTGGTGATCTGTGCACCAAATGTCAGCCAGTAAGTCAAGGGTAGTTTGCTGATCTCATATTTCTTCCATTTTTCTTCTCAAAGACCTAGCTCCTATTTGAAGGAAATGGAGAGGACAAAATGGAGAAAGTCAGAGTCTGGACACTTGTAGACCTAACTTTAATTCACGTTAATAGATGTATCTAATGTATGGTGAACTGGAGCCTCATAGTTTTGAAATCCTACCGTAAAAGAGGATGCCTTGAAGGTAAACTATGAGGACAAGAAGACAGACTGTGCAACAGAAATCGTCATTGGTACTCAGCGTCCAAGGACAGAAGCTCACCACAGGGCAGCAGCCAGAAGACACTGAAGCGAATGGGAGGAGAGAGGGAGGGGTCTTTTATGTTCTTTTAAACATGCTGGGTCTTAAGTATTTGGACAGTGTTCAAGTTAGAATTTTACCAGTTGAGTATCAATAAAGATGAAATATCAAGAAGGGATAAATGAATTGGAACTGTTTCGTATACATCACCACTACCACGCACCCACACCTGCAAAAAGAAGAGGGGAAGAGGAGATGAATCCAAGACGATGATCTGGACACAGTCCTGGTGTGGAGTCATGTGCACAGCTGAAGAAGAATGATATTTAATATACCTTAGGACCAAGGGCAACCGTGGAAGAATAAACATGCTGAGGTCATAGCCAGGAAGATAATAAATAACTCCATAGAGAAAGGAGTTGCTTGGTGGAAAGAGCAGTGGATGTGCAATTAGAAGCCATGAGTCTTGGCTGTGGATTTGCTGGTGACTGTTGTGTTATCCTAAAAACTGCAATGCCTTGGTTTTCCTCTTGATGAAAGGAGGAGATTGGGTTAAATTAGTCTGAAGTCCCAGCTCTAAAAGTTCATAACTGGACTGGACCACACATGTAACTGTAATCATACAATATGAGCAGAAATCAAACAGATTTTGCCCAGTGTTGAGAACAGGACGAGAGCTATAGACTACAGACAGTGCTGTCAGTAGACTGAGGGGTTAGAAGGACGGGAGGGAAACGAAGGCAGCCTGTGCTGAAGAAGGACTTCTAAGCTCTTTCAAAGTTGAGTCCCCGCCTGCCTTGGCACCTTAGGCTGCAGGTGATCTGATGGTACAGGAAAGTTGAATCCCCTCAACCTCATTGCTTAAACCTCCAAATGCCTCTCAGAACAGTTACAATGTTCATAAAAGGAGCTGTCATAAGGACACAGCTTCTTATGCGAGAAATCTCTTCCCCAAGGGCTTTATAGAAAAGAAAGGAACAAAGGATGGGATGGAGAAGACCAGGATCCGGGTGGCGGTGGGACTGGAATGCTTGGTCACCTCCCAGAAAGTCCATTCCATTCATCCCCACAAAAAGCCT
The DNA here is from genome assembly GCF_059928025.1 of Delphinapterus leucas. Classification (NCBI taxonomy): domain Eukaryota; kingdom Metazoa; phylum Chordata; class Mammalia; order Artiodactyla; family Monodontidae; genus Delphinapterus; species Delphinapterus leucas. The sequence continues at coordinate 105,609,138 of NC_143135.1, read as the reverse complement.
CTTCCCTGGGTCATAACAATGAATTTCAACCAACCTTGTAAATGATCAGTATATCCTGAGCCACCACCCTGAGGGCACCGCGCTGTACTAGGACGATGGGCTGGACTGGGGCAGAGGGCAGGGGCCACAAAATAAGGACAAGGATGAGAAATTGGCCCTCACTTAGCTTTACGATCCTATGAGGAGAAGATGCAGATAAAAGCGAACCACATTTCCTGTGTGACTTTGAGCAAAGTATTAACCATTTTTGCTATTAAATTCTCTGATCTGTAAAGATACGAGCTCACCCTACCTCACAGATTAAAACTCCAGTGCATCCCAAACTCCCAGTCTATCCCTGCCCGCCCCACAGTCCTTCCTCCTGGGGAACCATAAGTCCACCTCTAAGTCTGTGAGTCTGTTTCTGTTTTGTAAATAAGTCCATTTGCGACTGACACGTACACACTGCTATATTTAAAACAGATAACCAACAAGGGCCTCCTGTATAGCACAGGGAACTCTGCTCAATATTCTGTAATACCCTAAATGGGAAAAGAATTTGAAAAAGAATAGATACGTGTATACATATAACTGAATCACTTTGCTGTACACCTGAAACTAACACAACATTGTCCATCAACTCTACTCCAATATAAAGTAAAATTTTTTTAAATTAAAATGAAAAAAAAATTTTTTTTTAAACCCACTCCAGTGTAGCGAAGGGCAGTTGGGATGGAAGGGGGACATCACGTAAATTCTAGGTATAGGCTTGAGAGCGCTTTTGAGTAAGTGGGCAGGTTAGACACACAGAGAGAAAAAGAGTTATTACAATAGGAATACACGTCTAACAATCACCACCAGAGATCCAGGACGCCTCGGATTTGTGGGAACTGTGCTCAGGGCTGGCCTCATGGAACCAGTCTGTGCAGCCCCTCACAGCTCCCCACTCAGAAGGGCCCCGTGCTTGGTTTCATGTTCTGCTCTCATTGCTTTGAAATTCTTCACTTTTGAACAAGAGGCCCTGCATTTCCTTTGACACTGGGTCCTGCAAATTACGGCCCCGATTCTGAGTGGACTCAAGGGCACAAATTATAAAATCATTTTTAACAAGGGATCTGACATACTACCCCAAGGCCAAAATAGCCCTTTATCCTGGTCAGCTTTCTTTCCTGTTCGGTCTCTTTATTTATTTAGCGTCTCCAGCTAAGTGCTTTAAATGTCATTCTTACATTCTACATTTCCTCACATCTAAAATCTTCATGGCTTTCTTCGTAGAGATCTAATCTTCCTACCTACAATATAATATGATGTAATTTAGGGGACACTGTACAGACCCCTCAAAACCTGAAACTACTGTGAGGGCACTAGTGGGTCTAAAGTGGCCAGAGACTGTGACACATGCAACTGGCAGTGTTGTCAACAACCAAAAGAAAGTCAAAGAGGGGATGAGCTCTTTGAAAGGTACATCAAATGCCCCCTCGAAGTTCTCTCCTGTCAAGAACATTACGGGCTATGAGTTGCTAAAGCAGTAGGAAGTTGAAGAAATAATTACATTATTGAACAGAAAATTATCTATAAATATACTTTTGAAAGATGCAGAATAAAGAAGTGGCTAAGAAAATGGCACTTGTGGCAGAGCACCGTGTTCCGATTTGAACTAGGTTCAAATCCCAGCTCTGTCTTTTATTAAGGATTCGACCTTGGGCAAATTCCTTAGCCTGGGTTAGTTTTCCACTGCAGCCAAACAAACTACCATAAACCTAGCAGCTTAAATCATACCTGTTTTTCGTCTTACAGACTCTGTGTCTTAGGAATCCCAGCCTGGCTTAACTGAGCCCTGTGCTCAGACTCTCAAGAGGCCGCCATCAAGGTGTGAGCCAGGCTGCATTCCCACCGAGAAGCCCGACTGGGGAAACTCCAACTCCACCTCATTCAGACTGCTGACAGGGCTCGTGAGGGTCTCTGCTTCTCACTGGCAGTTGGCTAGAGACAGCCTTCTGGCTCTAAAGCCCTCCAGCAGCTCCCTGCCATGTGGCCCTCTCCATGGGCGGGTCATGGCTATTTGCCTCTTCAAGGCCAGCATCGGAGTCTCTTTCACTCCAGGCTGCTGAGACGAGGCTCAGATAAGGCAACGAGGTCCTACAAGCGACACCCCATCACCTTTGCCCTATTCTACTGGTAGAAGCAAGTCCCAGGCCCTGTCCCCCAACACATAAGGGGAAGAGACTATACAGGATGTAACACCAGGATGATGGGCCCCTCTTAAGATTCTGCTTAGCACAGCCCACCCTGCCGTTACACTGTGGGAAGAAAGTAACACACCAAATCACTTTTGGAGGAGGTGGAATAGAGGAGTGTGTCGAAGAATGTAGACTCTTGGGTAAGGCTCCTCAGTTCTACTGAGGGTGTGGCCTTGGGCAACTTTCCTTCCCTCTCTGTGTTTGTTTGCTCTCCTATAAGATGGGAATTAGAGTAGTAATTACCTCCTGGGTTGATGGGAGGATTAAGAGCGATGATGCCTGTAAATCATTTAGGAGAGTGTCTGGCACTTAATAAATGCTCAGTCATGTTAACCTATAAGCGCGTTCCTCTCGGCAGCAGACTTGGAACAGTACAGTCTAGTTCTAGGTTGTTTGAACCAACATTGGCCAGTTAGACGTAGAGCCACCGCTGAAACCCAGGGCAGAGTTTAAGCTGTCAGCAGGGTAAGTCTGTTGTGCTTGCAGGACCCGATTCTGCCTCTGCAAGCTGGCCCTTCCCTGGCTGAAGGATCCTGCCCAGTGTGTGGGGAGGGAGGCCACATTTCCTTTAGAGTGCGTGGGTATGACCCAGGTGGCAGAACGAGCAACTTGGTGTAGGAAAGGTGGCTTTCCTCCTGGGATGAGTGGACGGACAGACCTGGAGGCTGATTTGAGAGATGAGGTCCAGGGGCTCTGAGGCTCTGAGAGAAGGCAAGCATGTGTGGGTGGAGCAGAAAGGACATTAGGAAGACAAGGGAGACAGTAGATGGCGATGGGCTGATATGACCTTGCTCTCTGCAGCAAGCTCAGAGCAGCAGAGGACGTGATGACTTGCAGTTTTGCTATTGGTGCTGCATGAGTCATTCGCCATATGACTGGTCCTGTCCATCTCCGTTTCCCCCATCAGTTTAAATGAACGTACTGCACATACAGATGCGTGTATATATGTACCTGGATTGCTGCTAGGGTAATGGGTTAAGGCTTGTTCTGAGGACCTGAGACCCCTCTCCCAGGAATTAGGCATAGATTTGGACATCAGGGCTTCCCTGGTGGCGCAGTGGTTGAGAGTCCGCCTGCCGACGCAGGGGACACGCGTTCGTGCCCCGGTCCGGGAAGATCCCACATGCCGCGGAGCGGCTGGGCCCGTGAGCCATGGCCGCTGAGCCTGCGCGTCCGGAGCCTGTGCTCCGCGACGGGAGAGGCCAGAACAGTGAGAGGCCTGCGTACCGCAAAAAAAAAAGAAAAAATTTGGACATCAGTGTGATAACTCGGCATTTTTATAAAATACTGCTTGTCAGTTCAAGGATCTTAGCAAATTTTAAGGAAATAACTTAAAAGATCACCTTCTCTGGTGTAGAAATTAATCTCTTAGATTGATGGAGACCATGGGGAAAAGTTGACGGTAAGAAAAAAGGGATGCAGACAGGACTCAAGTAAGAAGAAAATGAAATTAGTTTTACATTTGCAAAACAACTCACCATGAACCAGAAAGCTCTTCCATACAGCGTCTCCTCAGCCCTCACCAAAACAAAGAAGGAAAAGGAGATATTATCTGTATTTGCATGAAAAAGAGAGTCTCCAGGAGATGAAATAAGTAGCAGAGGAGGGTTCTAGAATGCAGGTATTCAGACTTCTAATTCAGTATTCTTTCCTCTACAGAATTCGAAAAGGGACCCCAGAATGGCCTTCTTTAGCACCCAGATGTCTATGTAAAGGTTACTGTCTACATATTAATTGAGCAAAAGCTCTGTCCAGGCACTGCCAAAAGAGAGGTACATAAAACTCTCAGAACCTGTTTTCTTATCTGTAAAATAGGGATATTAACAATATGCACCTAATTGGGTTTTTGAGGATTCAATCAGTAAATAATTATAATATGTGTAGGAAAGTATCTGCACAAAATGTTAAATTAAGCATTAGCTTATTGTTTTGGCCGCTTCTTCCTGCCTTTCCATTTAAAATAAAAATACTCCTTCAGGGAGGAATTAACACTAACTTGCTGAATGAACTAATGGATCAATGACAGGAATTGAATGGAGATGGAAGAGGACACAGCAAGAAGGCAAAACTCCCCGTGAAGGTAAAGACTCGCTTCGTGATTCTGGTGACAGGTTTTCCCAAAACCACCTAATTGATGGCCCCAAACTCAGATTTCACTGGCATTTACCGCCTAAACCCAAGTTTCCTAAACTCCCAGGGAATTTCTCCCTCTCTCCATTTCAGGGTCACCTTCTGATTTAGGACTATAGCACCCTACTTCTCATGCAGGATGCAAAACAGTTTTTTGTGGGATCTTAGTTCCCCTACCAGGGATCGAACCCAGGCCCTCGGCAGTGCGAGCACCAAGGCCTAACCCCTGCACCGCCCCTAACCCTCTTCTGACACCCCAGAAACTCAGTTCCCTTTACACACTCTGACTGGTGTGCCAGTGAACTGGCTTGGGGCAGGTGGGGGGGGCGGGGAGGGTGGCCTCCCTCGGGTGGCTGTGAGGGAGCCCTAACCGCAGTGTTTGCTGACATCCGAGGTGAAATACTCCCATTATGACTGATTTCCAGCGACCTCAGATTTAACAACCAGCGGGCAAATTCCTGACTATGTAACAATTGCCCTTGCACACAGCTGTGCCACTCTCCTCCCCTCCTCATTTCCATGAGAGGACTTGGTTTCAACCGCGAGGTCCACTAAGCCCCACTGGGTATGGGTTCTCACATCCGGCTCCCCAACACGGCACCACTATTCCTCACCACCTCTGCACCTTGGGACTGAAACGGAGCAGGACCCTAAGGTCCTGCCCCCCCAACCCTAACCCTAACCCGGTGTCCTCAGCCTGCCTTTTGTCTGTGGAAGAACTTTAGCCAAAGTTAATCAGACAAGTGAGAAAATGCAGAAACAAAGGAAAACAAAGGAGACCAAATAGTAATAGTTTAGTCATCAAGGGCCTTTAGTTCCTCCTTAAGGGCTATAGATACTATTCTGAGCCGTAACCTGTGAGCTGTCTTATAGATACTGAAACCCCCACCAGGTGGAAGAAGTTAACTGCATGATGACCAGGCTGTAGCCATGACATAAGCCTCCACAATTCCAAGAACTGGCCTCAAAAAATGGAAACAAACCAAACCTGGAACTGAAGATTAACTGTATCTAGAACAATGAAGGTGATGCTGGTCAGACCACGGATGACCAATTTCAAGATGACTGTCAGAGCTACCTGTGCTGTTTCTGCATGTAGCCCCCTCCGTCTATAACGGCTCTAGCCCCCTGATTGTCGGCAGGAGGGCGGGGGGAGTTGGCCTTTGGACAGGCATCCACCCCACACCTCACCCCACCCCGGTGGCCAGCATGCAAAATGAAGCAAACTTTCCTTTCCACCAACCTGGCCTCTTTATTGGCTTTTGAGCAGCGAGCAGCTGAACCCCACTTTCGGTTACAGGAGCTCGCTGTACAGGACAGAGAATGAGGACCTTGAGCTTCCAGAAAAAGGAAGGGTAGGGAGGAAAACGTTTCCCTTCTTCCCGTTGAGGTTCTTCGGCTGGCCAGGTAATTAAATTGACACAAGACAGATTCGTGGGAGGAAAACAAATTTCACACGTACGGCAATCCAGAAATATATGAGACTCAAAGAAGTAACCAAAGCAGTCAGCTGGTATACCTTTTAGACAAAGAGGCGGTGCATTTGTGAAGAATTGACAAGACAGTGGGATTTGGGCTTGGGGTAGTAAATTCGTGGAGAAGTATCAAGGTCTGTTTGTACAGCCTCCTCAGCCTTGAATCTCTGGTGATCTCTTCCTCCTGGTACAGGAAGGGTATCGTTCACCTGGGAGATGCTTTTGGGGGACAGAGGATCAGAGAGTCCTTCTGGCACCGGCTGCTTCTTAAGTAACTTTAATCCAACATAAATGGCATGTTTTGGAGTGGCTTATTTTTCTACCCTTCAGAAACAAACAAGCACGAGAACCTGAGAGGTGGAGTTTCTAAGTTTTATTCCAAACCATGGCATTAATAAGCGGTTTGAACTGAAGAAAAGCCAAGTTCACCTGGTCCTTATTTTCTCCACTCATCAGCTGGCAATGACAGCAGGAAGGAAGCTTCATTAGCTCGTGGTTTTTAAAGGCTCAGATACAAAAGCCAGCGTAATAGGAGTGCAAAGCCTCGTTATTAGGTAATAACTCTCATCGGGCTGATTCAAATAGCAACTCTCTTCCTATCTAAACTTTTTCCAATTAACGTTGCTCCATCTTTTTCTTCTGTATATTTCTTAAAGTCATTTTGATGTGCCATAATTACTATTTCAATAAAAACCTCACAGAGATGATGAGTTTAAACTAAATGAAGAAAGCAAGGAAAAAACATGCCTCCCCACTCCAAGAAAAATTAACATCTCATCCCGTTTTATAAGCAGTGAAATCAGTGCCTTATTGGGAGGGTGTTCATTCAAGGAGAGAATCTTTTTTATGTGGAAATGATCACTGTACACTTCCCAGATAGTTAATTACATTAGGTTGTTCTGTCCACGATGGCAAATCAGCTTCATGCAGCAGGGGCTTGTGGTCAAGATAACAGCAAAAGATAACACAGTAATACAACTGTGAAAAGAAAATGGTGTAAAGCATAAATGTTGGAAATCGCCGTTTATTTATATATATATATATATATGTATTTTTAGGAGGGCAGCAACATGCTCTTTGCTGTTATCACAAGCATTAAAGTTTAACAGACCATCCGTGAGTTACTTACTGCTCAGAAACACCTGCTCAGTGAGATAAAGTAGCAGCTATCTTTCTAGTTTTAAAATTGACATTCAGCCAGTTATATTTCTGGTCTCTCTCATCACTTAGATGGTTGTTGATTTTTCTTAAATGTCAAAGGAGGTTTGCAACTTAATTTTATTTCCTCATGCTAGTTTCTTCCTTGGGCTCTCCAGATGCTCTGTGGCCTCTAAGTCAGTCCTAAGAAAGGGTTGCTATAAGGAAATCTCTAGTTTGAGAAAAGCAGGTGCATTTACAAGCGTCTTTTGCACACATTATAAAGAAAAGGGTATTCGCCATATCTCATCCATAATTACTCCTGCTTCGTCTTTCTACTGCATTCACGAGAACACATGACATGGTGGGCAAGTGTAGTATATACATGTATCTAGAGAATCACAGGTCATAACTATGTTCTGTGTCCCTTTCTTGGTCTCAGGCCCTGCCTGGCTTCTCGTGACCTCTCTCTCCCTTGCTGTCTCCATTCTCCATCAGCTCGTCCATGCTGTCCATACCCTACAATCCAAATTCTGGGAAATCAAGGCTGATTAGCTTAGCACCCTCAGTTCCAAGGCTGAGTCCCTTACCTCAGACCATCTCACATAACAACCACCAGACTATGGCAAGACCCCTGGTGGGTAAGGTGTTCACATCGAGTCAGGCAGTGGACACGTCCATGTAAGGACCACCCAGCAACACTCCCTTGGGCAGGGCCCACAGTGGCAGCGTCAGCATAAAGGAGATGTTGGGTGTTTCACACGGACCGACCAGTGCTGTATAACATGCTAGGTGCTAAGGCAGCAGGTGTAACCGAAGTGAGGAGCTCCAGGGAGTGTTAACGTTCAAGAAGGAACTGAGCTAGGAATTCTGAACGATAGAGATAGAGCTTAGCCGCTAGACTTAGTTCAAGTCCTGGTTTTACCATCTGACCTCCACAGGACCTCGGGCAAGTGATTTAACCTCTCTGAGCCTAATACCCTTGTACGTAAAATGGGGTTTATAACATACCTATGTCATGAAGTGGTCATAAGGGGTCAATGAGATGACACATACAAAATGCTGAGCCCAGCATCTGCCCAGGGCACATGCTCAGAGTCTGATGTGCTGTGTTCGGCTGTTTGATATCCGTGTCTGAGTCTGTGTCTGTGTCCACTGCAGGTACACAGAACTGGAATTAACTGTGTCCTTGGCCCACGACACAGGCCCATCATTTGTCTGTGCAGCACTCTCTTTTATTTTATGCATTTATTTATAATATAATGAACATCCAATAACCCACCACCCTATAAGCTCCTCCCAACTCACCTCCCTCTCCCAAAGAGACGACCACCAACCTGCATGCTGTATGGATCAGTTCCCAGTTTTTTTGTTTTATTTTTATAAACATGTATATGACTAACAATGTGTTGTTGAATTTTTAAACCTTATAAAAAAGAGTATCGTATGACATGTATGGGACCTGCTTTTGGCCCTTAAAATTGTTAGGGAGATTTGTTCATGTTACAGATGTTATTCCTTCATTTTCACTTCTGTGTAGTATTCTGTTGTGAGACAAATTATTTAAGGGCTCAATAAATGTTACCTATTAGTTTCAGCTATTAGTCAATACTAGTCACCTCTCCTTGTTCTTCACCAAGATATTGACCATCCTCTGCTAACTCCTAATTTCACCCTTTTATTCAAAGGACATCACCTTCCGTCTAGAACTGCTCTTCTGACCAGCAGTGGACCAATGTGGACACACTACCTGTTTTCTTCCTCCCTTTCTCGGGACTCTGCAACCCTAAATGATACCCCTGCTATTTGGTCAGCTAGATTGCCTACAGAGAGAAGAGACCCACACGTGTAACCAGGAGGAAGAGTGAATCGATTGTTGCCTTTTAATTTCTTCAGTGAAAATGGGAAGGGCTTTTATTGACAAGGCTGTTATGCAAATGTGAATCCATCACACTGCATTATTGGCATCCTTATTATCTGGCACTACTGTAATCCTGCCCTGGTTCAGCTCCCTCCCCCCACTCACCTTCTTTCATCCTTTCACTGATGGCTCTAGTAGAAAATCTGCAGACTCCAATACCACGTGGAGTCACGGATAGGGAAGAAACTGCTGGAAGATGCTCCCCCGGTACTGTCTGAATACACAAACGGCAAATAACACAGGGGCTCTGAGTCCTGGCCGAGTTTCCTTTCTAGTGACTGCTGTGGACCCAGGAGAAAACTTGTGAAGTGACCCCTGATTAGTTTGGCCAAGCTCCCTCTCCAGCAATTACTGTAGCAAAGCTCAGACATTGCATTCTGAGTGATTCTGGAAGATTAAGCAAGAAAACGAAGGCATGATGATACTGTAGCCAGAAAAGTAACCCGGCTTGAAATTTATGCACAAATTCAGAAGAAAAAGGCAGGCTGCCAACAATTCACGCCAGGTTTATCTAAGTTACATTACATCTTTAATGCTTATTTTGACCATTTTCCCTCCCTCAGAAATATACATCCATGCTTCTGATTAATGACTAGATGCAGGAGGTTTAGCTTCATATTTCTTCCTCTCTCCAAACTGATCACATTTTTCTCCCATATTCTTTGAGTGTCAGAGGCAGGGCAAGAGGAGGGAAGACAGGGGAGTAGCATACCTGAACACGGATTGAAGAATTTCTCTGTAAACTATAACACAGACCGTTAGTGGTGTAGGGACCACATTTGAAAATGTTCTTTCATTAATTCCACAAGCATTTTCAATGCTTGCGTGTCTGATTGTTTGTAAGCTCTGGCCTCAAGAGACACACATGTGGGGACAGGTTGGCATGTCCAGGGATGAGCGCTGTGATGCAATGTGAACAGGTGGCTATATTCACCGCGGCGGGAGAAGTCGTCTTCCGTGGATGGTGAGAACAAAAGCCATCCACACCCACACAGCTCACAGCTCACATCGTATGATGGGGCTACCATCGTACCATATCATATGATGGGGCTACCCTGCCATCTTCCCCAATAGGACTTTACTCTTCCAGGAAACCCTTGCCCAGGAAGATACCTTTTGCAAATAGCTGAACATCCTTGAAAATCCATTTAAAATGGGTCAACTTTTCAATAGATAACATCAAATTCATTGCTTATGATTCAAGTCACTTCCCATCCTGTCCTCAAAACCCTCACCTCCCTGTATCCACCAATCGTAGACTCATATCTTCATCGTTCTGCAATCCTAAGCAAGCTTCTGCATTTAAAGACTCACCTTAAACAAGACTTCAAAACGTCATGAGTGTCCTGGCTTTGCCCTAGCCCACCTAAGACCCTCTGAGAAGTCTGTCAATGCAGTATTCTTTCTCAGCACAGTAAGTGCCAAGCTCAGCTCGGACTTATCAACAGGCTATTTGGTGCCATGTTTGACAATGAGGAAGGAAAAATGAAAAGAGAGGTGACAACTGGGTCTTGAAAAATGACTGGGACTGAACCAGCTGCAGAAGACATAGCATTCTGAGAGGAGAGAGCAACTGAGCAAAGACAGGAAGGCTTACAACGGGGCCGTCCCACGCGTACTGGGGCTTAAACTGCATTGTATCTGGGGGAACACTTTCACCTTCTCCCCGTACAGGACAGCGTCTTGGTAAGCACCCTCTCCCACGCCTGAGGAGTTTGGGGCTGCAGTGTATCAGGTCACGTTTAGAAATAATGAGTGATTCCCAGTCACCCGGAGCAAACTGCTTCACTCCTCGGTGGTCCTCCCACCTCCTGGACTCTGTCTGCACCATATTACTGGCCAGAGTTCACCACTTCCCACTTTACCCCTGACCCAGAGGTCACGCTGATTTCATGTGGACCAAATCCAAAGCTGCTGCTCGGGGACCTCATCTAGCCAGGCACCCTGTCTTTACCATCATCATCACGTCCTCAGAACCTATGCAGGCAAAGCCGGTCAGCAGGACACATTTGAGTACTACACATTGTCTCCTAGACCCAATGATTTCTTCTTTGTACCAAAATGCACTCCTTCCTAGAGGTTTTAATAAAGCCACAAACAGCCTCTTCAAGGGAATATTTTCTTCCCAGAAGCCTCCGAGCCCTCTGCATGGTGAACGCAGACTTTACAGATTGGGCCCAGGAGCCTGACAGCATGGGCTCTGATAATATGGTTCTCAGGGCTTCCCTGGTGGCGCAGTGGTTGAGAGTCCGCCTGCCAATGCAGGGGACATGGGTTCATGCCCCGGTCCGGGAAGATCCCACATGCCGCGGAGCGGCTAGGCCCGTAAGCCATGGCCACTGAGCCTGTGCATCCGGAGCCTATGCTCCGCAACGGGAGAAGCCACAACAGTGAGAGGCCCACGTACCACCAAAAAAAAAAAAAAAAAAAAAAAATATGGTTCTCAGACCATATTGGCCTGGGCTGTAACCTTCCCAAGAGAGAAGCAGTTTGGGGGCTGGTCTGCATCCTTGACACTGGAAAGAAGCTATGATGCGGATGCACCCATCTCCCATAGGCCCCTTTTCCCTCTAACAATTTCTGCACCTTCCCTGGGATGGCAGCTGAGCTACACATGTGGAAAGATTTGATCTCCTTAAGAGGAGTCCAGTGTTGCTGGGGGCGCAGGGGAAGAGCCAGGAATTTGTGGGCAGATACACCTGAGTTCAATCCTGGCTCTAACCCTGCAAGTTCAGATGAATTCCTTAAACTCTCCTAAGTAGACTACAGGATAAAGGAGGAGAAAAAAGCCCCGATGCAACAAGGCTGTGAGGTTGCTAACAGAGGAAAAGTGCAGGCACGACACAAGTGTCCAGTAAATGTACATTTTCTCCCCTTAACCACCCTTCCCCAGCTCTTAGCCACAAGGCCTGATTCCTGTTCACCCCACTCTTAATAAGAGCCTTGACACTTTAAAGCAAAAATCCATGAATTAATACCCCCAGCAGCCGTCTACGGTAAGAGACCACAGAATTCTTTCCACAATGCCCACTTCTGCACTCACGTGGGTAACTGAATACTATCACTTCAAGGGTAAAAGGTGCCTTCTAATCTCTCTGGAAGTGCAGGTGTCTGCAAAAGTAGGAAGTGGTGGCTAAGTAGTGCCTTCAAGCATACAAAGTGTAAAACCTCCGGCGTAAGCCAACCTGTCACTCTCCATGTTGCCTATGAAGATGTCATGGCCTGGAGCATGTAAGCCACATCCCCTTGGCAGGGATCCCAAAGGCTTTAGCATTCATGACTGCCTGGCATTTCCCAGGCTTCTTGCGTGAGCTACAAAGATGTCCCTTAGCTTGCTGTCGAATGAAAATTATATTACTCCCCTGTCTTTCTGGGCTGTCATCTGCTCACATGCTCAGCTAATTTAGTCCTGGAAGCACACTTCTCCAAGACAAGCCATACTTAAACAGGGCTTGCCTGCTCCCACATTTCTTTCCAACCTGCAGAAAATAGGTTTGATTTCAAAGCCAAGTGTTCAAAGAGAAGAAGAAGCTGTGTCTGCGAGAAGAGATGGAGCTGTTTGCCTTGAACGCTTTCTTGTTAATTTTAGCTCCAGCCCCTGTCCCCAGGCCTTTGGTGCCAACGAGAGAGAGCTCGTTCCTTCCTGAGAAAGTGAATATGGTATTTCCCAGTAAACCTTGAACCACTGCCCAAACCTCAGATCTCAAGGCTCTCCTAAGGTTATGGTCACCAAAGCTAAAAAGAGTAATGGCAAGA